>NC_057423.1:12643215-14050715 GCF_019457755.1 Venturia canescens | reverse complement strand
CGAAGCGGTCGGAGCTTGAGAAGAAAAAAAATGTGGTGAAAAGTATCGAAAAAGGACGAGATAACCGTTGGCTCGGTCGGCTCAGGCAAAATCTCGTAATTTTTCCATTTCCCCGGCTCGTTTTGCCCCACCGATTTTTCTCGTTGCCCGGGATGTGACGGAGGGATCCTCTGCAAAATTAATTCGAATCGCGATGCCTGCTCCGCGTCCTCGGCCAGTGAAAACATGCAAGATTCCGGAGGTAAACAAATCTCCGAGGAAAGAAGCGACGAAGGGCGTGTGCGTTGGTCGGAGGGATGAGGAAAGCGAAAGGGAAACTTGGTCGAGGGGACGAGAGAAAATCTCGTGTACGCGTGTGCACGAGCCGGGGGAGGAAATGGCAGGAGGAAAAGGATTAAAAGTAAAAAAAACGACGGCCCGAGACGGAGGCTCGACGAGCTGACGCTCGAGGGCTTTTAGCGAGGGGTACGAAGCAGCCTCGTGTCTGGGGGCTCGAGCAGAGGAATAGAAAATAATAAACAAAAGTGAAAGAAAGAAAGACACACGCGGAAAAGAGACAGATGAAACAGGAGGAAATGAGAAAGAGAAGGAAAGAGAGAAAACAGAAGCGTACAGAAGCGCGGAGAATCCGAGTGTGCGGAGCAGCGCGTACGCGCGCGAGGGTGAACGAGCAAGAGCCGCGAGAGCCGCTGCTTCCCCGACCCCTTTTCCCTCTTCGCTTTACTCGGCTTTCTATATTCTGCGATAAAACGTACTCCTCTCCTTTGAAATTCTCCTGTATATACGAATATCTCTTTACACACATATTCTATGCGAGTGTGCATGTACCGATGCACATAAGAGGACGTACATAGGAGCGAATCGCTGTGTGGGTAAATGAGAGGGTAGGGCCGAGCTCGGTAGCTGTATTGATTCGCCGATGGTGGCTCGGCTCCAGGGGGTGCTAAAGGACGAGAGGAGAAGACCCGGTGCGAGTGAGATCGAAAGAGAAATATCCACCCACTCGTTGGCCGGGATAACGCCGCGTTTCGCAGCCAGACTCTCGCTCTCTCGCTCTCTTCATCGATCCCTTCCGCCCTCCTCGCCTCGGCACTTCTCCTCCCGCTCCCTTCCGCGCTTCCTCGAGCCTCGCGATCTCTCCATCTTTATCGCACCGCCTCGACCCGTGTTTACATCCACGAACTAATAGCTCCATGCACAGCAGCCCGTCGTCGCGACCCCTTTCCGTTCGTTAATTCGTTTCTCTACCTCCCTCGGCTCGATACTTCGTACTCTTACTACCCCCTCGAACTACTCCCCATCCAGACTCCGCGCCTTCACAACACGAACCTTTGGAATTTACCTCGCCAACTTCCCCTCCTTTAGCTACGGCCTTTACGCACACCACCAATTTCTCCCGCTCCGTTTTTATCACATCTCCCTCTCTCTCTCTCTCCACTCTCCCCCACTACACTCCGCGTTTCACCACGGAATCGAAAGTAAAAAGGCCTCCCCGATAACGGCATCGAATCCTCATCGAAAACATTCCCTTCCACTGTTCCCCTTTGTTAGACAACTATCGATACACCTATTCCCTTCCAATATTCTCCTATTTATACGTCTATTCGATTACCTTGAAAATCACCTCGCGACTACCTACCTTTATACTCTCGTACAATACACCAGAGAGATTTTACACGCAACGTTTCGTGAATGCCGATCCATTACTCGCCCGGCTCATTTACCAGCTCCATTTTCCACGTGTATTCTCCAATTCACTATTAACCGGCCTGTCGACTCACCAATGTTTCTCAATTTCGAGTATCTTGTCCAGAGGATTCGGAATATTGTTGCGCCCGTACCTCATCAATCTGATTCTCGTCGTCCTCTATCATCCTCTATTGATGGATCGTTCCCTCATGTTACCACATTTGTTTGTTCACTCGGCATATTCGTTAATTTTCGTCTTCATTTCATTCTCATTATTACCGTTTCCACTTGAGTTTTCATTATACATTTGTATATCTGCAAACGAAATGATGAAGTAATCGTTCGAGCAGGTTTTTCTCAAAAGCGCGTTTCTTCTTTTGGTTAATTTTTGTTCTCTGCGAGGCCAGGGGTAGGGAAATGAAAGATGGGAAATATCGGAAATCGAAGTTCGACGCTTGCGTCTAATCCTAATCACGAAATGTCGAATGAAAATTTTTTTGTCCTTCCCTCGTACTCTCGCGATAGCAGCTTATGAGAGATGAAAATAATTCAGTTTGGAGTACCTCGAATTTCAGGGAATTATTTAGACACGATCGTGGTAAAACATAGCGAACGCTTCTCTCTTGTGAAATTCCACTTGATGACCTACCTAACGCCAATATTTCCTGACACAAACTTTAATCGTTTGAGCGCCGAAGCTTCATAGCTCTGACTCTAAATATGCATGTGCATGCGTTCAGTGCCAAGTTGGAAAGCTTCTTCAAAAGCTCCCGTTTCCCTTCCTCTTCTCCCTCGACCATGATCGTTCCTCCAAAACTTTTCAAACTTTGAGGCAATTCGTGCCATTTATTGCGCGCACCGATAACGAGATACATGAAGAGTGGGAGTCCCGAAATTTTGGGAAAAATAATCGACGTTTTCGTAACGAGATTTGGCATAAGATTAGAACAAAAAATTTACCGTTCTTCCGGTATTATTGAAGTTTGCTACGTCGGAAGAGCAATGATTTCTTTGAGTTCTCAGTCGCCTTCAATTTGCGCATTCAACAGTGACGAGAGCGTTGTCGAATTCGAGAGGAGTCAAAAAATTAGGGGGTCTACCCCAATGAGAATTTTCAAAAAATCGATTTTTGCTTATTGCATTTTTCGGAAATTTAAAAGTATCAAATTAAAAAAATTTTATAAATAAAAAAAAATGTATAAATTAAGATCTGAGCAGTCTAAGTGTACTTTTGAGCGACGTATACTTGGCTGTCTGAGCGCGCTAATACGCACCGCCCAGTGCCTTTGTTGAAACGCATTTTTTTATACGTTTTTGGACGGCTCGTTGATAAAATCTCCGAAACTATTCAACGAATCTTTGGATCAACGGAAATTTCCAAATTTCGAGTGGAATTATTTGATTTTTTTTTGCAAAAATCGATGAAAAAAATGCGCTTTTTCGTAGATTTTGGAAGAATGGCTGCCATTTTGTAATTTTTAAAAAAATTAAAAATCGTATGATACGCGCTACAGCCATTTGCTCATTGAATCTTTTTTTCCTCCGATCATTCGTTCCTGAGATTTTATCAACAGCGCACATTCATCTTTTTTTGGATCTGTCTTCTCCCCCATTTTTCTGTACGAAACCTGAGTAAAATAAAAATAATATAATTTTTTTGTCTATTTTAAGAGTGTATTTTTTAGGCCCAACACTTTTTATATTCATATTTGCAATTTATACCGGTCAAAAAAATTGGTGAAAAGTCTTTGTTTGTCCGTCTAATTAGGGTAAACTCCTTAATAAGTTGAGAACTCCGTTACGAGATGAAATGGAATTTCGTTCTGGAATAGCGGAGGTTTTTTTAAATTCCGTTCTCCTTTTCCTCTATTTACTCACGGCTAGAAAGCAAATATCGCAAGTGCGCTGCTTTCGTTCGCACGACAAATGTTGGCCGCCCATGATTCGTCATGTTTCCCTAAACTCGGTTTTTCGGATGAGATATATAGAGGCGTCAGAAACACACATAATCGATAACGAAGCGACTGTATTTTACTCGTGGGAAGTATCAAGCTGTCGCGCGGAGGAGGTTTGTGTTGTGCGAAAGCGAAATTGCAAGGGAGAACAGTGTCAGAGCGGATAGAAGTTTTGCCATCCCAACGAAGCGGTGATTGACCCTGGTGCTCGTGTAGGAAATACGCTCTGCGGATTATTTATACGTTGCCGACTTCTTCCCCCTGTCAATACGTTTATACGCAATCGAAATACGACTTTTCCAATTGACACTCACTACTCGGAAACCACTTTCCTCTGATTTTTGTACTCTTATGAGCTCTCGACTTCCCCAATTCTTCTTGTATAAACCTTAATTTTCGACCGACGATACCAAATAGAAATTTCGAGAAAATGGGACTTGCGGTGCCCTCGGTCGATAGTTCGAACCTTTGAGAAGAGAGCCTCATCGTTATTGCTTAAAAGGGCCCGTTAGTTTAGTTTTGGTAGAGTCGATCGAGCCAGACCGTGCGAATTTTTTTTACATGTTCGAGTTGATTTTTTTTTAATTGAAAATTACGATTTCTACATCAATTTTTGTGAAAAAAGTCATTTTTTCTGCACTCTTTTCTTTGACATTTTTTTCAATATTAAAAATAACACGAATAGAATAAAATCGTTATGATCGTTTCTTAAAGGTTCAAAATACATTGCAGTATTCTTTTTTTTTACAGTTTTTCAATTATCTATCGTCCCCCAAAGTGAGTGGGGTACTTTGGACCCCGCGTGACTATATGACTCCAGAAACTTGAAGTGTGTCCAGTAAAGGATAACCACCTCCTTTGATAAATTTTTCAGTTTTGTGCCCAACTTCCAACAACAACGTCGGAAAAGTCGAACCAACATTTTCAGACTCCCCAACTCGTCGTAATCAACGATTCGATTCCAATGACACACCGATCGAACATTCACGAAAATACGAATCGATCGAATCTTCTCCACACTCGAGTGTCGCACCAGCGTATTTTTCATTCCAAGATTTATCTCAAAATTCAGTGGTCAGAGTAATTTCGGTGTATACGTATTTTGTGTGTGACGTAACAATGGAAGGCTTCTAATCCCCCTCCACGCACTCTCATTCTTCATGCCTCCCCCGCGCTTCGTGCACCCTCCGACCAGTTTGAATTCCCAAGTGTGCGTACAATGCCACGAGATGACATATATACATATTATTATATATGTCACTTACAGTTAGGGGTAGTCGCATTGTGCATGAACCAGAGAGCAAGTGAGAGAGGGAAAGAGCTCAGTCGATGTCCCACTCCACCTGCTCTGTTGTGTCGGTGCGCTACTTTCGCTTCATCTTAACACGCGCGCACGTACACAGCCGAAGCAGGGAGAAATACCGTGGGACACGTCACTTGACTCGGTCTCCTCTCGTCCTTCCGGTGAACTTTGACTCCGTCGAACAAAGTTGACAATTCCCAAGGAAACGTCTTCTGGAAAGATGTGTGAAATACATATTCCATAATAGAAATTCCGGGGAGCCTGATACGTTGACAGTTGGAACGAATAATGGAAAGGAATAAAATTCATCAAACGGAGAACGTAATTGACGAAAATTTTGGCTCATTTCATATTATTTCTCGCTTTACTTTTGGGTAGATTTATTCATGCGCATTATTGAATTAACGGCGAAAACTCACTGTTGCGACATCGAAATATCGGGGATGCATGCCGCGCTTCGTTTATTCATGAGCGCTCCTGCTGCTACATTAATTATTTATTATCCTGACCGAAATAGTTGTCGGGGAGTTAAAGCTCACGGTGTGTTAACGAATAAGCTGCGGTTATATCGTTTCTTCCTTGTCTACGATCGTTGATGCGAGTAGTCGAGGGGGGCATTAATAATTTTCGGATCGAGATTGAAAGAATTTAAGTTTCGATACAGACTTTGCGCTGTGGCCTCTCAATCTCAATATTTTCCTCGGCCATTCGTTCGCGAAGGTTCGTTCACCCAGCGAGCTGAGCTTGGAATCTGCCGGTCGCAAGATTCAAAGAATAATTTTAGTTTTTCCACGGCCCATTAGCGCAATCCTTGTTTTTCGTTAAATCCATTCTAATTCCGTGATTTTATTCTGTTAGCCCGCGGAGGTTGCTGGAAATAACATTGCTTATCACGTTTCCCAGTCTCCCGCAGCAGTACAAATATCAGAGGGAAACGCGTTTACAATCGACCATTATAACCGTCGGCCAGAGTATCGATTGCCAATAAATTTCGCGCAGCAGTTACTCCCAGAGCGTAAAGGTAGCCATTTCGCTCACAGCTCGACGATTCACAATGGGTTTCCGCTCGCTACCGACTCTCGCCACCAAACTGTATTAACCTTTCATCTTTCTGTCCCTTTGTTTATTTCTCTATCTCTTTATCCTCCCCCCATACTCCTTTCACTCTCTCATTTTTCTCCATTTCTTGCTTCATTCATTCTCTATTTTTTCACTCTTTTTCCTCTTTTCGCTCTCTTTGTGCATCGCAGCCTTAATTTAATCCAAATACGTACAAAGCTGGGATACTATCGCTCCGATCGAAAATTTTATTGGGCTCGCATTTGCCAGGCTGCTCCGAATTCCATTTTCATAGCACGTTTAATTTATGCCTCAAACCAATACTCTTGCGCGTGTACATTCGTCTGTCAATAATATTATCTTCTATTGCTCGTATTCGGGCGCTCTCGTGGTACACCTCGCGACATACAACTCCCAGTCTGTGTGCACGTCAACACGGGCCTGTGCTCCTCGTGGCGCATGCGTGTCGCACTTTTCGTCGATAAATCTATCGCGACAATCGATTCTCCGAAGCCTGGAAAGCGCTCCTCTTTCGAGAGCTTACATATTGTATGATCGGGAGTATCGATCTCGGGGTTGAGCTTATTCAACATTTCACGAGCTTTCCTCAAATACCTGTGATGGCTCATCGACGCAAAATAATTGATGGTTTTTCCGAACCGCTCCGCCTCGAAACGTTTTTCAATTCCGAGCTACGATTTCTCACGTTCGTTTTTTTCCCCCCCTTCCCCCCGCCGAACGTCGTTGAAATGTTTCATTATCAAAATCCCTCGCGTTTTTGTCATTCATTTTTGTTGAGCATTGTACACGCGCACTTTTGTTTTTTTTTTTTTTTTTGATTCAAGAGAGCAGAAACTTTTGAAATTTATAGCCTCTAATAAACGCGGGGATTTCGTTATACCTGCGCGATTCCCCAAACTCTGCGCATGTGTTTTTTCTTCCTCTTTTTGTTTCCCGTTCAAATAACTTTTTCATAATAAAAGACCGAGAGGAACGATCGGGTGGTCGCGGCATTCTACGCTTTTTCCCCTAAAGGGCTTTTAAATTGACGCGAGGGCACACAGCGCGAGAGAGGGAGAAAGAGAAGTTAACGACGTAATGTGTACAGGACCGACCACGCCTCTCATTCTCGACCATATACATTCACGCCCGTTCCGAACCTCCCCCCCGACCTTTGCCGGGTTTGAAATTTCGCGGCTCCTCTCTAATATATTTTTTCCCCCCGCTAATAGGGACAGCAAATTCACCAGACTGTTTGTTTAGCCATTGAAAGAAAAACAGCGAACGGCAATGAGAGTGCAACCACAAAATTTCGTTTTCTCATCAACGAGATTCGAAAACTATGGCGAAGCTTCGAGCGCCCAGTAGTATTTCGAGGTTGTCAGAAAACCCGGAGCTTCCTTCACGAGCACTGGGAAAATTCACCCCGAAGAATCGCTCGATTCATCAGTTCCGGAGAAAAGCGAGCGGAAGTGCCTTTTGGCTTTTGGTTTCGGAAAAAACAGCTCGAAATCCGAAAAATGTTGAGCGTTATCAGTCGCGAATAAAATCTCGTTCGAATTCCATTCGGCTCTCTCTCTCTCTCTCTCTCTCTCTCTCTCTCTCTCGAGTATGAAAAAGTCGCAGTGTACCAAGCACACGCTTGCGAGGCTCTCTCTTTCTCTTTCCCTCTCGCTGGTGTATAAATGCGAATGTTCGAGAGGGAGTCGAGGAGGGATAACGCCCCAGCTCCTCTCGATAATGCCGAGCGGGCGGCGGCGCGACCGGGAAGAGTGCCGCGAGAGGGCAGCGGGGGCCGAGGGGAGGGGAACGCCGGCGAGGCTCGAAGCGGCTCGGCTCGCCAGTAGACGGCAGCACTGCGGCCCGCGCGTATCGCAGTTCGCGTCCGACTCCCTACACGGTTATAGCCACACTCGCTCTGCGTCTTTTCCCCCCATTTTATTCGTTCCCGGTACACGGTCTCTGCGTCGCCCCTTTGGCCAAGGAAGGCGCGTTAACGAGGTGAAATCAAGCTAAAGAAAGAAGTTCGACGACGGGGAAAGAGAAAAACATACACACACACACGCACACGCACACGCACACACGCACACACACACACACACAAACGCACACAAACACACTCGTTTAAACGAGATGAAATAAAGAATGAGGCAGTGTCTGCCCAGAGACAGAGAGATAAAACGAAGAGAGGACGCGAGTCGGTTGATAAATATTGATACTTCGCAACAGTGGTGCGTGCGCGCGCGTGTGTCTGTGTTGGCGTGTCTCTGTGCATTTAAATCGAACTTTAAATCGAGCCAATAATTCAAATATATTTGTATAAGCGAAACTAATGTACATAAATATAGGCGCGGATCTCAAGATACTTGTGCGATCACGCGTCACACCCGAAAGTGCAACGTGTCACCATAAGAATCCTCTTTTTTTTTTGTGTGTTTCGAGTAAAATCTTCTGGCGACGGAAATTAGGTGAGAATCGTGTCGATCGTTGTTTTTCGCTCCGCGATTGCATCGGTTCCTCCAGTTACTTTTTTCATTCCCACCGAATAATCCCCGCTTTCGAGTCGATCGAAAGCAATCGGATCAGTCGCGAAAGACACGATCGACACGAGTTAATAGTCATTTCAGCTCGCTCGTGCCAACGAAATATCGGAAATTTTCATCATCTTAATATCTCCGGCTACGGCCCCCTCAATAATATTAATAATAATAATAATCGTCATTAAAGAGTAAACAAGTGCGAGAAGACTCGTTTGGCAAGTTCGAGACTCGATCGGTCTACAAAAAATTCATATATTTCCACGTTTACGTACACTCCCATCCGTGTACTACGTTTTTTCTATGTGTATGTATAAGGTGCACGTAATAATATTGTTGTAATAGCTCAAGTGTCGTGCCAGCCGGATACCGCCGGTGCTTAACCGATCGTATACAAGTGTGATAATCATAATAATCGTTACGATTATGGTGATGCTCGGTCAGTGAAAGCCCCTACGCTTCACCCCGCCCGCTTGCTCGCTCTCTCTCGCTCTCTTGCTCGGAGCTGACCCTCGTTGACCCCCGTCCCTGCTTTCATAAGCCTCGATCGCAGTTGTTGTTCCTCCGCCGCCGCCGCCGCCGCCGCCCCCCTCCCGAGGCCATTTTTTTCTTATCGTGCCACTTGATAAATCGAGAGAGAAAGAGAGAGAGAGAGAAAGAGAGGGAAAAAGACTACGCGAAAAGGGAATTGAACTCGAATATATCTACGATCAGAGTAAGTTCCTGATGCCGTTCCTTTTTCTATGTGTGACGTTTCGCATCGTCGAACTCCAACGAAAATTCCGGTTTTTTCTTCGACGCGCCTCGATCGACGTTTCTTCGCGTTAAACATTTTTTTTCCTACATTCGCTTCGTTTTACTCCCGGAATGCAAGGGAATCGATGAATTTTTCGTAAATTCCTCGTTTTCGATATTTTAACGGGAATAAATATTGCGACGGCGGAGAGGATTTTTGGGGCGTTCGGACGATGCGAAATCGAAGGTTTTTCGTGTGTGGAGTTACGTAACATTGTTTCTCATTCATGAAACGTTTATCAGGGGGAATGTACGACGAAATGATTTTGTTCGATATTTATATGGAAAATTCAATTGAATTTGCGTGTCGGTTCGCTCGGGCGTAACGGCGCAACGATCGAGTATTTCAGAATTTCGTAATGTTCGGATTCATGCACTCGCACAAAAGTCGCGGTTGATCGACCGCCGTCGAAAAATTTTAATTCGCTCCGTGCTTCATTAAAAATAGTCCATTATTGCGGAAGCGATTGCCAGTCGGGATTTGCGCTCGGCTGGAATTCACTCGCGGTACGAATTATCGAAAAATCCTTTTTCACTCGGCACGATTCTTCGGAAGTGTGAAAACTCGAGAGCGCGTGCTGCTCGGGGATTCTCGAAACCGATAATCCGGCGACTCCACCGTCGAGCATCAATAAATCGAACCCCTTGAAATAAAATCTCGATAAAAATGTGTGCCGGTTCGATTTGAGGGAGTCGAGGCTTTTCGAATTGAACTTCGGTCGGCTCGATCTCGCTGCCTCGCCAATAACGAAAAATGAAGTGGCTCCTTGCATGATAATTTTATTCGTACCGGGCCCAATAGCGTAAAGATGAAAAAAAAAATATGCCTCCGGAGGGAATCAGGTGCCGAGGAAATCTCCAATTTATTATCGGCATTCATCGACACAGAAAAAAGGACGTTAGCGCGAGAGAAAAAGAGGAGAGGGATTGGCTCCAGGAGAAACGGGGCTAAGGGGCTGCGAGGAGGCGCAGCGAACGCGGGCACGGGCGAAATACCAGGTGAAGAGAGCTTTTCAGCCACTCCTCGAGCTTTTGCTCCCACACGTATGCGCCCTTGTATGCGATGCAAACGGAACAGAAAATGAATTTTCTCTCTCTCTCTCTCTCTCTCTCTCTCTCTCTCTCGCGTTCATACGCACACAAACTCTTCCGCTCACTCACGCTCACACGTGCATCGGGTTCGTACATTGTTGAGGGATAAACCTGGTTCGATCGATCCTCGAGCGAGAGTATATCTGGCCGGCCGGTTAGGTTCGTTCTGGATTGTCAGATAGGTGGCTGACGTGTACGCGCGCGTCATGGCCAAATGGAATGGTTTGTTCATCCAAAGAGAATAGAGCCAGGAAGGGAGAGAGAGAGAGAGCGAGTTCGGACAGTTTCCCCGCAGGCTATACACAGGCTCTCGAGAATTGCATTTCACAAGCTCGATCGTATCTCTACCTCCCCCTCCCCGCTTCTTCCTTCGTCCTCTTCATCCTCGCGCCCCATTTCTCTCCACCGCTGCTGCGCTCTCTCCCTCTCGTGTGCTTCTCCTCTTTCGTCTCAACATCCGCGACATGAATCAACCACTGGCAAGCACCAAATTATTCAACAGACTCCCTCCCGACGAGACTCGACGAGAGAGAGAGAGAGAGAGAGAGACCAGCCGCCCTCCCCCACATTGCCGAATCATGATAATCGATTTTCCCATTAATTTTCATCGAACCTAACCAACTTCAAACTATGCTAATTCTTCCGACGTTTATACGCCATGGAATTCTAACGGTTTTCATTTTATCGAAATCTCCCCTCGCACCAACCGATTTTTATCGAACTATTCCCGCGATGACACACTTCTATAAAACTATTCGCTTTAGTCGTTATCGCGAGACTCGCATTCTCGGACGACGAGCTCTTTTGACGTTCGTGTTCCAGGGCACCATTTTTTTCGCTTCTACATCTCGTTTTTCTGATCTTTTCACCAACGTCTTAGAAAATCAACGAAACAAACCCAAACAAAACATTGGTAATTCACCAATTTTTTATTTCACGAAGTATCGGTGCAGCTTGACAAATTACGAATTGAAAATTCGGGTTTTTTTAGATCGTTTCGTTGGACTCGAACGTTCAAATACTTTCTGGACTTTTCTGGAAAAATTGTAGAATTGATTTGATGCACGTTGTTTCTATGAACTTCGAACTAAATGTCTCTTCATGAATTTAGTTTTTCACTGAATCGTGTACAATAAAAAATAATCGAGTCGTGCATGGAATTTGAAAAAAACATTGAGCCGGAGATGAATGTTTATTGAAAATTTGTAAAACTTTACAAAAAGTGGGGTAATTACTGTGCAATTGTATAATATTTTGACAGTTTTCTTCGTGCTCCGAATCGATGCTAGTGGAAAATTGAATGAAATGTAAAGGAGTGAAAAAGAGCTTTTCGATTGGCTAGAAATATAAAAAACGGAGGTTTCTTGAGTGACGTTATAATTGGAAAATTGAAATGAAATAACGATGAGTCACGTACATTTGTCTTTGGTATACTTAACTTTTGTGGCTCTTCGTGAAGAAAGTTTGTAATGGGAGCAGTGCGACAAAACTGCAGTCTGTTCGTGTTCTCGTCGTCACGGTTGCGGAAAAGTTTGTCGAAAGAGTACTACCCCGTGTCCCGGTTTTACCTATAGTCGGCTCGCACGAGCACACGCTCATGAACTTTGTTTTCGTCAAAGGAAAACTGAGACGAAAAGTCTCGTGGAATTTGTATCCTCTGAGAAATAAATTATCACGATCGATCCTAATTTTGTTCTCGATATACACAAAAATAAAATCTTTTGTGAATTCTATGAAGCTGAAGAAATTTGTGATGGGGCAATGACTTTACGATGAAATACTTCATTTAACTAAATGAACTGAAACTTCATTGAACTAAAATATGCTTTCGTAAGGAACAACCTTTTTGTTGCTTCAATAACACGAACCATTGAAACTGGAATATTTGGAGATACGAAAGCTTAGTCAGCTGATTAAATATCCTGAGAAATCAATCAAATATCTACAGTCGTAGCAACAAAATTGTGCCATTTTCTCAAGGTACAACCAAAAGGTGATTAAAAAAAAAAAAAAAACACCAGTCAAAATTTGAGCCCTTAATATTAATATTTAGATAGTCCACATCTCACTCATCTATTTCCCATAAGAATAACAATAAATTTTTCTAAACTATTCGATTTTTTTTCGAGGACGAGGACCATAAAGTTTTTACTGTAATGCATTAAAAACGGTGAAATTTGCGATAAATTGAGCCTCTAATAACTTATGCACACTATTATAGGTTTACCGAAAAACCATAAGAGATATTTTTTGTAGAATGTGCGATTTTCTACAAGAATATAAATGTTTTTTTGGAGACACACGATGGGCTAGCAATGAAAATCAGAATGTGCAAAAAAGAAATTTTCCAATGTTATTTTTATGGAAAATAAAAGAGTGAGATGTGGACTATTTAAATATTAATATTAACGGCTCAAATTTTAACTGGTGTCTCTTTATACCAAAAATAAACTTTTAAGCCGGTTTGCAAGGGAATAAAATGTTTTTTGAATCATCCGAACGATGAAATAAATTTTGATCGATAAAATTCAATTTCCATTTAATGAACTCGCTCATTAATTCATCCGCGAACGTTTACTATGAGTCGTTCGAATAAAACTCTTTGGCGTTGATTCGGCTAATTAACGTACAAGAAGTTTTCATGCTTCGGTCGCCTTTTGCCGTCCAACAAATAAATCGCTGGATCTACCGGATTTTCGTTCCACAAAATAAAACTAGTGGAACTAGTCGAACGAGTGTTTTAGTTCTCACAAAGTATATGATTACAAATGCGCCAAGATATTCGTCGAATTCGGTATTTATTCATTTGCTCTTCCGGCGAAAATTAATCCTATTGAAAGGTGACATTATCGAGCCGGGATGACTCAGTCCTCGCAAATATTTCATTGAAAATTTTCGGTCGCTAATAATACTACGGGAAATAAACTTAGGTCCGTGTGTACGCGGTTTGATTGAGTCTCTTAGAACGTTTCTTCGAGCGTTTTGGCCCGATGCCAAGGGACTTTAACCTCGATTTGCAATAAAATCCTTCTCCCCGCGCTGCTTCCATTATTCCTCGGGAACAAAGTCTCGATCCTCCCGGGAGAAACGAATCTTTCCGCTCGATCCTCCGCGCGTTATCTTATTTTCCTTCCCCTCGAAACCACCCTTATTTTCCATCTCTCGCTTCGCGCCCGGCCCATCCAACATTTGCCTCGATCTCTCCATTTACCCGACAAACATTTGTCTATTTCTTCCTCTTGAATATGGACCGGGGATCCCATTCCTCTCGAGTATTTTCGCATTTTCCGCCTGAGTATTCAGCCTTCAATATTATTACAATTATGTCTGAGGAGGGCTGTCAAAACACGGAGGAATTCGTTGCCCCCCGCGCGTTTCTTTTCCGCCAGGAAAACAAGAAGAAATCTTTCGTGTATAACAACGTAGCGAAATTTTGTCGTTTCCCTCCCGAAAATCTTTCCATATTCCGAAGAAAATATTCATCGGAGCCTCGCAGCAGAAAAAACTTTCCAACCCTCGACCCAACGACATCGAAATTCTTTCATTTTTTACCATCTTTTTCTCGTCTCCCAAAGAACACGCAGTATTAATCGCCCCCGCGGAGCTTTTCTCCCGTTATTTCTACTTCGAATTGTCGCTTTTTTCCAAATAATTTTCTCTCGTGAGGCACGATGTTTTTAGCACAAACGCTGAGAGGAAGCGGTTGACGTTCCCCACAAATTTCATCCTCGCAACGTGTACTCGGGCGACCAGGAGCTTTCCTACCTAAGAGAATAGTTTGTGCTCCCTTTTTACGTGCTATTGTACTCTCGCGTATCATACATGCACACGCTCCCGTTTTATGTGTTCGTAAACATATACATAAATAAAGGGGAGAGAACATCACGGCGAGCTTTTCACGAGTTATTCGCCTTTTCTCTCTCTCGCTCTCTCTTCGTCTCGCGTTACATTTCCTCGTAGTTCTCGCCAATTTCTATACCTCTGCGTATACAAACGCGAATAATGAAATGTATACGAGAATCCTTCCTCTTCCTCTCGTCCCTCTCCGTTCGCTTCTCGCTCGTTCTCTCTTGCTCGCCTTAACTCTCTGGCTTATTTATCTCGAAACGTTCGTCCCTGCACGCCCATGCAACAACCCAGTCCCGTTTATACGCCCGCTAATAAAATGCACTCCTCGTTTCTACTCGGACAAAGCCACAACGCGAGCGCTCCGAGGATATCGGCAGAGACGCTTTTTACCTTTTACCTTCGTGTATTTTTCTTGGACGTGTGTATCGATGATTACTTTCCGAGATCCCGGATCATCGGGCCCGAAAGCATTATGAAATGTGCTGTTACCGCGTCGGTGCGCGAAGAAAAGCCTTCCGGCGCGACGAGAGTTTTCTTGCCGTTTCATTCGCTCATGAAAATCTCGTCGTTATTGTTTTCTCGTTTATCAAAAACCGAGCATTAATATTCATTTATTTGAATAATTGTTCTTTCAACTTGCAGCCACGACCTGGTCGCAGACCACGAGGACGTCCCGGGAATAATTCACAAATACAAAACTCGTTGGGAGTCCAAAGCCCCGTGTCCCAGCAACTCGAAAGAGGTGAGTTTCCCACTTCTTACCCTTTTACACAATCAGGCTTTCGTAAAACCTATGAAAATTATCATACGGCGCACTCGAGTTTCTTCGAGAGCATTTATTATCCATTGGTTATATTTGCATTCACACATTTTTATTTTCTCCGCCCTGCCGTTCGATCGATACGCCAAAAAATCATTTTTACTCTCGTGAATAATTCTTTGGAAGCGAAGATACTCCTCGAGCTATAAATTATGTCGAGTGGCATATCGGCCTTTCCGATTATCAATTTAGTACGTGTTTTTTCTCATCTGCGCTTGTGTCCGACTCGGTTTCATTCATGAACCGGCTCGCTTTGCCGATTCAGAACTCGATTATCCACTTCCACATCGTTTCGAGTCCGACTCATACCCCTCCGTTCTCCCTCTTCTTATCTGACGATGTAAAGAGTCCAGAGCAAGATGAAGAGGCGGCATTAACGTTGTGAAACGAGCTAAACGAGACCGGCTTCGAGAGCAGCTCTCTCGGAGTTGAAAAGAAACTAAAAAATAAAAAAATACAAAATTCAAGAGAGAATCGCCGGAACGCGGTGGAGCGGAGACGCGTCGGCATGTTCCGGAACTCTCCAAAGCACTGCGGATACGGAGGAAAAAAAAGAGCCAGAGAGAGAGAGAGAGAGAGAGAGAGAGTATGGCGGGGGGGGGGGGGGGGGGAGTCATAGGGTATTGAAAAGCAGAACAAAACTGAAGTAACAGCAACAAAATAAGCGAGGAGCCGAGCCGAAGCGGCACGAGAAAAGAGTACGCGAGAGGCCGAGAGTTGGCCAAGTAGGCAAAAACGAAATATAAAATTAATGGAGGAGCAGCGATGCTGCTGGGGCTTAGAGAGCGGAGGTGGCGTTCGAGAGACTTTGCTAGAGAGTCCAACGGTCCAGAGATTCAAGGCGAAAGAGATACCGAAGAAAAAAAGGAGGAGAGGGCGAGAGAAGGAGGGGAAAAAATTCGCTCGTCTCTGCGCTGCTTGCCAAACCGCGTAAAAGAGAGAGAGAGAGAGAGAGAGAAAGAGAGAAAGAAAACCAGTTGGAATAAATGGTTCGAGGAACTGCTGGTGAACCGGTCCACTCTCCTTCGACAAACAAAAGGATCGGGAGAGGAAGAAAGGCAAAAAATATCCCTTTCTCTCTCCTTTTTTTATCCCTGCGACTCTTTCCATCCCTCTTTCTCTTTCGCTCGATATCGGTTAGAGCAGCAAGATTTGCGAAGCAGATCTCGAGAAGAAAATGTGCTACGCACATACCGAAAACCCCTCAAACCCCCCAAAAAAAGTAATCCCCAGGAAAATAAAAGATTGAAAAAAAAACACACACACACGCACACACACACATTTGCTGAGGACCTAAAGAGCTGAGTCAGAAGAAAGAGTTGCGTAGTCAAAGAAAAGGGAAAAAGGGAGAGAGAGAGGGCTAAGGTTGCCAGCAGCAGGGCTTCGTGCGGATGCGATATCCTCGGCAGGCAACAACCCCCGTGTCTCCCCAACTCCCTCATTTTTTGTGTCGCTTCTTTGCTCCCTTTTTCTCCATCTTTTTTTAGTCGAAATTGCATTCTCTCTCCCCCCGGTCTCTCTCCTCGTCGTGAATTAGGGACGACGAAGGGTAAAAAAGCATCCGGAGTCTTTGTCCGGCCTGTGGAACTCGTCAGGAAAGCTCCGAACGCGCCATTTTTTTTCCCATCGAGTGTCCGCACTCATTAGCATTTTCCTCCCGTCTCACTTTTGTGTTTTCGCGTCGAAGAGCGAGGCAGCGCCAACTCTGACCGATGCCATAGAGAGAGCTTTCGACTCGGCAGTGTTTCGGCTGACAATTCGGTTGGGAAATCGGGATGAATATCGTGACTGGATCGCGAGGCACGCGAGAATGAAAAGACTCCCCGACGTTCCGGCTTCTCTCGCGATCGACTTTGATTATTTCAGCCTCGGAAGACGAGAGCACGATACAATTATTTACTCGTCAACGTGACTGTTGGCGTAATCAATCAACGTTTTTGTTTTATTCATCGTTTTCTCCTCTCTTTACCCGAAGAGATCTCTCGCTCTCGGAATTCATCGACGATCTCATCAATCATACGAGCCGTGGAAGCGAGAATGCCGGGGAAAGAGAATAAAAAATAAACTAAAAGGAAACTCGTCTCAAAGCGGACAGAGGCGTGCATATAGAAAGTGCAACATTATTTCGCAGAGACTTTAGAACGCTCACCGGGATGTTGCGACGTGCCGGCACTCGCGCAACGTCATCTTTCTATCCTCGAGGCCTCCTTCGCGCCCCCGGCCACAGAGAGAAGATCAAGAGAGAAAGAGGAGGCGGCGGGAAGTCGCAATTCATGCAAGGCCAAAACTTGTGCAGCGTCGTAATAAAATAAAAGGCTTCTCGAGATGCAATGCACGCGTGAGTCTTTGCCTTTGGTTTTTTTCTTTCTTCTGCGACCATCTCCGTCGTGGCAGTCCTCCTCGTCGGAGACGACATCGACGCCGAATAGAGAACGCGGGCGAAGCTCAACCAGAAAGAGAGAAACTCTTTGAAGTCATCCTCGTGACTCGTCTCTTGTCGGCATAATTCCACTCGCCCGAAATTCCCCACCGCGTCGAGTGCTTCCTCCTCGTCTTCGCCATCCTCTTCCTCTCCTTCCCGTTTTCTTGCACGGCTTTTTTCCTCTCTTGCTCTTCGACGCCGGTATTTGCGAGCTCTTTCTCTCTCAAAGTCTGAGTTAAAGCTCCCGTTGCAGGCTCGACCGCCTCCTCCGAATAGCTGATTCCCTCCGCTCTCGCGTCGTCGTGTGACACACGACCGAAAATATCCGGTTGGAGGTGCGCCCCGTACGGGCGCTGCTCTCCCGTGCATTTTCCTTCGGGATCGGCCCAATTCACCAGCAATTTAACCGCGCGCAAATACGCCCTTCATTCCGACTTTTTTGTCTCCGGAATTCTACCGCTTTACGAAATGAATCATCGGAGCTTCGGTCTACCTTAAAATGCCCAATTTTTCTCAATTCATCTCTTCTTCTGTGCTCGTTGAAAACTGCATCGTTGATCCCTCTCGCTCTTCGACACGTGGATGGATCCGCGTATACGTTTGCCTGCACACAACTCGCATACGACGCGCTCCCTCTCAAAGTTTCCCAAACAGCGCGCTCTCAACGGTTCACACGAAAAAGCGGCTTCAACTCATCGTTCCCCGCGATCAGGAACAGAAGTATTCGACTTTGGATAATTTTCGTGCTCGACCAACTTCCCGGTGAGTTTCAAACTCGAGAGATTAAGGCAGAAACCGAGAAAATTTAACCCCGAATGAGCATTTATCCCTGTCGCACCTTTCCCACCGCGCGCCTCGCCTCTCGAGATTAAACTGTAAGCAGTTAATCCTGACTTACTACCATTTTCTCGTCGTTACACTGGCCCGCGCGCCTTCATGGCTCAGGCAACTTCACGCGCTCCTTACTCGCCCCAAGAAATGACTGTTCTCAATAGCGACATCTTCTGTTGTTTCTTTATTTTTTCTATAGAAAGAAGGTTGAAAACGACTCGTTCGAATGCAGTTGGCTCGAGAAAAAGCTTCGTCTCAATTTCAGGGCTGAATCGAGGCACCAATCCACCTCATTTTTTCCTTCATCCAACCCAAATTTAACTTCGTTTCATCTTATAACGGTTATTGAACTTTTACGAGGCTTCAAATCCCGGAATCGAATGCAGGTGGACGATTTAATACATGCCTGCACATAGAAAATGCGTTGATCGATACACACAAATAGGATTCTCGAGGCTACGTGTACCCTCGGGGCTTACTTTTTTCTCGGCTACTCAGCAGGTGGCTACGAACATTCGATCGCGAATGTACATGCCCTCACAAGTGGGCACATAATCCCCCGTTCTATAGGGCGTTAAACTTGCCCCCTCCGCCCCTTTCTCCAAATCGATAAACGTACGGGGTGTCTCGTTCGTAACCGCGAAGGTTCGAGCTCGTCATTCGGAGGGCGGGAGCTTCGGAGGAAACCCTGATTTTATATTTAAGTAGTGAAAACGTTGCTGATCCGATTCAAAGCTGTGCTGGGGGGTCTGAGGTCGAGCGAAGGTCGCTTCGATCGGGCAGCCTGACTTTGCCAGCAGCAGCCACCAACTGCGAATTATGAGCCATTTTATGGACAGGTTGAACGCATTCGCGATTTGAAAAGAGAGTCGGGAATTCAGTTTTTGCGAGGTCTCCAAGTTCGGAAAAGGTTTTTTAGTCGCAGGTGCGAGGTCCCGACCTCTCTCAATCTTGACGCAGGCTACCAATCTTTACAAATTGTATAGCCGCGCACTCGTATATTTCGTAATGAAAAGGTGCGTCGTCGTCGCGAGGAAATAAAAACTGGATTAGAAACGAAGGAGACTCGGCGGAGGGGTGAGAAACAAAATGCATTTCCCGTTACAACGTTCCGTTATTACGACAGGACGGACACAAGGAGATTAATTTAACACGTGGATGCTCTCCGGCGCCACCGAATTACCCACGCGTGCTTGTTTCTCTTTTTCTCCCTCGACGCGCCACATCTCATTTTTTCGCTCCCTTTTCCTCGTTTTTTAGGTCACTCTTCGTCGGTCTCGGTCTAATTCTCGTTAAAGCTTCCCTTTTCAACGATGACCACACATTCGCGTGCATCGATATTTCATTATTCTACTCCGACGTACGACGCACGTTTGCAGCCATTTTCGCCCAACGCTCCGCATCCGACCGTGCTTATGCATTTTTCAGCCCTCGTACTCGGCGCTTCGCTCTCTCGCGCACGCACACAAACTTTTTTTCACGCTCGTATGCGCTTCTTCAGGCCCGTCCCGTGTACGTTCGTAGTGAACGGAGGGCGTCGCGAAAAAAAGCGCTACAACACGCAAAATTCGAGAATCCCCGAATATTTTAGTCGAAGGCATCGCGTACGGTAGTCGAATAAAAATTTGTCATCGCGCCGTGTGCTTGAATTCTTCGAATTCGCGTCTCTCTTCTGCTTCTTCAGCTTTTTCGTCTCAACGGATTTTTGACAGCTCGCAAAAACCCTTCAAAGAAATTGCATTTTACAGTCAATAAAATCGAGCGAAATTGAATCAGCTGAAAACGACTTTAATTCGGAACGAAATGTAAAACAGATTTCGGGACAATTGAAACGACAGCAGCACATTCCTAAGCGATCGATTTCGCGAATATCGTTGCATCAGAGTAGAACCTTTTCGCGCATTCTCTTCCCTCCCTTCGTTTTTCAACTTTCTCCAAATTAATGGGCTCCGCGAACGTTTCACTCTTTTTCATTTGTCTTTGCCTCTCATTGTCCGCACTATTGTTACAATTTCACAAAAAGCCGCAGCGACAGTGCGAACAGGCCGAGAAAGGGGAAAGGGACGAAAATTTGCGCAATATAAAGGAGGGTTGAATTTCGGGATCGTCATTTTCTGTATACAATCGTCACACGTAACTCTTTGCTATAACTATATAGAGAAACTTTAAAGTACATTCTTTCACCCTCTGTGAAACTCTTCCGGTGGCTTCCCTTTAAGTCCGAGGAACAAAGGGGTGAGGAAATGGTGGGGAAGGGTTGCCACGGTCGATAACGTCGTCTACAACGAGAGCCAGCAGCCACCCCTGGGGGGATCCACGCGCAGTGGACGCCCTTCTCTCTCTCTCTCTCGCTCTCTCCCCCTCTCTTTTCCTCCCTTGTTTTTCTTGCCTCTCGCTCGCCATATTTCTCTCTCCGCGCCATGAATTTTCTCCCGCATCGAAGAATGTGCTCTCGTAAAGCCGCCCGAGAATGTTGAAAGGAGGGAGAAAGAAGCAGGGGACGAGTCAAGGGACGAAACGAAAAGGGGCAAAGTCGGGAGGGTTAAATTACAGACCTTGAGGGTGGAAGGAGAAAACTCATTCACGAAGGCTCACCCCTGTTGTTTATCCAAAGGCGGGGACCAAACTCCCCCCTCCTCCCCCTCTCTCTCGCTCTTTCCCTTTTCCCGACTCCCTTCCCTCCCTTCTATTCAACACTTTTCAAACTCTTCGACTGTGCACGCGCGCTCTCGTTCTCTCTTCTCAATTTCCACCCTCGACCCCGGCTCCGCGAATGAATCGATTTATTTATAGAAAACCATCGCACCCTCCGCTTCTTTATCTACTTTATCGTGACACGCGATACCTCGGAGGAAAATGAACCTCAGCGATTCGTAAATCGAATCGGAATTCGCTCCTCGTTTTCTCTTATTCTTGTTGATCGATACAAGAGTCGTTCCTCGGTCAATTATCCACGAAGGAGCGCGCTCCAACTCGCTCAAATGGGATCGATACATCAACTCATGGTCGCAGCAAGCAAACAATGGTCGAATTCTGCTTGGCGCGATGCCTAGTCGATGAGAACTTTCCTCTCCGACTCTCATCGCTGAACATCGTACGAACCAGTTTCATTACGGTCCACCGTTAGAATAAAAGTGTTGGAAAAACTTTGTTTTCAAGGCATTTTGCTTCCTCTCCCTCTCTATTTTCTTCTAACTTTCTCGTTTCTCGATTTTTCTCTTCTTCGTGCTTTAATCGCTTCCCTCCGACGCTCCGTTTTCGCACGAGCATCTCTAAAATGTTCTCCGCTCGCTTGCCCACTTCCGGTAAACGGCGCTCCCAAAGTTGTGCGGTCGACCGCCAATCTCGGGACCCACGATTCCATCCAATTTCTCACTCCATCTCTCTTCTCCTTGCCCGTCATTTTTTTTGCTCTTCTCTCGTTGATGGACCTCGGGAGAAATTTGCTGACGCCATCTCGGCCATCCTGAAACCTCTGAGAACCAAGTTTTCAACTCTTGAAATCTATACACGCGTTCGAAAACGGTCCCGAAGGGACAGCTGCCAAAACTACTGGCCCTTTCTCAGTTTACCTGTCTCTCGAGGCTACCAAAATCTCGTGATTATTGCCCCAACCACCGCTCCAGTTGAGTCTCGATTCGTCCTGGATCCAGCCAAAGAATGCAGGTACACGAGCCTGCTCCAACTACTCTCCTTTGCTGTTTCAAATACCCCAACCTTTCCATTTTTTGGAATCCATCCGTAAGCATCGAACAACCTTTCGACCAATCGCGTTCCCCCTGTATAATTTTTTGTAAATTTATCGCAAAATATACGTTTCGTTTCTTCACACGCTTTCGCGTGTGAATCAATTTGACAGGGAAAAATGTATTTTTTTTTCTTTCATATTCTCCAATTTTCCACAAACTCTTCTTAAATTAAAAACCAATTTTTTTCATTCCTGCTCGTCGACTCGAATTTTCCAATAAACTTGTGAGTTGAAATCTTTTTTTTCTTCGCATTCTCCAAATTCTTTCGTCATTTGACAGAGAAAAGTGTATTTTTGTCAATCGCTCTCTCTCTAGTTTTACTCGAATTTCTCGCAAATGAAAAACCAATTTTTTCCTTTCAATATCCTCCAATTTGTCGCTATTAATTTACCGTCTATGAATAGAATTTTATTTCATTGGATAGATTTTCACTGGATTTTTTTAAAACGAATCGATTCTTTTCGAACGAAGATTTCGTTCGAAACGCGCTGTTTCATAAACATGGAAGGCATTTATCCTCTTTTTCCGAGTTCGTTCGATCGCATCTTATTTTTTCTCTTTTTTTTTTTTATCGTCGTGCTGCTGCGCTGCTGCTGGATGTGCACGAATCTAAAGTGAATATATATACAGATGGGATTTACGAGTGGCCGTGAATCGCTCGTAAAAGCTTGTGTACCGGCGTCCTATGCGGAACTATAAAGCCGTAACCGGATTCGAAAAACTGCCAGTTCCGAGACGAGAGACCTTACTCGGAGAGTCTTGCATAAAATAAGAGAAAACAGGGAGAGAAAGAGAGGCGAGGGTTGCAAAGGAAAAAACGAGACGGGGCGTTTGGCCAACAGGATCAACCTGTCCCTTCGTTCCCTGCTCCGCGTTTTTCTTTCCTCGCGTTCGCCCTCGTCCGGTTTTTATTCTTCGGCCATTTTGATTTTTCAATACTCGCTTTGAATTCTCACATGAGCAAAACGATGGAGGAACGAGCGAAGGGGAGCACGTTGCGGATTGACCGCCGCCGCTGTTTCCCAGATTTGAGGCAAAACTCTCGGTTCGATATTACTGCATGCAGCATCGATGGAAATATATCACTCCGCGCGGCATTGATTTTCTCTCTGGGATCCAAGGAAAACCATAAATCTTCGTGTCTTCGACGACCCAGAATTAAAAAGGGGTCAGCGGAGAATCCCATTAACACGAATCGATCGAGTCCCCATTTTCTTTGCCCCCTCCCTCGCTCACTTCGGCACACAGTATTTGACTCGATTTTCATGATTTTTTCCCTCCACCACTCTGAATTCTCCTTCATAATGTGCCGAGGTGAAAGTGATTTTTCAGTGATGGAAAAAGGAGGACGTTGAGCTCTCTGCGTTTAGGAATAGCACGTTCGGCAAACATTTGCCGTTCTATGATTTCCCGGGGTTCACCTTCTCCATCGTCGTTCCTCCCGCTCTCTTCCTATCGAGCAAATCTACGATATCTTCGACTCGTTATTTCCGCACCGGACTCCATTCGTCGCGCAATTTATCTGCGATTTTTCTTATTTTTTCGTCCACACGTATAAACGGGCGCAGCGACGGTTTATTGACGGCTGCGAAGTCTCCCGATACTCTCGCATCCTCGGTGTTTCGAGCTTCACGAAATAGGAGAAATCCATGAATTCTATATTTACATCTGTGCTCAATGAAATTCTCGGAGCTGTTGACATCTTTCTTAAATTTATTTAATCGCCGAGGTTCATTGATGGCCCACAAATGGACTCTCGATAAGATAAGAACTATTCAGCGTTGCTTCATCATCGATAAAAGCCTGCTCTCGACCGTTTCATTATGATCGAAGGTCACGAAAATGTTTTACCTGCCGGCGATATTCTGAGAAATACTTTTCCTTTCGAAAATACATTTTCAACTTGGAATAATAACAATGATAAGGAAATTCTTTTAAATCCGAAATCGTACACGTTATGCGCATATATTCCAGGGTGAAATAACGTACCGAGGAAACGTTGACGCAGCGACGACTCGAGTCAGCGAGAGTCAAGGCGACACACACACCGCGCGAGTAATCGCTCGTTATCGCACGAAATTATCAAGTTTCGTGATTTTCGTCTTAGTTTTATGTCGGGATACTGGAAACACAAATGGACAAAATCTCAAAAACACGCGCCCCCACAAATGCACACACACACACACACACACACGCGCGCGCGCGCGCGAAAAGTTTGTCAGACGACCCACTATGAGGCGTTGTGCACATGAAAAAATTGAAATTCGTCCACGAAATTGGATGCTGCACATAAATCGACTTTTAGTTCGTCGGAGCATCACCGAAACGAGAAACAAAAAAACGGGCGCTATTCTGCCTTTTGAATTTTGAAAACTCAAGTCAAACATGCGAGCTTTGTTATTTAGATAAGAAAGAAAAACGAAGCGGAGGTGGTGCTTAAGAGAGAACAGATCCAATTTACAAGATAACGATTTATCTCGGACAGACACAATAATATGGTCGTTTATTTATAAATGTGCTCACCCACACTCTCTTCGTATCAACACGATTCTGTAACCATTCTCGGACTCCGAGTTTGCTAACGCCGTCACGTGATACAAGAATCGTTTTATGTCTTTGCCTCGCTCTCTCTCTTTCTCTTTCTTACTCCCCTCTTGCTCACTCGTCTAATGTTGCAAGATTAAACGTTAATTAAAACCGTGACCATTGAATCATTCGATATCAACGTCGTCAGCCTCCCCTGCTCCCCCATCCTCTTTCTCTCTCTCTCTCTTTCGCCTTTTTCTCTATCTTAATCAAAGGTCTTTTCTGCTCTTTGACACTCGCGGAAAAACATTGATAAAATGCATGTATTTAGACGAGTTATGCATGGGGCATTCCGGGCCAAATCGACCACTTTTTAACCCGATCCGTTTCGATTTGGCGAAAACTTTTTCATCTTTTTCTACTGTACTAAAGAAATTTATCGGAATTTTTTCCCATTTTTTTTCTCGAGCCAACAAAACGGTTGTGAGTTTTTTAAAAAACAGGCGTTGCTTTTATTCAAAGTGACATAACGATTTTTGAAAATTGATTTATTGGACGGTTTTTATTAAGTTTTGTCTTCGAGCGTACTTTTCAGAAAAAAATATCAAAAGGTCATACAAAAAATCGGAAAAAATTAAAGACAGCCCTTAATATTTTGCATTTTTGTAAACTACATTTGAAAACAAAGGAAATGGAATAAGATTTATGATTTGGCCAATTTTTGGTGAAATTATTTAATAAACTATATTTTTATAGTATCAAAAAAATAATCAAAAAATATTCGGGGCTGTCTTTAATTTCTTCGGAAAAATTGAAATTTTTCTAATGATTACCGATTTTCATTTTTATAATTATCATTGTTTTTCAACGTTTAAGGTTCTCGGTAGTTCCTAAAAGATTTTCAAAGAAATAAGCTGTCGAATTGAAAAAAAAAAAGTTTTTTTTTTTTGTAATGGAAAAGAAGAATAGAAAGCGAAAAGATTCCACTTTAAAAATTTCAGGGAACTCGTAGAAAATGTCAAAGTTTCTTATGAAAAAAAAAAAAAAAAAAAAAAATTAAAATCATCCCAAATTTTTGTTTTTTATCTACATTCTAAAAAAAAAAGTTGAAGATAGATTTGTATGACTTTTTGATATTTTTTTTGAAAAGTGCGTTCGAAGACAAAACTAAAAAAAAAAACGTCCCAATAAGTGAATTTTTGAAAGCGTTATGTCACTTTAAACAAAAATAACGCCATTTTTTTTTTTAATTCATAAAAAAGTTTTCGCAAAATCGAAAGGGATCGGGTCAAAAAGTGGCCGATTTGGCTTGGAAGGCTCCATATGTATTCGACCAAGTATAAATTCCTTGCATACATTATTAATATTATCATGCAATAAAGTCATTAAAAAGTTGCTTCCATCTCGGCCTAATTATCAGAGTTATCATTCACTCGTTTAGAACGATGGAAATATTCATTACGAGCTCGTACATGTTTATTGACAATCAAACGTATAAGACAACTGCATTCATTCGTGCGCGCATTGAAGCTTATCGAAACGTTTGTTTCACCATTTTCATTATTCCGATTGACAGGAATAATTGACAGTGTGTTTTTCATTATCGAAGAATCTCGCGCACTTGGGAACATGTTCTATGATAAATAAACGAGCGATGTACACGATTCGAAATTTTTTTAATCCTCTCGTTTCGTTTCTCGATCTTCCTCAAGACAACATTTCGACCTTGGAATGTCTTTGCTCCTCCATCGCCTGGTCTTGCTCTTTCTTTCCTAAATCGCTAATTAACGTTCGAATATGTGAACGTATAGTGATAACATGGAAAAAAAGTCGTGCAATTCTCTCAGCTGCATTTGTGACTGCGCTTTTCGTTTTCTTATCCTCTCTCTCTCTCTCGAGATCTTGAGAGATCGTATTAGTGTTGTTTTCCAGATTCCACCTTTCAAAACCGAAATGTATCGAAAGTCGTTCGTGATTAGTGCGTGCTACCTCTGGCACTCACTCCCTGAATCGGTTACAGGAGCATCTTCACTGAACATTTTTAAAGAACGGATCTACAATCACTCGTTGGGTAATGAAATTCGGGAGTTGGAAGACTCAGGTTTCGTTTTTGACATTGCATGACATGAACCATGAAACCTGGTGGTATGTATAGCATTAGTTATGACATGAAATCAGCGTTTTAAAAACGGAATATAAATGAAAATTAAATGTTATTGGCGAACTGAAATTGTTATGCGTGATTTAGCGAGTGAAAGCATCAGCACATTAGACTACAAGCATTCATATAAAGTCGATGAGTGTACGTAGATAATCGCATTGGTGAAGTGTGCTCTAAAATCGTTATTAATTCTTGAAGTATAAATTGCACTACATCGACGTCTCACTGTAATATAAATTTGTACTTATCTTTAATTGTCTAATTACATAGAGAGAGGAACAGTTATTAATTAGTAGTTATAGATTAGATTTAAGATGATTATGTTCATGAGCTACATCTGTTTGTAAAGAATCTCTACTTGCCCTTTACTTCGACTCGGGCACAAAGAATAAAATCAAATCAAATCAAATCTCTTTCTCTCTCTCTCTCTCTCCAATTCAGGGGAACACGAAAAATGTTTTTATTATCATGCTCCCGCGATATTATTCGTTCTGAGAATATAAATATAGCTTGGACGAGTGAGAGAGTCATGCGATCGTAACAATCGGAACTTCAAGGTCGTCTCCCGTGCTGCATACGCTTCGAGCACACTTTTTTCTTCTCCTGCTTATTTCGTTTCTTCCTTCATTTAGCGATATACACTTTCTTGTTATCCGCACGTGTTTGCGCATAGCTCGGCTCCCTCCTTTCGCCTGTTCGTTTACTTTTTCTTCCTCAGCGAGAGACATCGCACGGCGAGCCTCACCCGAGGCCAAATCTCCTCCTCGTACCTCCGCGGCCCCTGCAATAACCCGGACCACACTTTACCTCGCACAAACGCGTACACGCACGAGCTCCTCGGCCATCCACATTTGTCTACCCTTTCAGCGGCGGCGTACACACGTAACGAGAGAACGAGCGACGAGCCGAGACTCCGGATCATGTGCCGCCATTACCGACCAGTATAACAACGTAATTCGTGGTTCGCGATAACGATCGCTCTTACGCAATGCGCTCGCGGTCGTGATGTACAGGCCTCGCACAGATGTACGAGCAAATCACTTATCCTTCGAGTCGGCAGACACAAAAAAGCCAAGAGAAATAGCGACGTCGCATTTCGTCAATTTAAAATTGATGCCTCTTTACTTTTTTATCCCGCGTTTCTCTCATTTTTGTCCGCCCATCAAGATCCAAGTTTCCAGCACTCTACGAGTTGCTATTTCACACTTTTCGCTGAGGAATATTGACGGAAATTCCCTCTTTTGTTCGCCCGTCCGCCAGCTTTTGCCAAACGAATTTTTTATTTTTTTTTTTTACTCTCGCGCTACAACGCGAACGAATGGAAATATATTTGTGAATACTTCCTCAAGAATTTTCTCCGATCGAACTACTCGAATGGCTCGAGTTATGGAGACGAAAGCCCGCAAATGCGTGCTGCTGCGGCCCTCCGTTTAAATTAAATGGAAAAAGTCACTCGCGAAACAGAGGCAGCAGCGGGCTTTATGTGTTGAATAAACAGAATATCGCTATCGGCTATTGGGTCGATCTTATTTTAGACTTGTAACGACTCTCTTTCTCTGTCTCAATGCGCGCATATTCGCTCACTCGGCTGAAAAGCAGCATCGAACCGACTCGGGCGAGGAGTCTGTGTTTACGCTTCGATCCACGAATAGAGTCGATTCGATGAGAAACTCGAGGCAGAAAGAAGAGAGAGAGAGAGAAAGAGAGAAAGAGAGAGAGGGAAAACTGTGAACTACAGAAAATACCAGGAGCAAAATGAGCCAGCACATAAATTTAACGTATATCTCTGTCTCTCGTATACACTCACTTCCGGAATACAAACACATGCAGCGAAGAGAAATACGAAAAAGAAAAGAGCGAGGAGCGGCGCACCCGAGAATCCGAGGGCTTCGATCAGATCGAATTTCTGAGCTCGCGTGTGCTGCGCCTTTTGTTCCATTTTCTTTTGCCGCATCTTCATTTTCGACCTTCAGTGCTGTTGCTCTCTGTTACACGAGCAAGTGTTCCGCGCAGAGGCCAACTTCTTCCTCGTTCCCTTTATTTTCTCATCCTCCCAGACGAGAAATCACTCGGGAGTAAAAAGTCAAGGGGGGAGAACGAGAGTGCGGAGGAAGAGAAAAAAGGAGCGTCATAACGAGAGGATCGCCGCGTCTGGTTCGCATGTGTCTTTTCTACCCGAGGGAAGGCCGATTCCTCCGTTCCTTTTTCTCTCTCTCATTGTTACTCAAATCTTGCACCGTTCCTTTTTTCCCCAGTGCGTCCACGCACGATTGTACAGAATTGGCCACATGGCGCACGCGCGTCGTTGCCACCATAGACCAGCATCGCTTTCTTTTCTCATCCTCGGCCTCTTTCGGGGGAAGCTTCGGTGCAACTTTGCAAAAGTCCAACCTCGCGTACAGACGCGAAAAAAACGAAACGTCTTACGGGCGATTGTCACGTTACCGTTCTTCGCAATACTACGCTCGACCGAGGGAATCGCGCACGCTTATTTTTCCTCCTCCTCCTCCTCCTCCTCCGCCTCCCCCTTCGACAATGATTTAAGCCTAATAGAGATAAATTCATTCGAGGAATTGCCGCCTGGAATGATAATTAAGTGCCGAGTTCGACGAACACTTTGAACCCAGGCTACAAAAAGTTGCCACTTTTTTCCCCTTCTCATTCTCGCTGTCATTTCATCCTCATCGGACCAACGATTCGGAGGCTGCACCTCCTCGAAAACGTGTTGGGCCCAAAGACAAGGGTGCGCCTCGAGAACCACCGACCGGTTTCTGCCCCCCCGTTTCGCCCCTTTTCCCTCTTTTTTATTCCTCTATCTGCTCTCGTGCAAGCTTCGACGAAAAGGCACACTGCTCGCCTCGGACCGGTCCTCGTCTGCTTTTCCTCCAACGAGCTAAGATACTCCTCGGATGCGAGGCGAGAGGAAGAGAGAGACGAGAACAGAGGGCGAGCCCGCCGAGACGAAGAGGCTTCGTCGAGGCTCCACCGCAGGGCTTTATACCTGTCTGTAATCGCCTTGCAGAATATACGATGCCGTGTATACCTGTTAAAGAATAACCCGGGAGGTATGAACACCAATCCAGGTATTTGTGCTCACAGAATTTGTCGTGCATTATCGTGCTCCGCAGGTTTCCTATACTCAAATGCCAAAATATTCTCGTTTCAACATCCACAATTGCAGAAATTTATAAAGTAGACAAATCAGACGACGCTGAAGTTTGCAACGTTGGAGTCCACCGAAGTGATGTAAAGAAACCCCCAATAATTCCGGTAATTCTCCAATTTTGTTACCTGCCGAATTTGCAATTCGCAGTTTTTCAAGCTGCACCGATACTTGGCGAAATAAAAAATAATTGGTGAATTACAAATGTTATTTTTTTCGTTCATTTCGTTGGACTCCAACGCTGCAAACTTCAGCGTCGTCATTCGCATTGCTCCTCTTGAACTAGAGTCTGAGGAATAAAAAAATCATAAATAACTACGGCAGCAAAAATGCATTACTCTTATTTGACTTTCGCACGTACTCGCACCGCAAGGTTATTCAAAAAATCTGAGATGGCGGGGTATTCGACCCCTCGAAAATCGAGGACGTAAAAAACGACAGTGAATTTCAATCGTGGATTTCTTTCGAATCAACGATTTGCTTTTACACTGCGGAAACAAAGTGAATTCGGTCAAAGTATCGAAATATTTTGTTGCTTGAAAAGAAAATGTTCGTCCAATGAAATATCTCGAGTGTTGCGACTTTCGCTTCGATAGGCACTGAAACTCTAAACTCGAATCGAACGACGTTGAAGTTTGCAACGTTCGAGCCCAACGAAATAATCTTGAAAAAGTCTCCAACAATTTCAGTGATTCTATAATTTTGTTCCCTACCGAATTTGCAGTGAAACAAAAAATTGGTCAATTACAAATGTTTTTTTCGTTAAATTCATTAGACTCCAACGTTGCAAACTTCAGCGTCGTCGAATCAAGCGTATCAACCGTAATATTGAAAGATTTCACCGAAATTTTGGACTCGGCGACTCTAAAAAGCCGCATGAATTTGTAAGATGCCTCGTCCTCCGACTCGACGTCTTTTATTTTGCCCGCACAGGGTAGGTATGTACGAACGAATGTGTTTATGAGAAAAGGGGAGAAGATTAAAGCGAAGAAATGGTGAAAGAGGTTCGCAGAGTTGTGGTATGCGAATAAGCCGCAATGGCGTTTAACGGCGTTATGCTGCTCGAAGGAAAGGGAGGGCGGCCCGTCTATATACGTAAGCACATATATATGCGCCCGGCGGTTAGTCGTTATCTTCGATTTATGACCACGTACCGCCCTGAATCCTTATTCAAGGGTTCGCTCGACAACACCCCTCCGCGCGTCCCATCCAGCCAGCTATCCGGCTCGCGTACATTTGTGCTCGCGTCTCTCCGTCGCACACAAGGCCACGCGAGACACGGTAAAGGTGGAAGGTCCAAGGTTAACTTGGGGCTGATATCACGCGAACCGGGATGTGTATACGATCCGGCAAATGAATGGTTGCGCTGTGGGAGCGAGCTCTCGGAACGTTGCGACTGAGAGCAGCCCCGGACGGCGATATGCGAAATCGTCAATTTTTCAACGATCTTCGATTCGCCAATTTTGGATATTTTACTCCTCCGACTCCGCGCGCTCGATTACAGAACTCTGCTCATCGGCGCGGTCTCATTATCCGACGATTCAAGCTCCCGCGAGCTTTGGGACTTCGTGGCTCGTGAACCCGGCGAAACGGATTCGGAGCGAAGAATCGTATAGCGCGTTTATGTTCACTCGCGCTCGACTCATCGATAACTTTTGTCGCCTATCCTGTGCCACTTCCCGCCGCATCTTGAGACAGTGAGCAGCCACGCAAATGCGTGCGTACACAAACTTAGGATTGAAAATTAGTGACTCGCATCGGTCGCGCGATGCAACGGAATCGCATTGAACGAGAGGCCCATGGAAATACGAAAAAAAGGAAAATACATTGAAATCGTACATGAGATCGATCACGACCGACGCAGTCGGTGGACCGCGTTAATGCGATGCGAGGCTCGATCCCGGGGATCGACACAACCAGACAGAGAGAGAGGGAAATGCAAGCGAGTCTCTTTCACTCCGGCGATAAGCCTCTTAAAGTTTTAAAGCCGTGAGTTCTGCTCGCTTCGAGCTAGTCTGTTGCGGTTGACGTCCTCGCGCATTCGTGCGTCGCGCTGTTTATTTCGAGGCCACGGTGATGGCCTACTCGTATCGATCGTTTTTCTCCTTTTTTTCTGCATTCCTTTTGTTCACTATTTTCCCTGTCTCTCGAGCAATTGATATGCTCGCAGCCACCTGGAAAGCTCCCTTTCATCTCCTCGGGTCCTTTCAGTGTATATTCACTTTTATACGTTCGCTCTTATCATGACGTACGATCGAGCTGACGTAAGCAACATTTCGAAAAATTCTCGCGCACTCGACGCTCTCGCTCCTCAGGCATTTTGTCGCCGCGGTTTACGCCTTGGACGACGCTGAAGCTCGCAGCTTTCGAGACCGACGAATTTGACGAAAAAAAACATTTGTGATTCCAGTAATTATTGGTGTGGGTTGAAAAACTACGAATTGGGAATTCGGCAGGGAAGAAAACTGGAAAATTAGTGGATTTGTTGGAGAGCTTTCAACATCATCGGGCACGCGTTAAACACGGGTGTATAGGAAATGTGCGAAAAATGATAATTTATTTCGAGATTTCATCGTTTTCGAGACTCACGATTCCACACGCGTCAAATCTTTTATCAGGTTTTGATCGAAATGCCGTCATTTTTCATTCGAATTCGAACGAGACTGCGGTTTTTATATGCATTATATTTCCAACGAATATACTCGCTCTGCATGGCACGAGGATTCTTTACATAATATTTCGACCGCACAGCCTCGAACGATTCTCGAAACCTTGAACTTGACAATCGGACGAACGTCTGGCATCCGACTCGACTTTTTCTTTTTTTTTTCTTCTTTTCCCACCGAGCCTTGTCTATAAACGATCTGTAACGATATCCGGCGAGTAAAACTTTCCGTATGATAATCGCATTGTGAGATTACGATCACGTTTTTTTTTCGAATCTATTCTAATTAGCATTGGAACGCTTTCAGCTTGGAGGAATGAAATACCTGTAGAGCTGACCGTCACATTTTTCTTTCAATGCGGCACGTTGAGCTTTGCCATTTTTGTAGAATTTGCGTACTCGTTTGCGTTCGCGAATAAGCATTTTTACAAAAATGGTTTATCAAATGGCAAGAAAAAGGAACGATTTGTTCCACGAAGCGATAAATAAACGCGCGTCAACGTTTTCTTCAATGTCGCATGAGCTGCGAATTTGTATCAAGTTTCATTTAACACACAAGCTGAAAGAAGGCATCGATCTAATCGTTTCGGATTGCATTACAACAACGTGTGACTTTTTGAAGGTCGCGATAAGAACAGCTCGTGCAGAGTCGCCGCTTTATCGTATTTTCTCGAATTCTGCTCAGCAAACAGAATGGCATAGTAATCGCATAAACGATGCTAGACGCAGAGAAACAGAGAAAGAGAGACGCGTTATTAATGGAGAGGAAAAGTGCAATGGAATTAGTAACCGAGTGAAAATAATTCGAAGCATTTCATCGAGCGTAGGCATAAAAGCACAGTGGGAGCAAACCGTTCGATGCGTTTGTTCGTGGGAACGAACTGGAAAAGCATTAAACCAGTTATCTCTCGTTTTTTTTTTTCACATTTTTTCATCTTCATTCATATTTTTGTCTCGTTTATCTTGCGCAACTTAATCGTAATTCCAATCGTGAAATAATAAATCTCGTTATAACTCGAACATTTTGTTTTTCATCGCGCACTTTTTGTCATCGTTTCTCTTGTCAACGGAAATCTCAGACGGACATTCGTTGCAAATAAATTCCTGCAGACTCCACTTGTTCCCTCTTTGTATTATTTTTTCTTGCCCTCGCCTTATGGAACATTGACGAACAGGAAAAATACGTATTTGGCTCGAATGTACGTTGCACTCGCAAACTATTTCTGCTTCACTCACGCTTTTTCCGTGGCTGCTCCCTCTCTGTTCTCTTTGTTCCATTCTCCCGACGTTCTTATTTCTCTGCTTTCCTTCGTGCACGTGTTGGTAGAGCGTGTAACGTTTCAAGTGGCGTGATTAGACACGCCAGACCAGCGCAACCAGCTCGGAGAACCGGTTTTCACGTTTATTTTTCCTCCTTCTCGTCCCCCCGCCTTTTCTCTCTCGCTTGCTCGTTCAACTCTGTGCAGCTCTACACGCTGAGGCGACTGGCTCTCCACCCTCCCCCGGGGGCTCTCTCGGTATGCATCGGAGACGCAGTCACCAGACCCTGAAGATAATAAAATACGGTTAACTGTGTATTTGTTTATATTTGCGCCCTCCTCGAGTTCGTGCAATCGTGAAAAACCCCTCGAAAACAACGTCGTTTCGCTCTTCTTCAAGGACGAAACTTCAACGAAATAACTCGTTTTTATAATTCCAATCGCGATCGAACTTCGAAACAGGGCTCACAGCGCTCCGTTATTTTATTCGACTATTCTATCGAGAAACTAGTTTTATAAGCCCAACTCCACCGTAAATCAAAGTGATTCACGCTCGGAGAGCGAACTTTCACGTTACATAACGCATTTCGCAGTGTGACTGCAACAAAAGTTCGCGCCCGAGGCTTTCGCCTTGTATTCGCGTTGCTGAGAGTGTCTCTCTCCCCGCGCGGGGCTGCGCGCGTGTATCGTATGCGTTTAACGAAATGACTCATTGTAGCACTTGCGCGTGGACAAGGTCAACAACCTACTCGAGTTCTCGCGATGCGGTTGGAGGTGCATTAAAATTGTTTATAAACGTGATTTATTGGGATCCCTTTGGATTTTTTTTTGTCATAATGAGACTCGTCGAAATGGCGAGTGCGCGAGATCGATTTCCCGACTCCGAACTACCGCGAGAGGCATTTCCTTCGCTCGATCGATTTTCCCGCCCACTCCCCCACCTCGCTTTCCCCGAACGCTGAGATTCCGATGGAACATGCGGAGAAGGAGAAAATCGAGAGGCCGACAATTAATGGCAGCGGAATAGCAAAAGCCACAGTCTCGTCCATCCGCTGGCCTCGCACTCAGGAAAATAAGCGCAGAGTCCGAAGAACGGTGTGTGTCGGATTGCGAGTCTCTCGTCGACATTCCCTTGAATAATGCATGTCGGGGCAGCTTGCCCACGCCGAGACTCGCGCACCACCAACCATCGCACACGATAATACACAATGCCTCCGCACACAATATCTATACACATGCATGTGCTATATTATGCATGAGATAAATCGAGAAGAGGAGAAAGGAGCTGCATTCGTACGCGCCGAACCTCTCGCTGCTCCGATGATCCGTGCTCATACTTGGCTCTCTCCTATACACACACTGTAAAAAAATATTCTCTCTCGTCGCCTCGATGTGCACGTGAGATAATGAACCGAGACTCTGCCGATGAGGATACACTTTCGTTTCAGACACGTGATACGCGAATTTTCTCGCTGCGACGGAGTTTCTTCTTCCGCGATTCATAATATTGTCCGCTGAATCACGCGGCTCAATTTGAGAGATCGACGTCGAAGATGAATTTTGGACGAATAACGCTCGACTGCGAGTCTGTCGAATGTGCGAATTCCTCGGAGTTACCGCGCGTACGAAGAAGCCGAAGGGGAAGAGAAACTTTGAAAAGTGAGGTACGAGCAACAAACGCAGCGTTGCGAATAGCTCAAGCGAGAAGGCGACACACGAGCAGTGCAACACAATACAATGTTGGGCCACGAGTTCTCGCGCCATGTGGCTCACATAAATATTTCTCTTACTAAGTGCATCATAACGCGGGCACACCCGCGTGTGCTCGTTTATGCTGTGTGTGTGTTGTATCAATAGTAACACCCTCGTATCTCAAAGGGAAAGAGAGACACGTGGCTCGCTATAAATTCGTATAATTATAGTCGCGATCAATCTCCCTGAGCCGGGGCTTTCGGGCAGTTGGGAAACGACAAAATTTTCCCGGAAGCAAAGAAATTTGCGACTCTTTCAGCCCTATTTTTATCGAGGCTTCGATCATCCATTCGCCTTAATCGTAAAAGCGCCATGTTCTTCGAACAAAACGTTCGTTTTCCAATGCGGATAAACGCAGCGCTCAATTGAGAGAGAGATGAAAAGATATAATGCGGACGAATAATATGCGCGAATGAAAAGGAGCGTTGACCCGTGCGGCGTATTAATTTGTTGAAAGATACGAGTCAGCTTCGGTGGCCGAAACTCCCTAATGGCCCGAGTTGGTGAATCGTCGCGGGCTTTTCGCCGCATTCTTCGTCTCGTCCAACGCCTCGTTTGTCCTTTTGTCCCCGCGAGTTCCTCCGCCTTATTCCCTCTCCTTCTTTTCGTCTTTCATCATCGTCCGCTTGTTTGGCAGGTGTCCTTGTCTCCGCCTCGGTTTCTCCATTAGCCCACGACTGCGTTCCTCTCCACCGGGACGTACCGGAGCGTCCCCGGAGCGCCCGGTAACAGCATCGGTACTCGCTCAACTCCCGGCCATTTCTCTCTCCGCGACTGAGTCCGGAGCGGCCCAGAGAATCCCTCCCACTCGAATCCCGCGATCTCTCCCGAAACTCAGATTCGCTTTTCTCCCACTTCCTTTCGCGGAAGCTTCCCCGAGCATCGTCGCTACCGTTATGTCCATATTACTATACAATGAGCGCTGTATACGCAACTTGACTCGTCCATTTTAGCAAAGTTTGCTCGCTCGGGCGTGCCGCCGCCACTGCCACGAGTTAATAACGCGATTGCCGGAGTTAACTCTTCCCGTTGAGCATCCCAGCTAGCACAGTTTGAAATTAGTTTCAACCCCCTCGTTCTCCGCCTCGTCTGTCGCCCCCTCCCGCCGCGAAAACTCCATCGCTTCCGGCCTTTCTCCTTCTCGCTCTCCGCCTTCTTCGCAACCTGCTTCCTCGCCTCCGCAACCCCGTTCCTACACGGACACATCGAACCGACTATGCAGCCCGGTCGAGCCCGGTGGTTGTGTACCCTCGACTCAAACATCTTCCGGTCTTATACCTACTCCTCTTATTTGTACCGCACACACGTATTACAAGCTTCTCGTGCTTGGATCCTCGCCTCTCGAACCTCCGCACAAATTCTCCTGAATTTCCAGCCCCCTTTCAAACGCACTCTTCACCCCGTCCGCAAGGATCTTGACCCCCGGAGTTTCTCTATTGTTGTTTCTGCCCTTTCTATTCCTCTCGACGGATTCTCGCTTCCGTGCTTCCTAATATTGTTCAAGGATTCTCTTCTCCGACCTAAGATTACAACTGCGTTATAGTTTCAGCTCCGTTACTTCTCGCAGCGTGTTTTGCTATCGCATTATTTAACGTTGATACCTCTTTCGTGGGTCAGTCTCGCCAGGCGGTCACGCGCACTACTATAAAGTTCACTCTTCGCTCAGTGTTCACTAATTTTTATACGACTTTACGAATAACGCGATTACGACCATTTCTATAGTTTTACAACATCGTTTTATTTGTTTTACAACTCCACTATAAAATCAACTTCGCTCGCAGGCCGGAAATAAATTGTCGATGTTCTGCGACTACTTTTTTATAACTTCGACACATCCGTCTCTGCATTTGTTACAATTAAAGGCAGGGGGTAACGTCTATTCGGCGGAAAAAAGTAGAATTTTAAGAGTTATGTTGGACAATTATTTACGAACAATATTTTTTTAATTTTTAAAACCCGAACATCAATAATCAACTCGATGGCGACAAATCCTCGGGTGTATCTACGAGAGGATTTTTTTTCCAATTTTTTTGCATATTTTGTGACACGTGAAAACACTGATTTTGGCTTTAAAATTGAGCCTATTTGTAACCGTTCAATTAATAATTTGTGTCGTTAGTAAATTTGTAATAAATTAACGTAAAATTAATAATGTAATGAAAAATTGGAAAAAAGCTCTCGTATAGATACCTGGTCAATTGTTTAAGGAAGTACCGTATCAAATTTCAAAATGATCGGTCGAATAGATTTCGATTTACTCTGTTCACCGGTGGACAACTTTTTTCCGAAGTGTGTCGCTGCTACGATCGAGTTAATTATTGATATTCGAGTTTTTAAAATTCCGGAAATCTTGCTCATTTATTGAATTATGTCACAATTATTAAAAAAAAATTGTATTATTTGTAGCGTCTAAAAAAGTTGTTAAAATTTGTTTACATTTTTCTAGTACGGAACGACGAAATCTCTCGAAATTTTGCACATCTATTTCATAACAATTTTCTGAAGAATTCGTCAAAATTGAAAGAAAAATTTCAACTTGAAATCAATTCATTGATTTATCTTTCTTTGCCCCTGATACGAATTCCGTAATAATGGGGAATCAACAAACTCGACGGCTTGTCGCATGTGAATTTTTTCATGTTCCTTTTTTCTTGTGTGTTGCAGGTAAGTTATCGATCTTTCAGACTGTCTGACGATGATCAACGTCACGTGAGTTTAAGAAAGCAAATATTCGGTGAAAATGAAAGAACGCGACTCTCTTGAGAGTTATTTTCCCAATGAATTTTTGATACTCGAGTTTATCAGTGATAATACGCGAGTTATTCTCGTATCGGGTATGGAAAATGGGAGGCACAAAGGTATTTTGGGTTTTGTCGTTTTTTTTGTGCGGGGACGAGACTCGATACGATACGAGAAAATGCTTTCAACGAATGCGCTCTCAGTACTATATTTATAATAATGAGTAACGCAAGTTTCCTCGCGTAAGCATTGCGTGCGCGTCAGCCGTTTTTTTTCACCAAGGTAAGCGTGAAAATTAACACTCCTCGAATCTTTCTCGTTCGCAAGGCGACGTGCTAATTGCCCACAAAAAAGTGAGTTGCCATTGAAACGTTTACCAAAAATGTTGATTCACTCGAAAAACTCCATTAATTTGATGATCGAAACGATTCGACACTTTTCCTCGTCGACTTCGACCTTGTTCATCTTCAATCATATTCCATTTGGATTGTTCTTTATTTTTCTAAAGTTCGATTCGAGGACAGTTCCACTGAGGAATTGAGCGTCAGTTTTAAATCGTTTTAAATTGTTGCCCTCGAATGTTTCCTTCCACTCAATATTTTACGATGAAAAACTTCGTAGGACTCGACTCCTATACTCGATTTTCATTAATCGTTGGAAAATTACAGTGTCGCTCGCGAAGCTTCAGAGCTCGAATTAGAAATAGCTGGGAGGCGACTCGCACGCGTTGCAAAGGTCGATGGAACGAACAAAACACGGAGAGAAACAAAAAACGTGCGTCAATCGCGATAAGAACCTGAAAGATCTCGCTGACGATATAATCCGCTCGAAAATACCTTCGTAAACGTATCCGAGGAGAAGTTTGCAGTGCTAAAAACGTTCTCGTTTGCTCACTCTCTGCGTATGAGGCCACAACGATCGCAGACGATAAATTATTTATCTGCGTCTCGGTCTGGGCGGAGTGCCAAACGTTTCGCCGGGCTTTCCAACACTTTTCTGCGTATAAACGACCTACATATATATCCGCATGCGTGCGACATAAAATACGTACGGTAAAATGAGACGAAGCGAGAAATGAGACATCGAGAGCAAAATGCGGCACATTGCATTCGCATCTGTCAACGTAACCAAACACGTGAGCGCGCGATATCGCACATTATTTTATTGTTCCATCGCACATTCCTCATCTTGAGTATAAGAAAAGAGGCGAAGCAGATAATTTTTCGACGTTGCGTGATCGATCGTTGGAATGAAACCTCTCGATAAGCGTTATCTTCGACGTTCGATTAAAAAAAAAAAAAAAACAAACGATGAAAAAAACGTGAAAGCGATTATTGGGAAATCTGGAATTTGTCTGAGAGCGACTTTTGTTTCGAAGGACATGATCGCGCGCGCGCGAAATGAGTACGATTATCGAGTGATTTTTGTTGCTTTGCGATTTCATCGAACCCTGCTGCTCCTATATCTTTCTAGCATCAATCGTGATGATATCAACACGAAAATTGGGTTGTGAGAACTCCGTTTCGCGCAGTGGTGGCATTCCGTTGAATGTGTGGGATTCTTGCTCGTAAGAGGCGAGACACCGAATGGAAGTGGGGAGGAATATAACTTGAGTGCGAGAGAGAAAGACTCGTTACAAAAGGAGGGGACGAAGAAAGAGAGAAAGAAGCACACCGCGGTCGGGGTTTAATGAAACCAGTCGCGGTTGCAGTCGGTCAAACCGGTTCCACTGCTTCTCCTTTTAGTCTCTGGTCCCTCCGCTCTTCGCCAGCAGACCGAAGAAGGGATAAAGAGAGAGAGAGAGAGAGAGAGAGAGAGAGGCGCGCGGGCGGTTACGTCTTTCTTCATGTTTTTTTTTGTAACTCCTCGTCTCTCTCGTCTACTTGGCCGGAACCGGCTTTTTCTCGTCTCATCGTTTCAGGGCTCGAACTCGACTGGCAAAACACGAGCTCTCACACGTACAAACGCCTCTGTACGTGTTACATAAAAATATGTGGATGCACGAGGCTCAATCGGGGTGCGGTACATATGAGATTATATGGAGTATATAAATTAGATCGAGCGATCCACACCGGGTCAGGGGAACATATATGGACTAAGAAGAGGATAAACCGGAAGGAGATATTCGTGCTTGCATGGCGCTTCGATCGCTGCTCCGATTCGAACTCTTATTCTTCAATCTCCTCGTCCCCCTTTTTTCTCTTCAACCAATTCAGTGTATCCTTGACACTGTTATATTTATTATTTTTCTACACAGAAGCTACGAGAATCGCGAAAAAGTGTGAGGAACTTGTGGAAAGAATGCGATTGAATGAATCTCCGCTGTGTTTTCCTCTCTCTCTCTCTCTCTCTCTTGTTTTCCATCCAATTCATTTCAATTACTCATCTTCTCGTTCAATCGCGAGTTGTTTATTCAACTTGCGTCAATAATATTATGTATTGCGTTGAAAAGTTTTCGAGCCGGGACACGCGTACGATGAATCCAAAAAGAGTTTCTTCTCACTCGCAGTGATCTCCAGAGATGCGCGTGTATATAGCACAGTGGCACAGTATCAAGTTTCCCAAACTCCGTCACTCTCTCTCTGTCTCGTGTACTTCTCTCTTCCTCTTTATTTACTTGGAAAAGGAGCACAAGTTGGCAAAGTTTTGACGCTACTTTCGGTGCGGAAACATGCCCGCAAGAGAATTCCAAGTGAAGGAGAGAAGAACGAGCCTGGGCGAACTCCTCCTCGCGGGGTACTCGGAAGATTTTCTCACTGCTATCTCGCAGACAAGATCGGGAGATACAAACTTGGGCTTGGTAGGCGAAAACTTTTCTCCTCTCTCTTTCTCTCGTCCTCTCGGCTTTTCTTTCCTCTCTTTTATTCTCTTGGCCTTTCTTTGCTTTGACCAACTCGCGCACAACTCTCGCTGCCCGATGTTAAAACCGCGTTTTTCCAGCAGAACGGGGCGGGGGGCAGGCACAGCAGGGAGAAAAAAAGTCTTGCACGAACGTGAGTAAAATGAAATGGAGAAAGAGCCAAAGATTCTCGGCCAGGGGTGGATTAATAGAGTTTGATGAAAAACGGAGAAAAAATAAATGAATCTCGGAGCAGGGACTCGAAAATTCGAGATTCGTGTGACGTTGAAATTTTGTCAAGTTTTCTTACCGGATGAACGAATATTCCCGAGATAAAAGACGATCCCGGAAAAATTCCGAGGGAAAGCGAGAGAAAGAGAAAGAGGAAAGTATTCCCTCAGGTCCACTTACTACATGGAATTTTTCATCCAAAAAAGGCTGCTGCAAGCACGTCTGCTATTTTTTTATCTTCCTCGCACGTACATAAAGTACGGCGTCGCGCGAACCAACCTCGAGACTCCTGCTCCCTCGACCTGACCCACTTAGCTGCACGAAGAAAAAGGGACTGCTGTGAAAAATCGGAAAAAAGGAAGCAAACGGGGATGAAAAATGGCACAGAATTTTCATTATTGCTCTTCCCTCGCTCTCCAGATTCTTTTCTTTCATCGACGCATTCTTCCTCGATAAATAATTACTATCGCTCCGAAGACACTTTTACAAATAATTGTAAAAATAATAAGCGAATAAAGTATATCGAGAACGAGTGAAAAACGGAAACCTAGAATCCCGGCGCCTTCAACTTGTTTCTAATAACTCATTTTTTCTGCGTATGCACTCGCCACAACCGACCAATACCGACGGCCAAGAATACAATAATTCTTGTCTCACACTATCGATCTCAAGATCGATCGACCAAAGCGTATAATTTATCGTTCTGTAATAACACTATCAAGCGATAATGCGAGGGCTATCGTAAGAGTACACAGAGCACACTGCTTTTCCAGCAATAATCATCAATAGCAAAGCTCAACGCGACTCTTCTACCCCACGATAATAATGCAATTACATTAAAATATATGTACTTACGAGCCTCGAACGTAGACGCGTTGTCCCGGGCATGCGATCGTCGTCGAAGCTTGCACGTTCGAGTTTCCCATTCGTAAGAGGAGAATCATCCGCGTTGCAGAGTTTTTCATAGTTCTACTTATTGGGCGAAGAAAAGTATGATGCGAGCGCCGAATGAACCTGCTGTTTTCCACAGCTCGAGAGAATCCGCTCATTCATCGCCAATGGAAAACAGTTTTAATCTGTCGCGTGGTTGTGAACCGATAATCAGTAGAGAATGTGCAGAATATGTGGAATACTGCAGGTAATTTGGAATATCGAAACTTCTCAGTAACTATTGACGCGATGACGCTGAAGTTTCCAACGTTGGAGTCCAACGAAATGATCGAAAAAAACTCTTAAGGAGTTTCGGTACAGGCGATACAATGTTGTCATGCTAATCCATGCTAAAAAAATTCAAAAATTCAAAAAGTTCAGAATTTTATAAAATTTGGTGAACATATTCTTTAGTGCCAAATTTGACGACACAAATTTTTTAAGATTTTTCTTCTACACAGTTATCGAGTAATTGATCACTAAAGTTTACGTGTATAAGCATAGCGTTTCCATATATATAGGTATACATTCCGGGCATGAGAAATCTGCTTTAATGTGTAATTACTCGATAACTAAGTAGAAGAAAATTTTGAAAAAAATTGAGTTTTCGCACTTGATGTTGAAGCACATTATCACCAAATTTGATCAATTTCTTAATATTTTGACTTCTGTACCGAAACTCCTTAAATAATTCCAGTAATTCTCCTATTTTGTTCTCTGCCAAATTTGCGATTCGTAGTTTTTCAAGCTGCACCAACGATTCGTGAGATAAAAAATTGGTGAATTAAAAACGTTTTTTTCGTTCATTTCGTTGGACTCCAACGTTGGAAACTTCAGCGTCGTATTGACGCGATGAAATTTGATATGGCTACTGAACAGTGAGAGGTGTTAGGAAGAGTTGTTAGAAGGAAAACACCGTTGATGTGCATCATTTTTCATGACGTTGAAGTTTGCCACGTTGGAGTCCAACGAAATGATGTAAAAGAAAAAAAAATTCTCTAATAATTCCAGTAAATCTGCAACTTTACCTGCCTAATTTGCAATTCGTAGTTTTTCAGTCTACACCAATAATTCGTGAAATAAAAATTGGTGAATTACAAATTTTATTTTCGCTAATTTCGTTGGACCAGTACGCTGCGAACTTCAGCGTCGTCATTTTTCGATAAGAATCCTATCAAAATTGATTACTTGAACTATTTTGCTAAATTTATATAAATTCATATGCTTAAAATTAATAATTAAAATAATTAATAATAATGAAATACTTTAATGAATTGATAAAATAAAATTATATAAATTGATATAAAATATCAAAAAGAAAGGACAAATTTTATGATAACCTTGAGAAAATTTTTATCCGAAAATCACTTTTCGGCTGCGCGTATGTATTCAGTGTAGACGAAAGTGGGCTCTTCATCGTTCAGAGTACTGTTATAAATAAAAAATTTTTCAGGTCGTTGGTCGCTTATTTTGTGAACAGTAAGGCTCGCGGAGGTGAAAATTCGCGGAAGGAAAGCAAACAAGTTCCTTTCTTATTAGCCTCTTTCCTTCCCCTTTCCCACACGGAGAGACTTATACGAATATTTCGGATGAATTTGCTATGTTTTGTAGCAGCGCTGTTCTATATCGCCATTCTATTACATTTCACCAAAGTGCATAGTAATTTTGACGCCGAAAGCAGTTCTCTCAAATTTTACTATGTACGACAGGCAAAATTTAGGTCTGCGACATTCTCACATCGAACGATGTATCGATATCCGAATGTCACTCGTGTCTTTGGCGAAATGTTAAAAATTGGTGAATTCGACTGGACAAATTGCTTGAAATTTTACTATGTGCCACTGGTTAATTTTCATGTTTATACTCGCAACGCCTCGTATAATTGGTGGGCGCATGAATTTTGTTATGCTATTGAGCAACATTCAGTGCGGTAAAAGGGAAAATACGAAACTATGCAATTTTTCGTATAGCACAGAGAAACAACTGCTATGTTATCTCCTAAATTTTCATCAAATCATTTCATTATTTTGTTATTTACTATGAAGTGTGGTAATGGTTCCCCAAACTTTTGCATTATTTGACACACTCCGTAGCTATTATTATTATAATATCGATGTGGTCCGACGTTACTATAAAAACATAATAATTTTTACTATAAAAGTCTCTCCGTGCAGGGCGTGAATACACCAAATCGCGACGATTATCGGCGCTCCAAATAATACGCTAACAGTACGACTTCCAAAGATCATTGGTCGTAAAGGAAAAAAAAAAAAAAACAAATTGGAGCCTATGACATGAACCGAAAGAGGAACGCTGATAACTGTTGTCCTCTGTATACGAGTCCAGCAGGAATAATTCGTGACTCCCAGGATCATTTTCTCTCGAAAAAATATGACGGATACTTTAAGGTAGATCATGCCCGTAGGATCGTATTTTATGGGTGTCTAAATTAGATCGATTTTTGCTCCCTAATTAAAGACATTATCACTCTAAATTAATGTCATTTAAATTTTTATTGGGGAATGAAATTACAAGCCATTAATTAATCGGGGATCCAACACTGACTGAACCCGATATTTTATTCGTCCCTGGCTGAAACACTGTAGTTTTTTATGTAAAAAATTACTTTAGAGAGCGCAAAGAGAAATGGATGAAGAAAAAAGTGTCAATAAAAATACAGAAGGCTGTGACAGGAATGGCCCAATCTAAGAAGGAACAAAATTCCGAAACAATCGAATGTGAGCTTACGAGTGTTCATTTTACCAATTTCGTTAAATCTTCAACTCAATATATTTTTATTATTAGTAAGGCAATCGTCTCGAATTTTTTCCCAAACCTTCGCATTATTTAATCCATTATTATTGAATACTTTTTCATAAACTCCGTAACGAAGCGTTCCTTCGTAATGTGAAAAGATAAACGATTTTTTGCACTAGTTTTCCAAACCAAGAGTTTTCTCTGACGAAAATCGAGTACGTTTCGTTCTTTTGACGACTTTGAGAAAGTGTTTTTGCCACAGGCTGTACGTCGAAATTACGCTGTTGCTAATAATAATTCGCAGAGTCGACTACCTCCTTGACGAAACACACATACACGAATATATATAGCCACGATTCTAGGATAATACCCTATTTCTCGTTTGATACGCCTGCGGTGGAAAGTCGTGACTCGTGAGCCTCGCTCACTCACCCGCTCGGACGATATCTCGCTCGTGATATCGAGAGTACCGCAGGAAATAGCCACACGCTCCTCTATATAATACAACATCCGATGACTCACTCCTTTCTCTCCTCTGGCTCATTCGCTCATGCACTCCCGCTACTTAACCCCGGCAATCTTCCAGCTCGTCACAAACCTTCTCTCTCTCTCTCGCTATCCTCATTTTCCCTCTTTTCTTTTTCTCCTTTCCACACACCCCGGACTCAAATGAAAGCCGCGCAACGAGAAATTCCTCAACCTCGAGAGCCCTGCTCCAATGTCCAACGAGGATGCAATCCGAGAAGACTTTTTTCTTTCTACCAGCCCCGGATCACGTCAGAGGTCATCATTACCTCGTGTGCAAGGGAGTGCCGGCACCGGCGCCTCATCCTCCGCCTTTTATTTCTTCTTCCATATTATACCTGCTTCTTTATTTTTCCCAAGGACCTTTTCTCATCGTTGGACTCTGCGAGGGCGCTCCGATCAATATTCCTCGGTAGTTCCGCGCCCTCGGCTCAACATCTCCTGGAGAAGTTTGCGCCTGCAGTCGTACGAGTCTCGTGAGAAGTAGAAGACTTTCGCTGATTTTTGCGGCACTCGTGAACGCTCATCGCGCTGCTATTTCGCTTTCGTATCGAATTAATTAGTCGAATCGATCGAGACTCTTGCACGGATTGCGTGGTTTATTCAATCCTCCCGCGCGCAAGCTTCCGCGCACCGAACCGGCGGCGAGTTCGTCCGCTTTCCCGTTTCTCTTGCTCTCGGCTCCGGGAAAGCGGGAGCTCGAATCAGAGTTAATATTGAGCATATAAATGACTTTTAAATAAATAGAGACGCGGGGAACGATGAAAGGTGAAAATGGTGTGTGGGATTTTTGGAGCAAAAGAAAGAGAAAGATCGGAGAAATTGTTTCTCTTGGCAGAGGGCACTCGAGTTACGCTCGGCTGAATTATTTATTACGCGTGGCCGCCGCAACGAGCGGTCCACAGCAGGCAAAGTCATTTTCTCTCTCCCGCACTGCTCGAGTCTCGCCGCGGTGAATCCGTGACGATTGAATGGTCAGTGACCGGATGTGACGCGCTTCGCTGATGCTGTCGATGCTCCCGCAAACCCAGAACGGGAGAGCCGAGAGCGAGACAGAAATTCCGAGCGATAATTATCCCGCGTGTTTACGACCGATAAAACCGTGCCCGAGAGCGACTCCGTTCATTATACGTACGCGTATATCCGCGTCTCTCCCATTTACACAGCCCATATTTACATGCACACGCGATTCCACTTCGATACAAATTCGTTTGACCCGTTCGCTGAATCGATCGATTGCTCGCACGTCCCTGCGATAGTCAATCCCAATTTTTCCAACTCTTCATTTTTCTCCTTCATCGCGAAATCATCGTTCCTACGCTATTTTTCTTCGTAAATCCGGATTTCGTTTACCGTAAGCAAACTTGCACGAATCTCTCTCTCTCTCATTCACTCTGCAATCAAAGTACCGTTTATCTCGTTCGAAGAAGCTTCGAAGAAACGAGAAATCACACACGCGTTTACCGGCCTCGAGATTTGATCGGTGCGAAAGAGCATTTTTTAAATACGTCTCTTTCGAAATAATTGCGGCCCGATAATTAATTCGCATCCCGGATAATCCAGTGCGCTAATAAAAAAAATCGACCAAGAAAAACTCGGTTGCCGACTGCTTCGAAGCGTATCGCATTCGAAAAATTCGACGCATTTATATCCACGAGAATATCGTCGTGACATTTATACGCGGCGCAACTGTAAGAAGAATTTAATATTTAACCATAAACGTCTAAATACGAATGTGCGGCTGAACGCGAGCGTCTCGGCTTCGCTACTGGAAGGAATAAAATTCTCTCGATCTCGTTCCTCTGACCCAGATTCGTTAGATTCTTGTCCTCACTCGCATTCAAGGCTCGTAAACGAGTTGTGCCGTAACGCATAATGAAAAAAGCAGCACCAGCAGCAACCGCACAATCGCGAAATATCACACTCGCACGTTTCTCCCGTTTTATTGAATTTGATGGAAGGAAAAAAGAACAACGTGCGCCGAGATAAAAATAAATGTAAACACACAGTCTCCTTCAACTGATACGCGATTCTCGAGGTTTTGCCTCGAGGCTCCCACCAATTTAGAGCTTATAAACAATGATTTATCTCCCGGTACTCGCGCGCCCAATATCTTGAGAATCCGAGCCGGTTCTCGCGGCGGAGCAGCGGCGAGGAGGAGCCACCGCAGCTCATAAGAGATGAGAATTGGATTTGCACGCTGGCACTTGGCACGAAACAACGTGCGCACGGGCTTTCACCGGGGGCCCCCGACAGTCTGAGAAGGTCTGGCATAGCTCCAGCTCCACGGTCAAAGCTTTACTTCAAATTGGATATTACATCCACACACATTCTATACACGCGCGCGCGCGAGTATATCGCTGCCGATATATCGTATAGATAATGGCCCTTGTACGACGAATTTGCTGCGTTAGAGTCACGATCTTTCCTCCTTTTCATCAAAGAGAATTCGTATTTTATACACTTTATTATATTTGCCCTCTGTGCGGCGGGTACACGTCGTTAATAATAATGATAATATTAACGTGGCAATGGGACGGTTCGCTCGGCCGGTTATAGTCAATCGGCGAAGCGCGCGTTTCAATACGCGTGCCGGCGCGAATAATTCAACTTCCGTATTTACGTACGAGCTATATTTATTCCTCGTCCTCGTTATTCTCGTGTCTGATAAAATCAAATGATTTAAATTGTTTGAGAAAAAGTAGTAAGGTGCTGCGGGAGATTCGATGAAGAAAGTTTCGCTCCAGATGATTATTTTGCTGGGTCGATCACACTGGCTCGACAATTGTAACGTCAAGGTCGTTTCGGCACCGGGAACAGATTGCGGTCGTAGCCGCAACCGGGTCACTCGATCGCAGTTTCGATAATCACGATTGTTTTTTCATTTCTATTGATTTTCGATAATGAGTTGTTTTTTATTTCCGTATCAATTTGCATTTCTGTGAAAAGATATATGTTTTATTCGTTGTTCGACACGGAAAGTGTGCTGCCGCATCGGTTTTCTCGGAATAACCCGGTAGGGTGACCTTTCCCCGGGCGGGTTAAAGGGACACGGTGAAAAATAGATGCGAAAGGAGCGCGCGGGAATATCGACGAACCGAGGGTGCTCGCATCGAGCTCGGAGGGGGAAGAAACGGGGCGTCGGATACACGAGGCGAACGTGACAAAGGCTTCGGATGCCAACGAGGGTGATCCGGAGCGTCTCCGCGATTCTCCCCTCCGACCCTGCGCCCCTGCCTTTTCTCCCTCCTCCGCAAGCCCCTTCCCTTCCCTTCTCGAGACTTTTCTTCTCGCACCCCGAGACACAACTCGCTCATGTCCGGGATGGGTCAATGCCAGTCGATATCCATCGACCTCTCCGTGCACACGAGAAAGAAAGGACGGTGGGGTTGCCTGCTCCTTTCGAGACCACGAGGGAGACCAATGAGCGAGCTGGATTCTTCGCTCCTCTTTTTTCCTTCTCTCATTCCCTCTCGCTTCGAGGACCAACTTTGTCGGCCAAACTTCGGGGGAACTCCGAGGCATTTCCGTTTAAATAGCCGAATGTTTTCAAGGCGCACATATAGCGAATGATAGCGCGCGTACGAACCAACCTCTTTCTCCGACGCCACCGCACCTCACTTTGTTTTAATTAATTCGAAGATAACGACGGAAATTCCCGTCCGATTACCCGCTCTCTTCTTCTCCTCCGGAATCTCTGACGGAGCGATAGACAAGCACACTTTTGCTACGACCCCGCGCAAAAACAGGTTATTCCTTTTTCCTCTTCGCCGGTAATAATCCTCCGAGTTTGGAATTCAGGAGAAAAACAAGCTAAATATTCATGCGATTCGATCGAATAAAATGTATGATATGAAATATATTCGTAAAATCAGCTTCGAGCTTTGTTCATGAATACGTTATCGGTGTGTCGTGTGCTCCTTATTCCTACCCGAAGAAACAGGTGACGCTGGATTATACACAGCCGTTGAATAAACATGCGAGCCTCCTATCAAATTGGAATGTTTTGACAAGTGAACCGCGCTCGAATACTCGCTTCTCGAGTATCGAGAAACGGCAATTTTCTTACCGCAAGCCGATTATTCTTTGCTCAGTTCGGCGCGACTCTAAATCCTCGCCTCCTTCAATCTTTGACCACATTTTTATGTCAGCCGTAAAAAAGAAAACGCCGGTGCGGGACCAGTCGAACTCGTATAACGAAAGTACTCGCCTTAAATCGCACGAATTCCACAGAGTTTGTCCTGCCCTCCTCGGCAATGTGATGGAGTTCGCTACGACGAAACGTTGTTTGCCATCGGTGCTTATTTTTTTGTTTTACCAAAGAGAAAGGGAGAAAAACGAGCAGGAAGAGGCAAAGGGCAAAACCGGCTCACTCCCTCCTGTCGAGTGTAATAACAGTAAATCCTGAGCAATAAATCCCCTCTGCTTCCCTCTCCTTCCTGGCTCTCTTCTTTACCTCTCTTCCGTTCCGCACCGTTCGCAACGACACTTTGCTCTACTCGAATCCGCTGTATACTTACATACGTACGTACATACACCCGTCATAAATTGTTGCCGAGTTCTCCAACCAGCAATACCATCGAGGACACACTCGACGATGAATCTCTTTGGCGTTTCTCTCGATTGCCTCTTGTCCAAAGATCCTTCTTAGAACTAAAGAGATACGAGGATTCTCGTGTACGTTCGTGCGCGCGTGTTTATAAGCCAAACCACGCGCGCTGTATCCTCTTTCCCACATTTTACCTAATACCTTACTATTTGTTCCTTTGAACGTTGCGCCAAACTCGGCGACAATAATCCATGCAGGCTTGGGCGATCCGCGAACCTCCTCCTGAGCCGCGAAATGTTCTAGAGGAAATCTCCAATTTTCTTCCCTGCGGAGAATTTTCAACTCGTAGTTTTTCAACCTGCACCAATGATTCGTTAAATAAAAAACCTTTTTTTCGTTCGTTTCGTTGGACCCGAAAGCTGCGCAAGCTTCAGCGTCGTCCCTTGCCACTCGCGTGCACACTCGTCGCTCTTCTCTTTCGAGGCACCTTTCCGACGAATCTTCCTCCGACCCTGCGTGAAATGAAAATTGCGATTATGGCGCCAAGTGTCCCAATAGCCGGCGGCTCAAAGCACTCATTTTAATTCTAATCAACGAGTATTTCATCGAAGAGAAATCGTTGAATTCTGTTAAATTAAATTTGCGCAATATTTAGTCGTATAATGGTTGAGAGAAATGAAATTAGTTTGAACCATGAAAGGTTTGGGCTGAGTGAAAAATCGAAGAAACAATCGGTCGTTTTTTTTTAAATGATTGCAGAAAAGGGAAGCGTCAGGAATAACCGACGAAGACGGATAAGCGAGGGGACTCTTCGAGAGGGCAACAAGGTCGAAGCTGGGGTCGAAGAGAGCAGCTCGTTATCTTCGAGGCAAGAGGATCGCGAGAACAAAGGTCCCTCGTCAACCGGAAGGCCGGCAATCCGAGCTGCACCAAGGTCAGTGCTGGAAGAGACGAGTTACGGGGCAGCGGCGTCGGGTAGCAGCAGCAGCAGCAGCAGCAGCAGCGTTTCGAAATTGCGCAGACGTCCGGGCTCCGGTAACCCAAAACACACGAGCAGCGGGAGCAGCAGCAGCAATAGCAGCCATCAGCTCGAAACGAACCCGAGAAGAGCGGTAAGAAAGAGAAGAACACCGAGAGCCGGAGGAGCAGTCGGCGGGGGGGTCAAAAGACCGGAGGAGGATTCGGAAGACGCTGACAACGACGAGGACGAGGAGGACGAGGAGGAAGAGGACGACGAGGAGGAGGAGGAGGAAGAGGAGCGGGAGAATCGTCTGAGTCCGTCGAAATTGAACGTCAAAAATTCCGAAGTTGAAGACGAGGAGGAGGAGGAGGAAGAGGAAGACGAGGAGAACGATAACGAGGAAGAAAATTCGTGCCAAGTTTCGAGGCGAGGGAATAATCTCACCAAGAGGCTCGGAACAACAACTTCGACGAGACGTTTGCGATCGGATCGTAAGTCTCGCCTCGCTCACGGGTCCACCGAGCAACGAGTAAGTAAGATCAAACCGGCTGGAACAGCTTCGTCGAGCCTAACGGTCGTCAAAAGGGAAGCGGAGGAGGAGCGAGTGGGAGAGGAGGCGGCGGTAAGAACAACCGGGAAAAGGAGCCTCCGGAGATCGGAAGAATCGATAGAGCACGAGGAAGAAGAAGAGAGCGAATCGAGGGAACGAGATCGCGAGCCGGAACCACCACCTCCGGACAAATCAGATTCGGGAGGTGAAAAGAAGATCGGGAAGGACGGGAACGAGGAGGAGGAGGAGGAGGAGGAGAAGAAGAAGGAGAGAGCATCATCGGCGAGGATCGATCTCGATGAGCAGCGAAGAACGAGCGAGAGACTGATCGATCGTTCGATCTCGTTGCGCGAGGATAATCTCGTGAATGGAGTCCTCAATACGATCGATAATCCGTTGGATATTAACGAGGATCGGGAGAAAATTAGACGCGATAAAAGCGCTCACGGTGCAACGAGAGCGTTGAGACTGCCCGCGAAAGATCGAAGAAAAGCTGAACAAATTTACAAGTCGCACTCTCCCCTGTTAACCCAAATAACGAGCACGACGATATTGGATAAATCGGAAAACTCGAGGAAGGACAAAAGCGAGACGAAAAAGGACCGAGTCACCTCGATACCGGACAGAGACTCGGACGAGGCGGCCGAAGAAGAAATCTCCCGAATCTCGAGATCGGTCCTCGAGAGCGGCGCCGGGATTAAAAAAAATTGCAACATCGTCGATAAAACGAGTCCTGCGATCGCCGCGGAAGCTGGCGGCGGCGGTATCGAGGTCAGCGAACAAGTCGCTACGAGTTTGATTTCCCGGAGTCCGAGCCTCGTTATCGGGCGAACGAACAGCAGCGGCGGTGGCAGCAGAAGCGTAGAGTTTATCGAGTCGAGCACTCACGACGGCTCCGTGCTGGAGAGACTGAGTCCGCTCAGCGGTGGGCCGGGGAGGCAGAGCCTGCTCTTCGAAGAGCAGGAACGCAACCGGCACAACGAGAGCCCGGTCATACTCTCCGAGAGGCTGAACAAACCGCCACCCCCGCCGCCCTCGCAATCGGCGTCCCAGGCCACCGCCGCAGCTCTCGCCGCTCACCATCCTCACACTCGTTATCAGCCCCAGCCCCATCAGCAGCAACACCAACAACAACAACAACAACAACAACAACAACAACAACACCAAATCCATTATCATCGTCATCAGCAACAAAATCACAATCCTCACAGCTATCATCATCAAACGCTACAGCACCATCAGCAACAGCGTTATTCCTCCAGTCCCGTTATTCAACACCCTCAACAGCATCATATTCATCACCATCAGCAACAGCAGCAACACCATCAACTCCATCAACGTCACTCTTCCAGTCAGAGTCCTCACAATCCTCAGCAGCATCATTATTCGAACAGCTCGAATCCCCACGGTGAGTTAAATCTCAGCTCGACAAACTCCCCGGCCTCATCGTCGCTCAACGAAAGACGGGAGTCTCATCTGGTGCACCAATCGCGAGGTGGCGATGAGGCCGGCCACCTCATGGAGGTGGAGGCCGGGGTCGTCGGTAGATTATTGGTACCCGGTGCTACGAGCGCTCTTCCCGGGTCTGGAATCCTCGGTATTTCCGGCTCAAATCCCACCAACAGCAGTCCCAACGCGCACAATTCCCAACAACAGCAGCAGCAGCAGCAGCAGCAGCAGCTCCATCATCACCATCATCATCCACAACATCATCAACTTTCAAGCGGATTGTCAACGAGCAGCCCGAGTGGATCTTCCTCCAGGAACGTTTCCGCAGCAGCCACCGCCGCAGCTGCCACTTCCGGTTACACTGACAGCGGCTCCGACAGCGGGGTAAGCTCACTGAGGAGTGCCGGCTCCGGTGACGAAAGAAGCGGCAGCCGAAGCTCGGCGCTCAGCGCCGAGGAAATAACCACCGTCGTCCCAACCGTTCCAATATCCGCATCTTCCTCTTCATCCTCGTCATCCTCTTCCTCTTCCTCCTCCTCCTCCTCCTCCTCCTCTTCATCATCTTCCTCTTCCTCCTCATTATCCTCATTCCCGATCACATCCACCCCCAATTGTTCTACGGTCCCGTCAGCCGCGGCCGCGATACCGGCGCGTGTCTGGCACGTTCAAAGCGTACAACACACCTCTTTACTCATGGCTCATCCTCAGCCTCATCCGGCTCAGATACCGGCAGCCTCGTCCACACCGACCGGATCTGCCGGATCACCGGCCGCTACGAGCAACGCCGCCGCAGCCGCAGCCGCAGCCGCAGCTCTTGGATATCACAGCCCCGTCTCGGCGGCCTCTCAATCCCAGCAACAGCATCACCATCCCAACACGGAAATTCTATGGAGGCCACCCCGGTATCCACCTCTTCCGCATGGACTTCTTCCGCCTTCCTCGCAACCCAATCCCGAAGAGATCATCGAGAGGGAAAGACTTCTTCGGTGAGTTTAACATTCTCTCTTTTTATGCCCCTCGCAGACTCGAGGCTCTTCAGTTTTTGTCGTGTACACTTTGCCGGTGCGTTGTGCGATCGAATCGACTCTCCCTCGCTTTATCTCTCACTCGAGACCGGCGATAGAGCCCGCATGACGGTGTGGAAAAACCGTGACCTCGTACGACCCCGCCCCCGCGCTCCCTGAAATCAAGCTTATCAAATAACGCGGGGAAAAACGAGCGTTCCGCATGTTCGCGACGGAGACGCGCGCCTTCGACAAATTAGATATCGCGGACAAGCCACAGCCCCCGCTAATGTGTGCCAATTGTAGTTGTATAGGGACACTTTTTTCGCGCGATAAGAACGAGGCGAAACGGAAATATCGAACGAGCACGAGGCTGCCAACGAAATACGAGTTTTTGCTGCTGGATTACTTCAACCTTCGCCATCACGTTTTTTAGAACGCACATTTTACCGTGTTTCTGCCCTGCCCGGACTCGAACTCTCAAACGCGAAAAGGGATTTTTCATCCTTGGCTCGTTTTATTTAAAAACTTATTCGTACGCCGACCAATGCGTGGAATATACTCGACAGTTTTCAATGCGGGAGAACAATGTGAGAGGATTTAAAAAGCTTCGAAACCGGACGCACAAAACGACGATCGCGGAGCAGCTGATGCCGCGCACGAACCTGAAATAAAATAAATATATATAAATATACGTTTTCAACGTGATTGGCGTTTCGACATTTCGGCATTCAACAATTCTCGCTCGATTATCAATTCCGAGTGTGCACAACGACGAGAGAATTTCACGAATAAGAAAAATAGAAGAATGAGAAACGGAGAACGGAACCTCCGGCTGACGTTTTCGTCCCCCTTCTCCTCATTCCTTTATTTTCATTTACCATTGTTAGTGTTGTTGTTATTATCATCATTATTTAATCGTCTCTGCGAATACCTACTTTCGGCGAAACGGTATATATGCGAGAAACGAGCGAATATGCCGAGTACACTTCCGGGCTCCGGCTCGTCTCGGCACTTCCGCTCCCGTTTATTTCTCCTCGTAGCTTAAAACGTGGTCAAATATTTTGAAAACGAACGGAATTACGAGACCCGCGGTGAAAAACCAATAAATAAAACGTTCCTTGCGCCGCCGTGTTGTTCCGAAAAATCCTCGGAACGCGCCTCGGACGTTTCGCGAACATTTTCAACTCGAGCCACGCCGCTTTCCGCGCTCGCTCGTTTCATCGTTTCGCGTTTTTTCTTCCACAAATAATGCCCTTTTTTGTCTCTACGAAATAAAGATAAAACGCGCACGCGCACGCGCGCACGATTATCGTGCACGAGGGACTCGAGTGAAAACGCGTCGCGATTAAATGTGATTCGACAAATTCTTAGGTCGCTTTTATCGCGCGGCGAGCCTCGAAACGACGAATTATAATCGTCCGAAAGACTCGTTGTTCGTGGGAACGGTTATGCAACTTCGTGCCTTCTCTTCAACTTTCGCATGTGTCCGCGTCCGTGTGCGCTCCCCTCGAGGAGAACGCCATCGTTACACGTACAGAAATCGATGTGAGAATTATAATAGGTTACATGCCCGTTCTCGCTCCATGGCAACGGAGAAACGCTCGTACGAGTACAAGGTCAACACGGTATTCCATTAAAATGTTGTACAGATGTAAAAACACGTGTGGAAACATTTGCATTGAAAAAGCGTCGAATTAAGTGAGGAAACGAAAATTGATGCTCGAAAAATTACGAAAAAGACATCAAAATTAAGAGGGTCGCCCCGTGCGCAGCCGGATTTTCGGGGGTTTTTTCGCGGCGAGGAATAAAAACATAGACTTTTTAAATTCGAAGGGTTTATTCATCGGTATTTCAACTCTACAATAGAATTTTTTAACTCTGTTGTCTCCGGTAGATTCGGTGTAAAACCGCTCCACAGGAGCCCATATATTTCTCCATGGCCTCAACGATTTCGGAGGATTGGTTTATCTGAGATTGATGAAAAACCAAAGAGCGTTTTGTTGTGTAAAGCAGTGGCTATCGCCTGAATCAAAATCGTACAGAAATATTGAAAATTGAAGGATTTTCGCGCTTCGAAACACAAAATTACAGTTAAAAAATGTTTCAATGTGCGAAAATCCTTCAATTTTTAATATTTTTGTGTATGATTTTAGTTCAGGCGATAGCCACTGCTTCACAGATCGAAACGTTGTTTGATTTTTTGAATCTACGCAAGATATCGGAATTAAAAAATTCTATTGCGGAGTCGAAATGCCAATAAATAAAACCTTTAAATTTTTTAATTCTGTTTTTTTCCCTCGCCTCAAAAAAATCGCGAAAAAAAACCCCGGAAAATGTGGCTGCTACAAAAGAGGAAGCTCCATTTTCGCCGGAAAGTCCTCTACAAAAGGTATCACGAAAATTCTCTTCCCCTGCGGACCGAAAAATTTCATTAACTTCGCTTCCTCGTTCAAACGCGTCGCGAAATACGAGATCGACGAGCATCGAATCGCCAGTCTCGTTATTTTTTAAGCAATTTCCCAATCAAAACAAATGACCCTCGGGAAATGGAATCAGAGTTTCTTTCGCATTTTTTTTATTTACCAGTGAAAAATTATGCTTCCGATTCCCCGCTGCCCCGTGCGATGCCGATATTTAATAATCCCGAACGGCCCGATAGATAACTCTCTCGAAAACAATGAGCAGGGGAAGGGGGGGGGGGGAGATGTACCGAAACGAAAATCGAAATGATGAAAACGTAATGAGTGGAGAGAACATTTCATAGCGCAATTGATTTCAAATATTCTGCGAAGGGAGAGAGTGAAAAATACGAGGAGAAGAGAAAAAACGTTTATACGATGCGAAGTCATCGTATTAAAATTGTATGGCTCTCGCAGGAATGCCCCGGGGCTATAAACTGTGCCAATTCGCGAGGCCCATAAACGGTCCTCGTACAGAGAAGTCTCGAGTACGTGGACGATACGCTCCGCTGTATAGAAGCAGTGTGCGACAGTGAAGAATCGAGCGTCGAGGATTCTTCGTTTCTGCCCGATCGAGAGAGAGTGGCTCGACGCTTGTTTAATCAAAGAATCATTAATAACAACAACGAGAACGATCCCAAAATTCTTTTCACAAACCTTTGACGAAACGAGCTATTTTTCGTATCTTTATGTATTATTTTCACTCGCCATTGCCTTCAGCTGCGTCGTATTGTTGAAACAAGTGCCAAACTCGACAGGCTCCATCCTTGTTTCTTTTTCTTTTCTTTTTTTTACCATTTTTGCAGTTACCGCCACTTGGTTAATCGTCGTTGAATATATTATTCCCATTTATTCGAAGGAATAGAAATTATAATGAACAATGTAAGTGTAATTATGTTGAATATCAAATTTGACGATAAAATAACATTTTTAACTGGCAATTAACGCACCAATTGAGAATTTACCTCGTCTAGCAGACATTTAAATCAATGTATTTATGTGCAGAAACACTTTTAAATTGTCGTTATTTTTTTTTCTATATACATATGCGTAAAAACTCCGGTCTCGAGGTCTCTTTAACGTTCGAACGTTAAAGAGTGCGAGAAAGAAAGCCATTATCCTCGTACAACTGCGTGGGTCGTTCGAGTAACGGTAAATCCTCACGAGAGTATATCTTTCTCGAGAAATCTCTTGCGTAATAAATATTAGAGGCACCATGCAGATTATTCCGGCACCCGGGAATCTCTTACTTCCGTATTTATTGATTTAACTTTTCCTTTGTTTTGTTAAATGCGGATTCGCACTCCGAGCACCACTCGCTTTTCCTTTCGTTGTCGTTCCAAAATACTTTTTCAACGAGCACTTTAACGATTAAGGGGGATAGTCATTGGAATACGTTTTCACGAATGATTAGTCTCTACGATGTTTATTGGTGCTGATAAAAGTGGGGAAAATAATCGGTTAACCGGCGAGATCGCATTCCGGGCGAGCAGGTGAAACGGGGGACAGGTGTTTCTCGGGTTTTCTCAACGCGTCGCCGCTCTCCGCGTACTCTCCCCGCTATAATTATTTTCTCGTACACCGTGCGAGCCGAGACTCTTTTCATTTACGTTTAAAATAACACGTGCGCACCCATATGCATATTAATATTGACGGATATATAAATGGAAAAATAAGGTCGATAGCGGAGGCCCAAAGGCTCGTGGAAAGAGGCAAACGTGCTTTCTCTTTCGATAGATTTATCGACAAGTTGTGATCATTCGGATGTGGAATAAAAATTTCGAAAAATCGCACCGAACCGACGAAAATTCCGGGCGATAATTGGCGCTCGCTCGTCTAACATTTTGGAGAGATTTTGTGAAAAAGTTTCTCTTCTCAAGCTCGCTCGTCGATTAAACGGCATCGTGAGAAAATAGAGGAAAAAGGGGGGGGGGGGGGCGCTTGCCTCGTAAATAGAGAGAAGTCGAAGGTTGTCTAGGTCGAGGTTCGTGAAACGACGAGCGACGCATTATGCGCTTCTACACGGACACGCGGAGCGTGTGCTCGAGTAACGCACGTGGGTGTGCACTTTTTATTATTTTCAACCTTTTTCTTTATTTCTCGTTGCTCCTTCGCGCACACAGCACGAAACCTCGGCTTTTTTCCATGAGACGGCCATAAAGCGCGATGCCGAGAGACTTTGTACGCGTGTGTCGCGTGTAATATATGCTCACGTGAATTCCGCTCCCTCTCGTGTTTTTTGCTCTCTCTCTCGCCTCTCTATCTTCACCTTTTTGCGTCTCTTTCCTCTTGGAAACAGCGGCTCTCATCCTCGCGTGACCCCTGGACCGAGAAAGTCTCACAAACGTGGAGGTTGTTCGGGAACGAGTCAGCGACATTCGTTCTACAATGCACAGCGAACCATTAGCTCGAATAATAAACTTCTTCAACCGTATGAATCATCGCTCATGCAAATCCGTAATTAATGCCTCGCTATTTGTGTTTGCAAACTCTCTCGCTCCTCGCTTCTCTTTGCCCCTCCGTCCCGACAGTTTCGTCATTGCACCCAGCCGGGGACATCTCCATCGAAGAATCCTCGCTCACCGAGATATTCATCGATTCGTTAAATATCCAACGGTCACCAATTTCATGTGTTATACCTTTTTCGATGTTCGCGTCGAGCTCGATTCATGTCCGCGTTATTTTCGGACGAATCATTCGTTATTCCAATGTAAAGAAAAATGCTCGGGTTTTTCCAAATTTTAACTAAATTATTATTTTTTTTTTTTTTCGATAAATGGTTTCGTAGCTATGGTTTAAAAAATGGATTTACTACTCACGAAATCATAGCAAAATTATTGTCTGGATATCGCTTTACTCGATATCATAAATACACGATATAGAAACAAAAATGAATTCTATGCTCGGTTTTTCTTGTCGGTAAATGCACTCGACGTAGTTTGCGTTGCGTGCGCGATTAACACTTCCTCTTTTTTCTTCTACACATCTCGTCGTTTCTCTCTTCCTGCCTCTCGCTGTCCTCGGTCGCGTGAGTGCGAATCGAAGAGAGACGAGGATGCCTCCGCTTCTTTCTCACTCTCTTATTCTGACGAGCCATGCCAGGTGGAGGTCCCGCACACGCGAAACTCTCTCTCTCTCTCTCTCTCTCTCACCCCGTCGCGAATATATTCGCTCATTATATTTATATCCGAGTGCTCCTTGGCTGGCTCGTAAATTAATGTAAAAATAGATTGAGCGCCGGGAAGCGATCTTCTCCTCTCCCCCCTGCCTTTCCGAAGAGTGAACATTCGCCTTCTCTTATCAGGCTCTTTTTATTCGTCGACCGAAATATCGTCTATTATTCTACTGAAAATGTTGCTTCGAATGTCACGAGAGAGAGAGAAAAGAAAGGAACATTTTTCCACCGCAAAATATCAAGGACGACGTTTCCCAAACGTTTTCCAAATTTTATCGTTAACATCTCTTTTGAGGATTCGGTAATCCTTTATTTTAATCGTCGCTATGGATCCCTTGCATTTGTTTCTATCTGAGACAGTTTGTATGAGGAATTTATAATGATTTTCCAACTTTTAATTATTCATTAAACGTTTCGTGACCGAGTTGAAATTTCGCCAATCTATTCGCACGCACATGTACTTAACTGTAATTTAAAATGAATTTGCATCTCCGCGATGTAAAGGACGAAAAGAGAGAATGAAAAAAATGGTGAAAGTAATGGAGATTAAAAACGAGAGTTGATCTCGTGTCGACAGTGGACTCGTGCACGTCGAATACTCCGAGATGGGGAGGATGCTGACTACGCCCATGCGGGTGCTCCGATGCTGCTCGCTCAGCTCTCCCACAGCCAGCACGAGGAGAACTTTGTTGCAAAGCTTCATGCAATTCTCGCTCCTAGAGGCTCGACAAAGAGCGAGAGAAAGAAGGAGAAACAGAAACGCTGGAGAAGGCGAAAGAAAGATAGAAAATTGCGCGCGTGCTTTATGGACCGTTTCGTTTTACCTTCCTCGTAAAAATTCTTGGCGGATCGGCACGACCGGAGAATAAGAAAGAGAGAGAGAGAGAAATGAAATAAAAAGAAGAGAGAAAATGGTGAACCGGTGTCTCTTGATCGCTGCACGGGTTACCGCACCGTTTGCACGACTCGCAATAATATCGCGCGCTTGACGCGAACGAATGCGTGGATATACACGATCGAATACAATGTGACTTGGTTGCACACAATATTCTTTATTCGTTTTGCCTTCTCTGCCCTTCTTTCCCTTTTCTCCTTCAACCCTCTTCCTTATCTCCGAGTTTCTCTTCCTTTATTCCCCCCCTAATTTCGATGATAGAACACACGAGGGAGGAAACGCTCGAACGAGCGCGCGAGCCTCGTTTCCGAGAACGATTAATTCCTCGAGCGCGTACGAACCTCGCGTAATTTCGGGCGAGCGATAATCGCGGTGAGTCATCGCAGCGGAGCCCGAAACGCGGCATTTTTTCTCAGTTGTGCGTTTCCCGAATTCTCTTTCCCCTCGTTAATTCTCAATCGATCCGAGACACACCCGCAGAGACCAAAAATCGAACTTTCGCAACGCCCTTTGTCGAGTTCTTTCGATTCTTCTTCCCAAAAAAAAACTGCACTCCGCTCGACAAAGAGTATTCGAATAGGAGCGACGACGAAAATGCACTCGCCCCGCTTGTAGCTCAGCTAAATCTTTTAATACCTCGCTCACTCCTTTGTTTCACTCGGTTATAACTTTCGGTGACGATCGTTAAGTACAATATACTCAAGTAGGATAGCATGTAGGAAGCAACGAGGAGCTTCCCTTTAAACGATCTCTCGAGACGTTCGTGGCTCTCGGCTATATTTTCTCTCTCTTTTTCTCTCTTTGTGAGTGTTGGGTCCACGCGAGCCCCGCACGCTCCGCAAGCACATAAAGTAACAGTACCCCATCCGCGTGCGCTCATAAACCACTCGGTGCGTTAATCTCAATTTACGTACGAACACAATATTTGCCTTTAAAAGTAGACATTCCTTTCTATTTACTCGGCGCGTATTCATCATATTTTCTCGAACCTCTTGCACACGGAAGTATCCTTGAAACTATTTGCATTTCCGGTCTTCTCCGATCTCGGATCTAGCATAGATTTTATTTGTACTCGTTCGCGCGTCCACACACGCAGCACCGGATCGTCCGAACTCTCGCAGCAGCCAATGTCTCTGCGTATTTATCACTCGCGGCGGCTATTTTCCTGATTCGCTGACTCACCGAATCAACGCTTTTCCTCCGGGCGCTCGGAATATTATTTCCGCTCGACTGCGAGTCTCCTGTCGAGGTAGCTGCGGCTACATTTTCACTTGAAATTCATTTTCCCTCGTAAATTGTAGCTTTTATAGAGAAAATCTGCGTTAATAGCGAACGCATTCGATTCGTGCTTTTTCTCAAGCGTTTCCGTCATTTTTTTATCGCAAAATCGTTCTTCGTGCTCTCGTTCCCGATGCATTTTACTCTCGTGAAATCGTCTCGATCGATATCGAGGACGAAAATATCGCGAAGAGCTCGAAAGACGTCATATCCCGCTCCCAAGTGTCGCATCGACGCAGCTTTAGTGTTTCTGTACAACGAGTCTGCTTCGCCTCGTTTCATTCGCCTCTCTTTCGTGAGTCTCCCCGCATTGTGGATCCTCCTCGGCTCTCATCTCTCTTTCTCTTTTACTGTCACGAACGTGTCGGCGTTCCTAGTCACTCGTCTCGTCGAGAGAGAGAGAGAGAAAAAGAGAGAGAGAGAGAGCTCGGTGGGCGCGGAGCGAGCATTCGAAAATCCAGAAATTTATTCTCCTCGTGTGCATCCACACGACGATGCAGCACCAGCTACGCCGGAGCTTCGAAATGCCTCCTCGCTTCTCTCGTTCCGCTTGAATATCAAGCAGACGCGCGAGACAGCACGATGTTGCTTTTATGGGCTCCTACTACACAAATGCCTCCTTTTCATTATCAGTTTGAAGGACCATTAAAAGTAAAAACTCTCCTTTAGAGTGATATGAAAAAGTCGAAAAAATTGTATGCGGTAACCTCATAAAATGGAGATTTGGTTTTACGTAGAGGAAAAGATCGTTAAAAAAATGATACATTTTTTCGCAGGTAAGTTTTGGTGGATTTTTGAAATTAAACGATGTTGATTAACGACGTTGAGGCTCATGGAGTAACGAGGGATAACGAGGACCTTGGGGTTTGGTCGAAGGTCACGAATGGATTTACGAAACTGGGGACACTGTCCCTTGGCACAGCTCTCAACGTAGAATTATTCTAGCAGGTCCGAGCTCTTCGAGCTCGTTTCGCGGATGACAATAAAAGAAGAAAAAGGAAGCACGGAGGAGGGAAAAAAGCAATCGAAGTCGTGGGGGATCGGAGCTCACGAATTCGACCTCAGCGTCCTTGAGCTCTGGCTCATGTAACTGTAAACATTCCTACGTACAATTCACATAGATAATAAAAATGAAGGAGAGATATAAAGAAGAGGATGAAACTGAAAGATTAGCCAGGAGCAAGATTTCGAGATATTCCGAGATCGGGACAAAGAGACCCGAGCGAGAGCGAGGAGGAGAGAGAAGCAACGAGATGAAAAAATAGGACTGAGAGTGTGAGCGGGGAATTGGATAGAGCGAGAAAAACGATGGAAGATCAACGTGAACGATAGGCAAAGATCTTATTTGCCAGAGTTCTCTGGAGGTCACAAGACGAGCTCTTTTCTCAAACAACACGACACGAGAGAAGGAGGAAAAGAGCGAGAGTGCCATAGCCAGGGAGGAGAAAAACATCGAGATGGAAAGAGAAAGAGGATTCTCGAGGATGAGATGATCCAGGGTCCATCGTGAGCGCTTTCATCATCCGTCTCGCCGGAGTACAGATAGCGTTCATCTCGCTCCGCAGCATCCCTGCCCCCTGCTTCTTCTCGACCCTCCACTCTTATTTCCTCCTCGTTTTATTTCATTCGTCTTCGTGCGGCTTGTGGTTGGTCGATCGAGGAAGATCCAGTCCTCGTTTCTCTCTTCGTACGCTCGTACACCGCGCTCTCCGCGAATATAAATAAATAGTCTATATCTATATAAATCCATCTTCCTATACATACATGTAAATATATGTATAACATCCTTTTCCCTTGCGGAGAAAAAGGAAAGAGATTGCGCGTGTCCGCACGCCTCGGGCCCGGATACCCGTACTTATTCCTACATAGGTGTACGTATGAACGCACGTTTTTATTGCTAAGACTGAAAAAGCCTCATGTTTCATCATTCTCCTTGGAAAATTGTTCGACTTCGATCCTTTTGTTCGTCGCAAATCGCCGTCGACGACTTACGAAGAGAGAAAGAGCCGGAGGGACGAAGGGAGAGGGAGCAAAAGGTTCTGAGGAGTGCCCGGGCCGAGGGAAAAATATACTACATAATACATAACCACGGAGAGAGGATAACCGTAGAGGTAAAGTACAGGATGGAGCAAAAAAGAAGGAGAAAGAGAGAGAGAGGGAAAAGTACATGGGCAAGTAAATGGGAGCTGAACCTGTCGAACCGGTTTATTCCACTACTTACAACCGGCTTCTCCCCTCTTCTTTCATTTCTCTCTCCTTCTCCATGCTTCTTTTCCTCCTGGACCTGCCGATACAGCGGGAGTTTATTTTGCATCTTTTATCTTAGCTGAGGAGATCTCGTGAGAGCGATAGACAGCCCAAAAAGGGGGGGGGGGGGGGAGAAATAGAAAGAGAGATTTTTCTCGGTCCTTTTCTCCACTGGCTGAAAAGCCGGTCTTGCCGGCCACCAGACGCGTTTTGTGCGCGATGTTCCTGGATTCTCCTATACATACATTCAATCCGGACCTATGTAGACAGAATTCTGGAGCAGCTTGCCTCCTGCCTCGTACCTTTTATTCCCCCGAGCAGACCTTTTTCAGGCTCGTACAGCCACATTGGACCATTAGAGAACAAAAGAGGCGAGCTCTGCATCAATTTTAACCTCGAATCTCGACGTTCGTGCTCTTTCATTTTCGTACTATATTTGATGGGAAACGTTAATTATTTATTCTCTAATGTTACTCCTGAGTTTACACTTTTCTTTACTTTTTCGCGCGACAGCGTGTGTCACGCGATGCGGAATTCAATCGACAGAATCCCATCGAACGTGCGGGTTATAATATCAGTTTGATGATTAATTGAATTCCAAGAAGCTGATTTTATTAGACGAAGGAAGCTCGCCCGAAAATTCGGCTCGTTTTGTTGAACGAACGAGAGTTTAATCGTTTCGCAGTAGGCGCGAGGAGCGCACACGCACGGTTCGCAGGGATGCTGAGAAACAGAGGCGGCAGGCCGCGCGGAGGGAGCGGAAGATTCGTGATCCTGACCTTTTCCACGAACGTGAGTAGTCGCTTCTTCTTATCTCTCTTTCGCTTTATTCGGAGCGAGGAGTGTAACGTCAAAAGAAGTAATTCCGGGGCGGGTGAGAATGCCGGAGAATCCGCGCGGGATATCGCTTGCACGAGAGTATTTTATGGGCGCACACACACGCGCACACCCAGCCGGAGGTAAACACACAGGGCCAAGAGTAGTCTTGTGGGGCCTGGCGTCGTGCGCTCGAACATCTCGTTCCCTCGGGGGCCCCGAGGCGCAAGAAATGCCCCCTCCGCTGTTGCCTCTACAGAAAAGATCGAGTCAAGAACTCTCCTGCGCGCTCGCTACCGATGATCCTCGCTCTTTCTCTTCGGAGCTGTGTGTGTGTGTGTGTGACTCAGCCCCCGAGGGTCAGACCAAAGCGATTTTCTCCGGGAGATACTGCAGAATATACCTGCTCCTGATGCCCCTCTCTGTGGCTTCGTGCACACATCGATCCATCGCAGTGAGAAGTCTCTGCGATGAAAGCATCAGACTTTTGCACCGTAAGAAGGAGCGAGGGAGCGAGCCAGATGGAAAGAGAAGCCAGAGACACACGAACCGTTCCAAGTTTCAGTCCATCTAGGTCAGCTACAAACTCTGCCATGTTTTTCCAAGCATGCAGCCAGAGCATCCCAGGGCATCCTCGCCGAGTGTGTACTTGATATGTACGTATTCACGGACGAGTATATTTGTGCGTTTATACATAAATAAAGCGATTAAGTCGGAATTACACTTTTGACGTGCTAATTCGTATGGGTCCGCGCACGTATCCCGAAGTATTTTTGTTGTTACTTATGAGAACGATCGTGTACTCGCTGAATTATTTGTGACAAAAGTTTGTTCGGACGGAGGACATTATTCTCGAATGACAGAGTTATTGAACGACTATTAAATTCATCGTTTGGTACAATGTAAAGAAGAACAAAACTTTTCCACCCTCCTCCATTTACGTTCAATTATAAAAAGAATAAAATTGTCGCAATCAGAGAAACGGGGGAGAATCCCCGTCTTTGCTTGCTGCCAAAGGGTAGAAATAAATGAAGGTTTTATTCCTTTTTCTTTGAACGCGGTCGATCATCCGGCAGGAAATATATTCCTGGGTCGTGAGTCGATTCAATTGTCGCGTCAGTGTGCGTCGGATTCTCTCCCTCTCTTTTTTATCCCCTCTTCGGATAGTGGATATCGCGCGTATTTGTACGCGGTTGTTAGAGGCCGAGGGGCTCAGGCCGGATGATCGATCTTTCGCTATTCCGAGCACGTCGTTTATCGATCCTCCTCGCGCGGCCGGCTTCTTCGTCGGCGTATACATCGTCGGTGTACGGGCGCGCGGGAGAGTTGCAAAGGTCGTCAGCGTTCCTCTTTCCTCAAACGTTTCGACCTCGATGAGGTTTAACGAAAATAAACGAAGAAAGAGCCGAAGAAAGGGGGGAAAACGAACAACGCGCGCAACAACACGGGCAAGGGCAAATAAAAGGCGGATAAAAATCGAGAGCGTCGTAAACGTCGGGCGCTGGACGACGTCTCGTGACGTCCAGCCTGCATGATGGCGGGCGAGTTTCTTCGCTAACACAAAACCCGGAGGATTTACGGGGATGGGGCTCATCCTCGTCAAAGTTGGCAACGAAAAAATGCCTCGTTCTCGAGCGCTTTTCGCGACGCTGGCGAAAACGGAAGGAAAGTTTTATTAAAAAATTCTCTTTCTCCGAAAAATAGGGTCGCATCGATCGCAGTTGCGAGGCGAAACCCGCCATGAATTCGCACTCCCGGAAATGCTCCAACGGCTCAGGAATAAATGAGCAAATCACTTTCCGTCGACGCTGTTGCCCTCGTTCGAGAACGCGCGTGCACCAAGACAGCCGGGATATTTAACGCGAAACTATATAACCGAGCGCTCATCCTCGTCGCTCCGACTTGGAATTGAAAGGTTAAAAAAAGGAGAGACCCAGTGTTTTGAGATAAATGAAAGAAGAAATAGAAATAAAGGAGCGAGCGGTCGGGACTCGCGGAGTCTGGATTGTCGCTTTTTCTGGTCTCGTGCACTCCGCGAAAGAACCTGAATCTCCACTCGTCTCGCACGGCTTCTGACGTCGCGCCAAAGCTTTTGCTATATTCTCTTGCGCAATGCCAACAACTTCTCAATCTCCTCCCTCTTGCTCCCCCCTCCAACCTTTTCTCTCTGCTCCTTTTTCATTTTTATTTTTACTCTCTCGCTCCTGGATCTTTTCTCCTGCTGCTACAATTCGAGTTGGCTGCTGGCAACTCGTTCCGTTGGCCTCATTCTTCATCTCGCTCGCTCTCCCTCTGGCCCCTCTTTTTTCCTTTCCTCCTCTTCTACACTCATTTTTTCATTGCCGCGATGTAACGCTCCACTCGCTGTAAACGCAGTGACCGGACTCTCCTCGGTTTTCAACTTCAAAACTCGTTTTTTAATGTTCCCTCATTTGCACATCGTTTCGATCTCTCGCCCCAAAAGAATATCAAAAAAGCTGATCGAGACGGAGTGACGCAAAGGAATGAGGCGAAAAGGGGGGGCACGATTTCGAGGAGGAAAAATTGTTCGTTCGTTCGACGTTATTCGCCGTCAAAATGATTCACCTGCTCTCGATCCTCTGGCGAATAAAAAGCTTGAGGATTATATTCCACCGTTGTGTGAGACGAGAAAAAATGGAGGGGAAAAAGGAGAAACGTAGGAAAAGAGACGGAGCGAAGTTTAAAGGTCCCCGCGTGTACGAGCTTTCGAGCTGGATGCATTCTCGTCTGGCAGTGCCTCGAACCCCCCCCCCCCCCCCCCCCCCCGCATAGTTGTTGGAACATTCCTGAAAGGAATACTGAAAAACGAGACGTACGAGGAAGCCGAGACAGAGCTTGGGGCGATCCGGGAAAGAGAAGCTACGAAAATGTGCAGGAAAAGGACGGAGGGTATTCGGGGCTGCGTCGTAACATCTGCTGTCGGTAGCAGGTAGAGGCTCGAGCGTTCTGGCATAAATGCGCTCATCGTGGCTGCCTCGCACCAATACCCGAATCTCCCTCGATCCTAAGCGAAAAATAAAACGTTTACTTGTCAATGCGTGCGAAAATACGTTTCGCGAGTCGCATATCAATCCAAAGTCTCCATCGATAAAATCGATGGAGAATCATTTCAATAATCCTCTACTAAATATACGGAATTACTTGATGCTCCGGAGAACGTGGATACAAACGAGTTTTGGTCACGAGAAGTAGCGCAGCAAAATAATAATAGAACGCGGTAAGAACGGTGGGAAAGGGGGGGGGGGGGGGATACAAGTTGGGATAAAACGCGAGCCATCCTCGACCCTGGAACGTATTTTGTTGTCATGCCAAGTATAAATATTCTGTACGTACAGAAACGTGTGTACGATGGCCAGCTCGAACATGGCGTTCCAACAGCATCAATTCGTCCAGCAATCCCAACATTTCCCTCTCTCTCTCTCTCTCTCTCTCGCTCTCCTGATCCCCGCAGCTCGATTTCGTTTTCGTTCACTCCCCCTGTCGCCCGCTCTCGCTCTCTCGCTTGCTCCTTCTCCTCGCGAGTCTTGTTCCCTTTTCAAGTTTCACCAGCCAACGAAGCACTGTATGCTCAGCCACACTGATACAGCTGGCACAGCTGGCCTTGATGGCACTACACACGAGAGCGTGCACTCCCTCGTGTGACGTTTTTGTCGCATTATCCAACGTCAGACAATCCCGATGCGTCGGAAAGTTTTTTTTATCATTTACATGCTCCTGCCCCCCTGTCAATTTTATTCAACAATCGCTCAGACGCGCGTACACTTCTCTTTGCTCGACCCCCAACAGCCATCGAAGCATCTTCCTTCTGAATAAAAATTCTAAGGACGATGATAAAATTTCAGCGTTTTCACGAGCCCCATTTTTTTTCATGCCGCGATGAAAAGAGTCAGAAAAGCGCAGATTGTTGTCTCCTTATCGGCGGACATACACTCTCGATCGACCCGCGGAGATTCTCACTCGAGTGGCATGTAAACGCGCGTAGTTTTGTGTCGCCTCGCTGCCCGCCACTATCCATCCTGATTAAATATCGTATGTAAACGCTCGATATAATCTCCCACGCGGACCCCGCTACGATGATATTTTCGTCTTATCTCGTTGACGCGCAATCGCGCCTACGCTTCTTTCACGACGTAATTATCATCAGTCGCGATGCTCCTTTATTATTCGTACGATTAAACTCCGTTTTCGTTCGAGCACAAAGTCGCACGATCTCGTTGCTTTCGATTTTCCAGAATTTTGTTTGTTTTCATTTACTTTTTATCGCTACTCGCTTTTAGAGTCGATTACGATGAAGAGGATTGAAAAAAAAACGATGTTTTTCCTCGTCGAAAGCAGCGACGAACAAGTTACGGAACGGGATTTTCGCGATAAAAATTCTCGTCGCGCGCGCTCTCAATTTCCTCGATTCATCGATCAACGTCGAAGTTTTCGTTCATCATATTTCCATCGTTTTACAATCTCATTAATTTATCGGAGCTTGGGATTTGTACCAATTCATAACTCACGGGGATCGTGAATACGCTCGATATTCGTATGCGTATGAGGAATAAAAAGTGGGTCGACGGCAATACACACGCGGCACCTTTCGAGCGGTGAAGAGGCCCGCGATCGATATTCGTATGCAAGCCAGAGTTCCTCGTTTGTAGCTTTAGAACCGTATATGTAAATAACGTCGAATTGGAATCGCTCGAAAGACCATCGAGGAACAGGTTCGCCCAACGATTTTTCCACCATTTTTGTAGCGTGCATTGAAAACTCAAGCGGGTGATAAAAACCGCAGTTTCGATTAATAAAAAGCATCGAGTTCACCAGATCCGGTTTTCAATATTTTAATGCCTTTTACAAATCTCATTAAAAGCAACCGAGAAAACACCAGTCGAACGGTCCGAGGGAATGTCGGAAAAGAAAAACGAATATATATTGAACCGACTTTGCAATTTTAAATGCTCTACAAATTTCGATAAAAGCAACGATAGAAAAAGTGACGACTCAATGACGACTAAACGATAACGGCTGTCGAATAAGACGAAACAAAAACACCGAAAATTATTATCGGAAATAACGAATCTCCCGAGATTCAATAAATTCGAAGGTTTTGAAAATCTCAATAAACTCGAGCTTCTCACATTATATTCGATAAGTAACGATTACCCTAATTGCGAGCTATCGGAATAAAAAAAAGTTGCAACGTGGATTAATTCACGTTGGTGCGTGTTCGAGCTATTCCGCGCTCGAACACGTTGACGAAGAACATATTCTGGTCTCTCGCTCGTCTGTGGCATAGAGAGCGTGTTATACATGACGAGTTTATAGCGGTGTCTATGTCCTCTGGCTGGCGAGGAGTTCGCCCGCCTCACTATAATCATACGTCTTTCGCGCACGGGAGGGACAGACATGCTCGCGCGCAGCGTTTGACGCATATGTGCTCCGTATATAAACGAACACACGAGCGTTCGCCTGGAAAGGCAAACACCGAGGGAAGTTTGCGTATCATAATAATGTCATAGATCAGGATAGAGTACTTTGCGAAACGGCTTTTGCGCTCTTTCTTTTTTTTTTTCCGATCGAGTTGCTCTTCGCGATAATATAATCTTATCACGAAAAAAGTAGGTTGAGGTAAGGTCGATTTCTAGGAAAGAAAAATAAGTGGAAGGAGGAGAAAAAAGTGAAAAAACGTGCCGCCGAGTTTTTACGTGTTTTCCAATTATTTCTTTCTTTTCATTACAATTTTAACTCTTCTTTTCCATCGATGCTTTTGTTTTCCACTCAAATACATTTGGATCGTTACATACTCCGGGCAAAAGGATGGAAATAATAAGAAGAGGAGGAGGAACACGTGCAGACAACTCGGAGGAACGCACGTGTGTGTTTATCCATCTCGTTCTACCTCACGGGCAATTCCACACGAGAAACTATTCTCGAAGGAAGCGAGTAGGAAAGGGAGAGAGACGGAGTTTCTCGTTTCTGTGCGAGCTCGTCGTTCTATCGTCCCGTTTCTGCATTTGGAATACGTAATGTATTCCCCGAGAGCGAGAGGTTCGAGGTAGAGGAAAGAAGAAGGACGTCGAGAAAGAGGAAGAGGAGAGTCGACTCGGGAACGAGAGAGGGAGGGCGCGAGTAGAGCTCAGCCGGTGGTTACTCATGCACATTGGCGCAGCACACGGACCGAGTGAACGCGAGCCGGAGGCCTTTGACCTCCCGGTGAGTCGGTCTCTCTCTCTCTCTCTCTCTTTCTATTCGCATCGTTTCCACAGAGGGACGACACGACGACGCACCCTCGCCGCTCTCGAGCCGCCATTATAGTATCAACTTCTCTCTTCCTCCTTCGCTTTCTCTCGCACTCGAGAAATTGCTCGAGTTGAGAGTCAACAGAGACAGAGAAGCGGGCTCCCTCCGCGTCGCAGCTCTCTCCGTCCTTTTCCCTCGCTTCGTTTCATCCTCCTCGCTCTCCGCCACACATTTATCCACGCGATAATACACGCACGGAGAGACACAGACACGATGTTAATGCGCACACGCGTACGCGCCGTACATATGTACAGATTCGGTGCCGACCTGCATTCATTCTTCACCCCGCACATATACTTACAATCATAATGACGTTACATACACATTCGTTTATGTATTTTAATACATAATATACGCTGCACGGGATACGGCAACGCTATATAAACTCTCTCGAGTCGTCCCGACGATGACGAAGACGACGTTCAAACGATAAACGAAACCGTGCGCTAAGTGTATTATAACCTCCCACGTTCCCGCCGCTAAAGGTCATGCCTTAACGAGCTGCCGCTGCTGCTAGTGCTGCTCTTGCTGCTGACTCGAGACGAGCCAGTCTCGTACTGCAGATTCTACCCCTCTTTCTCTCTTTCCTCCCTGCGTCCCCTTGGCTTTTTTCTAGTAGACTCGGTCTCTACTCCACTTCCCCGAGACCAGTTATACGTTTTATTTATCTTTTTGTCCTTTTTTTTCGTTACCATTCCGTTCCTTCTTTTTCACCGTCTTCTTCTTCATTTGTTTTTTTTTTTTTCACTCTATTTTCGTAAAGACCCTGGCGACGTTTCGTTGCCATGATTTTCGTCGGCCCTCGCTCTTATCTCGATTAATTATCCTCTACCCTTTCACCTCTGGCACGTTCTTTTCTCTCATTTTTATCTCCGAATAATACATATATCTGCTCGGGCATAATTGAAAATTCGCTTATTAAACAGTACGCTTTCCATTATTCGTGTTATTGAACTTTTGAAAAAATAGTACTCGCTCCTCTCCGGATATTCGGAACTCGGCGCTGACCAGTTTTTTCATCGTTTATCGATTAATCGGATGGCTCGTTCTCGAGCATTTGAAAAACCAGGCTTCTCCAAGTTGCTCGCTTTCCGTTCTATAAAGCAACACGAAAATCACTTGACGTATCGATTTATCTGTCCCCGAGTCTATTCACCCTCGTGCATTCTGCATCCTGATACACATCTCTTCTCCCCTCTCACCGAATAAGAAAATTCCCGCATTCAAACACAGACCCGTATCCGAGCGTGTACACAAAATCGTACATAATGGACGCTCTGGTTTCACACACTCTCTCTCTCTCTCTCTCTTTTCGTCTCGACCGCCTCTTTCCGTTGCCTCGTGTAATCCTGGATCGAAGAAGGCCCCGGGCAGGGAGGAGTCGAGAGCGGGGAAGGCTTTAAAGAAATTCCTTTGTGCATCGCGGCACGTAAACTGCTACAGAATTTATCTCCCGTCGTATATCTCCGATTCGTCAAAAAAGTAGGAAAAACTCGAACGAAAGGAAAGGAAGCAACGGGGGACGAAGGGGAACGACGAAAATTGACGGTTCGCGTCGAAAAGCTCGCGTCAACGATTCGCTGATTGATATCACATCGCGAGGAAGCGAGGTTTTCTGACATTTGTTTTTATTTCCCCCCCCCCCCCCCCCTAATCAAAGTCCGATACGAAATTGATAAGCCTGAGCGTCGCATTATATCGTATTTTAATGGAAGATAATCGAGCGCATGCATGTTAATGCTCTAGAGAATATAATAAAAAAAAAAAAAAAATACGAAGAAGTAAAAACGTCGGTGTATGGGATAAAGGATAGTCGGGGATCGAATACCGCGTGGGCATATTAAACATGGATATGAGACTTTTGAGATTCGATGTAACCGGTCGCGAGGGTCCTCGTATCACAATCGAACTACCCTCGTCTTTTTCACTCTTCCCACTCCCTCTCTCAATAATTCTCTCGCCCGTTTTTTATTTTCATTCGTAACACGCCCACTCTGCTGGCGAGAGTTTAAAGATTCGATCGTGTCGCTGTCGAGGCAGAAAGAGAGGTCAGCGTCCCTCCGCGTTATATCGACTATTAGGTCCACACTATCTCATGCCCATTATATTCACGTGTTCGTTTCTGTTGGTACGAAGGCGCGCGCGCGCGGCCGCTCGTGTGTTCGAATACGTAAAGCTCTCATTCCCTCGGTCACGAACGAGCTGGCAAGGATGGTGCAGCATCGCACCGAGCCGATGCTTCGGATCGTTATTCCCAAGATGGCTGACGTAGCACACGTGACCTCGTGCTTCGACCGAGGCTTCGCCCCACAGCCGCGAGTCGTCGCTCGCTCGGTTAGAGGGAAAGAGAAAGCGCTAGCGCGACGAGAGGGAAAAAGAGATTGGATATTAGCTGCGTATGCTCGATGTTCGCCAACTCGACGAGACCGTTCCGAGAGGACTCGCCCAGTCGAGCTTGTTATTATACGTTGGGCTGCACGCGCATATACCAAATCCTCCTTAGCCTCAATCTCGCTATAATCGTATCAACATTCCTTCCTCGTCAGCTTTTTATTCGACTCATTAAAACCCTTGTGATGAATTCTTCTGGATTTCCCTGTTACGTTGCCGACCGTTGGGGAAATAATTTATTTCGTTTTTCACTCGGTTTCATCGCGATTACGGCTCAAACTGTGCAATCGGAGGAAAGCTTTTTTTTCGTCGGAGCATATCGAAACTACTTGTTCGTGTTCGGTATTTAAGCGTAGAAGGATGGAATGTCTGAAATATCGAATGGCGTCCTTGAAACTCAGGTTACGAGAACTATTACGAGATTACATGGACGTATTTCCGTAGGTAGGCAGGAAAGAGGGAGGGAGAAAGGATCGAAAAAAATACCAACGACGAGTGGCCGAAGAGACGATCGAGGAAGAGAGGATTCGGACTTTTTATTTTTATTCTTTTCTCCGTCGAGCTCTCTCGCTCCGGTCTCACTTTCGAGAATCTCTCGTCGAATCGGAGAGAGGCGTATCGAGCGATTGCCTCGTCTCGTGTATAGAGCACGTTTCGTGACCTCACTCTCAAACTTGGGTCTATGTATGTCTACAGATATACGATTTACCGTTGGCTCTCTGATTCCGCCTCTGGCAAAGAGTCCGGGACAAACTGCGGCCAGGGGTTCGTGCCAAGTTCGAGGAAAGGAAACACCGTTTTGTGTGCCTCGGCCGTATGACCTCCACCCACACGACTCGAATTCTTCCTATCGTTTCGTCGCACTTTTAAACTCTCCCCCTTCCCTCAAACCTGTACCGCCGCCTCTCCCTCTCTTCGTTTATAAATAAAATTGACAATGATACTTAAATTCCTCCCCGAATAAACCGCATTAAATTTGCTGGGCTAATAATAGCAACGCGCCTCACCGACAATAACAAATGCACGATGCAATTTTCGAAACGCACGCCCACGAATTTTCAATCGCGTTTTCGCTCCCCCATTTCTTCACCTCGCATCGTCTTTATACAATTTTTCGTTGTTTCCTTCGTTCAGTCAAAATAATGAGGAATTTTGTTACATTAATTGAACAACCCTCCGAGCTAGCTCTTTTCCCTCGCGTGCGTGAGCGGGCTGCCATTCAATGACCTTTTCGAGACTCGAGTTGAACAAAGCAATAACGCGTTTCATTGAGGAAAACTCGTTTCATCACCGCTCAAGGGCTCTTTTACGATACGTTACAATGAAACGTAATAAAATTTACCTTTTGACACATTTATTACACTTTTTATAACGCTCGCAATTTTCCCTTTTTCTTCTTTCCTCTTTTCATCAGTCACGCGATACACCGGGCTCGAAAGCAGCAGGCTCAATGAAAAACGACGCGAACCTCCCGTTTCAAGGGATCCGTGAAAATTCGTCTAGTCTCTTCACTCTCTCTCTCTCTCTCTCTCTGCCATTGTGCCATCGATTTATCAATCCTTTTTTATCTTTGACGTTCATTCTCTAGATTAAATGTACGCGCTATTCGTACAATCTCCAATTTTACTCTCTCCCTCTCCCCCTCACCCTTCGTTGTGCTTTTGCACGTCCCGATTTTTCCCCTCGCCGGGACGAAGCAACGGGGCCACGATTCAAAACCAAAGGGTCAAATATACGGGGTGGCCTAAAATAACAGACGAAAATGAATTTGCTCTTCCGGACGAATGAATTCGTACAGTGCCACGAAAGAAAACTGCTGAAACAATTGACCTGAAACACACACGCACACATTCCCAAGCTTCTTTTTCCACATTTTACTTCAAAATCGTTGGAAAATACTTGGAAAAAAAAACTGAAATAACAAGCTCGTACCATTTTCGTATCGTTTCGTCGAATAAAATTTCGAAATCTTGAATATTAAGGAGGAACATCAGTTTGAGAAAAATGGCGATACTGAAAATGAAACTCTGAGAATACATTTTTGGATATATATTTTCTATAGCCTCTCCAATTTTTAATCCATTTAATTGAGCCATTTTTTAGTAAATAATTTCCAAACTTGGAATATCCTACGCACAGGAAATAACTCCACTCACACAGGGCCCCATCTTTCCATACTCAAAAACAAAAACGTGTGCAAAATTCGAGGTCGTTTAACATTCTCCCATTTTCCTATATTTCACATAAATTCCATCCAAAAATGGCGTATTTTTTAACTGAATTAAAGGAATCGAAAAATGTGTTATTTGTTCAAAATTCATGTCGTCCATTTTGGAGGTTGAACTATAATTTTCGAACGATGTCCACAGCAGGATGTAGATCCAAATGAAAATCGGTGTGCTTCTACTGGAATGAATTATTACCACAATGTTGATAATCAAAATCGAATGTGTAGCTTCATGACTATTCGAACAGTTGATATTCGCTTCAGAAGCGGATGATAACAACGTCTAAAATCGGATGCTTTGGTCAAACAGAGTGTTTGTTTGTCGCTGTTGGCAGCAATGTAATTTAGCTCCCCTGGAATGGGAGGGGGAGCAACGAGCGCGACCAGCATGCTCTCTCTGGTGTTTTTCAAGTAAAGCTAAAGTCAAGATTTTAAAGTTGCACGCGAGAGACTATCGCGGATCGTTAAGCAAGGCGAAAGTAAAGGTGAAAAAGTGCTCTGAAAATCGTATCGAAAAACTATAAAAGCATTCGTTACTATTGTGCAACTAAAAACTACTCAGACACACAGAATTTTTCATACAATTCGTCAATAAAAAAAACTTCTATCGCGCACAACCAAATGAAAGAACACGTGCGTCGACTCGAATTATTTTGCACCCAGCCTCATTTCAACAGCGGCGACAGTAAAGTTTGGAATATCGAAGCCGAAACTGCAATTAATAGGAAATAAGTGTATTCATGCGGGGAAAGGTATTTTAGTGAGAAATCATATGTTAGGGGATTGAATAAAGACATTTTGTATGGAAGTATATACACATGGGATGTCCGTATATGCAAACAGTGCGGGGTTTGTGCGACGCCAATCGATACGGGACAAACAGGAGTCTCGCCATTTCCTAGCTCGCTCCGTCACGACCCCTGGCGCGTTTCCGTATGCGCACCCACGTTCCCGACTCGGTGTTAGCACTTTCGGGTTTGAGCTATGTAATACGCGCGTATATTGGTGTATACATGTGATAGGGAGAAACGTGTGTACGAATCCGTTTATGTTTTCAACATTTCGCCGAGTCGATAGTCCGGCTCGAGCTGACACAAAGAAAGACCTACGTCCTTGAGTGTTTGCGAGAGAAGTCTCGGATGTTTGGCTGCTCTTCCGAGCCGTGAAATGCTTCGAGCGATTTTCAACTAATCGCTGCGAGACCTCTTGACGCAGGCAAAATCAAGCAAGGCGGGATAAAAAATGGTCTTTAAATGTGGAACGCGGAGAAAAAATGTTCCGCAAGTTTTTCATTGGAAAGTTTGAGCGGAGAAAAAGCAAGGAAACGCGAGCGGATCGATGACCACGTCGGTGTCTTTCGGTCCCCTGAGCCGTTGACTGAAGCTATTTGTCGCAATGTCACATTGCCAGAAGCTTGTTGCCAGTGACACGTATGTTATTCATGAGATTGCTCATATTCTTGAATCTCGCTCGATACGATTGGAATTTGGATGTAGATAGGCCTCACTCGCAGTGCAAATAGATCGGGAGACGGAGATAACGCGAGCGGGAGCGAGAGAGCGAGGGATAAAAGAAAATTGATGGCATATATGTTCGAACGAGTCAGGCATCAGCACGCGGGCTATTTATACGCAATTAGCATAAATACACGTTGAGCGGTTACATAAATACTGTACGAGAGATATAACGAACGAGGGAACGAGCCGAATGATGAATAAGAGAAGGGCGAAAGAAAAAGAAAGAGAGTCAGAGAGAGAGAGAGCGAGCGAGCGATAAAGAAGCAAAAAAGGAGTAAAATGTGGAGAAAAGGAAGGAGATATGTGCGGCTGGTTGCCGTGTCCGTTATGTATATTATACGTTCCTCATGTCATGGCCTTGGCTCTCGAGTAGTACGTATCTCCGTGGCGACCACCGTACTCGCGAAATTTCTCGAAAAAAAAAAAATGAACAAGAATCCTCCTTCCGTTCGTGCATGGTCTCGTCCCAGTTGTAACTTTCCCCTATTTTCGAATATTATTCACGTTTGTTTACCAACTGGACAGATAAGAATATCGAATTGAAAAAGACGAAGAACCGTGGCGATGAACTTTATCGATATTTTCGTAGCCACTTGATCTGCTGTTTTTCGGTTCGACTATCACGAAGAAAATCTAACGATGCACGCATATAGAAACGATCGAGCGAAAAATGATTAAGTTATCGAAGTCTTTTCAAACGTAAATAGCCTCGTTAACAGCGTCGTGTGATTCACAGACGTGTCTGTCACTAATAAATTCACAATATCGCTCCGGTTACACAATGGTGAATTTCGTTATTTCAGTATATATAAGAAACTCCGTGTATTCCGGCATACAATGAAAGCGCATATACGTTACACGTTCATATATATATATATGCGTGTATCGGATTACGAAAATTGTTATGTTCTACATAAATTCCGACGACGAAGGAGTCTTCGCGAATGTTGGAGTGACTAACCTCGAGAGCGAGTTATCGGCTCGGAAAGCAAACACGTTTGCTGAATAGGCTAGAAAGAGAGATAGCGAGAGCGAGAGGGAGAGAGATAGGGTTCTATTAGTCATCCGGATAATAACCAGGTTTTAACCTGCTCGCTATAGAGGCTCTGTGTGCCAAACGCTTTGCCATTCGAGTCCGTAATAAACGAGGCATTCTATTCATACCACGATTTTATTTCAATTCTTCCATCGGTCTCGTTCCAAACATAGGAAACAATAAAAATGAGGAGAGAAAAAAACGACGAGAAAGGGACCGTATGAGTTTCCATTCGCACGAATCTGCGAGGCTGAAATTTGCAACGTTGGTGTCCAACGAATTTAACGAAAAAACAATTGTTGTTGACTCATTTTTTATTCCACGAAATCATTGGTGTGGGTTCAAGAGTTTTTCTACAGCAATGTCCACAGCGCGACGTAAAGAAAAGGCATTTTTCTATTCGCATTTAATGAGAAATATAAAATAGGATAAATCGTGCTATCTAAAATGCACGATTCGTAATCAATAACTAAAGAAAAATGATCGAATAAACGAGTGTCGCATCCATCACGATAGCTCGAGCGTGGAAAAAGTTGATTAAATTTTCTTGCCCCTGCTGTCGCCGCTGCTGCCAGTGTGCTCGCCTGCGTATAATTTGCATTACGCAAGTGTGGAAACTTTGATACAAGGACGAGAGAGGGAAGGACATATCGCTGGTTACAACGTAACGCGAGCCTCTCGCTCTTCGACGACGGGATTTCTCGCGAGTTTGTAAATTTATTAATTTCCGTATAGATGACGAAAAAAGGGAAAGAAAAAAGAGAAAGAAAACGCATATATCCGTATCATCCGGATGAACACACGGACGATTATTATCGCAAATTTGTGTACTCAGTCAAGAATCACTTTATTTACATATTCAGCTCACAAGCAATGCCTCCGATCCGGAGAGCAGTGCATTCTCTCTAATCTCTCTCGCAGGTATTTACCGAACGAGAAATCAACTCCGGCTGTTCAACGGACACGCACACATACTCGCGCGCTCATATTTGTACAAGTATCGTAAAGAGGTGCGCTCCCTCTCGACCATGAGTTCGTACGTATGCCCGTATGTCGAGGTATACGTCGTGACCGTTCGTTATCTCCTTCCCTCTCTGGCTGGGCACGATCCCATGTTCTTCCGCTGTGTACTGCACGAGTACAGGAAGATCGAACAAAACTGCGGTACTCCGGCATTGTAGACGTTTCGAGCATATGTGCAGATGCTTGAATCGATGAGTGAGCGAGAGAGCAAAAGCGCATGGCTTTTGCGACTACATTTTGTAGTCTGGGGAAGAGCGAGGGACGCCGGCGGGCCGGGAGGGTACTAAATGTGCGTGAACGCAGGCTGTTGATTTTCTTGGTGCTGCTCGTGTGTCATTTATTTTCTTTTTCTCTGTTTTGTTTTTTCGCGGTTGCACGAGTCGTGCTCGAGTTGGCCGAGCTCTGTGTGTGTGTGTCGGTCGCGTTCGGTCACGAAGCAACTAGCAGAAGTATAACTGCGCGCGAGAGGAACTGTCGGATCGTTGGGGAACGAGAGGGAGAGAGACGAAGCCTTGGCAAAACGAGTGAAGGAAGAGAGAAAGAGAGTTTGCGCGAATGTAAGGTGCGTAGGAGCGCGAGAAACGACGACGACGGCGGCAGCGGCGGCGGCGAATGAACACAGGCTTCGCTATATACGTATACATCGGTATACGCTTAGAGAGTCATGGCAGATTTGAGAAAGATAGAAAAGGAGCTTGTGGTGGGGGGAAGGATAAGGGGAAAGCGAGAAGCCGGTCATGGCGCGCATACACGACGACTACGAATCTCTCTCTCGCTCGCTCTTTCCGTATGCGAGAGCGTGTTCGACGAAGCTACGACGCCGATGCTGCTGCTGTTGCTGCTGCGGTTTACGGGCCTTTCTCGGGTGGAGGTGCCTCGCTCGCCTCGTCCAGGACACGCCGGAGCGGAAGAGAGAAAGAGAAAGAGGGACCGAGGAGCGCGCTTAGCCCGCTACTGTGTCCGTATTTCTCTCACAAGAGAAACAAAGACGAAGCGAGAAGGGAGAGAAAGAGAAAGAAGGACCGTCGACAAAGACCGACCGAGGGAGAACTGAGCGGAGCACTGGCTCGCAGTCTACGTCGCTAGGGCAGGCGGGACGCGCGGAGTGGGGGAAAAGCTACGAGCCAAGCAACGCGCTAGCGAAGCGAAAGGAGCGCGAGGGGCGGCCGGGGCCGCTTGAGGGAACGTTACACCGCGGGAGGGAGAGAGAAGGAGGCAAGCGGCCAAGTCTCTCTCGAACGTGCGGCCCGCTATGGTGGGGGTCGTATTCTCCCTCGGTGCGGCAGTAGAGTAGCGGCCTTCGATGCGGCTTGGTTACCGCGCTACGATACGCGTCTCAAGAGTGCCGTTTTTTGTCCTGCCTTCTTCTTCTTCTACTTCTACATCTTTCCCCCCCACGATTATAATAACTTTTTGATAATCCAATAGTTAGTTTGGCAGTGAAACTATTAAAAGCCAACCAAACGGATTAATTAATACGCGGCTCTATAATTTCGTTGTAAAATCAAATGTTCGTCGCGGGGACAAGGTTTAACGTGGAGAATTTACGAATACGAGGATTAATAATATATCCGAGAATAAAACTGGTGCTCAAGTTCGAGAAAATGAGAAAATAAACTTGGCTCTCCGCTAAACTTTCTTCCTAATTTTCCCACAGGCTGTCAGAGCTACACCTTCGTTAATGAAGATTCATTTATTTCGAGTTTCCTCGACATCGGTATCGATCTTCGCGAATCCAGAAATAATTGCACTCTGCCCCCTTCTCTTCGTCGAGGGGGAGTTTCAAAATCCAAGGTCTTTTGTTCCTCGCTGCCCACGCTCGTTCGCGCCCAGTGATTACACGCTTTTGCAGTGAGCTCTTTTGTATAATATCATCTCAACTTTGTGGCACGGTCTACGATCGTCTTTGGGATTTTGCAAGAAAAGTGTGATCTCGGTGAATCCTCGAGAAGTTTGTGATTCAAATTGTTTTTCTGTTCGTTATCCGGCTCTTCGGAACGCGAGATAAGGAGTCTGTGTCATGGAAATGTAAGTGCATTCTTCGTGTGACGCTGTGCGAATCCTCAAAGTGCGCGCGTGTTTCGCGTACGTACGCATGTGGGCCCGTAAAACTCGCTAAAAAGAGATCTCGAGCGTTCTCTCGTTCGTCGCCGCGTCGAGCGCGCGCGTGACCTCGCTCCCGTTATTTAACACAATCGAGGATTAAACCAAGGATATAATACGAGTCGGGCGCGAGAGCGAGAGAGACAAAGGATTATCTCTTTTCTCGGAGGTCCGTGGAAAGTTTCGTGCTATACATTTGCGCATATATATATATTTATTGAAGTTGTTTTTTTCTTCTCCATAAGTACACAAAGTGGAGGAGAGTGTGCACTTTAGTGGAGTTGCCAAGTGAGTTATTTATTTTTATTGTGAATCGCGGGAGAGGGAGAGCGAGAGGTGAAGATTAGATTCGTGGTGCGAGAGCGTAAAGCGGGCATAACGATCGATCGTCGCGACGCCCTTGCCTTTTCTCTTTCTCTCTCTCCCTTCTATCTTCTGTCGAGAGAATAACGCGTGTGAACGAGAGAGAGAGAGAGAGCGAGAGAGGGAAGTAAAAAGTGAGAAGTGAGAGGGGGATTGGGAACGCAAAAGCCAGGAGAGTAGCATCGTATCGTGGGTGGTGAAAGAGAGATTCTTCCGCTGTTCATTGTTCGTTGTGTATGTTCGTCGATCGAGGGACACGGAACAGAGAGAGAGGCGCTTCGTCGCGCAGCGCAGCCGACGAGCCAAGGTCCGTTACTCGGTGAGAAGATAGAGGGAGAGAGAGAAAGAAAAAAAAGAGGAAAACTTGTGATCGGCGCGAAAGGAAAAAAAGGGGCAGAAGAAGGAGTGTAAGCGAGTTGAGTGATGTGCGACAGTGTTTTCCTCCGAGGCGAATCGTAAACACGAAAATTGAAATATACCCAGAAAGAGAAAAGAGAGAAGAAAAACGTGTACGAGGAATCAAAGCCGCCGGGGGTCATTGGCCCGCGAATATAAGACGGTAGCGAAACCAGAGAATCGTACATCGAGAGAAAGAGAGAGAAGGAAGTAGCGGCGCAAAGGCGAGAAGGATAAAGGGAGAAGTGCAAGAGAAGAAAGTGTGTGCGTTGCCCCGAAGAAACGAGTTCACGAGCGAGCGAGTGCACGCGCGAGAAGAGAGAGAAGGAGTGGAATCACCATTGTTCCTCGATCGCGAAGCTCGGCGGCAGGTAACGCGCTCTCGTCAAGAGGCTTCGTTGATACTCGGTATTCTCCGGCGCCCCACTCCTCGTTTCGCACACTGAGCGCGCACGGGCCAGCGCCAATCGCGAGTCTATCGGAGCGTCAGACGTCCCTGGACTCTTAACATCTTCGCACGTATCTTTACCATCGCGCAATGCATTCGCGTTCCGTCTCGCATTCGCTTCGAGTGCGAACGTAACGCAGTCTCTTAAAACAATATAATAATCGTAACAAATGATGCTTCGTTATGAGGATTTAACGAAATCTTTGAGAAGAATTATGTTCGTGGGTGATTTGAGCCAAGTGAAAAGAACGATCCGTTCAACGGAAGAATGCCACCGGTATTAGGAGGCGCTACGGCAATGGCGGTACTTCCGGCGAGTCCGCAAACCGCCGCCCAGGGTAATACCCACACGCATTCGCAGGTACAGAATCATCAAGCCCTTATGTCGAACAACGAGGCTCCCGGCAGCGCCGCTATCGCTGCTGCCACCACCGCTCCTGGTGGGGGTAACGTCGGTCTAACCAGTATCGCTTCGCTCGCCGCCGGCGTCGTTGGTATTACGAGCCAAACTCCTTCGTCTGTCTCCGCTGCTGCCGCCGCCGCCGCAGCCGCAGCCGCGGCTCAACAACCTCAACAGCAGCAGCAGCAGCTACTCTATCAACCGTATAATTTGATGCCCACCGATTCAACGTCACAGAATAATCCCAATTCTAACAATCGTCGCGTTTATCCTCATCCGCACAATAGACATCAGTACTATATCAATCAAAATAATGACTCTCTGCACACGGATTCTATCAACGATTCGACCACTTCGCTCACGGTCGAGTAAGTTTTTCCCTCCTCGCTATTGCACTTTGATTTTCTTGCCATTATTCCTTTACACGTTTTCTTCGTTCCGAAGAATATAAACGAAGCGGCAAACGTCGAATCGATTACTTCGTGCGAATATAACGAAGAAATTTAAACGTTCCGAGCTCCGAATACACTTGGAAGTATCACATAATGTACGGTGTTTGCACGAGCATCGAAGCCAAACGAAGTGCGTGAGCACAAGTGACTCTGCCCACCGTGGCTAATTACTCGCTGAATTATAGTCTCGCCTTTCGTTTTCCAACCAATTATACATTCTCGTTGTCTCCTCTCTTCCTCCGTGTTCCCGTGCTCTCCATTATTTTTATTTCTTTTTTCACACCTCGCGTGTTTACAAACAAACGTATCGACGAGCGACGATCTCTATTTTTTCGTTTAATTATTATTATCGAAACCGGTTATCGCCATTCGCTTGAAACTCGAGATCAATTGTCTCCGTACGCGAGTTTTACTCGCAACGTCGATTACTCGGGAACGACGACTCGTTCAATAATACCGACGCGAAAAAAAAAACATGAAAATTTCATATTTTCGTCGGAACAACGTCAAATCCTTCTTTTTTAATAATTCCATCGTAACGGGTGCACGTTATTCGTCTTCGTCGCTTGAAATTTCCTCGTTCCGAAAAATTCCACCGAAAATCGTCGACTTCCTGGAAAATAATGAGCTGCAGCAGCTTGGAAAATGTGTTTCATTGTATTCATTTTAATATCGAATTAACCGGGGGGAAAGAGCGAGCGAGAAGACCGTTGTCTTTCGTCTCGCTGCAGAGTACCTCGGAATTTTCTCGTAATATACGACAATAACTACAGTAGCAAAGACGTTTGAAGAGAGAAATGAGAGAGGGGGGGGGGGGGGGTGCAACAAAGCGGTTAATCAGGCGCCTCTTTTGACTCCGGTGAGGTCGTTTGAAGGGACAGGCACGCAAATAGAGTAGGAAAATGAGGAGTGGGGGAAAAAGTCTAATGGCTCGGTCCACGTTCCCAGATATAAACTGACTCAGGTAAAGGAATTTCGAGGTTTAAATTGATACGGTGAATGCTATTCTTTTGCCCCCTCCCCAGACTTCTATTGTCAGATATTTAACCGGTCTCGACCTTTCTAACGTTTCAAAAGGTTTTTCTTATACTTTCGGAGAAATATTCCTTGCCCTTGGGCATCGCAAATGAACGAAGACATTTCGTACCTGTCCTCTTTCGGGGAGGAGGAATCTTTGCCTTTCCGTTCACAATAAACGTACGCTCGGATCGAGTTAAAACGCTTGAGGGAAGTAAAGAAAAAAAGAGAAGAGAAATTTCGTTTTATTTTCATCGATGTGGTGTTTCCCTGCATCGGCCAAGGCCATCCAAGGTCACGGACCTTCCGATACGTTTCTTTGATTCCTCTTGTGTTGAATAATTTTTTTTTTCGCGAGGTTTGCTCCGTTGAGTGTATAAATTGAGGAAAATCGCTCGATTCGAAGGATTCGGAAAAGATTCTTGACATTTTTTTCGCATAAATCTGCCTGCTTCGTAATCATAATCGTTGACACGAAATCTATGAATAATCGGAATAAATGGTAAACGTTTATGGAAAATGTGGAATTATCGGTGGCGGAAATGTCTGGACGAATTCCGTCGCTCCAACGCATCGAATCGAACACTCATCAAGGTCGTCTTTAAGCATGAGTCACGTCGATGACTGAGCAAGAAAAAGACAAAGCGAGAGAGATAAGCTGACTCAATAAATGTGCGTCTGTCCGTCTCTCTCCGCTGGAGTATCGAGCTCGATGCGATAAAGAAATACGAGACGGAACAGATGACGCTGAAGTTTTCAACGTTGGAGCCCAACGAAATGATCGAAAAAAACTCTACAATAATTCCAGTAGTTCTCCTATTTTGTTCCCTGCCACATTTGCGATTCGTTGTTTTTCAAGCTGCACCAACGGTGAAATAAAAAATTGGTGAATTAAAAACGTTTTATTCGTTCATTTCGTTGGACTCCAACGTTGGAAACTTCAGCGTCGTACGGAACAGCGCACAGGAGAGAGATTACACGCGGCCCATGTTTTTCACTGATCTTTCAATCGATTCAAAAACGATTTTTTAATACCTCTCGTGACATCGTAAACGAATCAAAGATTTCGAGCTTTCCTCCTCATTTTACAGATTTTTTTCCCTTTTTCCCATCAATATCGCGCGTCAAATTCACTTATTCGTCAATGAAGCGATAATTGGAAGAAAAACATCGATTTTCCCCCACAGCAAAGACCAACATTGTTGCCGATTATTCCGATCTCGAGTCGTACGTCCTTTTACTCAATCGACGTTTCAATATTTTGCATATCGAACCACCAAGAGTCTCACGTATCAGAGGAGAAAATGCATAAAGTAAATGGCGATCGAGCGGGGCCACGATCTAGGTCAATAGATCCTCGTCCATCCCCCCCCCCCCTTGCGATGCTCTTCATCTCTCTTTCGCTCATCTGAAACGAGTCAACGATGACGACGATCGCATACGCTTATACTCAACCACTCGTCCATCTGTCGACACTTGCGCAATCAACGTCGAGAGAGAAAAAGACACGCAGTGAGAAGAAAAAGCGAGAGAGAGAGAGAGAGAGAACGAGCACTCGGCCAACCCCATTAACATGTGTCACGCGTCTGAGGCACTAAAAAAGCAACTTGCTAGAAAAGGAAATCGTGTTTATACGTAGAGACTAGCGCACGGCTCTATACATTATTCGACGTTTATTGCTACATCGTGTTTGTTATTCCGATCTGCCTGAGAGAAGCTCTCAAAGCTGGAATTGGAAGAAATGGAAAATTGTAGTTTATCGCGGTTGAGCAAATTGAGCTTCATCAGTGCTCGTTCGCCGGCCCGAATCCGCCCACTTTTTTTTCCCTTTTTGACGAACGAGCTTGAATCATCGAAGCTCGTGGATCTGAAATCGAGGACGAAAAATACGAGGATCAGCCCGATCGTGCGATCCGCCTTTGAGCAGTGACCTTGAAACGCTTTCTTCGGTACCCACGACCCGTGTGGCAAACATTTTTTGGCCCTATTGCGCCCTCGGTTGTTTCAACATTTCCCGGGGATAAGTGTCAATTAAAAATTTGCGCTTGACGGGAGAGAGTTTCTGCTGGATCGGAGATAACTTCGTGCTCTCGCACACTCTTGAAAAGCCATTGAAACGTGTGGTGCTCTTATTTTCCACGCGCGAGTACCTTCTCGTTTGCTCGTGCGAAATTCCCAACTCGGCGGGGCGTCTGCTCATCGCTCGAATTTTCCGAGCTCCTTGGCCGAGCGCCCATTTGGCTCGGGATTATTATTCTCGAGCGAGAAAACGCGGAGAATGAAGAGCGGAGCAGGAAAAATAGTTGATTCGTAACACGAGCAGATACGCGATTGAATTTTCAAACAAATGATGAATATACGTTTTCTACTCGTGAAGAGTCGAGAAACGCTGCGCTTCGCGAGAGAGAGAGAGAGAAGGACGAAAGACGTGAGGTCGAAGACCAACGAAACAAATTCACATTCATCGCGTTATCGCGCTCTCTCTCTCTCTCTCTTTCCTCTGCTATTTCCGTCGCGACAAGTCTCCACGGACTGTCTATTGGTCCGTTCGTCGAGGTCCCCCGCACCGCTTCACTCGAGCCCCGCCCACTCCCCTATCTTTAACTGTCAGTCCTCGTCGCGACGTATACGCCAAGATCGAGGAAACTTCGTAACTCTCGTGAGCAGCCACGCGTGAAAATCGTTGAAACGTCATCGCAAGTTCCACGTAACTTTGTCTGTGACACGAATTCTCTCGAGAATTCACTCTCGCGTGTTCTCACGCGGAGACCAACTTTTTCAATGCTCATATTAATAATGAAGAGACATCTTCAAAGGCATCGATCCATTTGATAAATTACAGAGTCTTTGGAAATCTCATTCTCACGAGGGAGGAGATACTCTCGAGGTCGATGAGCCGGTCCCCGAAAGCTCGAAGCGGCCAGAACCCGAGGACAAAAAACAATCCTCGATGAGAAAGACGAAGACGCCAATCGACTGGCTAAATTTTCATGCGAGCTCCTCTTGTACACGTATATTCCTCGGCGTTTGTACGTGTGACTCGCACTTTGGCTCCGAGCCAACTGCGCGTGTTTACGGAAATAGAGAGAGCCGCCATTCGCGAATGGGAGATAGAGGAAGAGAGGTGGAAATGAGACTCGAAGCAGCTTAGGATCCAAGAACGCGCTCGAGTCTCGAGGAAAAATGCAAAAAAAATCTGTACACAAGTCACCCGAAAAATCTCACATTCTTCCTCCAACGTTTATTTCTTTTTATTCATCTTCAATTCGCTTTTCATCTCTCTTCCTCTAATTTTTCTCCTCGACTATAAATATTCGCGATAAATATTCTCTCTCTCGTTTCGCTCCCCCCCTCGTTCTCTCTCATCCCCAGCACGAGTCGTTAGGATTTTCCCTTGACTTCTTCGGCCCGTTACGAATAAATATACCACGCTCTCGCGCACACTTAAATTATTGTACACTCGCGAGTTCTCTCGGCCTCGTGCATCTATATGTTAATGTGCTATATAATGCTCAATTGGTCTCGTAAATGTCGTCCAAACTGAACGACGACTGCTTGCGTCATCCGATTCTCGGACTCGTGAATTTAGCGTGTAGCGCTCCGCGAATCCCGGAAGTCCACACAACTGTCGATCACAGCCGTCGGAGGATGTTTTTCTCGTCGCGCAGGTCCAACTTTTTCTGACATTTTTTTTTCTCATTTTTCACGAATTTTTCGTTATCCAACTTCCTCGCGAATCTTTGTACGATCCGCGCGCAGAAGCCTCCCCGTTCTCTGTGCCGCGCGCGTTCCTCCGCACCTAGATCTTTTATCTACGCGCACATTTACCGCGGGCGTACATCGCTCGTGGGTTCGATAACCTCATTAATGACGCTGAAGTTTGCAACGTTGGAGTCCAACGAAATGATGTAAAAAAAACCCTCCAATAATTCCAGTAATTCTGCAATTTCGTTTCCTGCTGAATCTGCAGAGTTTAAAGTTTTTCAACCTGCACCGATACTTCGTGAAATAAAAAATTGGTGAATTACAAATGTTTTTTTCGTTCGTTTCGTTGGATTCATGACGCTGAAGTTTCCAACGTTGGAGTCCAACGAAATGATCTAAAAAAACTCTCAAATAATTCCAGTAAATCTCCAATCTTGTTCCCTGCCGAATTTCCAATTCGTAATTTTTCAAGCCACATCAATAATTCGTGAAATAAAAAAATAATGAATTATAAATCTTTTTTTCGTTCATTTCGTTGAAGTCCAACGTTGCAAACTTCAGCGTCGTTTGGATTCGAACGTTGCAAACTTCAGCGTCGTCCTCGTTATCGTAAACAAACGCGGAATAAAACGAGCACATCGTAGACATTTTTTATTTCGTTGGATTCTCGATTCCTTCGCATTTCGTTTTCTCCACTTTCAATGTTTTTTCCAACTCCCAATGCGTTCTTCTTGCTTTCTCATCCACGAAACTTGCAATATTTATCGTAATAATGTATTTTTTAAAAACAATCGTCGAATGGATTGGGATCCGACATGGGAGACGTGGCCTAAATTTAGTATGCACCGCGTAAATACAGCATTGGTTATTATAAATATTTAGGATAATGGTAGTTTCAAAAATAAGTGATGACGCTGAAGTTTGCAGCGTTGGAGTCCAACGAAATGTTCTGAAGAAACTCTCGAATAATTCCAGTAAATCTCCAATTTTGTTCCCTGCGAATTTTCAACTCGTAGTTTTTCAACCTACGCCAATGATTCGTGGAATAAAAAATTGGTGAATATGGAAAATCTTTTTTTCGTTCATTTCGTTCGACTCCAACGTCGCAAACTTCAGCGTCGTCGATAAGTGATATTTGCCGGTCCGGTTCAGCTCCTATAGTCATTGAAACTTCTTGTTTTATTTCATTTTCTTCTTTTTTTGAATTTTTCGCGAGGCGTAGACACACCAGCTTCCATTTTTTATTTATTTTCGCGCCAAAATACTTGATAATATATTTTGATGAGCGAAACGCCCCGGTTATAGTTTGAAAATTCTCCCAAATTTTGTCAGATCCAAATTTTCTATTGCGACGCTCAACGACGTTGAAGTGTGCAACGTTGGAGTTCAACGAAATGAACAAAAAAAAGATTTATAATTCATTATTTTTTTATTTCACGAATTATTGATGTGGCTTGAAATATGACGAATTGGAAATTCGGCAGGGAACAATGTTGGAGATTTACTGAAATTATTTGAGAGTTTTATTAGACCATTTCGTTGGACTCCAACGTTGGAAACTTCAGCGTCATCGAAGTTCAAGAGGATAGATATTTTCGAAAAAATTGTCTCCTCGGAGTCGTAGAAGGGAGAAGCTCGTAAAATGTTGCATCACAGAATTTAAAACATTTTCATTTTTCATAGAATCGGAAAAAAGGATCTGTCAATATGACTTTTAATTTTCTCGTCTCGGATGAAATGGAATTGAAAGAAGGAAAAGAGAGAGAGAGAGAGAGAGACAAAAAAAGTGTTTTCTTCACGATTCACGAACGATTACGCTCGTGAGGTTTGTCGAGTTGAAAAGAGAAGGGATGAGCCGCCGGGGGAGAACGGACCGAAGGCCATTATACGGATTCGCGTTTCATTCCATTTGAAAAGAGCGAAGGGCAGAGGTGGAGAAGGGATAGGCCGGAGGGGAGGGGGGGGGGGGTTATATATCCATTCAGACATCCCCCAAGAGTGTGTGGAACGAAGCCGCTCGAGCTCGGCCAAACTCATCGATCAACCCGATATCACTAGACGTTCCTGCTTTTTTCTTCCCTTTTCCTCTTTCGCTCTTTCTCTTTCCTTCGCCTCATTCTTTCTTTTTTTAATGCCATTTTCTGGCCTCTCTCTCTCTTCGTTGAACCGGCTCTTCTCGTTCGCCACCCTCCAACAACACGCGCAGCAGAGGGGTTCGACCTTTATTTTATGGCTGGTCTACCCGCCTGGATTTATCGATTGTCCCAGCCCCGCACCGAGCAGCCAGTCCAACATTCTCCTAATCTCCTCTTCTTCTCCCCTCTTTCCTCTCGTTTCCTCGCGCTCCCGCAGAACTCGTGATACCATCGGAATACCATTACTCAAAAGACCTCGGTCACGCTTTTTCTACGGGGTCATTGTTTTCAGCCTCGTTTCACATTTAGAAAACGCAGCTAAAAATCACCTCTAATTTTCTTGCTTCATCGCTCTCGATCGTTCGTCTTCGTCAATGTTTCTTCCTCTCGTTATTCAATGAGACTGGGAACAAAATTTATCCACGATCTTTTGAGCCTCGTACTCTGTTACGTTTGCAACGTTGGAGTAAAACGAAATTATGTGAAAAAAAGTCTCCAACAATTTCAGTAATTCTACAGTTCTGTTCCCTGCCAAATTTGTGATTCGTAGTTTTCAAGCTGCACCAACGATTCGTGAAATAAAAAATTGGTGAATTAAAAACGTTTTTTTCGTTCATTTCGTTGGACTCCAACGTTGGAAACTTCAGCGTCGTTGTGCCAACCTGCACCAATGATTTCGTGGAATAAAAAATTAGTTAATTACAATTGTTTTTTTTTTGTTGAACTCGTTGGACTGGAACGTTGCAAACTTCAGCGTCGTTGTGCTCTCGACTGTCCATTCGTATTCGTCCACAATTTACTAAGCGTGCGAAAAAAACGTTTTTTTTTTATAACTTTTTTACTTCCCACTATTTTGAATCGTCTCTACGACCAATGAATTACACGGAAGTACAATGTGCGAAGCGCGTTAAATGCAGCTCGCGGTTACCTCACGTCAAACGAGGCCACAGAGAGAGAGAGGCAGAGGAGGAAGGAAAAAATAGTATACAGAGAATATCGCACAATCGAGGTATTTGGTAATGGCTGAAACACGACTGAGCCGCAGAATCGATTAAATATTGATGAGTCACTTGCTGCTCGTCTATACGAGACTCTTCAATGAGCTTGATTCCAGGTATTGCATTGTTCCTGTATATCCACTTGGGATTTCGTCGCGTATTTCTATTTACGCAAATAATTGGGGGGGAACTCGCGGTTGAGCATAAGCGCGTCGATTCTGGGTCACTCGAGAGCAGGCTGAGAAGGAAAATAAATTGAATACTCTCGGCGAATAAAAGGAACGAGGATCGATGTTCTATTCGCAAAGTTGACCAGTGAATAAAGACGAGTTGATACAATTCTCTCGAGGTGAGCCAGGAGGGAGTCGGGGGGGGCAAAGAAACAAGTGAAAGACGCGCGGAGATGCGCGTAAGGCCTTTTTTGGTGATGGCGGTCTCGAGAACGCAGAATTTCTCGTTTGTCCGGTATTTCTCGCTCTTTCTCTCCCTCTCCGCGTCCCGCGATCCCTTGGGATCGAGAGCTCCGATTGAGGGGGGTAGTGGGGGGGGGGAGCGGATTTTTCGGATCAGGTTTGCGAGGTTTTATGGACTCGCACAGTGGGAGGGTGGTAAGAGCGCGAGAGGTGCGGCACGGGGAGAACTGAGAATCGAGTTCCATGCTTCCTCCCTCGTGCTTCGCGTGTGTTTTTATGTGTTCTCTTGTCCGTATATACATACTCGTATATAGTTTGCCCTCGACGAAGCTATTTCTCTCATTCGTAACCCGTTCTGCGCGCCCGTTCGAGAGCGTTGTTGCGCGCCGGGGCACGTTAAAAGAGGGACAGGTTTTGGAGCGTGCGCGCGGCCGAGACCCGCCGGCACTTGACTGTATCTAACCTCGCCATCGCACCAGCCGGTTGCGTTTCGAATCCCTCTCTCTCTCGCTCTCTTTCACCGTGTACGTGCGTTGTGCAGTCGCGGAAGGGGACCGGAGCTCGTCTCCCTCGCGCTTAAAGCTTCCCTTCCACGCCGCGAGAGCTCGCTTCGAAATTCCCCATTAAAGAGAAAGGTTCCTTCCATTCTGTTCGCTCCGCATGACGCCTCAGCTTCGATCTCACCGATTGCCGACTTATTATTACGCACGTTCAGCGAGACACGAATTTTTCTCTCTCCCTCCGGCTCCACGAGGCTCGTTTATTAATGATTTATTTATCCGCCGTTTACACGATCTCGTGATCGACGAGTTATCGCGCTTTTACATTTCTGCCTGTTTGCTCTTACGGCTGCCGCGTCAACGAACGAATCACTCAAATTTCCTTCATTTTATTCCTCGTCATCTTCTCAAAGCCGCTTCTCTCTGTCGTTACGAAATGTTTAACGCTCGCTCCTTTCGAGACGTGCCTCCCTTCCCCTTAAATCACGTCGGACGAGCCCTCGATCACCGACGCTTTTCAAATTCTATAATAATCCTCGGATCGATTCATTCTCGAGATTCCAATCACGCTTGATAAGAAAGCCAATTCCTCAGCTCGCATACTCATTTTTATAAACGATTCGCTATTAATTTAATCAAGTGGAATAAACAATGATGTTGATTCGGAGTCGATCGGGGCTCGAGACACTGACACAATCGACCTTCGCTCTCCCGGGTGATCGAACGTTAGACAGAGAAAAAGAACGAGAGAGGGAGGGGAGCAAGACAGATATAAACGAACTGTAAACGAAATAGCTCGTCAGCGACGATTAACTCTCGCATACACGCAACTATAAATAGAATGCACCATCGCTGCTTCGAATTATGGAATAGAAAAGGAGCCACTAGCTCCATTATCGTTATTACCATTATCGCTATGTGTACGTCCGTGTCTCTGTGTTTTTTCGTCATTATCATCATCATTGTGTCCGCTATTAAATTCATTCAGGTCGTCATTTATTTGTATCCTCAAAATACTAGGCTCGTAACGCGCCCGAGCATTAGAGACGGTTAGACGAGCGCTTTAATGGCCCTCTGAATGTTGAACGCCTGAAAAGTGCTTTACGACCTCCGGTAATCCGTTTTCTAATAGAAATTCTCGATTTTTGTTATTTCAGTCATTTCGCGCTTTCAAACTTTGGCCATCTGGAGCTTAAAGCATTTCCTATTTATGGTCCTCGGCTGTTGATGCTCGATGTGTCGAAAATTAATAATAATAATAATAATAATAATAACGTTTCTACTCAAACGGCGGTTATGCGATTCGGATTCATTCATTTCTCATTCGTATTAATGACTTCGATACTGAAAAATGGAAATCTCCATTTACGGAGGTTAATATAAATATGAATTAACTCGATGGAAATTCCCACGAGCCGAGAGTTTATTCCTGAATAACTAGCCGGAAAATTCTCATCTCGTTTCAGCGATCGTGTAACCCTTTTTTTGCTTCCCCGAACGAGAGACGTCGTGCTTCGTTTATGAAATCAGGTTTCTTCGAAGTTTTTTTTTTTTTCTCTCGCAGGCGTTTCTGCTCGCTCTTCCAGTGCGCCGCCTCCCCTGAAATTTTTCTCCCTCTTTTCTTTTCTCATCGCCGTAGAAAGAAAAAGAAGTTTGTCGTTTCATTTGGAAACCTTATTAAACGCCGCCCTTTTCTCTGCGTTCACGGACATCGACGAATGAATTATTCATTCGTCATCGAATTTTCTTCTCGAAAATGAAAATAAGAAAAAAAAACGACTTTGCTTTTCGAAAATATGGGAAAATAGCCGATCTCGAGTCGAATGTGAAGCAAAAGCCAGCGCGAGAGAGAATCACGTAGCAGCGCGTAAAAGGAATTGCGCAAGCATTCGGCCGTTATCGAATGCTCATTCCTCGAGCGCTGCCTGGTGATGCCACGCGAAAAAATTCACGATGATACACGTTCCTTGGAAACAACTTGATTCCCATTCCTCGCCTTGCTCCTCTCTCCTCCTCCCCCTTCTCGCTCTTTTTCTCTCACGCACACGAGCGCGACCAGCGCGCAAGTGGTACCTTGTGCGTGCGGAGCTCGGAGGAGAAAGAAAAAGATTAATTGTTACTCGCTCTCTCGTGTGCGCGAGTAATTTCCATAGAATCCATAAGCTCGCCGCAATATTCATGAAGAAAATCCTTGCTGGTCGTCTCTGTCGGATATGCGCAGCGACACGAAGAGAACGACGTCCGTGTAACGTCTCAAAAGTCACCGCGAATCGCTCGGTTGTCCCTCGCTCCAAAAATTCGCTGGTACGATCGCGAGGCCCGAAAAAAATCGCAGAGTACCGATTAGCAAAGTTGGCACAACTTTTTTTACTCCAAGCTCACTTTTCGATGTTTCCCACTCTACGATAATCCCACACGAGGAACTCGAGTTTATTTAGTAACGGCCTGTACATCGTTAATCGTCTTACAATGAATCGCTGAGAATGCCAAGACTCCTCTTGGCGAGCCTTGGATTAAAAATAAAAGAGATAAAAAATAAACAGCGTACTCGCACCGAGCTCGTGCGTTTATTTATACGATTATGCTATATTCAACGGTATAGATATAATACATTCGCATACTTTTGACTCCCTCAACCCCACGCTCGTACGCCTTAATGCATTTATTTGCGAGATGTGTACGTTTTTATGTGTATATGTCTACATAAAAGAACTTATAGTCAGGCACAATCTATGTACGTGTGTATATGATTCGCGTTCGAGGAATCTGCAAAACAAGCACGTCGTATTCATTATCACGGTATATATACGTGTACATGCGAGCTTCACCGCTATCGTTATTATGCCTCAAATCTTCATTCTCTTCGTACACACGCTCTTTCGTGGGGCTGCGATTCCGAGTCGACTATTTTAAACTTGCTTGGCTAAAAACGAATAATCGTCACGGCCAACAATTTCTTCATTAAATTTACCTCGGACTTGAACCATTTGTTTTTCTTCTTTCTCTTTCCTGACGTTTGTTGGAATTTAAGCTCGTTTTGCGGGGTCGGGACGATGTCACTGGGATGACATTTTTTGCGAATTTTCACGACCCCCTTTACTAATGAACCTGCCAAATTTCAAAACGATCCACAGCGCAGTTATTTAGAAAAAAAATTGCAAAGTTGCAGCATTTGGTGTGCTCATCGCATTATCTTTATCGGAATATTCCCAACATTTTTTAGTATATTATATGATATATTTATATGCCGAGAAAACTGTGCCACGGAGTTGAATAAACGGGCACGCTTAAATGGAAATTGGACTAACTTTTGGTGCCTTGAAAATTATCATTTACAGTACCGATTCAAAGTTATTGATCATTAAAATGGCGAAGTTTTCCGAAAATTGAGCACACAATATGTAGGCCTCGGAATCATGGTTACAGCGTAGACGGACATTTTTTTCCCGGACCGATGTTCATGCGGTCGAGAAACAGACTCTTGGATTTTGAGGTTAGAAACGGGGTGTGCGTCTATGCAACACCGTTGCTAACCCGAGCATATTATCAATCATGTTGAAGTTTGCAATGTTGGAGTCCAACGAAATGATGTAAAAAAAGCTCTCCAACAATTTTAATAATTCTCCAATTTTGTTCTCTAGCGATTTCTCTAGTGATTTCGTGAAATAAGAAATTTGTGAATTACAAATGTTTTTTCCCCCAAATTCGTTGGATTCCAACGTTGCAAACTTCGCGTCGTTATTATCACGGGTCATTATTTACGTTGTTGCCAATTCGTCTTGCAACAATTGATCTCTAAAAAGCGATCGAAAACAATCCCGCATAAACTAATAGAAATAATTCCTGTAACCATGAACTTTGTCAAAAATGCTTATTCTTTTAAACTGATGTGGCTTTTTTCCTCGAAAAATTACATCAAATGCGACGATAATTTGACGACAAACGGTTGCTAATAATTCATCGTTACGCGCATAAGCATTGGGCGCCCCCCGACGGCTAGAAATTCTTAGATTCTTCCGGTAACGCGAGCATTATTTGCTTCGTGATTGTCAAAATATAACGGCGGCGATCAATATTTATCGATCAACATTTTTTAAAATCAATTTCGTTGCTCATCCAAAGAGTGATTGGAATTTTATGATCGGAGCGTTGAAAAAGTTGCTACAACCTTTGCTTCGTTATTTTGCCTAAACGCAAAGTCCCCAAATTCGATTTCGACTTGTCGATAAAATAACGAGAGATCTCGTTTAGTGCGCGTGTGTACGGGAAAGTTTTGTTGGCGCCGCCACTGAAAGAGAGCGCCGGTTTTGTGTCCTTGAAAGTTTCGCGAGTCGAAGCTCTTCTTCCCCTTGATACTCTCCTCGCCCGGAAGTTGACTCTTTGCGCGAATAAGCGGAGCTCCCCAACCGAGACTTCTCCCTAGCGACGAAAGTTTGAGCGATTATATGTTGTATTCAGAGGACGTCCGTGAAATCGCTAACTCGTTAACGCGATGAATTTTTAATGAAAAACGAGATGAAAAATAAAACAAAACGAAATAATTTGCGAAAACGTCAATTACAAGCTGCGACTAACCGACATTTTTTGCGCATCGTTATACGAGTTATGATTTAGTTGCTAAAAGCTTTGCCTCCACCAGTTATTATTATTTCTGACCGTCCGACGTCGGCGCTAATTTTTGTTCCCTCTTTTATTTCGCCTGTTGCAGGGAACGTCGCGAGGTGGAAGTTAGGGAACAAGAGAAACGGGAACGGGATTACGAGGCTAGAATGGAACGAGAGAGGCTCGAGAAGCAGAGGCTCGCTGAGCAAGCTGTACACAAGCACTTCGAGGTGTCCTTGAGGCTTGCCGAGCAAAAGGTGAGTCTGGGCTTATTGCCTATTTTATTTACTTGTCGAATATCTCAACGCATTTCATTCCCTGACGCGCATCCGCGCACGTTTCGCTTTCCTCTGACTGACTATTTGTGCTTCTTTACGAGCTTCAAATTGTTCGAAACTTCGTTCGATTTCGTTCCGCATCCCGAGCGGAAGTCGCGATCGATATTTCCTCATTCTCGAGCTAAGCTTCGACCCATTTTTATAGAGTTGATGTACAGTCGACGAAAAGCGAGAGAAACATTTTAAAACCGAGGATAAAAGTGAGTGGAACGTCAAAAGACGGAAACGCGAATGCATTCCAGCACACCTGCCTTTCCTCTTAGCCCACAAAACTCGCCCCTTCCTTTTTTCTCTTCTGGCCAGAGAAAGAGAGAAAAAGGCCCTCATCAACGTCTTCTCTCGCCTCTCTTCTCTCCTCATCCTCCGTTTAACGAAAAATTCCGTACGCATACGTATGCAGGAAGTCAATCCTCCGAACCTGTCCCTCAACGCTCCCCTCTTTTTGCGAGACTTCCAAACATCTGTCCTTCCAATCCTATACGTGCACGTGTCTTCGCACACACGCATGTTCTCGGGCTTAGCGCACGAAACTCGAAAGAATTCGGCAAACGCGGCTCTTTTCCCCGCACCCGGAATCAGCCTACGGACAAACAGCCCCTTCGCGTACCCGCTGCTTCGCCCTTTTCCCACTCTTCTGTTTTCTTTTTCATCCAAACCTTTACCGTTTTTCTCTCTTTCCTTTTTCTCGCACTTTTTTTCTCAAACAACCGTTGCTTCGACTCCCTCGTTTGGATTTTTAGACGAAGATTCCGTTCTCTCAATTAATTTTTGGTTTTTTTTTTTCGTTTTTTAATTCCTCGACGTTGGAGTTTGAAAAAATGTCTATGCCTATTTTTCGTCTCATGGTTATCGACCTCTTGAAAATGAAAAAAAAAAAAAAAAAAAAAATATGGTTTTAATGAAATTCTTGGAGTTTTTGGAATATTATAACGAGAAAATGATGGTTTCAACGGTTGAACCGATGGAAGAAAATGAAACTGAGGAGAGGGCTCGACGCCGCATTGCTGGGCTCTCGAGGTAACGTAATCTCGAGGGCCTTGCAAAAAATTTGCATTGCAAAGTAGCGTGTTCGCAGTAATTCTTGGCTGCCCGTTCAATTTCTTTTTTTTTTTTTTTTCTTTTGCTTCTCTTTCTTCCTCCATACGGTTTTTCCACATTTTCTCATTAATTATGCACTCTAAGCGTTTGGCACACAACAATAGACGGATTTGTAAGCTCGTGGGATAATAATAACAATCGTCTCATTTTTAATTTGCTTCGCCATTTGTTCTTTTTTCTTTTTTTGTTTGTTTGTAAAAATGCCGAGATTACGTGACAATGGCCTCCGACAAAGTGACTGACGGAAGGAGGGAGGCATTTATCGGAATTCTTAAAGAGCCTTAAAGCTGCTCGCATCGATCGGGACTCGGGGTGACGTCGCTCCTGAAAACAAAAAAGAATAAACAGCCTGAAGCTTATTCCGTTGGTTCTGACGAGACCGGATTTATCGAAAGTCAATCTCAGACTCTCGAAAAACTCTGCTTCGTTTGAGCCTCGAAATTCTTCGGTTAAAGTTTCGCCTCGTAGTTTGACGAGAACTCGGATTTCCTACATAAATATATAGGCATTTTCTTGTGTATACAACGCCACTCAGACTCTGAGTAAAAGTAATAGCAGTCGAAAAGTTTAGTCTCATCAAAGTTGGACGGACCTGGAGAACGTTAAACCGACTTTGAAAACTTTCGTATTTTGCAAGGAATCCTAGAAAACTTTTGCCAAACGGATTGCCGAGTTCTGCTCATCTCTTATTATTCCTTTTCTCTCTTGGCCCCCTCCCCTTAACCATTTCACTCTTCACATATTACAAGTAATCAACGTTCCACCGTTTGACATTTCGGAACGAAATATTATCTCATACCATCCAGCACCGGATGAGTGTCGAACCAATCAAATTCACTTCCAACAGACGTAAAACTCGTTCGAATTAATGCTCGATATCAATTCTCCCGTTCCCCGGATTCGTAAAGAAAAAGAGAGACATTTTTACCCTCGTTTCTTCTTTTTTTTTGCTCCCTCTCTCTCTCTCTCTCTCTCCTTTTCCCGGCAATATCATCGCCGGATTCCAAGAGGCAAAGTTAATTAGCAGTAGCTCACAGCGTTTGTACATTTTGTTCTCTCTTTCGCTCTCTTCCTCGAGAGAGTTCACCTCCGACGCGAGCGCGAAAAGGAAATTCACCTTCATTACCGCACTCCCTTCCACGCTGTTATTATCATTATTATCATCATCGTACGGTTGCATAAGAAAGCGACCAGCAATAAGCTTTAATAATTATCCCATGCGATAACTCATCCTGCCCTTTTTTGATGAGGTCTTGTACGATCCTCGCAACGTACCCACAATCTCTTATTATTTTACGTATATGGGCCCGATGAATGGATTAACGAGCGACGTCGAGAGTGTAACGCTATTTCTCCTCTTCCGTTCGTCCCCTCCTCGCCCCTGCTTCGAGCTCTCATTTAAAACGCTCTTCCCTCGTGCTTTAAACCTCGCGTGCATAAACTCGCATATCCGTCTTGAAGATTTATTACGATCGTGATCGAAGCGAATGGGATTTTAAAAATGTAACTTCACTTGGAAATAACGTGCCGCATGCTCGGTCTGAAATTTTGCATTTGTTATATTATTTTTTCACAAGTTTTGTTGTTTTTTCTATCCAGTAAAGTTTTGGTATGGTGAACGTCCTTCCAAGCGAATTATCGCGAGGAAAACGAAATAAAATCGGTCTCCAAGCTCGATTTTCTCGACGAAATTTTTCATATTTCTCGAGAAATGATTTTTAAAAATGAAAAATATAAATCTCTCGAAGCTAATATGATGATTTATTGAAAAATATTGATTGCCAAATAAATGAATTATTCTTCGATTTATAACGTGAGAATGAACAAGATGAGGCGAGGCTCCACGAAACTCTCTTCTGTGTAAACACGAAAAAGAGAACAAAAGTCATTGATTAATCTCGAAGTAAGTCAGTCGTGAGCTCGAACTAAACAGCTGTGCACATGTTCGTATAAATAAAAATGCGATACTCGCTGTATGTCTTAGTGTCATACGTTTTATGAATCGCCTCCTGTTTCCACTCTCCCTTCCCCTTTTTTATATCATTTTCGATTTTTTCTTATCGTCATCTGCTATTTGCTTCCAGCATTAAAAATCTTCCGTCTCGAGTTCGCATATACATGTGTTAAAATATAATCAGCAGGTCTCGAATTCTCTGCTGATAAGATACCATTTATAATATAGAATATATTCGTGAATAATCGCACGTTTTTTTACACAATAACGTTATGACGAATTCTATTTGTTATCCATATTTTTTTTTCCCACATTTGTGCTCTCGTTGTGCGAAAAAATTTCAATACGGAATTGGATAATTCAAAATGATCTTAAGAGAAATGGCATTGATATTTATTCGTCAATAAATTATTATTCTACACAAATATTTATTTCCGCTCAACCCCCTAAGGCTGATGGAAAAACGGATGAAAATACTCGAAGCTCGATGAAAACTCGTGGAACATTCGACCGAAATTACTTCTCGACACCGATGGCAAATAAATTCTATTAAATTTCGTTCCAATACTTGAAAAACACTGATTAACGTTGTTCGCTGAAGAATTGATGAGCTTTTCAATTGAATTATCTCCGTTTCGCCCTGATAAGAGGCACAAAGTACATATTTAAAAAGGTATATGGGAAAAAAAATGTAAAGACCGTTCGGGTTGATAACGCGAAAAATAATTGATGTCTCGTTAACGAGTTCGTGTGTGTCTGCGCGTTCAATTAACTCTCGTACTTCTCTTTAATACGTACTCGTACATATGATTTCTCGGGTATGGAAAATGCGAGGGAGCGCAAACACAATGTGGGTTGACATTAACTCTCCGCGTGTCTCACGATTAGCATAGTAATCTTCGCTGTGTGTATGCCGTAGCTATAATTAGATTCGCGCTCTTGACGGGCTGCTAAGTGGGCTACGAGAGTGCCTGCTTACTTTGAGCTCTTGTATCTGCTTCGGGCTCTCTTTCTTCGCATCGTTGACGAATAAAATTTATAGATTTGTGGGTTTCTAAACTAAACTTACGGTTCAAGGGACGCATTACCTATTTTCCTCTCGCTTTGTAGAAAAAAATTCATGATTCATTTGTACTTGGACATTTGATACGTGTATCAAAAAAATCTGTACAAATTTTGTCCATTCTTCGCTCGAGTCCCGTGGTTGGTGGTCGCAACGCCATCGCTCGATTTCGATTATCTCTTTATCTCGTTAAATTGACTTGAATATTTTTCCATTCTTTTTCCCAATTAGTCGATTGAGTAATTATTTTCTGTCGCGGTATTTCTCCAACGACGGAGCCACGATAACATGCTCGAATTTATCGTTCCGCTTAGTTTCATTTGTAGCGTATTATTGATCGGAGTTACGGTTGCACCGCGGCGACGTGTAAAATCGCTTGAATATTCCCCAAGGTCGAGTAACGAGACTCGAGGAAATAACTCTCGTATGCTCTCTAACTGCTTTGAATTACTTTGTGCATGTAAGTGGTAACGCTGAAACGTCGGGGGACTATTACGAAATGATGTTTCTCGAACTTTGTTCCGCTCAATTTGATTTTTCAACGTATTAATGTTTCCTCAAAGCCTCACGTAATCGAAATACTCTCAGTCGTTACGACCTTCTCTTATAAATGGTCCATTTACACGAGTCCATTAATCCTTTTTCCCTTGGGATTCGAGCGTGTTTATTCGTCTGTATCGTAATTAGAATATTCATATTATCGGCAGTCTTGATTGAAGTAGGCGTCTTATGTCCCACAGAGAAACATGCAATCTTCCTCGATAGCGTGGAACAGTTTCGTCCCTCGACCGCCTCCAGGAAGCCGGAGTCACGGTGGACCACCGCCTCACAGTGGCTTATCAGGCCACGGAGCACCCCATCATCATCCTGCCGGGCCCGGAGGCACTGCTACGCATCCCGTCACCGTGGTTCAACAACAGCAGCAGCAACAGCAGCAGCAGCAACAACAACAACAACAACAACAACAACAACAACAGCGTGAACGCGAGGAAAGAGACGCCCGTGATCGTGAACGCGAAGCTCAAATTAGAGAACGGGAACAAATGAGAGAACGAGAGCGAGAACACCTCGCCGTTACTGAGCGGCTGCACAGACAAGCGGAGGCCAGGGATCACGCAGCAGCCAGGGCCGCTTATTATGCAGCAGCCGCTCCACCTACTGCACAACAGGTGAAGATTATTTATCAATTTTATTACGTTTCTCGCTCACCGGCACTTTTTCAATGGGCGAATGTAATTTATTGTAGATGAAACTTTGTTTGGATGATTTTTACGAATGTGTTTGTGGGTTCGAGAAGAATTTTGGAAGGGAAGAAAATACGTATATGACACGTTTCTGTTGGCTGTTTCGTGACTTTTTTTCTCGTTTATTGTTTTCAGGTCCTGCGACCGTCGAGTATAAGCAGTAAAGTCGAGTATCCACCGCCACCAGCTCATTCGAGAACCTCGAAATCGTCGTTAACGGTAACGAGTCATCACGAAAAATCGTCACAACCTTCACAAGTGATCGGGCCGCCTCACAGCGGTCTACCGAAGGCTGAGCCGAACGTGAGCTTGTTCAGTTACTCGAATTATCAACCTCAAGGATCGTACATGCATGAGATAACGGTGAAGAATGAAATGCAGCAGCACAAGGGCTCGTCGGGGAAAGGAGGAGGAATCGACAGGGATCATCACGGGAGAGAAATGCTCCCTAATCCACCTCCTTTATTGCCCGATCACAAGAGCTCCGTAATAGTTAAAAATGACGGTAGGGATCTTCAGCCAAAGGGACCGCCTCCGCCTCACTCGTCGAGTCCAAAAATGATGTCTTATCTGAACCTTCAATCGGTCGCGCCTTCGATAACCGTGCAACAACAGCAGCAGCAGCAGCAGCAGCAGCAACAACAACAACACAAATCTGTGGCTTACGAGTACAGGAGTCCGACGCAAAGTCCTCATCTTCATCATTTGGACAGTTTACAAGCTGCCAAAGGAATGTCGCCCCAGATCGGAGCTCATCATGGCCGATTAAATTCTGTACCTCCCCAGCTGCCCCCGAGTCCTCACGGGCATCCCAGTCATCCGCACAACCGTCAATCGCCCCACGGACAACCTCATCATCCTCATCAAACTCCGCATCCTTCGCCTCCGGAACCACGTTACCTGAGCAGGCCCGAACCCGGCCTCGCCTACGCACCCGCCAAATCTCCCTACTCCTATTCTCACTTACCAACGTCCTCTCCGTCTTCACATTATTCCGCTCCACCCCCAGGCTCCAAACCCAAAGTCAGCAGTCCGGCGCCACCTCACATTTATGGCAAACCAAACTCGGGCATAATGACAGGTACCCCGGTTTGTCGAGCCTCCGAACCCGCGGTCACCGCGCCGCTTCCCCTTACTTCGAAATCCGTCGTCGGAAGCTCACCCTATCAACAAGTGCCTCACCATCACGGAGCCCCACCGCCGCCTCTTCCACCGCCTGCTCACAGCAGCAGATCGGTTTACGACGCCAGAACTTACGCCGGCTCGATGCCTGCTTCGAAACTACCACCGCCGCCCCAACTGCACGGGTCCCCACCGAGCGCAGCATCCGCACCGCTCTCCAGACCCCTCGTGACTCACCCCTCTCATCACATGAGCCCTCATCAACCTGGACAACAAATGCAACATCAACAACAATCTCCAGCCGCCTTTCAAACTCAACCGCTCGATCTCGGCGTCGAAAGATCCGGATCCCCAAAACGTAAAGCGTCACACCCGTCCCTTGATCATCATCCTGCCGGACAAGCCGTATCGCTCGAGATCTGTAAGAAACGCAGGCTCGAAGAGCCCCAACCGTTGTCTTTGCAGTGCGTCGGGCCCCAATCTCTATCCAGAGTCACTGAGCCTACGCCTCTCATCGCCTCGGCAGCAACTTCCATCACCACCGTCGTCAATAATGCCACTCTCCTCGCTCAGCCCACCATCCAAAGTCAAGACTCACGCTCCTGGACTTCGTTGAGTCCAGCACCGAGAACCGACAGCGGTGACGGCTCCATCAGGCCGGCGAGCACAGGAAGTGTCAGCTCTCTCAATAATCCTATGACTAACGCCACACCCAGCACAGCGCCCAGTCCCGCACCAACATCCAGTCCAGCACCTACAAATGCTGCTCCTAGTCCAGCCCCCAGTGCTCCTGGTACGCCCGCCAAAATCAATCCCACTACCACCGACAGCGAAAAATCCAACAGCCCCGCACCCAGACCACCCAGTACAACCAATTATCCCGTTCACAAACTCAAAAAAGCTTGGCTTCAAAGGCACTCCGGCGAAGACGGTACCGAGGATACCACCGGCGTCGTTGGCAGTGGATCCTGCGTCATGCTACCCCTCAAAATCGCTCAAGTACCTTCGCAACCCCTTAACAACAAAGATGCCGAGGCCACAGCCACCGGCTCGACCACTACAAACACGTCGACCGCCGCCACAACCACCTCAACAACCAACTCCTCTTCGTCGTCCTCTTCTTCCTCCACAACCACCACCACCAATTCTTTACCTAGTGCCGTCAATTCCATACACAACATCGGCAGTATGGCTGTAAATAGCATCAACAGAAGTAAAGTTACTGGAAAAAACGCGAGAAAATCTTTAGTCAACAAAGACACACTCAATGGACATGCAAACGATACTAAAAACAACCCCCAAGAGGACTCGTCCAGCAGCGATCCTGAAAGAAAGTCACCACCTAAGAGAAAACCACCCAAGGTATCTATTACACTCCGCTTGATACTTTTTTTCCTCTTGTGTGTTTTACAGAATGATAACGATTGTGTTTTTTTTTTTTTTTTTTTAAATAATAGTCGTAGAACTTTTATCGAACATGAAAACATCGAAAATACGCGACACTCTTTTTATACGTTTTTTTCGTGTTTTCACAATTTGAATAAATTTCTCTCTAAAACAGCATGTTTGTGCGTGCATTTGAAACGCTGGTTATTAGTGCATCTTAGAAATCCTTAATCAGGTAATATGCCAAGATAAAATATGCTATTGAAGATGCTACCTGAAAAATTTAATATATGAATTATACTGTGTAAAGTTTCCAATATATTTGTGTTAAATGATACAAATTTTTTTATAAAATGCATTGAACTGAGTTAAATTTAAGAAAACTGACATTATATTGGCACGTAGTAGAGATATTTTGGGAAAAATTAATTATTCTCTGGATCCTTCACTCGGAGTTTCTCCGAATTCAGCACTTTGCTTGAAATAGTGAAATTGAAATTCCCGCCATCAGCTAGTCGCCGCTTCTCCTCCCTGTTTCTGTCTCTTTCTCACGGAGCGTCGCCATTGCAGCACGTACGCCAAAATGCGATCCGCGACGCCGCGAAGTGAATCGTGTGTATTTCGTTCTCGTGTGATTTTTTTTTGTTTGTTTAATTTATTTGTGTCTCTTTGTTAAGCAAATTGTTTAATTCATTATCGACAATCTCCGCGGTGAACTCAATGTCGCTTATTTGTTTGAATCACACCGGATAGAGCTAAAATGTTCATGGTACAGTATTCCTCGGCTGTAATTTTCTCGAGTTGCGTCACCTAACCTTCAAAGCGCTTCCTTTGCTTCGCCATCTCCCTTTAGTTCGCGTGTTCTCAATGGACATTTTACTTCTTTGTTCGGCGCTCGTAATTAGTTTCTTTTCGCCAAAGGTTTTTTCAGTTGTTTCCATTCTTTCCGTGAGTCAAAATGATTCTTCGAATTCTCCGTTCTCGATCGAGTAAAGTGTATATTCGCTTATTTATACGGTTACTGGAATAATTTACGAATTTTATCGGGCTTCGTCACATAACCTGCAATTTTACTTATGATGGAGCGTCCATTGCACGTGTTCTCATAGAGAATCGTATTTGATTATAATTGGATTTTGGTCGTTTTTTTTTTCTCATCTTCTCGGCGATTTATTAACAAATGAATATTGAATTTTCCACTTTATTCCCGTTCATAATATCCATTTAAACATAATTATGCATTGATGGGTTGATCGTCGTAGCCTTAGTTGGTAGACGCTACAAGAGCATGAACTTCCTGACTACTTAATAATCTATACCATGTGGTAGGTAAAACGAAAGAAGGGAGCAGTGCGAAGACAGCAGGCAGCTGCCGAAGACCAACGAAGGAGGAAGGAGGAGAAACAAGTTAGCGGTACTGTACCTCCTAGCGATTCTAGTAACGACAGTGAAGCAGGATCCGGCAGCGATGCCAGTGAACAATTGACCTCATCAACACAATCCGCATCCAGGGGACGCAATACTAGTGCTAATTCCAACAACTCATCGGGAAATGGTAAGGTTTTTTTCATTCCACGTTATTCGTTGAAACTCCGAATCAAACATATGTACGCCTTTATAAATTATTCCTTATACCCTTAACACTTATAAACTGCTGAATAGTATATTGGATTTTTTCTGCATCGCTTGGTTTTATTATTTTTTTACAATTTCACCCCTACTTGATTCCTTGATTATGAGGAATTTTATTTCTCTATTCACGTTTTTTGTTTCCCAAGGTTTTTTTTCCCCAGATTATTGAAAAATGATGTAAATGGTATATAATTGAGTAACTGTGATATGTTATTTATGAGCTTTTTAATACTGAGATTGAAAAAAATACTTTTCATATTGAATAGGTTGTGCATAAATGTTTGATTAATGAATGATTTTATCGCAATGTTTTAAGGGAACAGCAAAGAACCGAGAAAACGTGGGAGACGACCAAAAACGTCGAAGGGGAAAGAGGCGGTGGACGAGGATCAACAGCCTCGTCAAAAAAAAGAACGACGAGACGACAGCACGTCAAACAGCGGAGGCGGTGGGAGTAATGCCGGAACGACGGGCAGCAGCGGTACGAGCGGTGGCCAGGGTGACAGCGACGTCGTCGCGAAACCGACGATCGCGCAGTTAAAAAAGTCTGGCGCTAGCTGGCTTCAGGACGAAGCCTGCGTCATGATTTCTCGAATCGCAAGATGTCGGGAATGCATGGGAGCTTCTGGGGCTAATTTACCTCATACTTTTTGCCGATTTTATCAATTTCGAAGACTACGCTATTCGAAAAGCGGCGTCGCTACTGTCGCCGGATTCAGCGATCCTCACACTGACATTGGCGAGGTTTGTACGCTTTTTAGTTGATTTTCAGTGCCATTTTGTTCCTTTCTATTATTGTATTACACATTAAATTTTAATTATTGAAGATAATAATCGAACGATTCTCCCAAATTATTTTTCTAATTCAATTCTTCGATTCATTATGCAGTCCGACCTCTCACTCTGGCTACCCGGAAAGGAAAATCAGACGTCGAAAATAATTGAAAAATCAGAAAAAAACGAGAAAGATGGCGTGAGCGAACGGGGCGACATGGACTTGGAAATGGCTCATATACTTTTGCGTCAAGTCGGTGATCAATTTTGCGATCTACTGAATCAGGAGACTGACGCTCTCGCAAGGCATATCGTTGAAGGTATTTATTGTTTCCATTTCTTTTCTTGCTCCAAATCATAGAGCATGGACATTGCTGCAACTGTATTAAAATCGTTAAGGGATTGAAGCTGACTATTTTAATGTTTTATTTACAGCGAGATCAACCGGACTCGTGGAAGACACGGTTGCTTGGAAACGCGTGATCAAAGGAGTCCGAGAGTTATGTGACGTTTGCGAAACAACACTTTTCAATATTCACTGGGCTTGTGGAAGATGCGGCTTCGTCGTATGCATCGATTGCTATCAGGTACATTTTTCAAAATTGTTTTTCCTCATTTTTTTACTCCATGTATGATTCTACCATTTTGTGGAACTACAAATGATGACACTTAAGTTGTGATTGATAATGATTGTAAAACATTGAGCTTTTTAACACTGATGAAACATTGATATGATATTATATCTGAAGATTATTATAGAAAGAGAATAACGCTGTATTTTTATTGTTTATTTGCACAGGGACGCAAGAACGGTACAATAAAAATATGGGGTGAATTTGCGAAGGACCGTGACGACTTTTCGTGGATAGTTTGTAAAAATCGACAAGCTCACGATCCCGAAAGACTGATGCTGACCCAAATAATACCGGGCGACACGCTCGTCCGAATAGGCGATCGTCTGCACGAGTGTCGAGCTGAATGGGGAATTCCTCAACACTGCGGTTGCCCGTTGTCAAAACCATCACCACCAAACGAAATTCTCCGAAAGTTAATAAGCGCCGATTCAGTGATAATTGCCAACGGGAACGTGACGCATGATGGAAAAGAAGACAAAAAGAGCAACGAGTCGAACGGCTCGCCAAATAGCAAAGCAAACGGAGAAGACAAGAATTCTCCTCTCAATTGGTTAGCCGACGTAGCTCTTCAGAATCAAGAGAAAAATGAGAGTAATTCGAGCTCCGATTCGGACGAGGATCGCGATGGTAATTATTCGACCCTGAGGGAACTTCTCATCAGGCCGTCAAACAAACCCAATGGTACAGGCTCCCGATCAAATTCACCTACCAACAACACCCCCGGTCCGAACTCCGGAGCCAATACAACGAGCGCAAATACCACGCAAAACAACACCGTCAGAGTAGGTAAAAAATCTAAAATGGACACTCTCGACGAAGTTATTTCGAGCGTGATCGAGCACAGTGTGAAGAAAGAGCGTGATGGCGGCATGGAGAATGACGAGAAACCGCGCGAACTCAAACACTTTGTACGTCGCTACAAATGGGCCCAACGGGGCAGAGAACCTCTGCCTATCAGAATAATGACTCTTATAGAGAGTAAGGGCCTCTACCCTGACGTTCCCCACTCGTGGCTCTGCGACGGTAAATTACTCAAGCTCAACGATCCGAACAATCCAAACAATTATAGAATATTCCAAGATCAATGGAAACGTGGACAACCGGTCATCGTTTCCGACGTCTCGAAATCACTCGATATGGAGCTCTGGCATCCGGACTCGTTCGCTCGCGATTTTGGTAATGATAAAAACGATTTCATCAATTGTATGACCGGCAACCTTGTGCCTAATCAACCGATGCGCAAATTCTGGGAAGGATTCGAACATTTCTCAAAACGTCTCAAGGACGAACGTGGCAATCCGATGCTCTTGAAACTCAAAGATTGGCCACCAGGAGATGATTTCTCCGAAATGCTACCCTCGCGATTTGCCGATCTCATGAAAGCTCTACCCCTCTCCGAGTACACACACCGAAACGGACGACTCAATCTCGTCAGCCGACTGCCAGAACGATGTGTTCGGCCTGATCTTGGACCTAAAATGTATACCGCTTACGGATCGGCTCTCTATCCCAAAAAAGGAACTACCAACCTTCATCTCGATATTTCCGACGCTGTTAACGTTATGGTCTATGTTGGAATTCCCAAAGACGGCGATAACGACGAACACGTGAAAGGTTCGCACATTTTATTCTTCAATATTTCAACATTTCGTCTCCTCATTCAAACATGATGAAAACACAATATTATTGAATAACCGTGATATGTTATTTATGAGCTTTTTAACACTGAAGTATTCCAAACTATTTTTTATTGCTTCCTCGATGATTTTTTTGCACATCAACATTTGTCAAATTTATTTGCAGAAGCGCTCAGAGCGATTGACGAAGCAGGCTGTGATATATTAACCCGTCGACGTGTGCGAGAACGCGGTGAAGCACCGGGTGCTCTATGGCACATCTACGCGGCTCGTGATGCCGACAAAATACGTGATCTTTTGAACGCTGTTGCGCTCGAACGTGGAGCCCGGCTCGAACCCCATCACGATCCCATCCATGATCAGAGCTGCTATCTCGACGGTCCTTTGAGAGAACGGCTTTATCGCGAATATGGTGTTGAAGGGTAAGCTAACTTGAAAAGTTTCATTCCACTTCGCATTTTCATTGAGCTCAATTACGAGGAAACATTAGAAATATTCAAGTAAACTATAATAATAATAAAGCATATATACTATGTTATTATTTAATAAGTCCAGTTTAATTTAGATTCATATTGGCTGTATTTCTTTAATCCAAAGGTTATCCTATGTACTATTTTTTCAGTTACGCGATAGTGCAATGTTTGGGCGACGCTGTTTTCGTGCCGGCTGGTGCCCCGCATCAAGTGCGAAATCTTCACAACTGTATCAAAGTAGCGGAAGATTTCGTGTCACCGGAGAATGTGTCTCACTGTTTCCACTTGACACAAGAGTTTCGAGCGCTCTCGGAATCCCACATGAATCGTGAGGACAAGCTACAAATAAAGAACATAATTTATCACGCGGTGAAGGACTCGCTCACTGTACTGGCCAATACGAAGGAAGAAGTATTGGCGAAGCACAGTAAGGCTAATAACGAGGTCAAAGTCAAAGAGGAGACGTAGCGTTGAGCCCCTCGTCATTGAAGATCGACAGATCTCAATTGATCAATAATCGAAAATCTCGCTCGCGCGCGTCTTTGTCGAAGCGCAAGCGAGTGCTGCAACGTGAGGCGCGGCGGCGGCGGATTCTCCGTCGACGAGTTACTCGATCCCTCGCTATACGGAAATCTCTCTCGGTGCTTCCTGTTTCACGTCCGCGGAGATATTATGTTACAAAGAAAAACAAAGTAAATGGACGAGACGACTTCGGAGAGGAGAAGATCCAAAGGGAGAAAATATATACTGATGCGCGCTTGAACGCGCAATTAATTGTTGTGATATTTGACGAGAAACGCGAGAGTTTGATTTAACGTTTTCACTTCCTCTCTCATCCTCTTCACCTGTTTTTCTTTTTCTTCATTTTAATTGGCTGAGCCAATGAAGATTGTTCGTTGTTTCATCGTTTAAGTTTCTTCTTATCACCTCATTACACATACAAACCATATATTTATCATAACTCTCAATCTGTTTCTCTTTCTCTTTGTCTTTCTCTTCCACTCACGTTTCTTTCTCTCTCTCCAAGTGTCCGTCTCGATGAAACGCGCGTCAAATCTCGGACATGAAGTCCGTCATTTATAACGACGTTTCAAAAACACTTTTTGGACTGAAGAGCGGGGGATGATACTCTCTAAAGGTTTCCCCTCTGGGCTAGAGAATCAACGTCATCCCCTACACGTCCAAACACAATTGTGATACCAGGAAGAAGGTCTTTGGATCATACGTCGTTTGTAATTAATTATATCGTGCCTGTATCCAATACACACTATTGTCTATTCTATTATCATAGAAAATAAATGTAGATAATCGATCATTGAAATAATGTTACGTATATAAAAAGAAGTAAAAGGAAAAAAACGACACTGAAAGAATTATCTACCAAGAACCGCGTGACCCGCCCCATCCAAACGCTTTTTGCGCATCCAAGCGCGCACAATCGTGTGCTCGGGTCGGCGAATTCTTTTTTTTTTTTTTTTTGTAATATATTGTGCAATTGGTAACTACTCGATTTATTCAACGAATCGCTATCATAAATCTATGTCGGTGTGTACGTTTCGGTAGCAATGAAATTTGTGGAAAAAGAAAATCTTGGAGCCAAACAAAAACAATAATGATTTATATAATTCCGAGTGAATTGGGATCGATCCCCGTGCGATCTTTGTGTTACAAATTTCAAAACAGTTGTACATTTGTACAGTTCGAAAGGATCACTGCCCTCCCGTTTTAGTCGCTTTCTTTTCATTCAGAACTGATTCGTCTCTATTGTGTTTTTATGATATTCTATTACATTTTATTCTTTTTTTTTTTTTTGTTTTTTAACCATTTCGATATAAAAATCTCGTTATCGCATGCATTAGAGACACACATTAACTGAATGCATTCGTAACTCTGTTGCCTTTTTGGTTCGAGGAATACGTGCCGTCCGTAAAAACAAAGAAACAAATGAGAGGAACACGTTTCTAACGTGCTTTTCATTATAACCAACGATCTTAGCTCGATTACTAACGAAACAACCAGATCGATGGGACGACAAACCTATCGGAAAAAAAAACTTTGCGCCCCTTTAACTTGCCTTGGACTTTTTTCGGCAATAGAATTGAGGCAGTACGGATCGCGAGCCAAGAACTGTGACGAAAGCGCAAAAATTTTGAGAACTAAAAGATTTGTTAACACGCCACGAAAAATCTGGTTTAAGATTTTGAAATAGATAACAGAAAAGCAGTGGTTACATGTAAACAATTGAGTGCCAATATTGATCGGTTTTAGGTTTTTATTTGCCCGCGCGATAAGCAAAAAAAAACTTTTCTGCGCTTTCTGTGAACAAAGAAAAATGTGTATAAAGAATTTTTCGTAACGGACGAATCGCCAGCGACAGACCGAGTTCCTGATGCGGAAACAAGTCTGTAATAAAGAACGTGATTGTTGAAAAGCGTCATGAAGAAAAAAAAAAAAAAAATGAAAAGAAAAGAACCTTAAAACGATGGCATTGTGAAATAGATAATATTTGATTTTTTTTTTTACTTTTTTTCTCATGACGTTTCATCCCAAGTAGAAATGTGTGTTTCGCTTCGAAAAAAATAACTTTTTTTTTCTATTCGTGTTTCATGAGCTCGCTCAACCAAGCCCCCAGCGTCACGGGGCAATTTTTTCGAAATGAGGAAGAATCATTAGCCCTTTCTGATGCTCTCGTCGATAATCGAAACGTTTGTTTTAAAGCGCATAAAACAGAGCAATGTTTTAGCGGTCTACGACGATACTACGAATGATAAAGACGAGAAGAAATCCTGAAATTCGCAGTTTCTTTGATCTCAACAATTTTGTCGAGCAACAACGACTTCGTAAAATAATATTTAAACGAGTAAACTCTCAAGTTTCCTAGTGAGTACACAAACACATGCAAACACATTTAATACACGTAACAAGAAAAATTATCCGTGGAATGATAATTGACTGCGCGTAAAGAGGGAGAGAAAAAAAACAATGATTAAATGACGAGATGGGAGTTGTGTAAAATTTTAGTGACGTACACTGTGTACCATTTAAGCAAATAGCAGCAGGCAAAAAAGTACTCGTTTTCTTGTATATATTATTATTAACAAAGAATTAACAAAAAATCTTTCATTTATATACACATTGTATGTATAGATATACATATATAAATATGAAGGAATGTAAAACATAAGAAAAAACAAACATTGAGTAGATTTTAAGTGCGAAACACACTCCAACGCTCACACAATGAATGAAAAAAGGAAAAAGAATGTTTTGAAAAAAAAACAAACAAACAAACAAACGGACACTCGACACCCCCGTAGTTAGGTAGGCTATTAATCTTATCATCTTCACGATAATTATAATAATAATTATTATCATTACGATTCATTATTATTAAGGAAGACACGATATTTAAATGTTGCTGGATAATGCCGAATATGAAAACTGGTAAAACGCAGCGTAAGTCTAAATGAGTGCGATAGTCGAAAAAAAACGTTGAAAATAAAACAGAAAAAAAATACAACAATGATGCGAGAGGGTGCGTGTTCCGAGTGTGTAAATGAAATTAAACAAAAGGCGAACTGAGAGATGAAAGATCACGGACTCTGTCTCGCGGTGAGGGCGTAGGGCGGTTTTATTCTAATTAATTAAATATATAAATAATAATGTACAGTCCATATTAATAATCGAAACTGTGAATGAATGGAGTTGAAATGGAAAAAAAATTATACCCAGTGTCCTGAAGCCACCGCGGCCGCCCTTCAGCCCTCCCCCAAGTCACGACAGTTGAGAACCGCGTGCCGGCGGGTCTGAGTATAATTTTTTGTACTGTGTAAATGTAAGAACATACGTTTGAATAAAAAAATGTTTATATTATGAAATTCTTGTCATTATTTCTTGTCTTATGAATTTTATCATTTTCAACCTACGGGAAGCCCTCGAAAGTGTTCCGTGGAAAAAGATTGTGGCACCTTCTTATGAATATCGGAAACTTGAGAAAATAAAAAATCGTAAATTACGAGTGATTCTCTTGCAGTAAAACTCAACTTTGAAATTGCCGGCATATTCGATGGTAGCGCCATCTCGAAAAAGTTCGAAGGTATTCGAAAATTTCGAAATTGTTCGTCACAAAAATTCATTGTTACAACCGGTCAAATAGAAAGTGTAAACATTTTTATATTTTAAATTTCATTGCTCAATCATATTTTGAAATAATTAAATTGAACAAAAATTGGAATAAAAATATTCATCGATGGTGATGGGATATTTAAGAAATAACGTTCAACCTCATCTTACGATACGACGAGGAAATATAAAAAGTATGCAATATCGTCGATCGAAGCGTTGGTGTCGTCGCGTATCGCACACGAGTCGCCATATTGAACGAATGTTGACTCTATGCGGTGTATGTAGGTGTTTACGCGGTACGATCAGGTACGCTGCTGAACACTCTCCGAGGTAAAATACGAAAGGTTGAATAAAGCGTGAAGTTAAAGAGAAAGAAAGAAAGTGAGATTATCGATTCGAAATATATTGTTCGTTGAATCGCTGATCGCGTTTGATATATTTCGGAGAAATTTGTTCGGTGCGCCGGGAATTTCAGGACGATAAGGATAGGATGAGCGTGAGCGACGGCACGGATAACCAGTGCTGCGAGACGACAACCGAGCCTTACGGAGTCGCCATGGGAGACGTCCTCGCCAAAGGATACTACAACGATGAGGAAAAATTGAAAACAAGTGAGCAAAGCACTGACGATTCCGAGGACGAAGACTCGCGATTGTCGAGCGAACGTCAAGCCGCGGACGGCGCTTCGGATGCCCTCGATGACATTTCCTCGCCCATCAATCTTTCTAGGCTAGCGCACACGATCGTGGTACCAATTTTTGTCATCTCCTCTTCTTCGCATCTCCGTTGTTTACTTTTTTCCATGGACTTTTAAAAATCTACGTGAATTCTCGTAATTGCTTTGATTTCTCAATCTCGCATAGGACGATCCTCCTGGAAATGACAGCTTTGACGATACTGCACTCAGGATAGAGCCTCAAGTCGCCAATTTAACCTCCGCTGAATCTACCTGTACAGATACAGAACATTCTCTTGATTGTTCCTACGCCGTTTGTCCCAATGATTGTTCCCAACATCCAGACAGTTTTTGCCCATGTGATACTTGTAAACTGTGCAAACTGAAGAGGTTAGTTTCTTCTCGTCTGTCATCAAGTAACCGCATTGGTAAAATACATCACAATTCTGTTGTTTTTTTTCTCACCAAGAGAGCCCAAGTTCCAGTCAGTGTTTGGCTGAAACAATTGAATCGTATCGGATCTATTTAAGGACCAAATTAGTTTAACTCAATTCTAAATGAAATTAATCAATTGATTAAACTAAATTAAATTAACTCTGAGTGGAACCAAAATTTGTATTGTCTCCCAATATTGCGGCCATTAATAATATTTTTGCATGATCTTGTTGTTTCAACAAAGAATCTACAAGTCAATGTCTTGATACGCAAGACATCAGCAGTATTATTGTACAACGCTGAAGTTTGCAACGTTGGAGTTCAACGAAATGATTTAAAGAAACCCCCAATAATTACAGTAATTCTCAAATTTTGTTACCTGCCGAATTTGCATTTCACAGTTTTTCAAGCTGCACCGATACTTTGTGAAATAAAAAATAATTGGTGAATTACAAATGTTTTTTTCGTTCATTTCGTTGGACTCCAACGTTGCAAACTTCAGCGTCGTATTATTGTGCATTAGCAAAAAAAAAGTCTAATCAGCAAAACAAGATAATAATCAAAAACACTGTATCAAATTTTGATCAGTTGAAAAATGCGAAATTTAAGATATTAATAAAATGAAATAAATATTTTTTTATTTTTCTTCAGGGCGATGATAGACGATGAACTGAAACGAGAAATTCGATGGCACAGACTTTGGACAGAATTGAGAGATCACATACGATCAGTTTTCGAAGCTGCACTCGAGGCTACGGTTGAACCGAATACTGTACAATATCAGTGCGATCCCTGTAGATTGAATCAGCTTCGAGAAAATGTTGTTCAGTAAGTTTTACTCCTGTTCAAATACTAAAAATGGTGAAAACCTTTGTGTACATAAAATATAATTGAGACTGTGCTCTATCGATACAATAATATTCATTTTTCCATGTTGCAGAATGTGCAAAAGAAATTCTCAGCAGTTGCTGCTTATGCTGATAGTACAAGCTCAGGAATTTGTGGTCGAGTTGAAAAATCGAATCAAAGAAACTCTCCACGATCATAGTTTGACTAATGTTGCAGAAATTTTCCTCACCAGTGGGTGCCACATTTTCTCATGTTTATTTCCCCAGATTGTTGCTAAGCGAAAGAAGTTGGTAATTTATATGAAATTAATTCTAGGAATCCTTGACGGCTACGATGCTTTTGTTTCTACAGCAAAACAAGTCTCAGATTTAGTGAAACCTGTAGAAGAAAGGCATTTGTTAAAATTCAATTTAACGTGGGAATTTTTTAATAAAGCACTTTACGAAAATCATATCTGGATTTCGGAGCCGTCGATGCGAAACGTCACTGGTTCGTTTACAACACAAGTACGTAATTTTTCATTCTTTTCTTTCAAATGAAAATGTGCTCCGAAGATGAATTTTGTGTTTACATTTGTATTCTTATTTTTTAGTTGACAAAATCGCGGAAGCGTCACAGTTATCAGGCACTTTTCGAGAGATACGTGGCATTCGTCGCGGAGATGATGAGGGTGGCTGAACTGTGGCCCGAAACGGAACGTTTAATCGTCAAGTGGAAGTGAGTAAAGTCGAATTTCCAAAACTCCCCAAAATCTCGTGGATTATATTGAGCGAAATTATTCAGTGACAAGCAGACTGCCGATCGGGGGCGCGCGTCAGATATTTCCCCTTTGGATTCGAGCAATGTTTCTTCGAGTACGGATATTCTGCCGCGATCGCAGGATAAGTGCGAAGGTTCCAACGAGGAGGAAATCGCTGAGGGAACGTTGCGGACTCCGGACTCTGTTCCCCATTCGTTAAGTAACGGCACGAGCGTCAATGTCAGCACCGAAACTAACGGGAAGGATAGCTTCTCGTCTCTTTCACCGATCACCAGAGGTTATTCATTATTGTTATCGCGAATGAGAATAACAGCCTTTCATTATATTTAATTTATTGTTTTAATATAAACTCACTATAATTACAGCTGCAAAAGCGATAGTACGCAAGGATTTCGAAGCGGAAGATCGCAAAGGACTTTTAAAGAAAAGGGCAAGCACGGGGAGCATTGCAAATAATCCTTTGCATGAATTAGACGTTGCGTTGCGACACAGAACCGATATCGTACAGGAAATTGCAAACGATTTCTCTGAAAGTATGGATCGTGAACCGGAGCGACAAATGTGTCAGTGTATTTACGAGCACATGAGGGAAATCGACGAAACCGGTCGAACCTGGTGGTCAGATTCGCCTTGTTTGTGCGTCCTAAATTTACGGTGGCTGTGCGGTGTTAGTAAAGCTTGTCCGTGTCTCTCTACTGGTTAGTTTTTAAACAGTTTATTCTTTCGCAATTTATACCTCATTTTTTCTTTCGTTATCATTCGTATTACATTTTTAGCACCAACGACAAAATCTTTACTCAACGAAAGGCCGGAATCTCCTACGTCGACAACACTCACGACGGTAATTTTCATTCATCTATACAAGAAAAACTGATCACCTCGTTCAAACTCTCCGTTGGGTGTATTTTTCAGATATTAGCCTTTAAATTTATCTCTTGCATTCGAATTAAATGTTTTTTTTTTCTACAGAAAGTAGCCCAAAAAACCTATTCATCATTTGTCCTGACGGATTTTATAATTTTTATATTTTCTAGCCAACTGTAAAGCAAACGAGGCATTCCACCACTCAAACAGCAAACTCCATGATAACAGACTCAACTTCGGTCGAAGAGGAAGAAGAAACTACGTCGAACGGTTCCTTAATATCAACTGCGACGGCGACGACGACGACGATGACGACGACGACGACGACAACAACACCGACTTTACCACCGACGACGCATAATCATAATCACAACTCGCCTCACCAGGGCCCTTGTAAGATTCGAAAAAAGCTTTTTTTCATGTTACGAATAGCCAGACTTTGAGGAATGATCAACTTACCTTCATGCTTTTGATATTGCTTCATTCAGGTTCCACACACAATCACTTTCACGGAACGTCGACTGACTCGACCAAAAGCACGGGATCGAGCCATCGAGCTCACAGTCACAACAATCACGCGTTACATATTTATCGAAAACATGCCAAGGTCGAGGAGATCAAGAGGATATTATGTAACGATTGTGAGTATTTATTCCCTTCATTTTTCTGTATATTTTCTTATATAAATGACCAGAAAAGAATCGTTGAACTGTAACGAAATGATAAAATTTATAAACGTACAAAAACAGTCCAAGTTGGTGTTTGTTTACATTTTTTATTTGAATTTTCGTACGAGATTTGATCGATGATTTGTATCGTGAGTTTTTGTAGGAAAAGTATCGTGCATGTGTGAACATTCTGTACAAATAATTTCTTCTTGATGTCATCATTTTGGATAAACCTTACTTCAACCATTAGATTTCATAGATTAACGTTTTCACGTTATCTTCTTCCACAGTTTGTTTGAATTTTTTTTTTCAGTGAGTCCTGGCGACGGTGATTGTTCAGATTCGGGAAGTAGCCAAGAAGACTCGTGCTCAACGAGTAGTTCAACACCCCGAGATTCTAGTAGGCATTGTGATTGTTGCTATTGCGAAGTTTTCGGTCCCGGTCTGGTGAGTATGAATTGCAAAACTATTCGTCCAAATTTCTCAGAATGCTCGACATATTTTGACGTTAAAAAATTAATTTTACCGAGAACGATAGAGATATGGATTTTTGTCGTTACAGCCATCAGTCGCCCCGGTCAGTAGAAATTATAACGAAATGCGTGAACGATTGAGACAATTGTTAACGAAGAAAAAGGCGAAAAAGTGTAAGGCCCCATGCAGTCCACCAAAAAGTCCCGCCGAATCGTCGATCGCCTCGAGCACGAGTACAGATCACAAAGCAACACCTCCATTGCGGAGTGCTCCCTCGAGATCGAATACCCCGATACCTCTAGTTTCAACGATTCAACCGGAACAGAGAGATCAACGGGACCTCGAAGCTCTTCTTGAGTTTATCGAGGGTAACCAAGGTACAAAAAAAGACAATAAGAAGACTGAGAAGAAAGCTAGACAGAAACAACGTAAGGTGAGAAGCGAATAATTGAGTTCAGTGTTTAGTCGTTTATTTTTTAATTCTCTTGACTTACTGGTTTTTTTTTCGTCACAGCTCGACGAGATGCTAAGGAAGGAGAAGGAAGAAGCTGACAAGCAAAAACTTATAGAATTACAGAAAAAAACGCCTGAAGTTACGATCACGGTGGTAGATCCCTTAAAACCGATTTCGCAGAGGTTGCCTCAACGCAATTTGCCTGAAGTTTCAATACTGCCGGCCACGGTGACACCAGTTGTGTTAGCTCCTCAAAATCAGGCGAATACTAGTAAAAAGAAGGAGAAACAGGCACAGAAACAGCAACAAAAACAGGAGAAGCCAGCGGAGAAATTTGTAGATACGAATAGCGGGAAAAGCAAAAATTCTACGATATCGGTAACGCCGATCAATATGAACGTTTACGATTTCGTTGTGCGTGATAGCGCAACTGATAAAACGAAACGTGGTGCCAAATCCGACAATGGGAAAAATGTTAAAGTTGCAAATTCGAAGAACGACAAAGTACAAAATGTCGTGCCCGCGCCGGTTGTTGTCCCGCCTGCAAATAATGATACAGAAGTTAAATTGACGAAAAAGGAGAGGAAGAAATTGAGGCGTGAAATGAAAAAGTTGGAAGAGGCCGAAACGAAAGAACCGGAAGTCGTAGTGAGTCCAGATAACAAACCGCAAATTGTGACAATCAAGCGCGTCATGGAATCGAACAATGCTGAACCGACTGTCACTATAACTCTTAAAGGCCAAACTCCTGCGGAAGACAAAGTTTTGTTCACCCTCGTCAATGGACAGACGAAAGAGCCGGGTTCCGCGAAAACGGAGCAACAGCAGATTCAAGCGACGAGCGGTAAGAAGAAAAAGAGCAAAGGGAACAGCGGGGGCAATCAGAACCAAAATGGCAATCAATCACAGCAGACAGGAAAAGTCCAAGCGACCACGAAACAACAAACCTTGCAGAAAGGTAACGATTCCAAAGTTGGAAAGCATCAGCAACAACAACAGACTAACAATGAGAAATCTAAAGGTAAAAAAGGTTCGGAAGAGAAAAAAGTCTTGCAGGAAAGTCAGCTGAGCAATATCGAACCTAAGAGTACAAAGTCGAAGAAGGAAAAGAAAAACGCGGAATCGAAGCAGATCGTAGCTCCGGCAACTACAGCGAAAAGTAAAAATTTACAGTCGCAACAACAACAAACGCAGCAGAGCTCCGGTAAAAAGCAGAACAAAGCAAACACGACACAGCAGACTCCTGTCACCCAAAAATCACAACAGAATGCAAATGCGCCCAGTGAAAATAGCAAGAAAAAGTCAAAGGCACAACGGCAACAACAAAACGAGCAGAATGCTCAAGCGAACCTTCCAAAGAGTAAAAAGAAGCCCGAAGTTGCAACAAACAATAAAAAGCAGCCTGTTGAAAACGAGAGTCAAAAAAATCGAACAAAGAGTAATCAAACGACGATTAAGCAGCAAAGAGCGAACGACGAATCGACGAAAGATATTTCTGAACGTCATAACGCTCTTCTCAGTAGCCAGCTCAAGGACTTTGGTCCAACCTCGAAAATTAATATAGAGAATCTCAAATTACCACCAGGTATTACAATCACGAAAGTTGACGCGCCAGCCAAGTCTCTTCCCATCAAATCTGCTCCGATGCCTAAACCCGTAACTGCTACCAAACAAACAACCATTATCGCAGCACCGATGAGCGGCGTGCAGTCCAGTTACCCTGGTCCACAGACTGCTGGCAATGTAATCGTTGTCGATACAGGAAAACTTAAGCAGGATCTCCTTCCGAAAAATAACGATAAATCTAAAGGTAAATTCAAATATCGTTCTTTCATTTCTCCCGTGTAGTAAATTTGTTTAAATTTTGATAAACGGTTTATCAATCTTAGAAGTACACTCCGAGGCCTCATGAACTCGAGAACAGTAGAAAGCCCACAGTTTTTCTAGCAATAAATTCTAACGTCAGCTACTTGTTATTCAAAGAATATAAATTTTCCGAAGTTTTGATCTAGTTCCACCTGAACCGTGACATTGATAGGCATCTCACGAACCCGATTAGTACCAATCGACATTAAAACAGGGTTCATTTGTTCGGAGATGAATTTTATTTTACATAATTTCTTTACCAAAAATTAGTATCGAAAAACTCTGGTTTAAAATAAAAAGGTAATTTCGTTTTTAATAGATTTTACAAATTTAAATTTTTGCTTTATTCCTCCTCAGAACCTCAGAAAGACTCGCAGGCAGGTTCGACCGCAGTATCAGGCAAGAAGAAGAAAAAGAAGAAGGGGAAGAATTCGGCTGTTGTTGGAACTGGAGTAAGCGTTGGGAATGGTTCGAGTCGAGGTGGCAATGATTCAGGGAAGGAGAACGGCGACGAGTCAGCAAAAATAGTGCACAATCCTGGCTCGAATATGATCACGATAAGGAATCCGGCGTTTGGTCCCGCTCCGAAGATCGATACGACACCGCAGGCGGCGATAATAAAAGTTTCGGAGAACGGAATGGTCACGATAAGGAGTCCGGCGCTTCAGCAAGCCATAAATGCGGGTTTGACGCCTCCGTCGCAGCCCGATTTCGTTGTCAAAGGTGATCCTTCCTTGAGCAACAATAATAGCTCGATTACGAACAACAGATCAACGTTGACACCCACCAATTCGACGAATCACAAAAATGCGAACGGTATTGTTTCACCGAGTTTGGCGGAGTTTCGAAGTAGACTCACGGCAGATTGCACCTCGTTACCTGGGCTCGCAAACATTCACATCAGCAAAGTGACCAATGGTCAACCGATCCCCGAGCGAGGAATCAATCTCCGAGGCACTAGCGTCACTCTTACTAAAGTCAGATCTCCGGACGTGCCCATCTCGACATCTCTCGTTAGTACCAAAACGAATAACACCGCCAACATAGAGGAAGTTCAGCAAGCCAAAACCGCTGTTAGAGAAGCCATTAACGCTACTATTAACGTCCCCGCTACTAGTAGCAAAGGCAAGAAGAAGAAAAAGCGTGGCAATGGGACTAAACACTCCGGGGATGACTGGAATCTCGTTGGTGAGAAACACAAATAATCATAATAATTGAAACGAAAAATTTTCGTTTACAACCGCTGGTACCTTTCACGATCGTTCGATTTTTTCTCTCGTTTCCTATCCTCGACAGTCTATTTGAGTTTGTACGTTTTTATGCCTTACTGAAAGCATTTCATATTGATGAGAGAAAAATACTCGACTGCGATTACATTTGCTATTAAACAAACTTTGGCATCATACTTATTTTTACTTTGTTAATAGTTTTTCTTGTTGAACAAGAAACAATACTCTAGAGTTTTACATAATTCGTTTTGACTTCTCTCACTGACGAGAAATATTTTTTCGAACAAAAGAACGAATGAATTAGAGAGCGCGGCAGTTACACATTGTTCTCGGTTACTGGCAATCTGCACACTTGTAAAAAAAAAACGAATAAACAAATGTCGAAAACGCAGATTCGATTGTGATATTAAATATATATTAGACGCTTACAGTTTAAAACTTATGGATTGGAAAATACAAAAACGAACAACATATTTTTTTAATGCTGCAGAATATTGAAATAAATGATAAAAAATAAAATAAACATTATTTTTGTTTTATGAAGGTTTTCTCTCTTTTCCCAATGGAATTCACATTATTTCCCAATTATTATCATTGCCCGGGTTAATTTTCTAGGGTCAAGTTCCATTGTTTTTGTCTTACACACTCATCATACACATTTATACAGTTTTGACAATTTCTCAGAGCTACCGCAAATCGCACGATCGCTATCTTGTTTCGTAGTCACTCGTTGATACAAACCGGTTATTTCGTATTACGATAAAACAAGAATTAAAAAAAAAAAATTAAAATGAAGTAGTAACAAATTCAATCGTAGATCAAATAACATTCTTTCTCTCATATGTCGCTGATATTATTTCCAAATGTGTAAGTATTGAGAGCGTGTCCTTTTCCAGAGAGTGTATTCACGCCAAAAGATATAGACCTCGAAGATGGAGAAATGGACGATGCGGAGCGCGAGTTAGAGGCGTTCAAACGTTTCTGTCTACAATCTGTGCCACCACCGAGGAAGGAAAAGGTCAATCTTAATATCAAGGACATCGTATTGAAGAAGAAGTCGTCGTCGTCTTCGTCATCGTCGTCTTCGTCGGGAGGAGCCGCTGCGCCGGTTATCGCTGCGAATTAATATCGTTATTAGGACCTATTGTGTTTTTGAGGATTTCGAAAGGTTCGCCCGAACAATAACTGCCATGGTTAGCGCTTTAGTCGCAAAAGAAAAACAAAAACACATGACAAACAAACCCGAACAACATGCAAGATTTGTCCGACTATTTTTAGAGTCGAATTAACAAGGAATCACGGTCACAAAAATACAGTTTGGCGGGCAAACGAGTGCTTTTTTCAGTACAAAAGAGTGCCGCGAAAATTTTTATATAGGCCCGAAAGTTAGGAAAAAAAGCGAAGAGTAATCGGAAGAAAAAAAACGGTTCTATCACTGTTGTCGGGGTAGAAAAGAGTGAGAGAGAAACTGAAATTGTATGATTGCGAGTTCTCTCCTGTCTGGATGAACGAAAATCGTCACACACGTGAACCCGTTAAAAAATATTGTAAATGTCTCGTTGCGTTGAACGCAAATGCATCACACTCTCGTCCGTTTTGTGACGCTCGATCGCGCTGTGCACGCTCCGCAAATTGTGTACACCGAAGTTTAGGAATTTTATTATTATTATTATTATTATTATTATTATTATTATTATTATTATTTAGTGTATTGAAGGCATCACGTTAAACACGAGAGCTGACTAAGAGAAACAAGGATTAAAATGAGGAGTAAAGAAATAGGAGCGAAAGAGAGCATGAAAAAGTAATCGTCGCGTGTGAGACAAATTTGAAATGTTGAGTGATAAAGAAAAAGACGAAGAGTGCGGCGATCGATAGAATAAGGACGCAAAGGGTGAAAAAAGAGCCTGGCGCGTAACGTCAAACGTCTCGCGGGCCTTACCGTTGTGACAAAAAAACACATACACACACACAAACACCTACACATGCCTGTCGAAGAGCTTCGAAGCTTTCGACAATCTTTGGGCACAGGAACTTTCATTGCCCAATTACAAAAACAATGCATTTTGTACGACGAGCTTTAGTTATTAATTCTGTATGTATGTATAATGTATCTGTGCGTAGGACGTGGCAACTCTGAATGTCAAATTCAGTTTTCTATCGTCGAGATATACATATATATATATATATATATATATAAATTTTCAATTTATCCAGCGGGGATACTTGATATTCAGGCTCTCCGATGATCGTAATCATCGATCGTCACCACCCCACTGGATACGAAAAAAAAACAAACAATTGTAGAAGTTGCGAGATTTCGAAATGATCGTTATCACTACGAAGAATCATCATTTCAATGTCTGTCACAGTTTATTGGTTCGTTTTTTTCTCTTCTCTTTCATTCTTTCCAATAAAACAGAGAAATCGATTATAATATTTATACAATGGTGACTCGATGATTTACCTTCACCTCTGTTTTCAATTTCTCGAAATGTGATAACAGTTAATCAATTTTTCCTTTTTACATTTAAAAGATGAAAAATATTCGAGAATTTTTTTGTTTCTTTTTTTTTTCATCACACCGACGTTTTCATAGTTATCTGCGAATGAAAAAATTGTACAATAAATACAAAAATGCAATTACTTTTTCAGTGGAATAACGAAACTGTGATATCGTTAATTCGGTGCATTAATTCAAAGAAACTTAAAAACGTATTTGAAATTATTCATTCTCGGCAGAAATTTTTTGCATAGTGCGAAATACGGTAGTCACCTCGGCTCGTCACGATGAAATTCTCTATTTCGATTTGTATGCATCACGATTGCAAAATACATCTCGACATCTGCATCAGGCGCCACATTGGCGCGAAGTGATTTCTATTCCAGCTCTTGCAGTCAGGTTCGTCCCTTCTTCGACTCACGTACGTTGTATTATTCCAACCTGAACTTCCTGATTTATTGCTCATCGTCCCTCGTTCTTTTTCTCTCTTGTTGTTACGCTTTTTCTCTCTCTCTTTTTTTTTCTTTTCGAGTGTCGAAGATTTCTCACGATTTGCCAGCGGCGCCTGCCTACTGTCCTTATGGCGTATTTTTTTCAACGGTCATTCGTCTTTCACGCTGGTCATCTTAACGGATGAAGATCTTCGAAGATCGGACTCTGAAGAGCTCCGGGGCTAGCCGTTTAAACGTCCACTCGAGACTACCCGTCGATGATCCTATGAATCATTCATTATCGTCGTTAAGTATTCAAACTCTCGTAGATTATTTATGTTTTAAAAATCCATTTCTTCGTTTATGTAGTCATTTTTACTCTAAACAATTTTTTCGGTTTTTCAGTGAAAATACTTGATGAACTCATCGCTTTTCAACACCAGTTTTTTTCCTTATTTAATCAAATTAAACAAAAATATCAGTTTCGTCATTACGAATGAAGAATGAAATCTTTGTCAATTTTATTACATTATATCTTTTACGAGAAGAGTTGATGGTTTGTGTCACGTGCCAGTACGATTATCGGACACGACTGTTCATCATTCCGTTTGCACGAAAATTTTTCATAAATTGATGATGAGGAGTGAAATAAATTTTGACGGAGTGCGATTTCTATGGCATATATACAAACCTTCGATTTCGACGGAGTTTTTTTTTGATTGCTTCTTTTTCTATATTTCGTTAATGTCGAACAACCCGTTTTCACTTCCTCTCGAATATAGATCCACAAACACGTGTCATCGGAGATTTTCCAGAAGCCTGGAGAGCGTACCAATCGGTAGAACTCGTGAGATTAAAGTCTCAAACATCCCGTGCTCTGTTCACTACAAACAAACTCTCGGGAATCTAGGAACGTGCATCAATACGTGAACGTTTGGATTGAGAAACCCGCAGAGTGATCGCGCCCTCTGCGTGAATTCTCTTCGTGCGATTTGTAAAGCACGAGATGATTTTCCTGTTTATGTTTTCTCAATCTCGGCCTCGATCATCTGTGAAGTTTTAACAAATTTACGAGGTTAGATAAACTGCCGCGACTCTAGATACGAGGTTAGATAAATCCGAGCAATTGCCGAGTGAAAAAAAATACACAAATTACAGGAGTATCGTCAATGTGATTTTCGGTCCAAAAAAGCTACGAATGTCATTTCTCCGAAAGTGTAACTCGCCTGGAATGAGAATTTGAAAAAAAAAAACCCGTTCCATCAAAATGTAATGTGATTTTGAATTAGAGAAATAACTCGAAAAATTTGCGAAATCGAGAATGAAGTTTTGGACAGAAACTTTTGTTTTAAGGAAGTTGAGGCATTAGAATGAAAATGATGTCACCGCTTTTAAACCGATTGCATCTTATAAAGTGAAGTGTAAAAAAAAAATCAGTTAAACTTTCAAACAGTTTAGGAGTGTCGTTGCTGAGAAAAATCAATAACAATTTGGGCCAAATAACATGTAAACTTATGGAAGTCAAGACACATTCGGTGATATCTCCGTTAAAAATGATGCTAAAAATATGAAATTTTTTGGGCAACATGAGCAAGGCTTGCCGAATAATGTCAATTTTTTTCAGATTTATTAGGAGATTTGCTGAGATTATATTAATAATAATCTGTTTTCCGTGCAGTTTTTTGAGGCTAGGACCGTCACTGTTCGTGTTTTCGACTGAGCTTTCACCAGTTTTTCGTCTTTTTTTACCCAACTTTTCTTTAAAGTGCATGCAACATTGCCAAACTGTAAACTGGCCTAACTTTTGAAAGGTACAGGTCATCACTTTTGGGTAAAAAAAATGACTGTACAGCCTCAACTTCCTTAAACGTAATTCAATTGAATTTCTTTTAGAACGGAGATGAATTAAAAAAAAAATAAAACAGTAATTGGACAATAATTCTCATCGGACGTTAATAAAGCCGAGAATCCTCGTAGAAGGTAAAAATAACCGAGTTGGAAGTAATACGAAATGTTGGGAGAGAGGGAGGAAAGTGTGTTGACTCGGTCTGTGGTCTCGCTATTTCAAACGGAGATCAAACGAGCCGGAAGATACATCGGCATAAATGCTCGTGCGTTTGAGGGCAGGCGAAGTTGGGTTTCCAATTGGAGAAAAAGATGATTCGTGGAAGGAGTTGAAACACGCGCTCCACCTTCATTAAATGCGTGATTCGTTTCGGTTTGCAATAGAATTTTCCGTCTTTACGATTTCTCGGTAAGAATAGTGTAACAGCAGCCTTAAAATTGAGGTGAAATTGTTGCAATTCTCGGTGGGATCGACTCCACCGTTTCAATTAATCATTAAGTCGTAGAAAAGTTAATCGAGGAAAGAAGAGACGACGAAAAAACGTTGCACCAAGTATTTTCACGACGTCGATTAAACATCTCGATTAAAGCCAACGATTTAATTAGAAAAGAAATGCTGCTGGTTAAACCCTTCTCGCTCGAGGAGCTCCTCTTCGAGTTTACGCATAAATACCATATACAAACTATATAAAAACGTCAATATATATATTCAACTCCAATTATGCTTGTATATGAGCTACATATATAGATATAGGAGCTCGTTTAATAGGGCTAGAAAACATTCTCTATTGCAACACCATGAAGAAACTTCTGTTCATTGCCTGCGAGTGCTTTAGCCAGCACATTCGTACTTTAGGAATTCACGAGCAAAACCTCCAATGAAAATGCCACGAGACAACGAGCCACTCTGTCGTTCTTATCTCCGCACGAACTCTTTTCTTCTCCGATTCCCCACTCGACTCGAATTTTCGTTAAGAAAAAGAAGGAACGGAGAAAAACGAGGAGTGCAAGACGACACCATGAAGAGATAAAAGATTATGGCATTCCTTATGCTTGTATTCAAGTTTCGAATTATCAAATGAGAAGCGTCAAAAATAAATGGGCCAACGTGTCTTTCGCAAAGATTCGATTCGAATGATTTTTCGAGCTTCTGAAATGCCAGTTTTTGACTCGTTGTTACTCGTTTTTCTAGTTTTTCGTCTTGATAATAGTTTCGATAAAATTGAAACTGGAAAAGACGATCACAAGTGACTTTTTTTGTACCACTTATGGGCTAGCGAGAGAGCCTACTTTTCTAGGGGTCCTTGAGACTGCACGTGTCTATACACTGCGCCACTATTTTTCCGTGGGAGAAAAAATGAAAAAAGAAAAAGGCAACGAGCTTCCAGACAGAGACGCTGCTACTCTTCAAAGACGCGATATCCGTTTAAACGAAAACTCTTTTATACGCACCACCGAAAGTCTTCAACGATATCCGTTTCAAGCTCCAAAGATATCTGGCCAGACGCCCCATCGCTTGAGGACAGTGGAAAATCTACGGTAGCACGGACACTCGAGTATGCGCTTCGTTTTTATTTATTTTTCACAAGAAATCTTTATCCCTTTCGGAAATAATGACTTTTTCAGCAAAACTTCTTTCTATTCCTATTGTTATCAATTTGAATTAACCGGCTAACTGGTAAGCTTTTTTTTAGTTTTCGTGCCAAAACTTGTACGAGCCAATAAGTTACCGAAATACGTGAAAATTTGTTTCTGGGGGTTTTCGAGGTTGCTGATTCTATCTCAGCTGCCCTTGAGAGGGGTGAAAATGAGAGTTGAATGTGAAAGTTTCAGATTTTTCGATAGCATGTTTTTGTGTCATATTACATAAAAATTACAAGTTTTTTAGGATACTAAGATCTTTTATCGAAATCAAACGAAATTTATTACCCCCAACTGGACGCTTTTATTCAGAGAAAAAAATCAATTCCCTGTCCAAAAAATTTAATCAATTGAGTCGATTGACTTTGAAAAAAATTGGTAAACGACACGAAAAATCAGTAATTTTCTCCCCGCTGAACCCTTGTTTTTCACTCCTTTGGGGATAGTGAATTTTGTTTTATTCCAATAAAAGTCTAGTGTCTCGAAAAACTTAAAATTTTCATGTCATAGAGCCTGAATACTTGCAGGTAAAAAATCTGAAAAGTTCACCCCTAACTCTTATAATTCATTCCTTGGTAGGTAGCTAGTTTGTTTTATTTCGATATAAGAGTCTGGTGCCCTAAAAATATACATTTTTTATGTAATATAGCATAAAAACTTTCCATTCAAAAATCTAACAATTTCACTCTCAATCCTCGATTTTCAGCTCCTTTTAAGGGTAGAAAGGTAAAAATTAAATTTAAAAATGGAATCAGCGACCCAAAAAACTGTTGTATACCAATTTTGTCGCAATCGGTTGAAAATTAAAACCCTCATATCAATAAGTACACGTATGATACATTAATAAAATGAGCCCGACTTTTTTTCGTACATATCTGGTACAATACCAGTCAACCGGTTAAAAGTATGTACACTAAAGAATAAAGTTAGCGATTGAAACGGACTTGGTTTCTCGCTACGAAAATAGTTGTTGCACGAAACCAATGAAGCGTTGGTACAGCTAAACAAATTCATGTTACGACAGCAACATATCTACGAAGTCAACCAATTCATTTATTCATTACAACGACTTCCGCTTAGTCAATTTGATAATGAAGATTTGTTAGAACAGCCAAAGAGAGTATGCCCAAGCAAATGAATAATACCAGTTATTCAAACAAAATCATTTAGTTTCGAAGATTTTTTATATTCATCTAAAAAAATTTATGGAAATTTTTTATTTGAGCATTTGATATTCAATTGAAGTAGTTCACGCACGAAACAATTTTCTCAAGAAAGACTTGAAAATTAGACAGAGCTTAAATGCGTAGTCGATTAACACACGTTTCAAATTTCAAAGGGTTCGTCTTATTGGTTATTGAGATAAACGTGCTTAACAATGAAGTATATAACGAAGGTCTGGGAAAAAGATTGAACGAAATTGGTAACGAGCACTCGTATAACCTCCCATTTGCTTATTTCGGAATTTTGTTTCTTCTTGGCTCGGGCCATTCCTGTCACAGCCTTCTGTCTTTTTATTAATACTTTTTTCTTGATCCATTCCCCTTTGCGCTCTCTAATGCGATTTTTTACATTAAAAACTACAGTATTTTCCCCGGGGACGAATGAAATTTCGGGTTCGGTCAGTGATGGATCCCCGATTAATTAGTGGCTTGTAATTTCATTCGCCACAAGATGAGTTGAAAAAATTTATTTACAATTTCTAATTAATAACTGACATTAATTTAAAGTGATTATAATTTTAATTAGGGAGTAAAAATCGATCCAATTTAGACACCCATAAAATACAACCCTTCCGGCATGATCTACCTTTTGTAGGATCTACCAAATCTTCGACCAACAAAATACATTTGGCTTAATGAACAATTTTTTTTCTCAGTCCAATCAATCGAGTGAATTTATTTTTTCAAAGGGTTAACAGATAGGAAAAAATGTATATATCGCATCAGGAAAGAATTCAGTTGTTAATAATTCATGCATATTTCGCACTTTTCCACAACTACACAATTAATCTTCTCCCTATTTCACTTACTCGTCAGCTTCCCCGTTCAATTTATTGTTTCATAATTTTTCTTTCATGGCATTCTGCCTAATTTCGAGGTTCATTCGTTCACAGTGCACTTTTCTTTTTTATCAGTCATACTGAGATAAACGTGGCTGATAAAAACTGTGATGCTCTCGGTTGCTGACCCCCTCGTCATTAGTTGATTTTAGTCTGTATCTTGGAAAAGATACACAAGCCTATTGCACCTCTAGAGAAGCGAAACGCTCGCAGTCATTTCCAGCCTCATTAGTGGCATTCGTCAGTCACCTTCATAACATATTCATACATACACGTATATGAATAAGTGCATGTATTCCCACCGCTCGAATGCATTTCCCAACGTATTCTGTATTTTCTCTATTTTGCACGTGGCTATTCTCGTTTCGCACGTCACAAATCCCTCGAGCCCTACGTCTCCGTACGTCTTTCGTACAGCAACGCGATACTTCACTCTCCTGAGCTCTTGCGTCCCGTATTCGAGAAAATTTCTCGTCTAACGAGCCGCACGGGCCCGTAATAATTGTTACAGAATTTCGAGTAAACAGCCCCGAACACTTCCTATTATTACACATCGCGAGATAAAATGCACCGTAATTGCAGAACTAATTTTGATCTCCGCAGTCTCCACAATTACTTTTCTTTCTTGTACCTCTGAGTGGCCATTATCGAGACACTAATTAAGATTCACGCTTCTCTGACTCCGAACCACGACACATATTTCTGTTCCGCGACAATGCTATATGTTTATACGAGCTGCAAACCCAAAAGTGGTTTAGGCATTTTTCAAAGTAATTTCTCCGGTTGAAAAGAGCATTTGGAGCAGTTTCTATTGCAAAATTTTGTATTGCATTTTTTAATTTTTCATTTTAATTTCTCACTGTAATAGAGGGAGACTTATGGCTTACTGTTTTAAATAAGTTCACAGGATTTATTATCTTCAAGACGTTTTATGAACTCTTCGCTTTTATAGATGATCCCAGCACAGAACGTTGAAGGCTTTTTAGTGCCGCAACATTGTAAAAAATGATAAAAAAACGTGAGAGCTCGAAAAAAATATCGATTTCGCACTTACCACGAGATTTCACACTTCCCGGCCTGAGAATTCGGGGTCAATAATCGTTCTGCTGTTTATAGGCACTTCGCGATGGGACAAAAAATTTTGTCTAGACACATCGAGCTGTGGGATCGCGCTTTTTTCGACCCGCCAAAACTCTTCTCCTCCGATCCTTTCGCTATCTGCTTAGCACATGTAAATAAAACATTTGAATTAAGATTAATTACATTTAATTTCATCTGTGTGATATAATAATGAAGATAAATAATGAAACCGTAACAAAATGTAGATGCAAGTATTTCAAAAGGGGCAGCGCTAAAACTCGACTGTGAATGATTTCACACCTTGAGAAATCCGTCGTAAAATTGAATATTCACGTTGCTCAATGTGACTCTCGTACCAGAGGTGGAAAAATTATGCAACGATGTTTCCTCGAAGAATTTTTATGGACGAGAAAGATCACAGGGATTGAAAATAATAGCCAAGAGGCTCATTCGACGACAAGAGAGCACACTTTTTGTCTCTTCCAGCTCGAGAGCCCCTCGTGTCGCCGTGACATCAGCCATGGACCACAAAACTCACCAGGAATATGATTTCCCCCCCCCCCCCCCCTCGCGGTTCCTCGCTTCGTTAAAGTCGTTTCCTCCTCGGGTTTCGTTAGATCGAATAAAAAAATGTTGGAGCACAGGCGCTTCGCTTCTTCCTGCCACAAACGTTTTTTCCTCCGCATATATTCGAATTTTAAGAGTTCTCAACTATTCTTTGCTAGGGAGAACAAAACGAGTTTGAATGAAAACAAAAATGATAAAAATAGAAAAATATGCAGAAGGTTAATGATTTTTTCGAATCAGAGTCGTTTTTTGACCAATTATTCTTCCAAATCCTGCAGTGACGAAGAAAAATGAGGATTTCCCGCGTTTTCATTTTAATCACATTCGTTCGAACGATTTTTCTTTTCCTCTCCGCATGATGAATCGCTATTCGTCGTGCTTCGGGAGCCAAACGAAGAACAGAAGGAGTCGTTCGCTCGAACTTTTACAAATACGTGTGTATAAGAATAATCAAGATTGAGATCTCGCGACACGTGAAACAACTTGGAATAACAAGCATGGTGAAGCTTGTATTTCGAGTAATCGGTCAATTCTGAAATTATACGTACACGGATAAAACGAGGCCGAAAATTCTAGAGGAAAGTACTAGGAATGTAGTATCTTACTGAATTGCAGCATTAATTCAAAGAGCAGTAATAAGAATTGTTTCATCCACCATAGTAAAAATACCCATAATTTTATTCAAAAGACTCGAGAGTCTTTTCCTCTATAAGCATAGTAAACAATCTTTTCAGTCACTTGAAACGTTTATATTGTAAAGTATGCTCGAGCAACCCTGAAAAAAACTAAATGTATGATAAAATGTCACACGTATTCGGTGTATATTTGTGTATTTATCATAGAATTTGCCATGCTGACAGTCCAAATTTGTGATTTACGATACATTTCCACTTATCAGTAAGTGTTAGTCTGACATGATGAACACGTGAAAAAAAAACGACATATAGTTCTGACGTGCATTACTTTTTGCTATCCGCATAAAGCGTTTAGAACTCAAGGGACGAAAAATTGTGAAATTGAAAAAATACTATGCCGTTTGTAATCGAGGTTTAAATGCTTTTAAAATTCATGAAAAATAGTATATTCCTCACTATATAGGAAACTAATCCATTTTCACCGTGTACACAAGAAGTATTTCTCTCGTATTAGTGGCATAATAATCTATCAGACATTTCTGAAAAAAAGATGGTGTGGGAATGAAGAGACGACAAAAAAGTCATGTCACGAACTGAAAACAGCGAGAAGGGGGGGGGGGCAGAGACGATGATTTTTTTGCTCGTGGTCCTTCCTATAGGGGCATTATTAAAAATTACATGCTACGAGGTCTTAGCCGGGGAGTAAGAAATTGTCGCGAGAACGAAGAAGATGGCCTGTATAACGGATAAAACGTGTACAGTCCGCTCCAAAGGTCGCCGAAAAAGAAAAAAAAACAGTAAAGAAAAAAGCAAAATCGAGAAATATCAAAGCATTTTTTTTTTTTTTTCAAAAATCAATCTTTAAGGTGGAAACGAAACTGATTGTTCACTTGATTCGAGAAAGAACAGGGGACGCTTTGCCCATTTATAGTTTGCTGTCTCCTTAGCAGTGGCTTGGTCGCAACTCTCATTGATCAAAATCTCAACAACGCGATGCGCCGAACGAAAAAAGCCTGCAAAATGCTTAGTTCTCTAGACTACGAAGAACGACGGGCGGAGAAAGGCTTAGATCTCCTTTGCAACGCTCTGTATATACGCGTAGCCTATCACGTTACGAATATTATACGATAAGAACGGTTAGCACGAAGCGTACAGAAGGATGCAACGATGATTACAATCTGGTCTCGTTGATGCGGTGGTATCGTCGGTCCTGACAAGCCTCCGCGTATATCTCGGATCTCAATGCAGATCGAGTTGACACGATCCACCGCGACGGACTTGGACAAGCTCCGTCATCACGGGCGAAGGAAAGGTTTGCCGGAGGATTTGCCAAGTGCAAAAAAGGGTCGTTGGGAAGGAAAAACGCGGAGGCGCGCACGCGATCGCGTCCTGCAGGGATGACCGAAGCGCATCATCGGGACGAGCACGTCGGATGCCATTATCGTTGATCGTTTGTTAGTAGCGTACAGGCTAATCCGCGAACAGGTTTCACACGTTTTCTATTCCCTCGTTCACTCTCATCGATGCTATAACTTCTTGTCGCTGATCAATAAAGCTTCGTGACTTTCGCATGCCATTTCGAGAGCGAAGACGCCCGGGAATTAATTACGAAATGCAGTGGAATTTTTCCGCTGGCGGCCCAGAATTTGTCGTCTTTTTAGTCGGACTGGCAATTCATACTTCTCACATTACTTAGTTCCGATTAAGGCGCGATCTTTCTCTGTCTTTTCCTCTTTCATTTTTCGAACACACAATGTCTGCTGGCTAAAGATACACGCCTGAACGAGTCCCCTGTCAACGGCGTTTCGGTGCTCAGAAACGCTGCGTGCGAAACTGGTCGAATATTAGGGCGCTAAGAGAGAGGCATGGGGACGTTGCCTCTCAAGTATTTCAAATAGACGAAGATAAGTTAGGAAAATGGCGTTTTAGCACGCGCGGTATGGCGCGGCAAAGTATCGTGGCGAGTCGCGATGTCGTATGGAGTCTAAAAGCGCATGGGCTCGAGCTGTGTCATCGTCTGGCCGCGCACTCGCTTTCCACTTTTGCATGGATCCCGAGACCTTTCTACTCGCCTTGTCTTATCGCTGCTGCAGCTGCGATTCACCGGTGTCACATCGAATGTGCTGGAAGAATACATATTTATGTACATTTACATTCGTCCGCGTGAAAACTTTCGAGCGCGTTGCAGAAGCGGCTGAAAGTTCACGGTCATTTTTCTGCACGACGCACATTTGATGGGATACCAACTGATCTGAGGGCTCGCGCTCGCTCCGCCCGCGAATCCGGATTAGCTCGTACTCGGCATCGACAGCTAAGCTATCGCTCGAAAATTTCACGGAACACGTTCTATCGGAGAAAAATTTTGACGTCGCCTGTAATGATGGCAACCGAGCGGCGATAAGGGAACGCTCGTCCACCCCAGCGCCGAGACGCGGGTGAACGTCGGGCGACGATTCTCCCATGCGATTCTCATTTTCCATACAATAAATATCATCGCGGTCGCGATACGTTTTCACTAATAAAATAACAGTAAAACAGCTACTCGCGAATACTTCTGACGTATTTTGCTAGTCATTTCCATCGCGGAGACAGCACGTGCGTGCGCTAAAAATGCATCTCCCGAGCATGCGCATCGATGCATCTCATCTTCCCTCTCCCCCCTCTTAATCTTTTTCTATTTTATCTCGCTGCGTATATCGTCAGTGTGAGAGTATTTTACTATAGCGTATGCTATACTGTAAACACGCACTTTTGCCCTCGTACTATCTCGAGGAGGCACGAATCGCAAATAGCGTGTCGGCTTCTTCTTGAGCACCGAGACGTCCAACTGTCTGGTAGCCTTGCAAAAATAGGATTGTGTCGCGCACTCCCGAGACTCACGACCACCCCTTTCCCCGCCTCTTTCTCTGCCACCTATCTCAACGTCCCTTTTCCCAAGCTCGCAAATGCGGGAAGGAAACACGATGCTCTGGACTCACGATGTAACCATTTACGACGACGCAACGACTGGAGGAAAAAATTCACCCCTGAAGAAGGTCACCGCGGCTGGTGCGTTATTTCATCAGGATTTCGCGATGTTCGGCTCGAGTTACTGACTCAAAATTCCAATAGGTTTACTCGAAATCTTCGCAATTTCGGCCTTCTCTCGAACCTCGTGCATGCGTTTACATTTTCTGTGGCAGTGATTGTGCGTGCTGGACGATTCGATGCCAATGAATATATCAGGAGCATTATGAATTCCTCATTCCTTCATCCGAATTCTCCTATTTCTTACGTTCGGCATTGATATAAACGAAGGAATAAATAATAAGAAAGAAGTTCGAGTAGGTCGTTAAGAATGCTTGGCACACGCGGAACGAGAGGGAAGCGATGAGAACGATGGCAGGTCACGTTTAAGAGCGTTTCCGGTTATAATAAAAATCCAAGATCGTACGTACATGTAACACTTGCGTAGGCAGGTGCGACCGGAGAGCTCGCTTGATTATCGATTCTTGTACTTGCGGTTTTATAAACACAAGACTATATAGAAATTCATTTATATATATTTGATGGAAGAAGCTTTGACGTGGACTCCCCTCGTACATTTAAAAAACGTTTTTACCGGACGTACGAGCGAGAATAGTCACGAATTGAAAAGTCTGTACGACAGAGATAAAATACATTGATCCCCTGCTGAATATATGAACGATCGTTGTTTCAAATGACATCGATTCTCACGCTCGACATGATCGATGTTGAAACATATTTAGGCACGTGGAAAATTTGAAGCACGCGCGCTCTCCGTCCTGCGCTTCTTGTTGTACACAACTTCCACGTTCGAAGAGATTCGAGGCGTCAGAAAAGGAAGATATTTTATTTAAGGAAGACCATGCGTTATACTTGTGATTCGAAAAAGCAACTGAATCTTTTTGAGCTTTTGATGATCAAAGAAACGATTAAAATTTATTCTCGCAATTATTAAAATGATGTGTAACTTATTTGTTGAAATTGATAAATTTTTAACACAATGTCTGCGGTTAAGGAAGTTGAGGCATTAGAATCAAAATGATGTCATCGCTTTTAAACCGATTGCATCTTATAAAGTGAAGTGTAAAAAAGAATCAGTTAAACTTTCAAACAGTTTAGGAGTGTCGTTGCTGAGAAAAATCAATAACAATTTGGGCCAAATAACATGTAAACTTATGGAAGTCAAGACACATTCAGTGATATCTCCGTTAAAAATGATGCTAAAAATGTGAAATTTTTTGGGCAACATGAGCAAGGCTTGCCGAATAATATCAATTTTTTTCAGATTTATTAGGAGATTTGTTGTGATTATATTAATAATAATCTGTTTCCTGTGCAGTTTTTTGAGACTAGGATCGCCACCGTCTGTGTTGTCGACTGAGCTTTCACCAGTTTTTCGTCTTTTTTTCCCATCTCTTCTTTAAGGTGGTTCCTCCACGAGATAGTTAAATTAGGAAATTATTTAAATTTGGCATAAGTATTGTTTAACATGTGAACAACACCTTTATAAAATTTTAACAAGATTCACCATCCCGAACCCGAGATATATGTAATTGAAGTTGACTCAATTAACACGTAACATATGGACCATGCATAGGCAAACAGCACATTATCAATTCTACCGTTAGTACTAAAATTAGGAAGTTTATAAAAAACGAGGAAAAGCTAGAGCAGGATATCACAGATATTGTGAAAAAAAATCAAGGTGATTGACCATCTAGTTTGACAGATATAGTCCCGAGAAGTACGAAGGTTTAGGCTGCATACGATATATTTTGCAAACGAACAAGCGACGAATGTCGTCTGTATAGGCAACCTTTTCTGTGTTGTTGAAGCGTAGCCCGGATAGTTTCGTCTAAAAATTTACTCGCGATGTCAGATCAAAAATACTTTTAGAATAAATTTTACGAAAGAAAATGATATTTGTACTATATCTGCTGTCACCGAGTACGTATATAGGGTCTTTACAAAGTTATTGATTACGATCCGAACGAATTATCAACCCTTTTAATATGCAGACGGTACATAACTTTTGGTTGGGGCTGTCGTAGGGGATCGACCTTAAGGTTGTTGCTTAAGGAAGTTGAGGCATTAGAATGAAAATGATGTCACCGCTTTTAAACCGATTGCATCTTATAAAGTGAAGTGTAAAAAAAAAATCAGTTAAATTTTCAGACAGTTTAGGAGCGTCGTTGATGAGAAAAATCAATAACAATTTGGGCCAAATAACATGTAATCTTATGGAAGTCAAGACACATTCAGTGATATCTCCGTTAAAAATGATGCTAAAAATATGAAATTTTTTGGGCAACATGAGCAAGGCTTGCCGAATAATGTCAATTTTTTTCAGATTTATTAGGAGATTTGCTGAGATTGTATTAATAATAATCTGTTTTCCGTGCAGTTTTTTGAGGCTAGGATCGTCACTGTTCGTGTTTTCGACTGAGAGCTTTCACCAGTTTTTCGTCTTTTTTCCCCCAACTTTTCTTTAAAGTGTATGCAACATTACCAAACTGTAAACTGGCCTATCTTTTGAAAGGTACAGGTCATCACTTTTGGGTAGAAAAAATGACTGTACAGCCTCAACTTCCTTAAAATTTTTGAGATGAATAGATATTGATGAAAATTTTCCCATTTGTTGATACATATTTCCTGAATACACTGTTTCAAGGAAAACTGAGGTTACCGAACTAATTTCGGAGAGATTAAACGTTGAAGTTGAGCAAAAATGTAATTTCATTACATCTGTTGAATGGGACAGAGTCGTTGTCTTCACACTTTTTTGCTTATATCACTCGTATTAATGAAGAAATTCATTTGAAAAACGACAGATCAGATGAGGACGATATATAGAATGATTTTATTGAAAAGAACAGATAGTTTACCGACTAAAATAACAAAAAATCGCCGAAAATATGTGACTGCATCACGATCATATCGGGTTAACTGAGACTGCCGTGTAGAAATGCGGCAACATTGCAACTACGACACTAACGGGAGCAATTCCGTGACAGATTCATGATTCACACTTTTACAATGCGACGGCCCTCGACATCAATTGATTCGAAACTTTTGACATTCTCGTCACAAATCACTTTTCGTTTTTTTCCAGCTTTAATGAGCATAGTGCGATGCTTATAAACGCGAGAACTGACAAATCGACCATTCCATCGATGAGATTGAGGTTTTTTTGAATTTGTTCTCCATCATTTTCGTTTACCGCAGTCGTTGACATGATAACCTCCAAAAACGCCGGACGAAAAAAAATGACAGGAAAACACAGAGGCATATAGGTCTCACTGCATCCAATCCAACAGCTGAATATGAAGAAATCACACAACGTTGCCAAACTTTGTTGGTATTTCAACGCAATTTTCAATCATCGAGAATAAATTTTCTATCAACTTTGGATGATTAAAATGAACGTATTTCTGAATTATAATCAATATTATCATTCACAGAGTTGAAAATTTTCGCATTGTTCATCTGAATTAAAAGTAATCATTTATTATCTATAAGTTGGCATTGCTGACGTCACTCAATGCAAAAGCATAGGAGTTCCGTCCCTTACCCCCACCCTCTCAAAAGATTTAGCAACAACCTTAAAGTGTATGCAACATTGCCAAATTGTAAACTAACCTAACTTTTGAAAGGCACAGGTCATAACTTTTGGGTAAAATAAATGACTGTACAGCCTCAACTTCCTTAAAAAACTTTCGTAGTAAAATCCTCAAGCAAAATGTGACAACAGCCATTTTCTATTTGTATGCGTATGCATATCTATATTTTAAACCAGCTGGCTCATGCGGTGTTGTCAAACTTTCCACCGTTTGTGTCGTTATTATTCGTTAATTTCAAATAAGTGTTTTTCTTTTTCCATTCCCAAGTGATTTTAACCGGTAGCAAGGCTTTCTCAAGACATCATTGATATCTGAAAACATTATATTTTCTTATTCTCGGTTTTTGCCTCTCCAAAGTTGGGAGGATCCTATTTCATTAAATCCAAATCTTCGCACAGAGAGTGTACCTGCCATGAGAGCCCGTGTACAAAAAAATGCGATATTCGTTAGTTGATTTCTCGCCAACTAGACGGTAATTTCTATAATAATTCTGGGAATAGATGCACGCTTTATATTTATACAATATTTCTAAATTTCAACTCTTAAAGTTGGAATTTTCGATTTTCATTAGATTCGCGTGGACTTTTTGTAATGGCGATAAATCAGGAGCGCTATCCGACTAATTAGCAGAAGCAATCGACTTCCTGTTCGGGGCGGTTTTTGCTCGTATTTTTCGTCACTTTTCATTTGTTTCGACGCAGAGCAAGTCTAGATTAGCCCTAAACAATGGCTGAGCATAAACAATTATTGTCTCTACACAAGAAAATAGTAAGAGTCATTCTGGTGCGTTTATTGAAAGAAATAAAGGAATTGCAACGACGATTAGCGAGGTCGCGTCTGAAGATTTGAACAGTGCGTGTGCTTTTAATTCTCGCAAGACTTTCGGTAGCTAGAGAACGAGATGGTGTTGGCCGGGCCGAGCCATCAGTCAGTGAAGAAAGAGGAGGTATGCAACAGGAAAAAAGAGTGGAGTAAAAGGGAGAGAGGAAGAAGATGGTAAGATCGAGAGCGTGGAGTGTGTGCACGAAGCGAGGATATTTTCGGAGGTTGTGAAGAGTCGGTTGTGTTTGGTGGGTAAACTTGCGTAAATGTTGTGTGCAAGAGAGCATCGAGTATGAGCCTGGCAACGCCAAGTGGAAATGGAGACTGAGCTATACGCAGGAGCGGAGAGAAAGAGAGAGAGAGAGAGAGAGAGAGAGAGAGAGAGAGAGAGAGAGAAAAAGGAGCGAGATTAGCCAACCCCCTCTGCAAACCCGCCCGATTCAGACGCGAAGCGTGCGAGAGGGTGACAGGTGCCGAGTGCTACCATAAATCGCCCTACGAGACCGATCTTCCAAATGTGAAAGAGAGAAGCCTCCGCGTGATGCTGGAGGGAAACACTCCGAGATGAATCTCGCTATCTTTAGATTTCGTTCGTTATACGCACGGGAAGGTTAACGCGCCTCTCCCACTTTTAACATACTCTCCCTCCCTCTCTCTTTCTTCTTCCTTTTCGCTCTCTCTTAATTTTGCGGTTTGTTGTGGCATTTAAGAGCCTCGGGCAGGTGCTCGTCAACAAATCCGTTCAATTTTTAAAACCAACTTGACGCAACGCTATTTATCATGAAAAAACGCTGCTCTTACAAAGAATTCAAAAATATTCTGAATTTCATATTCTATTTTTTCGTCACGTACACTAGTTTCTTGAGATTTATAAATTTAGCAAAAGAAACAATCCCTCTGTGTATTTTCGCACTACGAATAATTTCTATAAGTGATTGTTATTGATAAACATATTCCTGAAGCAAATAATGATAAAACATGTTGGATTCGTCATTCAATTTCGAGAAACGATCGCAACATTTTTTCAACGCGGAGAATTGTAAAGGAAATGAGAATATCGAGGAAAAAAAAAATTCACAAAGGTCCAGTAATGAAATTTTCAAATTAACAATAAATTGATGGAAAAATTGATGGGACGGAAAAAATGTTGGAAATAATCTTAGTCCGAAATGTTCGGAATAACTACTGTCTTCTTAAAAAAATAACAAAAAAATAACAAATCACTTACGAACTCGCTTGAGGTTAATTAAAAATTGATGAGCTGTGAATAATGGGTGAAATAAGTGGCATACGAAAATTGCGTCCAAGTCGGTGCTTCATCATAACGTCAACGAGTTTTGACATTGGTCCAATTTAGAAGCCTCTTGTTGCAGCTCCGGCAAAGCGATTAACTCACACTAGCTACGGTCCATTTTTTTCGTCCATTAAAAACATTGTTTCTAACTTTTATTCAAGAAGTGAAGATATTTGTGCTGAGCTTTTGCAACCCGTTGAAAAGTTGTATCGCAACACACTGCGAAAGCTCAACTGGTCGCAGCTGCGAAACGATATTTTTAACTGTCATTTTTACCAATGAAAAAATAATGTCGAAAGCTATGAAAATTCAGGGTGAAAGTTCCGCATGATTTTTTCGTACGAGCCAACGACATAAATCCGAGGGAATTGAATGAATGAATCCCTGGCGAGGAACTCGATACGAAGTTTGAGGCTCTAATGAATGAATTAGAGTACGAAATCATGAATGAAGGTTTCTTAGATGGTCGCAAGGTTTTCGCCGATCTGAGGGAGGGGGAGATAAAAAGGAGAGGGAGAGAGAAAAGTGCAGCGGCGGAGGAGGAGTGATGGTGGTAGAAATTGCTCTCTTTACTCATTTTCTCTGTTGCTCTCCAACTCGAGAGATGGCAGAGAGAAGATTGGGGATTCATGCGAGTAGGTTGATGTCCACGCACAGTTAGCGAGGTCCACGGCTCTATATATTGATATACTTCCGAGCCGAATCTAACCGGGGGCGGGAGAAAATGAGAGAGCTCGTCGTCGAGAGCCACGTAAATCGTTTGTCTCTCTCGGCTCAACGACGTCCCCGCTCCTCATGTACCGATGCTTAACTATTTCCAGGCGCGTTTAATTAATCTTGAACCAAAAACGTCGACTGAGGAAAACGGCCGAGTGCAGCTTATATCCACCACCTGGCAGAAATAGCTATACGAAAGCCCCCGTCCGAAGAGGGTTCCGAGTTAATTCGCGAGTGGAGCAATATATGCCACGAATAAAACGAGCTCACTTGGCACCTGCATCGTTTCGTACACAATTTTACCACTTTTCCCGAGAATCACACCAAAAGGAAGGAGGCGCGACGTACCGTTTGCTACCACAAAGACCATTCTGATCCTTTGACTTCAATCAGTTACGATTCATCTGGACTCTGGTTAATTTTACTTCGGCCAACCTGACCTGGGGCCATCAATTCATTTTGTGGAGCAGACACTGGTCCAAAGATCGTACCAAGTGGTGTTTTGTTCGCTTGGAAATAAATTGCATTTATTTCGCTCCGATCTAAAGACTTCGCGTTCATTCGGATCGTACCGAAGTTCCAGGAAAAATAGAAGCTCCGAAATATATACGGAAAAGTCATCGAATAGTTGATTTCGCACTTGCGTACATTTTTAGCGAACGTTCAGTGTCCGGCACGCCTTGACGATGATGGATGAATTCACCGCACCCGCAACAGCCTATCCACCAGCAACTCAACAAAATATCTATGTATATTTATGTAATTTATAAATACATGTATAAATATATATTTATACATTCATGAAGTCGAAATGGAAGGAGATTGGAAGGAGGGTGTCGGTGAGATGCACTTGCGGTTGCAATATTCGTTCTAATAATAAATTCGGCACACGTGCATACGCGCCGGACACTTGTATAGGTGAGTGTATACATTCGGAATGTTTCGTTGGTAAACGGTATGAATGAATTTCTACGCGTTCGGGGAGGAGAAGGACGAGGGGCCAGGGAGGGAAATCGGACCGGAAACCGGGCCGAAATATATACACGCGGACTGCGGAAATATAATATCCAGAGGATTTTCACCGCGCACGTTCACCGGAGGATGAGAGAGAAAGAGTGAGAGCAGTTTTCGTCTTGGGACGAGCGGGACGCTCTCGCCGGACGTTTTCTCTCCGTGAATGACGCAGGAAAACTCCTCCACCCACGGTTTAATCACCGAAAGTCTCTTTTAAACTAACCGCACCGGTGTTTCCAGGCCCGTGCCAAATTTCTTGGGGAAGATCGAGCCTCGAAAGCACGCCGGAATGAACGCGGAACGATACCAACGAGATGACCAACCCGACACGACGCATTTCCTCTCCAAAATCCTCCCACTTTTCTTCCTTTTATACTTTCCATCCGTTCCATATTTTATTTACAGCTCGTTTATACCAGACGCATTTGATACGCACGTTTCCTTTATTTTCAATGTATGTGTGGAACTTAGAATCGCTCATTTAGTAATCCCTGGAAAAAATTATATTATTGATCCGTACCGATTATTGAAGGAACATGATTTCATGTGATCGAATACTGAGAATCGAAGAGGAAATTCGAGGAGAATAATTCATATTCAATTTTGAGATTGAGAGAGAATTACGAAATTTGAGATGACGAGATGTGCAAGACAGGACTCACACGGTGAGATAGAGGTTCGACATTGAGATGGATACAACCGTGTGAGCTGAGATTTATCTATGTCTTGCACCTTACATTCTATAGTTGAGTTAAATTAATAAATCGTAAACTAACCTTGATTATGAGGATCACGAAATAAAAAACTGAACCAATAAGAATATACCAGAATTGTGATTTCCTTATTTCTCTCAATTAATCTCGTTCTTTGTCTATCGATGATCTTCTCTCTACCCCTGATTTTTTCTTTCTCCCCCGAGACAAAAATTGTGTTGTCCTCGTTACCTAGGAAACTACAGAAGCATCGAGGCCTCCTCTCAGGTTTCGGTATTTGGTTCACCGTTCAGGTTGTGTGTGCGTTTGGGAAATATTTAGCATCAGTAGGCAATGAACATTTCTATCTATTCTTTTTTTTTTACTCTTTATTATTTAATAACTATTTTAAATACCTTTTTTTCCATTAAAACAAATCTCCGAACGCACGTTTACTTTTATTCACATCTATAGATGGACTCGAAATTTCATTTTGTCAACCGTGCCAAAATTACGATCCATTTTCGGCTAATATTCGTTTAAAAATGAGCTGTTTCGTACTGAAACTAATACAACTGGATCTCGTGTACATTTTCCAGGGTTTCATACAAATAAATTCAATCACGAGCCAGTTGGGCGAATTACGGAAGTGCGATTTTTCCCCACCGTTCGTTAGATCGAGAAAAAAAACGTTCGACCTCTTTTTTTGTCAACACTCTGCATGATCCGAAACTTTTTTAAATCGGTCTAACGTTCCCAAAAAATTTTAAGTCGAATATTCTAGATCCGTTAAGTGACTGATCGTTACCGCCAGCTCGCTTCGAAACACCGGCTGCACGCGACGAAGGTTTCCGCCGTTTGTTTTGGTCATACAATCGAGAATCGTCGACTACAGCCACACGGTCGATATTTTACGAGAAAGAATGGGAATCGGGGTATGTAAAAGACGCAGAAACAAACACAGCCCGGAAAAAACTTTTATTTTCAAGCACCGATAATTCCGTTACATCTTAGAAGAAGAAAAGATTATTTTAGTCAGCGAAATTATCCGCTTACGCCTGGTTTACCTTGTCCTGGTTATGTTAATTCTGGCCAAGTGAAAACCGTTAAACTGGGACCTGCTAAAATAAAGAGTGGCCCACTAGAACCGGCTCTTATTAAGACCGATTATTTGGACTTGGAACTGCTCAACTGCAGTAGACTCACCCATTAATTCAGCGATTTCATCGAAAAGAAGTTGCTCTTGTATGGAAAGTGGATTATCGGTGTTGTCCGATAAATTTTTTTCTGCGGTAAGTGCATGCGAAATTTGTCTCTGTTCTTTCTCAGTTGAATCAAGTTCAGTTTGCATTTTCCCATGGAGATCAGTACTGAATGCGGTCGAAGGTTCTCCCTGTCGCATGATTAATGAATTTCTTTGCCTGAATGGAGCTACCCCTCCTGCCATACTTACATCGATTTCATTCTCATTTTGCTTCCTCTTTTTCGCAACTGGATACGCTTCAGTTTGCATTTGTCTCGAGAAATCAGTACTGGCTGCAGTCGAAGGATTTTCCTCTAGCTCGATCAATGAATTTCCCTGCTCGTTTCGGGCTCTTTTTATCCCCATTAGATTATCAAGCTCTTCCTCCAATTGCATTCGTTCTATCACGTTGAAATCGGGTTCATCTTTCTTTTCTTCCTGGCCTTCATTACCGAATGCATCGAAAGGATCTCCCGGCTGCTGAGCCAATGAACCGTCTTGCTCGTTTTGAGTTCCATCTTTTGACATTACGTCAATGATTTCATTCTCAATTTCAGTCTGTTCTTCCTTACTTAAATCCGATTCTGACTCGCTTTGAGCGTTCTCTTCTACCGTAATTGCATCCAAAAGTCGTTTCGATTCTTTCTCAGTTAGAATCGTCGAATTATCTTGTCTTTTCGCACGCGAAAAGTCTCCGGGTGCTCCTTGCAGCCGTTTACTTTTGCGACTCGGGTCCTGGTTTTCGAAGAAATGCAGAATTTCATATGCTGTTTCGAATTCGTTATTTATCCGTTGTTTATTATTTGTCCGTATTTTAAACAGATGCAAAATTTTCGCGATACTCCGTGTCTCCGAAGCTTTTTCCAACATTTCGTATGAAATCCCCGCTTTGGCTATATTCTCCAAAGTATTCGCAGATAGAATCAAATGCAAGGGTTTTAAACCGTTGTATATTTCAAAACTTGTCAAGCGTGGAAAAATGTTTGAAAAAGGTCCAGCATTACTGTACTTGATTAGCAGAGGCATTCCTATGTACCTGGATACAAGATCTTCCATAACCTCAAGGTAGTAGGTCTCGTCGCTTTCGTCTTCCACGTATTCTGTGTGCGATAAGTATGGTAAAAGATTGTGCAACGCGAGTTGATTTCGCTCCTTCAAATTCTGGTCGCGTTGTTTAAATATTGGATAACTATCCGCACAACCTGCAAGGACATTTTTAAACATATCCGTCATTCCCCATTTTTCAATTTCTTGAAGAAGCAGCACGAAGCGGTTTCTCTCAGAATGGGTAACGAGTAATGCTGGCTTTGATAATGTCTCGAGAGCTCCGAGGAACATCGACAAAGCCATTTTCATGCTGACACTATCAACTCTTTGACCACGAAAGAGCATGTAAGAACCTCGACTCTGCAACCCAGTTTTGAGTGCTGCAGCATTCGGTGGGAAAGGTTTTGATGGCTTGATCCAAACAGAAAATATATCTTTTCCGAATTTCGCTGAGAGTCGATGAAATTCTGTATTCATCATCGATCCTGCTGATGATATGCGTATACACACTAGTGTGGAATTCTCAACCTTCGAAGACATCTTGGATGTCAGCTCCTGCAGTAAATGTTCGATCGAAATTAGGACCTTCAATGGGCTTGATTTCGTTTTCATGTTTACTTGTTATCATTAGAGGGGTTCACGATACTGTGATGATCCAAAAACAAAGTACTAAAGTTACCAGTTCATGTCTATAGACGGGGTAGTTCAATAACTATTAAGACTTTGGATATCTTCGAAATTGTACAAGGTTCACAGAAATATTTGCTGATATGAAATTGCATACCACGAAAACTTTGAAAAAGTTGTGATCCCGAAATCTCAATACAATCAATGTGAAAATCGATGTCTCTGAACTGTCACAGTAGCTTAACCCCTTAAAAAAATTAAATAATGCAAATTACCTAGCGTGGCCTTTCGTGCACTAACGATACCGATTTCGACAAATTCTTTTCTCAGGATGCTGACTCTCCCTATTCTTTTCTCCTTTTTCTGTGATAGAATCCCTCTAATTCAACGTGATTTAATTCCACTCGGATGAGTATCACTAATCGCTGGAATATGATGTCGGTGTCGATTTGAAACGTCCAGAACCCGTGACAGTAGCGGTTCCTCAAAGGAGTTCAGTCACATCAAAGGTTTTGGTGGAGAGTTTGTGCACTTGTAACTACCTAGAAACGAGACGTATCTCAGGATTCTTCTCCGATTCAAATGAAATAGTTCCCATCGAAAAAAAGAAAAGCAATTGTTTTTCCCCGCCACTTGAATTGGTAACTTGGTTTTAACAAGTGAAACGCGGCTTCGAAGTCATTTTCTGCAGCTGGCACACTGTTTCGTATATGGAAGCTTTTGATCAATCGGTAACGGACTAATTGCAAAACTAGTTTTTCGACGCAATGAGCATTCGCTATTGGTCTTGGTTGCGATGCTTTGACGCGGTTTCTATATACGAAATGATGAACCAGCACCAAAAAATGTCCGAGCTTCATCGACCTCCCAAAATCTCTGTGGAGCCGATTTAAAAAATTTAACTGCATAATGCTTGATCTGCACCAATGTTGAAGATTTTACAGATTTACTCACTCGGTATCACGCGACTGGCCTCACGATTGCAACTAGCGCAGGAACCAAGTGTTCTCCAGTAAATAATATGCACGTCGACGTCGAAAGATTTTAGTGAATAGTATCAGTTTCTGCTATATACGCAGTAGATCGAACCAAAATCCTTTTTTCGTCACGTCCAATTTTACTAATTTCCAACTAACGCATCAAGGCTAATGACTTCCAGCGAAAAAAATTACTTATCATTGCATTTAAGTACAGAATTCTATGCAATGAATATGGCCTTCAATTTCGTTTTCTTAGTCCAGATTTGGAGACAATTTATTCAACGACACGCGCTGCCTGTTGTTTCTTACAATTACCACACTTTTTTCTTTCAGTCACGTCGATCACAGGCTGCATCACGCCACTCCTAGAACAGTGTGCCTATGATAAAAAAAATTCACCGGAATCTGCGGTTGAGTCATTAAACAACTGCACCGTTTCACTCAACGTCCTGCCGATTTACGGTAAGCCATAAAAGTTTCCATCACCTGAGGAGGTTCGTCTCATCAAGGAATCAATTTTTTCCTTAGGAAATTCATTTTTTCTTCTAAATTATTCCTCTTAAGTTCCTGTGACCTTGCTTTGATCTCACGCTCTCTCATTACGAGTATGGATCAATTGCCCAAATAGCGAGCGATTACGAATTTCATTTTCGATATTTGCAGCCATCCTTCTCAGTGTTTGTGTTTTTGCGAAACCCTTCGAGCATTTTTTTTCACGGAAGGCTTTTTCTGAGAATTGCCGTGCCGTAGGAATTTAAAAAAAAATGATGAACAGAAACCATTTCCACCAAGAAATAATGATGTTTCATTAACTTGAAATATTCGTTCCGGAAGTTGCTATAAGAAAATAATTCCGTATCAAAATCCATTTCTCTCTGAATATTTGCGAAGGAAATCGCGAATTAAATGATGTGAAAGACATTTTTGGCTAAAGATTGAAAAAAACTGTGCAGAAAGTTCTAGAAATCAAAACAGCAATTCAGGGCTGTTGCTGATTTGATCGACAAGTAGCCGCACGTGCTTGCGATAGTTGCTACGTGCGATTCGAGCGCTTTTCGGACCGCGCATTGTTTATCGGTTGTTTTGTGCTATAACGAATTTCAAACGAAATGATGCAATAGAATGAGAAAATTTTTCATTCGAATCGGTAATGATTATCACGAAATTCTTTGTGAGCTACTGGTGCTTTCTGCAACGAAAATTCTTATCTTGTTCTTCGTTTGGCCCTCAACATGCACGTGCGCGTTTGGATGGTAATCGAGTAATTGTTTCTAATTCGTTACTCATTTTTATTCGTAAGCTTGTTTTTTCCTATTTTCGTGAAAAATCTATTAATAAATTTTGATATGTACGGTTTCTCAAGGACAGACAATTTACCACTTTAAGTTGACGATTATTTCACTCAATTACACACTTCAAAATGAATGCTCAGCTGAGAATGTCCGACGGTTTCAGTCCATTACAAAAATAACGTACAAAAGAGGCTCGATCGAAGTATCGATCGTTGGATGCGCAGCATACTTCACTCCGATCGTTCTTTTCATCAGGTTTTAAATTTCGTCGACTAACATGATGTGGAGTCTCTTTGAAGTCTTCACAGCCCAAAATTATTCAGACTTTTCCATCAGATCATAGAAAATAGGAAGAAAATTCATGAAAAATTGAAACGGAATGGAAGCAAGGAGAAAAATACGGGATTGATGTCCACGAAGGGGAACAACGAGAAAGAGCGATTGGACGAAAAATCCAATTCTCTGGGAAACAAAACAGGTTAGAAAAAAGCCGCCCTGAATAGCTATTTCTGGTTACTTTGCGCGAGAGAGGAAGAATCACTTCAACGTTTAATTGTACAATAGAATTTCCGGAGAGCCTCGAAAAAACCTTGGACTCGAGAGACGGAAAGAATTTGGCGGCGAGTGCCTCTTCAAAGTCTCTAAGTTTCACGGGGAAGAAAAAAGTGCCGGCGACATACCGGAAGTCCTTGGAAGAGGCTCGTTCAACGACAACGGAGACGGAAGACTCGTGTACTCCTGGCGACGACGAATCTGATGGTGAAGTGACCGGAAGCTCGCCCGTGGATCAAAAACGAAATAGGAGTTTGACGAAACTCGAAAAAGATGGTAATCAAATGAAAATCAATCGGTTTCCGTACATTCAAACGAAGCCGAAACTTCAGTCCTTTTTTATAATTCCGATCGAAATCTCATGGAATTTTTCATCAGAGTAAAACCATTGAAATTGCTTTTTGAAATGGAAAAAAAAAAAAAAAAAAAAAAAATAGGAGACTCGCGGTTTTCTTCCACGGGCGACATCTGCAGAATTTGTCATATGGGTGGATTCCCAGCTTTGCCCGGATCGCATCCAATCTGGGAATGGCCAAACCGCGGCCCAAGAAGAATCGACAGTCAGATATCGACTCTTTCGTCCTACGCTTACCTGGGGCCTCTGATATCAGCTTGCAAGTGAGACCGAGTACATCGCAGTAACGTTCCGTAGCGTTTTTCTTTCTCCAAACTTTTCATTCTCCTCCTACGCTTCGTTCGCGACAAATAAATCATGAATCGAACGTTTTTTGTACCCGGATATAAATTCTATTAAGGATCTTAGCCATTAGAAGCTTCGACATTCGATAACCAAACTGTTTTTTTCGACATTGATCGACGACGATCATTCGGCTCGTCGAAAAGGTGTAGAGGTACCGTCGGTCTCGTTCATACCGAATGCCTCGAAAGATGGCTCACCGAGTCCGGACATACGAGATGCGAACTGTGCGGTCATCGATATCCCACCAAAAGAGTGCCTCGTCATGGAATCCTCCGTAGCGTCATAATTTGGTTCAACACTGTCATCGCGACGCGACAAGCACGTTTTTTCAATTTATTATTTTCATTTTATAAATACTTTGATTTTTTCGATTTACTCAAATATTGTCATTCTTGAAGAACTCATCGAAGACTTTTTTGCTGCTTTGCAGATGCTTTTGGACGTTTTATACCTTCTTGTGACGACCCCGCTCGCTTTATTCTCATGCTACGTGTGTGCCCTTGCTCTGAAGATGATCATTGAGAGCGGATTTCAGGAGATCCCTTGGATGATCGTCGCGATGCTGCCAACTTGTTCGCTCACCCTTGTTGCCTATTGGGGATGGCTTATCACTCTGGGAAGGTACATCAGCAGGTACCAGAATATAAAAAAGCACGAGAATATCAGTGCTAACTTGCGAGAGTCTTGTGGAAGAGTAGACATTTTTCAATATTTTTCTGTCCAATCATTGAGGTCGTTATCCCGTGTGAAAACTCTTTTTTTATGCTTTTTCAGGATTTTTTCCCCGGAGAATTATTTGTTCACATTTTAAGCAAACTTCACTATTTTTTCAACTCGAAATCGTTCTCCGCAACTTGGCCGTTCATTTTCAAATAACGTTTTTTTCGGTTGTCAGGATTACGAGCGTCTGCTCATCTGAAAGAAAAAAATTAAACGGCATTTTGATCTGTGAGGTTTGAACCAACCTTGAAACTAGGATTATCGAACTCTTATGATCAATTTTTGTGTTTTTTCACGACTTTCCAAACACGACGAAAAAAAAAACGGTTTGACGAGTATAACAATTATTTTAATTTGTAGTGTTTACACGCGAGTAGTGAAAAAGTGAATTTCTACCGATTCTTCGCTCTCTTTGGATGCAATTTACGCGGAAAAAATCGTTTTTTCTCCAATCACACGAGTTAACGGTCCCATATGAATATTTCGTTATCGATTGAGTTTGAAAAGCACCAATTTCTTCGTACTAACTTATTAGAATTCTCTGACACATTGTCCCCGATTTTACTAAGGAAAATTGTTTTTTTGAATTTGATTTTGGACGCTGCACGAACGCAAATAAATAAAACATCGGTTCGCATACATCAGACTTCACGGGAGACGTTGGCGGAGATTCTGGCGAAACAATTTCGTCGTTAGATTAATACCGGAGTCGTCGAGATATTCTCTCGAGGCTGAAACGAGCGTGGACGATTCGGCCCAAGAACGAATGGAATATCGTTTGGCCAGACGAATGGATTACGACGAGAATGATTTCCTCTTCGATTATTTTCCGGACGACGAGAACGAGGCGTATAGTTGACAATTTTTTGCAGCCTTGAAGCTCGGAGACACAAGTTTGTTAGACAAGTTCGAATTCGAGAATAATAAAGATTATCGGACCGTTACTCCGGTGCGAAACTGCCCACGAATCGTTCAGCGAATTTTTTCTTTCACCGAATTTCTACACTGGAGTAAAGAAAAAAAGCAATACAAGCGATTTCGACGCGTGTTTCCTTTTGTTTCTGTTTCTTTTTGTCAATTACGATATTGAGAAAGGCTCGCAGGGACAAACTCGGGGATCTAGGCCAACAATAGGCTCGAAGAGACGTCAAATTAGACCCGATAAGTGAGAAGCCCTGTCGCGCAACAATGATGATATATATCATTCGGTGCTACGAGAGTAGGCACCATTACGAGAACACGATACATTGCCTGGCATTACCGAGACATTAAAATGTAAACTGCGAGAGTTGCATCCACAATGACAGAGGTTGTCAACTTTCGTCGTGTTCGAGCTTTAGTTTATTTAGTTGAACGAACCCGTTGGGGTTCATCGATAAAGTGGGACGAACTTGTTTTTTATTTCCGGGATTAAAATCGAGAAAGCTCGCGAGAAGACGAGCAGGGAAAATTCTCCGAAATAAATAAATCGACGTGACATTATGGACACGATTTATCAAAATGATTGTTTTCTTATACAGCGATGTAAATTTCGAGGGTCGCGGAGCCTCCTCACAATGGATTTACGATCTTGCTCCCCCTCTTCGCTCCTCTGACGCTTCAACATTTTTGCGCCATCTTCAGCCGGTGGAGAAACAATAATTATTTGATTTACAGTGACATTGAGTGGTCGGAAGGGTTATTTAGACGCGGGAGAATATAAAAGAGCGAAGATGCCCTTTACGTATTTTCAAACACGTCTGTTTCTCTCTCTCCCGCTCTCCTGCTCGCTCTCCTTGCCTCTGCCGCGTTCTCCAGAGCTCCGTACAGCATCTGCATACGTGCGTGCATGTTTCTCGAACAGAGCGCAGAACAGAGAGTGAAAAACAGAAGATTTCTTGGTGGAATTCGTGCTCGGCTACCCTCCGACTGAATTATTTTTAGGTGTCGAGGATCACATGCACACAAACACACTCCAGAGCTTTGCTATAAAGAGAAATTTCGAGCGTTTTTCATCATACCATTTTCGATGACAATGCCAAATCACCTTTTTTTTCTAAATAAGGGAAACGAAGATCGCTTATAGGCTTATAGGATCTCGAGTTTTACGACGATTTTACTGCTCGATCGTGCGGTTACGAATAAACTTTTCGATGAAAATCAAACGATTGGAAGCTACTCCCGATCTATTAACGTCAAAGAATGATGATAATAAAGAAAAAGTGATTCCAACTCCTCAATTTCGTGGCCAAACTCGAAAGAAATGAATATCTCAAAATTCTGGAAAATTGGAATGAACGTGTACTTTTTACTCTGCGATCTTACCAACTTTTTGCAAACGAGGGTAGTAGTGAAAAAATGCAAAGGTAAACGTGATTTTTTATGCTCAGTTTGTGTGCATGCACGAAGAGAGAACTCTGGACTTGTAAAATATAGCCAATTACTACGAAAAGCTCTATCGGCGAGCGGCCAAAATTTATCGTCGATGATAAAGGCATCGTCGAAGAAGAGAGGATTTGGCCGAGAGCTCTCGCTCTCTCTTCCTCCCGCTGATGGCAAAAGTCTCGACTTAACAAGCTCGAGCCGATGGATATATCAACGTTTGCACGTAAACGTTCGAGCCGATAAATTCGAACACGAGCTCAACCCCATACACAGATATCCTTTTCACCCTCATTTATTACCGCCACTTTGATTTCTCTTATTTGTTAATATTGCACGAATTCAACGCATCTAAATTCATTTCAGTCTGCTACTTTTTTTTGCTCAAGTCTTCTTACATTTTCTAATCTGTCACTGAGGAAGGCTCGTTCATCATTCCTTGAGGTAGATCATGCCCGAAGGATCGTATTTTATGAGTGTCTAAATTGGATCGATTTTTACTCCTTAATTAAAAATTTAATCACTCCAAATTGATGTCAGAGTTATTAATTCGAAATTGTAAAGAAATTATTCCAACTTATCGTGTGGCGAATGAAATTACAAGCCATCTACACGAGTGCTCATTACCAATTTTGTTAAATCTTTAACGTAATATATCTTTATTATCACTAGTAAAACAATCGTCTCGAATTTTTTCCCAAACTTTCATTACATACTTCATTGTTATTGTGTAATTTTTTATAAACATGGTAAGAAGCGTTCATTCGTTATGTGGAAAGATAAACGATTTTTCATAGGCATGGTCCCTGTAACCTTGTGTATTTTGCTTCATATTTAAGGCACGTTTATCTCAATAACCAATAAAACGATATGCATGTCAGTCGACTACCTCTATATTTAAACTCTGTGTAAATTTCAAAACTTTATTAAGAAAATTGTTTCGTGCATGAACTACCTTAATCCAAATCATAAATTCATCGAATCTAGTATCAAAAATACGTGCAACAAATACTACAAAGGAACAATCGTCTTTCAATTTTTTTTTTGCAATTCAGAGAACTGTTATTCCCTCGTTCCATTGGTAAAATGACACGAAACGAAACTTATTATAAAATGAGTCAGAAAATTTGTCATTCAAATTTCGAAGTAAAAAAAGAATGGAAGTTTCGAGATCCGAAATTTTGAGCCAAAAAATAATGGTTTTTTTTTTTTTTTATTTTAAGGACCTGAATAACGTTTTGGGAAGTGTTTTGTCTCCCGGATGTATATAAAGATATACGAGATAGAAATTCACGAGAACATATGAATATACGTGTTTTCGGTGAGTTTTTGATTACAGGCGTGAAGAACGAGTGGGTCGACAGAAATATGGGGCATAATTTCGGGGCATAGAGTCGCAGCGAAGACGTTGGAGTCGGATTCGTGGGAGTGAGTTGATTTATCAGATTTTCCGTGTGCAATTCGGGCTGAATTTTCTTCGCAGAGGTGAGATAAAGGGCGAGTGAAAAAAACGTCGTCACGGAGCAGCGGTAGGAAGAAAATGTAGGCAAATAAATTGGGTAGAAAAAAATGGGAAAAGACGTTGGAGGAAATGGAAAGAAGAAAATGGAGTTTTACGTGATGGTTATAAGTTGTAAGACACACGTTGATTTGTCGCGTTCTCGAACTTGTCGAATGGAGTCTTGCCAAAGTACACACGGTTTTTGGCAGCCCGTCAGCAGGGGGCAGGGGGCGTTAAGCAAAAGGAGAGAAAAAATGGTAAAAATTCCGCGACGAAAAGAGTTCCAGCACAAGCGAAAGTAACATAACGAAACTTTGAAGAAATATCTCGAGTGAGCGATACGTTTCAAGGGGAAGAAACGGGGAAATTCATGTACCTTAATATGTTTTTCCATCTGTCGTTCTTTCGCTTCCATCCGGACGCTAACTTCTCCCGCCTCCGAAACACGATGAAATTTCTTCTTTTTTTTTCCTCTCCATTGTTTACATTCCAAACAAGCGCATGAGTAATTTCTCGTGATTTTCCAACTCTCGAATTTTCATCGTTAAACAAATGTATCGATTTGCATGTGCACTAGAGACAAGAAGAATTATTGCTGTTCGATATCGATGATCAATGTCTCTCGATCTAATCTCTAGTGTCCGCCCTATTCATCGTATGAATCGTCCGTTTACTCAATTTCTTTCGCATTTTTTGACTGTTCGCGTTCTCTGATGGCACGATCGGTTCCCTTTTCCAATTTCTCGAGGCAGTTTTACCTCTCGAATGCCAACGTCTTTGGAACACTAGCCAAATTTCGTCACGAAATAATCCTTCGAGTCACAACGATATCGATTTAAGGGGGTCTAGCCTAATCGCAATTTTCAAAAAATCGATTTTTTCATTACATTTTTTGAAAGTATAGATATTCAAAAGTATTGTACGAACATTTTATAAAGATCTGAGCAGTCCAAGTGTACTTTTGAGCGACGTTTACTTGGCGGTCGGGGAACTATTTTTTTTTTGCAAAAAACAATGAAAAAAACGTGCTTTTTCGTAGTTTTTGGGAAAATGGCCGCCATTTTGTCATTTTTGAAAAGATCAAAAATCGTATGGCATGCGCTGTAGCCATTTATCTATTGAATCTTTTTTTTCTCCGGTCATCCATTCCAGAGATTTTATCAACAGCGAACACCCATCTTTTTTTTAGATCTGTCTTCTGCCCCCGTTTTTTTGCTGTACGAAAACTAAGTAAAATAAAAGTAAGAACATTTTTTTGTGTATTTCAAGAGTGTATTTTTTAGGCCTAACACTTTTTGTATCCATATTTGTCATTTATATATTGGTCAAATAAATTCGTGAAAATAGTTTTTTTTTGCTTGTCTAATTAGGGTAGGCCCCTTAATGTTCATTCGAAAAAGGATCCATGACTTTTCACCATTTTTCGATCATCGTTCAATATCAACCCAACTTCCGTATATGCAATGACGATATTTTACTGATATAACTAAACTCCGTTTTACCTTCCAGAATCATTAATAAATAATTGCTGTTCGTCAAGTGCTTCCGAATCTTTGTCAAGGGGGGCCCTGCTTTGGAAAGTCAAAAAAATCGATTGTTTTCGGAAGTGTTTTTAGAATAGACGGAAATAACTTAACATAGTGAACTTTTCGGTATAGTTTCAAGGATATTTAAAAAGTACAAAAACATCTTTTTAATGTGAGAAATACTAATTTGTATTTATTGGCTGCAACAAAGATTCCAAATTTTTCTTTCATTTCTATATATTTTCCTTCCATACCTATAAAAAATTGCGAAATTATATATTTTTAGGGACTTTGAAAAAAAACGCTTCTAAAAAAGAGGCATATCATTTCAACGTGCGATTTTGCAAATCATAAACGAGAAGAGTTTCAAACAAAATCTTCGCGAGCGTAAATGATAATGTTGCTGAGAACTTTTTAATTTTTCATTCGCCGAACAATGCCATTATTCTGCAAAATTTAATTTCCAATTTAAGCTCGGATAGAAATGAAAGTTGATTTAACCAACAAAAAAAGAAATTTTCCACGAAAGATCTGGATTTTTCGTCATGATTGAAATCGAATCGATTATTCTTTTCCGTAAAAATATTTGTCATTGCGAAAAACGCATTTTCAACGTGACAACGGTCTTGAGGATTAGAAGCTCGAGGCTATCGGAGAAGCGGAACGTCGATTTCCGCGCGAGGGGAAAATCCATCGATTTTTTCAAGTAAAAATATGTTGTCGGAAAAAAAATGAAGCTCCACCGTGACAATGTTTAAACATTGCCGTGACCAGGATTCGAACCTGGGTTACTACGGCCACAACGTAGGGTCCTAACCACTAGACGATCACGGCTACTGGAGCAGTTGAAAGTCAAGTCTCGAGAGAAGAAAATCGATCGAGATAGCGGGCCACTTGATCGATCTACCGTAACGAGAGCTCTTTCTCTCTCCTCCTTTTTCCTGAGACGCCTGCAGCACGCGCGAGCGAAAGTTCATCTCAGCGGCCGGCGAGATACTGCGATAAGAAAGGCGATTACACTTCATCATGTCATTCGCATCGTTGCGAGAAGCGAACATGAAAAAAATGCGAATGAAGAACTTTCCATCTGCTCGTCGTGACTCCACCGTCCAGGAGGTGTTATTCGCTCAACCTCCCAGTCTTTCTTCTGTCTAAATCGATATTGTTTTTGGTACGAAGTCGATTCCTCACGATTCTGCCAAATTTATAGTAGCTTGAGAAGATTTAGAGATGCTGCGACGAAACACGAAATGGATTAGGAAAACAGCAGGATGAAAAGTGAACGCTTTCGAAGAAATTCCAGGCTAATTCGGAGCTTTGTAAAAATCGCACCGCCCTGTAATCAGCTTTCGAACGGTTCGTGATAGCGAATACAGATAGGAGCACACGTTTATTTATACATTTCGTGTTGCACCAACGCCTTAAATTTTCGGCCCCTAAACATTTGTTGGCCAAACAGCCTCGTATGCCAAATTCCATCTTGGCTTTCCTTCGCGTTTTCTCTAAAATTCGCACGCCTCTTTGATAATATTTGTTCTCGGGGTGTAGAGTAAATTTACGAGACGAGAAGAATCTCCAACTTTTTTTTGATCGGGCTGGAATTTCGAGTGAGTTAAATGACGATCGAACCGACGTTTGCGTTGACAAAGCGATACAAGAGTTCGAAGCTACGCTTTTTTCCGGTTCGCAAATGTTCGTTGAACCCTCGACGCTTTTCATGAGGCGTTGCAAATCTTATGGAACAAAATTTCAGGCCTCGCGCCGCCAAAATTCATTCTGTTTGTCGAAACGATTAACTTTATTTCATTTAACTCTTTTTCATAAACAAACGGCGCACCGAAGCAGCGCGTATTTCAAAGTCTACCACTCTCCGGCTTCCGGTGCTGTTTGATTGAAAATTTATAACCCGAAGATGCGGCTCAGGCATTTCAGAACCGTACGAATAAACCTTTAAATACATTCGTACACAAATTCTATGCGCGTATCTCCATCTCGAATATTCAAAAATTCCTGGGCAAGAATTTCATTTGAAAAATCCTTTTATTACTTTCATTTTATTAGTTTTATTATTTATCAGTTTTATTGATCATTTTTAAGCCTTAATTTTATAAGTTTCTCAATAATTTTTCATTAAATCGTGACCAATAAATAAACCTTTATTTCTTCGAAACGGTCCAACTCAGAAGGGCTTAAATTCTGTCGTATTGAAATATGAAATAAATAAATACTTCTCTAAAAACAGAAAACAATAAATAAAAAAGGTAATTATACAGAACCGGGGCACCGCTTTAAAACTACTCCAATTTTTTAAATAATCTATCTTATGAATCAGTAATGATGCAACAACGACACAAGAACAGTAATGATACAAAGTACAACAATACGATATAGGAAAAAAAAAAATTGTTCCCTAAAATTGAGGTGGTGCCTCCTGCATAATTACGATAAAAAAAAATTATAAATTAAATTGGCACATGATTCGCGTGATTTTTTTTATTATCCATCAGCAATGACGGCAGAGACATAAATGAATGATAAATAACTAAAAAAATACTCGTATCCGTTCTTAAGTGACCTCGTACCAAGGAGAAGCGTACGAAGCTCGAAGAAAAAAGAGTTCGAAAATGATGGATACCTCCAGTCTGCCCACGACAGGATAATTAACCAGTTTAACTCGCATTACTGTCACTAGTGATTTTCTTATTTTCTCGGTGTGCCTTCCGGGTGCGTATAGCGATATACGGATCCACGTGTACATGCATGCGGGGCTGCTTTATTTCGGGAACATTGAAAAGAGAGTGTATCCTAAACCCTTTTTCATCTGGCGCGGTGTAAAAAGACCCGGTGAGTTCTCGGCGTGAGGCGCGAGAGAGCAGAGCGGCGGGGAAAAGTCGAGGGACTCGAGTCATAATTCCAGCGTAGGGAAGCTCATATCGCGTGCGCGTTCTCGTATTTTTTCCTCTCGCTCGTGCACACTCCTCAAAGTCTATTAGTACTAATGTCCACGACGAGGAAGAAAATCACTTTGGAGAGTCTCGCGTCACGAGCGTGCGTCGCTGAAAGTCGCTCGAAAGTCGAAAAAAACGGTGAAAAAATATCGGAAGAGGGGAACAAATGGCAGAAAAAATGGATCTAGAATAGACACTTTTTTCGCCTTTTTCATCTCCGTGTCTAATGTGATACTCTCCGGCTCTCCTTTCCGGAAGTCGACACGAGACTCCTGTCAAAAAGCTATACGAGCGTACAGACTTTCGAAGCGGATTATCGACTCTCTTCTCCTCCCGTTCGCGATGCTTACTACCCGCGTTTCTTCTTTTTCGTTTCGAGTTACGCCGACCAACTTTTGTCCCTTCCGCATATTTCACGCTTTCGTTTTTATTTTCCATATTAAAAATAAACGAATGATTAATTGCACACGAAGATGATGCACTCCTGGACAACTTGCCACAAGCAGACTCTTATTTATTGTGTTTATCTGATTCGTGCACATTTTTACAGCCGCTGATTTGAAAAGCCGAGTGTGAACGATGAGCGCAGATATTTATTGAGTTTCTAATTGCACGTTCCGACACCTCGAAAGGTAAGTGATCTAAATATTATTCTTGAAAAAGGACAAGGTGAAAAGTGCTTGAAAAGCAAACGATAAAAGAGAGACGTTGATATTCATTGGTACGGAAGGAATTTAACCGCCATCGACGATCATTCTTGGGAATAAATAGCATTCATTAATTAAGCGAAGGGTGAAATTGTGACTGGTCGGATGCGATTTATCGATTCTGAGCTCGAAAGGCGAGCGTCCGACTAGCGATTTCCATGCGTCTGTGTCCGTGCAAAAATTCCTGGGCTGGTACCCGTCCAGGAAAACTCACGTTGAATCGATCATTGACAGCAGTCCTCGATGTTGACGTTCGATAATGACTGCCATAACGAAATAATCATAAAAATTGTTCGTACGACTGTTCCAGGAGCCAGCATGTACCGACTTTAGATGACAATTTAGCGACGCTAACGCCCCTTAGGCTTCTTCTTTCACATCAAAACCTTTTTTACTATTTCATCATTATCGTCGACTTTATTCAACTCCTATCCATTGCAATCCCGCATGTTGAACCGGTTTCAATTTGTCATCCAATTAATATCGAGGCTGGATCTCGCCACTGGGATAGCACTCGCCGGAGGGACTCTCGGCTGAATTTATTTATCTTCGAGTGCACATTTCTCTCGTTATGTTTTTATCTTAATTCGTGAAGAAAGTTGGAACAAAATCGGCTCGCAGAGGAAAATCCATTGAATTTCAAATTCGCCGTGGCGTTTGGCCCAGTTTGGCCGCTCGAAAATCATGCGTATCCTGGTGCATGGGTTCGTTCAAAAAGACTCTTATTCGTCGCGTAAAAAACGCATTTGAAACGAGGCATTTTGGAAAATGATTTCCGCGAGAATTCTACTGGACGTTTAATAATTTTTTTTGGATAACAGCGAATGAGAATTGGGCAGTGAACGACGATCGAGTCGATCGATTTTTCGACGTTTCAATACCTCTTTTTTGCCAATGCGAAGAGTTTAGCAGAAGTGTGAAGTCTCGGAGCACGTGCTCCAAAAATACGAGCAGGCGAGGGGCATCTGGTCGGGCAAAAGAAAAATATAACGAAGCCACGTGCGCGGGTGTACTTTACGCACGAGGGGGCGAAACGACACGCACGAACAAATGATATTGAAATAAAAAGATTGAGAATATTGCACTCGATGCATTTGACGATTTTCGATGCTTTTCATTGCGCCAATTGAACGATGAAAAAAGACGAATGACCAAAGACAGAAAGATCGTGAGAAAGAAGCGAGAGAGAAAGAGAAAGCAAGGAGAATAATTGAATCGAGATGAGAGAGCGAACCCGCGTACGGAGAGCGACTCTCGTTTAATTAAATAGTGCCGAAGGCTATTTTAATCAACTTCAATTTATAGTCCATTTTCAACAGAGCGGATACGGTCCCTTTCCTCCGAATCGCGTTTCCAAAATCTCATTCACGGAGATGATGAAAAAGATTTTCTTTTTTTTTTCACCGCTTCAACAGCGTCTATATTTGCTATTAATTTCTCAGTGCGATCGAATATGTCTGAGAAGATGGCGAGATAAAAGACAAAAAAATGGATATTCCAGCACGTGCGAGTCACGGTTAACGAGGACTCGGTTTTTCTCTTTTTCTTTCTCATGTCGATGAGTTTACGATAAGTAAGCGTAATAAGCTCTCTGAGTAAAGTGCAAGTCACATATGTACGCCGGACAACCCTTTCTCGTATGCGAACGTATATAAAGGCAGGCTGTATTACACTGTATAAATATTTGACTTGCGTGAAAAACATGTGTTGGATCTGAGTGCGTGACGCTTCGCGCGAAGCAAATGTACATTTGTTCTTCCTCGTAATTACAAGAAAACTTGTAATATTTAAAAATTCATTTTTGTAGGCGATATGAATATTCCGTTATTATCAGCTGCTGAGCAGTCCTCACGAGTAATCAAAAAAAGATAATTCCTTTATTAAACGTATATTCAAATGAGATTATTCAATTGAGCTCCCGCCGATTGGGGGGCAGCAACAAAAATTTGAGCAAGGAAGAAAACGGCGTTCGCACGAAAGCCCAAGTGTTGTTGTTGTTGTCGTTCGAAAAAATAAACGAAAATAAAATGATAATTTTTATTCCTCATGAATATAAATATAATTATAAATTCTGGAGCAAACGGAGCGCAAATGAAATGCAATTAAATGAATTAGTAACGAATTGATAATTGGTGTTCAATTAATTTGAGCATTTTTTCTAGCTCGAGTCTCCGTGAGCGAGGCCGAAGCGGTAATGGGGAACTCGCATCGTAAAAGCGGTCAGGCTGCACGATAGATTTTTAACGAGTGCAAACCTCACTCGGAAGAATGAACAGAAGACGAGGACGAAAAAGAATAAAAATCGAAGAACACGAAACGAAGAAATAAGATAGACGGTAAAAGGCAATTCGTGCAACCCTCTCCTATTATTCGGCTGTTGCAAATTTATTCGAGTGGCCGCGCACGAATAACTCCACGCGGTGTGTGCTGGACGGGCTCTCGTGTACCAGCATGCGCGCACCCGAGAGTACGCTCCCTCGAAAACGAGAAACGATTCTCCCTTATGGCGAACTTATTTATCTCGAGTGGACCATCGCCTCGATTCGACCCTGTGAGGATTTTTTATTTTTATTACTCGAGTGTCGAAGACTAATGGGAAATTTGAGGGGGGGGGGGGGGGGCGAAGAAAGAGAGTAAAAAAAGTTTAACAATTTCGTTGTCGAATGAAAAGAGCTCGAATGTCGATTGGTCGTTGATCAACAATTCGGCGGTTTTTCCGCAACGATTTCGACAGTCGAGCAGCGAAAACGGAATAAAATACGGGCGCCAAATGCTAAAGAGTCCGCAGCAAAAGAGTTTTGACGCGCGCGCAAATAAACATGGAAAATCGAAAATGATTTGAACCCCGGAATTGGGTTAACAGGATTTCGCGCGAGCAAAAGTTAAAGAAAAACGAGTTAAGCAGAAACCGTAAGAACTTTATGAAGAATAATCGCACGAAATATAAGCGAATGATAATATTTCTCGTGATTATGAGTGACGGGCTTTAGAGTATACACGCAAATATGATGGCACATATGTGGCGGGCAAAAGTTCAACTGGCTTGAACGGGGTTGATTCGATTGTGAATTCTCGAAACGAGACCTGCGTGTACACGGGTCGCCGACCTTCCGTATACCAAAAGCCGCGACGTTCACTCCTACACGCGAGACACAAAGGGTGTGTCGGATGAGTGATGCTGCGACTCGTAGGTTCGACGGATCCTCAAATTCTCAAGAGGCTATTTTTTCCTCCCCCTCTTCCCGTCCAACGCACCGGGTTCGCTCGCCCACCGGTCGTTCGATGTCTCCCAAACCGCTCGTCCGGAGGAAAAATACGTTTTTAGGACACGTTGTATGTATTTGTGTTTATAATATATGTATAGTTAGACAGTAATATATAGGACGAGATAGCAGTCGTACATGTACGTTAGAAGACAATTTGAGAGTGGCGAGAGAGCGAGTACGCGGTCGTTACACTAACTGGCAATCACGGTAATGCGTTCATCAGCAGTAACGCGCGGCAAGAGAATCTTCCTACTATACCCAACGCCGCAATAACTCCTCCTCCGTACACGGGACATCATTTGTGATACACTGGTACACTCTCGAGCATATATACCTCTCGCTCCTGCTGTGTCCAACTCGCTGAGCTACAAAACTGTCCTGTTGTGCCGCATCTTATTCATCACTTCGATCTCAATTTTTTTTGTTTCTCGAAGCTTGGACGACGCTTCTACGAGTCTTATTTATATTCATCGAAGGGGATCTCGGCGAGTATTACTGCGAGAGAGCAAAGAAAGAATCTCCAAAAGTGAAGGAATTTGATGGAGGAACTTCCATCTCGCATGTTCGACATATTAAACGAAATAAATTTTCCACGCTCATTTCCCTAATCGATCCGCATAAGGAAGCCTGCCGTCGATATTTTATGACGATCATTATTCTCACCGACTCCTCTCGATGACCTTTCATTTCTAGCGTTCGACGTGCCAAAAGGCTATGCGAGAGCGTAACAGCTCGCACCTGTGAATTGCAACTTACTGCCGGAACGCACCGTTGCCCCTTAATTGCAGGTGTTGATAATTAGCTCTCCGTATCGCGACGTGTCTCGTACGGTACGCCGCTTTTCTCGACGTATCGATAGTCGCGCCTACGTACAGCGGGGACTGTGCCTTATTAAGGAGAAAATCTACGGGGTGTGCTGCGGAATTCGAGCTCGGGTCTGTAGACGACGAAATTCTGATGAGAAACGCTTCTGATTATTTTTCTCTCAGGCACGCCAATCGGGAGATATTCGACGACAAGTGAGAGCCAATCCGGCACGTCGAGAGCCAGGAGCAGGGCGTTCCTGCGCGAGCTTATCCCCTGAGCGGCCCACGCGCGGGCGCTCGCTCCCCCACTCGAGGCGCTCCTTTTTCACGGCGCGGCGGCCGATTGGCCAATACTTGCTCCACGAATATCTCGTTGACGCTGCATCTTAGAGAAAAATTTCCAAGAACATTTCGGTTGAGGATCTTCCGAGCGATCTGCTGCTCCGCAAGTACTCAATACAACTTTCCGATTTCCCTGTAGATTCCGCGCGAAAATTTGTATGCTCAGGGACTCGAGTAACTGTACTTTTGTTCTCAACTTGTCCAAGCTACTTCTTACGTAGGTCTTTGGCATCGATCGCGATGCGTTCGAACTTTGAATCTCGACGAATAGGTGCGCCACTCTTTCGGTACGTGACTTGGACGCGTAAAAACATCGTCTATCGCTGAAATCATGGGGAACGGCTGCACCGCGAGAGCTCATGAGTCTCTCGCGTATGATACACCTCCCATGAAGCAACCAATCATTTCTGTTACATTATCGTAATTGGACTCGTAACAATCTTCGTGAAGACGTTGGCACATTTCGTGGAAATGCTCTTCAATATAAAGCGTTTTGAAACGTCGAAAGGAGGCATGCAGTTCCACGAGGGAACTGGACTGTGCTTAATTCCAAATAAATAAATCGTTTGCAAATGAATCGCAACTTCATGCGGGGTTACAAAAATTTTTGTTCGAGTCTTCGATCAATCTTCAGTGAATGTGTTGAAAAAAATTGTCGATTCGTTCACACGATTGAAGCGACGGGGACCGTGGCTGAAGATTAATGTCCTCGTGGGCTTTCATATCTTGACAGCGATTACAAAATTAGAGATGGAAAGTTACACAGATAAGAATTTATCGCAATAGAAATAGTCAAGAGAGTAATAGCGTCTTCGCCGTAATAATATGCGTAACTCGTGCTCGTGTTTGCGGTTTAATGCACGACGAGTCTCAGCTTCTCATATATTATGGATATTCGTGCATGATAACCGAGTCGTTTATGCGCACGCACGTGCGAGAATCGTTCCTCAGGATCGTAAACATAACGTAGTGAGTACGTCGCTTCCGGCAACTCTTGCGGCAACTCGCAGTAATATCCTACCGATTCGCCAAACGTTCGCGTCTATTCCATCTCCGGACGTACGACGTGCCATCGACTTTTCTGCGTCTATAAAAATTTACTTTGAATCAATACTTTCGCAAAATTTTTGCTTTCGGATCAACTTTCGGGCTATTCTCAAGCAAAAAGAACGAAAACTTTTTTCGACTCGAGGAAAATAGGGAAATCCGGCGTATTTAAAAAGCACGATTAAACTTTACCGCGTTTCAGTTTTTTGTTTTCTTGCACCGTGCTGGGCTGGAACGCGGAACAAAAAATTTTCGACTCCAGCTATATCCGGTCGTTTGACAGCGTCAGGGAAATCAATCATCGTTAAAGTGAATCGCTGTTAAATATTTTCGGGCCTCTAATGACACGGGGCGGAACGTACGGTAATTTTAACCTGGCCTCATTATTGCCCAAAAACTTTTACGGTTTTTACGACAATCGTGACGATTTTTCGAAGCCTACTCGGCCTCATTATTATCGAAAAACTTCAACAAAACGAGGATCGCGATAATTTTATACGATTCTAAGAATCGTAGAAAAAGAAGGGATCTTTTGCCTCACGGCTGTTCAAAAGCCTTTGGAAAACGACAATCGTAATAATTTTTGAATATTCTCCGAATACTTTGATGAAGCAACAATCGTAAAGATTTTCGAGAATCCTGTGATTTGAAAGCGATCCAAATTTTATGAAGACTTTTGTGCGGTCACGTTCATCGTAAACAAAAGTAAATTAATTTTTTTATCATTTTCGTTGGTAGTATAATTTTAGCAGCTGAATTTTATTTTTTATCTTGTTAAAATGAACCCCTTTCGGTTCAAGTGTTCAAACGTATGATTTCTCAATGACAATAGGAATTTTATTAGGATACAGTGATTGGGATGAAAAATATTATGATAATTTATTCGGAGCAAGACTAATCTCACGCGAGAAAAGAATTTTCACGAGACGATGATTTACTGTGTCTCTCTCCAGTTTGAGAATTTGAGAATTCATTAATGAGACATAACTATAGAATTGAGGTAATCGATATGATAGTTTTTGAGGCGGAACTTCATTGAATTAGAGAAAAAACACGAGTGAGCAATCTATTAGAGCGTAGAGATTATCACACACATGATTATTCCAATAAAAGTGTAAATTATAAAGAAACGTTAAGTTTAGTACATCACCTGACGAAGTCTTGATTAACTGTAATTCGAGTGAAGGAAAAAATTCATCTCCATCACTGGTTCGTTTGATCACACAGATGTAAATCTCGTCACGTCAAGAAATCTCCCTGTACTTTGGCAGCTCAAGTACAATTTCAAGGGTCAAGACGTAATTATTACACAAAATATCGATGTTAGATAAACTGATTGAATATTTCCATGGCACAATCTTCGCTGTCAACAAGTTTCTTTATTTTATAACATCTTTTAAACATCTCTGTGATGAAAAATTGATTCGGAAGCATAAAGTATGGTGAATAAATTTGGTCGAATCGTTTGGAAAGTTTATTTGTTGATTCATCCGGAGAATGAAATGAGCCCTTCAACATACCTCGCCAAAGCTCCGCGCGTATTCGTTCGTTTCCAATAACGTAGCATCTGGGTGTTGTGACGAGAGCACGAAAACACGAAAATAATCGAATTTAAGGTCGATGTATTCTCAGGCTTGAGTGAATCTGGTCTGATGGAGATTGCGGAGCGATTAGTCGCGGAGATTCATTTATATCCCAAGAAAAACATGCATGAGTATATTATTTTAGAAAATCCGGAGCGTCCCTGTCTTCGAATGGAGGAGTGTGTCTTCGCTTGGCTCACGTAATCTGGTCGACCTGGTTTAGACGAGAAGGTCTTTCGGCTGAAATAAACGCATCATTAGTTCGTTGAACGAGGGTATAAAACGTTCGACTTTAAATTCGGCAAGCATCGAGGAGTTTTTTCATCTATTCAGAAAATTTCAAGTTACCAAAAATTCCTCATGAAATTAAATGCACTTTCGGAATGCGGATGCCCGGAGAGCTTCGCGTACGCATCGCATATCGAGTAAATCCAGCGGAGGAAGATGCGAAGGAAAAACGGAAAAAAAGGGTTTTGCACCGGTCCCACTTGAATCGACGTCACGAGGGTCCATCGATTAATCGAACTCGCATTAATAAACAGTGGAAATAAATAATTTTCCCGTTCATTAGGACAGACACGTGCTAAAAATCCATTAATATCTTCATCCAAGTTGATTTGAGCTTAAAAATAAGATAAACAGATCGATAAAAGATTAGGACGAGAGAAGAACGAGCCTTTGGCTCGATGCTTCGACAAGGCCATTACAATTTCGCAAAATGGCACACATTACCACGAGAGCGTTTCTCTCTTCTGCACCCAATAGCCTCTGTCTATCATCGACTTGTTTTTTTTCCTCGATCGAAGGGAGAGCTTCGTAGGGCAAGTATATACAGGGCGTAGGATGGCTCGTGTCGATCGTAATCGTTGCCAACGGCTCTCTATGCCTGTATATTTCGCCTTAACATCTTATGCAGCCTTGATATCGATAATGTTGGTCTGCGAATGGAAGAAAAAAGAAGCAACAGCCACGAAGAAACGTCCAACACTCGAGGCTCTTCCATAGACGATTTCTTTTTTTTATTTCTTCGTTCTTCGAGTATATATGTGCTCTGTTACATTTGCCAGCAGCAAACTTCCCGAGCGAATGGATCTCAGATATACACTGCGAAGGAAAAAATCGTCGAACATAAAGAAAATGAGCGAGGGAGGGGGAGAAACTCTCGCTTGAAAATACGAGGAGCAAGAGCATGAATAATTATAATGATATCCCAAGGATACGAGTACATTTATATACGAGTCCTTTATATTTATGTATATATGAACTATTTACCTCTTTTTCCCCACTTGAAATGGGCTCCGGGAGCGCAACGCGTGCACGAAACATTTTAATAAGCCTCCGATGGCATTGCGCCGTGTGTTTATGCGGCGCGTATTCCAATTATCATTTCTCCTAACGGTTATTACTCAATACATACTTTTTCGACGCAATCTCCGCAGCGAATGCATCGCTCATCGCTGTGCGGAGTCGAAGCTTCTCCTTTGAGGTCACACACTCACCACACTGGTGCAAATTCGCACTTGGACTTTTAAAAACTTTTCATTTCATCCATGAGTGCACGATATTAATCTTACAACGAGACTTTTTAGAGGTAACGATTCCTCATTAATCGATCAGAATCATTTAAAAAATTGAAAAATACAGTTTTATGATAGAAAAATTGTCAAATTGTAGAAAGAAATTCTGAAGCTCTAGACAATTGAAATCTTCGTGGGTGCAAATTCGCACCGGTGTGGCGTCTACGGGGGGTTAACGGAGAAGAGGAAATTATTGGGAACGATTTCTTCTCCTTTTCGATGATTCAACAATGGAATGACGCTCGTTTAATTGTGATTAAAATTTCTGGAAATTTTAACCGAGCCCGCAGCCGCGAGAGCCAAGTTCGGCTTTTTCTTCCACCGCTCCTTTGATTTATCGCTGCAATCTCGACGAGATATATATTCTTAAAGGATAAACAAGAAATACGAATAAAAAGAAGACTCGGCGTATACGTATGCGAGTCCCGATTTAATTGGTATTCACGAGGCCGTCTGGCTACTGCAGTAGCTGGAATTTCGTGTTTGCATACGCGGTATCGATCATTGCCAATGAGCTTTTAACGCCGCCTTTTTGCCAAGTCTTAGCGCTCGTAGAACGTTCATTTTCATTTTTTGACGTTGCTTCTTCGCTCTCTTTTCAATGGTAATTCAATTTTGATAAATAATAGCTTCGCGAACCGGCGGCAGCGTTATCGCGCAGACACAATCGTTCAAGTTAAATTGATTTCATAACGCTCGTTAATAATGAAATTCATAATTAAGCGTGATATTGAAATTACTATTTATTGCCAGATTCGTCAGTTTTTCTTTCACTTATTCGGACCACATTTTTTCATCAAGGGGGCATCCTGCTTTAGAAAGTCAAAAAAATCTATTGTTTTCGGGAATGTTTTTAGGATAGACGCGGAAATAACTCACCGCGTAGCAAACTTTTCGGTATGGTTCTAAGGATGCTTCAAGAATGTACAAAAACATTTTTTTCAAGTGAGAAATACTAATTTGCACATGGTTCATGCGCGAAGTCTGATTGTCGAAATTCTCAGCGACGAAAATTCCAATTTTTTTCCATTTTCATATATTCTCACTACATATGAACCTATAAAAACTCGAAAAAATGGCAAAATTCTATATTTTTAGCAAGTTAAAAAAAAAACGCTTCTAAAGAAGAAGAATATCACTTCAACGTGCTGTAAATATAGAATTTCGCAATCTTTTCAGGTTTTTATAGATTCATGTGGAAAGAAAATATGTGAAAATGGAAAAAAAATTTGGAATTTTTGTTGCAGAGAATAATTACGATCTCCACATTGTACACAGCTGAGAAATTTCGACAATCAGAATTTGCACATAAACCATGTACAAATTAGTATTTCTCACATGAAAAAAATGTTTTTGTACTTTTGAAATATCCCTGAAACTATACCGAAAAGTTCACTATGTTAAGTCATTTCCGTCTATTCTAAAAACACTTCCGAAAACAATCGATTTTTTGGACTTGCTACAGCAGGACCCCCCCTTAATAGTTACGTTTTACCATCGTCTGTTTCGTTGAATGTTCCATGAACAGAGTGAGACACTGCGAATCATGCCGAGTTTTGTGTGTAGTCGAAGCTGCCTAAGGTCGGTGCACCACTCGAGAATCATTAGAGAGCCAGGGCAGCAACGATGATTAACGAATCACCCAGGTCGTTATGCATACACGATCGTTACGTCGCGGTGATGAATACTTTGGCACACTCGAGCACGTGATTTTTCAAAAAATTCTTCTTCGTTTTTTTGCTCGACAAAGAAATAATTTGCGAACGAAGTATTCAGGGGATTTGACACTTCCTGAAATCTTTTTGAGTGAGAAAAATTCGTACGGATCGATATTCGAATTGGAAAAGTATAATTGGAAAATGTTGAGTTTGCGAGCTCGAGCAAACGGCTCATTTATCATCGATGATGGAAACTAAGCATCGAGTCAACTTACAGAAGAACGAGGAGAGAGTTGGAATGGCAGATCTTTCGAGCTCCATGGGTGGCCCATCACCGGAAATGGAAACTCGCAGTTTCAGTGCTGGGTTTCAATGTCGAGGGTGGTCTCTGTGTCTTTCGGCACTAATCTCTCCTTCTCTCGGTCTTATCTTGCCGCAAAACCGGCGAGGGAGAATAAAAAATTCATTACAGACTAGGAACCGTGACACGTGCTGCATAATGACACGAATCGTTGTGGTCCGAATCGTAAGATCCGTGTAAATTACCGATCGACGAACGAGAACGTGGAATTAAAATTTTTCTCCATTTTTTTTCGGAGACAAGATAGACGGCAACAATTTCTGAATTTTTCTGACCAGTGGTTCGCGCGCCATCTTTACTTGGAAAAATCGTTAGACTTTGCTTTTTGTGTTTCCTCTATTTCTCTCTCCCTCGTGCGTTATATTTCTCTTTTTCCAGTCTACTAATTGAATTCGAATAACGATCTTGACTTTATGGCAATGACTCTGAAGGAGAGAGACAAAAGAGGGGGGGAAAGGACGGAAAAGGAGAAAGACGCGGCGAGAACGAGGCTCGTAAAAGATTCTTTTACGATACAGGAGAGAGCCCTTGAATCGCAGAAGTGTAATTACGTAATATTATCCACACTACGATTTTTCCGTTTATTATATATTTTGAAACGAATATTCCGAATGGTCTCTCGAGGAACGTATTTCAATAAGAAAAAAATTATTGGAATTTATACAGAGAAGCGATTTTTTGAGCACGATGATTTCTAAATGTGGGTAAATTATTCCCAATTCGAGTCTCATCGTTTCACTGAAATTTTTGTGGCACGAAATTATTTCGAGCTTCTCGCGTCAACCGATGATCGAGCGATACTTGGAAAATGCCCAAAACTTCCGTCATTACAACCGATCGAGCTCGTGAAAGAAAAAACGAAGCAACTAATTGACATTTAATGGAGAAAACGCTTGAAATGAGAACTGAGTGGTTTATATATTGAATGAGAACATGCATGCAAAAGTTGGGTGTAGCACATTAGCAAAGTGTCTCGAGGGAGTTGCTTGCAATAACGAGATTTGCGGAGTGGGGGAAGGAAGAGGAACGAGTACGTGTCCGTTGAAGCTTCCTGCAATAACGAGTATACAGCGATTGGCCGATTGCCCATTCGTATGAGAATCGTCGAGACGCGATATCCTTTTATCACTCGTGCTCAAATTCGGAATAAATATGTATTCTCATCGCGCGACATTAATTCGATTGCGTTTTTTTGTTTCATTCAATCGTAAAAACGAGACTGCAGCGCCGAGGCCAAAAGCCGGAACGTGTCGAACAATCGACCGTAAATCCGATGCCTCAAAATTTTCAATTCAGCGAGAATAGTTCACTAAAAGCGAGACACAAAATGATACTAATTTCGTACGAAAAGGAGGAACGATGTGAAGAACGTCGAGTATAAAAATATCGTCAGAAACGAAATTCATTGAAAATTAACATCCCTACGCGAGCGTCACGTAACCTTGTCCCAAAAGAAACTTGACTGACGCGCCGAATCGTCAAGCTGCATGAGAATTCATGATTTATGCATTTAGGAAACTGGAAGTAAACGGCGGGAGGATCTCTCCGATGCAGAACGCTGAAGAACACACGAATTTACAATGGCTCCGGCGACCGGAGAGGACGAGAGAGGGAAAGAAAATTTTCGAGAGTCTATGCACAATACAGGAGAAGGAAGAGGAACGATTTTTTTAAAATTCGGCACAAGTCGTAGAGCGTCAAAGGGGGAGGGACGAAACGTCAATTTTTCGTGAGAGACGCGTGCCTATTGTCCTCAGTGATGAGAAAAAACGTCCCGCACAAACATATACGAAAAACACGTGTATATATTTGTACAGGTAAAAAAGGACGGAGGCGAGGGTACATCCGTTGTTAGGCCGTGGTAGCTTATCCGGAATCTAAAGTAGTATCCTACCCTCTCGAGCGTGCGACAAAACAGCCGAGAATGATTTTTTTTCTCGATTTCTCTCGCGCTCTGCCACCTCCACTGATTCCCAAAGGCTCGATTACTTAGCAGCCCTTTCTTCGAAGTTGCTTAACGACCAAATTTCCATTTCCGATCTCGCAACCCGCGCACGCTGCTCCGCCAACTTCCTCCCCGGTGCATCTCGCACGACCTTGACACCTGTGACGTCACTCTCTCCATTGAGCAGAATTAAGGAGTTTCGGTACAGCTTATCTTTGGGGGGGATCAGGGTGGCAAATCCATTGTATTCTAGGAGGGCGCCAACTTCTACACTTTCACTTTTCATTATTAAGAGTAGGCTTTATTACGTGAGCAATTATGTATCCATCCATATTTTCTGTAATGATGAATGCTATAGTTTACTTTACTTATTATGGATATTTTTTATGTTATTTCTAAAAATTATCAAAAAATGTGACGCGAACGTGACAATCGCGGCATTGCTCCGTCGTGTTTCGTTTCGCGTGTAGTGCTGGCCGGCCTGCTGCTCTGTCGACAGGTCCTCTCGAACAGCTGTGTGGACAATCTAACCTCGGTCTCGAAGTTTCAACCTCGCGATCATTTTGTCAGTAGTGTTGAATTGTTTTTTTTGTTATTATCGTAATGGTGCCAAGAAAACGGTGGAAAGGCAAATGGGTGACCGAAGCTGTTCATGATAAAAGAGTGAAACAGACAGAGGTTGGTCAAAATCCATCCACTCCACTTGACCGCTTGAAATTTCGCGCCGATCCTGACATAATGCAACGTTGCCGTTACTTTCTTGGAACGTGGCGAGAGTCAATGGAAAATGAGCAGTTCAGTAATTTGTTTTTACGAAAATCTAACAAACTATGCAGAGAAACTTCTTGAAAATTTTACACAATTATCAGTTTAATACAACGTGGAAGTTGGTGTTTTTCTTTTTAATGTGTAAGCATTTTTTAAATTATGAAACAAAAAAAAATGTGGTTTGTGCCATCTAATCCCGTGTTAAAATGCTTCATAAGAAAAATTTATTTCTCAAAAAGTGTGTTGTGAATCAATCTCAATTTTTGCAGGTGAGCCTTGACATTATCGACGAGCATATGGAAAAAATTTCAAAATAACCTAAGCATTTTGGTTTACTGTACCGAAACTCCTTAAAGAAGGCGAGAAAAACACCAAAAGGTATGCGAGATCCTTGGGATGGAGCTGAGAACGAAGTTGAAGATCGAATTCACGCAGGAATGACGGATTTCAGGGACTCGGGAGTCGTGAATTAAGGTACGTTTGAAATTTGAGATTAATCGCAGTTTTTTCAACACGAATTTTATCAGAAGGATCCCTTTTCAAAGGGTTCGTTCCCCGATGCTGTTGAATCTCGATTATTATATTTTTCATTCGGATGCGATTGTACAGCAGATCATTCCCGAATAGTATGAGTTTTTAAAAGTATTTCCAGTGACTCCGTAAGAGCTTTTTTCCTTTGAGATCTTCTCGGAGATCTCGTTTCGTGTACTTGTTGTTTTCTCACCCAATGAAAGGCGCAAGTGAATTTTTCAGGTGCGTTTTGGTCGCTCAACGCCGCCCTTCCATCGAGGCGTTGCGAATATATCAAATTTTCGAAAACGAGATCATTCAGCTGAGAAGAATGAAACGAACTCGCGCGTCTCAGATCATGAATACGCAGTATCCCTCGTTTGTGAGACCCTTTTCATATTACCAGTCGAGACCAGCACTCCATTGAAAACTCACCTCAAAAAACTCTTCGCCTCTTACAAAAAGAGAAGGTTACACGACAAGCGTGTTCCCACGTTTTTCTCTTCGCTAAATTCAAGTTTGGTTAGTGCACTGCAGAACATCGTCGTTCCTATATGACGTCGCAGAAAAATATTTTCACTTCTCTCGGGTGGGGTTCGATATGTCGAATAACCGAATTGTGGATTCGAAATCTCAAGAGTTGTGAGATTGGAGAAAATCGAGTAATAATTAGAAATTCTTATTCCCGATCGACTATTTAGCAGATTGCCTGTTTAATAGAGTATTTCCTTGAATTCATATTTATTCGAAAATATATATGTCGAAAGCTCATATTTTCGAATTCAAAATGGAGAGTAGTTGTTTTATAGACAGACCAAAATATAGAGTAGCAAAAATCGAAAGTAAATTCTTCGAGCCTATAAAACTTGGATATGCAGAATAGCGGTGGATCGAAAAGGCGAAGCTCAAAATGACGACGGTTGAAATTGGGGATCACTAGTCCGAGAGAGTGCGAAGCGTGTATTTTGAGTGCTGCGTTGCTTCATTTCGATCGGTCGACTTTCTACCGTTTGGCCATTTTGACCGTTCGACTTTTTGGTGTTTCAGTATTTCAACCCCAGTAATATTTGCTCTTTCGTTATGATATTTTCGAAATTGTGAATATTCACAGTATTGCTGATCATAATGATTTATGAATCGAAAGAGCAATAATCGAATTTTCGAAAAATCGATGTTTCAGTCGTCGTCCTATGTGCCATTGTTACATTCTATTTCCGATGTAAACGTGCTTCGAGCTTTGAAGTTTCTGCTTCATTTATATTCCTCCATTCAAAGCTCCAGTCGAATCGACCCGTCTCCGAACGATCATTCGAAGTTCATAGATTCGAGATTTTAGCTCTTCGAATTTTTGTCATTCCAACACGTCATCCCCACCCGCAACGAGTGAAAACCAATAAAATAAATCACGATACCAGAGTCATCAAAATATTCATCAAAAATCGAAGCCGCGCGCATATATAAGAGCCCAGCATCGGAAGAAACGGCAGACGTCGACGAGCGTGTTTTTGTCGCTTCTTCTGAAAAAGCAGAAGAAATGATCCTGCGAGATGTTCACCGGGAGAGAAAGGTCTCTTGCATTTTTTTATCAACGACAAGAGTTGCCGCTCTGCTCGAGCTTTGAAGAAATCCCGACGGTACGTCCGAGTCCCGGGATCCTCGAGTACATTATATATTTATATACATATAAAACCATAAGCGGAACGGAATACTAGATGTTGGCTCTCGCGATAATGCTCAAATGTTCGATCGTATAAAGTTAGCCTGCCTTATATGCATACAAGTACATTGAACGTGCACCTGAGCGTTGTGGGTAGCATAATGGGCGATCTGTATATGTCGGTGAAGGGAGGGCGAAGAAACAGCGGGCGTAACGCCCGCTGTACCATGCTTTTTTCTTTCAAGAGAAAAACCCTTCAATATGTATATATTTAGATTCATTTATCTATATGTATGAGTGTGTGGAGAGAAGGGGCAGGTGCGATGAGGTCCGCGCGCGTGGCCTTCGCGAAAAGGGCACGCTCCGTGACGGCGTAATTGCCTGCACGGGGATCGTCTTCTGGTCGAATCTTTCTTTCCAGCGATAACAAAACTGTTATTTCAATTTGAGACTATTTCTCATATTCAGAGATGGGATGAAAAAAAATTGAATTTTTCGACGGTTAGAAGAGAATCGGGGGGGGGGGGGGGGGGGTTCAGTGGGCCGTTGCAATGAAATTGAATTCCTCGCGTTAGCTTGACGCTGAACAAGCGATGCTCCGCGCGGATGGAAACGCGGGATCGGAAATATCGTTCGATTTATTGAATTTTTTCCATCCTTCCTCAATGTTCAAAAAGCCCTGGGTTTTTGCGACTCGGAATACTTCCGAAAATTAATCCGATTTCGCAATGTCATTCGATGTTATTTTACTGGAACGTGGACCATGGACATGCGGAGGGAAAATAATTAAGTGGAATGGAAAAGTAGAAAATGATGAGGAGGCAGATATGGCATTGAAAGGGGATGAAATTATTTAGTATTTTACGTTTCCGTTTCATTGAATATTCCGAAACGATCTTGCCTGCTCCTCGCTCTCTTCCTCTCCGTCGTTTCCTCTCTTGGGACCAAACTTTGCCTTGCAGAAGTTATTATTAACTCTTTTGCATTGAAATATATTTTCCTTTGAAGAAGACCGTAAGGGACCTCTGTGACTTTCTCTCCCCCCTCCACCTCGCTCCCTCTCTCACTATTTCTCCCTTTTTTCTCTCGCGATATTACGGAGTTTAAGGCAGCCTCTGAAAAGAACAGACTAAACAGCGATTCCAGGTACCGCGTGTGGCGACGACGACGACGGCGTCAAATTCACTCGCACTCGGGAATTATACAGTGTGTATTCATCCATCGAGACGAGACGAGTTGAACCCTCTGTCACAATAATGCTATGCAAAGAAATATTCAAGATGCCCCTTTACTCTGGCCCTTTCTCGTTATTTTTATTAAAATTTGTCATTTTTTCTTTGCCTCATTCGTAATATTAATGAGTGAAGCTGTAACTACTGAGAAAAGGCTTTTTCAAACATTTTATTGCTACCGCACAATAATTCGCCGTGTGCAAGCTCTTGGAGGGGACAAGCGAATGTACCGCAGCGCCGGCGGAGGGGAAAAGGAACAATAATCCTGGAAGTTTTCCGTACAACTGGCATTGTGTTGTTTAAAAATATGGTTATTCTGAATTGCTGTTAAAAATTTTCCAACACCCATTCATACTACACTTACTTGTTTCATTTCGAGGATAATTATTTTCGATTAATGGCTGCTGATAACTGTATACAAATTGCTCCCACAAAAGCCATTCGTTTGAATCAACTCTACTTTTAATAAAATTTCCCAGTGGCCGACTGCTAAATTTTCCAGGTTTTTCGCGTTTTCGAGCCACCAGAGGTCGCCGCCGCTGACTTGCGCGGGGCGCATGTCGATAAAATTGCAAAAAAATTGTACGAGGGGCTTGAATGATCGAAAAAAAATTCGAACACTCTTTGTATCTCACTTTCAAGACGTTCGACATGCTTTTTCAGTATCCCATTGTAAAACATGAATAACGAGGCCAAAGTTCGGTCGAACACGTTTCCGGACGACTGAACTGGGTTCTCGCAGGTGATGGAGCGTTAAACGACTTCCCGTTAAAGATTCCAATGCGAAGAGAGTGAAAGGACGAGGAGCGGGAAAGAAGTAGGAAAAGAGAGCAGCAGGTTTGTTGACAATTTTTTCTCTCTCTTTCCTCTCTTCCTCTCGTTCTCAGGAGATTGAATCTTTTCTCGAGGGTGCGAGGAGGTTATTATTTCGGAGTTTTGGTCCAGATGGACTCTCATAGGACAAGCCGCCGAGGCACTGCTGACAGTGGGAGAATTACGAGAGTCCGGAATTCCGAAACGTTTATTCCCATGGCCCTTTTTTGAATAATCGTCTCTGTTGAAACGAACTCATCATTCTTCATTCGTGGAGGGAACAATCTTTGGAGCTCGATATTTATTTACGATCTCCGAATGTGAAAAATTTCAATCAACTCCACCGCTCGTAACTTGGTCATCGAAAGTATCCCTTTTTTGTCGCACTCCTACAAGAAAAAGCCCGAACTTTTGCACAAAAATAGTCAACCGAGTCGCTTTCCCATGCAGACAAAATATCTCTGAAAATAGAAAAAATTGGATGTTTACGAGGAGAAGAAAAGTCGATGACCAGCAACGATAAGCCTGGACCACGAATGCAAATAGAAAACGCCATTTTGTTAGTGTGTATACGACCATACAAATGTATACAAGTATGTCCAAGCGCGTAGCTCCGAAGAATCACGATTAAGGATGGAAGGAAGCATTGACCGGAAGCCACGCACGAAGATGTGACGGTTCGACGCCGCTTTTTTTAATTCTTCCTCCAACACGGCCGTTTTCCCATCAAGTGGATACTCAACGCGTATACATGAGGAGTGTACACGAGCGAGGGGTAGGCCAAGAAGAGTGGTACGATGGAGCGATCCCCTCGAGTCGCCGTCCAATAACCACGCATTGGCTGTTTCGTGCCACGTACTTGTTGAACGCGGATACGAGAACATCGGCGCCGACAGAAAGGTTTCCTAGCGGAGCTACCGGCGTCTATCATCGAGGGGGGAATGAGACTGGATGAATCTCCATCGAAGCACGAACCAAGGAAGCGAACGAGTTGGCGGAAGAGGAGAAAAAAAACGGGAGGATTAACGCGTTGAATTCTTCATGGGTCTGTTCAAACTCGAGGCGGTTAATCGATTCCGGAAGAGTCGAAGGAACAGAGAAAGTCTTCGAAGAGGTTGTACGCAGCCAGGAACTTACTTGGGCTCATTGAAAATGTAATTAGATATGTCGAAAAGCCTCGAATTGGGAGTTGGCCACTTGGAAGGGTCGATCAGAATCGTGAGTGCATTGAAAATCGCTCTGATCTGCAGCAGAGGCGTTGGTGCAACGCTGCAAAGTTATCTTGTACCGTGGAAAGTGAACTGTTGACGGGACTGCAGATGCGGCGTGACCAGCGGCAGCACACCAGGCCGGAAGGTCGTCTCTCATTTCTCGCCAGGTTTTTTCATCGGGTGGCAACCGTTCAGGGAAAAGGAGAAAAAGTTGAAAGAATTCTGGCGTATAATTGAAGATCCGGAATTCTTGGTTCCTCGCGAGTACGCGGTGCCTTGGGAATTTTTCACACGTGCGTCGTCAGCCGCGAGAGCGTTTTTAAAGGCTCTCGTAGCTTCGGCTGTCTCGACTTATCTGCGCGAGTGAAACTGCCCTTTGTTTGCCAGCAGCCAATGGACAATTAGCGTTTTCGTATGGTTCATTCCTCGTCCTCGTGGATTCAGGTTTGCCCCAGCGAGTTTATTATTTCTCAGGATTACCATGTTCGCTGCACGAGAAGTCTCCGAACGGCGACGACAGGCTGCCCCGCCGCACTGTCAAAACAACCCGTAACACCGCGTTGCCGTTCGCACCCGGATGTGTTACTTACGCGGCTGTACGCAGAAGGGCCGAGGTGCGGCCGAGCTTCGCGTCCGCGTTCTGCCCTTCTGACGCTGAAAAATCGACGCATGAGAATCGTAACTCATGCAAGCAGGAAGGACACTTGCCGAGGAGGGAAACTTGAGGCATAAAAAGTAGGAAAACGCCGGAAAATCTTTCGGGAAACATGTGCCCGAGGAAGACAAAAAAGCGGTGGAAAACTCGGGCGAATGTCGGATCGTATTTCGAGTTTCACGCCTCGATCTCGGCCTGGAAACTGGCACGATTCCTCTCGAATTCTCTCGCGCGCGACCAGGTCCATCAGCGAATCAGTGGGATATTCGTGCGTGTAATCATCTAATCCGGAGTGAAGAATGCAGCGGCCAAGTGTGAACGAGCTCGTGAGAGATCGTAACTAAAGATAATCCCCTCTGATTTCATATACCTCGGTATAATCGGGCTCGAGCCAATCTAATAGCATCGTTATATCATTGAATCCTCGTCGACGCGAACAGCAGCTTGTACATAAATATCGGGGTTAGCAGCTCGAACTGTCATGGAATTCAACGATCGGCCTCTCCGCGCGTACCTTCAATCAAACTATTCAGAATATTTTCACTCCACGATTATGTAACCCCTCGTCCTTGCTTTTCAACAGCATCGCGACCTCATTGATTCAACGCAGTCTGCCTCTTCGCAATGTTTTATTGTCAATGTAGAACACGCACATTGGAGTGGAGCAACGGCATATTTAACCTACTGACCCCTTCTACAGGCCTCCCCAAAAGTAACGTTGAGAGACTCCATTCGATTTTCACCCCGCTCGCCAGCCTCTTAAACAACTCGTACAATTTTCCCTACGTCACGAGTACTCGAGTACCGATCCCTGCTCGGGATCATAAACTTGATAAATCATAAGACGGAGGCGCGACGCACCGCGATGGACTCTCGGCTACTTATTCTCGCCCATAAAATTTTCATTTTGAATTATCGCCGGTGTTATTTACCGCCGCCACTTCCTACGCGGCGCTCATAAACAAGCGTTTTTCATTTCCTATTTTTTGTACCCGCGATTGCTTCGCAGAGAACAAAGATGCTTGGGGGCATGCAAAAGAGCAATGCGCACATCCCGGAATACCGAAGGACCGCGTCTTCGCGAACAGCCGCCTATGTGCACACACGCGCCGCGCGCGCGGTTAGGATTTTAACGGTATTTTCTCCGCACCGCGCTCTCCTCGGGCTCGCGCTCCCAGACTCCTGGGTCCGCGGATCTCTCTGGCCTCTGATGACCCTAGGCAAACTCTGTGCTGTGCACGCGGCGACGAGGGACCGAGTTTGCTCGTGCGCTGCACTCGACGAGTACCGCGTTCCTTTGGCGGCGGAAAAATCGGCTGGCGATGAGTCGCGATCGGAGGATTCCGGGAGAGAAACCTCCTCCGCTTTTTCGATTCTAACGAAGCCCACCGCCGTGACCTTTCCCAAGGCTTTCTCGCGGCTCAAAGCTTCTGGGAATCTCGCACTTTCTTTCGAGTTTACCAGTACGCTTGGGCGACTTACCAGGTGGGGAAAGATCGCTCGGGGTGATTCGCTCGACGAATATTTTTCCCAATTCTTATCTAATGAACACCTTGACACAATTCGATCGATTCTGCCATCATTTCTTTTGCATTATTCGCTCTTCCTACTGCGTTCGCTAGCTCGTGACATCTTCCCTAATTCTCATCAACTGCACACTGCACATTTGTATCTTTTTATTTTCTTTTTTCCGCAATTAGTTGTTATTTAAACTTCTTCGCTACGGTTACTTGCCCAGCCTTAGCATTGGCTTTTCTTTCGTTGCATAGTTCAAAGCTGCACTCGATCAATACTTTTAAGGAAGTTGAGGCTGTACAGTCATTTTTTTACCCAAAAGTTATGACCCGTACCTTTCAAAAGTTAGGCCAATTTACAGTTTGGCAATGTTGCATACACTTTAAGGAAAAGTTGGGAAAAAAGACGAAAAACTGGTTAAAGCTCAGTCGAAAACACGAAGGGTGACGATCCTAGCCTCAAAAAACTGCACGGGAAACAGATTATTATTAATATAATCTCAGCAAATCTCCTAATAAATCTGAAAAAAAATCGACATTATTCGGCAAGCCTTGCCCAAAATTTTCATATTTTTAGCATCATTTTAACGGAGATATAACTGAATGTGTCTTGACTTCCATAAGATTACATGTTGGCCCAAATTGTTATTGATTTTTCTCAGCAACGACGCTCCTAAACTATCTGAAAATTTAACTGATTTTTTTTTACACTTCACTTTATAAGATGCAATCGATTTAAACTTCCTCAATATTGTTACATTGGGGACGAAATAAATAATTGAAGTAACTTTCAGAATGTACTGGCCAGTTTATTCGTCAGGGAACATATAAGCTCTTCGTTTTAATAATGAGACAAATTATGCACATGCAGGAGAGGGAAACCGTAACAATATTAATTAGTCATAAGCATCCTTACTCCTCTATTGGACAATGCTCACTCGTTTCTCTTTTCGTAAGTTGCTACATATATTTTGTTTGTTTTTTTTTCTGTAATCTCTTTACTACGTGCTCCAACTGCTAGGGCATAAATATATCTAATGAATTGATTTAAAAAAAAAAATCATTTCGATGAATCAGAATCGACAGCTCTACAGGAAACTTGGATAATTAACTCGACTAAGATCGAGTTCACACACGAGTATATTTCGCTCGAGCCTCATTCACGTATTGCCTAAATTATGAGGTCTACCGAGGCAGCTCATTCTTTTGTAAATTCACGCCGCAGGTAGCATTACTCCTCAAATAAACACGTGCCGAGCCCTTGAATCGCACACCAGCAGGCTCGAGGTCGAAAAGCAAACAATTCTTCGGCTCTTCCGGTGGAAAGTGAGTTTACGAGGGTGGGATAAAGACAGAATAATGTTTGGAGAACAACGAGACTCTGCGGAAACAATGTTTTTCCACTGCTTCGGTTCCCTTCGGGTTCGTTTCCGAGCCGTTTTTTCTATGCCCGTGCATACAAACGATCGTCGATTAACGAAAGGGCGTAACTTGCAACAAAGATCCAAATTCACGAGAAATTCGTCAACCTTTTATTTTCCCTTAAGTTTCTGCTATATCAACGAGAGAAAGCTTCTGTTGCGCTCGAACAGCGCGAGACAAAGTGAACGAAACAGCGGCGGAATCTTGACGGCGGAGGTGTCGTTTAAACCGGCCCGAGAGTTCGGAACGCATTTCCTTGTCCCCTCGAGGCTTCGGGTCGAAAACGAACTCGGGGATGACGGAGTTATTATTCCAGCTTCCCGACACCGCGACGCACGTCGTCGACGAGTTGCCAGAAAAATGTTCTATTCCGAGGGCGAGCAGCAGCTTCCGACGACGCGATTAGCGACAACGCGATTACCTTATTTTCTCCTTTCGAGGAAGGAGAAATATCACTTCGGAATTCAGTGAGAGTTGCGTTTCTACGCTCGGCGGAAACAAGTAGATTCTCAGCTTCGGCGGACGGCTTTTTGCGAAGGGAAATCGAGGAGACGGCGAAAGGAAGTGGCCGTCAGGATCGGCCCATGAAATTCGACGCTTCGTCCAATTTTAACGTGCTGGCCCAATCTCAACCGCGCGCTTGCGTCGGAAAACAGATGTAACTTGTAAGAAAATAGTCGCCCTTGAAACAATAGCCCGCTTTGGCTCTCTCTTCTCCGAGAGCCTGCGAAACTTGCGCTCTTGTTCAAACGCATATTTTTATGTTTTTCATCCTCACTTCTCAAGCTTCGCTTCGTGCACACAAGAGTTTGACAACACGTTTTGAAAAATTGCCCATTTTTCGAGCATGCTCGTCGGAGCGATTGAATAATCGCCGATCAATCGAGTCCATAAATCCCAGAGGATTAGTCCGAGCCCCATATTTCTTCAAATGATTTTCAAAACACTCCACGAACGGGAGGAATGACGAAATGATCGGAGGAATCGGAGGGAAGAATGTTTGTTTTAAATGTTGCGAGTAGATTCGAGTATATAGAGGAGAAAAATTGGAAACAACTATATATACAGGGGGAATGAAAACGATCGCGGGTACCGGGGAGAGGAAGAGAGAGAGAGAGAGAGAGAGGCTTGAAAGATGAACGCGAGGCTGGTGCGTGTTAGCCAGAGTTTACGAGTATCCCATAAACTTTTATATTTAGACGCGTTTCTCCACATAGGTGCCCCACAATGACCTCGTAACTTTTCGTGAATTTTCGTCTTCCTTCTGAGCTCGCCGTGCGGCTCGATAATAATTCAGCGATATTCTTGCTTGAGAAAGTGCTGAATTATTGCGAGGAAAAACAATCTTCGGAATTCGTAAAAAGATAAATATCGCAGACTCGGAATGAGCAGCGAGGCGAGAATTCGAGTGTAGAAGCAAAAGGGACAAAGTGTGCTGGTCGGCGGGGCAAAGACACGTGTCGGAAAGATGTTTCTCGCCAGGTTCATCCTCGAATCTACCCCGAAATGTGCACCAGACCTCGTCCCAGACGTTCACGAGTCACAACTTTTCTTTCGGCGAGGAGAAAAAAGTCTCATTTCTTTTCAAATATTTTCATTTACCGCGCGAGTTCCGAACTGTTTAGCACTTTCGACCACGTTTTCGCAGCGAGAAATCCCGCTTATTGGAGGACTCGAATATGCAAATAGAACGGAAAACAAACGGAGGAAACGAAACTCCCGGAGAACACTTCGTTTTACAGGCTATTCCTCGCGAGGAAATCGTTTTGCGGAAGGAAGGAAATGCGACTCGAGAAAGCGGTGCAGCGAGCGAGGGGAGAGGAAATTAAGAAATTTATGGGCAACAGATTTCGGAGTCTGCTCGAAAACGATGCAGGAAAACGGGAAGAGGAAGCTTCCCCTCGGAAAAGTCGATTCGTCGCAATTGCCCGCACGCTTAATAATCGAGGCCCTCTCTTGTTTCGCCAAAATCACACGTTGACCCTAAAAATTGGCATCGAGAGGTGAATCCGGTTGGAAAAATATTTCGCAACAAAGTGGTTACTGGAAATTGCGTCAGGCCAGCGAGGAGCATGCAGGAGAGGGAACGGAAGAAAAATGCATTTTGAGTTGCGACAATAAGTTCCCTCTTCGAAGGAGAGAGGGAGGGAGGGGGTAAAGAGCCTAGAAAGGGTGGGGGCAAAAAGGTTTTGCCGGGTGTCGAGAAAGAGGATAAAGATGTGTGCGTTGCGCCGCGACGAGAACGGTGCCGTGCACAGTGATGTTGGAAAGGAGGTGGGGCAAGAACGTCGAGGGTTGGCGGGCGGAGGGGGATGTGGGCGAGCGGTTATTTCAAGCATCGGTCTGGCACTTGGCCCCGAGCTTCCTCAGAGCATCCTTGGATAACGTCGGTCAGTGTCGTTCCTCGACTCGAACATCACGAATCTACCAAAATCTTTAGCCCAATCGATATTTCATGAAAAAAAAATCACCGATCGCGTTGAATAAGCGAGAGAGAGGAGAAAGGCGACGAAGAACCTGCGATTGATCGTAAAGCGATCGATCATTATCGTAGAAATAAATAGCTCGAGTGACTTGAATCGCCAATGAGAACGCGGATCGTTGCTGTTGGACTAATAAACGGGCTTTATTTTCGATGTTTATCGGGCTCGGTGCGCGCGAGGTTTGCAGCCGATCGGACTGAATGACGCGGTGAGTTTCATTGATGCACCGCCGTGAATGAGGAAGGTGTACGGAAGAGAGAAAGGAGAGAGAGACCGGAGATTTCGGTGGCCCCCTCGCGACTCTCGGAGGATCTCAAGTGCCCCCTTCCCTCTCAAGGAGCGTGCCTTCCTCGCGTGTATATTCATGCAGTGTGTGTGACAATCGTTCGTCCAATTGATTGATACATCGATTTTGGAATATTCGACCGTTTTTCCGACCGGACTTGTGCCTGTGCTTGTGTCTGTGTGTGCTTCTGAGTGAGTGACGATCCTCGAAAGATCGAGGGATTAAGCGATCGGTGAACAAAGATTTTTATCTTCGGAGCTCGATCGTTAGTCCTCGTACAATTATAAACTCGAAATTTCGGATCATCAATTCAGCACTCGGGGAAGAAATCGTCTTTTGTAACATCGGAGAACGGTGAGTTTTACTCTTTAATTAAATAAACTCCAGTGCCACCTCCTCATTTGACTCAACGAAAAGAAATAATTCTCATCCGAAAGCGTCGAAACGATTTAACCGATCGAAACAACCATCGAAAACGAGCAGCGTTCCATTCGAATAACGAACTTTTAAACTATCGTACAGCCTCCCTGCGTCGATATTTATTCTTCATCGAGAATTCTCTAGCCTCCTATAACTTACCGAGCACAACGATGCTTCAACCGCACATATAAGTACAATGGAAACAGGGAGAGAGGGAAAATACTTCGTTAGAATCTTCGTTGGCCTTTTAATTGGCGAGCAAGTGCATCGCATCTTGCTCGCTATACGACGTACAAGACTATATAGAAACGACGCGACAACGATTAAGCTATTTTACGATACGATCGATCTTTCTTCTCATCGCCGCGTAGAGAAAAGTCTCGACACCGTACGCGATCACCGACGTAAACAACGATCGTCCTCAAACTCACAATCTTTGTGACGCTGAAGTTTGCTTCGTGGAGTCCAACAATAATTCCAGTTATTCTCCAATTTCGTTCCCTGTCGAGTTTGCAATTCGTAGTTTTTCAACCTGCATCGATACTTCGTAAAATAAATAAATTGGTGAATTACAAATGTTTTTTTCGTTCATTTCGTTGAACTCCAGCGTTGCAAACTTCAGCGTCGTCAGTCTTTTATTTTCTGCCACTTTCGACTGTGAATTGGCAATTCAAATGGAAGAATTGCGTCAAAGATCCAGAAGAGTGAAACGATGAAGAGTTTTATTCTCTAAATATTGCGTTTTTTGGTAGTTTCCTGCTGGTTTAAATTGGATTTGTAAAATATGAGGATGAGACGGAAAAGGATCGAGAATACGAAATGAAAACGTCAACTTGGAAGTTCGGTCACGCGTCTCGGAGGGAAGATCGACGATGCCATGAAAGAGTGTTCGATAAATCGATCAGTGGCTTCTTGATCAATCGGCGAATCGGCCCGACGCTCAGAAGCCTTCGAGCACGAGATAATTAATCTTTAGGTACAGTTCATTTTTCACTAGGCCGACGAGAGCCATTTTCCTCTTGGATCAGATCGTTCATTAGGCGAGTTGGAAAATTTACGAGAACGACGCCAATGATCGGTCTTGGGGATCTGACTCACTTGGCTAATTGAACTGTAAGCCCGGGAATGGGCTTGGGAATGCACTTCACTCGAGGCTCGATCGGCTTGGAAAATCGTGAAGAAACTACTGAAAAACGTTTGCTTCTTCGTCTGCTGAAACTCTGCCGATCGGGCGAGCGACGAACGCACGCATAAATCGAGGAGCAAATTTTTCTATCATCGGTCGAATTAATCTGTTAAAACCACGAGAGGAGTAAAATTTTCAAAAAATCAAAGAGATCCCGAGCGACTCTCGCGACAGCGCCCTCTACCGGTTTTAATTCAATGGGACGAACGAGACGCGGGATCGCCATCGCGCGAGGCTCACTTCCGGTATTCGATTAATAAACTCGAAGATTTTCACGAGATTCGCTGTCCGGTCTCTTTCTTTATCGCGCTCCCGTTTGTTTGTACGGCGCGATCACAAGCGCTGGATATTACATGCACGTGTGCGGTACACGCCTCGCGCTTACAACTCCTGCAATCAGAGCCTCGATCATGAGAAATTAATGGGCTCCTCGTTTTACGTGTACGCGAGATTATTTTTTCAATTCTGTTGCGATCGTTTGTCATAATAACGCGAACAAATGAATGCGGCGATATTATCAAAAATCGCAAAGTTATTAAATAAATGAACAACGATCGAGCCTGATTTTCAATTGAGAATTTCAATCGAGCGGATTAAACAGAATCCCCATGTTTGTCTTATCTTTTTTACTAAATTGATACGTTTCGAGTGATCGAGTCTCGAGGGAGAGCGAACGATTAATCGGCCCACAAATCTCCTATCGATAAACTTGAATCAAGGTTATTTCATCCAATTATCAATTTCAACGACGCTGAAGTTTGAGGCTTTATTGATTTTTGCAAATCGTTTATCTTTCCACATAGCGAATGAACGCTTCTTACGAAGTTTATAAAAACGTGCACAATAACAATAAAGTATATAATGAAGGTTTCGAAAAAATTTCGAGACGATCGTTTTGCTAGAAATATATTATGTTAAAGATTAAACGAAATTGGTAATGAGCACCTCACATTTGCTTATTTCGACATTTTTTTTCTTCTTGGCTTGGCCCATTTCTGTCAAGGCCTTCTGTCTTTTTATTAATACTTTTTTCTTGATCGCTCTCTAATGCGATTTTTTGCATAAAAAAAACTACAGTACTTTCGCCAGGGACGAATGAAATTTCGGGTTCGGTCAGTGATGGATCCCCGATTAATTAATGGTTTATAGTTTCATTCGCCGAGAGATAAGTTGAAAAAATAAAAGTATTTACCATTTCAAATTAATAGCTCTGACACTAATTTAAGGTGGTTATATTTTGAATTAAGGAGTAAAAATCGATCCAATTCAGACACCCATAAAATACAATCCTTCGGGCACCTTAACGAAAAAAAAGACTTGTATTCGCTAATTTTTTTTTCACGAAATCATCGCGGTGTAGATTGAAAAGCTACGAATTGGAAATTCGGTAGGGAACAAAATTGGAGAATTTCTGAAATTGTTGGAGAGTTTTTTTTCATCATTTCGTTGAACTCCAACGTTGCAAGCTCAACATTATCAGTTGCAGGTTCAAAAAAACATCGAAATGTGAAGAATCTTGCGTTTCTCACGTTCTTTCTAGTACCAATTCGGAACAGGCTCAATGATTATCAAGAACGTGATAAAAATTATTGAGATCCCTCGTTTTAATTCAACGTAATCTCTCCAAACGATTATATTTTCCGCTGTAACGGAAGTTGATTGAAAGAAGAAATGATTTTTTGGGCGATTACTCCAAAAAATAATCTCTGAATATTCTCTCTCCCGCTCTCTCTCTCTCTCTCTCTTCCTCTCTTAACCGAAGCGTGAGCACGAGATTTGGAATACAGTGGCGGACCTTGTTGAGCCACGTTTGGGTCTCGTTGCGCGGGAGCTCTTATTCAATTCTCCCGTATTTTTTCTCTCGCTCTTCTCTCATCTCGTTTTTCAGGGTCGGGGCCTGTTCGCCGAGCGAAAGAGAGAGTGCCTCGAGTCATCATATCTCGTGCATTAATCCGCTCTTCCCCGAGACTCTCGACCCTTAATACTTGAGATCCGTTGCATTCGTTCTCTCTCTGTTCTTTCTCCCTCTCATATTTTTCGATCTGTGCGCGATGGCCCTGAGTCCATGAATCGAGAGACTTTGCATTTGAAAAAGAAAACGAGCCGTTTTATTCAGTTGTCAGTTTATCAAATCCGCATCCCTCGCTCCCTTTGCGGTCAAATAACCTCCCAAAGAACCGAATAATTCAAGTCAACGAGCTCCGTCGCGATAATCCAATTGATTCGTGACGAAAAATCATAAATTTCTCACCCCCCTCCGGAGAGCAACAGCAACTCGATAAATGAAACATTTCGAGCACGAAAAAGTACGAAAAGTAGAGAAACTCGGGAGAGTGAAAAGGGAGATTGAAAGAGAGTGCGGGGTCGCGAGGAAAACGTGAGGGCGAGGTACGCGGAGAAGCGGAACGCGATTTATTTGACAGATCTCGCGGTGGGTCAGCCACTGTAACGGACCAGTTCACACGTACACACACGCACGCACACACACACACACACACATATATATATAAATTTATCGTAGAGCAATGGGCCGTTCAGTTTTATAAGGCGAGATTGTCTCTCGCTTAGCTGCTCAGCGGCTTCTGTCGGAATAGAATAATGGACCAGCTTGTTATTTATACGTATAAGCGTTTGTATAGACGCACGAATCGCTGCGAAACCGAGAGACTCGAGACTCGAGTTTGAGAAGGCTAAATAATGGGAGTTGGGTCTTTTTGCCAGTGAGAAGTGAGCTCGCACACGCAGACGCGGACGATTTTCAAGAGCAACTCTTTCGATCTCTTGGCCCCTGTATCGGGCCTTTGTGTGTAACGTCTCGGCAATTTGTCTCACGTGCTGTCCGCCTCGACGATAAACTGTGCGTGTGTACTTGTGCGTCGCGTATTTTATATTTCAAACAATATTCTTTCGCTGCACGTAGGCGCGATGAAACATAAATGAAATGTGAACATTTTTCATAAATATATTATTTGACGTCCCTCGTGCCTTTTTTTCTCGTAGCTCCGATTCTCATCGGTTCTCGCGTTAATGACGACGCGTCGGCGCGAGGAATATCCTCGAGAAAATCTATCGACACTGATTTTTTAATCAGCCTTTTATTTCTCTCTTTTTCCCGCCAATTTTTCGACGTGAAAATTTCATTCGCGTGACTCCTCTCGTCCTCCATCTCGAGAAAAGATCGCGTGCGTCTCCCGTTGCAAGGAGGGAAAGAGTCACGCGAGATAATTTCTCGATGCGGATTAATCGCGAGAGCGCCTGTGGAAAAAAACGTTCGAACATCGTTCAACGGCGGTTTTTTTCTCCCTTCCAATCGCTCGCCACCGTGCATTCACTTTCTCGCGCGCGTCCCAATGATGTATCGAAATAAAAGCCGGGCTCCCGAATCCTTAAATCAATCGTCAATTGCCCGTGGGCGTTCCCCAATGCTAATTCATCTTCGCGCGGGTAATTATGAGACGAAAAAAAGGACGGTCGCACGCGTCCGAAATCCTTTCATCGCCGAGCAACAAACTCGTTTCGATTTTTCGCTCCTTCCTCCCCCCTTGGCTCTCCCTGTTACTCCTCATTTACATCTTACACGACATCGCCGCTTTACGGAGAATTTGATTTATCGTCATTTGAATAAATGAAGAAACGATTCAATCGCTCCATGTTCCATCGAGTGTTCAATCAATTAAGCTTTCTTTCTCACCGCTCTGTTTTTCCTGGCCTTTTTACTCCTCGCATCTAATCGAATCGATTTTTTTTTCTAAATCTATCAAGTTCCCCCAACACATTCGTCCCGGCAGCGAATGAGTCGTCGCGGCCTTGAAAAAATTCGCGAATTCGTGAATTTTCAAAGCGTTAGAGAATTCGCTCGTCATGAACCCTGCTCGAATATAATGCCCACGAATCGCACAAGGCGATTCGTGGGCATTTTGACAAGTCGAAAGAAAGGTGCTTTATAACGGAGGTGTCACGAGAATAATCGTGAGACGGAACAATATATGGTGGACACACGAGGCGGACACTTGAATCCCGCCTCTCTCGTTCGCGTTGTAATCGTCAGGATAGAAATTTTCCTCCGTACGTGTGCGTGTGCGGGTTATTTATTGCGCGAAGCTGCGGCATAGGAGCGGAATTGCTCTTTCATATAGATATACCTGTGTACATATTTGCCTGGGAGATGACTAAACTTCTGTGAGGAAGAAAAGAAAATGAGGGTGCTGGGAGAGAGAGGAAAGACGTACAACGAATTTATCTGAAAATCATGGAAACGAAGGATAAAGCGAGTTGTGGTTTTGAGTGAGAGGAACGAAAAGGCGTAAACGGAGCGACGGGCGAGCCTCAATTGGAGGAAAAAGACACTCCTGCTCGCCGACAATCGATGAATAAACGAAATAAGAATGAGAAAGACACGTATTGGAATGCCCTGATGAATTGCCCCTCGCAGCATATCAGTTAATCGTAAACCTATCATTACTGTCGATACCGAACACTCGGACGATATATTTTCCCAACTTTCAATATCCCGCGGGTAATTAATCGTCGCCCCTCCCCCCCCTGGACCCCTCACTTCTTACGCTTCGCCAGCATCGGTTGATACATGAATCAGGTTTATATTGAATCGATATTTTCTCTTTAAACTCATCCCTGCGTGCGGCGATACAGATAGATGAGTTCGATACATCTCCTCGGTCGCCTTTTATCGTCATTCATTATTGACGCACATGGATATTTTTCGTAGTTAACTCTTTCGGATGGAATCAATGTTTTTGTTCATTCTTCACTGTGGAAAAACACGTTTTTACTCACGCTCCGTTGGGGTGCAATCGCCAGCAGTAATTGCAATTTAGTCTGGATAATCCGAAGGATCAAACATAATTACTCGTGATTATGGATAATTTTATAAAATTTGATAACGTTTATTGGTAAATTATGAAAAATGAAATTGTAAATGAAAATTATTGAAATAAATGATGAAAAAGTGGGATTCCACTAGATTTTCGTGTACTCAGTTTTCTGAAGATTCAACGAGTGCATAATGAATTTTGCGATCTTCGCAGTGACAATCGAGCGTTTTCATTCGATCGAACGCCACATTGCATTTGCATTGGAATTTGTACGACATGCAAATAAGCGGCCGGAAAATGCCCGGAAAAAAGTGCCGTCCCAGATCTGACGAACTGCCTCGAGCGAGTCTTTATTTCGAGAAGACTTTAATGGAGCTTCAGAGATCAGATCGAAGAATTTAGCCGCGCGAATCGACTTTACGACCTGCGACACACACGCGAGAGTTTAACGAGGTGACCACTTCGGACAAGATTTACTCGCCACCAGCGCATCAACCCGACACGAATGAATATATCAAACGCGAATTTGCTTTTCCTTGGAACTTTTATGCTACCTACGGGCTGTTCGAGCTCCGAGAGTCCCGAAAACTCAATATCCGGGAGTCGAAAGTTAGCGAGGAGGAATCGAATCAGCGGAAAAAGTGCTTTCTCGTTCCGATTTTGGTCAGAAAGTCTGTTAAAAACTTTCAGCAGCCCCGAGAAATCACCAATCTCATTATCGCCCCGAAAATTGAACCGGCGGAATTTTTACGATTCCATGAAACTCGTGTCCAAATTAAATTATTTCTCCAATCGTCGAAACGAAACTTCGATCGCAGCTCCTCGCTAGACGTTAAAGCCAACGAAGCTCATTGTAATTAGAGCCCAGAAGCACCGTACGGATAAATAAAAAATAACATTAAATGAAACACGAAATACAAAGAGAGAGAGCGTAAGTGCGTAGCCAGTTAATTATTGTTGTCCAGTCCGGAGTGCAACGCTCGAGAGAGTGTGGAAATAAGAGGAAAAAGAGAGTGTACGTAGAAGATGTATATAAAGAGAGAAAGAGAGAGGGGAATAGGGGGTGTAAATCGTGAGTAAATCAAGACGAAGTACGCGGTACGAAGAAGCGACGCTCATCTGTCTTCACTTATAGCGCAATGGCGAGTTGTTCAAGTCGCAGCTACCAGCGTTTAAAACGAGCGAATGCGGAGCGTGGTGCTTCTCTGCTCTCGAAGCGATTCTTCACTCGTTCTAAGGACATCTTCGATCTCTTCTCCTTATAATTTATATGTGCCCGGGAATATATATATACACACCGATAAACTCTTCCATATATGTTTATAGACTTATCAGATGTTCTCGCGTGCTTTGATTATAAATCGCGGAAGAGAGAAAGCTTCGAGCTAAGCCAATATCGCCCTTGGCACTTACACGTGTAAATCGTCCCACGCATTCATATACTCCACACGGGCGCTCATTCTTTATCGTTGTAATTCCCCTTACGATCGGTTTTGATGCACTGCTTATCCTCCAACACTTCTTAACCATTTTCTCTTCTTGTATCATTATATTTCCACGTGAGGAATTAATGACTCGAGTTTATCTTCCACATATATTCGTGCATTTCCTCCTCTCAACAATCAAAAATAACCAATTTTCCTCGAATTCATTTACATTTGTGCTCAACGATTTATCCGTCTTCGTCTTCTCGATCGAACATCAGCATTTTCAAGAGACTCGGTAGAGTCTCGGGACACGTGCATTGACAGCCCTGCGTCGTCTGCTGGCCCGTGGCTCTCGCCGAGACTAGCAGGTTTCTCTGAATAAAACGATTCGCGGTGGTGTGGGTAAAATTGGCATGTCGCTTCCTCGAATTATTTAATTTTTGATAAATTTCGTCGTTTCGTACTCGACTGTAGATGCACTTGAAAGAACTCATCAAAATATTTCTCATTTTCACCAAAAGCGAAGTTCCAAATGGCTGAATAACAACCATCCTTTTTACCCCTCTACTCTAAAACAACTCTGCTTCTAAAGTCTTAACTCCGAAATTCAAAACAACTCTACGTCCATATTCATGTATAACTATAATCATCACAGCTCTACTCGATAACAACTCCGCTCTTTAAGGCGGTTGGATCACGAAATCAAAATAATCAGAATGTGATAAAATTTGGTGATAACATTCTCTGGCATCAAGTATACAAATACAATTTTTTTCAACATTTTTTACCACGTCGTTATCGAATAATTGAGCGATAAGGAGGGTGGATAGCGACGATACAATGTTGCCATGCTAAACCATGTTAAATACATTAAAAATTTCAAAATTATAAGAATTTAATATAATTTGGTGAGCATATTCTTTAGTGCCAAATTTGACAATACAAATTTTTTTGAATTTTTCTTCTGTACAGTTATCGAGTAATTGATCACTAAAGTTCACGTGTATAAGCATAGCGTTTCTAGGTGTATACATTCCGGGCATAAGAAATCTGCTTTAATGCGTAATTATTCGATAACTAAGCAGAAGAAAATTTTGAAAAAAATTGTGTCCTCGCACTTGATGTTGTAGAACATTATCACCAAATTTGATAAATTTCTTATCATTTTGACGAATGTAGCCACCCTCCTTAAATCGAAGTTCTTATGCACGAGATGTATAACTGTATTTATGGAAACGCTATGCTTGTACACGTGAACTTTAATGTTCAATTACTCGAGAGCTGTGTAGTGGAAAAATCTAAAAAAATTTATATTGTCATATATTTTTAAAGAATGCATTTATCAAATTTTATGAAATTGTTATAATTTTGAAGTTTTTTATATTTTAACACGGTTTAGCATAGCAACATTGCATCGTCGCGATCGAACCTCCTTAAACATGTATTCAGAGGAGAACTGTTGTTGAATATATTTATTGAGAGTAGAATTGTTGACTTGCTGCGACACAACTCTTATAAATCTGCTCGATAACATTTCCACTGTAAAGATTTTTATTTCATGCGTGAATAACGGATTTAACGCGAACGGATTTACTCTTCAACGTGTCTAAGCGGAAACACAGATTGTTAACGACGAAAGAGGAAACATATTGCATTTTATTGATTTTGTAAATTTGAGGGTTTGGAGGAGCGTTGTTTTTGAGTAGAGCCGCAACGTTTCGATGCGACTTGATAAAAAGAAACACGTTTTCAAGCCAACTCTTTCGAACCAAAGTTGGAAATAAAAATTTTCCAGAAACTGTTATTTTCGATCATTATTGAGCAATGATCGAAAATAATGCGGAGTGGAATGAAAGAGCAACGATGGATTTGCGGGGGCACGTGCTCGCTAAAATTGGCTATAGAAGAAACGTTAATTTCTCATGATAAATCTCGATGCGCCTTTTCCCGCGCTAATTGCCGTGGCTCGTTGTGCGCAAAATAGCGGGACAAAGCGAGGAGCTCTCGAGCGCGCATGTGGACACAGAAGCTACGCAGCGTAAAACTTGCGTAAAACGTGTACGGACACACAGAGATATATATTCGCGTATGTGGAAGAAATGCGGAGATCTAAGAGCGTAACGCGATAATAGTACGGTGCTGGGATAACTCAGAAACTCTGAGATATTACAACCGAGCGATTCTCGCCAACTATCTCTTACCATATCTACCGTGTATACGTAATAGTCGAGTTTTCAAGTTCAAGTACCTCCCCCCACTCTCCCCGTCGCACATGCAGGAGAGCTCGTTAAACTAAGCTTCAGAAAAAATAGCGTTCTTATTAAGATTGTGGCTCGGAACTAATTGCAATCAATCAAAATGGCCAACGAGCTCACTTTCCTCGATGTTTTAATTAGTCCCGCAATTCCACGTCATCAATAACGCCAAACGTTCAACATCCTACTTCCCTTCTGCTGAACAGAAATGAGAAGAAATCATTCATCGACAAAAAGCATCTTCTTGGACAAAGATTTGGTCCTGGATTCAGCCATTATTTGTATGATTTTGAGTATGTATGATTTTATGATTTCGTGTGAGTTTTTTATTTGACTTTTTTTTGCATGATTTCGTATCGAGTTATCATAATTTTTTTTCTGATTCGTGGTTTCCGATTTCGTGATTTTCACGATTTTGCAGATTTTTATTATTTTAGATTTTGTGTGATTCGGCTTGATGTGTGAAACTCTACTTATGCTATAGTTCTTTTCTCCATTACTTATTTTATATTCTCCTTTTATATTGTATTTAGGTTTCTATAATTTTGTATGATTTCGTACGACTGCTTTTGTTTTATTATATTTTTACTTACGTTTTGTCTTATTTTTCATTTTATTTTACTTTACGTTGTTATGAGTCAGAGTTTTTAATTTAATTTCGTTAAATTTTTTTCGCAAATGGCTTAATTGCCAAAAAGTTGATACCGCGAGGCAAATATATCTTATCGAATCGAAAATCTCAAACTACTTCGTTGAGTTCGCGAAGAAACGAAAGTGGAAACAAGAGCCGTGGCTTCTCGAGCCAAAAATGCAGATTTAGACTCGATTCGAGCTCGAGCGCCCTTCATTCTTGTCGCGTCACCTCCTCCCTCGTTAGGCTCTTCTTCATTCAACATCTCTTTTTTGTCATTCTTTATAAAGCGTCTGTCACGGTAGAACGGAGAAGGGAAAGACATTCTGGGACAGAATCGAAACAGGAAAAAGACAAAGAGTTGAGAGCGAAAGGAGTCGCAACGAAAAATGTTAGGAGACGGTTTGATGCAGCCTTAAAACGAATGTCTGAGCACGCGACGAAGCCGAAAATGTTGAGTTCGCTCTTGAACCCGGTCGAACGAGCGTTGTTAGCGACGACCTTGAAATCCTCATTCGATAGAATATCAAAGATAGAAACCTGTCCGTGCATTTAAATCGCGTGTGTAAAATTGTTCGAGCTTTCGCACGCAATTAGCATTTGTGGCGAGGAGCCGGGCGGCCACTCGCCACAAACGCGTATCGCCAGATCCTCCGTTGTTCCCCCCGGGACGCCGGAGAGCTACCGGTCTTGGAAACCGCGGACCGCAAATGGGTAGAAAAATAAAAAGGGATTTTGAGGGGTTTCTCTCGGTGAGAAAATAGCGAGAAATCAGGCTGCAACGCTTATTTGAACAGTGGAAAGGAGGCGCTGCTGCTTTTTTTTTCATCGGACCTTTTTTCATCGCATCATCATCTTTGTGGTCCAGCCAACAATTCCGAGTAATTGGACACGCTTTTTTCCTTGTCGTTATTCCAATTTATGGATAGGAATTCATGCCTCCGTGTAATACAACATCTGAATTATTTGCTCGGAATGTTCATTCGGGCGTAAATCCGATGACGAATCATTCGATCCTATAAATATGCCTGCGCGTATGTCTTCATAAGAAATTGCACGTTGGCTAACCGCAAAAACATTCCGGGCAGAGGGCCTCCTTCGGATTTATCGTTTCCGGAGAATCACCTCGTCGGATTAACTCGGAATTTACAATCGTTGCGGATGAAACAATCGGCGAAATACATTTTTCTTTAATCGAATGTATTTACTCGGTTTTTTGAGGCATCGAAGCGGCAAAGTTGGAGCCAAACGAGGCAGTATTTTGGGAGCGGCGAGCTTCGATCGAAGCTCGATGAATTATTGCGTTTCATCGTACCCGCCGGTCGCCGGGGAGCATCGTTGATTTTTCAATCTCTCATATTCGTTGGCAGATGAAAATGACAATGAATTCGTTGAAAACGGATTTAAAAAGGATTCTCAATCGGGGGCTTGTGCATCTGAAAGCTCGCGTATTCGCGCAGGCCGCGAGGGACTCGACCTCGTTGCGCTCATTGCGTCAATTAACGAAACGAGCCGATATTAAGAGACTCCGCGTGAGCTCGAGAGAGCGCGCAACTTTGCTCGTGGAATAGAAAAACAAAAGGAGAGCGAGAGAGAAAGAGGGAGCCGGAATTGAACAAGTTCCGAGAAGAAATCGAGGAGAACGAGAGAGATGGAAAAAATGACTCGCGATTCATCCTCTCGAGGTCTGGGTCGGAACGATCTCGCCGAGGGAGGAGACCTGTTGCTTTTCTCGCCTTGTCACGAAGACATCAACCAGAGACTTTCATATAATTCATCGATCCAACACTTTTGCTATAATTTATTCCCTGAAATTTCTCCGACAAAGAAATTTCGTTCCAATTATTTAAAAAACCGTTTTTTTTGCTAAAAATACACCGAAAAATTTTATTGAAAAATCAATCATGTGCACGAATGAATAGTCCGCTGTAATAACAAGAATTTTGTCACTTCGGTCCGTGGTCTATTCGTGAAAATATACTGGTGAAATGACAAAATATTCGCCGTTATGGCAAACCATTTGGTCGTGCGAATGCAACTAAATAATTGATCTTGTCGCCAAAATTTTTTACTCAGTACATAATCAGCTCGACTCCTATGACAATTATTATCGTACTCGATTTTTATATTTATTGCAAAAACGATTATTGTTATAGCTCAATAAATGATCGATTTTATTAATAAACAATAATAATTAAGAGTGAATAAATAATAAATGAGCGTTTTGTTGAACGAACGGTTTTTTTAAACGATGGTCGTGCCATAAATAAGAAGAAACGAAGGGATTTTCGGAGGATAATAAATTTTCGAAAAATAGTTCAACGTCCATAAAAGGATTTGAGAATAGAAAGCAAAGAAAGAAACAAGGAATAAAGAATCGCAACAAAAGTATATATCTCGAGCCCTTCTATGCAATTATAGACGAGCTCGTCGGGATTACATTCGGAAGATTTATCATCGTATAAAAGTCTCGCTCCGAGATTCGAGCTGCGATAACGCGAATATTATAGTGTGGTCTCAATACATTATTCGACTAATACTAAGTAATCGTTCCAGCTTGTTAACTCGCGATACAACATCGGTAATAGCCCCGATGTGTATACCAGTCGTTCAATCATTTTATATCGCACCATAAATCGATTTCTTTCTATCGAACTCGAGTGTCGGATTCTCTTACCGAGTTCGATCACATGTTTGAACGACTTTTTAACTCGCGATTGCTCTGATATTTGTCGATAACTTTTTCGGTTGCTCGCACGAATCGGACTGTTTCGGTAGTTTTTTTGGGATCAATTGGTCGCCGGACTCAGCTCCGGATTTACGCTTATCTCGGCCCGAGTCTTCGATCGGATCGAGACCGAAAAAGTCGTCGCTTATAACGATAAAAAATAGAGTTTTCTGTCCCAGTGAAAATGGATCTTGTATCAATTAGTTGCCGAGGCCTTCACTCATATCTCGGCAACTGCATTAACATTCGTATTAAGACTAATCAGATTCGCTGAGTGCTCCACCAGGAATCGTTTACGAACGTTCGGTCTTCTTCGAGCGAGCGATTACCATCGAGCCTGAAGCAAAGAGTGATTTTTTTATCGCAGACTCAATTTTCACTGCACTTCGTTATCGCACTAATTCAATGCTCTTAATAATCTCAACGCGAACGAGTTCGCTACAAACTTGCTCGACATTTCCTTTCTCGACGAATCCACTGACGTCCGATGCCAAGAGTTCTGTACGAAGGTGTCCTCGATCGAGATTTTCAATAACGATCTTTTATCACACTCGAACGACTCCTCGGTAATAAAATTCGGTGTTCATTTCGCCTCGTTGATAAGGCAAAAAGGAGTGAAAAAAGCATTTGGAAAAGTTCGAAGCGAAAACGCGATTCAAACTCCTCCGCTGCTCCCTTCGGAAGGCGCATTTTTCCTCTACGTTTTCCAGGATCGAGCGAACTTTCCGCCTTTTTATAGTCCGCTTTTATAACAGCAATACAAAGAGGTCAGTCAGAATCGAGCGGTCGGGAAGCCGAGTGAGAAACAGCGAGAAAAAGAACGAAAAGGCGCTTCAGAAAGTTCGTCTTGAGAGTTCCGGAGGAGCAGCGATCTTTACGCACTACTTAGCGATTGTACTCGTCCGGAAAATTGAAAAAGTATGTGCGCAAAAGTGCGAGTTCGAAAGAGAAAACATGCGGTAGAAAAATGAGTGAAAAATCGTGCCGAGGCTCCTCACGGGATGAGCGAACTCGAAAGAGCTCGGAAATTCAAAAAATACGGAATAATTAACAGGAATTTTGAAATTGCGCGGCGAACGAGATTCCTCTGGGAATGGAAAAACGAAAAGAGCAGAAATTCTCCCCTACGAATTTCGTGCTTCCATTTTTTTCACGCAGTTCTCCTCCAGTTTCTGACTCATGGCCACACAATTCTCGTCGCAGTCCACAAAAGTTGTATACACACATGAATATATATATATAGAAACGTGTATAAATCGTAACAGGGCCACGACTCGAAATAACCGTGGCGTCGAGAGACTCCGAGATTGAACTGGATCGTTGAAAAAAGTGGAATGATCGTCGAACCCCTGGCCTTCCTCACGTGGCTTTTGGTTCGATCGAAAATCCAATTTTCCACAATTTTTGTCCTCTTTTCCGGAAAGTGTTGAACAAAACAAAAATACGCCAAGTATTAAAAAGGTAAATTTTGTAGGCAGAGCGAGTCAAGACTCATATCTTTACTCGAGATTGGTCGATTTCGATTGGCCATTGGTTGGAAATTTGTCGAATGAAAAAAAAATGACAGTCCCATGTGATAATGGGATTTATGCCCTTCCTGTTATGAAAAATTTTCTTTGCTGTGACATTGGCAAAAGGGTTGAACGCAGTTGTAAAAATGATGGGGTGCGATTTCACGATCGAAAATTTTCTTCCTACTTTCCGTTCCGCTTGCGAGGAATTCTCGGAACTAGAGCTCGAATCGACTAATAATTGACAGAAAATGGGACGTAATTTTCGCTCATTCGCGATCGATGGGGACGCGCGAACTATCATCAGAGACAAACGAACCGTTTGTCCAATGAGAAATTCGATTTTTGTTCACTCGCGTGGCCTTTCTCACGCGATTGTAATTCAGAGAGGATGCGACTCTCGATGCTTTTTGAATTGCGATTAAATTCTCGGTACTATAAAGCCCGCCATTGTTTTTCTTCGGGAAAAACAAATAGCGACGGGGATTGGAATTGTTTGTGGAACGAGCGCTCGCGCGCATTTCGAAGAAGTGAAAAAAATCATTGTGCGAAATGAAAAGGCGTGTGCGTGGGCATGCGCGTCAATAAATTCGTGAGAATCTATCGGCGAGGAAATGGCGATGGGAGATTCGGCGAGCGATGAAAATAACTCACTCGCGGTGTGTGCTCTCATAAGTTAATTCCAGACGAATTCGTTCCTTCCTATCGAAAGGCCGCGTCGAGGAACTTATATAAATCGATAGCCCAAACATTCCGAAAATATAATTCACCAAACGCATCGAAATTCGGCAGCATTTTTTCGATTTATCAAAACCCAAAGTCCGATTTCTAAAGACACGAAAAACTTCGTTTCAAGAACCTTCGGGATGAATTTCCAAAGGAATTCAAACCCTTTTTTCCAGAGGTGAATCTTCTCGGGGTCACGTTCGTATACACATTTTGGTGGAATTATAATTTTGGCTCGCATGACGACGCTCGCGGAGCTTGAATCGATCTTTTGTGCTGCGATGAATGCGGCTCGTGTAAGAATTAGAATTAGATGTGGGCTTATTATGCTTGCGGACTGAGGAGAAATTGCTCGCTTGTTCGCTCATCAAACGCTCGAGGAGACCCTCGGGAAATTATTGTTTCGGTATTTTATTTCACATAACAAACTGCATTGTGCATGAATTATTTGTCATTATTATTGAGCACGTGTGGGATATTTTGAGCGTTGTAAAATGTGTTTTTCTCGTTCTCACTGGACGTGAAAGAAGAGAATTTTCATGTGCTGGTAACGATAAAATTTAACGACGTTCATTAATTACGAGGATAAAGAAGTTTCGTTCCTACTCATTCCCACATTCGAATGTCCGCAGGTTTGTTTCTCTGGTCAGGAGACGCGGAAGGTCGCTTTCCGTTTTGTCTTTCGTTTCGTTCTCTTCGTGCCATTTCGTTTCGTGCGAAAAATGGAAAAATAAATACGCGTGCAAAGTGGATAATGATTCGCACTCGAGACGAATTAAAAATATCGAGTATGCTAATGACAAATACGACTTGATGAGTCATCGCCGTTCCTTGAGGAAGGCGCGAGTCTCCCGCAACATTCGGTGACGCGAATACGACCGAGGTGAAAGCTCTCTTCTCATTCTCTCCTCTTCGTTCCTCTCTCTTTCCTCAGCACTCTCCGTTTTTTCCGACTCGTTTGCATAACCGCCCACGCGCCTCTTTTGTCTCACCACTTACGAAAGAGCTACTACCTTCAGCCACGCGAATTACAAACGTGCAGAAAAAAAAATTACAAACTGTCACTTTGACACTTGGAACTCGTCGAGATAAATAAAAAATACTCCGAAGACTTTCGTCTCGGTTTCTACGCCCGAGAAATTCGCTCCAATTTGTTTTTTCCGGATTCGAGTATGGAAAGAGTGGAAAAGTAAAGATTTCTGCGTTGCAGAGTTCAGATTTTCACGAGAAACAAAGCTCCCCCCAATTTGTGCTCCGCCAAGTAAAAATCCGCAGGAAGGAACTTTTGTTCGATGTTTCCATTTTGCTGCAATTGTCTGACACTTTTTCGGACATTGCTCGACGCGCAGAAAAGTTGACGAAAACGTTAAAACTTTTGGAGATCCGAGGAGCTCACGTGCTTGGGTAACTTCCGGCGTAAAAACGAAACTGAAAAAGCACGACTTCCGTCGCTGTGTAGCTTCGGCTACCGGCTTGAATTAATGAACATTCTTCGCGCATCAATTTCTCCCTCTTTTTCTCGGGGTCGGGAGCGTTCGTTGGGCGCTCGAAAAGCACGTGACGATTTTTTAAATCGCCCACGAAGCCGTGGATCGTGTCGATGATAGGAACCGTTTTTTCTCGTTTTTTGTTGCTTTTGGTTCATCGTTTCTTTGACCACGTCGAGGAGCCATTTCTCTTGATCTTCCACAAAGTTCCGGCGATTTGTTCGAATAAAAAGCTGTTTTATCGCACATCACTTTCGATGTGGATTCCTCCGACTCCATTCCCTTTCCTCGCTTTTCATCCCAAAGTCAGTAATTTGATAACATTGCGACGGGCTTTGCCGCCGCATCCAGTGCTCGTGGCTCAGACACCGAATCCTCGAATTCCGAGAAAATATCGAGTCCACGTGCGTTGAAACAAGCGGAGAGAAATAAAAAGTGGGAGAGACTAGCCACGGAGTGGCATCTTCTCTCCAGCGGGCAAAACTTGCCCCTCTTCGAATTTTCGAGCGTACACAAGGAAGTTGTCGACCCACAAAAACAGACGAACATGCAAGCACACAAAGGACCCTTAATGTATCACAGATGCTGTTTAATCGACGCACTGGAGCTCACTTTTCATGCTTCATCAATCCTCTACGAGGAGGGATTCCAAAATTTTCCAACCTGACAGATCCAATGGCTCGCTACGACTGAAATGAAATTCGTGAAAAGCCGGTAAAAAAACTCACAGAAGTGTCATCGAATCATCATTTTTCATTCGTCCCTGCAATAGAATTTTCATGCAAATTTCATTTTCACCTTCATTTCTGCGGAAGAATAGAAGAAAAAATTCTTTCCATTTTCCCCTGTCCCGACAGTCCATCACTCGCTACACGGAGACAACGGATTCGTCTGTATAGTGAGGAATACATTATTTTTCAATAATTTTCACAGCATTTAACCACCGATTACAAACAGCACAGTATTTTTTGAATTTTCCCATTTTTCGTCCCTCGAATTCTAAACAACTTCATGTAAAAAACTATGCACGTCAGAAATATATTTCGTTTTCTTTTCGAGTGTTATCCATCGTGTCAGACTAGCACTTACTTATAAGTTGAAATTTATTGTAAATCACAAATTTGCACTGTCAGCAATTCTATGATAAATACACGAATATACACCGAATACATGTGACATTTTACCACACAAATAGTTTTTTTCAGGATTGCCCGAGCATACTTTACAATATAAACGTTTGAAGTGACTAAAAACATGTTTTACTATGCTTATAGAGAAAAAGAGTCTTGAGTATTTTGAATAAAAGTACTTTCCTCTAGAATTTTTGGCCTCGTTTTCTGCGTGTACGATTCCTGCCGTACAGGTGTGAAGAGAAAAGGGCGGGAATAGTTGCAGCAAGTGCTGGCACAAATTTGGGAATGTGTGGGTCAAACGTAAGCGGCGTATGCGCGGTGCGAATGAGAGCCGAAAAGCACTCACCGAGTCAGCGACGTCTGTACCCGCGTCTGCTCAGGAAACGGTCCATTACGCCGATCAGACGACGACGACGACGACGACGACGACGGAGACGACGTAGCAGCAAACACAAACTCTCTTTCTCTCTTGTCCTCGCGCATTCGGCTCTCGGATCGTGCGCGAAGGAGAAGCCACGAGAGACATGCCAAATACAAGCACTCGAAGTGACTTGTTAACACTCGAGCAACCTCCAAACAAGCTTGACCATCTCTCGTATTTCTCTTAACCTACCAATTCGTGAAATCTTTTAGCGAAATCGTATAAACACGAGAGTAATTTTCACTTTCGAAAACTTCACGATTGCCTTTCTTAATGACCCTCTTTTTTAAGAGGCCGAATATTTTTCTATTTTTCTCCAGCGACCGGTTCGTTAGAGTTTTTAGATAAATTATAGAGAATCTGAATTTCATTAAATTTGACAGTTTTACACTCGTTAATCAAATTCTCCGGTCACGAGCTCAACAACTATCTCTCGTAACATATTTTTTTCTCAATTTACCAATTCGATGTTTCCAAAAAATTATGCAAAAAACGATAAAAATCTCGATTTTTTTTAATAAAACGATTTTTGTACCAATTGGATTTTCTTCAATCGGTTTGTTTCAGGAGCACGCGGCTCGTTTTAATTTCACTCGGAGAATCGATTCCGTCGACGGGAGCATGTACGTTCGAAAAAATACGAGAAGGACCGAGACCTAATTTGATCCAGACATTCCCGGTTTTACAGTTTTTTTTCGTGTGGTAATTTTGTTTTTTTTTTCCTTTTGGTTCAACAGTGTCGCGGACCGTAGGACAGTCATCCTCGATTTTTTTCCATCGACAGATGTTTCGAGGAAGAGGATTCCCCGAAATTTCGGTACTCTCTTTACTATTCTCCCTCCACCCCAAGCCTTTTTTCTCTCTTGCCCTCTTTATGCTGTGGCGCCTCGGTCAATTAAAAATCATTCGCATTTGCAGGGATTCGGGCTATAAATCTTTGCGACGAACATAACAACTGTATTTGGTGAGGAAAAAAAACTAAAATACGAGAGTCAAGAATGGAAATATTAGTTTTGTTTCTTATTTAAAAAATTGAACGAGAAAATTATTTATTCTAAATGAACGAAAACAATGAATTAAGAATTTTTTTCTACGAATTGGATGGGAAAGAATTTTTGTTTTAAGTCTAAAATTCGTTACGCTAAAAAAATGTAAAATCGAACGTGATACATCTTCGTAATTTTGGCCCAATTTTTTAATCATAACGATAATTTGGATCCCGTTCGATTCGTACCTGGGCATCGTTCGTGCGAAAAGGAATGGAATCGTGTTAGAAAAAGCCTCGGGGATGTAACGAGAATAAATAGTTGTTGGATAGTCGCAAAGTAGTGCCATATCTACGCGTGGACAAAATATGAGTTCGCCATGAGGGGGAAAAGGTTATGGTTGGTTTGGGGCAGTTATACTACAATGGCAGTCCATGTTGGGAGTTGACTCGTTCGACGAGGCGCGTCGTGCGTGCGTGCGTTTAACGGAGTTACCGTAGTAGTGAAGTCTCGGCAGCAGGCTGTGACGAGCATAAGCAAAGACTTTTGGAAAACGTGCGTGGCCTTTCGTTGCATCGTGATGAAAAAAATGTCGTGCGTACATTTATATATATATTAGAGAGGCGACGATGCCGAGGCGCAAACGAGATTCGAATATTTTATCACTACCGTCCCCATATTTCTCTCCCCGCGATCAATTTCGTATTTCGAATCCGACGAAACCATTTCTCATTTTTATACATGCAATAAAGTAATCGAAAGGTGTAATGCCGGGCACCACGGATTTAAGGTAGTTCATGCACGGAACGATCTTCTTGAAAGTCTTGAAATTTACACAGCGTTTAAATGGGTAGTCGACTGACACGCATATCAAATTTTAAGGAGGGTGGATCGCGACGATACAATGTTGCCATGCTAAAGCATGTTAAAAATATTAAGAATTTTATAAAATTTGGTAAATTTATTCTTTAAAAATACATAAGACGATATAAATTTTTTTAGATTTTTCTACCACATAGCTCTCGAATAATTGAACACTAAAGTTCACGCGTATAAGCATAGAGTTTACATGCATACAGTTATACATCTCGTGCAAAAGAACCTCGATTTAACGCTCAATTATTCGATAACCACGTGGTAAAAAGATTTGAAAAAAATTGTATTTGTATACTTGATGTCAAAGAATGTTATCACCAAATTTGATCAAATTCTGATTATTTTGATTTTGTGTTCCACCCTCCTTAAAGGGTTCGTCTTATTGATTATTGAGATAAACGTGTTTAAATATGAAGAAAAATACACGGGGTTATAGGGACCATGCGTGAAATATCGTTTATCTTTCCTTATAACGAACGAACGCTTCTTAAGAAGTTTATAAAAAACAATTATCTTACTAGTAATAGAGAAATATCACGTTAAAGATTAAACGAAATTGGTAACGAGCACTCGTGTAACCTCACATTTGTTTATTTCAGCTTTTGTTTCTTCTTGGCTCGAGCCATTCCTGCCATAGCCTTCTGTCTTTTTATTAATACTTTTTTCTTTATCCGTTTCCCGTCGTGTGCAAAAAATGTATTTACCATTCAAATTAATAACTCTGACATTAATTTAAAGTGATTATATTTTGAATTAGGAATAAAAATAGATATAATTTAGACACTCATAAAATACGATCCTTCGGGCATGCTCTACCTTAAACTTGTCCGAACTCTTTCTTTTTTTTTTGTAATTTCGAAAGATCGCGATAGCGAGAAATCAGTCCGTTATTTTTCATTTTCTATGAATGTTTTATTGAGGAATTGCGACGGAAAAATAATTTTATTATCATCAAATTTAGGGAGTTTCTTACGAAATGTTTTATTCGAAAATTATAAAAAATAATTGCATCATCAGTGTTTTGAGAACTTGATTGATTTCTCGAAATGTAAAATTTGATAAAATGCAGCTCATTCAAGCCCCTGATACTCCGTTCTTTGGATCGGTTGTCGTTGCTCATTTTTTTTTATTGGTCTTACAGAGAATTTTGAGTGAAAAAAAGTTGAGTCTCATACGCTCAACTACAGCTCAAGTGTACCAGAGATAATTCACTATCTTTCCTTCCCTCAAGAAACCCCACCTTTTTTATCAACAGGCTCAAATACTCGAGATTCACAGGTATACGGGCGTGTATATTTAGCGCCCGTTATTTTCGTGCGTGAAGAAACGGTGCAGCATTTTTTTTACTTCGAAAAAAAGCCTCGAAAGGTACGACAAGATTATTTTTATCGGACACCAAAAGATAACGGATAATCGTTCGAAATATTCAAGTTCAAGACTCGTGGCTCGCACGAGAAACTCGTAAATACCAATTTTATTTCCATTATTTTTTCATTCATCGTCGCATCACATTCGGTGGAATAATGAATTTCTTTTGTTTCCAATATCCTAAGAAAGGAAGACAGTGAATGGGGAGATAAAGATTTATTGCGAGACGAATAATTATGGGAATTGTGGACACAACAAAAATTCGATCGTATTTTTCGAGGATATTTCCGGTTTTGTTCATCGGATAAGAAAGTTTGCCCTTGGCGTGGCCCTTGGAAAGGAAAATATTTGTCCAGGTTCGAGGGGAGTTGTCGTCGAGCGAAGACAAATTTTCGCGCCTTACGGTTCGTCTCTCCCTCAACTTTGAATACTCTGCGTAGTTAAGGGGAGTCCAGAGACACTTTTTTCCCTACGCATTAGAAACCAAGACGGAACAGAGCTGACGAAATAGGATCGTCGAGCAAATAGAGAGAAAAATAAATAAAAAGTAATAACAAAAAATGAATGGAAATTTCTTCCCTCTAAAAAAGAAAAACGCAATTTTTCCATTCTCATGTTCTGCGTAAGCGTTGAAATCAAGCATCTGGCTTTGGCGCGAGCCACAACAATCTCAAGATCGTCTCTCCTTCGGGGATACGAACTTGCAGTCGTTTCTGTAGTGCAACGCGCACGTGTTCTATAGTCTTGTTTATACGCTCCAAACTTGGCCCATATCGATGTATTTTGACTTAAAGTCCCTAAAACATTCCCTACTATTATCAACAACATTGAATTGTCATCAAAAAATTGTGAAAAAACACTTTCAATACTTCCGAGAAACGGAAACCGAATTTCGAACTTGACACGCAGCACTGTTTGAATAATATGAAACTTGCTTCCAAAAAATGTTTAAGGTAGATGGATGAATATTCGCTACCCAAGATTACGCAATGATATTTTTTGTAGGCAAAAATGAATACGTAATGGATAGATTTGCAAAATTTGAACGCTAGTTACCATGTAGTTCAGCAACAAATTAATTATTAAATATCGATTTTTCTCTGACACTTATCACTCCGACACGGGAAAACCGTACCCACATAAAAAGTTATTGAATTTTTTCTTTAATTATATCCAAAGTTTCGCAAAAAAAAATTGATCGTTGTATTTTGTGGATATTCAAAAATACATACAGTATTTTATTTTTTGAACGTTATCGTTGAAAATCGGCTAAAATATTTAAAAATATCTGATGAGAAATCATTCAGATTACACGACAACTGGGTTGGTAACGTTTGGCAACGCTGCATTCGATATATGTTCACACGTGACGTCGGTTCGACCTTTTGGTCAGATTTTGTCGTTCACCACGTTTTTTGTCAGTTATTACAAAACAACCATTTTCATCCCGATAAACTTTTTGTCGTTAATTTTTTCATTTTCCTCCGCTGCAATACTACTTTGGACAGTAAACTCACTTCATAACTTATAAAATTTGTAAAGAAAACTGACAGCGTGACATCAACAGCAGCGTAACTGTTGCACCAGGCTAGTCACAATGAACTCCTCAAACGCTTTTTTTAATAATAAAATCGTATAAAAATGATGGTTTTCTACCAATTATATTTCTAAAAGAGCACGTATAGCTGTCAAATCTCTGAATCAATCATCCAATGCACTTGTTTCGTTGTCCTGCCACTGATTCTCCTTTTACATAAAATTTGGAATTCCAACTTCGTTTCAAGTGTCACGAATGCGCCAACATTGAAAGTGTTTATTACGCGAAGATCTGTGCGCGCCCAAGATGCGAAAAAACGTCAGAGTTATTTTTCTCATGACTTACGATCCCTTTGTTCGGTACAACTCAGATGCTACGCTATACTGGATCACAATGTATATTTACATTTGCATTTACATTCAACGTATATATAGATAAATGTGTGTTTGTAAATGTGAGATGAAGCGTGGGGGCGTTATTAGTGATATATCTGTCTTCTCGGCTCTATGACGCGAATATACAAGGCGATTTCTCATATTCTTCCTTTTTTTCTTATTCAACATTCGAAGCTAAGGCTGTGACGGAGAAAAGTAGTTGAGGAAGAGGCACAAAAAAGCAGAGAAAAACGGATAGTCTCCTGGGACCAGTTTCTGTGGTCAAGAAACTCTCGATGCTGTCTCATCTCGATCCCTCCCTCTCTTTTTATTTCTCTTCCTCCCTCTATTCCTCTCGCGATATTACGTCGAGCAAAGCTCGGGAGATTCCGGCGAGGAGAGAACCGCGCATCTTGAATCGCTCGCTAAGTGGCGAGCCAACTCATTTCAATCGAACTGCAAACACTCTCGTACTAAAACCTTTCAAGAAATCCCATTTCTACTCCTTTTATCTCGATCCCTATTTGTTTGATTATTATTTTTCGCGAGTTTTATTCGATCTGACATTATCCCAATATTAATCCCCGGATGATTTGGTCACAGCTCTTTTACAATGGTATGATTATCCTCAATATCCTCTTCTATTCACTATTTTGTTAAAAAACAAATTTCATTTGTCTCCGATATTTCGAAGAGCCGGCTGTCCAAATTCAACTTGAAGTAACGAACCAATCAAAATCGCAAAAAAGTGGTGACGCTTTCGAGGACTAGTATTTAAGAAATTAAGGCCAAAATGAGCTGAACTCGAACTAGATACTTTTATAACGATTTAACAAAATAAATTTAAGAAGTTACGAATTCGAGGTTTCATTGCCTCGAGACAAATCGTTACAAATTCTCGCCAAATTCTCGAAAGGTACATTGACAGCTCTGTAGTCTGCTAGCTTGAAGCCCGCTGCGTCCATACTATCTCGAAATGAAGCAATTTGCGGTTCGGTGGTTGAACAATTGAGAAGAATTTTTCAGCGCGTAAGTAGATCCGCCGAATCCATTGTTTCTTCCTTCCCTCGACATTTTTAGTTCAGTTGAGTGTTTGTTTACGAAATCAACCGGAAACTCACGTAGGGTCGTTTGTTCTTTCGGACCACCCACGCTCGCGAACGTACGTCGATATCCTGCGGAGGGAAAGAAAGTTGAATGCGTGGAGAGGAAAGTTTCATGTTTTTTTCTTCCTTTGAAAAAAGTCCCCGGGGATCGTAAACGTATATATGGGCTTTTCTGAGCCTAAGCCGGTTACACAAAGGGCGGAGTTGACACCCTTCCATCCTCCCCGGAGACTTTTTTCTCGTTTCGGTCTTGCTCCTTTTCTTTTTCAAAACCGGATCAATATTTTCATACGATTATTTTTAATCGTACAAGAACATGTTTTTTAATGGTTAACGTTAAGAATATATTTCGATTTTTCATATAAAAATGAATGATTCTCTTGTACATTCAATGAAGTTTGACAGGGCGTAAGGAAATTTAGGAAAAAAATTGAATTCTTTGATATTGAAAAGTGCAATGTTCGCGGGAGGAAATCATTTCGCTTGTTAAACACGAAAACTTCTCTTTCTTCTTTACGATCTTCGATGACTTTCCTCACGGATGAGCTTCTTTTTCACGTATTCCGAGCTGCCAAATATTCCGATCCCGCGGTCCAATCCAGGCGGTGGGACACTTCGGGTTCCCATAAAGCGTTTCTTACTTTTACATACTGTCAATTCATCTCACTCATTCTCGCGCTCGCTCGCGCATTCGTTCACGCGAGCTTCGAGATTTATATGTGAACGTCACTCGTTCTATGAGGGACGCGAGGGCGACGACTCTTGAGAAAGAATCTCCGGAACTCTCGGATCGTGTCGATTCCAGCATTATTTTTTTATACCCAGAACTTCCATGTGTTTTGCTGCAATAAAAAATGAATTTTTCAAAAAAAAAAACGTCTTAAAAAAGAAACCAATTTTCGATGACGGAAAGATTCACACGATCGTTTTTTGCCCCACAATTTTTCAACTGCTTAATTAACCCGGCAGGTCCAACCGGAGCGCTCATTATTTTTCGCCGTCTCGTCAATCGTTTGAAGATTTCAAACTTCTTCATATTCACCTGAAAAAAAAAAAAAAAAAAAAAAAATCACATTTTTTTAAACCTCAAACGAGAAGAGGCGACATTGCAACAAAAATCGAAAAACAAATCAAACGAATGTTACTTCCCGGAAAAAATAATAGTTCCTAATGGCATTTCAGAGGAGATTCGTTCCGAAACAATCTTCGTTAAAATCTTGGACTATTCGTGGTGTCTGTGATCAAGAATGACGTGTTCGTAACGAGGTTTATCCCGGTTAAAATCCACCGATAAAACAGATAATTATCTCAGCTCATTAACACCGCTGTGCTCTCGGTTGGAAGCCGCAACCGTACAATTTTCTTATTTTTCCCCGTTTTTTATATCCACCAAACATTTCTTGTATTCTGACAACATCGTATGCAAGTCCTGGCACATTTGATCCCGGTTAAAGGCTGCCGACTTTTCGGCTTATGGAGCCACACCAAAAGGATTCTCGTGTACATGGTTTTCGTTACAGAAACATCGCCAGGCCGAACGTGAGAGCGAAAGAAGGAGACAAAAATGAAAAGGGATGTTCTACAAAGCCACAGGCCATGTGTGTTTCTCTATAATATCCCCAATTCGAATTCTCTAAACCTTTTTTTATATTTCAAAACACTATAAATTCTTGAAGAAAACTGCGCGCCCCGTTTATTTCATATTTCAAAACAAAGTCCCAAAGTTCGGTTTTTCTGTTTTGACCAAACGGGTGGATGAAAAAAAACAGTATCGAACGTTTTCTCCATTTTTTTCGTCGTCGACACTAATGATGTTTTCAACATTGCCCAAAAATATATTCAGTAATAACAGCGTGATGCCGACGAGAAGAGAATGTTTTAGAAATAAAAAAATATATATTTTCTAACTTTTTTCGAAGCACTGTCGACGCAAGGTAAGTCTGTTGCGAGCGTAACTTCACGGCGCTGTAATCGAATTATTGGTTAAGGGATATCTCGTTAGGGTATCAACACCCGTAGAGATACGACGTGCGCGAAAAGTCTGATTCTCGTTATGCTCATCGTAGCGATTTAATTTTCAAGACGTTCATTCGTCACGGTAGGCTGAGCTCGACAAAGTTGTTTTTATCTTTTTATTTTATTCGATTTTTTTCTTTTTTTTTTTTTTTTCAATTTTTTTTATTTTCCCCAGAGCGAGCAACTCGGACGCTAATTCTTCAGGGCGTAATTTATTCGAGGCTAAGATACAGCCGTGTCCGTACGATGAAATGGTACGAGGCGTAATTGCGTATCGAACCGGAAACGCGGCGAGCTCCGACGATTCTCTTCCTATTCGTACCAGCCTCGAGAATATTTCACATTTATATACGGATATATGTATTGTATATGTATGTATGTATAAAAACGTATAAATGTACAAGACGTGTGCAGTTTATTCTACAAACATCCCCAGTCTCGATTCACGTACGTCCGCTCTGAGATTACATAATGCATTCCGTATCCTGCACTCCGAAGAATTCTAATGGATCTAATATGTGGATCTGATGATGATCCTTTACACGCAGATATATACAAACTTGACGCAAATCAAGAGCTCAGCGGGACGTAACTCTTCGAGATCATCTCGATGGCCTTTCCTCTTCTTCTTTTCATTCAGCATCGTTCCAATATTTGAAATATGAAAATCAAATATATGTCATAGATTTTCGGTTGTTTTACTTCTCAATTCATGCGAATCTAATGGAAATCGAAAATTCCAACTTTAAGAGTTGAAATTTGGAAATATAAGCTAGAAATATACAGAGTGCATCTGTTCTATCGTCTAGTTGTCGAGAAAACAATTAACGGGAATCACATTTTTTGAAGGGTTATGCACAGGCTCTTATGACAGCAGGTACACTTCCTGTGCGACTATTTGGATTTAAGATGATGGATCAGTCGGTAATCACAACCGTGAGTGCGAGAGAGATAGCTGCAAATTTTGAAAAGAAAATTTTTCCACAACGTTCGTCTGATCGAAAAAATAAAAATGTCATCGGATTTTTGCGATCGTGCTGGGTACGATGACATTTTTATTATTTTAATCGGACGAACGATGTCAAAGAGTTTCAATTTCAAAAATTCGAGGTGTGATTGCCGACTGATCCATCATCTTAAGGAGGGTGGCTAGCGACGATACAATGTTGCCATGCTAAACCATGTTAAATACATTGAAAATTTTAAAATGATAAGAATTTAAGGAGTTTCGGTACAGGCAATACAATGTTGCCATGCTAAACCATGCTAAAAACATAAAAAATTTCAAAAAGTTTAGAATTTTATAAAATTTGGTGAACATATTCTTTAGTGCCAAATTTGGCAATACCAATTTTTTAAGATTTTTCTTCTACACAGTTATCGAGTAATTGATCACTAAAGTTCACGTGTATAAGCATAGCGTTTCCAGGTATACATTCCGGGCATAAGAAATCTGCTTTAATGCGTAATTACTCGATAACTAAGCAGAAGAAAATTCTGAAAAAATGGTGTTTTTGCATTTGATGTTGAAGAACATTATCACCAAATTTGATAAATTTCTTATCATTTTGACGAATGTAGCCAGCCTCCATAATGAAACGGGATCTTCCCAACTTTAAAGAATCAAAAACGAGAATAAGAAAATATCATGTTTTTGCATATGAATTGAGAAAGCCTTGTTACCGGTGAAAATCACTTGGGAATGGAAAAAGAAAAACAATTATTTGAGGTTAACGAGTAATAACGACACAAACGATGGACGGTTTGACAACACCATGAGCCAGATGGTTTAAAAAATAGATATGCGTACGCATATAAATCGAAAATGGCTGTTGTCACGTTTTGTTTGACGATTTAAGTACGAAAGTATTTTAACCGCTATCATTATATTAAAAATTTACCAATCTCAACAAGTAAGTTACACATTATTTTAATAATTGTGAGAATAAATGTTAATCGTTTCTTTGATCATGAAAAGATCAAAAAAGTTGTCGCTTTTTGAATCACGAGTAACTCTTGATCTTCCTTAATCAGTACTTGCCCACTGAAATTCATAAGTGAACAGAAGCCATCGATTGAAGAATCAAATTCTTGACAAATACTAATTTCCCATTGCTGTCAACTCTTGGAAAGTATTTCGAAACCGCAATATTCTTGTTACTGATTCTCGACTATTTTGCTATTGATAAAAGTCTTTTTCAGCCCTAAAATAAAAAGATTTGACCCATAAATCAAATCTTGTCTATAAGCAACAAATGGATGAAAATCATCGATAAAAAAATCGAATTTTTCATATTTTATAACCGCAAAATAAGTTCGAAGTTACAATTTTGTCTGGTTTTTGTTCACTTCGAACAATCATCATTCTCGAATAAATTATTTCGAGGAGAGATAACGATTCGGTAGTTTAATAGAAAAAAAGAAATAAATATGGCGTCAAAGTAGATGCGAAAGTTTATGCTAAACGAGAGGACTCGAGGGTGGTCCTATCGTCTCCAAAATATACATATGGGACCGAGAATATGATGTTTCGCTATAGCACGACTCGCGTCGTGAAAAAACCATTATTTATACGCACACGCACGTTCTACACAGGTATTAGATAGCCCCGAGATTTTTCTACGATATTCCACGACTCGTGTTCAGCTCGCCCACGCTTTCGTCGTCCGTTGCTCTAAAAAATTCAAGCGACTGTGTCCGGAGGATCGTGAATACCCGAAAACGTACATCGTCTCATCCCCCGGGGGTTTTTTCTCGATAAAAAAAAATAACCCGCTACAATTCAATGCTGAGAATCGAAAGTTCTGTTAAAGTTTTTCCTGCAACGTTTTTCGGGTCCCCTTTTACCGGGTGAGCTACGATGCAACAGGTGCTGAGGATTTAGGCCTGTCGAGACATTTTTTCGAATCCTTTTCTCGAGTCTCGTCTCAGCTGCATGGGTTTCGGGTTTATTTATATATTTATATATTCTCGACGAACCTGTCGATTCATAATTTTTAAATCTTTCTCGTACTCTGCGAGAAGGGTGTGTGTGTTTTCTACCGAACCGAACGTGCATCCGAATCTTTCGAGACGAGAGCTTCGAATTGACTTAAATTTTCAAAACAGAACGTCCCCAAGGGAAATAAAAAGTGTGACGAAGCGACAAAACGATAAGATAGCATTTGATCCTGTCAAAATCAGCTGCCGAAGTTAACAAACTTTTGTTCCTTTTGCCACGAAAGTTATTAAAATTCGTTTTTTTTTCACTTCTTTGACAGAACTGTCCTGATGTATCGTACGCACTGATCGAGAGCTGTTCGCGGCTGTGAGAGGGAAAACAGCACGAAAATGTCGTCGAATACGCGAAATCGCGTTGTTTTAGGATGCTCGACAATCCTCCTGGTGCTACTGACAGCGGTTCAAGGACGAAGTATTCGATTGGGTGAGTGAAAGATGAGAGATTCAATTTTCATAAGATAAGAATCAAAGAATCGTCTTTGACCAGATAAAATGGATTTCGAGAAGATAAATATTCGGTTTGTGTTGAGCATACCTCTGCCCCGGAGCCCTGAATTCGTGCACGTGTGAAAATGCGCATAAATCAATATTCGACTCGGAATAATGTCCAAATCTATCGTCACCTCGAGCCAGATAATCGTCGGATTATGTTAAAATAATGAATGATCAGCTCGAGTTGAATTTCGATTAAACGAGAAAATCACGTTGGTGAGAGACCGCCGCTCGAGTGATTTGCCCGAGCCGATTAAGCACGTGCAGAATCGCCGAGGATCACACACGCAAAAACGTCCACACGTACGCGCCCTGGATAAAAGGTTTCTCGGTAAAGAAGAGAGCAGCGAAGTAGAGATTAGAATTCGTGTCCGAAAAAACTGCTCCACTCGAATAAATTGTCCCTTCGATTAGCATAATCGTGGTTGGTGTGTGGTCAGAGTAAAAAACGACGAAAAACAGACTATCCAAGGTGAAAAGTGTCAAAGAAGCCGTAGAGGTGAGGAGCAGCCACAGGAGCGAGAGGTAAGAAGGCGGAAAAGGGCGAAGAGGGGGGGTAAGAGGATCCACGAGAAATAAATCGAAGTAGAGAAGAAAAAAAATGAAAAAGTGTCGAGAAAGCACGATTCTGACATCTGGCGCACAGATCTGTACTCGAAACGTGCATATATACGAACGCGATACAGCGCCGAGCTTCGTAAACAGCCAGACGAAGCTCCGTACGAGCTAGAACACATGCAAACGCGTCGCAATGTCGAAAGGACACGGAGAGATCGAGAAGAGTCTCATTTCAATGCCCTTTTGTCGAGCGAGCGCTCGAGTCATGTACAGAGGGCAAGTGAGGGCCTGCGTGACGTCGAATATTTCGGAGGTCGTAAGTTTATAATTCCTGTTGCTGGTGTGTCTTTGGAAAGGGAAACGAGAGTCAAGGCGCTTTGGGACGTCCCACACCCTCGACCCAGTGCACCCCTGCGGCGCTCCTTTCCGCTTTCGAATCCTAAACTTACGCTACACCGAGGCTAGAGAAATTCGACGAAATTCTACGAGAGCTTGTTCAGCACGTGTTCGTCGTATGTGTACTTTAACCTTATAGACGCTTTGTTCGTATGTTTGTGTGTGGTTATATTATGAATTCGTGATCATTTAGAATAGCGCGGCCAATATTTTCGGCGGGAAAACCAGATACCCTCGTTTATTGTTTTTTTTTTTTTTTTTTTTTTTTTTTTTTCCATAAGACTCGTTCGTAATGTTTCGAAATAAAAATAAAGAGGAAAAGTTTACGATTTACCCAGACCGGAAATATTAAGTCGTAACAATAATACTTCCCCTAATTTACCATTTGTTTATATTCAACGCCTTGCCTATCTTCGTGTTATATGGAATAACCTCGAAATTTCTCGCGTTCACATATCCAATGAAAATATGCATATGCAATAATCGAGTACTGGGAAGCTTTCGTATATAATCCTAGTGCTCGGTACACGTATGGATTATTATGATTGAGCTCAATTGTTCAATTGGTCGCAGTTATTGAATGCTTTTATCTCTTTCTCTTTCTTTCCCTCCTGTTTTGCGTCTCTGCTTCCCTTGTCCCTCTCCATTCCCTTTCTTTTTATCTCAGACTCGATTACTCTGTACAAAAATACTTGTACGCTGCACGCAACCAAACGCAACACACACACGCACACACACAAACACAGGGCCACTAATATACGCACAACTTTACACTCAAGCACAAATCCGACACTGGCACGATTTAAAAAATATTTACGTCCACGTATGCGTATACAGAAGGGTCCCGAGGCCCGAGATGAGACGCGCTGTCTTGCGATTCGTGTGCAACAACTCGTACCCGACTCTCCCAAGACGAATGAGAGCCTCTGAACACAATCCTTTGTCTATTAAATGTATTAAACGACCCGATGATCGCCACGACTATTATCGGCCAATTGTACAATAAAAGAAATGGCGAGGGGCTCAGCTCTTCAGCCCGAGAACAGAGAAACGCGCCAACACCCACCAACGCCATCTGGCGACGAACCCTTTTTTCAATCAACTTTTTTAACCGACTCGAAACTCTTCCAATGGGGCAAAATAAATAATTACTGTCGAATAAATATCAGATTGTAAATAAACCACCGAAAAATCATCGGATCTTTGTATCAATTGGGAGTCATTATACTTGTGGAACTTGTAGAGGATCGTCGTTTTTTTTTCTCCCAATTTAAATCCACTTTTGGGCTTTTGTCAATTTTCCCATGACAGGCGAGACCTGCATGCTTCAACCCTCAAAGGAAATAATACTTTCCAACCTCATCTTCCTCATTGATTAGCCAACTTCCGAACAAACGACTGGTGCGGATTTTCACAACAGACGAAAATACGTTCGACCGTTGCCAACATTGAGGCGGAGAACGGAATTTTTTTTCTGATGGCAACACCTTTTTGCTTGATTATTTATCATGTAATAACATGCAACAAAGTTGAAATGCCTTACCTGTCTCGGATCTGTCACCGCGGTAACTTTTCTTGTCGAGAGTTGGGGAGTGGAATTTTAATTGGGCCCTTTCTCGCTCGGGACGTTCAATCGTTCCGGTGATTATCGTCAAGCCAAGATTCCAGCAGTCGCGAAGTTGCACTAGAAATACTGTCCAAGGACAGGCGGTAGGATCTACCGGATCGAAAAAAAGAATCTTCTCGAATCATACTAAATTGATGTATTTCTTATTTTGCGAGGAAGAACTTCGTGGCTTTGTATGTATATGTGCGTGTGTGTCAGAGTAAGTAGCAGAGGATAGCGAATAAGTTTGAGAAACACGAGAGGGAGGGACGATCGAGATTTTAGTACAATGAGTTACCGCAAGAGTCCGCGTTTGGCATCACGAAAGAGGAAGAAAGAAAGAAGCAGCATAGCGCGCACGCACTCATACACGCGCAGAAAAAGTCCCGAATTAATTTACGGCTGGCGCGTGCCCCGGGGAGAGAGTGAAGCTGCACAATCTATCTATAGAACACGCGAGGCTTGTATCGCTATCGATATATAAACTGGTAAGTTTACAACTCCGAGACCACACGTTCCTTCCTATAGGTGGTTATTTCATGTTACCTTTGAGAATCAAACGTCAAAGCGCGCTCCGTGTACACTTCTCATTTGACCTTTCAACGTCTCTTTAGGTCTCTTGACAATGCTCCAGAATTACGGGAAAAAATCGTCCGCGTATATTTTGAAATTCCAAATGTTTTTTTTTTTTTCATCAATAATTATTTTGGCAAAATGGAAATTTCGGAAAGATTCACATTATTATGAAATTGAAATAAATGATAATCTTCAATGTTAAAAATCAGAGTACGAGATGAAAATTTACAATCCATGTTTTTTCGTTTGACAACAGATGCGCTGCCGTCGCGCATAAACATAATATTAGAAATAATAACGCCGCTGAGGAAGTCGTCGGGAAGAAATTTCGTAGAACCAAAAATGATTGACGTCCCTGTCTCTCCCCGCATTCTCTCGCGCCTCGTCATAATAATCATTCGGAGCGAGAAATTTTCAGAATTCGCAAATTATGATTCACGCGGCGCGGATGTTTTCTCGATGTTGCACGAAATCTCGGAAGTCCCAGGAAAAGTGTGATGAAATTGAATGGAAGAATAAAGGATGCCCGGTCACCCGTGTGACTTGAGAAAACAAACACAACACCGCATGTTCAAAACCGTTTTTTAACCCCTACCCATTCCGACTTTCCTGAAATGCTCCTAATTTATAAATATTTAATTTTTTTTTACTGCATACTAAAAAAAATCAATTCATCTATTTGCCGTGCTGAAGAATACGTCGTTACAATTATACGGTAAAATTTATAACCTCGAATACTATCTAAACATTGTCAAAAAAATGGAAATAAAACGAATTTTTCAAAATTTGCATCGTTTTATTCCTTCGCATGAATCGGGCTCGCGTATCAACAACGATTCTCTCCGTCTCTTTCTCTATAATTCTATTACGCGGATTTGGAGAGACGAGATCCGAGACTGAGTCTCGAAAAGATCGCACTGTGCTATTCCTGGCGTCCGTGGCGTCGGCCAGATGGCCCCCGTGACGTCACACTACGACGCTGTTGATATTCGTCTCTTTCTCTTCACGACTGCGGGTTTTAAATCGAAGAATTGCGGAAAACGATAAGAGAGAAATAATCCCGTGGATCGCCAGAAATTTGCAGAATATTGGAGGATGTACAAGCTGAGAATGAAATAAAAAGACTAGAAGTGGATTGGGAGCGCGAATAAAAAGATCGCGAAAGCGCTTTTTGATACAGACGTAGAGGGCGCACGTGTTGGCCAGACGACATCGGGCCGCTCTAAGTGAAGGGTACGCCGCCAGGCGTCGAAGCACGAGAACTATAGTAGCGACAAATAAACTTCGATCGACGAGAATTCACTCTCAAGGAAAAATAACTGATGAAACAACGGCTCGACTGTTTTGATTGTGTTCGATGCGTGGGGTATACACGTCGCCTCCGTTAAACCGGATGTTTCCGCTTTCGATATACTTCTTCCAAATACACTACGAATTAAACGAAAAAATAAAAGTGCATCGGGTATATGCTTGAGGCAGCCTTTTAGGTCCTCCGTAAGTCAAACAAATACGTGAAAACTCACGTGTACATCGCGTGTGTAGAAAACTGAGGAATCTTCAGAGATCGTGAAATTCATCGTGCAACAATTGTTACTATGAACGAAGGAGCGTATCATCGCATCAAATTTTTGAAGAAAGGCTCAAATAATTGTCACATAAACAAAAAAATAACTAAAAACCATTGAATATCGCAGCGCCTCGCGCAGTAAAAATACGACGGTCGTTTTGTTCAAAAAGAGGCAAGTGGAAAATTTGATTTTTTTGCAAGGCGAACGACGAAACCGAATGAGTCGATAAAATATGCATTTTTTGCCATTAGAAAAATAAATAGTGCGCGAAAAGTGTGAATAGCGAGCGGAAGTGACGCAACGAAAATCAAAGCGAGAGGTTTCTTTGATTTTTGAGTTTGCTCGAAACGTCGAGCGTGAATAAAATACTCGGAATGAAAGAGGAAGGGGAAGGGGGTCGATGTTGTTGCTTATAAAGGGGCGTCTGGATGGTGACGGTTTGTCATTCGTTCTGAGCCAGAGCGAAAGCCCCGGAGCAGACACAGGTTCGCACACTCGTATAGTAGAAACAAATACACAGACAAATGGATAAAAGCTATACCAATCCAGAGATCTATAATTAGCGAGGTTTGTGCATTCTGGAGACAGGAAGGAAAGACAGCGAGGAGAAGAAACGCGAGAGAAGAGCTGTGCTGAGACACAGAGACTGGGCCGTTTTGAAGATCGAGACCAAAAATCCACAATATTGCAAAGAAAAATAAAGAACACGAGGCAGAAAGAGAGCAATAATTGGAAAAAAGAACAAAAAACGAAAAACCAAGGGAACAAGGAAGGAAAGGAGAACTGCATTGGGGGAAGAGAAAGAGAGGAGGGGGAAGAATGTCATTCCCGTCCTGGCTGCCCTCCAAACTCGCGAGACAACGCGGGTCTCCCAAAACACGACAATCTTCTCTTTTTTTCGTCGTCTTTTTCTTTCTCTAATTATTCTCCGAGATATCCACATGAATGAGCCGAGTATGTACGAGTAAATGCCTCTTCACAATTTTTCGGCCCGAACCACTCGAGACAATGAGCACATTTTTTTCTGTACAATTTTCCCCATAGGGACCGTGCGCAGCGTCTACAGTGTCACTATGCGGCCAATTTCATAACTTTTTAGATGAAATTTGAAACAGGCGCATATGGGAATTATTACTTTTCGCATTATTTAACAAAATAAAATTATTATTTTTTATCACGTCTCGATCGAGAAAATATTGTTGCATTCGAGAGAGTGCTCTAATGCACAATTTCGACGCCGAGACGTTGAAGTATCAGTAAAATTTTATTATTTCCCAGAGGGCACAGTCCATTCTCCATGGAAAAGTGAGAAACGAACCAAGTGGATCAAAAGGTTAAACACTGTCAACTCATCCACTAAACTTTCTGTTTCGACGACATTTAAAACGTCATTCGATTCAAACAGTTTTTTTCCTTTTACGTCATTTTAATTTTGAATGCGATCATTGTTGATCGGACAAAAACCGTATTTGATTACTTTAATCATTATTTTTTTCCGAAAAATTAATTATTTTCAATGATATACAGTCAAAATATCATCAGAAAAATTGCATATTCAGACACGAGAGAGCGCGCTCATCGACTGTAGTGCTGCTCTCTATAGCTCACGCACGGTCCCTATTATCCGATGAAATAAAGCAAGTCGTTTAAATTTCGGTTGGTGAGAATAAAGTTTGACGTTTATCCAAAGCTTTGTCAGTTACCGTATACACGGGGGAATTCCCGATCGAAAATGCAACGACAGTTTGGAAATAAACTCAATTTCTGCCATCTTCGAAGAACACTCGCTTTCGTCCGATTCCAGGTACGAGTCTCTCTTATTTATATTTGTAAAATTTATCGTTTCAACTGATTAGCCAATTTGTAACAAATTTAGCTCGCACGTATACCTTCAAATAAAATAAATATACGTTTCTCCCTGTGTGGATATTGCTCCATATGCGTATACGTATATCGTAGTAGCAATTTAGCTAGGATGGGCAAATTATAGAGTCGCGTCACGGGCAGAGGCAGAGAAGAGCGTCGAAGCGTGTACGTAGGCAGCTGAGAAAAACGGCACAGCGAGACAGAGAATCTCGAGAGGGAGTTTGAAAATTGTTAGTCATTACACAGGCGCGATATAACGCTTCGACTAATATTTTGAATAAGTTATTTCGCCGTTTCCGGTTATTTATAACATGCCATTTCGAGAGAGAGAGAAAGCATATATTCGTTCTTTTTATTCACGCGTCTCTCCTCTCTTCTCCCGTCCCGAGAAACATCGGCGATTGACGTTTCACTCGAATTTTCTGGCATTGCTCACTCCGAACGCGATAACTGCGACCTGTCTCGGAAAATCCCCGAAAATATTTTCCAAGATGCTTGACGTATCAGAATTCTGAAAAATTCGGAGAACGATCGAAATAGCGCTTCTTAAAAGACGATCTTTCGAGTAGCTGTCAAATTGTTAAAAAAACATTCGTTCAGTCACGAAATTATGAATTTCCGATCTTCGGTTGAAATATCTATTCGATGAAAGTTAAATTCTTAATAATTTCGATGTTCCAGACTCCTTCAATGCGGACGTAATAATCTCAGCCGGGGAAAAGCTCACACTGCGTTGTGTGAGCGAGTACGACGCCGAAACGTCCTGGTACAAGGGTGACGATCTGATAAAGCTGCCAACGACGAGGATAAGAATACTGAAGCAGTCGCTCAAGTTCAAATACGTTAGAACGAGTGACAGCGGAAATTACGCCTGTCGTATGGACACCGAACGAACGACCGAATGGAGAAACGTCACTGTTTACGTCGAGGACGTTCAAAACGACGGATACGAGAGCGAGAACGAAGATTTGGGCAGCGTCCTCGGTGCCCGACGACCCGACGAAGAAACTAACGAGTTGGACGTTGCCTCGCGAAGTAAGAAACCGATCAACCAATCAATTTTGTAACGTTCAAACTTCAAAGTAACTTTATTTCCGAATCGTAACTAATCGAAAAAAAAAACTCAAATTACTTATCAGATCTACCAGAAACGCGTTCGCTTCATCTAGAAATCGATCCCGATAACGACAAAAACGAGAATGGAAAAGCTGGTGATCACAACAAAAAGGCACCGCCGAGTGCCCCGATATTCAACAAAACGGACGAGATGCACGGCTCAATCGTAAAACCAGCTGGAAATATGTTGCGTCTTCGTTGTCCGAGCACCGGGAATCCAACGCCGAACATAACTTGGTTGAAAAATAATGAAGAACCAAACCGTGCGGTGGGACCAATTGTAATGACCAAATGGACGCTCAGAGTGGAGGATCTCGTCGTCACTGACGGTGGAAATTACACCTGCATCGTGTGCAATATTCACGGTTGCATCAACAATACTTTCAAGGTCGACGTAATCGGTAATGACCCATTTGTTTTCTTAAAATTCAATATTTTCCATGAATCGGTTGTCGAGCTAAAATAATGATTAAATTGAGCCAACGAAGATACGATACGGAACGGTTGATTTATCTTGGGTTCCAATCATTGTTTGTTGACTAAAACTTTTGGGAACGTTCACACATTTAATCTGGAAATCAAGGATTCCGAATCGTATAGTTTTTTTCACGAATAAGCAACGTAAATATCCGGTTGAAGCACCATTGAAATTCGAGACAAAGATCGAACAAAAGTTAGCATTAAAGTATAATGGAGAAAAAGCGAGAAAATTGAATGACCGAAAAGAAACCAAAACAATGCGATCGTTCAGAGCGTTTCCCGCACAAACCCTACATCAACGAGGGCTTCCCGAAAAACGTGACGGCGTTGATCAACACCACGGTCACATTCAGATGTCCGATAATTTCGGATCTGGAGCCTTATATGCAGTGGGTGAAGGTCGCCGAATATCCGGACGACGCGGAGGGCCCGCCGAACGGAACTTTGCTCCAGGTAGAGGAAAAAGAGAAAAACGAGAACAAACACACGTGTGGTGACGCTGGGTGAAATCTGGTGGAGGTTTCCTGGGAAATTACAACGAATCTCGCCGATCACACAATCCTCAATTTTTTTTATTTTTAACCGCTCTTCTCTGTCTCGAGAGTAACAGATGGAAAAATAGAAAGACATCGATCTCTACACGTTTTTCTCTCTGGTGGTTGCTTATTCTCTGTCTTTGTATAATCGTCATTAATGTTTATTTGTGTGGTGACAGGGCTTCGTAGTGTCTAGGATAATTGTGAATAATTTGTCATTTCTCATGTTCAGGAAACGAGTTTGAATTCCTATTCAAAATTAATTTATTCATTATTTGAATTTCCGTTTGTCGATTCTCTAACGTTTGAAGCTTCAATTTCCTCCTCATTTTTGTAAGGAAATCGATCCGACATCAAGAAATAAAAAAGCGTTTCAAAGCTTTTGTTATTTTTTCGTCACCGCAATTATTATCAATAAAAATGAATTTATTTCCTGGGCACGCGAAGTGAAATGAAATCTTACGATTTTTAACTCGATCTCAATGTTTCCTGTTATTCTGTATTCACTCATTTTTCCACCTTCTTTCTTCCGGTTACAACGATAATCGGTCTCTCATGTGAACAAATAATAAACGCCCTTTCGAGTCGTTTTAATGTTTCGATAATGGTGAAGAAATCTCGTAATATCGGTGGTTGGGATTTTCTATTGAATTTAGAGAGCGTGATGCATCGGCCTCTCCTGACAAGGGCACCTGCGAACAAGACTGTTCTCATTGGAAGCAACGCTACTATGGTCTGCGAAGTACTTTCGGACGCCCATCGACATCTCGAGTGGTATCACGGACGACACATCAGTTTTGAGACCCTCAACAAATCGATGCAAAACTTTAGGGTCGAGGTTGAGGTGGGCATGCAGTTCTTCATCAGCTTTATCGCGCTTACTTTTGCTTCCTTTTTTTTTTTTATTATTCTTTTACGCTTCTTCATCCTTCTTTATATCTATTCTTTTGCACGCTTTTTCGTATGTTTATCGTTAATGGATCTCCATCTTTTTCTCTACGAGTGTTGGACGTAAACGTTTTCATTCTTGATGAAGTACACATGATTTTGGAATACACTGAAGAAAGACGAATAATAGTATTTAATTATTTTTCAATGATTGTTCACTTCTATTCGTACTCCACTGAAAAAGAAAATCTCAAATTTATAATAGCACTCAAAAATGAGATATTCCAAAAACACAATGTGAACTTCGTGGTAAATTCATCGAAAATTTATAAAGACTCATCGGGTTACTGGAAACTAATGATGGTTTTTTTTATGCACTAATCACAGGCTGGCGCAGCAGCTAATCCTGAAGTTCTTACCCTCTACAACGTCACCGAAAAAGACGAAGGCTGGTACACATGCGTCGCTGCAAATACTCTTGGCGAAACTTTCAGTAGCGCTTACCTCGCGGTCGTGGAAAGTAAGTCTTTCAATGGATTTGTTATTAATTTAAATACCTTGATGGTCGAGAAGAATAATAATTTTTGTGAATCTATGAAAATTATGCATGGAATGCGTTTTCCCACAATATTCGATGGAATTATCATTTTTAAATTGTCTTAATAGACTGTAATAAATTGCAGGTATCGATCCTCCGAGAGTCCCAGTAGCAACGAGACCCCAAATATTCCTGGTTCTCGCGGCGTTGTTACTCTGTTTCTTCTTTTTCCTGGGCGTATTCGTCGTAATTTACATTTTGCATCGTTTGAAGCGTGAGAAAATGAAGAAGTTATTAGCAATTGAGACGGCTCGAGCGGCGGTAGTAACGCAGTGGACGAAAAAAGTAATCGTGGAAAAGCAAAGTTTGGTTAACGCGCAAAACGTTCAAGAGCCGTTGCTCATGCCGGTCGTTAAAATCGAGAAACAAAAATCTACGGTAACGGCCGAAGATAGCAACGGGGGAAGCAGCATTTCCGAGTACGAACTTCCGCTCGACAGCGCCTGGGAATTGTCCAGGGAGCATTTGGCACTTGGAAATACTTTGGGCGAAGGAGCTTTCGGAAAAGTCGTCAGGGCTCAAACGAACACAGGGAAACCCGGAATTCCTTGTGTCGTTGCCGTCAAAATGCTCAAAGGTGAATCGTCGATCTTGTTTTCACGCTTTTCTCAATTTTATCAAATTTTCGTCATCGAGATTCCAGACGATTCCATTAAAAATTCAACTTCCAAATCAACTAAACGAAAAATTCAGTAATCGTCATTACAAATTGTTTAAAGGAGATTAAGCATCGCATCAATTTTCAGATTATTTTGATAAATCATACGTCGAAGAGAGTGGGAAAACCATGAACATTGATTAAACTGAAAATAAATTTATTTCAGAGGGCCACACTGACGCGGAAATGATGGATCTGGTATCAGAAATGGAAATGATGAAAATGATCGGGAAACACGTGAACATAATCAATTTATTAGGCGCCTGTACCCAGGGCGGTCCATTGTACGTCGTAGTTGAGTTTGCTCCGCACGGAAACCTTCGCGATTTCTTGCGAGATCACAGACCTTCGTCGTCGGGTTACGAGCCAACGATAAATCAGGACGAAAAAGACAAGAAAACCCTCACGCAAAAGGATCTCGTTTCATTCGCTTATCAAGTTGCTCGTGGCATGGAATATTTGGCAAGTAGACGATGCATACACAGGGATTTAGCAGCGAGAAATGTGCTGGTCAGCGACGAGTACGTTCTCAAGATCGCCGACTTTGGTCTCGCTCGTGATATTCACTGTCACGACTACTACAGGAAAACTACCGATGGCAGATTGCCAGTCAAATGGATGGCACCCGAAGCTCTCTTTCATCGAGTTTACACCACTCAGTCCGACGTGTAAGTCACTTTGTTAAACCAAGTCCTTCCATTTTGGCAATTAAATATTTCTTGACAGGTATTAATAATTCCTCTATTTTTGAGTACTTCGATGACAGTTCCAGCGCGATTGCTAACGTCGAGAGTCAATCAAAATGCTGTAATTTTCTTAGCATTCCCGGGAACGTGGAAAACGATTTTTTTTTTTTATTTTCCGGCCAGCTTCTCAGAGGAACCACAGAAAAACTGTCTTCTCAATCGGTCAACTGCATGAAAAAAAGTAGTTTTTCAACCGTTTCAAATAAAAATTATTTTGTCTAATTGGAAGATATGATGATTTTGGGTGTTCCTGGATACAAATATATTTAAAAAAAGACTCGATAAAAATGAAATTGGATTTAGGGGAAAAAATGCCTGACTTATACGCATTCCAATTACAAACGAACATATATTTTCACATTATTTTCTTTGCCTACTAATGCGAGTTGAAATTGAAATATTGCAGATGGTCGTACGGAATTCTGTTGTGGGAAATAATGACGTTGGGCGGTACACCCTATCCGTCGGTACCGTCAGTCGAAAAATTGTTCCAATTGCTAAGAACCGGCCACAGAATGGAAAAGCCTCCGTGCTGTTCGATCGAAATGTGAGTTCTAAATTTGTCATTACTCCAAATCTAAGCGTGAAAATCCAAAGTCTTTGAAAACAGTAAAGAATCGAAAATTTGATGGGAACTTGTACAAAAATTGATGTTTCAATTGATTTTTCTTCAGATATATGCTCATGCGAGATTGTTGGAGTTATCAACCGAACGAGAGACCGATGTTCGGCGAATTGGTCGAGGACCTCGACAGGATATTGACGATAACAGCGAACGAAGTAAGAGTAATAAAAGTCAACGATGCGAAATAAGTTAAAGAAAAAAAATAACTTGCTAACAAATGAAAACGAATGATTAATTGCAGGAGTACTTGGATTTGGGCCTCCCACAATTGGACACTCCACCCTCGAGTCAAGAGTCGAGTGAAGCAGAGGACGATGACGATGAGGGGGAGGAGAAATTCCCTTATTTGCTCTGAAACGCGTTTCCATGGAAAACCCCGACATAACGTCGTTCGAAACTTGGAAAAGTGCAACGAAAACAGAACCGTGAAGAATATTTCTCGACTGTGTGCCCTCGTGTAAAGAAACGCACTAAACTTCAAGTGGAAGTGTAAGAACATTGTATTTTTGTACAATTTTCCAATGATAATGGACACTCTGGAAAATTCAGTCGAGTTGATCGTAACTAAAAAGTGCGTGCGGCGGTTTGAGAAACTGAAAATAGCGACTGAAGAGTTGTGACGATCACGCCAAATATATAAATATGAATCAGTATTGAAACCAAGTAGGGCCTATTCTGTAGGTTTTAAGAAGAGAAAAACAATACGGGGAAGAAAAAGAAAGAGAAAAAAGCAACGAAGGCCAACGAAGTTGAAAAGAAATAACGCTAATTAGACGCGGCTCAAACCGGCCGTGAGTTCAATCGAGTGTTATGCCATTGCAGAGTGCCTGAAAAACTGTTTATTTTCTTTCGAGAGCTCACACACGCGCAAAAAACGAACGACGAAACTTAATCGAACATTTCCATCGAACGGCTCTGCGAAAAGAAAACAAAAAAATATTTGAAAAACTGCAAAAACATCGATGTGGACGAAAAATGTCGAGGTTTTTAGCATGAATTATTGCTCCGGGTATGAGGCACGCTTTTTTTTGTATTATTTCCAATCACAATGCGGAACATGGATGCAACTATATTTTTTCGCGCGTTCTCAACTAGTCAATTTATACAGTTCTGCGTTCAATCGCCTCATTTTCGTTTTTTAGGTATTAGATCGAGAAAAAAGCGTAACCCCTCGTCGCAATTTATTTCTGAATGTGTAAAAATGTTTTTTTTTTAAATCCCTATCGAAATATTCTTATCGAGTAAGATACGAAATCACTTTTTCCCGATCGTCTTCTCCGTTCGCCGGTTAAATAACTATTTTCACAGTTATTTTATCATCGGCCTGATAGATCTGACGAAACGTAAATTGTACAAATTATATTCACTTTTTTCATCGATCATTTTCGGTCGGAAGAGAAAAGCACATGAAATGTCAAATTAATTATATTTATACAAAAATATTCGCTCAATAAGGAGGAAAAGTTGACACGTTTTGAACGAACATTATGTGCACGAAACATCGACGAAATTTGTCCCAACGATCAATCGCCCAAATAAAAAATCGTTAAATCCTTTTGAAACCAATGGAATCGGGATTCTCGCTATACGAATGAAATTTTTTGTACAGATACGACTCGAAGTAATCGAAAAATATTTAATTGATTTAGAATTGAATTAATATTTATTCAGCATAGAAAAGAAACCGTTTAACGTTTTTATAGCAACTTCTTTTTCACGTACATTTATAGATTTTAAGACAAAATGAAAAAAACAAACGCGAATGTATTTGCACGGTAATGTTAAAATAAATTTATATTGTTGCAGAGGGACAAACAATCATCGGTTTCTTGGTAATTTGTAAAAAGCGTAAAGATATATTAATATCATTATCATTGTTATTATTATTCAGTCGAGTTTGGTACTCGAAACATAGAGATAAGAAAAGTGTACATATTGACCGTGAAGTTTTTAAGAAATATTTAAATATTGTTCGTGACCGAATATCGCTTTCCTTTTGTAAGGAATCGTCAATGCATCTTCACCACTTCTATTTCATTTCATAGACAACGACTCAGCATTTACATAATAGAATGTACAACCGAGAAACAGAAACTACGCGTCGTGTGTTCGTGTAAAATTATTGTATCAAAGTCAATACGTCAAATACAAATAAATAAAATCTGTAAAAAATTGTCAATTTATAATGTTGTTATTCATTTTCTACAATTATAATCGATCCAGCAATTTTTCTGTCCAAAAAATACGTTGGACCGATTTTTTACGTCGTTCTCGATTCGATTTCCGAAGTATTTCTAGTTTTGCCGCTTACATCGCGCCTTTGACGAATTTCTGGACGACGTTCGTATGAACGACGCACGTCTGGTCTGGTCACACGTCTACCTTTCTCTCTCATAAAAAGTTTACTAAAATGAAGCATCAACTAAAAAAAATCCCGATAAAACAAGGAAAATACGAACAACCTTCACAGCAAGGCTGCATGGAGCCAGCGTCTGTAACTAGCGCCCTTAATAATAAAATAAAAACATAGCACAAAAACGAAAAGATCGCTAACAACGACGACCGTACGCGTCATTGTTCGCGACCACAAGCCAAAAATTCATACTAAATTTCATTTTTTCTTTTAATCCTTTTTAATCATCCCGATATCTATTTTAAGGGTAATTAGAGTCAAATAGATAAAAAAAAAATTACTCAAAATTGAGGAAAATTGTCTCGAGTTTAAATTTAAAAAAAAATTCGGTAAATTAAAAAAAAATGCACTTTTCAGCGCATGCGTAGATCGAAGGCTCGAGTATTAATCGCAGACGCGAAGACGTCACTTGAAGTGTTTTTAATTTTTAATAATCAAACAAAATTATAGAATCGAATGCAACAATTAAATTATAATTAAAGAGATCGGAATTCTAACATAAAATCAGCTGCAAACATAAAAAGCGGATTCCTGCCTACTTTTTGTGATCGAGAGTACGAAAAAACGACCGACGATGTGAATACGAGAATCAACAACATCATGAACCGGAAACGAACAAACATGATGCGCATACGGGGATTCGAGACGGCGCTCAAGATTTGATCGCCGGGAGAGAGAGAGAGAGAATATAAGAGTCGATGCGCGACCGATTCGGCAGGCACTGCAGGCAGTTCTCTTGACCTCTAGAACCAGTGCGGATCTTCTGAACGGTTCTCACTTTGCACGAAAATCAGAATTATACGCTGAATCATCCGGGACATCGTGAAAATTAATTCAATAATTCAAATTGCAAAATTGGAACGGTGAAGACATAATTTTCGTATACGTTTTTGGTTTTTCAACACTTCTCAACACACTGTGCGACGTGTCTCACAATAAAAATAATAGGCGTGCGGGAAAAATTGAATAAAATTCGAACACATCGATATAATGATTCGAAATTTCTTTTATTTACAAAATAAACAAAATCATAACGAAATTCATTTTTTTTTCATCTCTCACATTAAGGATATATTGCACAGGCGATACAATGTTGCCATGCTAAACCATGCTAAAAACATAAAAAAATTCAAAATGATCAGAATTTTATAAAATTTGGTGAACATACTCTTTAGTGGCAAATTTAACAATATAAATTTTTTTAGATTTTTCTTCTGTACAGTTATCGAGTAATTGATCACTAAAGTTCACGTGTATAAGCATAGCGTTTCCATATATATAGGTATACATTCCAGGCATAAGAAATCTGCTTTAATGCGTTTTAACTCGATAACTAAACAGAAGAAAATTTTGAAAATATTTGTTTTCGCACTTGATGTTGAAGAACATTATCACCAAATTTGATTAATTTCTAATTATTTCGACTTTTGTATCATTCACCCTTAAATCGCATCGTTTTTCGCATCTTTCAGGTCTTCCTTCGCTAGATTTGTTAAACATCGTGAACAAATAAAAAAAAGAAGCGAAAAATTTCAGTAACGTTACCATAATAAATTTTAGCGCATTATTTCCCAACAAAGAATCGAAATATAAGAATTATCAAGAAAATTATCACTCACTAAATTACTCACTAACAAACGAATTTATTGAATTGTATCGAGGTGAAAGCGTAAATAAATTTCACTCATCAAACTTATGTGTATTTTATCGAGTCTAAAAGTGAGCAAAAAAGGGTGGATATCAGAAGTTAGAACGACTAAAATTTCATATGTATGCATATATAGAGCAGCAACTCGTCATATCTTATAAATGTACTTGTCTCAGAGTCGCTGCCGCGACTCTAGATATCTGTCCGAAATTTTAGTCGTTCTAACTTCTGGAACTCACCCCAAAAAAAGCTCAATAATTTATCGATTATTCAAAAAATAAAAATTACATTAATTTCAGGAGCGTTTGCAAGATTATTATTACAACAATTGTGGAAAATACCGGAAATTCTAATTATTGCAAAATTTCAAGCAATCAATCGGAAATGAAATTCTTTCATGCAAAATTAAATCAAACACACGATTTAAAACCGAATTTTTTAATCTTTGTAATTTGATATTGTTGTAACATTGAAAATTGAATAAAATTTTGGTTATTTTCAAATCAAAATTAATTACACTTTTTTTCTTTTTTTTTTCATATCCGCTCTTTATATTCACGAAAGCTCAAATTCACGCGTGACCGTGTGCAAAAAGCACAATCACACCGTTACAATATATGTAAAAACAAGACACCAACTTGTTACCCTAAAGTCTTCTAATAGGTTAATATATGCAAATGAATGAACTAACTTAGATTGAGGTTGGAGGAATCGGTCTTGAGTTTTTTTTTTCCACTACAACGGAGAGCAGTTCAGACTTCAGTTGTACAAATTCGTGTGAAAAACGCCTTCAGCTGATGTTTGGAGACTTCAGTCGCGTACTGCCTGGTTCCTTCTTTTATACCTAAGCTAAGAAAGAGCCTCCCTTAAGGAGCTAGAAGAATAAGATACTTGACTTTATTCTCGGACATATGTAATAATACATGTATGGTAAAAAAATGATTCTCATTCTCTGCAGTAGCGTTGTCACCCACTGTAAGGGCTGATATTACCCAAAACGTGCGTCTGCTACATTGACTAAGAAGTTTGGTTAAATATTTCCAAGGCTTTTTGCAGTTTTTTTTTTTTTTTTTTTTTTGAGATGATATCAATACGAGACAGTTGAAGGAAATTCTATGAGAAAGAGAGGAAATAAACGAAAAAAATTATCCCATAACGGTTAAACTAGAAGGAATGTTGGGAAAAAAATGAAAAAATCCATTAATTAAAAGGATCAAATATCTCAGTCCATAATCGGATTCTCTCCCGATCAAGTTGATTCTGGTCTACCGGAAACTGGTCACTGGAGTGTTGGTCATTCGGAAGCGGCTCAATTATAATCTGTTCTTCCTCAGATGATCCGATTTCAGCGTCAATTTCTTCCATCTGTTTGATGAATAAATTATCACTTTTGGATTGTGCTTTATCTTCTTCTGCAGTATTTAAATGAACATCATTTAAAAATTCGTCCTGTTGCCGAGCAACTAAATAATCCTTGTATGCTGTTGGTTCTTCTATTAACGAAGAAAATTTGTCTCCAAGTTCATGCCGCTCTCCGGTATACGAATCTTCGATGCTGTTCTGTGCTTTCAGTTCTTTCATTGTTCCACCGATTTCAGAGTCAAATGTTTCCAGTTGGTTGGACAATGAGAAGTCATCGTCATTGGATAAAGCTCCCCGTTCTGCAGTATATGAATGAATATCATCGAGATTTCCTCCCTCTTGCCCGGTAATTGCATAATCCATGTATGTTGTTTCTTGTTCTTCTACCAACGGAGGGAGATCGCTGGCAAGTTCATGATGCTGTCCGGCATACCGATCTTCGTTGCTGTTCCATGCTTTCGGTTCTTCCATTGTTCCACCGATTTCAGAGTCAAATGTTTCCAGTTGGTTGAGCAATAAGAAGTAATCATGATTTAGTAGTGCTCCCCGTTCTGCATTATATGAATGAATATCATCGAGATTTCCTCCCTCTTGCCCGGTAATTGTATAATCCATGTATGTTGTTTCTTGTTCTTCTACCAACGGAGGGAGATCGCTGGCAAGTTCATGATGCTGCCCGGCATACCGATCTTCGTTGCTGTTCCATGCTTTCGGTTCTTCCATTGTTCCACCGATTTCAGAGTCAAATGTTTCCAGTTGGTTGAGCAATAAGAAGTAATCATTATTTGGTAGTGCAGTAGTTGGTAGTTCTGCAGTATATGAATGAATATTATCGAGAATTTTTCCCTGTTGGGTGGTCATTGGATAATCCTTGTATATTGTTACTTGTTCTTCTACCAACTGAGGTAGATCACGGGCAAGCTCCTGCCGCTGTTCGGTATATGGATCTTTGGTACTGCTGTGTGCTTTCGGTTCTTCCACCGATGAATCGACTTTATCGACAAGTTCTTCGGGTTGTATGGCAGATGAACTGACTCTGTTGGAACGTTGCTTTCGTTCTTTGAAAAAGTGGAATATCTTCGATGACACATCAGGCGTGATGAACGAATTTAGTTTCTCGGCAGCCATTTTATTAAGATATTTATGGAGTTCTGAAGGTTCCGGGCGCTGAGATAGTTCCTCCAAAATGGGAAATGAAATTTCTGCGTCTTTGAGCTCTTTGAGAGTTTCCGCAGACACCACAGATTTTAACAGTGTTAAATCGCAAGAACTCTCAGAAGATGTTGAGGCCGTCTCTTGATTTGCTACACTTGAGTTATAAGGTACGCTTAATTTAATTAACGTAGCCTCTGATATATGAGTGGTTACCAGCTCTTCCAAAGTGCGCAAATAATACAATGATTCGAAAAATTTTCCTGTGTACTTTTTTCCTAGCATATATGGTGCCAGAACGCGTAACGAAAATTGATTGTTTCCTTTCAGGTTTGGGTACTTTTTTTTGAAGATTGGTACTGTATCGACAAAACCATGAATGAAATTAAACTTATGACTCATGCCAGTTTTATCGAAGGCTCTCAAGAGGTGGGTGATTTCGGTTCTATTACTATGACTAACAAGATAAACTGGTTTCGAAGTGACAAATGATGCAAATTCCACCAAAGCAGGCTTTAGTTGCTTAGTTTCCAGTGGTTTACCATTAAGAATTAACTTGGAATTTCTATAACGCAACCCGTTAGATCGAAGGTCCCCATTTGGATTAAGTGGTTTCGAAGGCTCGATCCAAACAGTGAAGTTCCTGTCTTTGAGCTTCGCTGCGATGTGAATAATATCCGAGTCAATTCCGCGACCCGATCGTATTAGGTGTATGTACAGGAATTTGCAGTACTGTTCTGCAGTACATGAATAAACTCCCTCTCGTTTTTCCATCGACGAAGGGAGCTCATCGACAAACTCCTGCCGCTGTCCGGTATCGATTTCCGAGTCAAAGTTCTCCAGTTGGTTGAGCAATAAGAAGTAATCATTACTTGGTAGTGCTCCCCGTTCTGCGGTATATGAATAAATATTATCGAGAATTTCTCCCTGTTGGGTGGTCATTGGATAATCCTTGTATATTGTTACTTGTTCTTCTACCAACTGAGGTAGATCGCGGGCAAGCTCCTGCCGCTGTTCGGTATATGGATCTTTGCTACTGCTGTGTGCTTTCGGTTCTTCCACCGATGAATCGACTTTATCGACAAGTTCTTTGGGTTGTATGGCAGATGATCTGACTCTGTTGGAACGTTGCTTTCGTTTTTTGAAAAAGTGAAATATCTTCGATGACACATCAGGCGTGATGAACGATTTTAGTTTCTCGGCAGCCATTTTATTAAGATATTTATGGAGTTCTGAAGGTTCCGGGCGCTGAGATAGTTCCTCCAAAATGGGAAATGAAATTTCTGCGTTTTTGAGTTTCTCAAGAGTCTTCCAAGACACCACAGATTTTAATAGTATTAACTTACGAGAACTTTGAGAAGATATTGAAATTGTCTTTAGACTTGTTACGCGATCTTCAAAAAAGAGACTAAATTCAGTCAACGTAGCCTCTGATACATGAGTGGTCACCAGCTCCTCCAAAGTCCGCAAATAATACAATGATTCGAAAAATGTTCCTGTGTACTTTTTTCCTAGCACATATGGTGCCAGAACGCGTAACGAAAATTGCCCTTTTCCCTTCAGGTTTGGGTACTGTTTTTTGAAGATTGGTACTGTATCTACAAAACCATTGATTAAATGATTGAATTTTGTTATCATGCCACTTATTTTGAAGGCTTTCAGAAGAAGTGTGGTTTCGTTATGATTACTATGACTAACAATATAAACAGGTTGCGGCGACGCGATAAATGAAGCAAACTCTACCAAAGCATATTGTAGTGGCTTAGGCTCCAGTAATTTACCATTAAGAATAAACTTTGAACCTTTATACTTATACAACCCTGCTTTAATATGCGTCTCAGATAGGCGAAGTCGTGCCGAAGGCTCGATCCAAACAGAAAACTCCCTGCCCTCAAGTCTTGCTGCGATGCGAATAATATCCGCGTTCTTCAGTGTCTTTGATCCTATTACGTGTAAGTACACTATTTTGCGATTGTTTATAGTCAGCGACATCGCAGATTTTTATAGTATGAACGTTAGATGACAACGCTTTTTTGTCCAAGAGCAGTTTTATGCTGATACGTCAATTGTCATTCGTTCGATCATTCAATAACGCAAATTGTCCAGCCACTTTTTTTTATATCCTCATTTAAACTTGGACGATTTCGATCGATCTCTTTCCTCGTCGATACACGTTATTCCTTAATTCCTCAATTCCTTATATAGGATTACTCCAAGATGAACGGGATGCAATTTTTTTGAATCTCGAGATGCTCATGTCCGAAATAAGATTTCGATGTCAATAATAAAGAGATGGTAACTTGCTTGAAATTAAACGGTTCCACTGTATTTTTCCGAGTTCGTCCACGTACTCGCCTTAGTCAAATTACACGACTGAAATGCAACACGCGAGAACAGATAAATACAATACAAGTGAAAACTTTATAGGCACTGCAAATTGAGATTGCTTTTGCTAGGAATAGTATACATTCCCAACTGGCGATGGTTCGAAGACTCCGATTTTCATCACATTTTCACATATTTCGAAAACTTGAAATATTTTGGCATTTACTGATAAGATGATGGTAAAAGATGTTTCCTGCCGCTTATGATGCCCGAACGAAACTAAGCGAGTTAAATAAAGTAGCTGCGTTTTAACGCTTTAGCACCTCAATTTTTCTTTGAATCACAACAATAAGTGAAAAGAAATAATAGTGTTTTGAGATAAGTGATAAGTAATTATTGCTAAATGTATATTAAATTTAACTCTTTATATTATTTACAGGAAAAAAGCCTCAACTGTTCTTTTCTTGGCATCCACATGCGCGATTGTAAACAATAATAGTTGGTTCTATTTTCTCGCGATTATGATTGGTAAATTTTAACTTAAATGCGCAATGCAAATCCGTTTTTCCAAGTAACTCCTTTGCTGTTCCGTCGCGTATCTAATATTTACTAGTGTGACAGGTATACTACATTGTTTTCTCCTAATTTTTTATCCACCTTCCCCATCTATCGAGAGACTAAAAGTAGAGTCTCGGAACAAGTCTAGTTTGTTATTTTGTCATGTTTTTCCAAACATACACTAACTTGATCGTTCATGTTCGGGAGGATTTTTTTATTTAAACTGCCTGATTTTTTCTACGAAGCATGGAATTTTTTATTCCGAAACAGCTTCCAACCGTTTTTTTTCGAGTTGGTCCAAGGTGGAGGAGTTTGGAGGTGTTCGCAAACTTTTTCATCCTTCACAAAAAAAACTCCTCTATTGTCCTTTCACATCTGCAAGTATAAACACTAATTGTTATAGTATTTTCTCGAAATTTTACTTGATATTTCATTTTCTTGGAATTGAGATTGGTGAATTTAGTCGAATTCAAATGCACAGTGACTAATCCATTTTTTCAAACAACTTTTTGCCGCATCGTCACGTATGGGCCACGCGCGGATGTCAAACAATATGTTCATTGTTTGCTCGAATTCGTTTCTCATTATTCCACGTTTTTGTCCCCATTTTAGTGCATTAACCATTGTATTGTCACGAATGCACGATGGAAACAACGTTCACTAATTATGTCGAAACATGGCTACACTTGAAATCTTCTCCAATTATTCTTTTAGCATTCGTCATAATCGAAAAATTGTTTCCCCCCGTACAATAATAATGAGGCGAACAAAATTCTTGACCGCATAGAATTCGATCCGGCAAAAAATAAAAAAGTACCAATAGTTCAAATATCAAGATTTTTGCCGGTTTATGGACTTCTAGGGCGTGAGAGCCTCGCTAATATTTTGTGGAACATCCCTTTTCAATGATATAACGAAGGCATTTAAAAATTTGCAGGGCTCCAAACTGCAGCTGTGATTCCATCTCATTTATTTATTATTTATTATTTATTCTCTTTGAAATAATATAATTGTTCGATATTTCTATAATTCTCGTCTAATGATAAATTTCTTAATAAAAAAATTACAAGCGTACACGTCGGTAAAATAATCGCCAGTAGTAGCAACGAAACTGATTGAACGATTGATAGGTCAACCACGGTTTCGCGGGTACGCTGGTTGTGAACGAGAAAGAGGAAAGAGAACGTAAAACGACCCCGACGGCTTTTTCCCATTTCGTGTCTTTTACTTGAGTACTACGTCTACTGAGGTTCCTTTTGGGATGCGGTATCGAGACAACGGTGAGAACTTTCCTATAATCAAATAGGAGCATTTACGACGAAACGGAGCTGAATCGTCAACCTTAAAGTGCTAGAGCGGCGTTTAAGGAGTTTCGGTACAAAAGTCAAAATATTAAGAAATTGATCAAATTTGGTGATAATGTTCTTCAACATTAAGTGCGAAAACACAAATTTTTTCAAAATTTTCTTCTACTTAGTTATCGAGTAATTACGCATTAAAGCAGATTTCTCATGCCCGGAATGTATACCTATACATATGGAAACGCTATGCTTATACACGTAAACTTTAGTGATCAATTACTCGATAACTGTGTAGAAGAAAAATCTTAAAAAATTTGTGTCGTCAAATTTGGCACTAAAGAATATGTTCACCAAATTTTATAGAATTCTAAACTTTTTGAAATTTTTTATGTTTTTAGCATGGTTTAGCATGGCAACATTGTATCGCCTGTACCGAAACTCCTTAAAAGAACCCAAGTTTTTCCAGTAACCCAATGTTGTCTTTTTAGAAGATTTTTGCCATGTGTGACTTTATTGTACATCATATGCTTTGTCATATACAAATTCATCTCTGAAATGGTGCAAAATTGGGCTGTATTGCCACGAAATTTTATGGTAAAAATAATGTTGGAATCTTCTCGACTCTCGTTCATACAAACAATGCTCCATTTTATTCTACAAGGTCAGCTCATTGAATTTTTAATTCAATTCCATGAAATCTCTATTTGTTTCAGCTAGGAGACTCGCGTCAAATAAAAATGGTAGTGTTATTTTGTTTGAGTTGTTACATTGGAACTTTCTATTCCAGCCACCATAAATCCTATCATTTCAATTAAATATGTCTGGACAATACACTTTCATTTTTGGACGTGTTTCCAAAAAGATAAAAGCTCGAAGCGAAAGAGGAAAATCATATTCGCGACCATAAACGATCAGTCGTCGTCTAGTGGTGCAAGTTAAGGAAGTTGAGGCCGTACAGTCATTTTTTTTACCCAAAAGTCATGACCTGTACCTTTCAAAAGTTAGGCCAGTTTACAGGTTGGCAATGTTGCGTATATACTTTAAAGAAGAGTTGGGAAAAAAAGACGAAAAAGTGGTGATAATCTCAGCAAATCTCCTAATGTATCTGAAAAAAATTGACATTATTCGGCAAGCCTTGCTCATGTTGCCCAAAAAATTTCATATTTTTAGCATCATTTTTAACGAAGATAAACGACGCTCCTAAACGGTCTGAAAATTGAACTGATTTTTGTTTACACTCCACTTTATAATATGTAATCGGTTTAAAAGCGATGACATCATTTTCATTCTAATGCCTCAACTTCCTTAAGAGTATGGATCGGTCGACTAACCTCGCTTGGAATTTTTTAAATCGAAATTCTTTGACACAGTTTGACCGATTAAAAAAAGGCTCTGTCAGCCGGCTTTTGCCATCGTCCCGCCGGTCAGACTGTGTCAAAGAATTTCGATTTCGAAGCAAGAAAACTCGTGTAGTAACAACAACCTTTTGGCACGAAATAAAAGCATTCTTATGCGTAAAGTATTCCCACACGTGTGGCGACAAAGATTGCTGTAATATTCAAAATTCCTTCATTTATAAAAATATGATCTGGATAAGTTATTTGGAAGTAACGCCGTGACGAAGAAGCAGAAGCAGTGCCATTTGATTGTCAAAGTTGTCCTGCTAACTTTATGAAGGTCCGGTTCGATCACCTCACTGTGAAGGAGACAGCTCATTAGTTGATGATGATACCACGTTGTCGAATATACATCGTTAGACCATGATCACTGTAAAAGCGATCTGGTAACAATTACAATACAGAAATCAGTTCCAGTAAGGTGTTTTCCAATTTAAAGGCGTTGCTGTGCCGAGCTTGGCCGAGCGTTGTTGTGGTGCTTATTGGAATAAAATTTCTTTTATTTAGGAAATATCTTCCAGAGTGCGCTCAGAATAGAACGTGTATTTGTGGCGGTATCGCCGTCTTCGCCTCCACTGACGTCGAATGAATCGAGACAAACGGAAAACAGCGACAAGCGGACAAGGCGGAAACAAAATCTCGTACCACGGGAAATGGCTAGAAAGCCGGTCCCCCACAGTGTTAGCGTCACGGAGTCACGGAGAGAGATTACGCGTAGAACGGACAAAAAAGAAGCGTGCACTCGCTTCATGTGCAAAAATATTAAATATAGTTAAAAGTAGAATAAAGAAAAGTATACTGGTTATCAACCTGATTACGTATCAATCATTTATACACCCAATCGCCCGAAATCCCACATATTGCATGCGGAGATTCGAAAAATTGAATCGAACGAGCCTTGGCCGACACGGGTTTCCAGCGGCCAGCCTGGGCTCACGGACATATAAAGAAGTGACCCCAGCCAAACAGAAGAAGAATCAAAATTTTGGTAGGTACCCGCATAGCCGCTCGGATACAAGGTTCCCCGATCTGTACGTAAGACCGCGGACTGAGTAGCTACACATGGCCTTTGTGTGAAATGGCCAGTTTCTTTATTACACTGCACCAAATTTGCTATAGTCTAGCAGTAAATTTGAATATGGAGCGGTAGAATATAAATTTTCGAATGTTTGATATACGTTTTTTTTTCATGTATTCATGATACTCTTCATCATTATTATCGGATATAAATTGATAACCGTAAATAAAAAATCCATTATGAATGTTTTATTTTACTGTTACAACACAGAGAACTGTATGCACTTTGAAAGGTTTTTGGTTATATCAAGAGTATTAATAGTTCGAGGGGCGTACTAAAATCGTGCAGAAGGGCACTGAAATCAATATCTGGAGGATATCCGCTACTCCAAGCACCGAATAAGTTTATCCATCGGATAATAGATTTCTAGAGGTGAAGAGAACGAAGTTTGGGAGATAAAGTTATCCAATAGTAAGTGAAAAAATTGGCCATAAGGAAAAGAAGAAGACTGTTAACTGTTGCTTGTGTACACATCGTACTCCGAAATTGTTATCTTTTCCATTGGACCATCGACCAATCAGAGTGCTTCACACTGGATGACGTAGCCATTCATGATTTTCAAGATAGTGTGATTGCAAAACTAACTACCAAGCATTTTTATTACGCTACCAAACATTACATGCGATTTTCTATAAAATGACAATCATCGTAATCAAATTAAATGGAGATAAAATTTTTAGCCGGCTAAATGTTTACTCCATCAGCTTGATTGAATACTGACTTTTCTTTTGAATATTTAAACTTATCGATTTGGGACCACTAAATGATTCTGCATTGATTAACCTCTCCAGGTTAATGATTTTGCACAAAATTAACTTTGCCCGGGTAACTTTATGCCGAAACTAGAAATGTTTTATTTATTGAAAAATATCAAATACCAAGTGGTATAATTAGGCTACCAGCGACCACCACTTGACCACCTAGAAATATTTATTATAAAAAAATGGAAAATTGTAAATAAAAATTTTGCGACAATATTGGACATTGAAAATATCCACCCGGGTGAGCCCGGTTCTTACATCAGTGTGATTAGCTATAAGACTAATGTGACGTTCCCCCAGCAATACCAAGCCGCCATTGTACAAGTATTTACACAGCTACAGCTTTCAGTTGTATAGCCGGGTAGAAAATATATTCCGAAGATCGACAGTTGAATCGTCTATAAGGCGATAAATATTCGCAATGTAAATATAAAAATCAAAGTCTCGACATTCTCAATACGGAGAAAATTTACGAACGGTTTGATTTCATTTATAGGGCGCGAAGTCGAAAAGACAGCACGGGCAAGAGCGATTCTGAAGCCACGGACAAGGATAACAAGCGTGAAAAAAATCGCGAGAAAGATCGAAAAAAACGAGCAGCATCAACTTCGAGCAGTGGTAGTAGGTCAGTTGAATAAATTATGGTGATAAAAAGTGAAAAAGAGAGGTTGGAATACACATTGATATAAAATAATTTATCACAGCTCGTCGGACAGCAGCTCTGCATCATCAAGTTCCAGTAGCGGCAGCAGCTCCAGATCAAGCTCTTCTTCGAGTAGCTCATCCAGCAGTTCTGGCAGCTCTTCTGGAAGCTCTCGAGACAGAGGACGCAAACGTAGTCGGAGTAAAAGTGCCGATGGGACCAGAAGGCATGATACTAAGGAAAAAGAAAGAGATAAAGAGCGGGAAAGAGAGCGGGAAAAGGATCGTGACAAGGATAAGAAAAAAAGCAGCAATGCTTCTGCTGATAAACCCAAACCCAAGGGACGTTCCAGGTATTGTAGAAAAAGTGCTTTTTTCAATGGTGCTTTTTATCAAATAAAAATATTTAATTAATAAAAGAATTGAGTTGATGAATCTCTCTAAATTCGTAGAAATAATATGACACACCTAACAGTTTAATTCATGTCTAAGAAGAATTTCTACTTTCAATATTAGAAAAGATGAAATACTTTAGAGAATAACACATGTGCTCAAGAGTTAAATTCATATCCAAGATTATTTTAGCAATTTCATTTGATTCTGAAAGAGATTTTTGAATAGGCTAGACAAACTCTGAAAACATTTTTGAATTGAACAAAAGAGAACTGATTCTGGGATTCGAAAATATTTCATTTCAATTTTCCAAAATAGAACCAATAGCATCATGCACATTATAAGTTATGAATGATAACTCAGTAATAAATTTTTCATAGTTCTATTCAAACATATGTAAACGCCAAATTTTATTTTTCTTTTCTATTTCACAATGTCTTGAAATATATAAGGTCCCAGAAAAATTCTAGTGCACTGTCCGTTCGAAAGAAGAAATTTGACATGTTTTTGAATTCAATGTATTCATTATTTCTTTGAACAGGTCACCTACTCCGAAAAGGAAGCGCAGGGAGCGATCTCCCATACCTAGGCCAACAAAGATTCACATTGGTCATTTGACACGTAATGTGACCAAGGAACATATCGTAGAAATATTTTCAACTTATGGACAAATTAAGATGGTAGATTTCTCAGTGGACAAACTCCATCCCAATCACGGGCGTGGATTTGCATATGTTGAATTCGAAACGGCGGATGAGGCAGAAAATGCAATGAAACACATGGATGGAGGTAAATAAATCATTGACGCAGAAAATTTCATTTGCAAAAATCACCAGATTTGGGCATGTCAGAAACAACCACAGACATGAAAGATTTGTGACTGCCTTCTGCGTCTAGAAAACGCATTCGAGTTTTGGTACGAATACTCAAGCACAGCATCTGTAATGTGTCACAGTTTTTTCAGTTTTGAAAACTAACACTTTATCGAGTAATAATATATTAGGCACCTAGGAAGGGAAAGTAATTTCCCACCCTAGGTCAACTCTCCGATTTTAGAAAATTGAACTTTCGTTGCATGTTTGGTGAAAAAAAGTATACACTCCACAGGAGTGAAATTAGACTACCTCAAACCGCGTGCTTGTCCTCCTTAGGTGCGTAATATACTATTTTCTCTATTTCAGGTTGAAAAAATATGACAAACATTACATTATATTGGTTATACACGTCCTACGAATTTCTAGAATGAAAAAAAATGATTTATTGAATATTTTTCATAACACACGAAATGCTGTGTTTAACTTGTTGCAATTGGCGTTATAATTCATAAATTTAGAAAATTCTTCGGCTATTGATTAATTGTAATTTTGCATAATATATCAATAAAAAGTTAAAAGGACCACAGAGAAAACTATTTCAAAACGTTCTAGTCAAAAACAGTGGAGTTCTCTTGTCTTGTAATGGTAGCCCAAAAATGACTGATTTATCTTCAAAAAGTTAATGTAATACTTGGAGGAAATTTTATCCTACATCCTGGGAGATCGATAAAAAAGAAGTGGTTTTATAAAAATACTCGACATAAAAACAAAAAGTATAAAATAAAAAATAAAGACAGACATAACGATAATCTTGTGTATAATCAATTATTTTATCAGGTCAAATCGACGGTCAAGAAATCACAGCTGCGCCGGTTCTTTTACCAAAACCAAGACCTCCACCGATGCGACGAATGTCGCCAGTGATGGGACGAAGAGCACCATTACGATGGGGCGGTGGAGGTGGTGGTGGGGGTAGGAATTCGCCGCCACGGTATCGCAGACGTTCACCTCCCATGAATCGTCGGCGAAGTATACGTCCGCCGAGGCGCAGGCCTCGAACCCGATCGCGCAGTCCCCCAGACAATGCGCGACGTCGTCATCGTCGTTACACTCGATCGAGTTCAAGTAGTTCTCGATAAAGAGTGAAAACCAAGAAAGACGACCGTTAAAAAAAAGCAAAATCACTTTTCAACGATAGTTCCACGCGGTATGGCCGAGGAAAAAAATAAGATGAGCGAATACGAAAACACGCGTGTCTCATTACGTTGAAAAGAGACATTCAAACTGATTTCGTTAATTTTGCTCAGTATTCTCTAAAAGTGATTTCCAATATTTACACCGGCATCAATTGACCTGTACAAAGGCGAATGATTGATTAGATGGTAATATTGTACGAAAATAATCATTGGAAAATACACGTGTGACGAAGATTTGATTTTTTTTCTATCGAATCCATGAACAAGTGACAAACCGTGATTCAAACAAATGGAGCTCTAAGGGAGATCAAGTTTACAAAGTGCTTTGTAAGAATGATGAAATGGAAAATGTTTTTTTTTAAGTAACGGGAATCGCCTTTTGGGCGAATATGAGTACGGCTAATTGTAAGCTAGATAATAGCAAATTTCATATGTACCATTATCGTATCGTTTGGTTGATGATTTAGGCGCACAAGCGATTTTTCTTTTTCGATCAACAAATCAAGAATAATTTTATCCCTTTGTCCCTCACGTATGATCTTATGTAGTGTTAAAATGTGACTGTGTCAACCACAAATTTGCAACTTTTTCAAAACATGTATGTGCACACGAATGATCTCGTGATCATGTCTTGTAATGAACAAGAGTTATAATGGCGATGAAAAATTCAATGTCTAGAAAAAAAGACTGTAATTTCTATGACGTCTTAAATAAATAAAAAAATTCCCAATGATTCAGAAAATAAAGTAAAATGACGACAAGTTTTGTTTCTGTTTTCGTTATAATCAGGATATCGTTGCGCCGCAGGAACTCAAAAAAGAACGACCAAGTTTTTCGTTACTTTCATAGAAACTATGATTATTGGATCCTTTTACAAAGAATCGATTCCTTTTTCTCTCCTCTTTCTTTAGAAAAGAAAATCTATTCACACAAAATTTCATTATTTTTGTTTGTTTGTTCTTTGTTTATCTTCTTTTATAGACGCGATATCTACAAAAACGAAATCACTGCATCCTCACTGTAACAGCGTTTTTCTTCTTTCACGTTTTGTTTCTTTTTTCCTTGCTTTTCTTCATTAATGAAAAATATCTACAATCTTCGAACGGTGTACAATTACTAATTATTTAATAATATACAATTTCACAGTCACTTGACAGAGTGAAAGAATCGTGGTTGGGAGAGTTTGACGATTTTAAATTTAGAAAAAAAAACAGAAAAACGTAAATGAAAATAACAAACGAAACATCTTCGATTCCATAAAATAGCCTGACACACACTGACACATACTGAGAAACACTCACATGGCACGATTGAGAAATTTTCGAGATCCTGCCGATTTACTTCCTTTATTTCATTACCTCTTTCCGTCCTTTTCTCCGTTTTTTTTCCTATCATTCATAATGGTAAAACCTCAGTACTGCACGCGATAAAAGCTTTAAACGTCCGTTAAAATCAAGGGTTTAACAAATTTTGTGTTTGCGTGCTTTTTCTTCAACAATTATAAATGTTTTTGTTTTTTCCCAAATGCAGAAGTACTTTGGCACGGACGAAACTACTTTTGTGTGATGCTTGGAAAATTTCTTACTATTCACCGATTGAACAGATTACAGACACTCATGTTTTGGACCACGCTTTCAGTTTAATAAAAGAAAACAAGAGAGATTAAAACGGACGCGATTTCGTTTTAAAAAAAAGTTCGTCGTAATAGCGAACTATCAATATGACAATGATTGTGATGATTCTTTTAGATACTTTGACATTCCATATAGCTATCAATTCCTCATCTATTAAAACAAATAAAAATATTAAAAATAGCTTGAATATCTAGATGAAAAAATGTGAAATATTTTGATTACGGGAAATTTAGCTTAAATGTGTTTGAAAAGTGATGTGATGAAAATTCAAAACTTCTAAAAAAACATGCTTTTTGACCAGTCTCCACATTGTCGAAAAATTGGTTCAAATTAAGCTTCGATTTACACCGAATGAATTGTTGCGTTAATTGAGTTTGAATACAAGCATCCATTTTCTATCAAATGGCGAAAAAAGTTCGAACAAATGCTCATTCGCTACTTTTACTCGATGGAGAGGTATGAAGTCCGAAAAAAATAGTTTTAATCACGAAAAAATTGATAAGCTACAGTCAGTTGTTTTTTTTAAGTTATTTGTGGTTTCTCAAATCCAATTTTTCCATCTTAACGTTCTAAAATCAAATTAGAAATCAGGTTAGTCAAAATAATTTAATTGATCCAATATTGTGGATGGTAAAAATGAATGATTTTTCATTAAGGTCCGAAAACGGGGCCCATTACCGCAGAATGGTCCGAATTATGTACAGATTAAACTGGACAATTTAGTCTAGAAAATAAATATCGATAGTTCGCTATTTGAATCAAACTCTCAACTCTCTCGAGGGGAGTAAGTTGGTCACGCTTGTTTTTGCACTTTCGGAGAGACGTCTCTCGGAAGAAGTAGACAATCAACGTATGATGAGGGATCCCTCATATTGAAGCCGGCAAATAATCCCGTGTATCGTTTGCTATATCACAGGAAAGTGCACCGGGTATGTCCCTGTTTAAACCGGATTAATTCGCATCTCTCCCTATAGCAGTTTTGAAACGTGAAAAAAATGAAAACGGACCACCGGTTCTCAGGGGCATGTGTATATATATATACACGATCCATCTCACATTTTGTTTCGCTACGCTTTTTCCTCTTTTCTTCTTGACTAACTCATATTGTATATATATCTATTTAAAAAAAAGTAAAATTTATATATATATATATATATGTGTGTGTATGTGTATATATATATATATATATATATATCGTTTTTTGTTTGTTTTATATTACATCGATTAAATTAGGGTGAACCCTTTCGACAGTATTCATACGTCAGTTAACAGAGATTCAAATTTCATTTATACGTCGCAATAAATAAATAATTAAATTATGTTTGTGTGTGTGTGTGTGTGTGTGTTGTTTCTTTTCTCATGTTTGTCGAGTAATGCTAGAAATCCTTTTAAACTTCTAGCAGTGGGTTCGCCTTATTTTGTTTTAACTTTTCTTGTATTTACGTAGCAATTATTCGTCTCGCGTTTCCTAGAGTAAATTGTAATATTACACACGGTATTAACTTGTTACGCATAGTATTGATCGTAATGATAAAGTTTATAGGGCTACAAAGACAAGACAGTCAGATCCCCAGAAATTGCTGAAACGAACTTGCGGTTATCGTTACGGTGAACGCTTTGCGACACAATCTCCCACACAAATGCCTTGGTTCTCTTCTGTCCAACACAATATATATCACTGCTCCATCGAACCTTTCCCTCTTTGTTGAAAAATCGTGATCATTCTCCTGCATTGCGTCGTTTACTCTCGAAGTGAGATTGCACGAACTATCGCTTCGGTTCGTTCGTTTTTATCTCCTAAATGTTCTCCTTCCTTCTTCTCGGTATTTATTTTTCTCATTAATTCCTATCAATATCAATAAGTATACTATTTACAATTTTTCTTTAACCGAGACACATTCCGTTGGAAAATATCGAAAAAGTGTCACGCGAGATCCTCGGATGAGGTTGAATTGGGCACGCCGAGGTTTTGTGGGAGAATATGATAGAGCAAGACTCCGCAATCTCTCAAACGATCTCATCGAACAAAACTTGCTTTTGAATTATTTCAAAGGTGTCCTCTGGGTAGCGGCTCGTTGCCAGAGGTTGAAACTTTGAGGTTGTATCATCGAGACTGCGAGGTGTCCTCTTTTTTGTGAATATCACCAGCGTGCATCATCGGAGGTTCCATTGGTCGGCCGGAGACCCCGGGTCCAGGTCCTGCTCGATGATGCATGTGAAGGTTGCTCAGCGGTCCGGGGCTGGGGTCTTTAGATCTGAGGGAATTGACAGGCGGTGGTGGAGGATAGCCAGCGTAAAGTTTCGCTCTTTCTTCTTCTTCAGCGCGAAAAGCTGCGGCGGCCATGAGCGGGTTGTATCGCAATTGTTGCAGAGGATCGTAACGATACGGATCTCTGAAGGGGTCCGAGGTCCAGGGAGCACCCGGTTGACCGGGCGGCCCTGTGGGCGGTTGGAAATGTTGCATGGGATGACCACCGAGTCCGGGAATCATTCCTCGTGCCATTGTATGCGGACCGGACATACCGTGAGGATGCCTCGCGAGATACGCATGGGGATGTGAGTGATGATATCGCGGATCGTTCATGGGATTTGGTCCGGGTACTTGCCCAGATCCTGGTTGGCCTTGGCCCTGCGGTGGCTGCCTCGAGAGCATCACCACTTCTTCGTCTTTGCTTCTTGGCTCTTCTTTCACTCTCACCTCGCTCGGATCCATCGGATTTACACTTCCGTTCCTTAAGGGTGACCGATCTCTACCCATAACAACGTGCTGTCGCGTTTGCAACATCATTCTCTCTCGCTCCATCTCTCGCCTTTCCATCTCCCGTCTTTCTTTCTCTCTTCTCTCACGCTCTCGAGCTTCAGCCTCTGCTTTGCGCTTCTCTTCCTTTTCGCGCTCCCGTCTCTCGCGCTCACGCTGTTCTTCTCTCTCCCGCTCTCTTCTCTGTCTCTCACGCTCGCGCTCACGCTCACGCTCTCGTTCCCGCTCACGTTCGCGCTCTCGTTCCTCCATTTCAGCGCGCCTGTCAATTGCCGGAGGCTCTGGCTTCAAATTCCACGTTACTGTTGTCGATGGAAAACCTGGAGCAGCACGCTGCAACCTATGGATAAAAAATTCAGAGTGTTCAATCGTTTTTTTATCGGATTTGCGAGGAATTCGGTTTTTCTTCTTTCTTAGAGCATGTCCGATCGAATTATAAATTATTTGAATCCCATCTGGTCTAACCTCAAGCTTGTTACTTTAATTTACCGGAGAAGCTTTGTACTAATCAACACAATGAGGGTAGAAAGCTTAAAAATAAAGAGTAAAAACACCTACCCTCGCCACGGGTCGTGAACGGATCCCATCCCACCGAGGGGAGGCATCTCTCTGCCCGTCGGAAATCCTGGTAATCCGGGAAAGTTTGGATTTGGTGTACCAAACGATGCTGGATATCTTCCAAAAGGAGACATTCCGGTTCCTGAAGAAACGCAAAAAAAAGAACGATTAATTTCATTATTGCATTGAGTGGAAGTAAAACTGTGATGAGAGAATAAGAAAAACATGCGAAAAAAATCACTCGAGTGTACATTTGGTAACATATGAGAAAACGTACCTAAGTGGGATCCCGGCGCGGAGAGAAATCCAACCGGATGAGGAGGTGGTGGAGCCGGATGATTAGGTGGAATGTTCGTTGGGAATGGCGGTGCCATTGGCGTGCCCATTCCGAGACCGCCACCTGGACCGCTCGGATAAAGATGACCGGGAGGTCTCAACAATTCAGTTTTTGTGTTTACTACATTGCCCGCTTTTGCCTCGGCTTGTTGTTTCTGCTGATGATGATATATTTCCCATGCTATTCGAACATGCATCGCATTCCACTTTCCAGTTTTCTGTAATATATCATGATTTTTCATATATTTTATCGAACCGATTCTTAACAAGCTTCCGTGTTGTAAAGCAACATTCGTCGTTAATCGGAGATTAATAAATCATTTCTATAACGAGAATTGTGTCTCCTTGATGACGGTTTCAAAGCACAACTCAGCAACGTTCGTATTTTCCAAACAGAATATTTTCTCGATTTGTTAAATTTTGTCTGTATTTTCATTCATTTGGACGATGATCGATGTACAACGAAAAAAATAGAATAATGAGAAAATCACCGTTTCATAATTATTTCAAGAAATTGCACCAAGACTCTCTCCGAATTTAATAACTCCCAATTGGATTCAATTTTTTAATCGAAGCTTTAAAGAAGTGCTCAATTCTTTTTTGAGTTCAAGTGGTTTCTTCTTTTGAGTTGGTTCAAGTTTATACGAGCATTCAATTATATAATTTGATAAAGTGATTTTTGACTCTTCCATCATCATTCTCGACAAAAAATTTCACTGTTCTTACTTTAGGTGCGAAAGACGTCATGTGATTAGGTGGAACAAACGGAGTCGACGGCGGTCCCATACCGGGATGCATAAGTCCCGCGTTAAAGCTTGAATAACCGGAGAGGTTAAGATTTCCACGAAAAAATGGAGAATCCACGCTGCCCAACTTCGGAATGTCCTTGAACTGAAAAAAAGTAAAAAAAACAGTTTTGATAAACATCGAGGAGGGAGGGGCAGGCAAAATGAAATGGATCTAGTCATTGAAAAATGAACACTTTATCTGGGGAACGTACAATCGGAGGAGGGAAAAGTGTGGTTGCCGCTGGTGGTGGAAGCAACGGCGTTGTATGTTGATGAACGTGAGTATGTTGATGTTGATGATGATGCATTTCCGTTCTGAGGTAAGGCGGAGGCCCCAGATTCCCAACACCAACACCAACGGCACGATCTTGCGAGGCCAGAAATCTGTTGTCCAATTCTCGTCTCAGCATATCCGTCTGGCCTGAAACATGCGTCACCCCTTGTCCTCCGTTAATATCGTTAATTGGAATAGCATTTTTATTCGTTAATTCATCTTTGAGATGTGTCAATAGTTTTTTAAGTTAAGTATTGTATTGTTTAAAAACCAAAAAATTTATGATTTTTCCAAACTTTCAGCACTTGACAAATCATCATGGCGCCTGGGTGTCTTGGAAAAATTTGTTTCAGACAAAACAAAAAATGTTTTTTTTTGCGGAATATCCATGTTTATAAACTCACTTGATTGAAAGAGCGATTCGGCTGAGAACGGATTGGGATTAGTGGTCGGTGGTGGTAAACTTGGCATCGAAGTGTGCGGACTCGAGCTCGAAACTGGCGGTGGTAAAGGTGCTGCGAACATGGGTGGTGGAAAATTGTGCATATTCATCGATGCTGGTGGTGGCGTTGGTCTCGGTACCGTCGTTGCTGTCGCCGGTGATAGTTGGGAGGTCGTGCTGCTACTGTAAACAATAAAAACTTATTAACCGTATGCATAAGAAAAAATATAATTTCATTGGGGAAAGAAACTGAAATACGAGAGAAAAAAAATATCCGACGAATCGGCATGATCGAATGAACAAAAATAGATCAATAATTTTTAATGTTTTAGAACATTTCCAATTCTCTACATCAATCAACGGCAATATCAAATTGCAATATCAGTCAACAAAGTTTTTAAATTACTTACCTTATCCATCCCTGAGCCTTGGAATAAGCAGGTAGACTAGAATTTGCTGGGGACGATGTGTTTGGCACACTTACAGGCGTTATGCTACCCCGGCTCAGGGTGCTCACGTTGCTGCTGTAACAACAATTATTTATAATTAACCTCACATAACCACATTTAGGGTAAGATTCGTTGAGGCATATTCTCCATTTTTGTTGTTAATAAACTGCGTTCGTGATATTAAATTTCGATTTTGTAACGCACCATCTTTCAGAGCAATTTTTTTCATTCCTATTGTTTGTATTTTCTTATTTTCAATGATTCAACGGTATGGAACAAAAATATTGCAACTGCAGTATACTCTTTTTTCTTAATTTTCATAAATCATACACCAAAGGTTTACAACGCTGCAGCGCACTAACGGTATTTGAATGAACTAAAACTCTATCTGAAATCTTCGAAACCTTGAGAAAGGCCATTATTTTTTGGCTACTGTTTCTTCTTCTTAAATCTTTTTCTCTTTCTTCATATATTCAATGTACTTTTTATACATTATACAGCTATTATACCGTACCTGTAGCTGTCTCGTTCCCTGGTAGGACTATGACCTCTCGGAGAATTGTTGTTTCTTCCGGCTAAGCTGCAAGCCACGATGTCCCGATGTACCATCGTGTTTGCCGTGGTAACTGTGTTTGTTATTGTGGAAACGCATGTCGTTGTTGCAGCACTCAACGGCGTGTTATTGTGATTCGTGGCGCTGTTTCCTATCGTTTGTTTACTTATATTCGTGTAAGGCGAAGCTCGGCTGGCTCGCTGTAAAAAAAATCCACGTGTTATTAATAACAAGTTCTTAGAGCATGATTTTTGTGAATATAAATAGCCTTGCAGCTCAAAAATCAATTCGATTGACATGAATATTTGAATCGTATTGAATCTTTCTTTCAAGAATTATGAGTTTTAAAAATGTAAACTGGAATGCGCCATTTGTTTCCACTAAACGAAGTGAAGTTTCCCTATAACCATAGAGGAATTCAAATTCCGTGGAAGCACCGACAGTTTCCAGCTGTAACTATAGTATGCTCATAGAATTTTTATCCGAGAAGTACTTTGAGAAAAACTTTCGAATAATTGAAAATCCAGTCAGAAGAATCAAACGACCGCGAAGAAATCAGCAGCATTCATTTAGCCATTGAAAAGCAACTTAATGCAGATTCATTGTAATAGTCTTGTAATGCGGAAAGAGGACAAAGTTCATCGAGTTATTGAGACAAAACTTACCACGTCGGTTCGCGACGATGTTGAATGCGAGGGTGACGGGACGGCAGGGGGGAGATAAGGGCTGTGATTGAGTGGTGCATAAGGTGTGTAAAGTGGTGGATAAGAGGGTTGAGTTTGTGGATAAGCAGCCATTGGTAACGGTGGCGGATAACTCGTGGTTGCTGCTCCGTTGGATGGTGCCGCTGGAGTTACTCCGAGACTTGCCACCGCCGGACTAGTCGTGTGACTCGAAGATACGAGTGGAACGTTGGGCGGATGTAGAGCGGGTAGCGTTGTGTGTGACGATGGTTGTTGAGACAACGAAGATGGTGGAAGAGCGGGAGATGCTGGCCGTTGTTGCGGAGCTATTGCACGTGGATTTGCCGCCAGAGGACTAGTCATCTGAAATCATTCAATCACCGATATATTATTAACTCAATCGTTCCATTCATTTTTATTTAAACGATAACATTTCCAGAGAAATATGAACACATTGAAAAATTTCAAATTAAATGACACTTGAGAATGCGATATACATTTCTTCCAGGTAAAAATGAATTTCAGTCATGTCGGGGGAAATCTCCATTTGAAACATCAATCGAAGTCATTCCACATTGAAGTCAAGCGAATTAGGCTTAACTTAAATGTGGAAAGTTGATAAAGCACGTGGTACTTTGACGACGAAACGGTTTGAAGAATGAACCAAAAAATTTATTTCGTACCACTCTTTTCGAATCTTATTACAAAAAAAGTTTCCACTTGAGTGTTTATCTCGAGAAATGTCATTGTGACAAAGGAACTTGTAGAAATGAATTGCGTGCAAAATAAATTTTCTAGGAAAAAACTGATTGAGGTATAAAAATATGAATGAATTGGTACAAACGTATAGTGAGATAGAATAAAAATGTTTATAATCGTATGACGAATGCTTTCACTCTCCAAAATATGTTGTCAACAGTTGTGTGCATATGATTTTGTACTCACGGGTGGTTGGGATATGTGTGGGGGTAACGTGGGGCTGGGAGGACTCGGCGCCGTCGGAACTGGTGCTGAGGCAGGCACAGGGGGCGGAATTGGGGCCGGGGCATCCGTCGCTGGATTTGAAATTTGTCCACCGGTGTCCGGAGGCGATCCTCCCGCCCCGTTTGCCGGTGGCAACACGTGCGGCGAAGAAGATGGCAACTCGTCTGAAAAATATGATGAATCACGATATATCCTCACATTCGGATTGTCTCGAGGTATTAAAATATGGTTGGTGAATAACAATAATCGAGTGGGATTTTTCAGCAAGTTTTATCCTCCATTTCAATTAATGCTTTATTAATAATCTTTAGAGAGCAATAACGATTGAAAAAAACCGCAATTGTCGGTGTCATTTATCGAGTAGCACGTAACTCGTTAAATATGTTTAATGTGAGTTATTATTCATCGCAATCTAGCGTCACACGCATTAACGTATCAAAGTTAATTAAGAGACAGCTTTCGAGTAACAATCGATAATCAATTCATCTCTTTGATGTTATCACGTTCGTAATTTCCAAAACTTTCGGGAAAAAAGTTTATCCGCGTGAGTAATTATTGAGCCGAAAACAAAATTGAGCAGCGAAATAGCTGATGGCGAAATGTAAGTGCATGAAAAAATCGGAATTTCACACCGTTTTTTTTTCTTTTTTCATTTTTTTTCCGTCTGCGTGATCGAATTCCACATTTCCATTAGTATTTAATTCAAGAAAACTTACATTTACGTGGAAGGGGTGGTGGAGTAGAAGACTCAAAGAGTATCGATTCTGCATCCGAGCCCTTGTCGTCTTCGCCTTCACTATCACACTGTGAAGAAAAACGGAGTGACTCGTTATTCATTCCAGCTTAACGTCGATTAGTAGAAATTTGATGAGAAAAATTTTCTTCTACTTACGATATAACCTTTACCCGAACTGCAATGACTGCTAGCCTGTTAAGGAGAAAAAAATACACGAGATTTTAGTGAATAGAAGAAAAAATGCGCTATTGATTCATCGGAGAAGATGAAACGTAAGTAGAGGACTAAGTTTCTGAACTAACGAGAGATCTTTTGAACTTATATTTTTTTTTTTTTTACGGAGTAAAGAGAATGAAGTCTACGAACTATAAAACTCCGATCAACTCCAAAATACCTATCGTGTAATTAAAATATGAATTTTGTTTACGCTCGACTACTCATCATTTTTACCGATGATGATGTGGAATCCATTGCACGAATGACAATTACTTGGAATAAATTAGATCGAAAATATCAATTAATAATACCGGCAGGATTGGCAATAAAGAATCGGATTGGCCATAAACCTCGCAAAATTTTGAGTTAATTCGAAAAAACCACAATTCGATGACCGAACTTTAATTCGTTGATTTTCCGTTGATTGCCTAATTAAATGAACTTGACTTATCGACGAAGCGGAAATTAATCTTCATCTTTTCCAAAAGCTATTGGTACAAGAACAGTCGTTCAGACGAAAACGATAAAAATAATGTTCGATTTGAAAATTGATAAAAAAAAAAGGCAAATTTGTTACCGTTTAAAATGATCAGAAACTGGGTCCTTTACCTTGCTCATTTCTCGACGTTTACTCACATCGCTGAGATGGTCCCTGGAACTGTCTGCGTCCTGGCAATCCCTGGGGATTCCAGGGCCATGCAATTGTTCCGACGCTCTTCCACTGTCGTCGCTCGTACCTGCATCGAGGCCCTGTACCAAAGAACAAACGCGTGGTAAAAATCTTTCAAATCAAATAAAAACGAGTGCGATTGAAACGCGAATTTCGCGTATAACGATAGAAAAACGTAATTCATATTGTCGTTACGTTCAATTCGAAATATGTGACGACAACATTTTTTTAATTGTCGACGACAAAAATCGATAAATTAATATTATCATAGGTGGGCTTGACATTTACATAGCTGGCCTATTAAGAGTTTCTGACTTTGTACAGGTGCTCGATGGAACGAGCAAAAAGCACGTAAAACTTTAATCTCGTGTCTGCCATCGTTCACGTGTTTTTCATCATCAAAGAAGAACAAAATATGAAAAATGGTACGTTTGACAATTTCTGAACTAGGAACGAAATAATTAATTATTGGATACACTCACCTGGTTGAGCGTAGAGGGTGTCAGTATGGAATTATGCGTGAAATGGTTGTGCTTGAAATGATTCTTGATGTGGTGGTCACCGTGTCGATTATTCTGTCCGGTATCCACCTTTGGTTTTTCGTCAGCTATCGACAGTAGCGAATGGAGCTTCTTGACATTATTTTTACCAGCTAACTTTATTGCACTCTGTAACAAGGTAAGCGGGAACGACAAAAATTAGACAAAAGAAGAGGAACAACGGGGGATTAACATTTTTTTTAATTTTCAACTTCATTAGCATAATGAGTCGGCGATAAATCGTTTCGTGAAATGCTTGTCTTTGACGAGGAATTAACATGAATTTCGGTAAAGAGATACGAGTACTAAAAAAAAAAAAAAAATTAAAAAAACGTCGGTACAAATGGACTGGGAAACGACGAGTTTTCAGATGTTGACCTTTCTCATTCCACGCATGAAATCGTTGATTCGAATGGAGCGTTAATCGCGAGTTTGTAATTGACCAACAAACACTCGACTGCGAAATATTTCAGTCAAAAATTCGAACGAAAGATAAAAATAGAACTATTTTGATGTGCAAAAAAAGTACAAGTGCGCCACCAAATAATGGATGGTGCGACGACTTTTTACCGGCGAAAATAACACAACGTGTTAAGATAACCATTCGAGAGCAGAGCGGTCTGACGAATGCGGAACAAATCGAAAGTACGAAGAACTGGTTTATGATAATTGTCGTGTGCTAAAAATCACATTGAAAAAGAATAATTTTACTTGAAAAAATTCTACAACATCATAGTTTTTTGATGCATCTGACAATCGAGAATTGGCCGACATCTGTGGAAAAATTTCTTTCAATAAATCTCTGTTTTTTACGATAAAAATGAAGAAACAGTTAGATTTATTTCAAGACTCGCAAATGTCCTGCGTAAGGAATTATTAAAAAAAAACACAATGGTAAGAATTTTCGAAAATGAAATATAAAGTCTATCGAATGAAAAGAAAAATACGAAAGTTCGTAAAACAGAAGAAAATACAAGTAGTAGAGTATAAAAAAATGGGGAATTGTCGAGGGAATTGTAAAAATGAAAAGCAAACAAGAGACTGCGGAGCGAAATTCTCGAGGATACTTCGATATTTAAGTGCATTATAAAAACGGTGGGCAAGGGAGTCCGTGGCAAAATTTCCAATGCACATTCCGGTTTGTCCGCGGAGTCGCGGGAGAGCTTCGATCGGCGATACACACGGCTAAAGAGACACACGCGTCGTCGGGCTGTCGCCACGAGCGAGACAGAGGAGCATAACCAGTAAAAGCTGAAGGAGTACGCGCGAGAGCGAAAAAGATAAAAAAGAGAAAAAGGATGGAGGAAAAAAGGGAGAAAATAAATCAGTAAAAGAAATGCGTTTCTCGCGGGGAGCCAGAGAGCGAGAGGGGGCTCGGTTTGGCTTGGCTTAAAACTGGATCACGAACGCGATACTGGAGAGTTTTGTGTACGATTGACGAACCGATCGACAGTGTTTTCGATTATTTCATTACATTCAAATCGAGGCGTGTGTGTGTGCGTGTGTGTGTATGCGTGTGTGTGGATATGTATGTCATTAATACGTACGTATAAATAGATAGCTGCGAGTCTAAATTTATGTAAATCAACGGAACAAAAAAAATTCACGCGAAATACAACAAATAATAATGACCGCGATTGCAGAAAGAGGGAGAGAGAGAGAGAGAGAGAGAGTACACGAAACACACACACACTGAGATAAATTTTACATACGCAATGACCCGAAATAGAAAACGATATGGTCGCGATATCAATTCGCAGAAATATCGAGAAAAATCTCGAAATAACGAGCGACGCGCTTCAACAAAAAACTTCAAAATAATAAATTCAGCAATAATGATAAGAATAAAATATAAAACGAGAAAGAAGAATGAAAACTCTGGTAGTTGGTTGGCTAAGCTGTGTACCACACACCGCCGCGTTTTACTCGTTCGCACGGGCTCAGGTTTTACTCGTTCTGCGGTGCGAGCCGTTTGGTACACGGTCTCACAGACCTAAGGATCGCGACGAGGAGGAGGAGGAGGAGGAGGAAGAGGAAGACGAGAAGGAGGAGGAGGTAGCTGAGAGAAAGACACGGAGATTGAGAGAAAGAGAACACATATCCGTTCGCGATGGTTACGCGCTGACTTGGATGCAGCCCGAGAGTTTAGTAACGCCGGAGAAAGAAAAATATGAGAAAGAGCGCGCTAAAGGAGCGGCGCGGGGAGGAGGGGCGGGGAGGGTGGAGGGGGGGGGGGGGGAAGAAGAAAGGGATCGAGTGTGCGTGTGCGTTCGGCAACTGGAAGAAAGAGAAGAATGAGAGATTACGCGTATTTCTCGTGAAAACAGAGTGAGCAAGGAACATCGACGAATGAGGCGAGATTCTCTGCATTATCGACGTCGAGTTAACCACTCGAGTTTTTGCAAACGGTAAAACCGCTCTGTGTTCTCTCTTATTTTAATTCACCGAGGATTGTTGTCTGTAATAAAAGCCGGGGAAATGCTGAAAATCGTAGTCGCGACGATCGCTTCCAAAAACTTGGAAGGACTGTCACGGCAGCTAGGGACACGGGGGGAGGACTCGGATCGTGAGCCACCGAGGCACCACCGAGGTACTCTCTTGGACGACAGACGGGTGGAGCGCGAAGAAAAAGTTGGAAGGAAGAAGGGAAGACGAACGGAAAAAGGAGGATCGGTGGGTATTACAGTAAAGTCTTGATTATTCGATGCTTAGGAGAATCGTGCAGAGGAGGAAAGTAAAAGAGGCCGGGGGAGAAGAGCCGGCGAGATAAGTGGTCCGTCTTTTTGCCCCGCGGACAGTTGGGAGCTGGGAAAATCGAGGATAATTGTTTTCGTAATAGGTTATTTCATTCGTTCAGACGCTTCGAATCGCCCGCCGATAGGGACCGCGTTCAGTGGCTACTCCCGCGATCTCTACCGTGTTAAGCACAAGTACTCGGCCCATTACATGGATGGGTGACCGCTTAATCGGCCGCCGAGCCCGCACGAGCTCATTAAAAGGGAAAGAACATTTTTTCCCGGTTTCTGTACCGACTCTTGCGGGTAAAGGAAAGAGAACTGTGTGTGTGTGCATGTGCATCAAGCTCTTTTCAGTGCTGAGAAGTGGAGAAAGAAAAAAAATGCAATTCTTCGCTCGTAAAGAATCGATTCGACTGTGAATCAGCTATCCCGATGAAAACAAACGAATTCCTCTCGACGATTCATCGAAATTAACGCTCCGCTGAATAAATCTATTTCGAAAGTTCACAATTTTTAGAAAGATTCTTCAACGATATTCCCATAAAACAGTATTTCTCGCAAAATTTTTTCTCCAAGAGAAAACAAACTTGTTCGCGTCCCGATAAGTCACCTTATCTACACACATGTAGCAGCGATTTTACGAGCGAGAAAATCATAGAGACGATATCGAGCCCGGCGAGGCGTTGAAGGTAAAAAGAAATGGGTCATGAGCTCTACGGGTACAGAAGGGGTATCTGTAAACATTGTTTATTTTGTTTTAAGTGCTGTACGTGTCGCTCGTATTTACAGACCAATTTAGATCTATTTACATACTTAATGTCATTCGGAAACGTTGAAAAGTACGATACTTGCGGTCTTGCGTGTTGCGGACGAACGAGGGGATACGACAGAGGTGCTAAAGTTTTCAACATCGTTCCGAAACTTTGAAAAATAACGAATGAAATTCTCGACGCTCATTCCCAACAATTTTCCTGTCAAACGAACATACGATATTGCACCTTAACCGTTCTCTTCCTCAACGCAATAGCAAAGACTCGTGGAAACCTCGACGTCTACGAAATTTCAAGAAATTTATTCATCGGAACAAACATAAATCGGCGCAGATTTTCGCTCGCGCTGCAATCGAGCTTCCACTGTAAGCCGCTGCTGCGGTTGTCGCTATACTTACTGGTCGCGAGGTGGAACACCGATGCGAGCGAGAGCTCGAGTTGTGTCTGTCGGTACGCGCGTGTATTGGCAATGCGACTGCGGGGAGACACGAGAGGGAAAGAGCAAGACGAAGGAAGACATTGACCGAACGAAGAACCGTGCGCGGCGCGCGCGACAAGGCCTTTTTCTTCTCCTCTCAACTCGAGAGAGCGTTGGAACGTTGGCCAGCTGGAAAGAGAAGCTTCGCCAAACCGTCGTGAAGCAGCAGCGGTGTCGTGTACAGCTCGATTCGACTACCTTATGTTCGATGCAACTTCGCGCGTATCCCCCATACCGTACTTCACAACGTGTCGGCTCTGACTCTTGTACGTACTTTTACATCGTACGACTGTGACGATACACCAACGCTCCGAAATTCCAAAGGACCATTACCGGATAAATTATTTTTATTATCATTTACCAAATTACGTAATTTCTTGTGTGCTCGACGGGATGTCCGTTATTGATTGTGGTTGGGACTGAAAAGCTGCCTAACAATGGCAAACAATTCGAACCTTCCCACGTTGGAAGAGTTATGAATTCGTAATTTTTTTTACTGCCCCGAGGAAAAGGTAGCAGAAATGCTTTTTTTTCGTTTTTTCGTTTTTTTTTTCTTCAAAATAAACTATCGTTTCCAACTGAAACACGATTGAAATAATATTCTTCTATTTTGTCCTGATGCACTTTTCTGACAATGAGAAACACCGTGCTCAAAAGAACTTTTCTCTTCGTTATGCTGAGAAAAAGAATTTTTACTGCTGATGAATTATGAGATGTTAATACATGAGAATGAGAATTGAAGATAAGAATAGCTGTTTCATTGTGTTTTGTATGAATTGTTATAAATTTACACAACTAAAAAATTCTAATATTCCAGAGTTTTTTGTTACAGTGAGAAAAAGGACGGAAGAGATGTACGTACTGAGAAATATTTATTCTAATCGATTATGAAATTGGGAAAATTTGATGTTCCCAAACCACTGAACCGATTCTCGTGAATTAGATAAGCTCTCGCCATGACTACCGAAACCTTGAAATATTTTAATCAAGTCGCCTAAATTAACACCCATTGAAACGGAAAAAACGTATTTCAGCGTGCTTCAACAAAATATTTTTTAACAGAATGTTAACCCTTAGTGTGCATCTGGGGTCAGGTTGACCCCAACATTTTTTTCTCACATGAATAGCATTTACAGATGAGCATCTTACAAGCAAAACCCCCAATATTAAGAAATCGTTATGCCCTCTCTAAAAGTAGGGAGCATAGCCAACTTCATACTCCAAAATAAATACACTTTTTGGAACGGTTGCAAAGTGGACTATTTTTCCCTCAAAGCATGGACCCTTGTCTGTTAAACTCTGTAAAGATTTCTTTCAAAACACAAAATTCAATTTTTTACGAGAGATTTAACCGAAAAAGTGCTTTTTACGCGCACTATCAACTTTGAGCACGTTTTTGAACGATGAAAAAAGATTTTTTTGGAAATCCGACTTTGCAGCCTTAAAGTTGGATCAATTCACTGCAAAAAGTGACTAAACCTTTTATTCCGAAAGGCGCATAGTTACCGAGATATTCGGTGTGAAAAATGACCTGGGCTCAAAGTGACCCCATGTGCACGAAATCTCTTGCTGTCAAGGTGTGCACACTAAGGGTTAACAGTATATAAATAGACGATGAACTCTGGACCAATTAAATTATTGCACACTTTTAAATTGCAGATGATTATTGAGATTGTAGTTATATTTTAAAAAATTGCAACGAAACTTGCTCACAAAACGGTTAACGTCTTTTTTAACCCTCTGGAAAAATGATTTTATGTGTACTCGGTATATTTTTCGATTTTTCATTGAAACGTGCTTTTTTTTCATTTTGATAGGAGCAACCAACAATGTTTGCAAGAAATGTTTCATTATCATGGGGCCAATTTCGTAATAGCACTTTGTTCTGTTTGCGTTCACTTGTTCAAATAGTTGAAGTGTTTTTGTGGACATAGGGTTTCCAAGGAAACTTCGAAACTTCACAAATCGCCAAAGAATAAAAGAAAAACGTGCGTCTGTTTGACTCGATATCGACCATACCTTTTACAAAGCGAGGAACACTCGCGATGACGTCGAACCGTAAATTTTTGAGACATCAAACATAGCTCGATTCTTGTAAAACTTCAATTCTGAAATTTTCACGAAGAATTCCGCCTTTACACACGAAAAATTTGAATTCAGGTACCAGAATAAAGTGAACGCGTAATTAAAATTAGGATCGATTTATACTGCAATGAAAACCGACGATTTTAGCACTCGTAACAAGTCGGAATTATTGCTATGAAATAGGGTAATACACCTTTTTTTGAAAAACTGTTTTAAATTCATCCCGAAATCGTAATGAACCAGTAGAATTTTAATTTCAGTTTTATAAGACCAAAAAGTGTCTTAAAAACTATTTTTTATTAATGATTTTGAATTTTCGCGCGGAAACGCCAGCCGCCATGCTGTTTCGGTTTGTGACGTCACTCCGTTGGTAAACAATACGACTGCGAAATACCAAATGACAAGATTTGTGAAAATAATGAGTGTAACATCGGTGTCTTGTGCCTGAATGCAATAATACAAGTGTAAAAACGCCACAAAAATTGTCGGCTCATCGTCACCATCAACGTATTTATCATTGGTCGATTTGTACTCTTTGCTTTCACAAAACCATCCTCCACGATGCGATTTTAATAGAATAAATAATGATAAAAGCCCACAAACGTGCTAATAATTTGTGAAATTTCAAAATAACCCAAAGCACGATAAAAATCGAGATTGTTTAGTATCGCAGTGACGTCACGTTGGAATCCAATATGACGGTGGCGTTTTAGAAATTTGAAAAACAGACGAAAAGAGACGATTTTTGAAATTGAATTATAAAACTTACATTGCATTTTTACGAATAAATATTGACGTTTCTCGTTTACTTTCTACGAAATTCATCACAAGCGTGCACTTTTATATTTTTTCTTACATGCTGTAAAATGCCCTATTAAACAATTCCAAAGCACTTTGTCCTTCAAGGAATTTGAGTCGAGCGAAGATTCTCCAAATAAATGGAACGATCGCAACAATGGTCTGAGAAGTTTCTTGTGGTTACTAAACATTTGCACAGATGGCCATGTGTCGGGCACCTTCACATGAGGTTTTTTCTCTGTCCGCGACAAATTCACGTTTCGATAAATTTCGATGCGTACAGCAAAAAGTGTCTGGTTTTTTAGATACTCAATACTCAAAGCATGACCAGAAAAGTGCTTTACTTCGAGACGAAAAATTCGCTCTTTATTTCCCTACTTCGGAATAACTCCCTCCGTAAAGACTCTACTTACCACAACGTACGTTCCAAAACACGTCGAAACACCAGCTCCATACAACAGGATAAAAATTTCGAGATGGCTCAGTTAAATATAATGCGAAGAGTCGTAGCCTCAGACTTATTTTCAGTTTTACGATAATTGGACAATTTTCGTTTCGATCCGGAACACTAAATCAGCGAAAAAGTTGGCACGATTCCAAAAACTGAAGAGAAATGATAAATGGAATGAAAAGAGTACGAAATTTGTATCGAGAGTTAAACAAAATGGCGAATGAGGGTGGGCAACGTTCGGTGTTGGACCTCCGAAAAACATTTTCGCAGGTTCCACATCTCAAACGAGCCTCGAGAAGTTTTTCATCGCATGGAAAAAATTTTCGAATTATTTCCGTAGTGGAGCTCTAGCGAAGCGTTGAGCAGAGTTGTATATACACATGCGAACGTATCCATACACAGAAGGAAAAGAAGCTAAAAAAACTGCGCACGGGGTCGCTCACTCCACCTGCGCACGTGTACCAACCACGTAACGTATACACACGGCCTCAATACACGTAAGCCTCCCGATCGCAGTAGCATTGAATTCGCATGTTCCCCCCTTCTTAGGCCGAGCAGTCTTGGAGATCGAGAAAAAATAAAATGAAAAGGAAAACAATGCTTTCGACATTAACCCTAAATGCTCGACGTCCGATTTTCTCATCTCATTCCTCGAAGAAAATTCATTTTTCGAAGGCACTATCGATTCTGGACTCCCTCTCGATTTTTCCCTGCCAGTCGTCTAGTGCTTTATTTACCAACGATAGTTTTTTTTATCAAATTGTCAAATATTTGGGGTTTCGAGAATCAATTCAAATCATCCAGACTTTATTCCTCCCGAAGTTGTGCGTGCTCGTTGTTCTGTGTACGAAAAACGTTCTCGTACTGCGGTACGAGCACGAGCAGATCGAATTCGATGTCGACGAGCGACAAGCATATTCAATATGCATGTTTTTCACTGGTCGATATCGAATTCGATCTGCACGTAATCGCACCGCCGCTGGTTCACTTTTGAAAGACACGCCATCTTTCGATTCGTTATTACGATTTTTCATGTGCGACCGAGGTGGATTTTTTGTTTCCATGACCATAAAATCTTCCCTTTCTCCTCGGCCGTTCATCGCCCAATGTGTATTCAGTTTCCACCATTGCAACCCGAGTAATACCGCCGTTGTAGAGCACGCATGTCGATTTTTATTACAAAGCAAACTTTCTTTCGCATTCTTCTCATATTTTTTTTCTCTCTCTCGCTCGTCTCAAAAGTAAGAATGAAAAAGAGAACGGAAAAAAAGCGGTCGGTTTAAAGAGCGTCCACCGGGCGCTGTTCGTGAGGCGCTCATGATCGCGCGGTGAGAAGCGCACTCTATCAACCAACGGAAGAGAGCTCGGACGAGCAACGGGCGACCGTCTGCGAATATCTATAGCACGGTGTTGTGGGCCGTTCGCTTTTGCGGATGGCTATTCACGAGCGTCCGTCGGGGCCGTCGGGGCTTTAGACACGAGAGCCGAACGTAGGTCGTGGCAGCACATGCCGTTTTGCGGAGACATAGGCTCCCTCACTGTGTTCAGACCGAGTCGAATAGAGGGAGAGAAAGAGAGAACGAAGTACACGAGTAGTTGTAGTACACGATACTACCGCAACGGGAAAACCATGAGCGGCGCGAGCCCAGGCCTGTATCGAACTCGTTATTCTAAATCGCTCGAGTTATAATTGTCGAGGTGCTTCCGTTCGAATTATTAAAATAAACGACATTAAATTACAGTTATTACGAACGCGAACTCTCGAGGAAAATAAAAGCTTTTCAATTCATTATTAAGCAGAGCGCTTTCAGGAATATGACGAACGTGGAGATATAGCTAGAGATCGATCTCCGAATGCTCGTGTCGTCGTTACACCTGGTGTAGCTTAGCTGGCTTTGCTCACGATCGCTTTCCTGCGGGTGACTTGCTTCGAAACTTTGCAGGGGAAAAATATTCATTTTTCGAATAATATTCGTTGATCTTTCTTATTCATAAAAAATACTTCTCACTCGTGTTTGTACAAGGTTTGGACGAAACAGAGTCGTAGCAATGAAACGATCAGCGGTCCAAATTTATCTGAGGATTCATTGGATCTGGATATAGAGAAAACTTGAGAGAAAACAGAACTGGAACTGAAGCGCAATGATTTCAGTGGGCAAGATTTAATTTTAGTAGGCGTCAGCAAGGATTCATTTCATTTAAAAAAAAGCATCTGTTTTAATTATAAAATCAAAGTATTTATAAGCAATGAAAAATTCGTTGAAATACAACGAAGATTATATTTTAAAACTTGAATTTTCAAGTCCTCGAGCTTGTCTGAATCATCTCCGTTGTTAAATCCGTGAAGTCCTAATAAAATCGCAGAAATCGTGGCGCTCCTCGGGTCAAGAACATTTTAGAAAAACAAAACGGAACACCAGAAACGAAATTTCGTTAAAAATTCAGGAATTAGCCTCGAGTGATTTCGATAAATCTCCGATCAGTGGTCAAAAATCATTAAGCCAATGAAGCCATTTCCAAGAGACGATCAGACATTGCGACTTCACTGCAGAGAGCAGAAAATGGCTAATCGGCTTTTTCACCCAAAACTGACCGCTTGCGATTCGGACAGCACAGCCCCCTCACATTGCAACTGAATCTCCCGCACTTTAAGGTTGTTTCTAGCATGTTACATGGCGCCTCAACCGGAGTGATTCTACCCGTAATATGTCGCAGTACAGCGAATGTATTCGTGGTAAGCTTTCAGTTTTTATTCATTGAATAGGTAGAAATGGTTCGACGTGACTCGAGCCAAGTCGGAAGACTCGACGTTGCCAAGTGCTCTTTCTCTTTCTCGCGTCTTCTTTCTCGTTGCTGCTTCGGAGGATTCGATGCGTGCACACACACCATTTGTTCTCCTAACAAGCCCGGTCTCAACGTTTGTACAAATAACGTAGATTTACATACATACGAGAACAAATGCACGTTTGAGAGCAACCAGTCAGAACGGATGGATCGACGAGGATTTTCGACGTCGAATATTATCCACATTTCGTTATACATCCTGCTTATAGTTATGCCTCGTGTGATTTTGGATGCCAGTGTCGGTATTCTCTGATACTGCGCGCGCCGCTTACCGTTTAATCGTGGCACAGCGGCGTGTAAACGTATTATGTCATCGCGTAAACGCGACAGACATCGCACGCACGCACCGACACACACCGGCGCTGTGCACCACCGAATACTCGGGGAGGGAGAGAATTGTGAAACGAGCTCGTACGGAAAGCGATGGGATACGGGACTGATACGTGACGGGCCAATCCGTCATACGATTGTTACATTGTAACGCGATTTTTCCACCTTACTTTATTTTTTATAAATGCATATCTTTATGCATTTTTTGTATGTCGCTATATTCTGTCGAAAAATGGGCTCAGAGCGAACATAAATCCGACGATTCGAAGAATGTGAGAATTTTTAAACGTGTTCAATTGGAAATTCGCGACGATTTTATCCCCCCGTACGCGAAATCGTTTTCAGACAATTTAGTCGCTGGCTTTGTTGTTGACAATGAAATTTTTTACAGTTGATAAATTCATTCGATAGATTTTCATACCGAAATACGTGAAGTGAAGAACGGAGTTCTATTTGCTTCAAATTATTTCAATCTACGAAGGAAGTTTCAAGGAATAATCACTATGGTAAAAAAAAAAACAATTTCGCAGCTTGGCTTTTTTCCGATGGAGTCACGGCGAGTGGAATATTGAACGGTTCTATGAATTAAGCTCGTTACTCGGCGCTGGAAAAGACTCAACATACGCTGGTTTTTAAGGGCACGCTTTTGTTTCATCGACGCGTTAAGGATTTTCGACACAGGGCTATAAAACTGTTTTTTCTTATTTTTTTAATGATTCAACGAAATGGTTTATCCACGAGTGAATAAATGGGAGTGATGTTAATTAGTTGGAAGTTTGATTCGAAAAGTACCCAATCCGAGTCGTTTATTTCAAAAAGCGTGGCGCATGTTTTAACTTTATTTGTGTGAAAATGCATCATCGTGCATTCGAGTTTCTATTTTATTTTATTCGCGGGTACGTTTAAAGGCTGAAAAGCCTCTTTGAATTCCGGTTAGTTTGACAAATTAGTGAATAGGCTCGTTAAATTTGTAATTTTCACCATCATCCGTACCCAGTCAATTAGTCATTTTCGTCTAAATATGCTCCTCGTTCACCGTGATATTCACGACTGCAGCTGAGGCAAGCCAAACAATCAGTGTCAAGAGACTCGCGACTCTAATTGACGTAGCGAATTTGTGTTTCCGGTTTTTGAACAACCCACAAACCGGAGACACACGAGCAAACTCGACGCACTGTCTAATTACAGCTATAAAAATCTCGATTCATAATTCATTACTTTTGAACAGTAAATTTAATGCGATTCGTTCGATTAATTTATTCATTAACCGTGCCGAATACCGTTGTCTGATTGTCCGACATTTTTTTCCAGCTGTGCTTCGATGTTAATGCACAAAATCGTGAAAATATTGTTACCATGTGGGCGAAATACGAACTAGTTTTGATGATGATGATTTTAAAAAAGTCTCCAACTATTTCAGTAATTCTCCAAATTTGTCTCCTAGCGTATTTGCCATTCGTAGTTTTTCAACCTACACCAATGATTTCGTGAAATGAAAAATTGGTGAATTATACGAATGTTTTTTTCGTTTTATTCGTTGGACTCGAACGTTGCAAACTTCAGCGTCGTAACGCGATGTGCATCGCTTGAGGTTCGTACGTCTTCTGTGTCTTTGACCTTGTTTATTACGAAGGATGATCGTTGTCAAGGAACATGAGATCTTCGTTTTATAAATTAGACAAATACATGCACACGCAGAAGGGGGAAACCCTAACAATATTTATAAAATTCAGCAAAATTCTTTCATTTGAATCCCAGTTTTGAATACGCTAAGGAAATTAAAACAGAACCGAGCACGGAAGCAGAAAAAATCCTTTTCAAACATTCCAGTGGAGCATTAAATATCGGGGAGTTCAAAAATATTCAGCTTGATAAAACAGACGTGAAAAAAATGGACAAATGTCCCAGCGCCATCATCTTGCTCTGCACAAAATAATTGAAATTGATAACGAATGAGAATGTTCTAATGTCGAAGCGAAACTTCAAAAATGCTTGAACAAGAGTTACAATGTAAACCTTAAGGAAGTTGAGGCTATACAGTCATTTTTTTTACCCAAAAGTGATGACCTGTACCTTTCAAAAGTTAGGCCAGTTTACAGTTTGGCAATGTTGCATACACTTTAAAGAAAAATTGGGGAAAAAAAGACGAAAAACTGGTGGAAGCTCAGTTGAAAACACGAACAGTGACGATCCTAGCATCAAAAAACTGCACGGAAAACAGATTATTATTAATATAATCTCAGCAAATCTCCTAATAAATATGAAAAAATTGACATTATTCGGCAAGCCTTGCTCATGTTGCCCAAAAAATTTCATATTTTTAGCATCATTTTTAACGGAGATATCACTGAATGTGTCTTGACTTCCATATAAGATTACATGTTATTTGGCCCAAATTGTTATTGATTTTTCTCAGCAACGACGCTCCTAAACTGTCTGAAAAATTAACTGATTTTTTTTTACACTTCACTTTATAAGATGCAATCGGTTTAAAAGCGGTGACATCATTTTCATTCTAATGCCTCAACTTCCTTAAGGTAACTCCTGTACTGCATGGCTAGTCAAACGAGTGCTAAATTTTCAAAACGTTTTTAGACCAAGTTTAACGTATCGATTAAATGTATTGTTAGTGGATTTGTATTGCAGCATATATTAATTAACATGTAAAAATATTAAAAACGCTAGTTTTGCAAAAGCATCAATTTATAAATGCAAATTTCCACGCTGACACATTTTCACTGGTATTTTTCAAAGAATTATCTGAGTCTTTTCATCGATTTTATTGCAACAAGTCTCATTTTGTTCGTCAATCGGTCTTCTATGAATCCACCACGTAGTTTTTTTTTTTTAACTCGATCGTTTCACTGTTGCAGCTAATTGTTTATTGAGCAAAAAAACTTTTTCATTCATAATTTCTGAAGGAATGAGTTTAAAGGAAAACCTACGTGGTGAATTCGTAGAGGATCAGTTGAGGAACAAAATGAGACTTGGTGCAATAAAATCGGTTATAAAATACAGATGATTCTTTGAAAAATAGCTATGAAAATGTGTCATCGTGGAAATTTGCATCTAACAGTTGATAGTTTTGCAAAACTATCATTTTAAATATTTTTTCACGTTAATGAAACATGTTTGAATACATTTCTACTAACAATAAGTTTAATCGGTACGTTGAACTTGGTTTAAAAGCGTTTTGAAAATTTAACACTCAATTGACTAGCATGCAGTACAGGAGATACCTTAAGCATGGGGGGTGACAGCTGATCCAGCGTGACGTGTTTTTTCGACCTGGCTCACAACGTTTTCGCTTTCTTTTTACAGTAACCGGGAGTCATGGGGAGTTTTATTTTTTGTTGATCGCAAAAATCACGATGGAAATGATAATATTTCGAGTTCTCGGAGTTTGATTTTACCCGAATCGTCATGAAATTTCGACTTTCTTCAACCTCATTTTCTCTCGCGTAATGATACGTAAAAAACTACTGAAATTTCGATGAAAGAGTAGTAATAAATAAACAACAGTTTGTTGAAAGAACATGCCAGCGAAAGCGAGCCATTGGGATGACGCTCAAGTTTTTGCAACGTCGGAGTCCAACGAAATGATGTAAAAAACCCTCCAATAATTCCAGTAATTCTCCAATTTCGTTCCCTGTCGAATTTGTAATTCTCAGTGTTCCAACCCGAGTCTTGCTACAAATATTTTTCTCGTTCATTTCGTTGGACTCGACGTTGCAAACATGAGCGTCGTGCCATTGTGTGCCATGATGCTGAAGTTTCCAACGTTGGAGTCCAACGAAATGATCTAAAAAACTGTCCAATAATTCCAGTAATTCTCCAATTTATTTCCTGTCAAATTAGTACTTTGTAGTTTTTCAATTTACACAATTATGATTCGGGAAATAAAAAACTGATGGATAAATCATATTATTTTCATTCACTTCGTTGGACTCCAACGTTGGAAACTTCGGCGTCGTTGTGTGCCTTCGTTTTAAACGAAAAACTCATATTTGTTCAGGCCCATTGTGGGAAATTTTGGTGAACCCTTTGAGGGAGCAATGCGTCATTTGTTTAAATCTGTATAACTCCGTTTCTTAAACCTCAAGAACTCCTCGTACAGCTTATTCGAACAAAACGGCCCGAAAATCCTGTTACCTCGTGTTTCAACCCCAAGAACATTTGTCTGGGTGTAGAATTGTGAGCAAAGTCTTATCCGATGAGGGATTTATTCACGAAGAGCGAACTAATCCGGAAACAATCGCATTATTCTCATAAAATTGTATTACTGCACGAGGTTTCCGAGCATCAACGATGCAACGAGATAATCCATCAAGTAAGGCTTCTCATGTGTATCTCCTTCGAATTAGTCCTTTCTCATTACACGAGACGTTCCGTGTCAATTCACTCGCGTTTCTGTCACGATCCAATGTCATTCTTCCCTCTCAATATTCAAACGATTTCACGTTATTTTCGAGCTGCGAAAAACAAAGGAATTTCTTATTTTAAAAAAACGAATAAAAGTGTTTTGGTAAGAATGCAGAGGACCCTGCCAGCATGGCTTTCGTTCTAATTTACAGAATTCTGAACAAGCGATGATCCAGCAATTGGATACGTATTTGAACGAGTCGAAAGTGGGCGATGTATTTTCTCATCCGCGTAACACGATTTTTATTTGAAATTTCATTGGAGGAAGAAGCTTGTTGAGATACCCGAGAAGAGGGTGGGTGGGACGCGGAATGCTTCGTACGGATAAATATCTGTATGCGCTTTCGATTCGAAGTTTAGAATCTCCGCATCACCGTCTCGGGGAGAAAGTGGAGCAACTTTGTGCGAAAGTCTCGCCCCCGCGGTACGAAGCATTACGTTATTCCTGAGCTTACGCTTTTCATGTTTCGTTAAGCTCACGTTTCAATATGAATTTGTAGTAAGGAGCCCGACGAGATTTGATCAAGAAAAAGATTCTCCCGTATCCTGTAAATGCATTTTTGTATTTACTACATAAACATCAATTTCATAAAAATAAATATATTCGCGGAGAACGAAAGGGATCGGAGACCCCGATCGGAGGGGTGCCGAGCGATGAAGGAGCAAAAAATCTTCTCGCCCCTCTTTTCACGGGGCAAAACTTTTATCACGGGATGCGATGTTATCAAATTTTCTTATCAACTTCCCGGAGGTAGTCTCGTCGTTAACGAGAATAATTTCTCCCGAGGACCGATAAATCGTGCCGAACTAATAATAAATTCATCGAGTTACTATAAGAATTGGTCTCTCTTGATAATCGAACCTTGCAGTTTCCTCTGGCCCGGTCCGTTCGATCGATCGATACATGGATATACTCATTACGATTTTCATCCATGTTTTTCTGCTCATTCCGAAACTTTAACTAGTGAAATACCCCGAGCTCGGTGCCCGTGGAAATTAATCATTCAAAAGTACTGCAGTGATCGCTAACACGAGGTTCATCAATCAGCTGTGTTATTTGGCAATGAATCACAGAGGTGAACTTTATCGGAGATTGCACTGTTGACGACGCTCAAGTTTGCAACGGTGGAGGAACTTGACGAAAAAAACTTTTGCAATTCACTAATTTATATCACGAATTATTCGTAAGTGAAAAGCTGCGAGTTGATTATTCGGTAGGGAACTAAATTGGAGGATTACTGAAATTGTTGGAGGTTTTTTTGGATCATTTCGTTGGAATTCGACGTTGCAAACTTCGACATCACGCACCTTTCAAGACCGATATTTCAAACGTCTACGAAAAAAATTCACGATAAATCATTGCAGTTTAATGGGACTTTGGCGAGGCCTTAGTTTTGTAATGGAAATTCCATTCCTTTTCTCGGTGTGCATTTTTTTGCCTGTTTCGATCATTTTCACATAGCAAAAATTAATCTTATTGAAAATTTGCATTATTCTATTGTCTAGGCAAACCTCAAAAGATCCCCTAAGTAAATAAAAAGGGTTGGGACAAGTTCATCGATGGCTTGTATCCTGATCGTATTACGAAAAATGTAAAAAAAACTTCCATAAAAAAAAAAAAAACATTATGAAACCAACTGTAAATAATTTCAACACAACAATTCGAAAAAAACTTGCACAAATTATGAAAAAGAATGATGTTAAAAAAATACAAATCTGTAATTATTTTGTTAAGTGAAATCAAATGAGAAATAAAAACTGAAAAATCGCCCTCGAAAACATTGGGCCAAGTGTTCAATAGTAATTCGCAATGTTCATTACTCAGGGTGTCTAATTTTGACCAGAACAGAAATTTCATGACTTTTAAGGCTTTTTAAGTCAAGGAACAGGAATTTTTCATGACTTTTCTTATGGTTCTGATACTTTTTATTCATCTTTTAATTATAAAAAAATTCAATAAAAATAACAAAGAAATGATATTTTATTTTGAAATAAAGAATCTTTTTTTCTTACAAACTATTCATTCGATATTCGTTTTTATATCGATGATGAGTATTGACGAACCAGACATTGTCGCAACCCCGCAAATTTTGAAATCATGTTGAAGAAAACCAAAAAATCGACAATGACAATGAGCGTTGCAGAGATCTTAAAAAATCAGGTTGTTTGGTCATTTTTCATGACATTTAATGATTTTTTCAGGTCCGAGTGTAATTTCATGACATTTAAGAATTTTCATGACTTTTCAGGTCGTTAGACACCCTGATTACTACTGTTAAAAATTTGTATAATCTCATTGTATAGGTATTATATAATCAATAATGGAACAATTAAGAATTATAAATTATTTATGAAATCTATACACGTGAGAAGTTGCGTAAAAAAATACACGAATAAATTCTTTTTTCACGTGTTAACTCTAACAAATAAAAAAAGGATTTTGCTACTGATTTGACCGGATCAAGGATGACACTGAAGTTCGCAACGTTAAAGTTCAACGAAATGAACGAAAAAAAGATTTGTAATTCACAATTTTTTTATTTCACGAAATCATTGGTGTAGGTTGAAAAACTCGGAATTGCAAATTCAGTAGGGAACAAAATTGGAGAATTACTGAAATTGTTGGAGAGTTTTTTAAAATCATTTCGTTGGACTCCGACGTTGCAAACTTCAGCGTTATGACAAAAGGGTTCGGATATGGACCGAAGAGCTTGCGCTCGATTTTTGTAGGGCAAATGCGCTCTGGCATTTTGAGCAACAATGGCGAAATGATATTTTTTTTCTCGATTAAAAACTATCAAATATCTGATGGACTCGAAGCGAAGTAGTAACAATTTCGGTTAATTATAAAGCTTGTTGAAAAATATTGAGATCATTTCTCATCGGATTAAGCAGTAAATTACGTTCAACACATTGAATCGGATAATTATGTTGACGCGCTTAATCTCCTATCGAGTGAAGAGCTTTCGGTAGCTCCGTACGAACGGATTGATTTCTGTTTATGCAAACAATATAATCAACCGCAATCCGCAATTATTTCGATTATTTATAGAACGCTTTAACGGATTGGCTCGCTCTCTAATTTGTGAACAATCACAATTTGATCCGCGCACATGAAGAACACGAGAATCGCAACGATTCATCGACGTGAGAGACTGCGGTTGGAGTGATTATTTACGACGCTGAATTTTGCAACGTTGGAGTTGAACGAAATGAACGATAAAAAGATTTATAATTCATTATTTTATTATTTCACGAATTACTGATGCGGCTTAAAAAATTACGAATTGGAAATTCGGCAGGGAACAAAATTGGAGATTTACTGGAATTATTTGAGTTTTTTTAGATCATTTCGTTGGACTCCAACGTTGGAAACTTCAGCGTCATGATTATTTTGGGGATTTGAATGACCCCAGAAAACGGATTTCGACATTCCGAAGGCACTCGAGAGAACTCGAGACAAATCGCCGATGAAAGACACTGAGAGTTTGGAAATAGTATTTTGGAGAAAAGATCCAAAAACTAGTGAGAAAACATGGAAATATTATGTCGAAAAGAAATTTAAGAATAAATCTGAGAAACGCTTTTCTCAGCGAATCGCTTTTAAACCGATTGCATCTTGTAAAGCGAGGTGTAAAAAAAATCAATCAAATTTTCAGACAGTTTAGTAGCGTCGTTGCTGAGAAAAATCAATAACAATTTGGGCCAAATAACGCGACGACGCTGAAGTTTGCAACGTTGGAATCCAACGAATTTAGGGAAAAAAAAAACATTTGTAATTCACAAACTTCTTATTTCACGAAGTCATTGGTGTAGATTGAAAAACTACGAATTGCAAATTCGGTAGAGAACGAAATTGGATAATTATTAAAATTGTTGGAGAGCTTTTCTTACATCATTTCGTTGGACTCGAGAGTTGCAAACTTCAACATCATAAAACTTGTAACCTTATGAAAGTTAAGACACATTCAGTGATATCTCCGTAAAAAATGACGCTGAAGTTTCCAACGTTGGAGTCCAACGAAATGATCGAAAAAAACTCTCCAATAATTCCAGTAATTCTCTTATTTTGTTCCCTGCCAATTTTGCGATTCGTTGTTTTTCAAGCTGCACCAACGATTCGTGAAACAAAAAATTGGTGAATTAAAAACGTTTTTTTCGTTCATTCCGTTGGACAACAACGTTGGAAACTTAAAAGAATGCTGCTAAAATATGAAATTTTTTGAGCAACATGAGCAAGGCTTGCTGAATAATGTCAATTTTTTTTCATATTTATTAGGAGATTTGCTGAGATTATATTAATAATAATCCGTTTCCCGTGCAGTTTTTTGAGGCTAGGAACGCCACAGTCCGTGTTTTCGACTGAGCTTTCACCAATTTTTCGTCTTTCGTTCCCGACTCTTCTTCAAGGTGTATGCAACATTGCCAAACTGTAAACTGGCCTAACTTTCGAAAGGTACAGGTCATAACTTTTGGGTAAAAAAAATGACTGTACGGCCTCAACTTCCTTAAAAGTGCTGAAAACTCGTGTGAAACTCGTATCGAGCGACGTTGCAACAAACTTTTTTTTTATTGTTATTATTAAAGAAACGTAAGACACGAAACTTTTTATAACACTGACGTATACGGAGGTACACGAGCGTGCATTCGTATCGAAGTATCGTACTCGGAGTCACGTTCGATAAACTAGAAATTATACACGTATTTATATGGTCGTTAACTCGCGGCGAGCAGGAATATTATTTATGAGAGACGATTTCGTCAGTGGCCGATGGGATATAAACGCTATTGCACGTTTATGACACCGAAGCCCTCCTTCGTTCTATTATTCTTATTATTATATTATTTTTGTCACTTTTTTGCATCTCTATTTTCTTGGGTATCGAGTAACCCGATGAGATAATGAGCGAGTTTACCACGAGCTCGTCAAATCTATTCTCTTGCTCGCACTTCCGACGGGAAGCATCATAATATGATGCGCTGGAGTTTGTAAAACGTTGGAGTCCAACGAAACGATGTGAGAGAGCCTCGCATACTTCCGGTAATTCTCCAATTTCGTTCCCTGCCGAATTTACAATTCTTGGCTTTTCAACCTGCACCGATACTTGCTGGTAAAATTCGTTTTTTTTCGATTTTTTAATTAAAACGTTTTCCCGAATTAAATTTGCGCGAAAATATTGACCGATTTATTTGCAGGACGCGCCCCCACCTGCTTTTTATATTTCACAGTGGAATCGCGATTCCGTTACTTTTCACTGTCCAAATCGTAGATCTCGAACGAAAATGCAAAGGCATTCCCCATTTTAACGGGAGGAAGTGGAATAAAAATGACGCGCGATTACAATCAAATCGGATGAGAAAATCTCTGGTATTTCGCCGATTTTTTTATGAGCATGGGAATCGGCTTCGGGGACATGAAAAACTCACTGGAGCTCGTCTTACCCGATGCTCTTTCGCGCGCGTCCCTCCTGCTCGTATTTCATTACACGTTTTTAGTTATTATTTTCATAAAAGCTTTCCGAACGATCTCGAGTTTTTCGTTGTGCAATTGACGGCTCGTAGACTCAGGATCATATCGAATGTCGCATCTCGAATTTTCGTTTCGACGATCAAGCAATTTGGTCTCGAAGAAAGATTTAGACCGCTCTCCGGAATGAAAATAACGCAGAAAATCCTCATCGGATAACGCTGAAGTTTCCAACGTTGGAGTCCAACGAAATGATCTAAAAAATATTGTTCAATAATTCCAGCAATTTTCCAATTTATTTCCTGCCGAATTTATACTTCGTAGTTTTTCAATCTACACAATTATGATTCGTGAAATAAAAAATTGATGGATGTATCATTTTGTTTTCATTCATTTCGTTGAACTCCAACGTTGGAAACTTCAGTGTCGTGGCCACGAGGCTGCGTTTTTCGCCGAGAGTATTAAATCTCGTGAAAAATAGACTGGAAATAAAAAATGGAGCTTCCTCGACGATGATCAAATCGACGATCATTCGAGATTTAATAATCGAGCGAATCCGTTACATTCGAAGAAATAAGGAAATCGGGAATCTCGACTCCTCATTGGAACGTGACTAAATTCCGGGTTTTCGGACGCGCGTGAATCAGTGATTAAATCAAAATGTAATTTATGAACGACACGGCTTAGAGATAAAAGTGTAATATCTCAGGGGAAAGAGATCTTGAATGAAAATCTTTGAAAACCGTGCGTACTGATAAGCCCAAAAGGCGCGCGATACGACAAGGGATTAAAACTGCTATCAACTTTTAGTTTTCGTTTTACAAACGTTCTCGGAGAGATGCGAATCATTATGACAGCGGGAATGCCTCGTTTCTCGTTTTATTTACAAAGCACGTGTTCCTTCAACAAAAACTCGGGAAATGTTGCAGTTCGAATTTCTCGAGGGATTCGCCGAGGGGTTCGCAAAGTCTTTTAATCGAGATGATCCGATGAAAAGCAAAACCGATTAACGATTGAATGGTTTGTTGTTATTGTTGAATCCACGCGATTATTCATTTTGACGTTTTAGAAAAGTCGAGCTACAAAGTAAATGCGAGTTTTCCCTTTAATGATGTGAAGAAGAAAACGAAGTCAAAAAATATCGTATTCAATTTTATTCCATCAACTTGGAATTGAACCGGAAATAATGTCGTTTTCGTACTGAGGAACAAAAAAACCAGAAAATAAATTTTTTATTCGCTCGTTGAGTATAAAAAACCCGGCCTCGTTCAACAGCGGAAAATGGACCAAAATTTTCACAAGAAAACACGCACACTTTCCCTCAAATCGAGATAAAACATCGAGTCTCATTGATTAGTCATTCGATAACTGAAAAGCTGGGTATTTACCAAAAAAAAAGTGTACTTTGATTTCGTCACGACGACTCGTACCAAGAATGACTTCTCAGTCGTGCTCCATGATAATCATGCACGTTACGATTACGATTCCAAGTTTGTTCGAGGAAAAAAAAACTTGCCTTTTCCACAAAAAAAAAAAAATATTTACGAGGGGCAGTATAATCTCACGAATCGCTCGAATACAAATTGCTAATCTGTTTATCTGTTGCAACGACTATCGCGTATCTGCATACAGTGACCGCGCGTGTTACGAAGGTCACATTTAAAATGGTGAAATTAGCAATCGAACGATGACAATATGCATGTATTAATGTTAAAAAATCTCCGTACGTCACGTTCGCCTTCGACTCGTCCTTCTTCCTCATGCGTATTTAGAATAAGTATTTAGAATAAGTAAAAAAAAGAGGTAAACAAGGCCCTGCGTAGCGCTGTTTCAAAATTCGAAAAGCGCGAAAGGCTGTTTACCACGAAATTTCCGGAATTCGAGGAAACCGTTGACACTCGTCTCCGCATTCCCAGAAATGTGTAGTCGTTCACGGAAAAAATAGAGGATCGCAAGAAACACGAGAAAAGCTAAAAAGACTTTCTTCGTATCAAGAACGTGTAAACGATGAAAAACAACAAAAGAAAACATGGGAAAAAACGGGAGGGGATTGGCGCCAACGTTCAAGTCCACTCGCGTGTGTCCCCATCGCGACAATTTGACGTGGACTCGACAACAGAAGAGTTCGACCGAAAGAGTAGAAAAACTTTCAGTCTCCGTTTAGCATCTCCATTCGATCATATACGTAAAAAGAGAATCGTGAGCAGAAAAAACCGGAAGCCTGACACCGCAATTCCATTTCGCTCTTCATCTCGAGAGAAACCGAAAAGTCGATTCTTGCCTTAAAAAAGCTAAAGCGTTTCGCGTATTCGCATGGATTCGAAAATACCTAAATAAAACGAATGAGCAAAGTAACCTCGAGAAAGGAAAAAATTCGTTGGCCCCTGCCTCAAAATATTCAGCTCAACAAATGTAAACAACAACATAAAGTGGGTAGAGAAATAAGAGAGAGAGAGAGAGAGATGCAGTCTGCGCTCTACGAGAAAACTGTTTCTCAGTCGAACAGCGGTCGTCTCGCTGCTCAACGAAACGTAAACATGACCGAAAATAACAAGAAAAAATGAGGGAAGTGAGGGGCAGGGGGGGGGGGGGAGAGAAAGAGAGAGAGAGAGACGTACCTCGAGTTCCTCGTAGCTGCGAAATGCAAGTATTGCAAAACCGTCGATAATGTCCTCCTCGAACGGTGGCTCCTTGTTACTAGTGCCGGTTGAGTTTAGGGATGTTTTCTTCCTCGGTCTCGGTGGTCTTGGTGGTCTCGGTGGTCTCGTGTTATTTTCGCGTGGTCTACCACCACCGGGCCTTGATAGACCGAGACCGAGGCCACCGGGTTCCTCGTCCTCGCCGCTGTGGCTGTCCTCCTCGTCGGGTCGTTGCCTCTGTAGTTGCTGCTGATTCTGGTTCTGATGATGGTGCTGCTGCTGTAGCTGCTTCGAGTTAGCTAGGCTCTCCCTCTGCGCCAATATTCTCTGTGCACGCTCGCGTCTCCTGTTACGCTGGTTCCTCTGCTTCACCTCGATCTGCTCCATCTCGCGACTTCCGCCCCCGTTATGTGTGTATTTATACGTATATATATGTAAACATATACATATGGGTCGTTCGCTACACGTCTTTATTGCCGTGTTTAACCAGCGGATGTCAATGAATGTTTCACGAACTCAATAGGTTGGGAGATCGAGTCGAAGGATCGTCAAACTTGTCACGACGCTCGAAAAGTGCACGAAAACTCGGAGACTCTTGAATACCGATTGTTTTATTTTGCACGAGAAAAGAGCAGGGAGCATCGAGACGATCCTTTATTCCGCACGTCAGTAATTCTGCCACTTCCTTTCGTCTATTTCCTCTCTCTCTCTCTCTCTCTTTCTCCTTCCTTCTTAACGTTCAACTAATCTTTGTGAAATGTAATCGCCATTGTTGCTAATCTCCCGACGTAGCACTACACTGTTTTCTTGTTTCTTGATTTTATCATCTTCCTTTAGCAAGCTAGATTCGTTGGTATTTAACAGATGGTAGCAGTCCGTAAAGATTGTGCCAAAACGAAGGCTGATTTGTTTCAGCTCAAGAATTCAACCGAACAAGTGACTTTTTCTTAATTTCCTTGCTCCCGTTTTATTTTTCTTCCTTTTCGTATAGCCCTTTGTCCGCACGATCTTTATGGCAATATTGTTCTTACCTGTACTCAAAGTCCTTTTCGTGTCCGTTTTGACGAAAAGAAAAAATATCCACACGGAGCCTTCGTCTCACAATCACTTCTTTGCTCGTTTGCACACTTTATTCCTCACTGTGTATTCTCTTTTAAACTCCGAGGCAGACTCTTTTCCTCGTCGTACGCTCGAACTTCACCATTTTCTTTACTTTTTTTCTCACTTTCTCACCGCTTGGATATTCCAACTGGGATCACACGAAACGAAAACTCTTTGCTTTTCTTTTTTTTTTATCTAAATTTACTACACTCGCGCGCACACACACACGTATATAGGTTTCGACCGTATGTCTACACACCGCTCTCCTTCTCTTCCTTTCTCTCTTTCTCTGTCTGACTGTCTGTCTTTCTTTCTCTCTCTCTCTCTCTCTCTCTCGTCTCTGTCACGGGCACATCGATCGCACGCGCTTCGGAGTCTGCCGTGTGCGTTGGGTTTGAGGACAAACACACCACCAACACCGATGACAGAGAGAGAGAGAGTGGTAATACGAACGAGCGAGATAGATTGATTAGATAGATAGATAGGCCGGAGGAGGAGTAGGAGGATTGAAAGAGGCGAGGGGGTGGGGGGTGGTTGTGAGAATGAGAGAGAAGCTCCGCCAGCAACGCGGACGTTTGCACGAGTAGCGCAAACAGAAACGCTAAAGAAAAATTGAAAAATTACTGTTTAGCAAGTCTGGGCAATGATGAACGGGGAAGAAAGTCCTTTTTTTCTTTCAAATGAAACACTTCACGGTCGTTTTATATTCTCGGCTCCCCCGCACGGAATCTTATTTATCGTATATTCATTCTTTTTTGATAATTCTCATATTCCTCTCCAATTTCTCGTAAATAATTCACTATAACGCGGCACACACTACACTTTTTTCTTGACGTTTATTATTTTAAAAAATTTGATTTAAAATTTCACGATCTGTCTATCGCCGCGTCACGCATAAATGCGAGCGAGATCGTGAATGCACGTACGTACGTATGAACGCACGCACGCACCTTTATTACGGTTCGACGATCTGTATGCTACATCGTTGCACTCTGCCATGGCCGTTCCTCGTAAGTGAGAACGAAGAATAAAAATGGGAGCGAGGGAGAGTATGAGCGAGAAGAGAGAGAGAGAGAGAGGAATTGCAATGATCCGCGATTGAACGCGGTTAAGATGCTTATCAGGCTAGTTGTCGATCACTTTGATACTCTCGCATTTTTTTCTTCTTTTCTTTCTAATTCTTACAACACCTTTTGTAGTCGCCTTAGCCGTCGTTCAGCGTCACTACACACCAAACGAAAAATCTTTCGCGCACCACCTTTGCCCACTTCACTTCTCTCTACTCTGTCGTGCTTCTTTTTTCCTTTCGTCGTTTTTTTCGCTTTTTTTCTCGCTCTGTCGTCTTCGCTCTTACTCCCTCTTAGTTCACGGCCTGTCGTCACCCCTCCCTCTTCGTCGCTCTTCGAACTTACAAATAATAATAATGTAAGAGCAATTGTATGCGAAATGAAAATAAATCTCCTTCGTTTTTTATTTTTATTTTTTTTTTGTTTTACACAGAGATATTGTCGGTTTTCGTTTGTTTCCTTTTTATTAATTGTTTTCCTTCCTTAGTGTCCTCTCTCTCTCTCTTCTCTGTCTTCTAGGCTGACTGGTGATATCTTTTTATTTTTCTACCAATTTCTTTCTCGCGCTGTCTATACGTGCTATTTTCCCGTCGCCGTTTCTCGCTCGCTGCTCAAGCTTTCCGCTGCTGCCGCCAGCTAAATGTACCCGAGACTGTTCTGAGGGCACGTAGTAATATTACTGGTACACCGATTGTTTGGAATGGCGGATCGAACGGACACGCACGCTTGCCGCATCGTCGTCAATGTCAAAATGGCCGCGCGCGCGCCGCTGTCGTCCTCTTCGGCGTGATCCCTCTAACGCAACACACGTTTAAAATACCTCGTAGCATGTTATATACGGAACATTCGTTCGTACGGTATGTCCGTAACATTGCCCTTTTTCCTCTCTTCGTGTATGCACGCGTATACGTTTGATGTGTGTGTGCGTGTGTGTGTATGTGTGTGTGTATCTCCCTCGCTCCTGTGCATATAAATGCGTTAGCGAGAGACCCACGATTTTTTGACTTTTCGAGCTCTTTTTTTTTATTTCTCAAAATATTCAACGCTGATTTTTATTATGATATACACGGAGTGTTCGATTAGAGTTGGCAAGTCGGAGGAATAGAGAGAGAAAAAGAAAAACGAATAAACAAAAAGAACTCCCTCCTCCTCGGCCCACACGCGAGACACACGCCCTAATTACACGCGAATGCTCCGCGATTAGCGGCGCGGTTTGTTCGTCTTAGCACCGCGCATTCTGTCAGAGCCACGCTTGTACACGGTTAGAACTACACATACTCCAAAAACGACTCTGTGGACGAGAGAGAGGGAAAGACGAGAGAATTGGCGTTATGTGCGTGGAGCGGGGAAGTACAGTCGATCATACAAGTTTCTTGTTGTATTCATTCCAGCCATCTGACGCGACTTTTCTTAACTAATGACACCAGATGTGCTTCTTTCTTCGACGCTACCACTAGTGATTCTAATAACGGAACGCTTATTACTTAAGCGGGCTCGAGCGTTCCGAAAGAGAAAGCAATAGTAGGTGAACCCTCCTTTCTCTCTTCAATTTGCGCATGCCTGGACACACCATTGTACAGTCTGAACGGAAAATCGTTTTCTGGTGCGCAAAATTTTCATATTCGAACGCTTGGTCTCGTCTGGTCTCGTCGCTGTCAGCTCATTTTTTGGCGGACTATACCGACAAAGACAACTTCCCTCCGATGACTATCTCTCTCGGAATACTGAGTCAGTCAAGTCAGTGTTCCACAGGTTCCACTTATCAGTAGAGCTTAGTGCTCCAGATGGTTTCACCAGATCAATGCTTTCGCCAGAAAGCATGTAAAATGTTATGACGATCGCCTCTTTGAAAAAATTTCATTCGAGCAGTGAAAGAATTCGAGTTGATTAAATAATTGGCAGTTAGGAAACGATTTTTTGCAATTTGCCTTAATTTTGAGTATTTTATCGATTACCAGGTGATAATCAGCAAATACTTTCCCCCTATTTTTGTTCGTGCCACGAGCCGAAGCACAAAAAAGTGCGTTCACTGATACTGACGTGTTATTACTCTGCTAATGGTAAAAAATGTATACAACTACATTACTACATTACCATCTTGATTTTCACAGTTTTGACTGTACTCGTGCGAAAAAAAAGGAATTTTACGAATTGCAAGGATTTTTCATACTTCTGAAAGAACGTTATGTGTACCCCTAAAAATGGCGTTTCAAACTAAAACAAGAATGAAATAAAAAACTATAAAAATTGCAAACTTCATATATTTTCCTAATTTTCCTCGCTGCTTGCATTTTGTTTGGCAAATTTTGCCGTGACAGCAGAAGCAAGCTCGTGAACCGTAGCGGGAAATTCAAAGTGCGGTACTCGAGCTCCCGTCGAAGAAAAATTGTTCTCATACGTCCTGATGTTGTTGATAAATAACCTCTGAAAAATTCGAAAGTTGGCGATAAGAGGGTTTTTCATGGCCAAAAGCGTACTCATCAAATCTGTTTCATTAAATAAAAAAGGCAAACACGGTTTCGATAAGACTGCGGCCGCTGAAGATCGACTGGGAAAATGAAAATAAAGCGAGAATATTAGTCATCAAAATCTCTCATGTATCAAAGCAATGCTTGAGAAGATCAATTTTCGGTAAATTGCGAAACTTTCAACAGAAAAAACGAATGGCGATGCCTTCTAGGTTATAATCTCCGCTCAAAGATCGTTCGGAATAGCACTGCCAAGTATCCACACCCATGAAATAATTTCTGCACAACTTTCAAAGTCATTTAAAAACTCGTCAAGTCTCCATATTCAACGAACTCAGCGTTCGAAACTATTCAAGTGATAAAATCTGCCACCGTGCGAGCAACGTTCGAAGTGCGAGCGACGTGACGACTCGAGCGTTGATGAAAATGCGCTTTACAATAATAATTTATTAAATACCCAATTGACTTTCCATTATTTATTTTATATGACGGCAGCGACGATTCGTGAGGTACTGAAATATATGTGTATGTACATTGACATAGTGATAACGGGCTAATATGTACAGATACATCGAATCATATAAATGGTAAATATCGTTTGTTTTTTCCTTGTTTTTCTCGTACATTCTTAGTTCTTTTATTTATCATTAATCAATTCGTAACGTTGTACCGTTTTGATGTGAAGTCTGTGTGTGTGAATTTTTTGTTTCGCTTCTGTATTTCTTTATCGATCGAACAATCTCGTGGTTAACTGACTTTCAAAATAGTATCTTTTGCTATACTTTTTTGGCACAAGTTCACCGGAGACAAAGGTCGAGGGTTCGACGGGTGCGGATAGGAAGGAGGGTGGGAGTGAGAGAGAGGGGGGGGGGAAACATACGAACATTTCATCCGAGCTTGTGTTTCGTTATCGTTTCGCGTTTGATGTTGCAGCGGAACAAAAAAATTTTTCGTAACGAGAACAACGCGAAGAAATTTATGATGACGTGTTTATATCGTGTATCTCGCATTGAAGTTTTTTTGTAGTCTTTCCTTATTCCTTCCGTTCAACGAGCAATTATTTTATGACGAAAAACGGTAAATTGCAATCAGGACCGTTCCTTCAACTGATATGTTGAGAATCGATCTTAAACATACGCCTGCTTTTGTTGTTTGAGAGATGAGAAATAAATAAAAAGTGAAAAACGATAATAATTTTTCTACAACAATGTACAATCGTTTAAAAAAAAGCTAATAATTCATAATCCTATTAATCATTTAGAGTATTTCAAAAACAAATCAAGATGACATTGTGTTTATAAATCTTTCAATTATTCTTTCGAATGATAAATTAAGTTTATTTTGAATCGAAGATCAATGAACGCGTGGTGTTGAATTAGTCATTGAAATAAGTTTTTTTGTTTCTTTTTTCTTTCATTGCACAAGCAAATAACGAATGATCGGGCAAAATAATTGTTCTCATTCGAAATATTCTCATCCCTGAATATGAAACGCGATGCGTTTGAAACTTTTGTTTATAAAACGAAAGAGAAACTCGCCTACGATCGCTGACACATCGAATATGAATAATTATACAGACTCAACGAATGAATTTTTCAGTACGAGTCAGCAATTTATGCGATGGGTTTGATTGATATATTACAGGATTTTTCAGTTCCCTTGTTCATTTCTTTGCTTTTTTTCACCTCTTTATCGCGTTCGGATATTTTGTATTTCATGGTATTCGCAGATCAAACGAACGTTCATCAACGTCGAACAATAATTTTACAACGTTGTAATTGTTCATGTCTCACTCCTCACAGTAGCAACGCTGCTTGTGTTTTTTTCATTCACACTCACACCAATATTTATCTTTGTATCTATCTATTCTTTTTCGCTCAACAAATCATCCTCTCGTACACAATATTCTTTCATTTTGTCGTTTACCTCCGAACGTTTATTGAAATGGAAAAATAAATCGAGATAAATGTTAATGAAAAGATCATCATCGAAAGAAGAAGAAAAAAATGTCGTGTTAGTTGGACAAATCGATAATAAAATTCGGCATTCGTCGAGCTAAATTATAAACTCTTATTCCTATCATTTACGTATAAATATTGTTGAATATAAATTCATACATAGATTATATATGTATATGAGTTTATATGTACATACATTATGTATATATGCATTTATATACTTGTATATTAAAAATTTACTACACATTTCAGGATTATTTTACACAGAATTTGTTATTCTATCTTGACAATGACTTAAGTCGATTAAGTAACTCTTTTAAAGAATACGGACAATATTTCTCGCTTTGCTTCTTTTTATTTTCTCGTGTTTTTATTATTCTCTTTTCCCCTCTCACGTGTACGTTTGTGGGAGGATTTATCGTTCAAATATTTCTCGCTCGCACTCTTGCAGTTTTCACTCACACTGCGAATGATTATGAATGTTGTTGGATAAAAAAAGAAAACGAAGGGAATTAATGTCGTCGATCAATGTATTAAAGTGCCGCGCGTCAATAATTAAGTCACCGTTACACTGTATAAAAATCTAAACTGACCTTAACGTGTACTAAAATTGGATGAGTTTGCTGTCAAATGGGAGGAATGCGAGAGAAAATACACTCAAAGATCGAGGGAACAATGATCCCCCGTATATCGAATCCTATGAGATCGTGCACGTTTTTAGAGTTGGTGGTCGATTGCTCGTCTCAGAAAAAGCTCGTTTTATGATGGTCCATTTTTTCGCACAGCTTTGTTATGCTCGCGTTCCAGGAATACGATATTTTCACTTTTATTCTTCAACTTTGACGCTCGACTTGATTATCGAGTCTCAGCCATGAGGTAATTTCTTGGTGAAAAACTTTCTTCACGATGTGATTGATCGAAGATCGCCTGAGAGTGTGGGCAATTGTCTACTTTTCGTCGAAAAAAATATTTTTTTTCCTTTTACTTCCTGTCCTACTAAATTTCTTACTAAATAAAAAAAAAAAAAAAAAAACATATAAAATGTCTTGACTAAGTTTAGCAATATTTCTTGTTCGGTTGGAATAAATAATCAACTCTTCAGCATTTCTGTTCCCTATTTACAAAACGTAACTAATTTTTGAAAAATTGTCGAACGAAAATACCGTATTTGAAACGATAATAAATTTATGGACCCTCATTAACAACGATATTTTTTTAGAACATGATTTTTAACAATTTTCTGTTTTTTTTTGTTCCCGAGAAGTTATACTTTGACCAAATAAATAAATACGAATTTATTACTTGAGAGTGATTTCCGACGTTTTGTCCTATATCATTTTTTTATAAAAATTCCCCCTTTTTTGTGTTAACAGCCAGATTTTTCGGTCGCAAAATTGAAAAATAAGAGAAAAAATATCGTTCATGACGTTAAATTTCTAACGCTTGATCACTTTGTTGTAATTTCGACCTTCCGATTAGTGTTTACTCAACCATACATTTGTTGAGATTTTTTTCGATATAAATATATAAATATATCGAGTATACAATTTTTTTTCACCGGCCAAGAGAATTCAACCATGAGTTTTGAAAATCCTTCAATTACATAAGCTTTGTATCAAAGGTTAAAAAGCCGGATTCCCTTAACGAACGTAGAAAAGACTTGATTACCCAGTAACAAAATTCCCGATATAAATGACTCGGACTAAAAATTTTCAAATTCAGCAAATTTGTCCCGCTCTCAAAAAAATAATGGAAAAATCAGAACTCTTTCAAGAACTGTAATTTTTCATGTACACTTCTGTTTATAGTTCGGAAAATCATCATCTTGTAATTCCGTTCAAGGTTTTTTTTCATTTTTTTGTTTCCATAAATATAAAAAATATAAGAATTCCTGACTGAGTTGTTTTGTCCAATAACATGATTTTTTTTCCGGAACATTTTCGTTCTCCTCGAATCAGGTACGTTAATAATTTTAGTTCAGGATATTTCATGAACAAAAAATAATATAAATAAATATGAATCTAACATAGAATTGCGTGTATATTCGCATTTTTGCAGAAATCGCTGTCAAGTCTTTATTTCATCGACGAAGAAAATGAAATAAGAGGGACGTTTTAATTCAACCCAGTTCAAATAGAAACTTGATGCACTGTCATTCAACTTATGACGAGTAATTAACACGGCTATAAATACCTTAGAAAGAGAAAGAGAGAGAGAGAGAGAGAGAGAATCCACAAGATATTTTTCACATGGCTCATGTAAGTTTTTTGAATACGAACTTATTGAAAATCTTTCAATCTCAACGGAATATAATAAACTGCTGACAAAAATTGCAGTCAATTATAATATTTTTGGGAATCGCAAGTCAATTGTCAGGTTGTATATTTACCCAAAGTTATATAAACCGAACGGGAAATATTCGACGGTGGTTTCCGAGAAGTTACAGGTACCTCAAAAAAGCGGGTATTATTTTCCAGTCGTGGCTGTAGGATCAACTCAATATTTAAATGAGAACCCGTTGATTACAAGGCTTCATTCCTCTTGGAACAACGCTTTAGAAGACACAATTATTTATTCCTTTACTTCATTAATCTCAGGAAGAAACAGGGATTGAATGAACAAAAAATAAATCTTTCATTCGGTATCGACTCACCGAGTGGTTTGACGCTGCAAATCAGCGATAAAATTCAACATCGAACACGCACAAGATAGATAATTGAAGAAAATGATTAGAGCAGCATCAAAGCGCTGAACCTTGTCCGTATTTATCGCGTAAACAAAAAATCAATATGGGTGTAAACGAAAGAAAGGGAAACGTGATTATCGTACGTTTCCCGACGAAAGCGTTCTCAACTTTCATTGGCTTTGTTGGAATGCCGCTCAAGTTCAAATCGTTAAAATCCAGCGAAATTTCCTATATTTTATAAGTGTTAATTCTTAGTGATTTTCAAAGTTTACAAAAAGTTGTAATCTCGATTGTTCGAAAAATCAGTATCGAAGACCCGAAAAAAGATTTGCAGATATTTGTGACAATAAATTTCAACAAAACGAGAATCGATTTACTGAGAAAAAAGTAAAAGATCAATTACATTTTAACGATGCAAGCTTCAACGTCACTTTTTTGAAACGTCATACGAAATTATCTCTCAGTTTCTCTTTCCCAGAAAAATGTATTCTTGGGAAGAACGAGACGAGGTGAAGGGCAATACCTTGAAAAATCGTGGGTAAAAAAAGAATAAATTGAAAGAAAAGATAGCCTCATGATTTTTCAAGAGATTGGTATATCGTTCACACGGAAACCTCAGAATTAGCTGAAGAAGCACGATGACCTTCGTAGCTCCGTGCGATGTGAAAAATGGTCGATGGCTTCTTGTTAATCCCCGTCCAGCGATTCGATCCAGCGGAGACGTTGAAGATTGGCTATACGGAAATTTCGTAATTCATGTCGTAGACACTGGCACGATCGGGTGTCGGTGTCGTGGGCCTTTGTGATCTTGAATCGTTAGGTGCGGTGACCATTTCCATGGAGTCGGTCATTTCTAATGCTCTTACGAAGGACATAGGTCGCCTTCGACCATCGACCGGGGTCGGTGTCGTCGGAGTTGCCATCGTCGAGACTTTGCGTTTAACTTGGGGCGATTGATGAGGCGGAAATACCGGTACACCGCCTCTCGTAGCTGGATGATAAGCTGCTCTTTGAGGAGGCGGCGGTGGATTACCGTACGGTTGTTGCGTCGGACTCGTTGGATTCGAGCAATAATAATCGTAAGGAGGTGGCTGACGTTGCGGAATATTTTGGTGACTCGGTACTCCCATACCTGGTCCCGCTTGCTGAGGATAACCACACGGTGAATTGTCCTTCCACATGTAGACACCTCTTTGTGGCGAACCAGCCAATTCGCGTATATTATCAACCGTATTATTGGTGCGCGAATATGGATGCTCATTTCCTTGTCTTATCAGCTCGCTCTCCGATAGAAAACGTCGCTGTGGACTATAACCCGTGTTCGGTACACCCGACATCTGACCCTGGCCAATCACACCCACGTGATTGTTGTGATGCTGCACATCGTAATACGTTGGAGCTTCGGCTACACCTATAAAGTCGGGCCGACGTACCTGCGTCGGTGTGCCTGGATTTGATCTGAAAATACATCGACTTTTAGTAACTACGATCTTCGATCTTTCCCCCATTTGATCCTCGTACATGATCCTTTCTGACGCATTTACATATATTTATATATATACTTTTATATTTTGGGCTCTCACGTTTTTTGTACTTCTCTCCATGTCCATCCTTTATTGTTCTGCGTGTGAATTTCAATTTCAAGAGAGATATTTCAAACCGTTCATCATTTTTCGACACTTTTCCCTCACTTTCGTTCCATCATATTCTTTAGTCAGTATTTCAGAACTTGGTGGCTCAAAGTAAATTCTTCAAAATTCATAAATCTTTTTGATCTAGGCATTACAAAAATCTGTTTTCACTCATGAAATTAAAAAGTATTTTTTATTTCATTATTTTTAAAACCGTTCGTTCGAAAAAATCATAATGCAAACAATAAGGAATTTCATTCTCATTAATTCAGCACTTGTTAAGAGTTTGCAAAAGTTAAATTTTCCAAATATTACCAGTTTTTTTTTTCCTACAAACGAAACGTCATTATCTTTATGATGAATTTATCAAATGTTAACCACATTCTCACTCCCCGAACAAAAAGTTTACTCTGACGACACTATGGCAAGATTGAAATTCATACGGCAGAATGGAAATAATAATAATAACAATAATGAGAATGATAATAATAAAAACGAAAGCCCCAATATAAAAGTATATCGAAATATTTGATAATGCGCGATACAGTGAACCAATATTGACATATGCAAGTGCTGAGCATTTTAGCCATACAAATACGGCTCTGGCGAGACATACAGGAGAGAGCAGCGCGTCATTCCTGTTAAAAAAATTAGCATCTATCGAAGAAAAAAAAACGTAAAAAAGAGTAGCAAAACCTAATAAATACTTGAAGTGTTTTATATTTCATTGATGTTTCTTGTGAGAGCGGTTTTCGTGTAGGTGTATGTGCGTACGTGTTCGTGTGTTATCTAGTGTTTGGTGATGTGCGTATAAATTGTATGCAACAAAGCATAATTGTAAACTACGGTACGTCCTCGTAGGATCAAGTTCGTGTTTACCTGCAGTAGGTCGCAACATGTTGTCAGAGAGGCAGCTCCTTGCAGTTACCACCCCCTGCAGTGGGACACAAACTTATCTATATACCATATATCTCTTTGAAGACACGTGCAAGAAAAAAGAAATCTAATCTCCTTCTAAGAGACACTGATTATCTAGATCGCGTTATTTCTTTCTCTTTTTTTTTCACTCTATTCCCCTTTCGTATTATTCTCCGTCAGATTTGACTGTGTATTTGATGATGATTGATGGTAACGAGTACTGACCATTGTATGAGAAAGAGCTAATAAAAAAATTAAAAAAAAAAAATAAAATAAAAAAAAAATAGCGACGTAGAAAAAATAAAATAAACAAATAAAAATGAACGACGATAATGAGAAAAGAGAAAAAAAAAACTAGTGAGCTTTGTTTGTTGTTTTGACGACGATGTCACGTTTTCATAACTATTCTCCCTGAGATTACGTTTCTTGTGTCATGGTTTTTATAAAATTCTCGTAGCTTGTTGGCATCTAATTATTGTAGCTCGCTGCGACACGAATTTATTATTTGATTGTCAGGGAAAATCAAGAACTTACAGTGCTTAGTCATGTAAGAGTGGCATTGGAAAAAAATTTATGTGCTACATGTGTTTCAAGTGATGCCACGAGCTTCGGAATTTTAACGGCGTGAGCGAAGCGTGAATTTGCACTCAGTGCGTTCAGTGTTTTATCCGGGTGAGTCCGGGCCAAATACATCGGCATGTAAGATCTATTAATTCGTATCCGATCCACAATTTGAATTAACTGTTTTTTCATAGTCCTTAGCAAACGTTTCTTCGAAGTGGCTGCTCATTTTTCAGGTTGAATAATTTTTTTTTCTTGTATAAGATCGAAATTGAAAATAGAAGAAATTTAGTACGTTTTTCAGAGTGGAAGAAACAGTATTTAAAAAATTGCTCGATCAAATAGCGACGGTCGTAGAACTGAAGTTTGCAACGATTACAATTTCATCGAAACATTTTTCTTATGACTTTCTAATTGGCCCATTTGTCCAGTTGCTTTCAACAAATTCATCGGGCAATTTTCTAGGAATCGAACAAATGCATTTTAAGGATTTTTATAATTTGATGGAATCAAGTTATTAACATAATTATATGCGTTATTAATCTAAATTCACGCACTATAAATATGTGAAAAAAATCTAAGCAACGACGAATGAAAATCTGATATTCCGGTGTTCCTTATCGATGCAAACTTCAATACGACGACGATTCAAGATTTTGAATCGCTCGAAAGGCGTCATTTGTACGATTAACATTTAGTGACGTGTATCGGTGCAAAGTTGTGTGCCAGTGTGTTTGTAAATGAAATAAATCAGCGTTGGTGATTGTGAAATGTTGGTGATCGAATGTGTAAATGTTTATATGATTAAGAGACCGATGGCATCGAGGGCATCGTTTCGCTTCCTTTTTTTTGTGCACATTATTATTGTGCTTTTTTAATCTCACAATCTTTGGTGTGTATATATATATATATAATATTGTTAATTATACGAGAAGCGAATAGAAGAGCGTGTCTCGTACCTGCGTATTGGACTGGAAATGGCAAGTGGCGTTGGTACGCCTATAGCTTTGATGCGCTGTTGCATCGTCGGGCTTGCACCACCCTGACCTTGACCTCTTTGGGGACCTCCGGCCGGTGATCCAGTCGCTTCGGGCGACAGCGGATCGGGAGTATGACTGCGAGAGCCGTTCATTCCCCTGATGACAAAAAATCACATAATTTTTACCAATCTTTCCTTAAAGCTGTTGTACTATTTTGTGAAAATTTGTATTACTTCATAAAGAAATGATTGAAGAATGGTTTCGTCACAAACACGTAATGTTTGACGACCTTTCAAAAGTTATTTCGAAGAAAACAAAACGGATTTTCATTGCCATTTTTTTCTTCTGATTACTGATGCATAGTTGGTCTATGTAAAAAAAAATTCTGGATCAAATATTCAATAGGTTCGCCACCGGAGAAACGTAACTGGAGAATCTCGACGACAAGTCGCGTGCAGGCTATCAACTTGCCGTAATTATGTTAGACGAATTATAATTTCTATTATTCATAAATCGATGTTGCATTATTGTTGGTAGAAATCAATCTTACTCCGTTTCCGTGAATTAAACTATAGTTTTCGCCGAAAAAAAAAAATTGATTGGTATTTGAAATTTCATTATTTTTACAATTCTGCATTTTTATCAACTTTTCCTTTTGAATAATTCTCATTGACTTTTTCACGTTTATTCCGGGCGATGTATATAGTTACGGGTAAAAATAGTAATCGGTGTCAGTTAAAGACAGAGACTTCTGATCGGCACGTCATTTGTTGATCGTGCCACTGGGACTCGATTATTACACCGGTACATCCGCGAACCTATTCATATTCCTATGGTGGAAGACTTCATACATATAGTTTAAACGTCCCGAATATTTATAATAATTCCAAGCAAATAAAATATTTTGTTCTTTTTGAAAATTGTTCCAAATTACTCGATCACTCACTTTTGATCAATTTACAAAACAGTTTGGTGATACTCGACAATTGTAATGGAAGAAAAATTAGGAAAACTGTGAGAAATCATTTTTTCCCAACAAATTAATCTTATATGAAGTCATTTCTTCAGACTTTCATACATTTCCTGAAGTCAGTAGTTAGCAGAAGTGTCGTAAAGAGACAATCACTAGTACATTGAAAACGAAAGATAAAATTGTGATCGTGATGAATTGAAACAAGGTGTATCATAAACTTGCCCTTATTTCTAATTGACAGATCGAGTAGCATCAGGACACGGAAGAATAAACCAGGAAAACCACGGAAAAACATACCTCGGCCTTGGATGGGGGCTACCTCGTGGATAATGCATTGGATGACGATGCTGTGGCGGTTGTGGATGCCTGGGAGATTCGCTGTTCTCGACAGGTGGCAGGAAAAAGTTGCTTTTCGATCCGTGTCTCTGCAACGGTGGGGTAGGTTCACAATCTGCTGATTGTGATGCAGTCGGTTCCATATCCGTATCGGAACAATCTCGTCCGGGGGACAACTGTAAAATATTGACAAAAAAAGAAAGAAGAATATTTTCCGTTACATAGGAAAGTGATAAATAAGATTTTAATGAAAAAAATTTTTCAATACTCAAATGAATGAACAAAACAATGACGTACGATCAAAGTGGAATTTTGTTTAGCTTCGCAAGGAAAAAAGGATGAAGGGATGGATGAGGTCGGGGTCTCTTGGTTCAGTAAAAACGTCCTCCAAATGTTCTAATTGACTCGTGACGAACGGATAAGCTATCTTCGCTCGACGTAACGTACTGTGGATATCAATTATGCACACAGTATCCGAGAAAAAAATCAACATAAAAAGTAACATACAAAATTATTCGAGTCACGCGCGAATGTTGTGACGTTGAAACGTTGTTTCGCACGCTCACTAAATCATCTACAAAAGCGATTAACTACCTTCTACTCAGCGACTACGACCAATCAAGTCTATATGCTTTGCGAACAGATAGAGCCAACAGAGAGGGAGAGCAAGAAAAGAATGCGTGGGTGAATGTATTTTAGCCAGAATACGGTGAAAGCATAGGAGAAAAACAGTACCTCAGTAATAAACGTCAACCTTGAGAACGTGTAAAAAAAGCGTGTAGAGACTGCGAAGGTTGTTAGTGCCGATAATACAAGTTATTAAAAAAAAACACACACACACAACTTTGTATTGATATATTGAAAAAAAGAGTTATAGTATTTTACAAGTACGAAGGGAAAAAATACCACATGGAAAATTGAAGAAGAAACGAGCAAAGTTGCACTAGCTCTTACCTTATTGTAAGCATTTGAACTGGCATTTCTAACACCGTTGCTGCTATCCATGTAGGTTTTTACCTGGTTCTCGCTGTCTATCGTCGATATCTCGGACGTGCAAGCCCCCCGTCGCTTTCCTGAATACTTTTCAGGTTTGATTAAACTGCAAATTGGATTCAACGTTGAACAATCTTTTTTCAAACCTACTTTCAACTTGGAATATTGAATTAGAAAATGCCTGACGAATACGGAAATGCTTGAAAGATTTGGGAACATCCAAATACTGGTGAATATTTATCGATGATTATTTTCATAAATTCACTTTATCTTTGATTAAAATTGTATTCATATGACTTTAAAGTGGCAAACAGGCCTAAGTTTTTTGAATTTACGTATTAGGAGAAACATTTATGGTGTTTTATTATTTTCATAAACTAAACAAGTATATTCGCATTCTCATCATTCATTCAGGTGTTCAACTTTTGGGCTTTTTGAGAAAATTGCTTTCAAAGATGCGTCTTATGTTGACTTCAACTGATGGTAGACACAATGCTTTAGAAAATTATTGAATTTAAATGAAATTTTTTTTTTTTTTAGTACTTATTGTAGGCACAATATTTCCGAATGACTTGAAGAGGAGTAACCTCAAAAGTCGCAGAATTTGTCTACATGTTAGAGGGTCAAATCGATGTTTGCTTCGGTTTGAAGGAAACGGCGAATACCTTGGGTACTGGGGTCCAAATTGTGTGTAGCAGCAATTATGGAAGCATCCTCTCGAGAAGGGATTGTATCCACCGTTGAATTTCCCTGTGACTTGTTCATTTGTGGTGCGTCCCCGCGAAACGAGAACCACGTGAAAACCTGTCAATCCGAGTATTGGAATAAATAGAAGTGTAACTACTCCCATCAGTACCATCCTGTATGATTGAAATAGAAGGTCACATCGACGAGGCAAGAGTGACATAAAGTCGAGTTAAGGTAAACAGAGTCAAAGATTATTGATAAGATGCAAAGCAATCGTTGGTTCATATGTGTAACAAAAAAGAACTGCTGCTCGTTGTTAATCATTACGTAATATGGTTAAGGATACGCGACTGTCGTGTCGACCTCTCCCAGTTGTTGCTTGTGCTCGAGTACAAAGTACAAACAAAGTCCAAAGATGCTGAGCATGTGAAAGCTCAACGAGAGAAGAAAGAAAAAGAAGAATCTGTAGTTTCTTCTGCCTATACAATTGTTCACCCATGGGCAATGGTGATCGAACGTCTGAAACACGAAATGAAATTATTATACATTTTGTAAAGACAAAATAGGAAAGTAGTTCATTTAAAAAAAAAACACCTTTTTTCGCGGATATTTTCAAAGTATTAAATCAGTCAATTTAAAATGAAAATCTGTGTAACTTTACAATTTTTGTTGCATTTACATTTCTCATAAATATGTATGTTTTTCAGCCAAGAAATTTGTGTTGGAATATATACAGAATTTAACGTTAATCGAAAATTGTTTTTCTTGTATGGAAATAGCTTTACAAAAAATTATTATTCTGGAATAGTGACACAGAACTAACAGCGTTCATGTCTAAAATTTTCCAACAGATGCCACACATGGAAGAACGCAAAGAAATTTAACATTGTAGAAAAACTTGACAATGCAACTGGCAAAAATACATGAAACTTTTAAAAAAAATCTATTACTAAAGAATGTTAATAATAATATAAATACAAAAGTGTAAGTTTTAAATAGTATTTTGGTATAAAACTATTAAAGAATGCATAAAATTTTGGTCAATCGTCAATCGCTGGACATTGTTACCAAGGTGAAATCCAAGATAATGTAAAATATGAGAAATTACCTCTATGCAATGATCACATACACTGCAGTGGGAACAACGTGGTGGCCTGTAGAATTTACAGGTTACGCACCATTTCATGCGCACCGTTATACCATTTATTTCTACATTTTTAAATAGCGGAGCTCTGATGTCATCTTCCCGATCTTCATCTGGAGGGGCTTCAAAAAGAAAATTCAATCCAGTCTAATGATTTCAAAATAAGTTCGCTGATTAATTATAATAAAGCTTCTACGTTGCCTGCATTGATAGTGACTCGAAATGACAATAACATACTGCGCTCTCTTTTTTTCCTAAAAGATATCTACTTTAGGACGCACCGATGTTTTAACGCATACCCAAAGAACAGTAACCTAAAAATCTTGTTACTCTCTATTTGTTATCAACTCTATATCTATGCTTCAAAAATTTTATCAGATTTGATGATGTTTTGAATTCAAAGACATTTCATACATTGTATTAATGATGTATGTTTTGCAACAGTTGAACTTCATAGAAGGAAAACTCATTCTTTTGTACCCAATACAATAGGAAATGTTAATGTTATAAATATGATTGTTTAAATTCGTAAGAAAATGTTTGATATAAAAACCTTAACAGAAAAGAAAATGATGTGAAAGAGAACATTTTGATTCCTAATACAATGATTTGTATATTGGCATATCAAATAAAATATCTGTCAACTCCTTTGCATTACTTTAATCTGTGTTAGGAAACATTGATTACTTTTGACATAAGTTCTGTTACTATTTCATGGAAATCAATTCTACAGACACTAAAAATAAAACTCCTACTTCAAGTCAAAACAGATTCAACTTATGGCAACAGATCAATCTGCAAGATTGCATCAAGCAAGACCAAAACAAAAGATTTTGTCGTTATTCCCTTGATGTAAATTGTATTCCCTCCGACATTCAATTCATGCAAGTATTTGCATTGAAAATGAATGGATTATTGAATTGTTCAAAGTACGACAAGTTAATTTTTTTACCTTTTGGTATGACACCGGGATCCATAAATGTGGCCAGTGTAAAATTGGCCAGTACAAAGAAGGCTATGACCCCTTGAAGCGCCGGAACCCATGGATATCGGAAGAGATAATACTGGCATCTGAGACAGAAAATAATTGAGATTCCTGATTACCATTAATGTTCATCACATTGACGTGTAGCACGATCCTTCGATACTAGAGAAATTCGAATATACGTCGACAAGAAAGAGGCAAAAAGTAACTCGAGTGGCACACAGTAAGAAGAAAAGATGTAAAAAGAGAATGGATTACAGGGATTTCAGTTGCGTGAGTATGTGCAAAGAAGCTTCGGATTCAATCAAGTACTTACGGGTAATAGAAAAAAAGGGTCGTCGTGCTGAGTAAAAGAGTCCAGGCGAACGTTGCCGGTAAATATCTTGTTTTTACATCGCATCCCGGCATTCTGCACTTTCCGACGACTTAAAATATAAATAATGGGTGTCTTGACGTTGAGCCTCGTGAAACGTAACCGTATTTGTTGGTCGATAAGGCAAGAAAAAGAAACGAGAAGCGAACATAAAATGAATATTATTTATTTTAATCGTTGAGATTTCTGCTACCAGAAAACATGGCCGCGTCCATTGATACTGCCTAGTGTTATTTGCAATTGATGTTTTGTGCATCTATTGCGGTTTCTCATTTTATATATTCACACGATAAGTTGCGGTTTCACTCGTTATGTTTATCCCTTTTTCTTTTTTTGTCCTTCCACTTTTTCGTGCTTCTCCCTCTCTGCCCCGTTACCGTAAGACTTTTTTTTTATACCCGTAGTAGATCGTACACGTCCATGACAACCCCGGGTGGGTCACTTTCGTAAAAACATTCGTGAAGTGAGAAGGAAAAGTAGAAAGAAAAAAGTGTGTACAGAGATTCTCTATGTATATAGTTAATTCTAGCTACTCTCTCTTTCTTTCTTGCTCTTCCGTGCGTGTACGATCCTGTCGACGAAGAGAATTCTCTACTACCACTCCACTGTACACCACCTTCTTTGACATACATAGATCATGCAATCTTGAATCCTGTACGACATTGAGGAGAATGCGTGCAGCGTGCAAAGAAGAGCTTAAATTCTCGTGCGCCCTCTTCCGGACTTCAAAGTATGATTATACATCGACTGAGGCTCTGTCACTTGTACAGTCGGTAAAAATCCTGTTGCACGGTTTATTCCGAGTAGCTTGATATTTGAAAGAAAATATGAGTTACACGCTATTCTCATTTTATCAGAGAACAAGGTGTAACTTTTATTTTTCTCAAAAAATCAAGGGTGTCCGAGTAAACCGTGCAACCATTTTGCAGTTATCTCTTTCGCACTCGCGCAAGTGATAAATCACCTTGAACTAATCGAAACTAGTTTCTATACCTTCCTTACTTGACCGACCAATTAGATATTTCTGAATTTTTTAAATGTAAACAATTTGTCGGGGTCTTGTTGGTGATTGTTGGATTAAAATCATCAACACTTGTCAGGTATGAACGAGAACAATTTTTAAAAAATTTTTAAAAAATGGACTTTTTTCAATTTTTTAATGTCATTAGTTTTCAAATGCCTTATCGAAATGTAATCGTTTGTTGGTAACGAATTTAATAGAAAAAGAGTTTGTCGAATACCTATATATTTGAAAAATATGAAAAAATCAATTTGCGTGCCGAGTCGATATACCGGTTTTTCTCTAGAGGTTAAAAAAAATTTCGAATGACTGCTCGTTAGAAAAATATAATTAAAAAAACATCAAATAAAAGAAAAACTCTTATAAGAGCGAATAGTGAAATAAGTCAGAGTCGGAGTTTCACGAAGGTGAACACACAAATAAGCTCGCGAAAAAATAGTCGACCTCGAGTCGCTCTGTGTTGTAGACAATCTGGAGGAAATTTCTGTTGGCGCCATCAATGAGGAAATATTTGAGTTAACATTGAATGAGTAAACGTAAAAATCCGAAGGTTCGTAAAATATCGATGGATGACGCTGCTCTCGAGTGCCCAGTTTCCCTCCATATTTTGTTTGAAACGCGCATTCGCGTCAACCGTTGAAAAATTACAATTTAAATTTTTCACTGTCTGAGCCCAGTGCTCACGTGAACATGAAAGGACGCAGGACGCTCTGACAAGTTGAGACGTGTCACGGAGTAGCATCGTTTGAGTAATCTCATCGTTTTTCGATATTTTGAATCCATTTCGTCGTTATCCTTAAAAAAAAATGGCAAAATTTCGTAATTCATGGCACAAGTCTTCGGACGATGAAGATAGTGAAAGTTTTATCATACTAAGCGACGAAGAAGACTACGAAAAGATCGTTATACCGGAAAGCTCGGATAATGAGACAGACAAGTATGTAATAGCCCTCTTTTTGTTTTTTTTCTCTATTCTTTTCTATTCTTTTTAGATGTTGGCATTGAGAGTGGCATTGTCAAGTAGGTCGAGATGTACTAATATTTTTCGTTTTTTGTTTTTCAGCAATGAAAGCACAAAATCCGAATCTGCTACTGGCAGAATCACACCATTGATTCATAAAGCAATTCGTAGAAGCCTTCATCATTTTAAGGAACCGTCCGATGAAACAGAGAATATAAGTACAGAAGATCTCACCAACCCACCTACATTAAAGAGTAAAAGTATGTATCAACACAGCAGGCAGAGCGAGTCAAGATAGTAAGATATAAGCGAACGAAGCTGGGTCGAGTTGTGACCCCCCCATAAATAAAATCAAAATATTGACTTTTTTTTTCCATTCAATCATGTTGAAAAGAAATTGGCCCTGCTGGAACTAAATAGCAATTTTTTCGATTAAACTTTATTGAGAAAAAAAAAGTTTTTAGTAAGCACTAACAATTTTTTGTGATTTGGAAAAAAGATACGGATATATTATTTTCTACTGCAATAGCAAAAATAATCTAAACACAACTGTTTGAAGGATAACAATTTTTTTCGACCGCACTACTATTTGTGAAAAAATTAGTTTCATGCAGTGTATTGACATAATTACTTGCATCTTCAATAAAACGAAGTTGATTTATTATGAACCACATTTACTCATATGGGTGGGACTCAAAAGTTCGAAGGCCTAAAATAGCGAACAGGCATTCTGTATATCTATATTTGCGTATATAAGCATATATGGATATCCAGAATGCCTGTTCGATATTTTAAGCGTTCGAACTTTTGAGTCCCACCCATTCATATAAATCTAATAGCATTAAACTTCTTGAATTTTTATGCCATTTTTTCTAGCAGTCATTGATCGACTTCATTTCTTTAAACAGAATGTAAACATCTTAATAATTGTTGTTTAGATTCACCACGATCAAAGATCACCCCTTACAAAGGCTACAATTATTCTGTAGATTCTTCCGATGAGGAGCAAGATATAAGTACTGAAATGAAAACACACTCAACTACATCAAGTGAACGAGGTATGCATATACTATTTTATGAAACAATAAAAATTTGAATCTCTTTCTGTGCCAAAAAAATTTATCAGTTACGAGAGTGGGGCGTCAGTAACTAAAAAGTGGGTGCATAATTATTACATGCTTACATGCTTGATATTTTCAAAAAACTTATTTCAATGAATAAAAAAAACATTGTTGTTATTTCATCAGAGAATAAGGGTAACTATTGTTTTTCTTGAAATATCGAGCATGTCTCAGAAAATTGGATATATACTATTCAGTTAACCCGTAATCATTCAACTGCGAATGGAGTATCTCCCTCTTTGAAGTTATGTCGTTATTTTTCAAATTTTTGTACATTATATTGGAGACTCGATAGATTTGTGTCCATTTCTTTGAATTTTTCTTTCACGGTTTCAACGTTTGATTCTTGGCCTCTTTATTCTCAAAAATTATTGTTAATTACTATTATTCTCAACGTTTATTCATCATACGCTAATAAAATGGAACATTCTAATTAATTTTTGTTGATAATATATTCGAAAAAGAAATTGATGCCTCAATAAGAAAATTCTCTACCATTTTTGATTCCAGAAACCTCATCAAATCTCGTTGACAATTATATCCAGATCCCAGAAAATCACAAGCGTTCTAAACACTATACCGATTCTGAAATGGATGACTCAATTGTTAGAGTTAGACCTAAACCCAAACGTATACATCATTTGGAAAATTCAAGTGAATCAGATGATGATCCTCTTGAAAGTCACGTAATCAGTACGGATGAAGACGACGTTTTAATTGAGAGTTCAGTTAATTCGGCGATAAAGAACAAGACAGATGAATCACAACATTCGATCGATAGCGTTCATTTAGAATCGTCTAGCGAAAATTTCAGCTCATCAGAAAATTCTATAGAATGTGATCTTGCAATGTCCATTGCTATCGAGGAGTCAAAAAATTCGAGTCTCAGTCCTAAACTTGCACAACGAAAAGCATATCTTGAAGCCCAGTTACATCAAGTGGATAAACAACTAACCAAATCAAAAGTAAGAGCAGTTGATTACTGATGGAGATAACAAGTCGAAGAATCTTTTTATTCGATGAAAATATAGTCTTATTGCAATTTTCATGAGTGATGAAGAGTACGATCGTCGGTAATAAAAATCATCGAGAGTTTTTTCTCGAAAAAAGGCGAAATTATCTAGTGTATTTTACAATAATTTATGAATTCGTATCATTACGAATTTTAACCAGTATTTTCTATTGATGTGTGATATTTTATTCGTTTTAGATGTTGCTTAATTCTGGAAAGCTTGGAGCACTCCCCGATAAGGGTGAAAAGATTCGAGAAAACATAAAAATACAAGAAACTGAGCTGACGCGTATACAGAGCCAGCTGCAGCGTATTGAAAGTAAAGCAAAAAGATCGAGTGCTAAATTACTTCGTACGCAGGAAGTTAAAAAGTCGCTTTTCAAAGAGGGAACTTTAGAAATTGACCCGACGTTTTTGAAACCTACAACATCGTCTCAGCAAATTGATCTTGGTAAAAAGGCCCTCGAGACTTTTCAAAAAGAGCAAGAACTAACTGTGGACAGACTCAAAGATCTTCATGGATCTCTAGTGTCTCGTCCGGAGGAAAACCAGCTCGCCGAAGACCCGAGAGGACTCAAGGTGAAACTAATGCCCCATCAAAAGTATGCTCTCACATGGCTATTATGGCGAGAAAAACAAAATCCAGCCGGTGGTGTATTAGGTGAGTTAATTAGGAACTCTTAAAAGTTATCGGCACTTGACAAGGGAGCAAGTGACTTTCCACGTAATTTGCTCACGTGATTTGAATAGAAATTGATCGAGAACTCTGAAATTGTGATGAAAATTACGATGCTCGATTCTTGATTGTTCGAATGCAAAAAAAAATCGGATTTTGATTAGTTTTGCCAACTCAATGCAAAGACATCAGTATTTTTCACTGTTCCATGAACATGCATTTTTTGTTCACAGCTGACGACATGGGCTTAGGAAAAACTTTGACGATGATTTCGCTAGTGGTTGCTGCAAACCAAATAAAAGATGCTGCTGATGACAGTGATGACGAAAACGAAAATTGGCTATCGAGTGCTCGAACTCGGCGTAAGTAATCTTGCAACTTAATTTTTCGTTTGTTCAGTTATTCTGTGAGCAAGGATCATTATTTTGATCACTCGTAGAAAGTAATTCGGACATTCGATGATTTATTCGGGTTGTAGGACATTTGGGTGGAACACTTGTCGTCGCTCCGGCGTCGTTGGTGGCTCAGTGGCAATCGGAAGCAAAAAATCGTTGCAAAAGCGGATTACTTACCGTCGAGCTTTTTCATGGAAATAACCGCGAATCAAATCCAAAACGGTTAGCAAGGAATGATATGGTCGTTACTACATACAATATCTTATCCAGAGAGTTTAAAACTTCCGGAGTTCCCTATAAGGTATTCATCAAATTTTCTATATTAAAATTTATGCAAATTATTTACAGTAGATTAATATAACAATGCAACGTTTCCTTATGAAGAAGCAAGAGTAGATTTTAGAATTTTTGTTGTACGGATGATTTCGAGGTCATGCAAACGCGTGACATTACTCTTCATCCTCGTGTTTCAGATCCATTGGAAACGTGTGATTCTTGACGAAGCCCACATAATCCGAAATCACAAGAGTCAAACATGTGAGGCAGTCTGCGGCTTAAATGCCTCAAAAAGATGGGTTCTCACAGGAACACCTGTACACAATAAAGAAATGGACTTGTTCTCACTGCTCAAATTCTTAAAGTGTTCACCCTTTGATGATGTTCGCGTGTGGAAGCGATGGGTCGACAACAAAAATGTAGCTGGCTCAGAGAGGTTATCAACAGTAATGAAAACTATCATGCTACGTCGAACCAAGCAGGAACTGCAAGAGAATGGTTCTCTGGACGTATTACCCGAAAAATCTATTGAAACGATCGAAGTTAAACTCGATCCTGACGAGCGACTTGTCTATGATAAAGTCCTCGTGTTTTCCAGAACCTTGTTTGCACAATTCCTTGCACAACGAGCCGAAAAGGCCCACATGCAGGAACTCGGGACTGGAATGTACGATAAACCTTCTTGGCAGACGAACTGTAAGTTTTTGAGAATAATTTTTATTTATTGTTTGATTTAATGTTGAATGGAAGAGTTCACGGGTTTTTTCACCTACCACACTTTATCCGTAAAAAAACTACTATATTAATGCATTCTTTGTGCTCAATTTATTTTTCAGTAATGAATATGAAATTTTATATTTCGCGTTGGTCAAACGAGTAAAACTATTTTTTATTTCTAGACAAAGACACCCAATTCACGAAGGCTCAAAAAAAGTTACTGTCGATGCATGCAGACGTCGCTGCCCATGAGATTCTTGTTCTCTTGTTACGCTTACGGCAGCTATGCTGTCATCCTTCATTGATTCACGCCATGCTCGATCAGCAAGACATTGAAGAAAATGGTTTGCATGGCGTGGAAAATCCGACAGGACTGGCCACCCGATTAGCAGACATGTCTCTGCATGACGATGAGGGCGAGGATGAAGGCGAGATAGGTGTCGACGAAAGAGTCGCCGAGCACCTATTAACATCTAGCAACCCAGTTTTCGATCGTTGTCGTCAAAGTTCCAAGGTAATTTAGTTCGAATCAGCAGAAAGTGAAAATTTTCGTTTTATTAAATGATGGAGAAGTCTTTCATCACTGAAAAAATTCAGATGCTTTTCCGTGTTAGCTTTTTTGATTGCAGCGTTGCATATTCAATCGTTACCATTTTTTAAATGTTTCAGCTGAAAGTGGTTATGGAAAAAATTCAAGAAATCGTTACGGACAACGACGATAAGCTCATTGTTGTGTCTCAATGGACCAGCGTGCTTGAACTTATCGCTGATAATCTTAAACACCTGAAAAAGGTTTCGTATCGAATGTTCACGGGTAAAGTCCCAGTGAAAGATAGACAGGTATGTAGTTGAAACAAAAATATATTTTTTAGTTTTATTCTCAAACGGAAACGAAAAAGGCAGATCTTTCAACTTCGGTCTTGAAAAAGGATGCATTTGCGACCTTGAATAAATAGGTCATTCAAAATTAGAAAGATATTTAGAAAATTTGTTAGAATTTGTTTTCATTGTTAATTGTTACTTACTAGGTTTGTTTTCATTATTAATTATTACTTATTACTTAATAATTATAATTATTAATTAATTACGGGAGAGCACCACGAACGTAGGAATATTTTCACGAAGATGAAATCAAATTTTTCACATTCTAGAAGAGATCCTATTGCATTTTTCAAATATTACATAATACAGTATTGTATTTTGTGATTTTATGAACAAAAGTGAAAAAATAATTGAGACGAAAAAAAACCATGGTACAGAGAAAGTACAGAATTAATCTTTTACTGGAAATATTGGGCGTCAATCTTTTATAATTGACGAATAAAAAAGAAGAATCAATAACAAGTTGAGCTTGTAGTAACAAAGGGGGGGGGGACTCAATATTATAAATGAAAAAAAAATGTTGACATCTTCAGAACTGCAAATTCCTGACAGCTCAAATGTCTCTCAATACTCGTGAAAATATTAGCAAGGGAAAACGATAGATTCGAGTCCGAGTCCGGCTTAAAACTAGTAACTAACTAAATAACATTAAAAGTTCGAAGCAGTCCTCATATTGCTCTTGCCAAATAAATAAATGATTTTTCCAAATTTCAGGGTATCGTGGATGACTTCAATGCTCGACATTCGAAAACGAACGTACTCCTCCTGTCGTTGACAGCTGGCGGAGTCGGATTGAATTTAGTTGGAGCCAACCATTTGTTGCTATTGGATATCCATTGGAATCCACAACTTGAGAACCAGGCGCAAGATCGCATCTATAGATTTGGACAGAAAAAAGACGTGTACATTTACAAGTGAGCCAAATATTTGTGCGAATCCAAGTTATTATTCTCGACTCATAAAAAACTATAATTTTGCTAACATTTTTTTTTCATTTTCAGATATATATGCTCTGACACGATCGAGGAGCGAATCAAAGCGCTCCAAGAGCACAAGTTGGCAATCGCGGACAGTCTTCTAAGTGGTAGTGGAAAAGCTGGAGCCTCTAAGCTTTCACTCGATGAAATGAAAATGCTTTTCGGTATTTAGTTATAAATAACACCTTTGACTCTTTTTTTAAATTTTACTCACGAGACTCTTGGCCAACATAATTCGTTTAAACAATGCTATTTTACTACCTAACAATGAAACTATAGGTCGCTCCTTTCGTCATACTTGACATGTAAATAAGCGATAAAAAGTATCGTTTGCATTGTTAAATTGAGTATTTATATATTTTATCTTCATTGATATTAGTTTTATTTGTCTCTAGTTATGTTTACTTTGGGAACTTATCTACTGTCCCGACAATTCAGACAGTTACTGCTGTGCCACATTCCGTATGAAAAGTAAAAGCCCTGAGATAAAAAAAAATAACTATAAGTCCTGAGATAAAATAAAAATATGCCAAAATATATAATTAAGCGTATGATTAAAAAAAAAAAAAATCTTATTGAACACTTTCAGTACCTGAAAGTTTGAATGTGAATATTTTACTTGCCTATTCTAAACCACGTCTCAATAGCATCATCAAGAGATAAACGTTGATGAGTATACTCACAGCCGATAAAGACGGCACGAGTGGAACCCGCGAAGAAAAAAGGGCTTCAACGCGCGCGTATATTTAACGTCGTGATCTATCAGTTGTTCAGTCGGTAAAAATCCTGCTGCACGATTTATTCTATAGCCTGATATTTGAAAGAAATAAATATGAGTTACACGCTATTCACATTTTACTCACGCAAGTGATAGATCACCTTAACTATCTCTTCACTACAGGTGGTGATCAAAACCGTTACATGGAAGTACAAGACGGCTCTTGAGTAAAATAAAAAATTTGTTATTCATATCGAACAATGATTAAAATTACGTATTGTCTAATACACATTTTTTCAACAAAGCACACATACGCACAGTTGAAAAAACCGATCATTTTCGAGTATGCGCTTAAAATTCATGCTTTAAAACATTTATATTTATTATATGAACATTTCAATATTATCTCACAACCACAATATATATATTGCTTTTTATCACTAGCAGTAAGTTTCCGTTATTCGATCGACTGGGAAATCGCTATTCTTTCATAAAAAAAATTAAAAAAATTTAAAAAAACAGTACAATGTGTTGAACCAATATTTTCAAAATCCGAGACGATAAACATGGCTTTGGAATGCACCGCGAATTTATATTTTTCGTACAAAATTTTGGTACGTTAAAAATGGTATCAAATACTGAAATAAAGTTTCGGAAAATAATATTTATATAATCATGCTTTTTGGATTCATTATAGGTTGGACCACTGATTTATAAACGCGTAGAAGTTGCATTACTGAACGAACAAAAAGTAAAGAAATATTGAATTGATAGATGGAACATTGAAATGATTATTACAAAAAAAAATAATAAAAGTCGGCCCACGAAGCAGTGTACGGGGATACTTGCAGAATAAATCAAAGTTTTTTTCAGAACGAAAAACAATTAAAAGTGGCAAACTGAAAAATTGATATTTTTTTTTTTAGTTAAACGAAGTGATTGCCAGAAATGCTGTTTCCTGACGTAGCTTTAGGTAAACGAATTTGGCAGAGGGGCGAGGTCAAATAAAACTAAAAAAAAGCGTTCATGAAATCTTTCAAAACCGGAAGGACTTTTATTGAAACGAGAACTTAATTTTTGGATATTGCTTTTTCCGGAAAAATAAAGTTTCTTTCTATTTTCTTTTGTTACAACAAAATACGCTTCTACTTGTAAATTTTGAATCACAACGGTTCAGAAAATACTGAGCTCGTTTATACAAATTAAACCCAACGAAATATTTCCGATTTTCTGACAACTAAAGCAACTCACGAATAATTGTGAATTATTTTTACAGATTAGACTCGAGTTGAGCAAAAATAACGAATTCCTTTCGGCAATTCTTGACTACTACTAAAACGACGATAATTCGAGAAACATTCTGGAGTTATTGCCCCCACCTTTAGCCTCTTCTCGAATTTTTGGGAGTCTCAATGACCTGACCTCGACTACGTTTTGAATTCGCGACAATTGGCCTCGGATCTTTCTCGAATTCACCATAATTTTCGAGTGGTATTTTTGATCTTTCATCACAATCTTTCTTCCAATGCTGACCGATGCATTTCGAGTACGACGTCAAGGGTAGTAGGGCGCGAGCACCACGATGATTTTGAATTTCCCCGTGTTCTTCGCGATTCTTCTTCTCTGCGACGTTCCGGCAGCTCTCTTCCTCCACTTTGCCGACTTCGCCTCCACTCAATGATTCTTCTTTCTCTGTTTTAATTGCCGATTACCGCGGCTCGCTCGTAAAATAAAATTAATTAAAAAAAAAAAGATTATACACTTGCGTTTTTCTCGAAATTTTCACGTCACAATAAAAGTAAGAATAAAATTTTTGAAAAAAACGTTCCTGCAGGTTGAAAACAAATGTGAAAAAAATCTCAAAAATTCCTTTGATCTGATATAGAATAATAGCCCATATATATTAATTAGCATTCGAATTATTTGTTTTCAAAACGAAATGCGTCGCAGCCACGTGCAGGCTACGAAAAAAATTGAAAATTTTAAACTGTCTATGTCAGATAACGCACTTTTTGCATTTTTATCAATTCGGAAAAGATTCTACGATTTTCTTTTTTGTTTTTTTTTTTCAGACGTCCTCTTTTCCTAATCCCACAATACTCTGCTCAAAAACGTCATACAAACGAAGAGAATTAGAAAAAAGTCGAAAAGTTGATGTCGGTGGGTCAAGTTGTTCACATCGATCTGCATATATACTGTAGTCGGTTTCTGTTTACCATCCGATAATTTTTCTGACGGTACGTAAAGAACTCGTGTGTAATTCGCTCCTGACATGTGTGTGGATCCAGAATGCGCACGAGTAGGCATTGTTCGAAGGGCAAGATACCAAAGTTCTTTGCGAAATCATGCAGTGGTAGCTACAATACTTTATTTGCGTGCTCGACAATACTGCAACAAGATATTACGTTTTCAAATAAGGTTAGCAAGTTGTGCAGGAGCACGAACAACAACAAAAGCGACTCGGTGGCGTGTCACGTGTCAAGAATTAGAAAAAAAAAAACGACAAAAATCGGTGAAATATTGATCGCGCATTTTTTTCATCGCCAATCGATCACACTGCAAAAATACAATTACAACTAAAGTACGCGTTGGCACCCATAAATTCGCTTCTGAATTGGATAGTCGGGTTGCGACTTAACGCAAAAGTAGAACGATTTGTCAGCGTTAACGAATGCTTTTCCTCGTTTTTTCAAACTCTTCCGTTTTTGTAGGCTCTTCGCAACTTACACAGGCTTTTGATGAAAAAAAACTCGAGATAATTGATTCTGCGAAACACTTGATCGAATATTTAAAAATATTGAACTTTAGCAGGGCTTTTGCCTGAAAATTTACATTTTTTTGGTCGCCGAAGCAAAAATGGTCCGAAGAGTTGAGCAAAAAATTACGATACGAACGACTCGGCCTAATAAAAGCGAGAAAGAGAATAATGAAAAGTATTATTATATTATATGGGACTGGCTAAAAAAACGTGATCTATGGGCTGGCACTGTAGACGGAAGATTTACATCGCGGTGTGTCACTACATTGAGACACTGAAGAAGAAGGGCACACATTGTAGCCGAAGCAGCGTAATAGCGGCTGAAAGTGGTTCGCAACTCATCGGGAGAGAAACAAAAGCCAACTCTGTTGCGCCGACCAAACCGAAAGATGAGAGTAAAAAATGTTTTTCCAAACTTCGATAGGAATTGCAGTGAAAAGTCAATTGATCTTGAAGATTTTCACAAAGGGAAAGAAGAAACTTGTAAATTTTTCATTGGCAATTAAATTAAAATGAAAATCGAAAACTTAAAAATTAAAATGAATGAGGGAGAAAAGGGGATGATTTATTAGCAAAAATATTGTTTTATGTAGCGAGGAGGAAACCGCGCGTTATTCATTGAATTTCGAACAACGAAGAGATTCATTGGTGTACGCAGAGTTGGTCAAAAAGTTTTTATCGAGTTACGAGCGCGCGAGCGTGCGCACAGTCCACGCTGAGAAGCTCCCTGCAACCGCGCTCGAGTCGTAAGCTCGTGGTAGGGGAAAAAATTTCTTGAAGCCTGTCACACAATCGCAGGTTGTTTCAACTACCGCAAACAAGCAGCTCGTTGAAAGCGTTTACAAAATTGGTGAGACGATTGAGTAATTGGCAGTCCCAATCACAGCGACAATCGGAGATCCTCGTTCCCTTTAAACGCGTTACTGCAAACGCGTAATAGCTTCTCGGAGAGTTTCAAATTAATGTGACGTTTTTACAGATCGCGTTCGATTCGGTTTCAAACGCTTTCCCCTGAAGGCCGACTCATTCGCTCGAATTTTCGTTAAACGAGGAGATCGCACCGGCGAATGTTTCCAGCTCTCTCCACGTGGCGGCAACATGGGCTGATCAGCAGAAAAAAACTGAAATCCGCAACCGCCGATGTACTAGTCCGAGTCCACTTCCGGTTGAGCTGTTCCGCTCTCGTCCGCCACTACTTTAATGGAGCTGAGAAAAAAACGGACAAAAGAGTTAGAAATCAAGACTTTCGATATTAAACCGTGCTACTATTTTTTTTTCGAACGTAAACCCTGAAACAGGCTCGAAAAAAACCCCTGCATTTGGCTTTCGTACAAAATGTTCCTCCTACGCGATACCGCGGTTCGTCTGCACACGATTTTCGTCCTTTTCGTACAATGAAAAGACACGACGGACATCGAATCTTTAAAATTTTGGCAAACGGAAAAACTTGAAACGCCCGAGTAACGGTGACAGAGTAAACGCTGGAATCTTCGAAAGCGAAAAAATGGTAAAACAGAAAATTTGCGCTAAAAAATTGTAGTCGTTATTAAACCTGATGGATTTCGTGAATATTTCATGAAAAAAACTCGATAGGGCGAAAAAGAGGTTCAAAGGATGCAGAGAAACGAGGTTTCTGTCAATTTCAATTCGATTAAGAGCTTGATTTCACTAGTAGAAACATTGAGTCCTTTGCGCCATTATTCGATAAACATTTCACAACGAAAACTATAAAACGATCGTAAGTTGCGAAAACAAAAGGTAAAAATGTATTTTTTCACTAAAACTGGGGACTTTCCACGAGCCTGTGGAGTCTCAGGGTCGAGGCTCGAGAAATAAAATTTGATTGCTAAATATGAGAAGTATAAAAAGAAATGGCGGAGAAGGCTGCTGTGCGTCCCGACCCATTGATAAGCACTTGAGCAGCAGGAGACGCGGCAATTTCTAGTCCAGTCTAGTCACTCCTGCGGCACTAGTACTTAAAAACAGGAGAGGATTCGAAAGGTGGTGAGCGTGAGAGTGTCAGTTTGGATGATTTAATCGTCGGGTTTGTTCCCTCGGTGTAGCCGGATGCGGCTCGTTGTCGCGTGCTCTCGAGGGGCCCCGTCGTCCTCGAGGAATGGGCTCGTAATTGATCGAGCAAACGGAGGAAATCCTCCAGTGGCTTTTGCCCACGCTCCGACTCCGGCGGGACGGTGGCAATTTAAGCCGCGATATTGGATAATTGACTCGAGAATTTACTTCGTACAATTTCGTCTCTCGCGTATGCTTTATCGACGGACGAGGCCCATCATCCGTCTCTCGTCGTCACATAATAAAAAACAACGTCGTGCGGTGCAAAAAGTTTGCTGCTGCGGCTTCGCCGCGACTACTGACCGTTAGCAATAACAAGAGACGCGCGGGCAAGCGCGGGACGACTATCCTCGATGCTGCACACGGTTCCCGTGGATAATGTTTACGCACTTACCCGCTGCGAGCGCACGTGCCGGCTCGAGCGCTCGAGGAGGTTCTCATTCGTTAAATTTCGTCGTCTCTTAGTCTTCCGTTGTCTTCATAATACGACCGCGATAGTTTTTTGAGGGTGAAAATTAGTGTGTGCGTGAGAAATGTAGAAACTTGGCGTCTCACAGACGCGTAGGTGGAGGTTGCTTCGAAGAGAGAACCGGGGATGGGCGACGAGCTCAATTAACGTTAATTCGAGTTAATCTCGCCCCCTCGCCGGCTGTCCGTTGGCAAAAATGCGGCTCCGCGTAGAGATCCGCCCGAGAAACGTCTCCTGGGTCGAACTGTCATACCATTTTGGCGACTCCATCTCGTCGTTCCGAACTGCTGATCGAACTTGTCTCGCGTTACTGGCGATCATGTAAAAGAGTGGACGATAGCTCCCGAGGCGAACTCGGGAGCTATCGCGCGACGCTAGTGCGCCAAAGTTCGTAGGTCAAACGTTCGCGACGATAAGAACACGCGCGCACGACTGCGATACTGATACCGCAGTCGCTGGGAAAGACGGCCGAAATCGGTCCGAGATCTTCGTGAAAAAGTCTCAACCTCTCGTCGACGAATCAATTTCGATTCAATCGGGATTCTCGCACTCGCTCGATCGCTTTTTTCTTCGAATAAACAAAAAAAAAGTAAACAAAAAACGGACAAATTGTTTCGAACTATACTCGTTCGATCCGAGCTGTCGCCAAATCGCTAAACAATCGCAGGAAACTCCCACGACCTCCCGCGAAAAATGTCCGAGTAAAAACGTAACCCGTTCACGCGCGAAAAAAGCACGGGAATAAGCGCGAACGAAAGACAACAAAATAGAGTGAAAGAGGGAGGGAAGAGCGAGAGAAACGAGCGAATTATAGGAGCGTCGTAAACTCTAGCGAAGGGACACGCGATGATTCGAAACGTGCGAGGAAGACGCACGACCCTCCCGGCACCGGGGCACGTTCACGACTGAGCGATAAACTAGCCTCGATTGGCTTGATATAGTCCGGCGAGAACGGTAATTGGCCGCTCCTTGCCGCGCGCGGGAAATGATTGGTCAATTTAATCCTAAAACCGCTCGACATTAAGCATTCAAGCGACGTTTGCTACCTATTAAGAAAAGAAGAGAAGAGAGCACAGTGAAGCCTCTCGACTCTCGGCGCGGTGTTGCTGTCCGCTGCTCCATGCGCGAGATCGTCTCGCAAACGTCATCGCCAAGATCCGCACGCCAGTTATCGCCGCTGTTCGAGATAACTTCTCGAAGAAGTTTACGTTTGCTGCGTAACGCCAGCAGCAGCACCGCAGTGCTGCAAAACGGCGTATCGAGTAATCGTACCAAGGTGAATTATAAGCGCTCGATCACCTACGGCACCACTACTTAGAACACCGAGATGGAACTGCCACGAATCGTTTTTCGCTAAAGCTACCCTCCAAAAGTGCGATACGAAAGATTCCTCGAAACATTTCGAATTGCGAACGCAGCAACGGGCATCCTTATTTTTCTGCCCATTGTTACGGTCACAAAGCGAAACATCACGAAATTTTAGACACCCCTCCTCCTCGGGCGACGACACGGGCTCGGGCACACCCAGCCGCGCGCTTCTTCATAAGTACATAAGTGTGCTACGTTGCCTCTGCATGCCACGTTGATTGCCTCTCTATTTATCGACAGAATAGACACAGCCGCGTTTCCACGCGCAAATAAGAAAATTATTATTTTCTGCTACGCATAGTCAACCATATGCGGGCTCATTCTTCCGCGACGACGTCCAACCGATTCGGTCATTTGTGCGAGCTGAGAAAGCAGCCTCCAGCATACGGGCCTCCACCGGGAACATTGGCTAATCTTCCTATACCCGCTTCTTCTTTTTCCAATCCGATCACCTCCGCTCTTTCTCTACGGATGTAATTTATCATAATTAAAACGTTCCAGTTCGCCCCCCCCGCGTGCGAAGTTCGCTTAACCTTAATTGCTCGGATTTTTGTCACAGCCTCTCTCAAAGCCATACGGACAAACAAAAATTGTACAAAATTTACCATGCACGTTTAACGGCTCCCGAATTATCTGCTGTCCCACGCTGCTGAACGCTTCGTTTCCAACTGCCACTCCGCTCCAACCATTCCTCGCTGATAGTTTTTTTTAATAATCATCATAAAACCCACGTCATTATCATGGCAACAATAAAAAAATATGGAACATCGCAGAACGCACAGGTGTTTTTTCGTAATCGCGCGAGTCTGTTTTCTTACCGCTTCTCCGCCTCACTCGCCATAACCAACGACCTCGCCTCGTGTACGATTCAACTCTACGTTTTAAACAGTTCTGCAAGCTTCGTACCGTCCTAAGGTAAAAAAGGAATGTCACGAATACAGCTGCATGAACTCTCTGCTGTTCTCAATTTACCAAAAGCAAAACTAATGAATTCGTCAAAATTTGTAAACGAGAATTCATCATTTTATAAAAATATAGTCCAAATAAAACTAAAAACTTTTCGATTCAACAATAACGCCAGTTTTCACGATCCCTTAACTCCGGAATATCGGGGTTTTTTTCAATCCCGTGTTTGCAAATAAAGGAGTTATATCAACGCCGGTAAACATTTTTGTTCATTCGAGAGAGAAAAAAAATCAATCGAATTCGAGCCACATCGGTTCAGAATCCCCGTGGAATATTCAAGCGTTATCTTGTTATTTCCCATCCGCTGCTGCTATCCTAACGTAGTTTTTTCGAATCTGAAACGTTCGTTTTCCAAATATCTAGAAAAACGACTTTTAAAGTACTAACTTTTGACTGAAATCGAGTCTTATAGCTATCAAGTTTACAAGGAAAATATTGGTTTCGTGAGTCTCATAATTAAAGAATCGATATTTCAGATCGAGTATAACCCTCAAAATGCCAAGCTCCAATTATGTCTACGGACTCGATGCACACGTCCACAAACCGGCGTAACAGGAGAGATAAAGAAAGATGAGCGTTGAGCATAGCGGCGTTTATTAATATTGAAAGAGTTTATTAAATTGGGTAGAATATGCGGTGCGTGGGCCCACACCGGATACGTGGAGAATGAATCTCATCCACTATACGCGCTGCTGCTACTGGTGCTGCTGTTGTTGCTGCTGCTGCAGGGAGGAAGTGGGAATTAACGTTGTGACGATGTGGACAGTCGGAAGGCGAAGTAAGGGACGCGACATACGGGCAGTTTAGTGAGTTTAGTGTCGCAGGGAAGCTTTCGGGTTCTCCCGTGATTCTCCACGAGAACGTCGTCGCCGCTTCGCGTATTTGAACTTTGTTTTTTTCCCCAACCCAAAGTAATCTCGCTCTGTTCGACCAGCAGCGAATCCCAGTCGTGTCCTCAAATATGCTATTGCTGTTACGAACGATGTGATTCGAAGGCATACGATCGACTGCAAAAGCATGTGGCACAGAGTCGACCGTTTATTAAATTCGTTTGACCCCACACTCTGTGTGTGTGTGTGTGTGTGTGTGTGTGTGTCGCTCTACACGAAAGACATTCCCCCTGTATGCGGTTCATAGAACTAACGACGCATGTGCCTCAGTATATGCCGTGTTCGTGTGAGCCGCCCGACCGCGGCACCTAGATTGTTGTACTTTGACACTGCGCGGGTAACCCTCTGGCCCCACCGTCGAGAACTTTGACACACGCGAGCGTGGGCGTTACCATCGCACCGACATCACCGTCGACGTCGTCCAATCTTCTCGCTCGGCGTGCTCTCTCCGACTAATTTTTATTGACTCAAAATTACTCGTTTTTTCCTCCTCATTAAGAATATATATATCTTGTCCGCGATCATCAGTTAACAAATTCCAAAAATACGATTATTCCGAGTTCAAAAGCGCAACCATTATTGTCATGAATTTAAAAAAATTCGAAATATTGTTTACATATATCGTATGAAGGGAATCTAAAACTTGAGAAATAAGAAAGACCAGATAATATATTTTTCGATTTTTTAACTTCCCGTACATCTCGAATGACAACACATTCGCAATATTGAGAGATAAAAATCGTCATTTTTCCCAAGAGAAGGCCAAGTATTTTCGCAGGAACGAATGCAGCACACGTTTCATCCAACAAATATATTATCGTATGGAATATACAGTACACATTTAATAATATAATCAACTTTTATCTATATAAACGTTGCGAGAGTATTATGAGATTTATCCCCTCTCGCAGATAATGTCGACGACGCTCGGCTCCATCAGAATAGGTTCGAGACAGCGATGGACCGCGCTACCCAATATCTCGTCGAGTAAAAAATGTACGAGGCTGTGAAATGAAATAATAGAGATATAGATTCAATGAGACTGATTGAAGGGAGGAAGAGAGGGGCGAGTGGGGGGTTGCGGAGGGGATTTCTTTGGTACAACTCACTTTTCGTCGGTGACGAATCTCCACAGATACAATTGGAGATAATGCGTGTCGACTTGAATCTGCTGCAGACCGTATTTGCTGAAGGTGCGAAGCCTCACGCACTCGAGGAAGGTCTGGAAGGGGAAGACGAAAGAGCGAATTGGAAAAACGGACGTTTAGTCGATATCGCTCCGAGCATCTGGCGGTGATCGATCCGCCGCAATTTACAGCACATTCCTACTAAAGCTATTCCAATGAAAAGATATTACCTTCAAACTTATCTTTATGACACCCGTAAGAATAGACGCCTTGTTGAATTGAACCGATGAAAAAATCTCTATACGTTCGGAGAAAAGTTTGTGAATGTTAGAGACGAGGGAGGAATCCAAATGGCTCGACGTGTACGAGGACCAATTCGATCTGTACTGATGACGCGAGACGCTCGCGCTGAAATCATTCGTTTCCGTTGAATATTGAGCTTCAGCTTTCAGAGGAAAATCTTAAAGTATTGCTGGATGGATAGCCCAGCCGATAAATTGTACCTGATCGGAATTTCCGTACTTCGTGATGCAATAAAAATCTGAAAAAATTCAGCAACATTTGGAAAGTTATGAACTACAATTATCAATAATAATATTGCCCAAAAGTTATTAATAAATTGTTTAAATAAATAATTTTTTAACAATTTCACAGCAAACTCTTGTTGTTTTTTTTACGAATCGAATGTGCGCATTTTTCTGAATGCTCATGATTTTTTTCAGAATTTTCGTCGATTTTTGAAATTCCCTTTTTCAATTTTTTAAGTGGCTCCATTTGTAAATTTTTGATCCAGTAACCTTGAGACTTTTCAAAACTGATGGTAAATATGTATTCTAAAACATATCCAAAATTCAAATTTAAAAAAAATTTTTTCAACATTTTTTCAAGAAATTTCAAAAATCCACGAAACTTTTGAAAAAAATCACGAGCATTCGGAAAAATACACACATTTGATTCGTAAAAAAAACAATAGGTCACCGCAAAATTATTGAATAATTAATTGTTTAAACAATTTTTTATTCACTTTTGGGAAATATTATTATTGATAATTGTTGTTCATAGCTTTCCAAATATTGTTGAATTTTTTCAGATTATTATTGCATCACGAAGTACGGAAATTCCAATCAGATATAATTTTTGGTCGAGCTATTCATCCAGTTATACCTTAAGAGTTGCTTGGAAACATTACCTATGAGTCTTTCTACTGCTGTCGCTGCTCCTGTCGACTTGAGCCTCGATGTCGTCGTAGAGAGCCGCAACTTGTGACTCTATCGCTGTGACGTCTTCAACGACGCGTTTCATCACGGCCCGAACGGTCCTCGGCTCGATCGTGTGGAGCCAATCTCGAGTTTCCACCGATTTTCGAAGCATCCGCGATACCGCGAGGCCCTGGAGCCTCACGTAATGATTCAACAAGTCTTGAGCTGCTTTTTGAAAGCTTTCACACATTTCGGTCTCGCTGGTTGCCGCCGTTTCGGGACTCGCGTGCTCCCGAACGTTGAACATTTCGTCGGTCGTTGTCAGCTGTGAGGACTCGGTTTTTCATTATTTCTGTTATGTCTTTTACTCCCGGAATTACACCGAAACAACTTACGAGGTAACGGACACCGCTTTCTTTAAATTCCAAACACATTTTACTCAGTAAAAGTAACAGAGTAGGCGGAAACTTGGGCACGTCCGATCCTGAAGAAAATCCGGACACGGTCTCGATCACGTGGGTCAGGAAACCGATGACCAAGCCCTCTCGAACCTGCGCGACACCAAAACTCCGGAGGAATTGTTGGTTCGGACTGAAGGACAGTTCCGGTTGGAGAAATACCTGAAAAACGAATTTTTCTAGTACGAGAACTGTTTTTTCGAATTTTTCTCGTCCCAAAGTATTTTCTCAATTGTCTTGATTGATTTTTCGTGTGATTACTTTTGTTCAATATTCTCAAATGGTTGAAATGTATTCTGTCATTTATACTCGAGAAATAACTGAACATAAGCGATAAGTACGATTTAAAAAAACGATTTTGGGTCGCTTTCCCGCTGAGTAGGGAATCAATACTAACCGATAAATCCTGTAAAACACCTTTAACCTTTTCGATCATTGGCATAACGAGAAGAGCTTCTAATTCCGCGAGGCCTCCGTCGTTCATGGCACCGCCGGTGGCACTGCTAGTGCTATTTCCTCTTTCGCCATCCTGACCTACCCGCGTCGCGAGGGTTTGACGTACTTTTGCGAGAGTTTCGCTGAGATGTTGTTTGAGCGAATCGGAATGAGCGCGGCATTGTTTTTTTCCAGCATCGATCGCGACCCTAGTTCCTTTTCTGAAAGAAAATCCCGTTGATGAATGACGACATGGAGGAATCGAAAATCGAGTGAATTTTTGCAATTACTAGCACTCACTTGGCGAAATCTTTTTCGGTGCAAAGACTATTGATGGTTCGAAGTTTCCTGTGGAACTTGTCGAGAGCTCGGACCAAAAGAGCCGTATCGGCAACCCGCTCGATTCTTTTTGTTACAAGATCGAAATATTTGTTTACATTTGCCAAAACGAAAGCGTCCAACCGAGCAACTGCTTTTGCCTCGAAATCATCGCTAAATTCGTTCTCATCCAGAGCTGCTCTCTCGACAAACATATTTCTATAAGAACCAACTACGAGGCAAAGGTCAACGAGAAATCCCGAGCTGGCCACATCCATGAATTCGAGAATGTCGTTCTCGCACATGTCTTCCAGCAATTCCAATTGATCGGAAGCTCGATTATCAGCATAGTTCAGAAACTCAGCGCACAAGGAATCTGGAGGCTCCTTCAGTCGGAGCAAGAGATCCACACTTTCAGCCAATGATTTTGTCGTTGCATCTCTCTTTCGGAACTCTAGTCTCAACTTTGCCTTCAGCTCTTCTGCTATTACTTCACAATCGCTTTGTATACCATTGAAAGAAGGCATATTTCCATATTTGTTTAAAACTCGTTGGGCTCGGCTGTAATCCTCTACCGCCTCGTTGTATTTAACAGAAACAAAACTTTCGTCATTTTCAAGTCACGCCGAATCAATCTTTTCCATTATTTGATTTTCTTATAAGACCAACTAGATATTTGCCTGAAATATACAATTTTCAAACTGCGTTTTCTTCTTTCTCACCTGAGCAAAGTTGCCCCGGTTCATGAGAACCTTCAAATTCGTTGGTAGCTTGAAGAGAAATTCCAGCCTTTTTAAAAGCGCATGCACCGAAGACAGTCTAGATATTTTTTGCCTTGTCCCAGACAAGGTTGAAGATATTTGCTCTGAAAATGAAGTTATACTCTCCATATTGGTCTCCAGTGAGTCCAAAGTACCTTCCATTTGACCTAGGTCGCTTTTCATCTATAACCAGAACACATAACTTCCATAGAAGGAATTCCGAATAACATATTCTTCGAACGATAATTTTGATAATTATTACTGAAAACTGATCACCGAAATTATTTTTTTTTCATATCTGTCATTCATTTAGAAACCATTTTTGGCTCTACCTTTCTAATGGCATCTGTCGCTGATATAAATTTGTTGTAATTCTCATAAACAAGAGTTTGTAGTTCAGATTCGAGTATTGCTCTGGACGCCAATATCTCGTCCATACTATTCATAATCTCACGAAGTCGACATTCCTGAAATAATTAATTCATCATATGATTTTTATCGAGCTCTTGTCCTTAATAACGTGTTTTTCCTGACGCAGGGGATTTCGCGTGCGATTTTGACAAGGTGAGTATATTTGAACATATGTCCGTTTTAAAATGAAATCTTTTTTTTTTGGGCCTGAGTCAATTGATTTCTCTCAATCCGCCCTGCTGCAATAATCAGAATTCAAGTGTTTTGTTACAGAACACCTGATTTCGAATGTTTTTCTTGCAGTATGTTGTCGATGATCAATGATATTCTCACCGTAACAAGTTTGTAGCAATATTCGTCGGGATTAAAATTCGGACTATTTATGTCGAACGGTTCTCCTTCGTTGATCGACATTTTTTTTACTATTCAAAAAATCAGTATTCTCGGTATACGAAGAAAATTGACATAAAAGCGTCGAAATGACGGTAAACTAGAGGTTAAACGTTTTCAATGCTTTAAAACAGTAGCTTCCCCTGCAGGTGCGTTTGGTGCTACTGTCACTGTCACAGTTCATGTTCATGAGCTCACGTCGCCTCACGTCACTCGTCAGCTACTATTCAGCTTCAGCTGTTCGGCATAGTTGGAAACTGAAGTACCACCTTATTTAGAAATACTGAAATGTACACTCTCTTTTGACATCTTCCTTAATTTCACTTATTCTGCAACTTCCATATTTTTTCCGTGTGCATATAATATATCAACTTTCCTCCCTCGCTCTCGCTATTGAAGTATTTTCTATACATAAATTTTTATGTTTCATCCTTTAATGTATTGATATGTTATTTTCACTAAATTATAAAAAGAAATAAAAATGAAGAAATGGTCCGGTCGAGTTATCAAATGTTCATTCCTTCATTACCAACGATTAAACGTAGAATTTGTTTGAAAGAGGGCGCATCTCTTACAATTTTTGCGTAAAAACAAAGCTCCCCTCCCACGTGTTTTCTAACAATTTGTCAAAACAGCTGATCTCGAAGTGATACGACGGGAGAATCAAATCGAGGTGTGTCGAAAGCTGCTGTCGTCTTGGGAGCTGATCGTGAAAACCGTATAACAATGAGTCATTAACCAGAAAAGACTCGAAGACGTCAGAGTAGTATCGCGTTAATAAGTATCGTGGAACACTAAATTTCTCGACGAAAAAAATCAAAATAATCATGGAGTGGTTGTTTGGAAAACGAATTACTCCGGAGGAGATGCTGAGAAAAAATCAGCGAGCGTTAAACAAAGCAATGCGGGATTTGGATCGCGAAAGAATGCGAATGGAACAGCAGGAAAAGAAAATAATAGCTGACATTAAAAAACTTGCTAAAGAAGGCCAAATGGTAAGTGAGAACGAGAGGGATAATGTATATCTCGTGTAAAATGACGCGGCAAGCCACGCTACTGACGATTCCACCAAAAACTTCATTTTTATCACAAATTAAAAATCAATTTTTCCAGGATGCCGTTAAAATAATGGCCAGAGATTTGGTGCGAACAAGGCGTTTTGTCAAAAAGTTTATGCTTATGAAAGCAAACATTCAAGCTGTGTCGCTGAAGATCCAAACCTTACGTTCTCAAAATACAATGGCGCAGGCCATGAAAGGTGTTACAAAGGCAATGCAGAGTATGAACAAGTAAGTAAAATTAACAGAAATAGTTTAAGCTTTTTTTACTACTGTTGGTCTTTGCATCCAAGCTCAAACCGTTATGCTTGCCCTGTTTGAAATGCATTTCATCAACTTGGACCAGAGTAGAAATTTTTTGCAGTAAATTCGCCATTATTTGTTTACTCTACAGTAGCTTCGTTGTTTGTGTCACGAACCTGAGTGACAGTTTTTTCTAAAGACTCGCAGGCATGACGCAGGGTCCTAGGAAAATGGAACAAAATAGAATTGACACCCGAGCCATTGAGTACACTATTTTCATGGTTTTATAACAAATTGTTTTCCCTTTTTCTTTTGCCGCAGACAACTAAATTTGCCACAAATACAAAAGATTCTTCACGAGTTCGAGAAACAGTCAGAAATAATGGACATGAAAGAAGAAATAATGAACGACGCGATAGACGACGCGATGGAGGACGAAGGAGACGAAGAAGAAAGGTTGGAAAAACGAGTCCACAAACAAAAACCGAAATCCATAGGAAGCCCACCATAAAAATATTCTTAATCCGCCTTTTCTTCTTTCGTCACAGCGATGCAGTAGTTTCCCAAGTTTTGGACGAGCTTGGACTACAATTGACGGACCAACTATCGGGATTGCCGCAAGCTTCCGGTTCGCTAAGTATCGCGGGTTCAAAACAGCCGACCGCCGCTGCTGCAGCAGCGGGTGGCGGAGGTGGAACCGGTGATGACGGGGGCAACCTAACCGATGCGGACGCTGATCTCCAGGCGAGATTGGAAAACTTGCGTCGGGAGTAACGGGCGAGTGTATGGAACCACGCGGTAGCCCTGAAATCAATTTTTCCCGCAAGTCACGGCCTCGCAGTTTTTTTACTAACGCATATTAATATATATATATTTAAATATATATGATATAATTGTGAAAAATTAGAAAATTCGCTCCGCGAGTAACCACCGAGCACCCAAAAACCATGCGGTTCTCTCAAAAGTTGCTTCTGCGAGTTCCAGCCTTAAATTTTTCAGCATATACAAAATCGAACGCGACCGATTATTGTCCATCGCGAGTAAGCACAAAGTACTCGAAACTATAGTTTCTCGTTGGGAATTTCCACTGCGAATCGCAGCCCTCGAAATTTTACGTATGAATGAAACATTGAAACGTTGATGAATTAGCTTCGCGCGTAACTAACCGAATCGTTAAAATCGCAAAGTCGCGTTCAAAAATCCTCCTGCCAATCACAGCCTCCAACTTTTCAAGATTTAAAAAAACATTAGGAATTGATTCTGCTGATAATCACCGAGTTGAAGTCGAGAACTATTTGAAATTCGCAAGTCCAAGCCTCCCAGTTTCTACATACGATTTTCTTAAATTCTCTCTTATGAGGAACTGATTTTTCGATAACGAACGAGTGTTTGAAACCACCCGATGTCCTGAAGAATCGTCTTCGCGAGTGCAAGATTCCAAGTTTTTAACACATACATGTAAATAATAGTGGGATAGTGGTGAAGAACTGTGATTGGCGAACGTATCGAAGTATATTGGAACAATGGTTCCCCGGAAGAAAAGCATGCAAGAATATTTTCAGTTTGAATTTTTTCACTGATGCATATTCAATATGTATATATATATAGCGTGTATATATATATATATGTAATATCGTGCGAGCTTGTGCGAAATATTTTATGACTTTTTATTGTCTCTCTGTGGGCGATATGCCGGCGTCCTGTTGTTAGTAATAATAAGTTATGAATTAATCGATAATAATAATAGTAATGATCACACGTTGATTACACGCACGAGTCATCGAAGAGAGATGATTTCTTTTTTCTTTAACTGTTACGTATACAAGTTGAATTTATTACGTCGACGTGCAGCATCGGTTAATGATTTTTTTGTTTGTTTATCCCTTTCTTTTTTTTTTCTCGTTCTCGCTACATATTCGAGATGAATTCGGGGGCTGCAGCACCCCGAATTTATCAGTATATACGTGTGGGTGTCTGTATTTGTGTGGCTGTGTGTATAAATGTATTTTTACATTCGTATTTATATGCACACACGATCGGTGAAGTTTTATTGGATTTTTGTTCTGTAATTGGTCAAGCATTTCAATCAACGTGATGTACAAGTTGTTTTTAAGCTACATAGAGGACGATATATATATATGTATGCTTTTATATATATATATATTTAATTTATGTATATGTTGTATACGTAATTGATACGTATATCTAGAGGCTAGTGTGCGTTTTTCACGTTTTGTGATTATTACAGACGCCTACGTTTGTTTACAATTTACATATTTACACGAGGGAGGTTCGAGAGGGCCAGGCCAGGTTTTAAGGAGCTTCGCAAACGTCGCAGATTCGAAGGGTTCTTTCACTCGTTGCTACAAAGCTCGGAGACCGTGCCCACGATTATTCTCTCCTCGGAATAGCGATGACGAGAGAGAATAAAGTCGATATTTAGTATTTAGTCAAAATGATAATGCTGCCAGCGGCCGGGGCTGAACGGTCGTGTACAGATTGACCGGTGAAGGAACTAGTTTTCTACAGAGCGCGGGATGATTATCGGTGCTTTTCTCGATGCCAATTCGAGTCGATACATAGTCATATAGTCCAGACTTGAACCTTTTCCGCGACGATGCACCAACTCGCGTGATCATAATACGACGATATTATGTGCAAGTTTTCCACGTATTTGTTTATCAGCTGGTCCAGTTCGCCTTCTTTAAACACGTGATAATACTGGTGGTACGTTATTGCTCCGCCACCCCCGGCACCGCCGCCTCCGCCTTCGTCGTCTTCGTCGTTGTCCTCGTCGTCGTCTCCTCGATTTCTACTACCCCGATCCGAAGGCAGAGACTCCTGGGACGAGGATCCGCTCAGAGGGGTTTCGCAGGTACTCGGCCGCCGGGGAACTCCGCTGCACAACGAGGATACTCCACTACCGTAGGGATTACCGTCAGTTACGAGTCTCGAACGACGAGACGAATCACCGGCTTTTATCACTCTGTTCACCCCTGGACTTCGTGGAATTTCCTCCGAGGCTGAACGCTGCTGTTGGTACAAGTACTTACGACGCTCGCGCAGACTTTTGTACTCGAAATTCGTCGACGAGCCCAACGAAAGCGTGCTCCCAGGATCGCTCAGTATTTTCGTCCCCTCCTCAATCTGACTCACGTCGCTCGATAAACTCGTCGAACGATCGATCACCGAGTCACCGTTCAGCGAAGAATTATTTACAGGCTCCCCTACCGACTTCATCGCCGTCGTTTCTACTCGCTCCTTCTCCAGGACCGATACGAACTCTCCGCTCTTCGTTACCATCACGAAATCGTCGATCGCCTCTTCGGAAACACTCTTCGGTAAAAGGAGTGCCGACTGATCCGTAATAGCTGCTTCGTCACTCTCGAGGTGAACCGGCTCCGAAGGCTCTTGGATATACTTTTGGGGATAATGGCTTTCGGGAAGCGTTGGATCGGGGGATGCACCGCTCAACCAAGCGATCGTGTCGTCCACTAATTGGGTGTATTTGCAATTGGAACGCAAACCGCTCACGTGAGAGGGTAAATCTATCGTTTCGGTTATAGATTTAACGGATTCTGGCAACGAAATTTTTACTCCGGGTTCGTCCTTTTTCACGTCCTGGCGATCGGTCTTTTCCTCTACGATTTTTTCTCCGACCTTGGTCAATGTACAATCAGCCTCCTCGACTTGATTTTTAATCTCAACCTTCGACGCATCACTCTCGGAGGATTCTCCCGTTGTTTGAGCCTGTTTCTCATTGCCCGTTGCATCTGATGAAAAAAAGAAAAAATAATTATACATTTGTCAACAATCGAACAAGTAGCCTGAAAATGTAATTTGGCAATTCCTTAGAAATCTCAACTCGTTTCATACGCAGCTCAATGTCATTTGAATCGGTGGTCCAACACAAAATTCAATGTTAAAGAGGAAAAGGAGTGAAATTTGATTTAAAAAAAAAACCTTAGTCTTCTAAAAAGCCAAATGTCGTTGAATTGAAAAACAACAAAGATAGAAACTCAGGTTGAAAATTTACTATTTTTCATATTCCATAAAAATGGATCGAGCAGGACTTGAGACCGAAAAGCATTTTCATTTCCATGAAATGGAAATTCAGTAAGATTTTAGTTTTTACTTTTGTTGTTCTTGAGAGAGAAGCGTTGATCCGATATAACACTGATGACCGATCCGATGGACTCGGGTGAGGAAAGTCCGCTGGAATCACTGTCCAAATCGTCGGTTTCGGGATTGAAAAGCTCCAAAGAGAGGAGCCGTGGGAGAGTTCTGGCTTCGAGCGAAGCGGATTCGGAGCGGCCGGTGATGGTCGAAGCTCTCCTGACCAACGGGAACGGGGATTTAATGCTTCTCGTAGCGAAGCCAGGTTTTTGTTTAAGCAATTCTTTGATCTGATCGAGCCTGGATCGTCTGGTGTCTGGATCGTTGATAGACTCATTGCTGGTTGAATTTTCGCGGTCTTTGGTATCTTCGTCTTCGATTTTTGGTTTTTCAGGTGGAATGACGGTCGACGTTGAATCGTTGTTCGTTGATTCTGTCGTTGTTGATGTCGTTGTGTTGGTCGTAATCGTTGTGAGTACCTCCGTCGCGATTGGAATCATTACCGAGCTCGTTGGGATCGTTGGGCTGGTTGTTGTTGGGGTCGTTTTCGTCGCCAGATCGTTGTCGATCTTGGTTGATTTAGTAGCTACGTCCCCAGGCTTGTCGTTGTTTGGAACATCGTCGTTCGTTGTCGATGATTGCCGCGGAGGTAGAAACCCAAAAAAATCGGCTGAGGCGAAGGAGTCTCGTGGATTGGAGGATGCGAAGCTGGGGTCAAAGTTTCGAGGCGAGAGCCCAGGCGGACTCGGTGGCGGTAGAGATTTGCTGGTAGCAGGGAATTGTTTCAACAGCGGTGACAGGGATATTAATTTTGAGCGTGGTCCGGATCCGTGATTCAAGTCACCCGGCGGATTCTTAATTCGTGGTGAAGGTGGAGCCGAAGTTGTTCTCAACTGATGGTGGCCTCCGGACAGCGGCGGTATGACGATCGTCGAGACGTCGATCGGCGAGCCAAACTGATTATCTCGCGTTGTAAAACTGTCTCTTCGATAAATATTATAAGGGTGAGGATTGTGCTTTCCTTGTTGTTGACCTTCGATTTGCTGTTGGTGATTCTTTGGCACATAAATTACCGAAGCAAAACTGTCCTCGGAATCGACGCTCGTGTCGCTCTGTAAACTACTATCTTTCGAGGAATCCGAACCATCCTCTTTGGAGAGACGCCTCTCGATGGATTCGCCACCGGGAACAGCTCCTTCGCCCGCTGCATTTTTATTCCCAACGCCAGCCTGAGATCCGTTCGCATTGGTTTTTCCGCTCGTCGCGTTTTTTCCCTCTTCCCCATTGATGCTAGCGACGTTTTGAGACTCCTGCGACCTACTTCCGTCCTCAACTTCATCCTCGTTAACGTTCTTCCCTTCGGATTCATTCGTTTCCAACCTTTCGCTCGATTGCTGCTTCCAACCCTGCAGAATCTTTGCGAATCCGTTCTTTATCGTTATACTAGAAACTTTGTTTTCCATGCTCGTCGTTGACTGCTTTATTCGATTCGTAAGGTCACTTTTTATCAGCTGAATTCGCTGCATCGTCGCGTTCCCCGAATACAGACTCTCACGAAAGTGACAGAAGGTTTGCCCTCGCGGCTTACAGATTATTTCTTCGTTCAATGACGCCTGCTTCATTATATTCTTTCGTACACGGTCTCGTTCCACCAGCCTCTCCATCGACATTAATTCCTCGTTCATCGAACTTTGCTTGTGCACGTTTCCTCGACGTCGTCTATTCGCTCTCGGAGCCGAATCGGTCTTTGCCGCCTCCTGAACAATAGCGAGATCAAATGTCAAACACAAAAATACTGAAAATTAATCGTTCGACAAAAATCATTTTATTCTCAACACAATTCATTCTTTGCATTTTCCCATAACGAATTTGGTTAACAGTTCGTGATGACAATTCTACGAAGGAGGAAAACCTTTCAAAGAAGAATGGAAACAGACAGGGGTTTCCTCTTAAATTAAGACTGAAGAAGACTGAGTTATAATAAAGTTTCAAAAAACATGGGAATAAAAAGTTTTCTACGAGATAAATAATGCTCATTGAAAAAATTAATAAAACTTCACTAACCCAAAACCAACGATTATTTCTCATCTTTTTAGGAACTTTTTAGCAACGCTTAGTAAGAACTTGAAGAAATGATCATTTGCTACTCAACGGTTCGAATGATTTCAAGATATTTACCCGAAATTCGACGAGATCTTTGCTGCACCGTCGCACAACAACACCGTTCGCAGGTTCCTGGATAAATTGGAGGGGTGAATCGTCCAAGAGGTGGGACTTTTGTTTTACCAGACGTGGTTTACCTGTAGATGAAGTTGATCGATTCAACGAGTTGGTGGATGAGACGGACGAGGATGAAAGGAGAAGAGGAGCGGTGGAATTGTCATTGGTAGAATCGTTGATGGTTTCGGTGCTGAATATTCCTCGGGCTTCCCGGCTCGTTTCCGGAAGCGGTGGTTGGGGCGACGGTGTTTCAGATTCCTCGTCGAGATAAAATTGGGAGGTTACTGTTGAAGAAAATCCGGGTATGCTGGATCTCGAGCGTACGAGATCGAGCCTTTGGATTTCGAGAATGTCGCCGAGACTTTTGGATTTGAGACCGAGAGTCTCGCCGGCATTCTCGCCCGTTTCGCACGGGGGTGTCGTAGGGTGTTTGCTCAAGGTCACGTTGTCTTCCTCGAGACGGCGCAATTCTATTGGAATATCGTCGACGTCACCGATGTCTTCGTTCTGGAAGTTCTGGCCTCGATGTTGCTCACGTTTATTTTTCCAACTGCCACCGTTGTTGTGCCAGGTCTCCAGGAACCAAGCGCCTCGGTTTCCGGCAGCCGAGTCCCGCTTACCTCCCGCTAATTTCTGTGCGCAAAAAACAGAGCAATGGAAATCAGGCTCACTTGAAACGTTGCAAATAACTCGTCGACTTTGCGCACTGGCGTTTTTGGCCTGAAGGTAGAAAGGTGCGGCTTTTGTCTCTCAACCGGTGAGTAAGTGTTTCCCGGGGCCGCGCCCATACGTTTTTTTCCAACCAACAGCACAATCCTTCGCGAAACCGACACAAAGTACTTTGGAAGTTATTTTTTTTACAATTATTCCGTTTACGCAAAATCCTATAGTTTTTTCCAACACCATTTCTTCGCGTTGTCCGGATATTCTGGTTTGAATGTGAGAATCGAGAGAAAAAGACATTCCGAGGCAGTGGTTCGGTATCCAAAAGGGCTCCGCGAGAATGCGGTTCCAATGAAAGTTCCATATCGATTCTTCCGGGTAAGTAATGAGCGGGATTACCTGCAAAGCTCGTCGAAAAAAACTGTAGCAAGTTTCGTTCGGGCTGGAGAGGCTGCTAGTGGAGGGCGAAGGGCTGAAAATCGGATCGATCCAGTAGTTTCGATTCTTCGATCTCGAGGGATTGGCCGCGCCTCTGTGGGTAAAAATAGGAACGGATGAGAGAAGGGGCGAGGGGCGAGGGACGATCCAACGCACCTACTGCCGCGGTATCGAGTCGAGTACCTCTTGCCGGAAGTTACGGGCCGACACTTCCGGGTGTTCCGATCGAGATCGAGATCATCGGCGACGTCTTCGAAGGAGTCGACGCTGGCGCCTCCGTCAGGGCCGTTTGTTCTACCGCGTCTCTTCGTTCTCCTCGATCCGCCGCTCAGGCAGTAGGCTTTCGGCCAAGGTACGAGGACGTCCTGAGATTCGAACTGGCAAACAAACGAAAATGACAATAATAAGAATAAAGACGAAGTAAAGTGTCGTCCAATTTTCTATCTTTCCTTCCCACCAACCTTCCTGTGGCGCTGTTCCATCGCCCAAACGGAAATAACGAGTCGTCCACCGATTCGCAAAACCCGGGCAAGTTCCTTGAGGGCATTGACTCGTCTCTCAGTCGTCGCGAAATGATGGACCACGGCGATCGAGAGAACAGCGTCGAAGCTCTCATCGCGAAAGGGTAATGCGAGATTGTCGCATATCATGACCTGTCATCGGGAGAGTTCGTTTTTCTTTGAAATTTCAGTAGGTTTGTGATGCGAATGAGATTTAAGGTATAACTCGATGGATAGCTCGACCAAAAATTATATCTTATTGGAATTTCCGTACTTCGTGATGGAATAATAATCTGAAAAAATTCAACAACATTTGGAAAGCTATGAACAACAATTATCAATAATAATATTTCCCAAAAGTTAATAACAAATTGTTTAAACAATCAATTATTCAATAATTTTGCGGTTACCTATTGTTTTTTTTCTTTACGAATCAAATGTGTGTATTTTTCCGAATGCTCGTGATTTTTTTCAGAATTTTCGTGGATTTTTGAAATTTCTTGAAAAAATGTTGAAAAAAATTTTTTTAAATTTGAATTTTGGATATATTTTGGAATACATATTTACCATCAGTTTTGAAAAGTCTCAAGGTTACTGGATCAAAAATCTACAAATAGAGCCACTTAAGAAATTGAAAAAAGGGAATTTCAAAAATCCACGAAAATTCTGAAAAAAATCATGAGCGTTCAGAAAAATGTGCACATTCGATTCGTAAAAAAAACAACAAGGGTTTACTGTAAAATTGTTAAAAAATTATTTATTTAAACAATTTATCAATAACTTTTGGGCAATATTATTATTGATAATTGTAGTTCATAACTTTTCAAGTGTTGCTGAATTTTTTCAGATTTTTATTGCATCACGAAGTACGGAAATTTCGATCAGGTACTGGGTTATCCATCCAGTAATACCTTAAAAAAGTTGAATATTGAAAAAGTACTTCATTTTCTTTCTCGCGGGCGATGTCCGTCAGCCGTTTGCATCGGTCCGCTCCAATTTTGAAGACGTTTTCATTGACGCTCAAATACTTGCCGTTCCCGCAACCTGATGAGAAAGAAAAACAAAGCAAAGTGAGAAAGAGCTTGCGGTTGGAAGGGAGGAAAAGGAAGGAAGCGAGTGTCGGCTCACCGACATCGCAAACGAGAGCGCCCGGTTCGAGTTCCTCAAGAAACTGATAAATACGGGGCCAGTGTTTGGTGCGTGCGGCAGTTTTTTCGGCGCATTCTTCATAAACGTCGTGAACGTAGGCTTGTTCCAAGGCGACAGACCTAGCCGCTCGTTCGCCGTCGCTCTCGGACATAACTCGATCGTTGCCGACGATTTTTCAAATCTCAGCATCACCGACTAGTTTCGCGGTGGCGACTCCACCGTTAATCGCTCGCACCGGAAATTGGCGTGCTGGAAAAGGTAAGCCTTTTTTAGGTTGTGGGGCGTGAGAAGAGAAAGAGGAGAGCGGCTGGGGGGAAGAAACACAGTGAAGATTCGAAGATGCAGCGAGCGATATTTGGCGAGATTCGATGCGGAGAGAAATAATTATTGTGTCACGACGCGTGCGGTTGATTGCCGACTGGCTTAGGCAGCTGCTCGCGTCCCGATACGCGCGCGTGTCAGAACGAAAGTGACCGCATGAAATGTCCTTAAATATTCGTTCCACTTGCGGTGAAGCCGCGGGAAAGCACCTCGTAAAAAAAATAAGAACCGTTCGTCTATTATATCCCACCATTTATGGGCTCCACCTGTCACGTCGGACATCCCCGTAATCTGTTAAGCGCGTTTCACCACCACTGAGATAAGGATATAACGTTCAGATACGCTCGAGTTTGCGTTAATATACGCGGCGTTCGGACAATTCGGATGAGTGGAATAATGGAAAAGTGACGAGCGCGCTGGCGCGTGGAAGAAAATAGCCATGAATGAAAGTAACGGCACGTATCGATCTTATATCCTCGGGCTGCCGCTGCCGCTGGTGGTGGTGCTGGTGGTGGGCGCTTTTTCGCGACTCGCGCGCACCATCTATATGCAGGTACATGCGTTTATAAAGTTGCACATTGTGTGTAACAGGCGCCACCTCTCTACTACAAACGATTGTTGGTTTTTGGCTTCGACTCCCCGGCCCGCGGTCTCGTTATTGAAATATATTTTTGTGCAACGCGACGAACGCAACACTCCCGTTATCCGCAATGCCGATTGAGGAAGCTCGAGGCGATAGATTGAGGTTAAAAATCGAAGAAAAAGGGAAAGAAGCAGGCGATGGGGTAATGCGGATGAACGGTGCATGGCATACGCACCCGATCAATGGCTTCGAAGCTTCCGATTCGATCGAAAGGAACGGCCGGGAGGTCCCGGGTGTGGTTTGTCGCAGGATTTTACGAACTTTTTGCTGGATAAAACTTACCTCGCGGGCTCATGACAACGGTGAGAACAGAGGACACGTTTGGTCATTAACCCAGCCGCGTTTTCGGACTGTCACTAGAGTCGGGGCAGTTGTTTTGGTTGCTGTTGACGAGGACGACGACGGCGACGACGACGACGACGACGACGGGTTTCCTCGAGGGGTGCCGCCGAACGATCAAGCGGCAATAGTCGCCTCGGGCTCGTTTGCTCGCCCCTGCTCGCCGGATACTCGTCAAGGAGCGATAACAATCGAACGTTTATTGTTCTCGAGCGACTCAGCACTGCCATTTTTTTAATTTCTCTCGAGCGACTCGCATGGCCCAAGTCTCTCGAATTTTCAGTCGTGTGTGCGCGCGCGATCGATTCAGAGCTTTCCTCGAACGAGTCGCGGTCGCGGACGCGGCGCGGCGGTGGATCAACCCGCGAGTGCGACTCTCCTTCTCGTTTCTCGCCTTTCTTAACCCCCTCAACCCCCGAACCTCGGCCTTCTCTGCTTCCCCGCCGCCCACACTCGACGAAACACGTCAAGGGAGGCTGCCGCTGCGCCGCTTATTATGCCGAATGAACGGCACTGCGTGCGCATTGCCGCTGCGGCTCCTGCCTCCTACAGGGTGTCCCACCTCCTCGGGTCATCATCCCCGTTAACTCAACCTTTCCCAACGAATTCTCCGACGAAATAAACTCTCATAATGGCTTTCGATCAAACCCACGCCTGATCAGTCGTTTATTATTCAAGTCGAGGAAACTACTTCCTTTTATCGCGCATTTCCACGAAATCGCTATAAATATAGCAAAGATGCACGGGACTAATCTTGAAGAACAGAAAATTCTCCACAAATGAGATCCCAAACTATTTTCCCAGGTTCAGTACCTTCGAGAGGAGAAACACTCGCGGAAATGGGCACCGTTCCCATGCCCGGACACGATCGAAGATAAAGCGAAAAAGCGTGGGATCAAATTTCAATTGCCTCGCGTCTAACCTGCACGATTTTGCTTCCCTTTCCATTTCAAGAACTACTGGAACTACAAAAATGGCGTCGCCAAGTTTTTTTAGGAAATATATATTATGCTCTGCGAAAAAGGTTCTTTTCGGATTACTAATAATTTTCCCACTGCGAACTCGGATAACCAAAATAAATTCATCGTAAGTAGAAACTTGAATTTTCGAGGCGAAATTCCGTTAGGCGAATGAAAATCGAAATTATTGGCCGTGACATTTGGGACACCCTGTATTTACGAGTAACGCGGCCAACGCGGCTGCGGCCTCCGAATAACCCTGGTATAAAACCACCTCGCGCTCGCGCTACCACCCCCTTTGCGCGTGCCTCGTTCGCCTCGTTGCTACGATGCATCGGCTGCCTTCCGTTGTCCACCAACCCCGTGTGTTGAACGGCGGGCCGGGGGTTGTGCCACACGATGAATAATCGACGAAGAACGTACCCTCGTTCTCGCCGTACGTCGTACCTTCTTCTCTCTCATTCGCCTTGTCGTCAAACCTGCTGCTATATAGGAACACGATCTCGTTCACTTCGAAGCTATCTATTGTGTGTGCCGCGGTACAACAACGCCATAGATACACACTATGAGCAAGTTCTTTTTTCAGCATTGTTTGCGCCCCCGTCATATCCACCGTCGCATATCTGCCGGACGGATGCTCTATGCACACACGCACGAGCCAACTTTTCCATTACAATTTTTAGGAAATATCGTTCCGATAAATTAAATAAATCATCGATGTGTCAAGAGCTGAAACCTAATTAAATAGTAAATAGTTCATTTTTCTCTGATTCTTTTTCGATAACATTCCCGCGGCGAATGAAATATTTCGTAAATATTTGATAGACAATCGAACGTTTGTATTTAATAAAGAACAAAAAAATGTCGCGATATGGTTGCACGTTGAAAGAAATTCTGCTCTTGTTCAATTGTTTTTTAGCGGACATTGCCGTTTTCGTGGGTTGAAAATGATATATTCCGTAAACTGAAATTCAGACGATTTTTTGTATCCTCTCAAACAAAACCTTCGACGAGCAAAGTAAATTTCTCAAGAATGCATTTACCAACCGAGTATGCAAGAGCATGCATAGGCTGAACTTCGAACCGATACAATTGGCGCTCTCCAGTCTGATTTTTTCGACCGCGAAATTTCGGATTAACTCGTATATACCGGCGATGAAATAATATCTATTATTTAATCGTTGATTTGACTTATTTGCCGATCAAAAATCAAGTCTCGTATATAGAGACGCGGGAGATAAACGTAATAAAGAAAAATGCTACTCAAGCGATGGGCCTTCGAACAAAAAATCCGAAATCAATGACGATCATCGTTTGTGATTATAAACGAGAGTACAAACATCAGAAGCGAATGGCGAAGTATGAAAAGAGATATAGACATGTGTAATGAACTCCCACACGTCTGTATATAAATACATCAAACAAAGAGGCTGCGCTCGCGATCGTGAGTATATATTGGTATTGTGATAATCACTGAAACGATTATTATAACTATATAGTGAGCACGGCGTAGAAAATGGAAAGGAGCGCGGCAGCGTAAATACGAATGATACAAAAGCATTTTGCTAGAAAAAAAAAACGAGTGTTGACGCGCGCCGGGCGCGCGGAGTGTGTGTGACTATCGTACCCGCGCACACCCCGTAAACCGCACGGGGCCTAGCGTGTTAGTGAAAGAGGCGATGGTAGTGCGAGGCCGTCGAGCCGTGAACGTCAATCCCATACGCGTACTACTATAGATGCATCAAGATACTCTCCTCGTTCGAAAGAGCGAGAGAGATGGAAAGAGTAACGGAGCAGTGCATGAGATAAAGAGACGGCAAAAGGTAGTGGTGGTGGCGGCGAGGGCCACGGCGGCGATATGCTTGGTGTGGTATAAAAATGAAATGGGGCATTGGGTGAAAGTACTCTTGGCTTGAATCGAGTCTTGTATCAGATCAGCCTGAGAAGCAGAGTTAGTGGTAAAAGTGCAAAGATGGAAATTTTGCTCACCCACTCGTAAGACAAAAATTATCGCAAAAATAATAATAAAATCACGTTTCGTGCTGTCCATTGCCGCGTCATTTCCGTTTCGTTCCGACAGTTTAGTTGACAGATCGCAAAATCACGTTTCGCGACTCGTTACGAACGAAAGTATATTCTTTCGCTATTCGGTCAATCATACGGAGATTTTGCTATCCGCCAGTGTAAGAAATTCCTTCGGAGGATCAACAACTCGCCTTATTCAACATGACGCGACTTCTCGTCGCGTTTATCTTCGCCCTCGCTACTCTCTCACCCTTTTTCACCCTTGCACTCGACAATGGACTTGCCAGGACACCCCCCATGGGATGGCTTTCATGGGAGAGATTCAGGTGTAACACTGACTGCAAAAACGATCCTGAGAACTGTATCAGGTAAGATAAACCCTTAGAAAGTTTTTCGAAAGTGAATTTGTAGAAAAAAAAGCAAACATTTTCAACTGGCAACTTTCAAAACAAAACAAATAATAATACTTTGGCGATACCATTGGAATAGACATTGAGCTTTATGTAAAATTATTTGTAAATTCACAGCGATCGACTCTTTCGCACTATGGCTGATATCGTAGTGGCTGAAGGATATGCAGCAGCCGGCTATGAGTACATAAACATCGACGACTGCTGGCTGGAAAAAGAAAGAAACAGCGCTGGACAATTAGTGGCTGATAAAGAACGCTTTCCCTATGGAATTAAGAGCCTCTCAGATTATGTAATTGTCATATTGGTCATTGGATTATTTTGCTTTCAAAGGTTTTTCTTCGTGTCATTGTCGGCTCAAATATTTTTGAATTATTTTTGAAATTATCCTATTCAAAAAATACAAAACTCCCTGGATAGTCGGGTGACCTTATGGCGCTGATAAATGTGGATAAATATAATGATCCGGATGATAAGCTTTGTTAATTAAGTTGGCGTGCTAATGATTCAATTTTGTTGTTTTAAACATTCAGTTGGAAAATATCATTGGTATTTTTGGAAGGAGAATATTTACACGAGTGTCAACGCAAGGAAAACTTATTAGAATTCTTTCATAGTCAGTTTCTTCTGTCATTTTTTATTCTTCTTGGAATTGGAAAAGCATTTACATACTTCTATTGATCCTACAGATTCATTCAAAAAAACTGAAAATCGGTATATATGAAGATTTTGGAAATTACACGTGTGCCGGATACCCAGGAATCTTGGGCTACTTGGAAACCGATGCTGCTCTGTTCGGCGCTTGGGAAGTCGATTATGTGAAACTGGACGGTTGTTACGCTCATCCTGCTGAGATGGACAGAGGTAGATTTGAATTTTAGATTTTCTTATTCATTAAAAATGATTCTTGATTCCAGTTCTAGGTGATGAAAAATACGATCAACATTATTATTATTATTTATTTAATGATGAGTTTAGTGGAGAAATTGAGCTTAATGTTCGAATTAAATGGTAAATCGAGGTAATCTTTTAACTCAGGTTATCCAGAATTTGGTTTCTACCTCAACCAAACGGGGCGTCCAATGGTGTACTCGTGCAGTTGGCCCGTTTATCAAATTTACGCCGGAATGCGGGTAAGAATCTAACGCGTGGAATTTTATTGTGCGTGATTTTTCGTTTGACATTTTGTTTTTGTTTGCTTTCATTTCAGCCAAATTTCACAGCCATTGCGGAGCACTGTAACGTGTGGCGTAACTTCGATGATATTCAAGATTCTTGGTCGAGCCTCGAGAGTATTATTGATTACTTTGGAAACAATCAAGATGCGATTGTACCAAACGCTGGTCCGGGACACTGGAACGATCCGGACATGTTAATAATTGGAAACTTCGGTTTAAGTTATGAACAAAGCAAAACCCAAATGGCTTTGTGGGCGATTTTGGCTGCGCCTCTTCTTATGTCTGTTGATCTCCGAACTATCAGACCTGAGTATAAAGCGATTTTACAAAATAAAAAAATCATTGATGTTGATCAAGATCTCTTGGGTATTCAAGGTCGCAGAATTTACAAGGTGAATGTTCCCTCGCTTTATTTTCGTCCTAATGTAGATTCGGTTTATAACTGTGTACGAAATGTAACAAAAAATAATTCGTGATATAGAATTTGTGCTTCGTTACATGATCGTTTATTATGTATTCTATTTTTACAGCACAAAGGAATCGAAATTTGGGCGAGACCTGTAAACCCGATTTTTGAGGATCCTCGGGACACAATTTATTACTCGTATGCAATTGCATTTTTAAACCGACGTACCGATGGCACACCTTCCGATGTCTCTGTCACTCTCAGCGAGCTTGGTCTTCGCTATCCCAAAGGATACAAAGTCGAGGTGGGTTTTTTTGGCCTCTTAAGAGTTCTTTCCCCAAATTCCACAAGGGACGAATGATTGGACATTTTAACAATCTCTATCTCTTCCAGTGCTAATAGTAGTCGATGATTATTGTTTTTTTTATTTTGACAAATAATAAAGGACCTGTATGAGGATGTGGATTACGGTGTGCTGACTCCGCAGACAAAGATAAAGGTAAAGGTGAATCCATCGGGTGTGGTGATTCTACGATGTGATCTCCAACTCGATCGTCATCCTCTGTACTTGGAGAATCAGTTTTCACGATTCCCGTCGCCGGTCGATCGAGTTTTTAAAATACGCCAGAACTCTTTCGAGTAAAAAAGTGAAAAAAAAAACTTTGTAATATTTTTGTATGAATAATGTGTACTCTATGAAATTACGTCGTTACCATGTAGATTTTATAAGATATTCCGAATTTAGATATGTGGAAATACTCGTCGATCGGATTGAAATGCAAATCCGAACATGTTGAGAGAAAAAAAATGAAAAAGAAAGAAAAAATGAAACTAGAGCGCGGCTCGCGCAAAAAAAAATGTTGAGAATAAATTTTCGGGCCTCGATTTCTCAAAACTGGTTTACTACTTTCGCCGATACCTTATTCTGAGCAACGACTTTATCTGCTCTACATAACGTTATCGTTTCTGTTGGAGTTTTTCTTTCTTTGTTACCGCTTTTTCTTATTAATTAGGATAGCAGAGATAAAAATCACTTGCGTTTCTTTATCGCGTTTGTCAATTTTTCAATTGAATCTCTATTGTGATTGAAACATGTAAAGAAAGTGATTTTTCGGGATTTTCTAATTGAATTTCGCTTTGAAACGCAATCGTCTTCGATCTTAGCTATTCCAGGATAAAATGTATTGAGCAAACTTATAAAAATTTTGAGAAACAACGAATTTTCGATATTCGGCTGTATACGAAAACTTTGTAGGGCTATAATTTTTGGATATGCATATATAATTAACATTTTTTAACCTACTTTTTTTGGAAAGCTACTTTACCAACAGCAGGTTTGACGCGTGCGTATTAATATATATATATATACAATGAGACGAAAATGAAGAGTTGGTGTTTTTTTGCCTTTTTTTATTGAGAGGATCCATGACGATGGCAGCAGCAGCCCGGGTGTGTAGTTGTGATTTGGAGTAACAATAACACATGTCGCCGGCAAAAAAGCCATCGTTGGAGGTGGAAGGAATAAACAAGATAAGTGTTGGCTTTGAATTTCGAAGCCAACAATTAGCCCATTCTGTTGCGAAAAATTCGGGAACGAAGAAAAAAGCACAAATAAGTTGTAGTATCGCGCGATATAAATTTTTGTTTAGTTGTGAATAGACTAATCAATACACGGTGTGTAATAAAATGTACAAATCTCGTATATTGTAGTAGTTAAATATATAGAGAAAATATAAGAGAAAAATTCATACAACAATGAAGACTGCTTTTATGGTAGCGGAAAAGCCCTCGCTGGCTGCTTCCCTCGCAAATATTTTGAGCAATGGACACTGTAATACGAGAAAAGGTAGGTTAAACGTAGATCCAGCATTGATTTTCTCTATCCAAATTCAAAATTTTTTAATTCAATTAAGGACGTAGATTATGGTGACCAATTGCTAAAAAGCACTCACTTTGGATGATTGAATACGTTAGCGAAATGGTTTATTACCTGATTAAAATTCAATTTACCACAGGCTTCAATGGCTCGTGTTCGGTACACGAATGGGTTGGTAACTTCATGTCTGAGGTTGTCAACTTTCGCATGACATCAGTTTGTGGGCACGTAATGAGCTTGGATTTTATTGGAAAATACAACAATTGGGACAAAGTTGATCCGGTATGTTAAAAGCTGACTATTCTAAAACAATGAACAAAAACCTGTGTTTGCCAATCTAAAATTTTGTTTCCAAAGGCTGAGCTCTTTTCTTGTCCTACCGAAAAAAAAGAAGCTACTCCAAAACTCAAGATTCCTGCATTTCTTGGCAAGGAAGGCGCTCGATGCGATTATCTGGTCCTGTGGCTCGACTGCGACAAAGAAGGAGAGAATATTTGCTTCGAAGTTATACGTGCTGTGGAGCAGGGCCACTGCGGACGCCTTGACCCAAGAGTACTTGAAATTTTGGATCTTTCTAAAATAATGTTAAACATTTTTCAAATAACAATGCACGATCGAATGCCAAGTCGCATATCATTTCATCTCTGTATCAAAAATTCAATACTTCAAACGGTTACCGTTCAATGACATTACAGAACATTTGGCGAGCAAAGTTTTCTTCGATTACGGAAAAAGACATAAAAGCTGCCCTCGCGAATCTCATCAAACCAAACGAGAACGAAGCATTGAGTGTGGATGCGAGACAGGAACTCGATTTACGAATAGGCTGTGCCTTTACGCGATTCCAAACGAAATTTTTTCAGGTTTGTCAATTGGCATGGAAATTCTCGCATTTAACATTGGTGCATGAGTCCGTTCGATTACTTTTGTGTCTCAGTGTTGAGAGCAATTTATGTTTCGGAAGGGGATGAATGTGTCCTAAATTTTAAATTAAAACTATTTCCACAATGATTTCAAAATTCTATGAATTTTCCAGGGAAAATACGGAGATTTGGACGCATCGCTCATATCTTACGGTCCTTGTCAAACACCCACCCTCGGTTTTTGTGTTCAGCGACACGACGAGATACAGACTTTCAAACCAGATCCTTACTGGGTGCTCCAGGTAACGATCAAGACTGCTGATGGCCAAGAGCTGACTACCTCCTGGGCACGCGGTCGTTCTTTCGACAAGGAAGTAGCAAATATGTTTTTGAGTCACGTGAAAGAGCACGAGGAAGCCGAGTAAGTCGCGTTGTGGATTGGCTTCGATCGAAATTCGTCCACTTTTGTTACACAAAATATGTTCAGAATACTATTTTCCGTATCCCCTCGGATTTTCTCACGATGCATCGCCATTTGTCATGAACTTGATAATTTTTGGCTATAAAAGATCGTCTGAACATTGAGCTTTTGAAGAATTATGAACAAACGGAGTACCCAGGGTCGCGAGACCCCGAAAATCATTCCTCACAATCCGAAATTCATTTTTTTCCCTCGTTTTTTCGTAACAGAGTAATCAGCGTTTTGAGCAGCGAGAAAACGAAGCCTCGACCGATAGCTCTCAACACAATCGAGTTGATGCGGGTCGCCAGTTCGGGACTTGGAATGGGACCACATCATGCAATGCAAATCGCCGAACGACTTTACACTCAGGGTTACATAAGTTATCCGCGAACGGAGACGACGTCTTATCCTCAAAATTTTGATCTTCAGTTGGTATTTTACGTCTGACTCTCTTTCGTGATCTTTCCTTCTTTCTTACGACGACCCAAAATTTGAAAGCACGTTGAAAACAATGTTGAAACCCCGTTCACAGAGCTGTGCTGAGGCAGCAACAAAGTAGTCGAGAATGGGGAGACGAGGTACGAAAAATTTTGAGCAATGGCATCAACAGGCCGAGAAGTGGACACGACGCTGGCGATCATCCACCAATAACGCCGATGAAACAAGCCTCGAGAGAAGAGTTAGATGGAGATTCATGGCGGGTTTACGATTACATAACTCGCCACTTTATCGCTACGGTGGGTCCCGCAAGAAAAAATTTTTATTTCTTCAAAATTTAGTGACGTTCAGAAGGAATAAAAAAATATTCCACCCATCGATGTTTTGCTGAATTAATTATCATTCACCGAAACGAAATATATTCTGTGCATTGGGCCGGTGTTTTTTTTTTTCATAAACTGCTCGTCAATCAATCGTTTAAAAATTGTTTTGAAAAAGTTTATTGTGAGATATTTATCGATCAAAAGAATTAGTTCGACGTAAGTCCAATGTTGTCTCAACTTTTTGATTTTAATTGAGAAATTATTTGTCATCAAACAGGTCGCAAGGGACTGTAAATATTTGAGCACAACCGTAAAATTCGAAATCGGTACCGAGACCTTCACTCTAACTGGTAATTCCCTCATGGACCCTGGTTATACAAGTCTTCTAACTTGGCAGGCTCTGGGGGCCAATGATTCTCTGCCGAATTTGAAAAGCGGTGACAGTGTCGCGATCCACGAGGTGCGAAACTAGTAAAAATTTTTAAAATTCCTTCTCTTGGCTATCTTCATCGCTGATTTAACGTTTTTTGTGATATTTTCATTCCAGGCGAAATTGTTGGAATGCATGACCCAGCCGCCCGACTATTTAACAGAATCGGAGCTTATAACGCTGATGGAAAAACACGGAATTGGCACGGACGCCTCGATTCCCGTTCACATAAATAATATAGGAACGCGCAATTACGTGACCGTTGTTTCCGGGAGAAAATTAGTTCCTACTTCCCTGGGAATCGTTCTCGTTCATGGATATCAAAAGGTACTCATTTACACTGGGCATTTTTAGCTGACCGATTCATCGCGTTAACGATTCATTATTTAACTTATTTATTTCATAGATAGATCCTGAATTGGTTCTACCAACGATGAGATCGGCCGTGGAAGAACAGTTGAATCTCATCGCTCTGGGGAGAGCCGATTTCGATGCGGTTCTTTGCCATGCCATTGAAATTTTTAAACAAAAGTTTCATTATTTCGTTCAAAATATCGAGGCCATGGACCAGTTGTTCGAAGTTTCGTTTTCACCGCTTTCAGCATCTGGCAAAGCACATTCCAGGTACGATTTCGATTTTCATGGATTTCAAGTCAATATGATGGTCGAGATATTTGCGAAAGTTCCTTCGAAAAAAATATCTGAGAGTATTCTCCACGAAATAATGAATAAAAAGTCTCTATTTATTATCTTGAAAAATGTGCTCGAGGACTTTTTGTACAGAATATGTTGACAGAGAATTTTTACACGAAATTATGATTTCAATGCAGGTGCGGCAAGTGCAGACGATACATGAAGTACATACAGCCAAAACCATCGAGACTTTATTGCACGCACTGCAACGAGACGTACAATTTGCCACAAAATGGAAACATTCGTATCTACAAAGAACTCAAGTGTCCATTGGACGATTTCGAGTTGTCTTCGTGGTCGACGGGAACCCGTGGCAAGAGTTACATCTTCTGTCCGTATTGTTTCAACAATCCGCCGTTCAGGTTCGTGCGAAAATCGTGAAATTCAACGAGAAAATGGGAGAGATTTAATAACGAGGGATTCCGTTTCTACAGGGACATGAAAAAGGGTTTCACAGGCTGCAATTCCTGCACTCATCCAACCTGCGCCCACGGACTCAATTCCAACGGATTGTGTAGCTGTCTCGAATGCGAGAGTGGAATTTTAGTTTTGGACCCTTCGGCCGCGCCCAAATGGAAATTAGGCTGCAATCGATGTGACGTTATTATTCACATGTTTGAAAATGCTCACCGAGTGAGCGTCGATAGGGATATTTGCGATTGCGGAGCTCAGCTCGTTTCCGTCGAGTACAAGCCCGTGAGTAGTCGAAACATTTTCGCTTATATAACGAAATTCGAGACCACGGAAGCAAACTCGTCTTGTGCCAACTATAAGAGAAAACGAAAAAAAACAGTCACAGTCAATTTTGAAGCGAGTCAAAACACGCTGCTGAATTTCTAATTCTTACAGATAATTTTGTCGCTCATATAAAAGCAGTTTCAAGTTTTTGACTCTTTGTAAACTGAAATGGCTTGACCGAGTTCCGAGAAAACGTGATTCATAGTTATTTTTACTGATATTTTGAGAAAGGGAAAATTTCTTTGGGAACAATAAAAAGGTAAAAACCCTCTTTTTTCAGGACAAGAGCAAACTCCCGAACGAGGCAACGGAGATGACAGGCTGCGTGTTTTGCACTCCAGCGTTCGTGCGATTGGTGGAAAAGCATCGGGCAGTGGCCTCGAAGCCAGTAACGACGAGAGGACGAGGAGGTCACGCGAAATCTCGAGCTCGGGGCAAGCCTCGTCCGCCCAAGGACAAGATGGCTCAATTGGATGGTTATTTCGTATGAAGGCTGAAATTTCGTACGAAATTTCTTAAAAAAAAATCGTGTTTTTTCCCCCTTGCACGATGAATTTGCCAATTTTGTACCAAATATTTACAAAATCTCGGTGTTTTTGTTGTCCGATTGAAAAAAAAAAAAATCAAATAAAGTAAGAAAACACGCGGAAATAAAATGTTTTGTAAACTATCCATCGTTGAAAATAGTAGCCCTAGATGATTCAGTCATAGAGCTCAAAAGCTGTAAATAATTTTTGCTCCGAGTTCGTCGGTCGGTCTTGAAACGCGCCTTTTAGCTTGTAATCACGTTCGTGACAATTGATTAATCCTTTTTTCTCTCCTCTTCCTTTTTCCGTTCTGTTATCCTCGTTGAAATCGCACGCGACGAGTAGAAGCGAGCGCGGATTTACAAAACGCACGCAAGGGCTCTCGTCGCGAATCCGGAGTTTGCCGGAGTTCCATGGATGATATAGCGGTGGCGACGTTACCGGCGCGTGGCAGTACCACTTGGACAGATAAGGAGGGGGAAAGAGGCGACGAGAGCTCTGTATTAGCAGGAAGAGGCGAAATCGATGACGTCACATGAGGGAACGCGCGAGGAGAGGGGGCGAGAGAGAAAGTTGTCGCCGATTCGGGCGGCAGGGATTCGAGTGGCGAAGAGCGGGGAGGGGGGTGAGGGTTTTGCGTACCACCCACGGGCACAAAACGGGAGAAACGAGGTGCGACCGCGGTCTGGTCCTGGTCAACGGGCACGCAGTAGCCTCGAATCGAGTGAGCGAGCGAGTCGAAAAAATTAGTGGCCAGGTTTTTTCAAGCTGAATATCTGGGAGGGAAAAGATTCGCGGTAAAACCAAAATCGAAGGAGCGAAGAAAATTGATTGAAGGGGGATGAGTCGTCGTCGGGGGGCGGAGGTTGACAGTCAACCGGGAGACTCGGAACTCGGAACATCAATAACAACTGGAAAAGTGTGCATAATATAGGGCGCGCGTAATAATGTTTCGAGTTTGCGAACAATTCGGTCGTCGCAATCGTTCAACAAGGTGCGAATCGCAAGAGCCGGCGGCGGTTGACAATGAGGAAGAGCAGGAAGAAGAGGAGAATGTTGACAATCGTGATGAAAAGTATAATTATTATTATCGTCGGTAGTGATAATAATGTGCGGGTTGAAACAAGTGCCGGAAGGTACGAGAACGCTTGTTCGGACGTACGATCCGAGTAAAGCGATCTCCGGCGAAACGTGACACGTACTACGAGAGAACAACAAGAGCGTTTCGTGTCTCGCATCAGGTGTCAGAAGTGCGCGTCGATTAGTCGAACACGAGGGAGAGAGTGAAAAACGACAAGAAAAAAAGGGGTAAGAAATTGTCGGAAGCATGTGGAGAAGGCTTTCGGCTCGGGGATTGTTGACGCTCATCGGGACCGTGACTCTTCTCGATGGAGGAGGCGGCGCCGCCAGCCTTCTCGATCGTCCGACGACCTCCTCGGCCACGACGACGATGACGACGACCAGGCTCATTGAAAACGGATGCCAACTCCATTGTCTCGGCACCGATTCCCGCGCTATTCTCATCTGTCGATCTATCGGTCTTGACTCCGTCCAACGATCTATTGACTCTCCGTCGCTCCTTCCTTACATCTCCAATCTCACTAAACTGTAAGTCCATTTCGATTCGCTGCTCACGCTCTTTCACCATCGAAGTACACTCTCGGGTCAAAGGGACCCAGTAAGACGCTCAAATTTTCAACTTTCCGGTCCAACGAAATGAACGAAATAAAACATTTTTAATGCCCCAATTTTTTTCCCTCTCCCATTTGCAATTGACAGCTTTTCAACCTACAATTACAAATGTTTTCCCCTCAAACGTTATTTTTCCGCCATTTTCGTAAAATTCATTTTTTTCGAGTTCCGACCAAAAGTCCTGGGTCATGAAAAATCGTATAAATTGCCGTGGAGCGTAATTTCAACATTTTTCATGAACATTTTAGACTCGACATTTACTTTTTTCGAATCGCTGCCAATCTCCGACTGACTTTCGAGTCCGAGCGACCCGAAAAAGTACGAATTTGCAAGATTTTTCTCAGCGAAATTTCTTCGTTAGCTCTAACAGTTTTTATTGCGATAAAATATTGAGCGTAAGAGCTAGCAGAGCCGGACGGGTCTCGCAGACTCGGAGAATTGAATAAGCCATAAAAATCTCCGAATAAGGGAAGAACTGTATTTGCAAAACAAAGTCTATCGATGAGAAAATGCCATAAAATTTGTCGCAGCTGACAAGTCGTTGAAAAAGCTTCCGAAATTCCGGAAATCGATCGATCGCGGATTTATTCAGTCGCTTTTGGAAAAATTTTCGATTCGTAGTGTTACAAGGCTCGTAATGAGCGAACTGTCTTAAAAGAGTAACGTTGAGTTATTCGTACGCGTGACAAGGATGTAACGAGAGAGGCTCTCTCGGCTCGTAGGCGTACGTGCTTGGATTTAATGTCGCGATTCGTTTGAATTTCATCACCGGTTGACGCGGCATTCCGCTGTTTAGTTTCGACAGTCACGCAATCCAACTGCCGAAACTTTCATGTGTTTTGTGTCCATTTTAAATCTCTTCTCTCGCGATTGCACGTCGTTGCACTTACGCCCGATCGAACCAAAGTTCGATAAACGTTGCGAGACCCATTCACTAGGGAATGAAAAGCTCTCGCACTGCCACAAAAAATAACCGGGACGATCCTCATCCGTTTTGTTCTCTTTGCGCTTGTAGCTCTATTTATAAGCGTTGGGGGAACACGCCGCCGGAGTTCCATCCCTGAATTTCTTCGGAGATAAATTCGCAAATGGAATAATCGAGACGGAAATTCCCTTCGGTTTCACCACGCTCCGAATCTCACTCGAAAAACTTTCGTTGCCTCGGGACTAGACTCGCGCACGGCTCCCAGTATGACAATTAAACTCGACACATTTTAAGTTACCTTCGGATTCAGATTACGCTCAGCGACCCCTCCGAGTCGCAACGGCGTCGACTCTCAACGCACGTGACGACGCCGAAGTTTCCAACGTTGGAGATGACGCTGAAGTTTCCAACGTTGGAGTCCAACGAAATGATCGAAAAAAACTCTTAAATAATTCCAGTAATTCTCCTATTTTGTTCCCTGCCAAATTTGCGATTCGTAGTTTTTCAAGCTGCACCAACGATTCGTGAAATAAAAAATTTTGGTGAATTAAAAACGCTTCTTTCGTTCATTTCGTTAGACTCCAACGTTGGAAACTTCAGCGTCGTACGTTGGAGTCCAACGAAATGAATGAAAATAATATGATTTATCCATCAGTTTTTTATTTCCCGAATCATAATTGTGTAAATTGAAAAACTACAAAGTATTAATTTGACAGGAAATAAATTGGAGAATTACTGGAATTATTGGACAGTTTTTTAGATCATTTCGTTGGACTCCAACGTTGGAAACTTAAGCATCATCGCACGTGTCGAAGCTCACCTTCCCGTTGTGCCTTCATTTTCACTCTGTACTAAATTTTCACCCTCGACGAAACCAGTTTATTTTTTTCCGCCTAAATACGTTACTTCGTGGCGTTTTTTTTTGAGAGTCGTGGGCGAGGGACCCGGGTCTTAAGGGGGTTCCTTATCGGGCTGAACAAGACGATAAGCGCCCTCGCGTGTTTGACGGCGATTTAGCGTTCTGGGAAATTTGAAAAATTATAAAAAAGGGCGAAATTTCACTGGCTTCTCCGGTGCCAAAACTCTACGTAATTGCGAGTGAGCTCGATCGGTCAAAGAATGGCTACGTAGAACCGTAACTAGGGACGTTTATCACAGAATGAAACTGTCGTCGTAATTTTTTCTGATTTTTTTCGAAATAATTAAATTTTTCCAATGACTATCGAATTTTGTTTTTTTAATTATCATTCTTTTTCAACTTTTAAGGTTCTTGGTACATCCTAGAAGATTTTCAAGGTGGAGTTATTAGGAATGAGCTGAGTTAAGGGAACATTTTTTTGTTATGGAAAAAAGAATAGAAAGCGGGAAGATCTCGCTTTGAAAATTTCAGAGAACTTGTAGAAAATGTCAAAGTTTCTTATGGAGAAAAGAGAAAAACAATAAAAAAATGGCAATCATCCAAAAATTTTCGTTTTTTATCTAAATTCTCAAAAAATACGTTGAGGATGGATTTGTATGACCTTTTTATATTTATTTCTGAAAAGTACGTTCGAAGACAAAACTTAAAAAAAAAACGTCGCAAATAGTTAATTTTCGAAGGCGTCATGTCAATTTGAACAAAAATATCGCCATTTTTTTGAAAAATTCATAACTATTTTTGGGCGAGGAAAACAAATTTGAAAAAATTCTGAAAAATTTCTTTGGTACAGTAGAAAAAGATAAAAAAGTTTCCGCCAAATCGAAAGAGGTTAATTTGGCCTGGAATGTCCCATTTTTAAAAAACTTTTCGAAATCGATTTCGAGAGAATTTTGCGATGCACAATTCGGCGATTTTCCGTGCTATCGCGGGCATGGGATTTTGTGACCTTTCAAGAGCTCTGCAATTTCCTCTATTCAAGCGTTTTATTTCAATCAAAAAACGCGATGATTCGCGAAATGAATTTGACGATTTTTTCTGGATCAAAATTCTTCTTCCAAATTCCATATGAAATTGCAAAATGTGCTGAAATTTGGTGATCGAAAACATAAAAAAGAGAAAATTAAACCAAAGAATTCCAAAAATAACGAATCAATCTCGTGCGAGGGAGAAGGATCGTCTGATTATTTTCTTAACGATAATTTTTCAACAAACGATCATTTTTGCAAATCGATTTCCATCAACGTCCGTATAATATTCCGAAAAAATAATTTTCAATAACTTTTTTCTTTCAAATTCCTGAATTGAAGCGATTTCAAAAACTAACAAAAAATGCATGAACCACGTTAAAATACGTTCTCAATGTCACCCAAAAATCTTGCGTACTCTTGACGTTGATGCGAATTTAATGGAGCAATTTTTTTCGGAAATACAACTTTGAATCCTTCAATATTGATTGATCTTTAAGGTAGATCATGCCCATAGAACCGTATTTTATGGGTGTCTAAATTGGGTCGATTTCTACTTTCCAATTAAACATATAATCACTCTAAATTAATGTCAGAGTTATTAATTCAAAATAATAAATACATTTTCCCATCTTATTTTTTGGCGACTGAAATTACAAGTCATTAATTAAACGGGGATCCATCACTGACTGAACCCCAAATTTTGTTCGTCCCTGGCTAAAGTACTACAGTTTTTTTTATGTAAAAAATCGCTTTAGAGAGCGCAAAGGGAAATGGATAAAAAAAAGTATTAATAAAAAGACAGAACGCTATGACAGGAATGGGCCAAGCCAAGAATAAGAAACTAAAAACCGAAATGAGCAAATGTGAGGTTACGAGTGCTCGTGTTACCAATTTCGTTCAATCTTTAATGCAATATAATCTTTATTACTAGTAATCGTCTCGAGTTTTTTCCAGACCTTCATTGTTATTGTGTACTTTTTCATAAACTTTGTAATGAGCGTTCAATCGTTATATGGAAAGGTAAACGATTTTTAACGCATAACCATGTGTATTTTTTTCATATTTAAACACGTTTATCTCAATAACCAATAAGACGAACCCTTTAAAATTTGATATGCGTGTCAGTCTACCACCTGTATTTAAATTCTCTTTAAATATCAAGACTTTCTTAATAAAATCGTTTCGTCGATGAACTACCTTAATTTTGATCTTAATGTTAGGCTCAAATGAAACAAAACATGTAAAACCAATGGAAAAAGTGCGTTAAAACCTCACTGTCTAAGCTGAGCCATATAATTCGACGATTTGTAATAGACCAACTGCCTTAAGGAGGTTGGATCGCGACGATACAATATTGCCATGCTAAACCATGCTGAAAACATAAAAAATTTCAAAAAGTTCAGAATTTTATAAAATTTGGTCAACATATTCTTTAGTGCCAAATTTGACAATACAAATTTTTTAAGATTTTTCTTCTACACAGTTATCGAGTAATTGATCACCAAAGTTCACGTGTATAAGCATAGCGTTTCCGTATATATAGCTATAAATTCCACGACGCTGAAGTTTGCAACGTTGAAGTTCAACGAAGTGAACGAAAAAAAGATTTATAATTCATTATTTTATTATTTCACGAATTATTGATGTGGCTTAAAAAATAACGAATTGGAAATTCGGCAGGGAAGAAAATTGGAGATTTACTGGAATTATTTGAGAGTTTTTTTAGATCATTTCGTTGGACTCCAACGTTGGAAACTTCAGCGTCATTAAATTCCGGGCATAAGAAATCTGCTTTAATGCGTAATTACTCGATAACTAAGCAGAAGAAAATTTTGAAAAAATTTGTGTCTTCGCACTTGATGCTGAAGAACATTATCACCGAATTTGATCAATTTCTTAATATTTAGACTTCGGTACCGAAACTCCTTAATGCGTATAATTACTCGATAACTAAGTAGAAGAAAATTTCGAAAAAATTTGTGTCTTCGCACTTGATGCTGAAGAACATTATCACCAAATTTGATGAATTTCTTACGACGCTGAAGTTTGCAACGTTGGAGTTGAACGAAATGAACGAAAAAAAAATGTATAATTCATTATTTTATTATTTCACGAATTATTGATGCGGCTTAAAAAATTACGAATTGGAATTATTTGAGAGTTTTTTTAGATCATTTCGTTGGACTCCAACGTTGGAAACTTCAGCGTCATAATTTCTTAATATTTAGACTTCTCTACCGAAACTCCTTAAACTTCACGTGTATAAGCATAGCGTTTACATTCGCACAGTTATGCAACTCGTGCATAAGAACTCCGATTTAACGCTCAATTATTCGATAAGCATGTGGTAAAAAATTTGGAAAAAAATTGTATTTGTATACTCTATGCGAAAGAATGTTATCACCAAATTTAATGACATTCAGATTATTTTGATTTCGTTATCCAACCTCCTTAATGCAAGTAAACTCATTATCGAAAAAACGAACAATTTCCAATTCGCCATTCCAATTATCCTAAATTCCAATTCGTAGATATTTTTAACCCTCACAATTGTATCGTGAAATAAAAAATTGGAGTTGAACGGCGGAATAACAACTGTCCTCTTCACGGCTCTGCTCAAAAACAACGCTGCTCCTAACAGCTCTGCTCTCAAATTTGAAAATCAATATGTCTCCTCTCGCGTCATTAATTTTCTGTGTTTATCCGCCTAGAAATGTTAAAGAGTAGAGACGTGATTCATACATAAAATAAACATCTTCGGAGTGGAAATTTTATCGAATAGATTTGTAAGAGTCGAGTCGTGTTGCAGCAAGTCAACAATTCTACTCTCAGTAATGTATTCAATAAAATTTCTCCTCTAAATACCTGCTCAAAGAGCGGAATTTTTATCGCGTAGAGTTGTGACGATGTAGTTGCCAGTCCGCTCCTTTAACAACTGCGGATCTGAGTAGAGAACGTCCACCCTCTTTAACGTATCTACTCCGGTGTGATATTTAATCCCCAATATCTCTGCTCATGATGATTTCAGAACGTATCTCATCACGAGTAGAGATATTAACCCTCTCAGACCGAGACCTATTTCGCGTTGACGGAAAATGATTCCCTTTATAATTTTATCTCAAAATACTTTCTAGTTTCCGAATCGACTGTGACATTTCGGTTTTTTTGTTGGGAAATATGAATTTTTGAATGTTCGCTGCGCGCAGCACCAGGTCCTTGGGGAGCAAAATCAGGAAAATTTACGAATGAATCTAGCACCGAATACCTTAAATAAATCATATTAGCTTCCCTTTGAAAGGAAATAACGATTGGAGTACGAAAAAAAATTTTATACCCACTTTTCTTTTGCGATAACTAAAGCACCTTTTCACGCACAACGCCAGCTCAACATGAAACGCCGACTTCATATTGATATTTCGATGAGTTAAAGCAGTCTATCTCTTGGTTTAGGAGTATCTAAAGTGCAATCTAACCTTGCTTCATGGAAATAGGCAGTTAGAACCCCGGCCTTACTGACCGATGCAGTTTTATTGGGCCTGGAAGCGCGTGTTGCGTAGAAGCAACATACGCTCCGAGAGGGTTAAAGATCATGGATTTTACGTTAGTAGACGCAGAGATGTTATGAATTTCGGAGTAAAGATTTTAAGAGGAGAGTTCTTTTTGAATAGAGCCAGGACGGTTGTTATTCTGCCAGTTGAACTCCAAGCTTGGAAACTTGAGCGCGACGGAATACTCGAAAATGTGTTCCGAATGAAAAGATTCGGCAAATGAGAAAATTCGTACGATAAGGAGCTCGATCCTCGAGTTATTTGACGACATTGCCTCTGAATTACGATCCATTGCAGCGACTTGACGAGCAACAACATCACGCGCATTCCCGCCCACGCCTTTCAACGCTTGGCCAATCTCGAAATTCTGTGAGTCGACGTTCGATACGTTTCTATTATTCGTCCCCAGCGAGTGGGCGCCTCTGCGTTCTTCTTTTTTACTGTTTCGTCAAAATGCCTTGATCTTTTTGTTCCATATAATGAACAACGACGGGGACAGATTGCTGCGACGGAATCGTCTGAGTCGGATCGATCCTGGGGGGTTCGCCGGTTTAGCAAGCTTGCGGATTTTGTAAGTATCGACGGCGAACTATTTTTCCAGAATTTTTACTTTTCCCGTGAGAGCGTGATTTTATTGAAATTCTTATGATTTTTCAAACAGGGAATTGGACGACAACGATTTGCTGGATATTCCCGAAGCTCTCGGGGGCCTGAAAAGCTTGGAGGATCTGTAAGTGTTCCGTATGCGTGCCTTCCACATATTTCGTAATTTCAATATGCCCGAATATCCTCCATTTCGTACAGATCGATATCGAACAATGGGATAACGAGGCTGAGGGAGGATGCTTTCGGTGCTTGTGGAAACCTCGCTTCGCTGGATCTCCGAGGCAACCCTATGAAGGAGACGAGCGAGGGGACTTTTCGGAATTGCCGGAAACTTCGAAAGCTGTAAGTCCCTGAAATGCCGGAGGAAACTCGAATTTCGTGCTGTTTTTTTTTTTTTTTTTTTCTCAAACGAAACTCTTTCTGCCGCAGGATCCTCTCGGACGTAAAAGGCCTTACGGCGTTTCCGAATCTCAACGGCACCGAGTCCCTCGAACTGCTCAGACTCGACCGATCTTCCCTTTTTCGAGTCCCGGACGATCTCTGTCGACGCTGCCCGAAAATCAAGAGTCTGTACGTTTCGGGAAATCCCCTTCGACGCTCCAAACACTCCTTCCAATTTAATCCCCCACTTTTCTCCTTTCAGAGACATCAAGTCGAACCGCTTGACGAGCGTGCCCAATCTTCGAGAATGCACGAATCTCCGGGTCCTGTAAGTCTCTCGTTCAGCCCGCGCGCTATTCACCTTCTTTTTCCAACGGCCTGAAATATTCGTCGCTTTTTTCTTCCGCAGAGATCTGGCGAGTAACAGAATCACTTCCCTTACGGGCCAGCCCTTTGCCAATCTTCGGTCTCTCCATGATCTCCTGCTCTCGAACAACGAGCTTCGAACGATCCCGCGTGACGCCTTCGTCGGACTCTCCCGTCTTCAAATATTGTAAGCTCCTCAAAACTTGTCAGCGCGACTAAAAGTAAAAGCAGTTTTTCAATATTTCACGGATCTTTCAGTCATTTTGGTATCCGTGACAAATAAAGGTGAAAAGACGCGATAAAAATAGAGCTTGGAACGATGAAGGCTCTCCAACAATTTCGTTCCCTACCGAATTCGCAATGCGTAGTTTTTCAAGCTACACCAATGATTTCGTGAAATAAAAAAAAAAAGCAAATTACAAATGTTTATTTCGTTAAATCCGTTAGAGTCGAAGGTTGCAAGCTTCGCCGTCGTAACTTGGAAAAATCAGAATACTTGAATTATTGGGAAGAAAAAAAATGATGGATGAACGAATGAGAATAGTGGAACGAAAATGTAGTCGCTTGTTTGGAATTCTAAGGAATTTTCATTCGAAAACCCAGAAAAAAATGTAACTTTCGGAATCATTACAGAGATTTGGAAAACAACGGAATCGAGGAGATCGATCCGGAGGCCTTTCGGGAATTTCGGAGATTGGAGGATCTGTGAGTCACGCGTTTACCGCCGGAAGCGAGAGTCCGAAGCCCAAGACGTGTCCGGGCTGATTAAAAAGCTTATTTTTCTCTGTTTCTACCCGTCCGTTAGGAATCTCGGTAACAACGTTTTTCCGACGCTTCCGGTGCACGGGCTTTCGGGACTTTTGCACTTGAAAACTTTCAACAACCCGGCATTGCGGGAATTTCCACCCCCGGAGCGCTTTCCAAGAGTGCGGACGATGCTCCTCTCGTACGCCTATCACTGCTGCTCTTTCATTCTCGAAGAGTCGCAGGAGAGCGGCCAGGTTGACGGAGACGCTGACGTCGTTCGAGTCCCCGTTCGGGAATCGGTCCTTTTTCCAACTGACAACGAATTCGACATGAATCTTTGGAACTCTAGTCTTACCGACATTTGGCCTCAATTGCGTGAGTATATTCCAAGCTTTGGGCTTAGACTCGTTTTTGCGATTCAACGAACCGAGACAAAGAGCCAAAGGGTTTGCGTCCACGTAGAAATAATACGAAAAAAATCGAAGAAAATTATCATTTCTCAAACAACAACGATAATGTGTCTGTCGTTTTAGACAATTTGAGCACCAAATTCGGCTCACAGATAAATGAACTTTGGGACAACTTTGGTTCAGATTTTACCTATCCCGGTAACCTGCCGTCCTACGTCGACGATTATTTCGAGGATGAAGAAGGCCCGGCTCGCCCTGGCTCCCCAACCGGTCCCGCAGTCAAGCCGAATTCACCTGTACACTGTCTGCCGCAGCCGGGTTTGTATTTCTATTTCAATCTTTTTTAGACTCCGTTTTTTTTCTATTTTTCAGGTCGTTTTTCATGTTTTTCAAATATTCCGTTTCGTATATTTTTATTCGTTTTATTCTCAGACCATTTATTCACTTTTAAGTTACATTTAGAACGAATTTTGACAAAAATCCATAACCCGAGAAATGGACACTAGTTTAAAGCTTCGCGTGGTCACCAGGGTTCAAAGTGATCCCAAGCGCAACTTTAATCTAGAGATTACAAATTATCGGCACCCGAGGAAGCTGGTTAAACCATTTCCAGAGTTATGATTTTTTTTTTAGTGAAAAATGGTTTTTTCTTAAACATGGTCTCGCTGCTGATTTTCTTTTGCCATTTTGAAAATTGGATAAAAACTTTTTTCCATTATACTATTATTCGGAAAGGTTTAAACTAATATTTTATAATTTTATGTGTCCTTCGGAACGATACTGACAACACGGCAGACGATTAAACATGGCTGGGGTCATTCCGACCCCGCGTGACCAGCGCGTTTTTCCTAAAATATCTGACCACGGAGGGTCGATCAGTATAACAGAGACAAAATCAATTTAATTCACACGGAAAATAAAAAATGTCTCGAAAAAAATGAAATAACAATAAAAAAATAAAATCCCAGTAGAAAAAAAATCCAAATTTACCTCTTCATCTTCGACTGCTTTGTTTACTCACTAAATTCTTTCTCAGTATTGAAAGTATAAAACAAAGGTGGAAAAAGCTTTGATTTTTCATTAGATGCGATTCGTGTTTCAGGACCGTTTTTGCCTTGCCAGGATTTGTTCGACTGGTGGACTCTCAGATGCGGAGTTTGGGTAGTATTCCTTCTGGCAATGCTCGGCAATGGTACAGTCGTTTTCGTGATAGTGTTCGCTCGGAGTAAAATGGACGTGCCGAGATTCCTGGTGTGCAATTTGGCAGCTGCAGACTTTTTCATGGGCATTTATCTGGGTAAGTTGAGAATTGTTTAACTCAAAAAATAAAACGTTCTTATAAGGAGATTTCTCTCCGTATAAGTGGGAAGAAGCAAGCTGTTAAATAGTTTTTTCGAATCCTCAGGCCTTTTGGCGGTCGTGGACGCTTCGACCCTGGGCGAATTTCGAAAATACGCGATACCTTGGCAGATGTCAGCGGGCTGTCAGCTCGCTGGGTTTCTTGGAGTGCTCAGTTCGGAGCTGAGCGTTTACACTTTGGCGGTGATCACGTTGGAGAGGAATTACGCGATAACACACGCGATGCACCTGAACAAGAGACTCTCGTTGAAGCACGCTGGTTACATAATGAGTATTGGTTGGATATTCGCGCTTACGATGGCGACGTTGCCGCTTTTGGGAGCCTCGGATTATCGAAAATTCGCGATATGTCTTCCGTTCGAGACGAGTGGTTCGGCCTCCCTCGGCTACGTGGTTTTCCTGATGCTAATCAACGGGGTAGCTTTTCTCATATTGATGGGTTGTTATTTGAAGATGTACTGCGCGATTCGCGGCTCCCAGGCTTGGAACTCGAACGATTCTCGGATCGCAAAGCGCATGGCGCTCCTCGTCTTCACCGATTTCTTGTGCTGGTCGCCGATCGCCTTTTTTTCTCTAACCGCGACGTTCGGTTTACAGTTAGTTTCCCTCGAGCAGGCGAAAGTCTTCGCCGTATTCGTACTTCCCTTGAACTCTTGCTGCAACCCCTTCCTCTACGCCATACTGACGAAGCAGTTCAAGAAAGATTGCGTGCTCATTTGCAAGGCGATCGAGGAGTCCCGTGTGACTCGGGGCATCGGAAGATGCAGGCACAGCTCAAATTTCAGTAATCGCCAAACCCCGGCCAATACGAATAGCCTGGTGGATCGGTCGTCCCGCGATAACAACAACCCCCCGGTGACGAGCGGCGGGTGCGAGGCTGCCGCTGGCGGCGATCAGCTCATCGGTTGCACGTGCAACGCCCGGCTCGTCGAGAGCAACGAGATTCCCAGACGCGCTACCCGACAACAAACGCGTCCCGGGGACGGGGAACAGCATCGGCATCTCCGAGGGGGTCTCGTCGTCGATTGGTGGCGCAGCGCCGGAGGCGGTTGGTGTCCCTGCTGCGTCGGAGAACGTCGAGGACCCCGGCACGAGCGTAACGATCAATACGCATACAGAATCGCCGAGATTCAGCAGAAGCAGCACAAAAGAGCATCCTCCGTATCTTCGAGCGACAACTTTTCCTCCTCGCGATCGGACTCCTGGCGCCATCAAGCCCGACACCACTGCGGAATTCCTCTCAGGCTTCTCGACCCGAAAAGACGCGCTTCCTCTTGGCTCGTCACCAGAAAACCTTCCCAAGACTCGAATCTCAGCTCCTCGAGGAACGACTCCTCGGGCTCCGCCACCACCGCCAGCACCAGCACCTGGAGGATCTCCAGGTCCAGTGCTTCCCTCGACGCTAATGCCGCAGCCGCAGCCGCGGTCGCCAGACCTTTGAGGCCCAAGCCTCGACTCACGAGACAACTCGCCATTCAAGACGAACCCGAACTCGCCCTTCCTGGCTCTCCCTCCAGACTAGCCGTCAGACTTCTCGCCACTATACCCTCCGCCACGGAGATGAGCGACCAACAAGACGACGACTCCCTTCTCCTCGGACCTTCCGTCTCCCCGCCCCCGCCCCCGCCGCCCTTACCGGCTCACCCTTCAGCGCCTCCTTCTTAAGACGCAATCTACAAGGAACGCACAGTGTTTTCCGTGCGCTGACTGCCCGCGTCCTCGAACCCTCACCACGTTAGTATTCTCATGAACAATCGCAAGACTGATGACCCCGCTCCCAATCGATTTTTCGATGCAGCACATTACGCGGAAACTCGAAACTACTCGGAATTTTCTGTCGTCTACGTTTCCGAACAATTTATTATTTTCAATGCATTTTGACCTTGGACTCTCCCAACGGAAGAGGAAACGACCCGAGCTATTTCAGTGGAAACATTTTTTCGCTTTTCCTCCGAACTTTCATTTCGTTTTATGGAGTTTTTATGATGAAACCTCGATCCATGTGACTTTATCGTTCGTCATTCTCTTCGTTGATGCCGAGAAGATATCCACCGTTTTTTTGAGTTCGTTGCAGAGTTCACGTTCGCAAAAATATATCGCAGGGGTCCAGGGTCAATGTGTTACGAGGCTTTTGTCTCCGGAGTTTTTATTTATCAAGTTAGTTGGGAAAATTGTATCGGAAGAATGCGCGATTGGAACGCACCGATAACTGCCGAAAATAGTCGAAGTAGTTTACGACCTCGTTATAAAGTTCTCGGTGGATTAAAAGCAACTTTGACGAGACTAATGCGAAGAGCAACGAAAATTGTTCGCTCCGGTTTAGCAAATTTCGAAACGACTGCGAAATGTCGATTTCACAGAGCAATTTGTTTTTATTCTAACGATCGTTGATCCACCGAGATTTTATATGAAAATGTCACAATTTTACCATGATACAGCGCCGTTATCAACGAATCAAAAGTTTTAACATTCGCGTACCCTCCCCCAGCGTATCGTGAGCATTCCAAAATACAAAAATAATCCAGTACACTCGAGAGTGTACGGAATTTTCGGAGGAAGAAAGGCAACGCGGATTTTTTCGCCATTCGATTCCATCTTTTTTGCCAGTTTACCGCTGCCTCTTGTACAAACACTAAAAAACAAAATAACGTCACTAGTTGCGCACGTGCGCAAGAATCTGCTAAAATCTTCTATAGATCTCTATATTCAACATATACTGTAATGAGATAATTGTTCAAAGTTATATATATATTTTCATTACTCGAATCAACGACGCGAAACTACTGCCAACTAATATAGCGATATTTCAATGTATAAATATTTAAATAGATGACGTAGCGTACTAAAAGTTTAAACGACTCTCGCATTGGGTACAAAATCGTATAACTTTCACATTGCGATCGATTTATTTGACTGTTTTTAGGCGCACGAGAAATTCTCTCAATTCCCTTCATCGAACGAAATGTATTGAAATTTATTGTTTCACATTGTCGCGAGGCTGTCGTTGTCATAGCTTGCTAAGTAAAACTGAAGGAAAGCGAAACTGGAAAATTGAGTGGAACTCGAAAGCTGCAAGTGATTTTATTTCCACTAGCACAATTCATTGAGTAACGATTGAACAAAAATGTAATTCATTTATCCATTGAATTTCGTTTGTTTCGAGCCACAACTCCAATTTTCCCCTTCCGTTTGCCACAGTGTCGCGAAAGCGGGATAACGCAATTCCCAGAAAGTTTTCTCCGGGGACTTTCTTTCGAGTATTTATCCACAAATTCATCGCAGGGGATAAGAGAAAGCTCGTGCAGACTGCATTTTTTGCGTACACCCTGCGCCACTCTTCGAACATATAAATATACATAAATAATATACACTTTGTGCAATAGATGATTTTTAATATATTTACAAGAATGGCATGTGCGTAAAATAGTATATAAACACGTCGATAAAAACAGTGCGAAATATTTATTATATTTATTGAAAAAATGGACGAAGCGCGATAACAGTTTGAAATCGCCCGATATCGCATTATCGTAAATCTATAAGTTCTGTTATACATATACACCTAACAGACTGGATCCATGACAATGTTTTCATTACATCGAGCCCGCGGATGCGCGTAGCGCACAGTTTTTTTACACAATTTATTGCTCCTGTCTCCATATTTACGCGCGTTATTTATCTCTACGTACGATTTTTTATAGAGATTTATATAAACATGTAGAATCGACCCGTGTCCAGCAGCAAAACATGTGTGTATATAAATATATGAACGATATTATTCCGCGTACACTGGGTGAAGGTGACCTGACGATGTTTCATCGCTGCAGTCGCTTTTAAGAGATGAAATATGTTGCAGATTAAAAAGTTTTCATTTTTTTCCTAACGCGTCATCGAACGATGCAAAATAACGAATGTGCTCGTACATTAAAAATAGGAATAACTTATTTTTTGAGAGCGAAGTGAAACAGTACAATGACAAGAAACTATTGTAATCGCGAGCATCGACGGTTTTAGGAAAAACTTTAGTGATGGTGGGCTCGATAGCGTATGGCACACTTCGATTGAAAAAAATGTTGAGATTTTATCAGAGTCGAGAATAATAAACGAGAAGGGAAGAAACGACGTTTTGTCCTAAAGAGCCGATTTCTTTTCGAATCGTTCTCTCGAAAATGAGAAATGCGAATCGGCACTCGGGTTTTTGCCACACGGAGATCGTACCTGTCTAAGCTCCATAATGTTGTTTGTATGGAAGATAATCCTATGCCAAGAAATAGATATTTATATGGAGATTGTTTGCAGCGATGGTTTTATTCGGTCCTTCAGTTTTTCAGATGACATTGTTTCTCTTTGAAAAAATGCCATTTCGAGAAAAAACTTATTGAGAATTTTAAATAACTTTCAAATTTAGATACAAATTTTTGTTCACTATTGCCACCAAGAGGACAAACGATTCCTGGCAGTTTTTATATTGTATTCTAAACGACGATGTTAATCGAATCCTAATAAAAAATATATGCTGAATTCATTGTTAATGTACACACCGTGCTGGGAAATTTCGAGTTTGATCGATAAATCAAGGAATTTGATTTACGTGCAAAAAGTTTTTTTCCAACGTCTTAAGTGGCTATTTTGTATTTTCGAGTTTGCTTCGGCTTTCTAAGGGTCTATTAATTAATTATTTTCATTAATTTCAATTAATTAGCTACCGCCTATTTTCTTAGTAATTAACAACAGACTGAATTTTAGTGAGAGTATAGGTTCGGTTCGACGAGACGCTCAAGTTTTTCATCTGTGAAAATTCTCGATAAAGCAGTAGGAAAAAGATAACACGTTTTAAGTTAGTGCATTTTTTGGTTAATTAAAAAAATGTCTACCTGAAAATGGGCATGTATCACTAGTCTTACAGGAATATTGAAAATAATTTTATTTTTCGTCGGGTTCCGATGTCGACGCTTCATCAGTTTCGTCCTGAACATTTTCAACTTCGTCGCAATATAGTCTGCTTTTTTTTCTTACGTACGCAATTTGGCACGTGCTTTCGATACTTCAAATCGAAATTTTGAGTTTTTTGTTAGAATAATATTTTTTCAATTTCTTCGTCCTCAACCGTCTCGATATCAATTTTTACAGATATAGCGAATAGTTCTTGAGATTTCTTGACTATTGAAATTTTTTTTTCACCAACTTTTTTGTGTAGTCTTGAAGAGCAGCAGTGCTTAACGTCAGTGCCAAGATCTGCGGTTTCGTATAATTCGGTTAAAAATTAAAAAAAAACAATTCTTCGAGTGAGCCATTGATAAAACTCGTTGATTTGACTGCAATTGATATAGCACAAGCAATAAGTACTATATATATCGTCAGAGTTTAGCTTTTTCTAAATTCTTAGTAAAAAATTTGTTTCTCCAAGTTGTGTAGCATACATTTTAATTTTGTCCAGGAACACGTTTTTATTTTTAATTGTACGACAATACATTTGTCGTCCTTCGGGTTTGATGATAATTTTTTTGCATGTGAAAAAAAAAGCATGTGTTATGGCAAAGCTTTTGATACTTGGACTGCAATCGATTGCATCTTCTGCAATAAATTTGTGAATGGTGTGTTATATATTATAATGAAAAGGTTTTGTATAATTTCGGAAAAATCTTAAATTACTTCAATATGTCTTGACCGTCGAGGTGAAAATTTGAAAAAAGCTGTTTCGTATAATTCTATTTTTTCGCGTGTCAAGAGAATCTATTTTACGGGATCACCCGCGTGACAGCCAGATTTTTTGAGGTCTCGCGATTTTTTACGGCGTCGAGAAAAAACATAGACTTTTGAAATTTCAAAGGTTTATTATGGTATATTTAACTCTATGATAGAATTTTTTATAATTCTGATATCTCGGGTTAATTAGGTTCTCAGACGATATGATCATTTTATAGAACAATTGCTTTTCCGAGTTTATTATCCAATTATCTATCGAGAAAATTTCGGTACCCTATCGAATCGAGAAAAAAAAACCTTTCCAAATAACGATCTTTGAATTTTTCTCACTTAGTTCTCATTTTTTCATTTTTCGATAATGAAAATGATAATAATTAATCGATCAATCAATGATAATAATTTAGTAATTCTGGACTAAGTAAGTTTTGCCGCTCGCTTGAAAAATAATCGAACGAGTTAAATAAAAACAAACTGGTAAAAATTTCGTGACATTCTCCTCTATTTTTCTATTTGTTATATTATCCGGGCAAATCCTTTTTCCTTTTTATTTGTAGAAAGAAAATTGAGCAAGGTTAAAAAGCATGTTATGTCACATGGCAGAATATGCTATATGGACCGTTGGAACACCACCAGTCGGCGGTCGGTCGACGATGATGATCACGAACATAGTCAAACGTCAAACTAACCTCATTCGTCGGAAGATTAATAATGCTAACGTGAAACAAAAGGATAAAAACTGTAAGCATTAATGCTCGCACTGAATTAAAATGATCATCGACACGGTAAGATCATATTGAACAGTGATAATAATACAAGTTTCATTATAGTATTGGAATTTCAACTATTTTGTGAAATGTCGTTCATTAGAAACAACGACGTCTACGTTGCTAAAACCTGCAGCCCTAGGTGAATTGAAACAAAAATATCCACCATGGATCATAAAGGAATTGGTGATCATTCTTATTATCAAGAAGAAACGACAATTTTTTTCCCAAGACTCGTGCGGAAATCGAATGATGGGTATCGACGTACTTGGATCATAATTTCAAGTGCGTTACTCTTGACGTTCATCATTTTCACGGGTAAATTCTTAAGAATCGGCGATTCCGGTGAAAATAAAGTGTACGACTCGTTAGTTTTGGACGATGTGAGTGCATTGCCAACCAAAATTCTAGATGTCGATCTTCCAAAAGCATCTAACACAAACACTTCTTGCTCGTTCTTTGACTGCTTTAATGTTTATAAATGCGGTTCTCGTGGAAACAAGTTGCAGGTTTATGTTTATCCGCTAAGAACATTTTTGGATTCCTCAGGAAAGTCTGTTGCAGGACAAATGTCGAGACAGTTTTATGAGATTTTGCATGCGATTGTTTCCAGCAAATTTTACACATCGAATCCTCTGGAAGCTTGTATATTTGTTCCTTCAATCGATATGCTCAATCAAAACAAGCTGAAGCTGCATCAAGTGTCGCAGGCCCTGAATAGTCTTGAATTTTGGAATAACGGTGAAAATCACTTGATCTTCAACATGATTCCTGGAAGCGTTCCGGAATATCATACCGTCATCGAAGCATCCCTTGGCAAAGCAATGATCGCAGGAGCTGGATCTTCTTCACTGACGCACAGAACTGGATTCGACATAAGTATACCAGTTTATAGCTCTCTGATGATGGATTCAAGAAAAAGCACATTCCACTCTCGGACATGGTTGGTCGTATTGTCACAAATAAATATCAACGAGGCATTCGAGCACGATTTCATAGAACTTCAAGCAACCCATCCGAACGATGTTCTATTAGTCGGGCCCTGTCTCCAGTACAACCCAATGAATAATAGTATTCGCTGTTCCGGGCAGAACGTTTACAAATACACAGATATATTGCAATCGGCAACATTTTGTTTAGTTGTGCGCGGAGCTCGACTGGGTCAAAGTATTCTATTGGAAGCAATGGCTGCTGGCTGTATCCCGGTGGTAATTGCAGATTCTCTTGTGATGCCATTTTCCGGCTTCATCGATTGGGTGCGAGCAGCAGTGTTCATTCCGGAAACTCAGATTCTAACAATAGTGCAGACACTCAAGAAAATATCACAGAAACGAGTGATAGAAATGCAAAAAAACTGTTTATGGCTGTGGGAGAAATACTTTCGATCGATGGAGAAAATTACAATGATGACGCTTGAGGTCATAGAGGATCGAGTGTTTCCACATCTTTCGAGGGATTATACTTATTGGAATCCGCAGCTTGAATCCAATCATATATCACCGCTTTTTGTGCCTGTTACTGCTCCGAAGATCCGTGGTTTTACCGCTGTTATTTTGACATACGACAGACTGGATTTGCTCTTTTCTCTCATCGGCCAATTAGCCAAAGTACCGAGTTTGTCCAAAATTCTAATAATTTGGAATAATCAACACAAAGATCCGCCCCATCCCTCCAAGTGGCCAAAGGTCACGAAGCCTCTGAAAGTTATCCAGACGAAGGAAAACAAGCTGTCAAACCGATTTTACCCGTACGATGAAATCGAAACGGAAGCTATTTTGTCTTTGGACGACGACATCGTCATGTTGACCGTCGATGAACTCGAATTCGCTTACGAAGTTTGGAGAGAATTTCCAGACCGAATAGTTGGCTTCCCGTCGCGCACTCATACTTTGGATAACAAAACTAATTACTGGAAGTATGAGAGCGAATGGACGAATCGAATATCCATGGTTCTTACCGGAGCTGCCTTTCATCATAAATTTTGGACGTACATGTACACGACCGCAATGCCTGGTGACATAAAATCGTGGGTCGACGACCACATGAATTGCGAAGATATAGCTATGAATTTTTTGATCGCTAATATTACAGGAAAAGCTCCGATAAAGGTGACTCCGAAGAAAAAATTCCGTTGTCCGGAATGTACCAATACTGAGATGCTTTCAGCGGATTTAACGCACATGGTGGAGCGCACGCAGTGTATCAATCGCTTTTCTGACATTTATGGCACTATGCCGCTGCGATCAGTCGAATTCCGTGCAGATCCGGTACTCTTCAAGGATCACTTTCCTGACAAACTTAAAAGATTCAAGGAAATAGGGAGTCTTTAAACTGTTTTTTCGTATTATTGGGTCTAAATAATTTCAGGTTTATGTTCACCAAATTGGCTCGGTTTTTCGTTTCACCTCAGTCGATCTCGATGTAATTCGAGGATTTTTAACCCTAGAACGCATGACTGGGGTGGGGTGTGAGCACACCCCACGCGAACTTCAAACTACGCTCCCGTCCTAACAAGCGACATTATCGACTGATTATCGACGGATTTTTTTATATATAAATTCAATTGAAATTAGTTTTATCGTACATCATTCTTTTCGTTATAAAAAAACGAAGAAAATGGTGTAGGATAAAGTCAGTTTAGCATCGTAGGACTGGATTTATAAGCAGAAAAAGAGTGGGGTGTGTTCAAACCCCGGTCATGAGGTTGAGGGTATGAAAAAAGGCAAATGAGGTGTAGGGTTAATACAACGTAAATCTGCAACTGTTTTCACGAACATTCATATTGTTGTTGAGGTTTTTCCACAGATTCGTACAACTCCGTACGAAAAATGTATATTGTAGAGTAATTTTAAACAAGAAATTTATCATATTTATTGAAAATTTGAACAAACGATATCACAATTGTTAATTTTTTTATACGTTCTATCACACGCATGAATCTGAAAAATTAGTCAGATACACAAATTTGTCTATGTCAACGTGTCTGTAATGAATTGTATGTATATAAAAATGATCAGGAGAATAAACTGTGTACACAGTATTCTGTATATCCACTGGGTGGATAATCAGAGCAAAATAAAAAAAAAAATTTGGTTACTGTAAAAAAAAGGTTTGGTAAAAAAAAAATGCAGTTTGGAAAATCAAAATTTCTTCTTTTTCCAACTTTTCTGCCTTTTTTCTTTTCCTTTCTTTACAAAGCTTTTTTTTTGAATTTTTCAAAGTATTCCTTTTTTTCCTGATCTGAAAAAATATAACAAACTGCAAGAACGAAGAAGAAATAATTTCCACAATTTTTCAAGTACGAGAAAAATATTTGAAATACGGTTTAGCGTTGGTTCGGAGAAGCTCAGAAATTTCAGGAAAAGCAAAATTGGATTTCCCTGGTGTTTGAAAGTAAGCAATAGGTGAAAAGCTTTTCAAACTTCTAGAAGTAGGATATTTTCTTCTTGCTCCGGTTCCCCTATATTTTCTTGCAGAAAAAAAATTTTTTAAGGTTCTTCTCGGGTGTTTGCTGCTCTTATCGGCTCTCAATAGCCTTCATAAGGGATGAAATAGCCTCAAACGTCAATCAATCAAAATGGAACCAACTGCGAAATATTATTTGCGTCGGATAAGCAATATTCCAGCTCTCCATAGACCCAAACTTTTGATTCGTGTGACTCATGCGATAAGGGGCTCCTGCGATAACTGTGATGAACAATGATCCACACGTGCAGTTAAATTATTTATTTTAAATAATATTCAAGGCCGTATTATCGTACAAAATTGAGTATTCAAATGCAAAGAAGTTGGACTTTTCACTAGATTGAAATATTCGTAGAAAAGATAAGTCATGAAGAAATAATTCGGATTTCTTTTAATCTACGGTGTACGTTCCAGGAAATCAAAATATGTTATTGTTCGAATAGAAATTTTTGCTTCGGTTTATTCTTGACTCGACGATTATCCAGTTTTCGTGGGTTAGTTGCATCAGCCTTGTGACCAGGGCACAGTCGACGGATTAATTATAAGACACCGAGCCAACCACCAAATTCATTCAAAAATTCTTGAGCGATTTCGTACGACGATAAAGGGAGGAAAGATTGTAGAAGAAGAGCTTTCTGCAGAAAAAAAAACCGATCAGGATTTTCATCATTCAGATACGTATACGAAAAACCGTACGAAGTGACGCATCCTAAAATCGAATAAATAAGAGAATAACAATCGATCTTAGAGCACATAACTGATTTTGTTAAATATCTAAATGGTAATTTATATTAATTTATCATTAAGTTCAGAAACCACTATTTAGAATGTCTTTGACTGCTGATAATTACAAAGTAATATACTTGCGTCTATTATGGCCAGCCATATATCATCCGAATCCAGAAATCGTAAGACTTGCAGCAACATTTAAAAATGAAGAATTTTCTGTTTGGGTCAAACCTACAAAACCGTTTAACCGTAGAGCGAAAATAAGTTGGCACGGTTTGAAAGCTGAGAACGGCGAGTTGTTTCTCTGGGATCAAATGCTCGAGACTACTGTTGACTTGAAAACGGCTTTAACGAGGTTTTATAAATTTGTCACATCATCACCGGGGCCAGTTTTACTTGTTACTCACTCTTCAGGAATCGAGTTAATGCTCCTTTCCAAAGCTATCCGCAAAATTAAGATGGCGGATAAGTTTGAGGGTGTTATTCAGCGTGTTGTGGATACTGTGCCGATATTTGAGAAAAGGTTTCCAACTCTGAAAGGCGGAAGTCAACTCACGTTAAAAGCTTTAATCTTCTATCTGCAAAAAAAACAATTTAAAGAGTCAGTCTTGGATATATCATATGAGTTGAGATGGCTAATACGGCTCGTAACCGAAAACGACGTATCAACTTCTGAGTTGATTGAGAATAGCGAATCTTTTAAAGAAATTTTACTGAGGCCTTCGAATTATTTACCATTCTTCTATAATCCACTTTATATGCAAGACTTGTGTATAATAATAGATTATTACACGGTAAGAAACGTAGAAAAAACAGGAATTTCAATTTCGAAATTGAAAGAGTTATCTCAAGAAGATGATCCGATGGTACTCCATGAATACGTTAACAAACAGAATTTTGAGAAAACCGGTCGAAGGGTTTGTCTCCGTACAACACAAAAAATATTTGATTTTTTGAAAAAACGACGTGCCCATGACTACGGAGATCATTCAGTCAACACAGCGCAGGAAGGAGTTGTTGATGAACCGGGTTCTTCAACAGCGGCACACAAAGAACAACACGCCGATTATTCGTTGCTCGGAAGACAGAATGAACTTATCGATGATCCGGACTCAATTATGGAAGTACTAGGAATACCAAACGACAGCGATCATTCCTGCGCCAGACAGAAAGCACATGGCATAAATTTGTATTCAGAAGCAGCCAACGATTATCCATTCCCCAACCAATATGACGAACTTACCAATGAACTGAATTGGAACATAGAAAGACAGGAAGCATCATATAACAACGATAACTCATTGATCAGACAACCGCAAGAAAGTGTCGATGATGTCGACTTCATTATGGAAGAAGCGGAAGCACCATACCCCAGCGGTCGTTTACTCACAACACATGAAGAAAACAGAAACGCTGAAGTCCCATTATTTAACAAAGAACAGAAAGCACAATACAACGCCGACGATTCATTCGTCGAAGATCAGGAAAAACCTATCGATATTATGGACTTATTGAGAGAAGAACAAGGAGTAGGATTCGACGGCAATTATCCATTGAACCCTGGGCAAGAAGGAGCTGCCCGTGCCATTGATGTTTACCCAGAAGGACAACAAGTATCTAATAATTATCTATTACCCAACCAATATGACGAACTTAACAATGAACTGAATTGGTACATAGAAAGACAGGAAGCATCATATAACAACGATAACTCATTGACCAGACAACTGCAAGAGGGTTTCGATGATGTCGACTTCATTATGGAAGAAGCGGAAGCACCATACCCCAGCGGTCGTTTACTCACAACACATGAAGAAAACAGAAACGCTGAAGTCCCATTATTTAACAAAGAACAGAAAGCACAATACAACGCCGACGATTCATTCGTCGAAGATCAGGAAAAACCTATCGATATTATGGACTTATTGAGAGAAGAACAAGGAGTAGGATTCGACGGCAATTATCCATTGAACCCTGGGCAAGAAGGAGCTGCCCGTGCCATTGATGTTTACCCAGAAGGACAACAAGTATCTAATAATTATCTATTACCCAACCAATATGACGAACTTAACAATGAACTGAATTGGTACATAGAAAGACAGGAAGCATCATATAACAACGATAACTCATTGACCAGACAACTGCAAGAGGGTTTCGATGATGTCGACTTCATTATGGAAGAAGCGGAAGCACCATACCCCAGCGGTCGTTTACTCACAACACATGAAGAAAACAGAAACGCTGAAGTCCCATTATTTAACAAAGAACAGAAAGCACAATACAACGCCGACGATTCATTCGTCGAAGGTCAGGAAAAACCTATCGATATTATGGACTTATTGAGAGAAGAACAAGGAGTAGGATTCGACGGCAATTATCCATTGAACCCTGGGCAAGTAGGAGCTGTCCGTGCCATTGATGTTTACCCAGAAGGACAAAGAGTAGCCAATTATGAGCCGTTTCCCGAACGGGATTCGCTTGTAGAAGATCAGGAAACCCCATACGATGGAACTTATTCATTCGGCAGAAAACAGACAGAATTTGTCGATGAACTGAACTCAGTTACGGAAGACCCGAGAGCACTGTACGATCACTCACTCACCAGACATCAGATTGAACGTGAAGCAACTGGTTATTCTCCATTTTTCGCACAATACGATGAACTCACCAATGAACAGGATCCAAGTGACCGAGGATGGAACCGAGAAAGGAATCACGAATTTGATCCTTTTTACTGGAGAAATTACCAACAGCAATAAGTACGTGATCGGTGTATTGTTTCCTCAATCATTAACACAGTTCAAAATAAATAAAAATGTCGAACCGTAAATAACTTTGATCGATTAATTGAATTTTTTTCAAAAAATTGTCATATGAAAAAGTAATAAATCAAACGAATGAATTAATGAGGTTGAAGCGTATCTTATGTTAAAACTATTTTCCAACTTTGTACACTAAAATTTTTTAAACAGAAAGCTTAAGACAGTATTAAACTTCTAGCGGGATATGCCGATGATTCACCGTCGTGAAATTGAGATATTTATTGTTGAAGTTTGCAATTTTTTGAAAGCTTCCATAAGAGCCCATGTTTAACCTTGTCATTTTCCACAATGAATATCTCGATTACTAGGCGGTGAAACCTCTTCAAATTTTTCACACATAATTAAGCGCTATTCAAGAAGATTCACGTAAATTTTCAATTCATTATTTTGGAATAATAAAATCTAATGTATTTTTCGTATGACGTCCAATATATATCGCTTCAACTTCCTTAACGAACATTGTTCCGTAGGAAGCGGTGAAAAATTAGTATATTACACCACAAGGGCAGGAATATCAAACTTTCTGCCCGTGTGGTGTATACTATTTTTCTTTATAGCCGGTCGAAAGTACGTTTCTTCCGAAATACGCAACTATCGATAGAAGATGTTTTGATGCCTGCCCCCGACATTTGCTGCACGAGCGAAGCGAGTGCTGCTTGTCGGGGGGGGGGGGGGGGGGCAGCAGGAATAAAAAAAACTAGATATTAGCAAAGATAATTAATATGAATATTTGCATTCCTATGAACCTGAAAATAGATCATTATTCCGAACGACTATATTCATTTTATCAGCCTGGTCGCTTTATTTTTGGCTTTCACATTGATTTTATCTGGAAGGATAAACGTATGTTATTCGTTCGGATTTGTACTGTTTTGATAATAGTGCTTGGAAATAATATGGCATTTCCATAACATATTTCCGAATGAATAACATAACCTTATTCGTACGGTTTGCAGATGACTAGACACAACCTTTCAAAAAACACGTAAGTAATATCGGTTCAAACGTCAAAAGTCAAAAGTAAAAAAAATAATTACGTCAAACCTTTCGAAATGCAGAAAAAAGTTTTTGCTCCCGCCGAGACAAATGAAGCGCGTGCAGTTTTGACAGCGCAGAAATGTTATCTTTCGACTGAGGTGTGCAGAGAAAAATTTTTGCGCCCGCTGTCACAGCGGGCGTGTTTTTTTTTTTACCAATGCAGGAATGTTGAACTTTCGGCCCTGAAATCGGGGCCGAAAATGCGTACTTTAGACCAAGGTATGAAGAAAAATAAAATACGCTCAAAAGAAATCGCTATATACATATATAAAATAAATGAATTATAATCTTGTTTTAGTAACGAGAAGAAAATAAATGAAGAGTTAGTTCATCGCGAGACTTCGAGCGATATACACGTAACATTTAAACGTGCAGTACAAACGTTCAATATTAATTTATATTTCAATACAACATTTCACAACTAATCACAATCAAATACGGCAGCGATCGGTCTGGCCAGCCGATCCAAAGCCCGAAGTCTGACCCTCGATAAAAGCGACTTTTACTAAAATCCATAGGAGTCGAGAATAATATCCTCCTAATCTTCATGACACTTTTACATACTACACATATTCGCATCATAATTTGTTTGGGTTTGTTAATCTTTTGTTAAATTTAATTCGTTCAATAAATTGGGTTTTTTATGCCATAAAGGCTTTTTCCCAAAACCTTGTTTGTTAATTATTTCTATTATATTATTAGTTTTCTCGTAACATAAAAACAAAATAAAAAAAGAAACTTATTTATATACAAAACAAACATCAACATAAATCGAATGGAAATAAAATAAAGCTGTGTTATCCCACCAACAAAAAACGTGTGAATGTGTGTTATTGGTCCTCTCCCACCTCGGAAGACTCATTCAATCATTATTCTGAACTTCGTACAGCAGTTTCTCCTTATGAAAAAAAAAAAAAAAAAAAAAAAAAAAAAAATGTCGAACATTGTCGGATTCTCTTGGCATTTCCTGCTTCTCGTTCGCAGACCTTTTTTTCGTGCTTCATTACCCAAAAAACGTCGAATGTTTTTGGGCTTGTTCGAATATATTTAGACTTGTTTAGGTTTTGGTTCGTTTCAATATGTTCATGTTTCTTTCGGGTTTGCTTGGGCTTGTTTAGGCTAGTTTGAACTTGTGTGGGCTTATTAGGGTTTGGGTTTGTTCGAGCCTGTTTGAGTTTGTTAAATCTAAATTTTCCTATGAAATAATTTTAAAAGAGTAACATAATTTCGAAAAAAGTTTCTGTGATGTTTGATAACAAATCTGACAGTTTTGCTAGAAAAATGGCAAACATTAAAATTCTACGATCGAGTCGATTAACTGTGAATAACTTTCAAAAGAGCTGATATATCACATTACATGACAACAGATCTTTTTTTATAGAGTGTTCGATTCCCTACAAAAATCTGTCATAGGAATATTGTACATTGGCACATTCGTGAGTTACAAAATTCGAAACTTGCCAACGATTATTTAAATGGAAAACAGAAAATCTGAGATCTGCACAGGAATCCATGATACTGGAAATATTGAGGGCTATTCTTTAGAAAAAAATGTCTTTTTGACGCACCCCCTAATAAACATATACCAAGAATTTTGAGATGAATGTTTTTTCAGATTCTTTCAAGAAGCTAATAAGTTATAAAGTTGGAGTACTTATCGCCATAAAATGAAGAATTATCTTCTTAAAGCCTATAAAGAGATTTATTATGATTGTCATGAATCTTTACTCGTAGCATCATCAAATAACAGAATAATAAAAAAAAATGATTCTATTAGAAATTTGTCGATAAACTAGAGAGCTGACGAAGCGGGCAGCTGGTATACAAACTAGCACGCTTCAAAAGTTTTTGTCAAGTACGAGCGATTCTGTGCGAAAATTACAGTCAACAAAAAATACAAGCACATGTAACAGTCAAAGTTGAAGCGTTTGGACACTTAGCACGATGTACAGTTGCTACACTTGGAGAGTTTCAACGATGGAGAGTTGACACGATGTCGAGTTAATACCTCGCCCATTTCACTCTTGCAGACATTCCTGTTAGATTAATTTGGAAAGTTCTGGAGCTCGACAGAAAATCATTCACTTCAAAAAACGGTTCTGTTTAATCTCATCATGGACTTATAGAACAAATTTTGAAATTTATTATATTAGATTTAGGACAAGTGGACGCACGTACACATACACACCGCGGGTGTGTGAGTTTAATTTTATAAAATTTAGTATTTAAAAAAACACCCTCAACTGTTTGTCTTCGTGAGAGGGTGTAATGCAGAATGAATAAGGTAGCATTACAGGTAGTTTTTTTTCAATACATAACATTATTTTTTTAACTTAACTCGCATAGAATTCAAACCCCCACTCCTATATAGGATTATGACGTAAAATTCCGTTTCGTCAGCGTGAAGCACCGGAGAGACCAAACACTCGTGATGTGTATGTCCACCCAGCCTAAAATGCCCCGTTTCACCATGTTTCGCCGTATTTCCAAAAATTTAAAAACTCCAAAATTAAGTTACGGTTATAGAGGAAATGTCAACCTCCCCCGGCCGAATATCATTAGTGGAGACTAATCAAAGTAGTTTATGCTGAAAAATAAAAGTCTGCATCGATTTTCAGAATGACGCTGAAGTTTCCAACGTTGGAGTCCACCGAAATGATCGAAAAAAACTCTCCAATAATTCCAGTAATTCTCCTATTTTGTTCCCTGCCAAATTTGCGATTCGTTGTTTTTCAAGCTGCACCCAACGATTCGTGAAATAAAAAATTGGTGAATTTCAAACGTTTTTTTCGTTCATTTCGTTGGACTCCAACGTTGGAAACTTCAACTTCGTATTTTCAGAAAGATAAACGAACTGAATAAATACCAAAATTAACATTGGTTGAGAAGAAATATTCTTCAAAATAATTCAGAATATTCTCGAATTAATCGAAACTTGTGGACGTGGCATTCATTTTATCGTTGCCCTTAATTTTGCGTTTTCTTTTTAATACTTGACGTCAAGACGCTAGCGCGTCTCCAGATTTCGAAAGTTCTGGAGCTCTGCAGAATATCATCAGTGGTGAGTAATCAAAGTAGTTCGTGTTAAAAAAAAGGTTTGCATCGATTTTCAGAAAAGTAACCAAATTGCATAATCACCAAAATTAGCAAACACGAACGTGCCTTAACATACGAACACACATATTTCGAATGAACCAATTATATTGTTAAAATTCTAGAACTCCAGCCATCGAAAAGCTGAAAACAAAACATTAGAAAAAGTGATGTTAATTAAACGAAACGATAAGACGAATCTTTTGAAAAAGGACCTTGGTCAGTATCGCACTAACTGTTGTCAAGACTTCGCAGAAAATATTTTACAGATAGAAAAGCTGCGCGTGATCTTAGAAGAGAAGAAACATTTTTTGAGATTTTCCAGAATATTCTCGAATTAACCTCCAGAGGACCGGAGATCAATATATTGATTCTATTGTAAAATCACTATTTTTCGGTTATAAAAAAGATCCGGGGGGGTTTCGGGGTCGCTGATCACGAATCTGGAGTGAAACTTGGAAAATTCACATACCCCGCCTTTCCCTCACCTTTCTAAACATTTCATTATTTGACAATACCGAAATTGGATGAAAATTTAACTGCGGGGGTTTTGGGGTCATCAATTACGAATCTAGGGTTAGATTTGACATATTCATTCCCTTTCGTCCTTTTCAAATAGCCATTTTTTAAAGAATTACATACAATTTTGTTTTTCCTCGTGTTTAAATAAATACTATCTGGTTCCGATTAATAACTTTATTCTATTAACAGATATAATAAGTGTTTGTTAAGTTTGAAAAAAAAACAATATATTTGTAAAAAGAAAACATAATATTGTATGGATAAAAGTTAGCTTTTTTGAAAACTGATAAACGTTCCACAATCATAATGAGATCACTTGGTAAGTTGAGTAAATTGAAAACACCGATCGGATTGCGGTGATTTCTGGTTCTGATTGATACTATAAATTAAAAGTCATTAACTATTCGAAATGGGAATAAAAATAGTTTAACTTGAAATTATATTTATGAACGTTAAACGAAACGCGAGAAAGATCTTTTTTTTCAGAAACTGTTTATATAAAAACGGAAGAGAGAAGAGAGACAGTTTGTTTTCAGTTTCCTTGAAAACTAGAACGAGAATCGATCGTGGTTTTACCATCAGCGACTATAGACCTTCCTTATCGAGAGTGTCCCTCTGTACTTTTATTACTAATTAACTATTTCGAACACTTCAAAATTCTGAGCTTCTGAAAAACAACACAAAACTGTGTTTGAAATATTTTTCTCGTCTTTACGTGACTAATACTATATCGCTCTGAGAGAGAAGTGGGGAAGACCGGGACAAAAGCGAAACAGGGTACTTCGAAAGATGTAGAAATTTTATCTTTTTCATTTTTGCAATTTAGTATATTTTTCCAGAACAAGAAGAATAAGGAATATTTTCAGAAAATCATGAACAGGAACAAAAATTTTGAAAAAAATGAAAATTGGAACAAATGAGAGATTTTGAAGAAATTCTGATTTTTTTCTCTGCTCTTCAAAAGAAGTAACCATCCAAAAGATACATTGTATGAAATTGCAGTGATGAAAATAGATTCAGCAATTTTTATAAGGGATGAAATGGCCCCTCAGAGTCAGGCATATTTTCAACTGGTATATTCTTTGACGACCGAAACGCCAGTCAATCAAAATCGATCTAACTGTGAAATATTATTTGCGTCGGATAAGCAATATTCCAACTCTCCATAGATTCAAACTTCTGATTTGGGTGACTCATGCGATAAGGGGCTCCTGCGATCACTGTAATGAACAATGATCCACATGTGCAGTTGAATTACGTATTTTAAATGATATTCAAGGCCGTATTATCGTACAGAATCCAGTATTCAAATGCAAAAACGTTGGACTTTTGATAGTCGATATTTCGAAATTTTCAAAGTTGTCATATCAGATTAGAGAAGAGGAAGTAATTCGAAATTCTTATTTCCGATCGACTATTTACTCGTATATTTCGACAGTTTTCATTTCAAGTGCAATTTTAACAGACCGTACGAATGTAAAAAGTTCATATTTTCGAATTCAAAATGGAGAGTAGTCGTTTTATAGATAGACCAGAATATTGAGTAGCAAAATGTTGAAAGTGAATTTTTGGAGCCTATAAAACTTAGATATGCACAATAGCGATGGCTCGAAAAGGCGAAAGTCAAAATGGTCATGTTTCAAATTGGAGATCACCGATCTGAGTAAATGGGAGAGTGAGGCGCGTGTATTTTGAGCTCCGCTGCATTTCTTTATTTTGATCGATCGACTTAAGGGTCCGACAAAAGCAGCACTTTGAGAGTACTGTTGGAAGTTCGAAAGAAAGGCGAAGAAGAGAGAATTCGCAGAGTTGAAGGAGCATATTATGGGGGAATAGGGATAATGAGAAAGGGCGACAATAAAGTTGGGAAAGAGAGAGAAGGAGAAAGTTGGGCAAGGGGGGCAAACAGTAAAGTATGAGTATAAGAAATGTAACAAAAAGGAATATGATTGTTTTTTATTTTTCTTTTCCGTTTTTTTAACTTTTATCTGGTGTATAAAGTGTGTGGGAGAAGAGAGGTGGATGTACATAAAATGTTGTGAAGCCTAAAAGGCAAGAATGGCTTTAATTAATAAATAAAAAAAAAGTATTTTGATCGATCGACTTTCTAACGTTTCGCAATTTTGATCGTTCGACTTTTCGGTCTTTCGGTATTTCGACCTCAGTAATATTGAGTCTTTCGTTATTATATTTTCGAAATGGTGAATATTCACAGTATTGCTGACTGTAATAATTTATAAATTGAAATAGTGATAGTCGAATTTTCGAAAAATTCAGTCGTCTTTCTATGGGCAATTGCTACATTCTATTTTCGATGTAAACATCCTTCGAACCTTGGAGTTCCCACTTTATTTATTTTCGACATTCAAAGCTCTAGTTGAATTGATCTGTCTCCATATTATCATTCGGTGTTTATAAACTCGAGATTTCAGCTGTTAGAAATTTTACTCATTCTAATACTCTATCCCCACTCGGACATTCACAGATTGAAACGTAGAAAAGATAAGTCATAAAAAATAACTCCAATTTCTTTGAATCTACAGTGTACGTTCCAGCTAGAAAAAATATGTTATTGTTTGAATAAAATTTTTCACTGCGAACGGTTTACTCCTGACTCGAAGTTATCCAGTTTTCGTGGATTAGTTGCTTCAGTCTTGTGTCAGAGCACAGTCGACGGATTAATTATAAGACACCGAGCCAACCACCAAATTCATTCAAAAATTCTTGAGCGATTTCGTACGACGATAAAGGGAGGAAAGATTGTAGAAGAAGAGCTTTCTGCAGAAAAAAAAACGATCAGGATTTTCATCATTCAGATACGTATACGAAAAACCGTACGAAGTGACGCATCCTAAAATCGAATAAATAAGAGAATAACAATCGATCTTAGAGCACATAACTGATTTTGTTAAATATCTAAATGGTAATTTATATTAATTTATCATTAAGTTCAGAAGCCACTATTTAGAATGTCTTTGACTGCTGATAATTGCAAAGTAATATACTTGCGTCTATTATGGCCAGCCATACATTATTTGGATCCAGATATCCTAAGACTTGCAGCAACATTTAAAAATGACGAATTTTCTATTTGGATCAAACCTACAAAACCGTTTAACCATAACACGAGAATAGCTAAGTTTGGTTTGAAAGCTGAGAACGGCGAGTTGTTTCTCTGGGGTCAAATGCTGCAGACTACTGTTGACTTGAAAACGGCTTTAACGAGGTTTTATAAATTTGTCACATCATCACCGGGGCCAGTTTTACTTGTTACTCACTCTTCAGGAATCGAGTTAATGCTCCTTTCCAAAGCTATCCGCAAAATTAAGATGGCGGATAAGTTTGAGGGTGTTATTCAGCGTGTTGTGGATACTGTGCCGATATTTGAGAAAAGGTTTCCAACTCTGAAAGGCGGAAGTCAACTCACGTTAAAAGCTTTAATCTTCTATCTGCAAAGAAAACAATTTAAAGAGTCAGCCTTGGATATATCATATGAGTTGAGATGGCTAATACGGCTCGTAACCGAAAACGACGTATCAACTTCTGAGTTGATTGAGAATAGCGAATCTTTTAAAGAAATTTTACTGAGACCTTCGAATTATTTACCATTCTTCTATAATCCACTTTATATGCGAGACTTGTGTATAATAATGCATTATTACACGGTAAGAAGCCTAGAAAAAACAGGAATTTCAATTTCGAAATTGAAAGAGTTATCTCAAGAAGATGATCCGATGGTACTCCATAAATACGTTAACAAACAGAGTGTTGAGAAAACCGGTCGATGGGTTTGTCTCCGTACAACACAAAAAATATTTGATTTTTTGAAAAAACGACGTGCCCATGACTACGGAGATCATTCAGTCAACACAGCGCAGGAAGGAGTTGTTGATGAACCGGGTTCTTCAACAGCGGCACACAAAGACCAACACGCCGATTATTCGTTGCTCGGAATACAGAATAGAATTATCGATGAACCGAACTCAGTTGTGGAAGAACTGGAAACACCAAGTGACAGCGATCATTCCTGCGCCAGACAGAAAGCACAATGCGCCAACTGTACGTCTACCGGGGATCAGAAAAAACCGAGCGATATTTTAGACTCGTTTAACGGAGATCAGAGAGTAAGATTCTACAACGATTACGCTTTCAGCCCCGAACAGGAAGAACTTATTCGTGCTATAGATTTATATTCAGAAGCAGTCAACGATGATCGATTTACCAACCAATACGATGAGTTTACCGTTGACCTGAATTCGTTTTTTGGCGAACAGGAAGCATCGTATAGTCGGCCTTCTTTATTAACCGTGCAGGAACAGGAAGAACGCGTCGATGAACTGGATTCAATTATGGGAGAACCGAGAGCATCATACGACAACCATGATTTATTGAGCACCGGACAGGAAGGACTTGCTCATGCCATGGATTTTTTTACAGAAGGACAACAAGCAACTAATGCTTATTTATTTCCCAACCAATATGACGAACTTACCAGTGAACTGAATTCGTACTTAGAAGGACCGGAAGCATCATATAACAAGGATAACTCATTGACCAGGCAACCGCAAGAAAGTGTCGATGATGTCGACTTCATTGTGGAAGAAACGGAAGCACCATACCCCAGCGATCGGTTACTCACAACACATGAAGAAAACAGAAACGCTGAAGTCCCATTGTTTAACAAAGAACGGAAAGCACAATACAACGCCGACGATTCATTCGTCGAAGGTCAGGAAAAACCTATCGATATTATGGACTTATTGAGAGAAGAAGAAGGAGCTGCCCGTGCCATTGATCTTTACGCAGAAGGACAAAAAGTGGCCAATTGTGAGACCTTTCCCGACCTGATTTCGTTTGCAGAAGATCAGGAAATCCCACACAATGGAACTCACTCATTTGACAGAGAACATACCGAATTTGTCGTTGAACTGAATTCAGTTACGACAGACCTGAAAGCACTGTACGAACACTCACTCACCAAACATTAGGTAGAACGAGAAGCACTTATTCTCCATTTACCGGACAATACGATAAACTCACCAACAGAACAGCAATAAGTACGCGATCGGTGTGTTGTTTCCTCGATTATTAACACAATTCCATAAATAAAACTGTAAAATTATCCAATTTTGTAAATAACTTTCATCTATTAATTGAACAATTTAAAATAAATTGTCATATAAAAAAGTAATAAATCAAACGAATGAATTAAAGAACATAAATCGAATAGAAATAAAATAAAGCTGTGTTATCCCACCAACAAAAAACGTGTGAATGTGTGTCATTGGTCCTCTCCCACCTCGCAAGGATCATTCAGTCATTATTCTGAACTTCGCATAGCAGTTTCTCCGTATTAGAAAAAAACAACATTATTTGTTGTTTCTAATTATACTGCAAAGAAATTTATTTGGAATGAGTAATCCCAGTGGCGCGAATGAAGATCATCCAAATTTTCATGACATGCTTATTCAAGAGCAATAATTCGATGTGACGTTGATCCATGGTAAGTGATACATGTTTATTTTATCGGCTCATAAAGGCTTTTATAGGAGCAGAAATGGCCCACGGAATTTCGCACACTTCTAACTGGCACATTAATTGATCCATATGAGAGACTTCAATCAATTAAAATTTAAGGATTTGCGAAATGTTCCTTGCCAAATAAGCAATCAGGCAACTCTTCATCAATTCAAATCTTTGATCCATGTAACTAATGCAGGCCCAAGCTGTTTTTATCAATCGTTCATACGTGTATTTGAATTACTTATTTGAAAATATATCAGAAATGTAGAAATCGTAATTTACTGTTTAATTACGAAGCTGATATGCGAGATTCCTTCAAATGATTATAAGTGTAAAATCCTTATTCGCTGTGTGCAAGATTGACAGCACTCTCTAGTGACTCCGTAGCCACAGTTTTTCTGATTTATTTCCTGGGTCATTATATATCTATATATAATATCAAAATTATCCCTTCCAGCGTAATGCACTATCGAAAAAAAAATCAGGAGCCAAGACCACCAAAAATTGTAGAAATCTCATTACAAGTTGTTTAGATTATTTTAGTCACATGAGCTGCTGTAAAGAGCACAGTTTTTATTTCTCCCTGGATCGTAATGGCTGCAACGAAAGGACGATCCACCTTGAATTCATTAGTTCCCGGCGGAACAGATGGAGTTATTCTATTAGATCTTATGGCGTCCTCATTATAAAATGTTCTTGGGGATCGAGTTATTCGGTCTGATCCTTCGAAGTTCATCTCGTTATAAAATACTCCTGGACACAAAAAACATGAAATTAGATCAGTTTTGTTATTGTTTCAACTTTTTACATATTTATATTGATAATTTGAAATACATTCCGGAGATGTACTCGAATATTGGAGTAACGAATGATCAACTGTTTTATTTCCGTATAAATAGTATATTACGCACCATAAGGGCAGAAAGTTTGATATTCCTGCATATGAAGAAAATTTCTTCATACCTCGGTCGAAAGTACACACTTTCGGCCCCGATTTCAGGGCCGAAAGTTCAACATTCCTGCATTGGTAAAAAAAAAACACGCTCGCTGTGACAGCGGGTGCAATAGTATATATTACACACCTAGGGAGGAAAGTTTGAGGTTGTCTAATTTCACTCCCGTGGAGTGTATACTATTTTTCAGCCCTCCGGGCGGAATGCGGCAACTTCGGCCCGCGCGCCCTGCGTCGGACAGAAAAATCGTATACACTCCACGGGAGTGAAATTAGACCACCTCAAACCGCGTGCTTATCACCCTCGCCTTCGGCTCGGGTGACAATTCTGCCCGCGGTTTGAAGTAGTCTATTTTCCCTCCCTCGGTGTGTAATATACTATTCTGTCCTCCGGGCCGAAGTTGCCACATTCCGCCTGCGTCGGACAGAAAAATCGTATACACACCTCGGGCAGGAAAAAGTAAAGCCTCAGACCACATGTGATCTGAGACTTTCCTTATTTTCCTGCCCTAGGTGTGTAATATACTATTTTCTACATTCCGAAAGGTTTGACGTAATTATTTTTTCTTCATACCTCGGTCGAAAGTACGCACTTTCGGCTCCGATTTCAGGGCCGAAAGTTCAACATTCCTGCATTGGTAAAAAAAAAACACGCTCGCTGTGACAGCGGGAGCAAAAATTTTTCTCTGCACACCTTAGTCGAAAGATAACATTTCTGTGCTGTCAAAACTGCATGCGCTTCATTTGTCTCGGCGGGAGCAAAAACTTTTTTCTGCATTCCGAAAGGTTTGACGTAATTATTTTTTTTACTTTTGACGTTTGACGTTTGAACAGATATTGCTTACGTGTTTTTTGAAAGGTTGTGTCTAGTCATCTGCAAACCGTACGAATAAGATTATGTTATTCATTCGGAAATATGTTATGGAAATGCCATATTATTTCCAAGCACTATTATCAAAACAGTACAAATCCGAACGAATAACATACATTTATCCTTCCAGATAAAATCAATGTGAAAGCCAAAAATAAAGTGACCAGGCTGATAAAATGAATATAGTCGTTCGGAATAATGATTTATTTTCAGCTTCATAGGAATGCAAATATTCATATTAATTATCTTTGCTAATATCTTGTTTTTTTGATGCCTGCCCCCCCGACCAGCAGCACTCGCTTCGCTCGTGCAGCAAATGTCGGGGGCAGGCATCAAAACATCTTCTATCGATAGTTGCGTATTTCGGAAGAAACGTACTTTCGACCGGCTATGAAGAAAAATAGTATACACCATACGGGCAGAAGTTTGATAGCCCTGAACTGCGCGTCAAATGCCCTCGGCTTCGCCTCGGGCATTGTGACGCGCAGTGCAGGAATATCAAACTTTCTGCCCTTGTGGTGTAATATACTATTTTTACTTTTGACGTTTGACATTTGAACCGATATTGCTTACGCATTTTTTGAAAGGTTGTGTCTAGTCATCCGCAAACCGTACGAATAAGGTTATGTTATTAATTCGGAAATATGTTATGGAAATGCCATATTATTTCCAAGCACTATTATCAAAACAGTACAAATCCGAACGAATAACATACATTTATCTTTCCAGATAAAATCAATGTGATAAAAAATCAATGTTTTGATGCCCCGCCGTCGGGGCAGGCATCAAAACATCTTCTATCGATAGATGCGTATTTCGGAAGAAACGTACTTTCGACCAGCTATGAAGAAAAATAGTATACACCACACGGGACAAAAGTTGAAATCTCGGTCCTGCGCGAAAATTCAACTTTCGTCCCTTGCGTTTTATAGTTATACTAAAGTAAAAATACTCAATGAGAAATACTGACCTGTCGAATGCTGTTCACAGTACTGGTTAACAATTCACTTGCGAATTCAAACTTTGGAATAGAAACACGAACCGTTTTTTCCTCGCTGTTCAACAGTCTTTTCATCAGGTCAACTTTTTTGAGATTGCAAGCAACTCTTTCCACTTGTCATTTTCATACTCGTTCGGCATTATTATGAACAGGCTCAGCGTATTTCGATTCTCAGTCGGATTGTTCTACAGAAAATGCTGCTTTTATCGATTATTTTGGATTAATTGCTATAAATTTGTAATTAATTGAAAAAAGTATTTGAAAAATTAGAAGTTTAGTCCAGAAGACTAAAAAAAAGATCTAAAGACGTAAAATGTGTAGAACAAATTTGAAGCAATTTTTTAACTGAATACAGCATCGTTTGGGAGGTACAACAAAAAAGAGAGAAATTCAAACGTTCGTTGACTCACTCTGAAGGGAAGTTCGATGAACTGTGCATTGCAATCGTCCAATCGTCCGATTCGAAAAAGGCCAATTTTTTTCACAGCCGGTACGACCACCCCAGCTCCACCAAGGGAATGGAAAGACATTCGTACTCCGAAATACTCATCGAACCCAGTCTTTCCAAAATCCTTTGAAGTGGACTGTATTCACAAAAAGTATCGCTGAATTGGATCCAGCAGATTCTGAAAGCGATAAATAAATATTCATTAATATAGCTTCTTCATAGAGGAAGTTTTGTGACGATGAAAAATTTTTTTTTCCAGCTTTCAATGTCAATATGCTCAAAATGTTCCAAAACATCGAAAAATCATATCTAGAAAAAAAGACCGGATGTGTGTGCGCGCGCGCGCGCGCGCGCGTGTGTGTGTGTGTGTGTGTGTGTGTGTGTGTGTGTGTGTGTGTGTGTGTGTGTGTTATGGCACTGCAAGATTCAAACGTTTGAGATACGGAGCTACCGTTTTGTACAGATGTTAATCTATACAAGCTTTTCATTCTCTGATAATTATATCAGAATTTGAAAAAAAATACGAATATGACGACGTTTTGAAATTTTCATAAAAATGGTGTCGACGCTCTAACTTTCGAAAATTTAGAGATTTATTAATAATTTTTTTTTTATAAATAGACTATCATAATAGGAAGGTTGGTATTGAATTTGGGGAATATCGGTTGAGCGGTTTAAATTTTACGAAAATATGAGTTTTTCAAAAAATCGTCTAACCGCTTCAATTTTTGGAAATTTTGTAAGATATTGTGTACAAGTCTGTACTTCCTCTATATTTCCCAGCAAAGTTGTCGGAATTATTTAATTTCAATGTAAAAATAGAAAAACAATGAAAATTGAAAGTTGCAAACTGTTTTTTTTTCAGATGGCTCGTCATTCAGTTGTTTTTTATGAATTTAAACAAAGAGATAAATTAAAGTTCGTAAAAGAAGTTAGAAAAATACATTATTTCCTTGTATACAAAAAAAATGTTGCAAACTAAAATTTGCAAATTGCTTCCTCAAGATGGTCAAGATGCACGGTGCTCAGGATGCACGATGCTCAAAGCTGACTCTATGAGGAAGCCAAAATGTAAAATATAGCACCTCATAGAGTAAGCTTTGAGCACCGTGCATCTTGACCATTTTGAGGAAGCAGTTTAAAAATTTTATTTAACACTGCCATTGAGCTGCTTGAAGAATTTGAATTTTATCGAAAAATTGTCATCGGAGTGTCTCCAATCCACTCGTCCGATCCAACAAGAAAAATCTATAATTCAAGGATTTTGTTGCCAAAGTTCAATTGTTTTAATGAATTCATTAGCTTACGTGGCCGATAGAATTCAGTCAATTGAGTTTTTGTTTGAGCTTCTATCCAATCTTCAATACGTTTGGCATCCATAACTTGATTCATTAATGGCACAGCTTCGATTTCCCCATTGAATGTGTTTCAATGAAGATTTCAACATAATGTTGTTTCGGTTCGACTCCATTGGAAGGAACGAATATTTTCGACGTTGTGCGAACATCAAGTTTCTGCAGTGATTTCAATCCAAGCATTTTTTCATTAAAGATCCTCGAGCGTAATTTCAATATCCCTGAACAATCTTATTTCTATGTAGCAAATTGAAGGGAAGCTTAATTTTTCACAAAAGAATTAAAATTAAATTAAAGATAAATTGAATAAAGTATTTAAAAAATTGATACTTTCAACTCACCGCCAAATTCGTTCATCAATTTACTGTAACTACGTTGAACGGACTGTACTTTGTCTTCCGAAAAACCAAGGCCGTTCAGGCATTTTATTTTTATCTGTCCAAAAGTCGCGCGACACACCATTCCCTCAAGAATAAGCTTAAGCTTAAGGGGAGGAAAACTTTGTTCGAATTCTCCACATTTTCCTGGGATGAAAGACGAAATTCATTGTGAAAACCATCGTAAGAGTACCAAGAATATTTAACAATAAAAAATTGTTTTCGTTGTACGAAAAATTTACATCGAATAAGAACGCGTCATTTTTTATGTGATTCGCGATGAGCTGGAGACCTTGTTCCTCTTCGGGATTCAGGAATGCCTGTGAATCAGCTGTCGCATACAACGCGACAATACCGATGACGTAAACTGTATAATAGAAAAAAGTTATTAGATCTTTTTACAAATATAAATGCGAAGGTGATGAGAGAAAAATGTTCGAACATTTGAGCGGTAAAAAATGACTTTCGTCATGGGAATTAATGATCGACACTGTGAATTATTTTCTCGTTCAATTCCCATCAGAGAGACTCGATTCCACGATAATATTGCAAAAATACCAAATAACTTTTTTGTAGAATATAAATATTCTATTCTAATGAAAATCTAATAGATAAAAATCTATTTTCTCACCATTCTAATTGGATCAAAATAGGTATATTGATTCACGAAAAAAACGACCTTTAACCTACTTACGGAACGCATGTCGCCCTGCCACGAGGTGAAACTCCACTACGATGAAGATCTAGTTGATGTATGATTGTAATCTAAAAAAATTTACCTTTCTTAAAGCCGAATGTTGACGAATACTGTTCATATAGAAAAGCAAATAATTTATTACTCCGAAGACGACATTCGACGAGGGAGAAGGTTTTATGTATTTAATTTTTTCAAACCGTTATACATGCGTGTATTTTTTCGTAACTTACGTTTATTGATCTCCCTCGTGGACTCCTAAATTTGAATGATATTTGCTTTTGATATCAATTTATTATCTCTGAATGAATATTGGCTCTCTCCAGCAATTGTACCTGCGACGTACATCAGACAATGTACGCGTTTCATCGACACACGCGCGCCTACCCATCGCATAACAAGTGATACGTATCAAGGTCGCGACATTTCCGAACTATTGGAAAATTGAAGAATTATGGGATCGGTGATGAGTTTCTTTTGGTTCTACGATCGTGACCATGAAAGCATGTAATTAAGGGCTCTGCTCTCATCAGGCGGGCAAAAAAAGACTATTTTCACGAATTTTTTTGCCCGGTGTAAATTATAAATATGGATATAAAAAGTATTAGGCCTAAAAATACACTCTTAAAATATACAAAAGAATTTTTTTTATTTTTATTTTACTCAGTTTTCGTACAGAAAAATGGGAAAGAAGACAGGTTCAAAAAAAAAATGGATGTGCGCTGTTGATAAAGTCTCTGGAATGAATGATCGGAGAAAAAAAAGATTCAATAAGTAAATGGCTGTAGCGCATATCATACGATTTTTGGTTTTTCCAAAAGTCACAAAATGGCGGCCATTTTTCCAAAAACTATGAAAAACACGTTTTTTCAAACGTTTTTATCAATAAAAAATAGTTTCGGTAAAAATTTCAAATTTCGTATGATATGCGCTATTGTTATAGTGATAAAGAACATGTTTTGGTAAGGATCGGTTGAATAGTTTCGGAGATTTTATCAACGGACCGTCCAAAAGGCGGTGCGTATTAGCGCGCTCAGATCTTTATAATATTTTCCTATGACACTTTTGAATATGTATACTTTCGAAAAATGCAATTAAAAAAGTCGATTTTTTGAAAATTCTAATTGGAGTAGCCCCCTTAACCAAAAATAGTGTGCAACGATGAATGCATATATCGCATCTTATAAGTGACACGCGGATGTATGAGTTGTTGTACGCACCCCTCTCTGAGTTTGAAAACTGTCACTGGACGTCATATCGACTCGTGACGAATCCCAATCGCGAGCCAAGAAAAAACTTTCCTCGCTTTCGAGGCAAAACACATGGCAGAATTATCAGAAAATTAGTTTTTTATATTGGCTTCAAATGGATTCAATACTTTGAATCCTCTAGAATACGAGGCAAAAAGGTTTGAATCTGGAAAAATTGTCGTCGTTCAAGCTCCTTCCCGAGCGTATCGGTCTACTTCGACCACGTTTCAAAACTTTGAACGCGATTTTTCGAAACATTATTGTTCTAATGAAAAGAGCACTGCTTCGACGATTTTCATTCGCTTTGTTTTGAATTTTCGACAATATCTTAAAAATAGAATTTCAAAGTTAAATACGTACGAAATTTTCGATAAGTTTTGAACGATTTCGTTGAATTTTTGAATTTCGAAACTCATGAGTAATCGAATAGGAGCGTTAAATGAAAAAAATCGAATTACCAGTTTGAAGAGGATTTACAAACGTGCAAAACGAGCGGTGGCTCACCTATCATTTCATCAACTGAAGTCACAATATTTTTAATGAAGTGATGGAGTGTGGCAAAATGAAAAAAATCCTTCGTTTCATTGAACAAAAAACTGAAGAATTATGTTCGTAATTGAAAAATGAAAAGACTCCGGGCGAAGCCTGTAGGCAGCATAGTTATTACTTTGTAAACGTGAATTTATTAACAAGTTCTATGATACATGGACATATGGCTGACTAAAACTTTGATGACAATTGCCATTATACTGAGAATCGGTATTGCTGCTGAATTTTTTTAACGCTAATCATTTCTGTTATCAATATCGTAAAAGAAAATTTATGATCGTGAAATCGAAGTGGCTTATTTGTACAACAATACGAATCAAGCTATCCCTGGAAGCGACAGGAAAACAAAAATTTAATATCAGAAACGCATTGTTTCTATTCGGTTTTGGGGAATGTTTTTTTTTTTTTTTTTTTTTTTTTCATCGAACCAATTTTCTATAAAAGATACTTGCGTAGGATGATATTTTAAAAAATAATACAAATGATTATTTGAATGTTGGATTTGATCGAAAATCTATTTTCAAATTGCAAATTAATTGGCACCTCGTTTCTTCTTTTTATTCAAATAATTTATTGACTCTATTTACTGTGAGGCCAATCTTCAAGAATTTTTTCCAGTAAAAAAGTGGCATTCCTACAAAACCAAATCTATAAAACTGCATTATGCGCTATTCCAATGGAATTAAAACTGATGCACTAAATTGTGAGAATTCAAACGCCCTGTTTTGCGACTTACAAAATTGCATGTCGCCTTGCAACATGATAGAACTCTACACCGACGAAAATCTAGTTGGTGTAAATTCGATCCCAAAAAATTCAGCGTTTTATCAGCGTTATTCAGCGTTTCCCCCCAAAAATGAAATTTTGCGTTTTAAAAGATAAGCTAGTTAGTCATTTCTCTCAAGACAGACCCAGAAAACATGCGATGTTAAAGTGGCACTTATTTTTTCGAATAGTTACACGCGTGTATTTTTCCACTGCGTACGTTCATATTAAATAAAGTCGCGAGACCCTGAATTTTTGAATAATTGATCGCGACATCGTTGTCGAATATTGCTTATCATATATATTGCCTCCAAACAATATAGACACTCTAGCATACAATTGGCCAATTTTATTAAGGACATAAGTCAGGCAGATTATACGTGCGATTGGAGCTGTGGCTTGCCTATCATTTACAAGAGACAGAGCGACGTGAATCAAGGTCGCGATGTTGTCGTACATTGCTATGAGAGTAAAATGAATTTTAAGTTTGTTTTCGTTCTGCTATCGCGATCTGACATCGAGGCGTATAGCTCATGTAAATGAAAATAGAATCGTGTTTTCAGGTTCAAATATAACACAAACTCAATTTATTGCCACTTTATCAAAGATACTGCAAAAGATAATAGGAGAACTATCTATGCGAGCGTTAAACGATTCGATTCCATATTAAATGAAGACCTTCGGTGGCGCACTTTCTTTTGAATAACTTTTAGTGTTAAGTGTAAAATAGTAAAAAAATGAGCATCAAAAATGTGTGTGAAAAATGCAACATTTTTTAATGAAATTAAAAAATCAGTAATTCATATATTTTCAATGCGTTAAGCTACAGAGGTCGAAGAGGTCGCGATCGAAAGAAAAAAAATAAAAAATACGTCACTTTGCAGTATTCTCTGAACTACTGTATTTTTTAAGGCGGGTGGATCACGAAATCAAAATAATCTGAATTTGATCAAATTTGGTGACAACATTCTTTGGCATCGAGTATACAAATACAATTTTTTACAAATTTTTTACATCGTTATCGAATAATTGAGCGTTAAATCAAAGTTCTTATGCACGAGATGTATAACTGTACATATATGTAAACTCTATGCTTATACACGTGAATTTTAGTGTTCGATTACTTCCTGTGTCCACGAAGATTTGTATTGTGACGGAATTACATTAATCAGCGATTCGGATTGGATGACCGAATAGCCATAACAAAAATTCCTATAATCAATTCGGACAAATAAGAGTTCCTGCCGTGCTCGATTGTTTTTATTGATTTTGCATTTAATTTTCAAGTGATACGAGAAAGATACATTTTTTCGACTGATCATCATAGACGTCAGGGCATTGCGAACTTGGCCGTCTAATTCTTCGGTTCTTCCCTCCCAATCTTGGGATCTTCGCACTCGTGAAATTAAGCTCAAATTGTGCCTGGTTTCCAGTGTATAATGTTAATATTGAAGGTTGGATGTCTAATATTTAATATTCGTTGTCAATCGATTCGGAAAGATTGTAATAGCCTCTCAGGCACTCGACAACTTTTGTGTATTGAAATACAGCCAGCCACAGTGTCTAGTACAGAATTGCTGCAGTTGAATTGACTATCTGCCATCGAGTCAGGGGTGTTTGATGCTCTCTCAAAAAATATGTAAAAAATCAACAAAATGAATTATTCTGCATTCGGTTGGTTGACGCGTAGGAGGTTGTCGCCTATTCCAGTAATATGGGCTGCGAAGAGCGTCGAGTTAATTTCCCCGTGAATTGTAACGACTGCAACGAACGGACGATCCACCTTGAATCCCTCAGTTCCAGGTTCAGCGAGCTCCCTCGTTGGATTTGACTCTGCCTTCATCTCATTTTCAGATGGTCCCAGCGATCGAGTCATTCGGTTCGTCTCTTCATCCATCTTGTTATATAATGCTCCTGGATAAAGATAAAAATGCAACATTGCATTTCACTGTTGTTATTTTGACTTTTTTAATGTTTCTCTTTCCGTCGAGAATCGCACTCATAAATTCTTTTCGGATAAAAAATAATTAAAGACTTGGAACTGACCACTCGATGCAGCGAAATCTATGCCGTGCTGAGTGAATCGCATCGCGATCTTCGACGCAGCTTCTCCCATATCTAAGGTTTCATACCGTGGAGTTAACATCGGAAAAGTGAGAACCGAATCGAGGGGCAGCTCTATGTAGAAAGACTGTAGACGGGGAAAATGTAAGCATGCTCGAGCACTTCAATTACTAAAATAAAATTACTCCTGGTGGAGAAGCTGACCTGTTGATTGCTCTTCGCACTGTTGGTTGACAGCTCACTTGAAACGTTGAACAACGGAATGGAGAAGTCGACCATTTTTTCTGTGCTGTTGGAAAGTCTTTGAGTCAGATTTACTCTCTTCAAATTTGAGAGAAACTCCTTCCACTTGCTGTTTTCATACTCGTTGGGCAATATGATGAACATGCTCAACGAACTGTCACCGATGAAGAGCGGATCGTTCTGTAAAAAAGCTCATATCGATTAAGCTGGTCAAAAACGTTCGATGCACTTTTGATCTCGTAAAGTGGTCTAAATTAAACTAGAACAAACTTACAGCAATATTGGGAAATTGATATACTTGCAACGATTTTTGCAAATTTTTAAATAAATTCGTCGAAAGTATTTGATATGGTTGACGTTTCTTTCGCGAAAAACGAAATTATTGAGATCGGTATCCATTTAAACGGATTTTCAAGATTCACCTCGAATGGAAGTTCGATAAACCGTGCGTTGCAATCGCCCAGTTGGCCAACTCGAAAGTTGGCCAGTTTTTTAACAGCGGCCACGTCCGTCCCAGCTCCGCCAAGCGGATGGAAAAACATTCGTGCTCTCGAATCTTCATTGAATAGAGTTTTCCAAAATCCTTTAAAGTGGATTGTATTTACGAGAAGCATCAGCGGCTTGGGTCCAGTGGATTCTAAACGGGATAAGTCCATTTTCGTGCATTATTTTAATTTAGAGTTGGCGTTTGGAAAAATATCTTGTATTTCGTTTCCAAACCATTCGTACGATCCAATAAGAGTTGATATTTCAACTACTTTGATGAAAATTAAACTTTTACGAGTCAATAACAGCTTACGCGGTCGATATATTTCGGTCAATGCAGTATGTGTTTGATTTTTTATCCAGTCTGCAACATATTTTATATCCAACGATCCATTGATAACTGGAATACTTTCGATTTCGGAATGAAATGCCTCTCTGTAGTATTCAACACGGTAAGGTGCCGGTTTGGCATCACCGGAAGGAAAGAAAATTCTCGATTTTATGTGAAATCCGAGTTTCTGGAATGATTTTAATCGAAGCATATTATCGTTACAACGCTTAGAGCGGGTAGTGTGAATTTTCGTAAAAATTAAGCTAGATCATGCTGTTGTGCCCGTACATCGCACTCATTAAAACAAATTAAGCACTCTCAGCGCAAACGCAGCAAGGGTGAAATATCGATGCTCCCGAACGAGCGCATCGACCCTCGATGTCAACATCGAAACTTCCAGAAGGAAATCTAGGTTATATTCGCACGAGAAGGGGAAAACCCCCAAATCTATAAAATTATCGACTTAACCCAAAATTCGACAGTCTTTGACGAGAATTGTAACGATTGGTCTCGAGGCAATAGAACCTCGAATTTGTAACTTCTTAAATAAACTTATTGTTAACTTGTTGTAAAAGTATCGAGTTGGAGTTCAGCTCTTTTGGCCTAAATCCCTTAAATACTCGTCCTTGATAACTCGTCCCTTCGCGACGGTCTTCGCGGACACAAGAATGCTCATAGGATCGTATTTTATGAGCATCTAAATTGGCTCGATTTCTACTTCCTAATTAAAGATATCCCTCTCAATTAATGTCAGAGTTATTAATTCAAAATTGTAAATACATTTTCTCAACTTATTTTTTGACGAATGAAATTACAAGCCATTAATTAAACGGGGATACATCACTGACCGGACTCGAAATTTTATCCGTCTCTGGCTAAAATACTGCAGTTTTTTATGTAAACAATCGCTTTAGAGAGCGCAAAGGAAAATGGATCGAAAAAAGATGTTAATAAAAAGACAGAAGGCTATGGCAGGAATGGCCCGAGCCAAGAAGAAAGAAAATGCCGAAATAAGCAAATGTGAGGTTACGAGTGCTCATTTTACCAATTTCGTTCTATTTTTAACGTACTATATCAAGAGACGCGGTAGCGGCTTGACGCCAAGTATTAAAAGAAAAAACGAGAGTGTAAAAGAAAAGTCAGCGCGAGCCCTGCCGCACTCTTATATACGCGAATATGTCGATTTATGACGTCATAACGTTTTTCAAACCGTTTCTTTATTACTAGTGAAACAATCGTTTAGAATCTTTCCCAGACTTTCATTGTTATTGTGCACTTTTTCATAAACTTCGTAACGAAGCGTTCATTCGTTACACGGAAAGGTGAGCGATTTTTTACGCATGGTCCCTAGACGCCTGTGTATTTTTTTTCATATTTAAACACGTTTATCTAAATAAACAAAAAGACCCTTTAAAATTTGGTACGCGTGTCAGTCGACTATCCATTGAAACTTTGTGTAAATTTCAAGACTTTCTTAAGACAATTCTTTCGTGCATGAACTGCCTTAAGGAGTTTCAGTACAGAAGTCAAAATATTAAGAAATTGATCAAATTTGGTGATAATGTTCTTCAACATCAAGTGCGAAAACTCAATTTTTTTCAAAATTTTCTTCTACTTAGTTATCGAGTAATTACGCATTAAAGCAGATTTCTCATGCCCGGAATGTATACCTATATATATGGAAACGCTATGCTTATACACGTAAACTTTAGTGATCAATTACTCGATAACTGTGTAGAAGAAAAATCTTAAAAAATTTGTGTCGTCAAATTTGGCACTAAAGAATATGTTCACCAAATTTTATAAAATTCTGAACTTTTTGAATTTTTTAATTTTTTTAGCATGGATTTGCATGGCAACATTGTATCGCCTGTACCGAAACTCCTTAAGCTGCTTTCCTCATCAAATATCGATTCAATAAGATATTGCGCAATTGATTTTTCATACTCACATCCAATTCGTTCGAGAAAAGACTGTAACCCATTCTAACGGACTCAGTTTTGTTATCGAAAAAACCAAGTTCTTCCGGACATCTCATTCTGATAATTCCAAAATTCACGTAACAGGCTATACCCTTAAGAATGAAGAGGCTCAAGGGGGCGGAAACTTTGTTCCAATTTGCCGTGTTTTCCTGCCGAAAAGATGAAATTAGTTTCAATTAAATACCAAAAACGGATGTTATTTTATTTCATTTTTTTCATAATCTCACGTCGAATAGGAACGAGTCATTGTTTATGTGATTCGCGATGAGCTGGAGACCTTCTATTTCTCCGTGGGAGAGTAAGGCATGCGAATTTATTATCGACGCATAAAACGTGATGATTCCGATAACGCGTGCTGAAAGAGAACTGCATTATTATAAATTCGTTTCTGGAATGAGATTTCGAAAGTTTATACGATAAATTATTCGAATATTTGATCCCATCGGGAGATTGTTTCCACCCTGAAAATTGTCGAATGGCACTCAAGGCTCTTCTTTTTCTCGTATTTCGTATTCTCTAAAGTGACTCGGTTCTTCAACAGTACGGCGAATATTGAGAGTAAAACAGATTGTAGAATTTTCGAAAAATCGATTTTTTTATTGGCTCGGAATGCACTTTGAACTCTTTTGATTAAAATTCGAATGCAATTTTTTTCGTAGAATTTTTAAGCTCCTCTACGAGAAAATCCCGCGGGAAAATTGGCCTCTTCGTTCGCTAAACACTCGCTAATGATACAAAAATGCATTTTTACTAAACCTTCTATGTCTAGTGTCTAGATTGAGTGTTTTTTAATTTTATTCCGGATCAATTATTGCAACAGTTGCGCTACGCGTGCCGCGGAGCACTTCGAATTCGACGAGTCTCGCGGAAGTGGCTCGGGTGTCGCTATTTTTAGATATTTTTCCATCACAATTTTTGAATGTCGAAAAAATACATTTTTCATGCAAATTTTGATGAAAATGTATGAACTGTATCGAGGGAATTCTCACGACCCTGTTTTTCGACTTACGGAACCGCATGTCGTTTCTACAGGATCGAAGTTCAAGTTCGTGTAACTGAAATTTCGGAAAAATTCGGGCGTTTATAAAGCCTGATTGCCTCCCATGAAATCGAATTCTGTATGTTTAAAAAAAGCTAATAAATCACTTGCCCGGGGAAGACCCTCGGTGAGAAAGAAAATGTAACTTGTGTAAGTTTTCCAAATAGCTACATGCATATTTTTTTCGTAACGCATGTTCATGAGCTATGCTCGTGAGATCTCGAATTTTAATAATTTTTTATTCTGAAATTGATGGAAAAGTATGCGTTCACCAAATTTATAGCCTCCAAATCTTCATTTACTTTCTTTAGCAAATACATTTTGACAGTTGTATTTGCGACCTGACTCAGGTAACATACACGTTGTACCACTGGAACAAGCGTCTATCCATTAATCACAAATGATAAACCAACGCGTATAAAGGTCGAAACATTGTCAGACAATGGATAAGGACGAAGAATTAAGCGATCGGTGATGAGTTTGTTTTCGTTCTACGATCGCGGTAAATATACGGAGTGCGTCTTTTCCCATGAATGATAATAAAATTATATTTATTTCATAATATGAACTGTTTCAATTGGTTGCCGCCAGCGATAGTCCGCTGGCCGGAGAAGCTTTAATTTTTATTCATTCCCCGAGTTATGAGAAACGAAAAAAACTATTTTGGCGAAAATTTTCGAGCAACGCGTTTTTTTAATAATTAATTAATTATAGTATTTCAGAAAATATCGTAAGTTGACGTATTTTTTATTTTATTTTTTCTTTCGATTGCGACCTCTTCGAGCTCTGTAGCTCAACGCGTTGAAGAGATATTAATTATTTATTTTTTAATTGCATCAAAAAATGGGTCGGACTTTCGCACACATTTTCGATGTTTTTAATAGTCTCCGAACCGTCAACCGAACGACATGTTCGGAGGATTCCAGTCAAGAGGAATAATTTTCTCATATATGCTCAGAAACTTGATAAAAATATTGTGCAATTGGTTGACGCGTGTAAAAAATAATAAACGAAGATTTTATACTTCCTTAAATATGACATGGTCTTTTCAGACGTCTTATTTGCCAAAAGAAATGACCAATTGAGTCTTTATTGATATTTATCGAAGTTTTTCTTTCAAGAATGTCGACCCTTGTTTCATTACTTCTCGAAAGTCTTTCGTCAGGTTTATTCTTTTGGGATTTGGAAGCAGCTCTTTCCACTTGTCATTTTCATACTCGTCCGGCATTATTATAATCATGCTCAGCGTGTTCTCACTGTCGGTCTGATTGCTCTGCAGGAAAAAAAAAGCTCAATGAGATTTCGAAATGCAACCTGAAAAATCTTACATTGTCTGACAAAAATTTCGAAAAAATTTTGAACAAATTGATGGAAATCTGTACTGAGCTGGCCAAAAGTATTTGTCTACAAAATAATTGAGATCGATGGCCATGAAATTATGACGATGAATCCTCGAAGGGTTTTTTTAGTATATTGGATACAAATTTAAAAATTCAAGGGATGAGGAAGAAATTCTAAAGCTCGAACAACCACCTCGAAGGGAATCTCAATGAACCGTGGGTTGCAATCGCCCCATCGAGCCTGTCGGAATCGACCTATTTTCCTCGTAGCCACCACGTCCGCTCCAACACCGTCGTGCTGAGAATGAAAAGGCATTCGTATCAGATATCTGTTGAACGGGTGCTTCCAAACTCCTTTGAAGGAGATCGTGTTAGCAAAAAATATTTGTGGCTTCGGCCCAGGAATTTCTAAAAGGAGTAAGTCTCATTTTCCATCAATTTAAGGGTGAATGATACAAAAGTCGAAATAATTAGAAATTGATCAAATTTGGTGATAATGTTCTTCAACATCAAGTGCGAAAACACAAATTTTTTCAAAATTTTCTTCTGTTTAGTTATCGAGTAATTACGCATTAAAGCAGATTTCTTATGCCTGGAATGTATACCTATATATATGGAAACGCTATGCTTATACACGTGAACTTTAGTGATCAATTACTCGATAACTGTACAGAAGAAAAATCTTAAAAAATTTGTATTGTCAAATTTGGCACTAAAGAATATGTTCACCAAATTTTATAAAATTCTGATCATTTTGAATTTTTTAATGTTTTTAGCATGGTTTAGCATGGCAACATTGTATCGCTTGTGCAATATATCCTTAAGGTATAGAAATATTTAATAAATTAGAGAAGTTGCAGAGTTTGAATCACGTCGAAAAATGAATGTTTGAGGGTCTTCGATCTACTCGTACGATTAAACGTAAAAAATGTTTATTTCGTTGAATTGTCGAAAAATAATTGCGCGCTGAATGCTTACGTGGTCGAAATATTTCAGTCAAATTATTTTTTGTCTGAGCGTTTATCCAACCGGCTACATATTTGGGATCGATCTCTCGAAATATCAGTCCAGCGGTTTCGATGTCCGCGTTCATCGCGTCCAATGCATTTTCGAAGTTGTTGACAAAAATCCGTTTTGGGGTCGCGATGTCGTACGGTACAAATATTTTCGAATTTATTTCAACATCAAGTTTCTGCAATTATTTCCATTCATGGATTTTCCATTACAGAGCTCGGAGCTTCGTTTAGATATTTGTAAACATCATTATTCCTTCTAAAATGATGTTGAAGTTTGCAATGTTGGAGTCCAACGAAATGATCTGGAAAGACTCGCCAACGGTTCCAGTAATTTTCCAATTTTGTTTCTCACCGAATTCGCAATTCGTAGTTTTTCAACCTACACCAATAATTACGGGAAATAAAAAATTACGCGAAAAAAAACAAACGTTTTTCGGTAAATTCGTCGCAAACTTCAGCGTCGTCCTCTAAATTTAAAAGTGCGTGTTCAAGCTGATAAAATCAATGTTTTGTACTCACAGCCAATTCGTCGAACAATTTCTTGTAACCATACTTAATCCCTTCGCAGTGAGGTGAAAATCACGTTTTCGTGCCATTTTTGTGTTGGAAAAAAATTTTCTTAGGTTTGTCTCAAAGTCACAGTATGAACGTTTTTGGGGTCACTGATTACGAATTCGACATCAGATTTTCAAAATTCAAAATGGCGGATCCAATATGGCGGACGCAAATTCGAAAAATGGTTTGATTTCGACGAAAGTGAGTTCATAAATAGTTCATAAACACACAGAAAAAATCATACTTCCACTGCGGACGGTAGCTTAAAATGTTTGTCATACAATCACCGATGTTTGGAAATTATTTCAGTTTTTTAAAAGGGGGCGTTTTTTCGAATTTTTTTCTTTTTCTTTCAAATGGTCGTCGAATTGTCTTTTAGACTTGATATAATCATATTTTTAAAAAATAACCAAATTGCCGAGTGACAGGGAAAAAATTCGCTGGTTTCACTCAAGACCATAATAATTTGACGAATATTGAACATCTATTGTTGATAAAATAAGAATGCTGATAATCAAACTTCTGCTACGAATCAAATTGATAAAAACGAACTTAATCATTCAGGCTGAAGAGAAACAGGTGGTCTAGAACATAAATATACAACCCTATTTTCTTATACTCACGAAAACACATATCGACTTGTAACGTAATAAAACTCCACAGCGATGAAGATCCAGTATTAAAAATTCGTTCTTTTAAGCAGTCTGACAACTCCCATAAAATCGTCGAATTCTGCCCGTGTAGAAACACAAGCGACCAGCACTCTTCGAAAATACGAAGCTTCGTAAACAAGTAAATAGATGAAATTTTTGTATTAAAACTACATGCTTAATTTATGGTGACACACGTTCGTAAATAAGGCTTGTGAGACACTCTATTTTGATAGTATTTGATTTCGATATATCGATGGGAAAACAGGTTGATCAAATTTATTGCCTCTAAATCGATAACTTTGTGCAGCATACATTTTAGCAGTTTTGTATTCGCGATGTAAAAGTCAGGCAGCGTACACGCTCCATCGGAACAGGCTCCCATCCATCACTGATAAATGACGGCGGTGCGCCACGTTTAAGGTTCCGACATTGCCGAACAATCCGTACGTTGCAGACGAAGAATTATACTAGTTTTTGTCGACGAGAATCCAATGGAAATTCGATCGTTCGTTTTCCGAAATGATGTCATTTCTCTTTGAAATAAAAAACGCTCTGAGCAAAACGTTTAAAAAATTCGAAGCCCTCTTCAGATTGAAATACAATTCCGAAAACGTCGTCGGTTTTTGATCATTTTTTACAAATTATATCCTAAAGGATGGAAGTCGAAACATGACAAAATGTTTGCTAAAAATCAATGCAATTACACGTGGAAGTTCGAAAGTTAGGATCAAATTAACGTATTTGAGAAATTTTTATCTTGAGAGAGATGCAGCGATCTCAAAGAACAAAACTGGTACAAAAACGTTCGTTTTTCATTAATTATTCATTAATTAATAATTCATAAATACAAGAACTATGTAAATATCAATTTGTGTATTCTACGGTCGATTAGGAAACAGATCTTTGAGCAGTGAAGAGCGGAATGTTAATTTCTCCCTCGATAACGATTACAGCAACGGAGGGACGATTCCCACCTGGGAATCCACAGCTTCCGGTTCGCCAGATCGAGTTCTTCGATAAATAGTTGGTTCTGGCTCGTTATACAGTGCTCCTGAACAAAAAAAGAGACTAGAAATAAGCATTTTTTTCTTAACCGATTGACTGGTGAGCTTTTTTCACTTTTCATGCCAAAACTTTCATTCCCAAACTTAGTTTTCACTTAGCTGACCTTGGAAGAGAGGAAACGAAGGTTGAAAGTGAAAATTTCAGATTTTTCAATGGCACGTTTTTATGCCGTTGGAAAACATTTTAACATAGCTCGTTCCAGGAGAGAGGTACGTCAATTGCAGTTACATCTTCAAGTATATGCATTTACAGGCACGACTTCCATGGAGGCATTTACGGGTACGAAGTTCGCAGATGAATTTTCAGATAGAAAGCTCGTAAATGGATTTTCAAGTGCGATGTTTGTAGATGCATTTCTAGGTTCAACGATTTTGAGAACAGAAGTGTGACGTTTTTAATTACGTATGGAGGTACGCTGGTTTGAAGTGGGTCAATAAATCCATTCGGTCGGTCCGTTGATTCAGCATCTTAGACTCAATTAAAAAGTATAGAGTGTATTACTCGTGCGTCAAATTGAGACGAATTTTTCCGATACGAAAACCTTACAAAAAGTGCTGCAAAAAAATCGTCAAGTGGTCGAGTCGTCATGTTCCGAAATAGATCAAAACCCACAAAAAATACCGTTGGTTTAAAAAATGAATAAAACGCGCCGAAGAATAATCACCGTTTTTTCACATTAATTTGAAAAAAAAAAACAATTAAATGATTTCTGTCGTATATTTTCGTAAATAACCTCCCTCAAAATAATCATGGACAAAAAACCAATGAACAGAATAACCACGAGAATAATAATCGTCATTTAAAATGAACTTTAAGTTTGTAATTACTGGAATACGTAAAATAGTTGAAATACGTGGGATTTTTATTACAAGATTCGAAATGATTTATTATAAATTTATTGTTCATTGTTTTTAACATGTTCACAACATTTCGAGATGTCTCAAAAACACCCACCCTGCAATTTTTTTCCTTCGTGTTGGTACGTTCGTCTGTGTTTTTTGTTTGTTTTCAATCGATATTTTGTTCACGGTTATTTAAGGTGGTTCCTCCACGAGACAGTTAAATTAGGAAATTATTTAAATTTGGCATACGTATTGTTTAACATATGAACAACACCTCTATAAAATTTTAACAAGTTTCACCATCCCGGACCCGAGATATATGTAATTGAAGTTGACTCAATTAACACGTAACATATGGACCATGCATAAGCAAACGGCACATTATTAATTCTATCGCTAGTACTAAAATTAGGAAGTTTATAAAAAACGAGGAGGAGTTAGAGCAGGATATCACAGATATTGTGAAAAAAAATCAAGGTGATTGACCATCTAGTTTGACAGATATAGTCTCGAGAAGTACGAAGGTTTAGGCTGCATACGATATATTTTGCAAGCGAACAAGCGAATGTCGTCTGTATAGACAACCTTTTCTGTGTGTTGAAGCGTAACCTGGATAGTTCCGTCAAAAAATTTACTCACGATGTCGGATCAAATATACTTTTAGAATAAATTTTACGAAAGCAAATGATATTTGTACTATATCTGCTGGCACCGAGTACGTATATAGGCTCTTTACAAAGTTATTGATTACGATCCGAACGAATTATCAAGCCTTTTAATATGCAGACAGTACATAACTTTTGGTTGGGGCTGTCGCAGAGGATCAACCTTAATACGCTGGTTATTTTACCAGGTCATTTTGAGCGAGGTTATTTATCATGTAATATTGTCGATTGACAAGTTTTTGTTTTAATTCAATAGAACGATTAAAAGTATGGATCAGTCGACTAAACTCTCACTTGGAATTTTCGAAATCGAAATTCTTTGATACAGTTTGATCGATTAAAAAAGGCTCTGTCAGCCTACGCAGATAACGATGGCAAAAATCGACTGACAGAGCCTTTTTTGTAATTACCGACTGATCCATCATCTTAAGAGGATGGATCAGTCGGTAATCGCAACCGTGAGTGCGAGATAGCTGCAAATTTTCAAGGAAATTTTTCCACATCGTTCGTCTGATCGAAAAAATAAAAATGTCATCGGATTTTTGCGATCATGCTGCGTACGATGACATTTTTATTATTTTAATCGGACGAACGATGTCAAAGAGTTTCAATTTCAAAAATTCGAGGTGTGATTACCGACTGATCCATCATCTTAAGCCCTCAACGAATCATTACTATAACGAAAGTTTATTCGACTTCCGTCGAATTCTCAAGTGGTCAAATTTTCCGTCTTTTTTTGCAGAAAACGATCTTGATGGAATGTAAATGAAGATGGAAAAAGCAAATTTATAATGCTTACCATCAAGGTGACCGGTGGAGAGACCGCAATGCACGAAAAAAGAGTGCAAATCGTGATCTTTCTTGAGCAAGGAGACATTTGAAGTTTATATGCGATACGATCGCCTCAAAACTGCAAATACAACGGTGTGCCCCAGCTACACTCTTACATATACGAATATAAAGTAATTTAGATTTTTTATCTCATACCGGAGTGGCAACTGTTAATCCAAACGTCACTTTATCCGTTTGAACTCGAGCAAAAACGTATTTTTCGAGTAAATTGATCGGATGTAAAAATCTCCTGGTCACACAGCATCTGTTTACGTTCGATCATTCGGTCGGATCGTGGTTCTAGCCCTGAACGGATGAAACATGTTTTCTACCATTTCTTATCACTCGAAGCAACGTGGCGTCAAAAAGAGCCTTAAAAAGGAAAAAATATGGTACCAAATGTGAAAACTCCGTACTCGGGAGATTTTTTCCCAAACAATTGGACTCGGGAATAAGAAAACTGAGGCGTTTCAACTCCGGAACGGTTGTTTTCGATCCTCACGAAATAAAAATTCGAGCGTATTTGCAGCGATCTCCATTCAGGAGCAACGCTCGCGTGGCCTTTCATGCCCAGAATTCGAGTAAACTGCTGTTCGTGATTTAAAAAATCGTTATTATTGAAAAATGACATTTATCGAATGATTACATGACCAACGGAAGGCGTTTTTTGGATTTTTATCAAGAGAGTCAACGAATACTATCGTATTTATGTACTTTCAATATCACTAAAAAAACTTTATGAAAATATATGGTGTGTATTAGTGATGGTACATGTGCTACAACCATTTTTAGTCCGCAGAAATCGGACTCGGTTTCAGTTCTTCGAGTTTCCTTATTATTTCGAGTCCACCAAGGTGATCCGCTCGCGTGTACAAACTTCAGCATCCCCGCGCGAGCGAATCGTCCAAGTGCGTACAAATTAATTCTCACCGAAACGTAAATTAGTCGTCCGCGTCGAGTGGTGGCCTAGCGGTGTGTCTTTCTAAAATAGAAACTCGAGGGGAACTGCAATGTACCGGGGGTCTATCAGGTGCTGGCTGTTATGCTATTATTATTATTACTTTTGTTGCTAGCCTAGAATTACACTATGCGCGATGAATTTTGGCATAATGAAAGATACTAGTCACGAGGTGTTTTCAGCTCAGCTGGGGGAGAGAGCTTTCGAAAGCCAGGTCACAATTTTCCAAAGATTCTTCAACAAAGTTCGTTTAAAATGGCCAAACATTAAAATAAAGCAGAATTACGATGGATGCGGAAGGCTTTAATTCACGGATACATAGAATTCGGTCGTGATTAAAAAATCCTAGAGATTTGTCAAAGCAGCGAAAAAAATTACGAAAAAAGACGATGCATAATTAAGTACACAAGTTCGTTCGTTGCTTAAAAAGAAATAAAACCAAAATTTCGCCCATCAAATCAAGTTTTACGATCGTTCTGTTACTCAAATTATCACTTTTCAATGTAAAATCATTTCAGCAACAAAAACGTCCCGCTCATTGCCAGCGGGCACATCGTACGAGCGACACTTGTCCTCTGCAACCGACAAATGACCCTTTTTATTACTTCAATAAATTAGTGCAACCCCACATCTCGATCAGCCTTTTGAAGATCAATTCGATCGATAAAACCAATGGAAGATAATTCTCTTAGCGAGCATTTAGAAAATTGCAGCCTGGAAGATTCTCGCGTACCCCGATCGTAGAAAAGCGTGCACGAAGCTCCCTTCCATAAACTCTCATAAAATATGCCCACTTGTATGAAATAATTATATGTATGTATACAAAACGTATTTGCATTGATACATTGTAATATTTTCGTAAACGTTCGTAATCGTTTCGTACATGCATTAGAGCCTCAAATATCTCACTCGATAACACAATTTCGTTTTCTACGTATGTATTAGGATTGTTGAATACGCACAATGAGAGCACGTCGATCAGACTCTCATTTTTTCAACTTTTCATTCAATATTATTACCGCTATTTATATGAAAAAAACGTGAATGCAATTCAACGACAAAAACATGATTTATCGACTGTCGAGTCTTGATCGACGATGCAACGATTTCTCCTCTCTAAACAATTAGTTTGGCGGTACAACAAATTATCAGTTCCCATGTAATTCTAATCTTGCAATCAATTTTTATATTACAGTGATCATTTTTACGTCTCGATATATCCGACATCAATTCCAATGAATTTATAATCGAAGGTGTTATCAGTGTGCGTATTCGACATCTTGAGCACTATACGATAATTAATATACATCCGCGCGATTAACGATTTACTCTTTTTATATATATATATGTGTATATATATATATATATATGTTTAAATATAGGAAGTACACTTTGTTTTGTTTCTTGCTTTTTGTTTCAGACCCGTGTCGCTCAACCGACCTCCCAAAACCCTGTTCATTCTTCTAGGATTCCCATTCACCGTTACGAAATCGCACTATAAATTATATTTTCGGAAATAGTCTCGATTAGTTGGTTCGATTCACAATCCCACGTAAGAAAATAAGTTTGTTTTTGGGTGGACGTGAAGTAATATGATAGACGAGAGAGCCTCGGTATGGATAATAACAATGCAATTTGTTAAATACAACAAAACATCGTGAGATTCGCATTCGTTTGAAGTATCGTTATTTTTGAGGATATTTGATATTTCAGATCGTACGACGGTGCTTTCGAATGAGAGATGCTGCTCCGGGGAAATGGAGGAAAAGATTTTCTCAGTTAATTCAGAGAATTTGTCCTCTCGAACGCTGTTTGCAAATCAGGTCGATAAATACGTCTCCTTGGCGCCTTCTTTTGCTCTCACTCTCACTCTCATTCTGCAACTTGAATGTTACGATAAGAAAGGTATTCATACGAATAGGATTATAAATCGCGTGCGTATGAATACGAAGAGAGGTGTTTATCGATAGAGAAGCGCAGGTCGCGGATAAAAATCCTCGAAAATCAATGGAGCACGGTTATTTGAAATCTAATGACGGGGCAATTTATCACGTGGTTTTGGTTTTGTTCTTTCTAAAAGCGGGAAAATGGAGCTTCCTCCGTCGTCGTCTAATTTCGTCATTGTCAGCGGTAGAATTGGAATCGGTGGAAAGGGTCTCGTCGTCGACGGACTGCTGTACGCTCGACAATTCCTTGAGCGGTTGTTTCCTCAAGCTCGTAAATCGCGAGGTCGCAGAGTCTCCGAGACTGTTCTCCGACAGACAGGTCTTCGACAGGAATGATGAGACGCTCGCTTGTCTGTTTTCCTCGTTAACGAGCATGTTCGCGTCCTGGCTGAAGGATCTGACCATCTTAGGGCTTGACGCTTTTGGACTCGTTCCTCCTCCACTCAGCATCATCTTTTCCCTCGATGATGATTTACTTTCTTGCTGCGGCTGCTGCTGCTGCTGTTCGTTCAAATCAGTAGTCGATGATCCCTCGCCCACGATGAATTTAATCGTTTCCGGTGGTGTCTCTTTGCCGGTTTCACTGCTCGATGAATCCGGCGGCATCGACGATTCTTTCCATCCGATTGCCTCCGTCGCACCTGTGCACATACACACACAACGTTCGATCACCATTTCAATCAAGAGGTTCCCACATTTTTTCACTCCTTCCCCAATTTTGTATTTTGTATATAATTTTTTTTTTTTTTTTTTATTAGCCTTTCTATCAAATGGCTCAATTGTTCCTTAATACTAGTCCAACGCTGTCTTTCTGACTCGCCGCGAACGAGATGCGATGCTTTACATATGTAAATAACATGCGAGAAGAGCAAAGGTGAATTGAGAAACAATTGCGTCCCTTTATCCTTTGGAAATTCGCCGATTAAGCGACTTTATTCGAATAGTGGACTATAATGATAATACAAGACACAATATGTTAGTAAAATTTGTGGTATTTATAAATACAGATGTACATTAATGTACTTTACAGTAAGTGGTAGCAAATATAATAATACCAATTACAACAATACAACAGCAACAACAATATTAGTAATTAAAAATAACAATAACAGTAATTATGTATATTTGCAGATTGCAATGAAAATGTTCGACGAGTTTGCTCGTTTACCAGTTTCGAAACGCTACCAAGAACGTCTCGTACGATTATTATACATTTTCTTCGAGATGTGATCATTTAACAATTAATGAAAACAAAAAAGTGTTAAGAACTCGTGCCACACAAGGCCACTTTTTGTTGTACTTGTGTTCTCTTGGTTTAAATATACCGATGATCATGGATCTTCAGTAAAATTGAGATTTATCAAGAAAGGCACAGAAGTTTTGTTTTGGCTCATCGGATCGAGTGTCAAGAGGCAGAGAAAGAGAGAAAAAGTTCAATAAACACTCGTATTTACACGGGATTCGAGCACTTTTGGAAGACAAGAAAAGAGTCCAAGCAGAAAAAAAAAGTTGGAAAACCAGACAAACAAACTACAGCAAATCTGTTTTCTCTCTTTTTCTCTTTCAGTTTTTTTCTTCACTACAGCAAAATTATGTGAGTGGGACTCGGACTACGATATTGAGCACTCGAGGAGAAATATTCTTTTTGGAAGACTCGTTTATCCTGAGATTCAGCGGTCGTTTTAACCTATACTCAATGCGGAATCCAAGAGAGTATGTGGAAAATGACAGATTTTTATGCGACGGAGAGACGGAAACGTCGAGCGGACTTTTGCGACACCCGACAAGACTATGAAAGTACTATGTCATTCGGAGTTATCGCGAGGCTCCGATTCGGGCTTACCTGCAGCACCGCCACCGCCGCCACTCGTCGATGGCGTGTAAATCGAGCTTGCATCGTCGTCCAAATCGTCCTGACTGCTCATACGTCCTGAGATAATAAATTCGGTTAAAATTTCGTCGTTGCATCTCAATGCGTAAGTAAACGTGACAAATTACCACGTAGAGCAAAGCTCCGTCCGTTCGGTGCTCCCCTGTATAATATCGTTTCCAAATAATTCAAGCCGTTGTTGTTAATTATGTTGAAACCGCACAACAGTTCGATTTGCTTCCAGCGATGCACACGCTCCTGCAGCTCTACCGTTACTTCGTTCAAAGAAGTTCTCGCTTCCACGATACTCTTATCCACTTCGTCGATCGATTTGCCGTGAGTGGAAACGAACGCTCCGACCAAGCTGGAACGTTTTTTCCTCAATTTTTCACACTGTTTCCGTAGAAAAACAAAAAAATCGGATTAGTGGAGTAAACTACAAGAACTTTGCATAAAAAGAAAGGAGAATAAACAGAGCAAAACGAAAAATGAGATTGGAACGATGATAATAATTGTAATAGAAGGGGAAATATTCTCACCGCCTCACGGGCCTGTTGGAGTTGCTTTTCGGCCGATATCCTTTTCTTCGTATAGGCTTTGTTCTCGATTTCATGGGTCAATTGCAACCAATGTTGAAGCCCAACTGGCGGAGACCAACAACGGTCCTCCAGTTCACCCTCAGCTCGCTGGAGTTCTATTTTAAGCATCTGAAAATTGAAAAGAAAGTGCGGTTTGATTTATTCCAAACATAGTACACGCGAATCTTACCTCAATTTCGGCTTTCAGCTGAGACACTTCGAGATCCGAATACGAAGTGTGAAGTCCGAGACTCTCGTCCTGGAGACGCTTTTCCAAGTTCTCCTTCTCGGTCGCCGCACTTTCTTGCTCGAGTCTCGCTCGTTCCAACTCTTTCTACAAACACATAAGTTTAAACCTAAATTACTAGCATTTTTCGAAGGTTCAATCGGTAGGTTTCCAGGCCATTCATTGAAAGAGAACAGAATTTGGCTCAGAGGTAGCGAAAAACAATTTATTCCATTTCAGACAGAATTGAAATCGAAGCAAGTTTTCGTACGACGGAAAATAATAGTTTCAATCTTGACTAACTCGATCTATGGGATGTTTTCAATCATTCTGAATGAACCAACAAAAGCGTCAAAAACTTGATGCTAAACGATGTTCGTTGCAAAAAAAATCATAAAATTGCGACTGAAAACCGTTATTTTGTTCCGGCTCATGATGAATTTTCACTGCTTCAAACAGTGCCTTCAATATTTCTCAGTTTTTCGACTCTGAAAAATTTTTAAATTCAGGAATCTCTGGAATTTTTATTTTTTCATGCTAATCGATTTCAGTTACGAATCGGGAGAGCTAAAGCTTTTGCTCGATTATTCTAATTATTCCCCTCAAAGTCCCAAAAACTGCTTTTTTCGGATTCCCTCGACTGGAAAACTGCCTCGAGGAAATATGAATTCTCCGGCAAACCGACAATTGTAGAGTTGAAGAAAAATCACCTGCAAATCCTCCAAAGCGATCTCGGCGTTGTGTAACCCTTCCATATCTTTGACCAACCTTCGCACATGAGTCTCGGAGCTCTTTTTTTGCTGATAGGCATACCAACAGGCGATGAGAGCTCCGAACAATAGTGTTATCAATATCAAATCCTTGAGGCTGTGTCCGGTATCTAGTGTAAGATCGTGTTGGTTGAGATATTTTATGAAATGATGTTGAAGTTTACAACGTTCGAGTCCAACGAGATGATCTCAAAAAACCCTCCAGTAATTCGAGTAATTCTCCAATTCGTTCTCTGCTGAATTTGCAATTCGTTGTTTTTCAACCTGCACCAATGATTTCGCGAAATAAACAAATGAGTCAATTTTCCTTCATTCCGTTGGACTCCAACGTTGCAAACTTCAGCGTCGTTTTTATGAAATACTGCAATACGCTGCAAGGATCGTTGAAACCGATGCATACCTTTGGGTGGTCCAAAGAGAACAACGTCCATAGCTTTAAGGGCTATTTTTTGTTTATGTATAGGATCTTTGATACCAAGAACGTTGCTCAAATAGTGCATGTTGTTGACGGCTAGCCTGAAACATTGACACACATAATTGCTGTAAGAAAAAAATAGTTTCTTACGTTCCCGAGTAGGATCAGAGCACAGGAGTACGGTTCAAGAGATGTGCGCGGTTTCACTACTACTTGGTCGTCGATGCTCGCTCAGCCGCCTCTCCCAGGCGGCGGCGCATTACCTGGGAAGAGTGGCACCTGTAACCCGATGCTGTATAAAATTAGGAACGTATTGAGGAAGCTCGACGTTGGTGGTCAGCCACTCGGATGTTTGCTCGATCGTCCAGTTGTGCACCTGTTTGACAATAATTATTAGTAAAAAAAGGAACGATTGAAAAAAAAAAATCAATGATATACAGACAGCTTCGAATGCATGGAACTCTCGATGAAATTAATGTATTTCGAGACATTCTGCCTGAGTGCATGTATAGTTCCATGTCAGGAAATGATGAGCTCCACCGCAGTCGGAGCTCATAAAAAAGTGCAATAATTTAATCAGAAATGGAAGCCTTGACATGAGTCATTATGTCCTTAGTTACACGGTTTCCAAAAATAGAAATAAAAAGGATAGAAAAAAAATGTTTACCTCCGAACGTAGCCATGCCTCCCACAATTCTCGTACGCTAATGTGCATGTCGTCGTTGTGATGGAAGGCTCGCTGTCTCCTCTCGTAACCGGCTTCGTATTGAAGTTCCTCCCTCAAAAACTGTAAACAAGGCAAGGGAAGAGTCTTGGGCGTTGTTCGCAAATCACTCGGGGAGAGAAGGTTCATCGCTCCGTCCGAGCCACCGATTCCTTACGTCGTCCGATTCCGAAAGATCAACATCCCCGTCAGCGTCGTCGTCCAACTGGCTGTGCAGCGACTTGATGGCCTCCAAACCTAGACGATCGTGAGATGCCATTGTGATACATGCTAGGTCGTCGTTACAAGTTTCCACGCCTACAATAAAAATGAGCAACGACCATCTAATTACTCGTGTTAGAGAGCAAGGATCGCCAACGATGAGAGGAGAGCGCAATCGGAGTTTCAGTCTCCTTTTAAATCACTGCCGACTCTTTTTTTTGTTTATTTTTTCTTTCCGGTCCTTTTTTTTCTCTCCCGTTGGATGCTATTGCAATCGAGCATGGCAAGGGGGATGCAAAGCAAAATTTGTAGCTCATCCAGTGATAAAATATTCGAGTTTGCAGCTTTGGAACGCAATGTTACATTTAAAGAGATGGCGCAAAAAGTTGGAAGCAAAGATTGGATGAAAATTTTGTATCGGAACTCGACAACCTCTCACATTCTGAAAAATATACTATTTTCAGCTGTTTGGAAAGCACTTGAGTATATTCCCTTACCAGGTTTTATAAAAAATTCTCAAAGTCTCCGCAGACTTGCTATCGTACCATTTGAATACATCCAATGTTTGTAACGCTCTTGTTCTGAGAAAAATTAATTCCCTCTGAATGCTTTTGAGGACAATGATTGAAACAAATTTTCACAGATTCTATACACTCTCCCACACAAAAATCACATATACCCGGTGTTTGCGGACTATCTTTCGACAGATATTTGAATTGTTTGGATTTTGGTAAGACCAAATATCAATACATAAAAGTTTTGATTTACATTCTCAACTTATGAACTCAGGCGCCATTCGCAGTATGCACATACCATTAGAATAATAGAGAACTTATTGAATCATAGATTGAAAAAATAAAATAAGATTTTTTATGCGTTCCATTGATGCTAACTTCCATATCGTATGAAAATAGGATAAAGGAAGAAAATCTGATGCGATCAACAACCAAAAATATGTAAAACTCACTTGATTGAGCAGCATCCTGGGCAACAGCCTTCGCTAAACCATCAGTGTAACTTCCAGAGAAGGCGGTTATTTTGGTGGGTGGTATGGGCGAAGTCGTAGGTTCATTCTTGGCAGGACCCGCAGCTGTAGATCCAAGACTGGGAGAAGATCTAGTGGGAAACGTTTGATGACCGCCGGCGTCGAGGGCTCCGCCACCAGCGGAAACCTCGACGCAACAACACCAGCATAATAGCCGAAGACCGTAGATTAAGATTACATCGGCATTTCGAACGATCCCTCGCATTTTAGGTTAAGCCGCGTCAAAGTTTTTGTCGCGGATTTTTAGGGTCTAGATTTAATGACCAGGGGAACGAGAGGTTGAATCATTTGGCGGGGAGGATAAGGCTGATGTCGACGGAGAGAACGTCGACGACGATCGCGGTTGACAGAAAAGAGACAGAGCTCCCGATACGACACACCACTACCACAACACACTTTTATTTATTTTTTTCTTTATTCTTCAACGCGCTCGTACATGTAAAAGAAAAGGAGAGGGGAGAAGAAAGAGACAATAAATGAAACACAAACGCAGATTTTCGTACGAGACACAGCGCTATGTGTCAAATTCGAGAATTCATCAGCTGTCGTCGTCCTCGGGCGAGCGCACTAATTATACGCCTATTGAAACCTCTATATGCGTATCTACATTTTATTATAAAAAGCTTTACTCGGATATATGTTCCTAGATTCACGGACAAATATGTGCACAATATCTTTCTTCTGATATTTATATATACATCGATCTTGATTTTCTCTCTCTCGCTCCTTCTTTCGCGTAATACTTGGCTACCAATTCCAATTTACCAGAATCTTCCGATAATCATACAAATATATTCGTTAAAATGGTACCAACACGAATCATGTGTGTTAGAGCATATATGGATGATTCAACTTCTGCATATCTGTACATCTTATATATATAGAGTATATGTATAGTAATACGTATAGATACACGAAGTACTTATTATTTGATGCAACGTAGATTTGGGTCTGATCAGCCTCAAGCCTCAAGGTTCCCCGCTTAACGCTAATTGTATTAAAACCGGGATTCGATACGCGATTCGCGCGACGATATTGTTGCATATTATAAGACACATACGCATATACACATGTCATCTTTACGTTCGTGTTCGTATACGATCATGACCAATTGTGATAGAGCCAGATGCCAGCAACAGCGTACATCGCTGTGGTGGCAGTGTGACACACAACAATTCTCTTGTTTCTTCTGTCTTCATCGCTCCCATGTATTTTTAATATTCGTTATACGTATAGTACATTGTTTCTAGTTGTTGATCGACCGCGAATCAAGCTTTTATTGTAATCTTCGTTCGTCGCGAACCGCGATGACTAATTATCTGTATATCTCATGTGCTCGCCGGCGCACTAAGCAAAATTTGCACTCCGCCCATATATCTGCAATTACGCGCGATTCTTTCAAATACGGGAAAGCCCGCGACACGCGCGAATCATTAAATATTTTATTAAAACCTGTTGCTGCTCTATCACCGTGATCAATTATCGCCCTCCCCTTTCCCTGCGTCCAGGTTATCCAAGCAATCTCTTTATTTTCTTTCGAAAAATTCCTCAGAGGAACGAGTTTTCTTCGTGAGAACTTCGAAGCTTTTGTATTCATGTATTCATTATTTTATTTATTATGATATTGAATCACCGCAATTATTCTTCGATGATGTTTCTTCCGTTTATATTTGTTCATGCGATAAGAAAAATTAAAGTGGTATCGTTTTTATCGACCGTACCACGTTTACCGTACACGTATATATACAGCAGCAGGCTGCGTTTAAATATGTCGGTCATTTGTTTATAACACAATTAAATTGCTTTTTTGTGAATGTTTAAAATTATTTCAATCTTCGTTAAATTCATTAAATTTATGTCACTTGAAAAACTTCGAATAAAAACATGACCGAATAAAGAACGAGGTGGAGAAAAAGAATAATAGCGCGAGCAAAACTGAACAGAGCGCCACTCAAATTTCTGTAGTTTCAGTGGCCGCTTTGGAAAACTAAGTGGAACTTTTTATCTGTAAATTCTTCTCTAGTCTTCTTTGGATCAGCTGTTGTTCATCCTCCGGAGTGAAGGCTCCTAAGGAGATTCTTCATTTCGTTAATTCGGTTTTCACAAAAGTTACAAAAAATCATCCGTCATAAAATAAACAATAAACAATGGCCGTCGTAGCTCGAGCTTCGGTCGTTTCGACAAATTGTCTTCGAGCGACTCGTAAGAATTTTTTAACATATCGTGTCTATAGAACCCCGAACATTTCACTCAGAATGTTGTTGCCAATTCGCGGGTTGTAAACGATATTATATAATGTACAAGCAAGAAATTGACGGAAAATTTCTGAAATTAGTTTATTCTTTTATTTGTGCACGCTTCTTATGGAACCCATTTTTCTAGGACTTTGCTATAAATATGTTGGTGACATATGTGAATTTTTTGGCATGCTGAATCCATGGTCTGTTTTCTGCAAGCTAGTAACTTACATTTTCCCGTTGATTTTTCAATTTTTAATTGCTTCTTTCGAATCGCTGTCAACCATGAATTAAATTATCAAAAATAACCCAGAAATGTGAAAATGAACTTGAAAATATTGCTCTGTTATTAAACACCAGTCTACTTTTCAAGTATGAAAAAGGGCATTGTAAGATAAATTTCCAATAATTCCTCAATAACAATTTACAGTCTAATCCTTTGGATTTGACTAAATTTGTTGCAAATTCATATACCAATACTATTCGCGTTATTTAATTTTGATTAAAACAATATGAAAAGCAAGATTATAAGAAAAAAATTTGAGATGCCTTTCATTAAATTCTTTTATATGTGATTGCTGTGATAAATTCATGTTTTCCACATAGAAAATTTCTTACCCAATATGGAACTTTCCCTAAAATTTTGGAGTGTATTGTAGACTATTTTCATACATTTTTAAAACTAAAAAATTCAATCCATTTACAATCATAAGCAAGCAATCTTACAAGCAAAAAATATTTTCATAACGACGCTAAAGTTTGCAACATTGGAGTCAAACGAATTAAATGAAAAATAAAATGTAATTCACCAATTTTTTATTTCATGTAATTATTAGTGTAGGTTGAAAAACTACAAATTGTGATTTCAGTAGGGAAAAAAATTGTAGAATTACTGAAATTTCTGGAGAGTTTTTTTTAAATCATTTCGTTGAACTCCAATGTTGCTAACTTCAACATTATTTTTCATACACAATTGAAAAGCATTGTAAAAGTACTCATAGATATAGCTGCAAAACAAAAATAATATAAACTATTTGTAACAAAATATTAACAATTATTATTAACAATTAATGGTTCAAAATTAGAAAAAAAAATAATGTAAATTATTGTTTATATTTAAAATATTGATAAAAAAAGATTGGAATTCCAAAAAGTTTTAATATTTATAATTGTCCTAAAATGTTTAAATTAATGTGATTTCAGAGCGGCTAGAATCAAAGAATGGTGGCAGTTTTTCAGTGGTGCTATTCTCCACAAATAATCGCAAGTATTCGAGCAATCCATCTCCACACGTAATCGAAGCTCCGAGCACTGTGAGCTTGAAAAGAGGAACCGGGGGTCGGAGCTCTTTTAACGGAATAACATGCACAGTTTTCGGAGCTACCGGTTTTTTGGGCACATACGTGTGCAATCGGTTAGGCAAGATCGGAACCCAGGTAAGGAATGGAACAGGTGTTTTCGACTGCTCCTGTTTGGAAAGATTGGAAGATTGAGTTCTGTTTTCAGATGATTCTCCCACACAGATGTGATCCATATTACACTTTGAGGCTGAAATTATGTGGAGATTTGGGCCAAGTTCTATTTCATCCTTTCCATTTACGAGACGAAGATTCCATCATGGAGTGCATCAAATACTCGAACGTTGTTATTAATATGATCGGATGTGAGTGGGAAACAAGAAACTTCAGTTATCACGACGTAAACGTTGAAGGAGCCAGACGTCTTGCGAGGCTCTGTAAAAAAGCGAATGTTCCACGATTCGTTCACTTATCGTGTCTCAATGCCAATCCAAAACCAAAAGTAAGTATGAGTGTTGTACATTTGTTGATATTTTTTGCGAGTCTTCTGTTCTTTTACTTTTGTCCTACTGATATTCCAGTTCCTGAAATCCCTGAACAATCGTTGAAAGTTTTGCCCTCAGCCATTCGTCCCTAAAGCCCTTGACACTTTTGCATAATGGAACAATTTGTGGAAATTCATCGTCGGAACAGGTCGCTAAATGTTTATTTTAGGTCATTAGAAAATTCATGAAAATTGAACTCCTATCGATCAATGAGATTTAACATGAATTGAATTTCCTAGCCGATCATGCTAAAAAATGGTTCAGGATATTTGAAGTCCAAATGGGAAGGTGAATGCGCCGTGAGGGAAGAATTTCCAGAAGCAACTATAATCAGGCCTGCAGATATTTATGGCCAGGAAGATCGCTCCTTCATTAATGTTTACTGTGATGCGTGGCGTCGTCACTTTAGGTGAGAGCCAAATTCCGTGTTTACACAATTTCTGCCTCCACGTCCTCTCTGAGACTGCGTTTGGCTGAATTCCAGGGGTATTCCACTGTGGAACAAGGGAGAAACGACTGAGAAACAGCCAATATGGGCTGGCGATGTTGCTGCAGGAATCGCTGCTGTTGTCAAGGACCCGAAAACTGCTGGACAGATTTATCAATTTGTCGGGTGAGTTGACGTTTCGATATTTTCTTCCATTTTTTTATGACTTTACACATTTTTCTAGACCCAAGCGATATCAGCTCTCCGAGTTGATTGATTGGATCGCCAGAATGCAGAGGCGTGAATCCGTTGAATGGGGCCATCGCCGGCTGGAGTTAAAGCACACACCCTTGTTCCACTTCAAGATCTTTGTCACTCAGGCTTGTAGAACCAAAGCTCCATTTGCGTCTCTTCATTGGGAATGCCTAGAATCGGTATGCATTCACCTATCAAATTGAAGCTCTTAAATTTGGAAGTTGAACGGGCTTTTATTCTATTATTTGAAAAAATATATTCTGAATCAGAAAGATGAATTATTGGCACTTGGGGAAAATCAAGGAGTACCCTGATCTTCTCAGTGTAAAATGTTGCACGTATGCTATAACAAACGTCTTTTACGAAAATACATCAGTTTCAATTTTAAATTCGTCATAAGGGCATAAATGAATTGAATATCGATCTTTTTCTAGCATGTTAGTAAATGCTTTCGCGTTTGAAAAAAATTCAGATAATTAGCTTGCCATTTACAATTACTATCCAGGAAATTATTTTATAGATCAAAAAATATTTTTAAGAATTTCTTAGATTTTTCAATCCTTTTCTATTGACATATTTAGTTTCCTCGTAAATATCCGTTATTCACAAGATTCAGAAAGTAAAACCGTTTCAAGCAGACTGAAGTCTCACAACAAAATTCTTTTCAGGCACACACAAGCGATGTAGTCGTAAAGGGTATTCCAACTCTTGAAGATTTGGGTATCCAGCCAACAGCGATGGAATCCAGAATGCCCTGGGAAGTTCGGGCCCGGAAGTCCGAAGCTCATTACATGGAACAACTTGGAGAGTTTGATGAGCCAGCACTTCCAAAGACGATTCCTCTCATGCAATGAATCGGTCACAATTGTATCGTTTGTGTCGAAAATTGTCGACTTGGCGTAACTAGCCGATGAATGTCGATAATAGTAATAAACAGTCGTTAATAATTTTTTGTAAATTCGTTTGTTCTTTATGTAACACGTTGTTTTCATCTTGATAGGGAGAAAATATGCTATTGCAAAAGACAAATAAAAATGTTGTTGGTTAGGGAACACGGTTTGCTTGGAACAAAATCGATAAATCCAGATCAACGATTGTTTTATAAAATAGAAAAAAAAAATATCACAGGAATAAACGATTTGAGAAACTGTATTTATCGGCTTTTGTTCCCTTTTTCTGTATCGTTGATTATTAGTGAGAAATAACAGCTCTTGAGAAAATATACAGCGCTCAATCCTGATCAGGACCAATGATTCTTCGAGATTCCAGTTTACTCATCGGTGGATAACACTGTAGAGCGAGCTTTCTTCTATTGAGTGTTCCCAAATAACCCACGACATCGTTCTCAGCTGCTGGCCAAACTTCATTGTGCACTTCATCCATTAAGCTTTTCAATTTTAATAAAGTTTCTTCTGAAATTTCCATTCGTGGATTACCCAATATAATCCGATGGAGGTAGTCGTAGACTTGGCTGAAAATATTTACAATCAGTTATTGCAAGTGGTAATAATTTTCTAGTCATTGACTTTGATTTTGAACAAAACTACTGTGAGACAGTTAAAAACCAATGTTCCAACAAATAATCATATAAAAAAAAAGACAGATTACAATAAGTTTCAGTCTACTGAGAATTTAGGGTGAAGAAAAATCATAAAGTATCTGAGTAGTCCGAAAAAAACTATCAGAAATTGAGAAACTCTATTGATGATATAAAAACAATGGGGGAATTTCGTTTTGTTGTGGGTTCAATGAATTCATTGATTTTTGACTAAGAATGAGATTCTTTCATAGAACACTCTTAATTCTGAATTTTCTATCTTAAAAAATAAATCAAACGACAAATCATTCATAAATTTTTGATGGAATGGATAAGGCATCTCACAAATGTAGTTCTTTAGCCACTAATTTAATGAAAATTAAAATAGTTGAAAACTGAGCATATAACATTGTTAAAAAGATATTTCAACTTTTAGTATACACGCCAAATTAGAAGCAGTTGTATTTATATTTTTTCTCTGTAAAATGATCTCAATGATAAAACAGAAACAAACATTTTACCCAAAGTCAAAACCATTGCTCTCCTCTGGAGGCGGATGTTTCTCGAACATTGATATTAATTTGAAAGCTTGAGCAATCGGCGAACTTGTATCATCAAACATTCCTGAATTGAGCCAAGTTTCAAGAGTAGTGCAAGGCAAAGAGCTTGACTTCACTCTTGCTTTTTGCATAATTTTATGGATGATTAATTTAATTGAAGTTGGAGATTTATTGTTCATCATAGCGGCTATTCCAGTTATATCCGTGTGTCCATATTGTTTGATAGCTCTTAATAGATTTTTTTTATCCTCGACGGTCCATTTATTTGGATGTTTCTGCTGAATTCTGGTCAAGTCTGGATCATTACGTTTTTTTTTCTTTCTGCTAGGGCGAGTACTCATTTTTCTGGGAAATTATGTAACTCACGTTAATTTTATCTCCCATATTTCAATGCAAATAAACATCGATTGAAGAGATAGAAATTTTTTTATAAGTTTTTTTTATTTGAAAAAAGAAATCAATGTGAAAAAAAGGTTACCATGTAAGAGGGAAGTTTACATTTGAATATTAATTAATTGAGGTTAAGTTGATTTGAATATTAAAAAATCGTGATTCGCTTCTTAAATAATTAAAAAATTCATGTTTTTAAGAAGTCGAATTCACTTGGCATACGTGCTTGATACATTACTGAAAAAACGATTTTTGCTTCACGAAAATTAAGGTCAATAAATTTGGTATAAATATAAATTCTTCATCTACTGTAGAATATTGTATTTAAATTTCATCACAAGTAGAACATTTCGAAACAATTACCACAGTTTTAATATTCCTGTTTTGCGAAACTTTTCATTTGTAGTGTTTTTGATTACAACGAAAAAGCGTGAGCGTAAATAAATTTAATTGTCCGACCTTCGCGAATGGCGCTTCTTATTTTGAACTGGTGCGAACGAACTAGTCAACTTGCAAGGATGTCGATCCTGCGAAACTCGATCGAGATGGTAGATTTTTGTCGTGAGAAATTCGATCTTGAAAACCATGAATATATCGAATGATTATGAATTCATCTATTATAAAATAACGATACACTCTTAACTCTTCTAAATGTCCTGTAAAAATACACTGGAAAAATTGACTTTCTTATTCATGTAAAAAAAAATTGAATTATCAAATAAAATGACGCGTCTGTGACTGAAATAAAGGTTAAACACCAGCAGTAAATTAAAAAGAATAAGTATTCCAGAAATCTATATCTTCAAATTTGTGCAGAACTTATCGATTTGTTTACAAAACTCGTTAGTTCGATGCGTTCGATGGTCGACGACCTTCACCAATCAAAGAGGAATCGAACCAATCGAGAGAGGGAAATATCCCAAATGTTTATATCGCTATCTTTTATGACCTCGACCAAACACACAACGTTTTCGATTCGCTGTCAGTTGAGTTATTTGGTCTTCGTTCATCTTTCAATCTAGTAATCGTTTAACGTGATTTCTCTAACAAAGACCTTCGGTAATAAGAAAAAAACCACATTAAGTATTATGTTCGAAAATAGAAAATGCATCGGTCACGCGGTTGGGGGTGCTGTTGTTGGAGTTGCCGGTAATTTTTATATCTGCCACATAAATAACGAAGCAAAATTATTCGATTGCTCACGAGTCTGTTGACAGCATATAATGACAAAGGATTTTATTTCAAGTGTTTTATACTTTTGGGCTTTTCGTAGTGGGAATGGCGATACAAAAGTTTTTGTCTCCGAATTCTTCGCAGCGGGTGACACCGACCGCAGGTTCGTGTCGTTCGTGTCATTTACATATGTGGCGTCAGTATCGCTGTGTCAGCGATGTCGATGTGAATGAAAACTGGATATCATGAAAATCAATTGCAAATAAGACAAATTTTTAGAGCAACTAAAATAAATATAACTTCACAAATTGTGACGTTAAAAAAAGTTTACGATTTTTTTCTTTTTTTTCATCGAAAGTACAATTTTATTGGAAATATCAAATATACATGGCTTTTATTGAATCACTAGAAATTTTTATTCGTAATTTTCAGAAAAATCGAGATCGAGAGGTTGTGGTTGTGGAAAAAAACGTTCGAAGAGCGAACATTTGGAAATTCCGAAGAATCAGGAGAAGCATAAAAATCGTCGTTCCTGTTCAAAAAGTCCATGCGAAAAACCAAAATCCCTGCAGCCAATGACCTGCCATTCGAGGGCATCGTTAAATTCTTCGGACCAATCGAGCTCTAAATCAGAATCAAAATATTCTTCGACTTGCTCGCAAAAAATGTCACATTGTTCAAAATATGGCGAAAAAGTTAAAACGGAAAAATCGCCCAAAGTGTTGATCGACCGGTGTTCAAACAGTGAAGAGAGTTCGAAATTTTCGTCAAACATCTCAACCGACTATTTGCCATTGAAATGGGAAAAGCATCAAGATTCATCTCCAACTTGTTCAGTTTCGCGTAACAAAAGTGAAAAATCGTCGCACACAAAATCGTTAGAAAGTAAACATTTTTCCAAAATTATAACACCCGTGAAAGTTTCGGAAAACAGTGATTCAGAATCGAGAAAAATCTCGACGTTGAATGTCGAAAAATCGGAGAGCGCGATTGCAACGCGTGGCAGTTTTGACCACGAACAGAGTTCCGATTTCACTCGCACGATGGCAACTGTGGATGGCCCGGAATTTCTAACTCTCCCGAATTTCGACGAACCTGAAGTCGCGACTTCTACAAAATATGTCAAAACACTGTGAAAATAATTTTGTTGTAACTTTCATTGTTGAATTTTCGACATTCTTATTCCTCATGCAACTTGATTTTGGGTTTTGTATTAATAAATTGATGATTGAATATTTTTTTGAAAGACCTTGAAAAATCATTCGAAATTGGCTCTTCTCCTCGCTTGTGTCCGTTGTATTGGACCCGAGTAGTCCAGCCATTTTTTCGATAGATTGTTTCGTAATAATCCGAGTTGTATTTTAGCAATAAAAAATTATTATAAATTCAAACAATTGATTTTTTGAGTTACTTTTTTGGAATGCGCTCTACCGAAAAAAGTTTGAAATAAAAGTTGTTCGTCATAAAGTTCTCTATGAAAAAGGTCCCATACAAAAATGAGCCAACATTGTTAGTTAAGCGGTTAATTGCAAAGTGAACATTTCTATTTTATTTTTGCGACTGCAATCGATTTTTTAAAGTCCTTTTTCGAAACTTTATTTGAAACGTTGCTGAATCATCACGTGAACCGTTGGAGAACCTCAACAACTCAAAATTGTACCGGGCTCATAAACTTTTCGACCATCAATCGTTATTTTCGCCTATCCCAGTCCCCTCTCTGTTCCCTTGAATCAACTCCACATTCGGAGAGACACGACAAAGTAATTCAGCACCGGCATTATATTTCAAAACCAAGCACATTTAATTATTTTTTTTTGAAATAATAATCTACTGCGTGCGTTTTTCAGTCCACTTCAAAAGTAAACGTCAAAGTACAGCAGCAAAACTTTCTTCGTAAATTTCGTGTTGGCACGGAATAATTGATCACTTCGAAAAGCACGCGTTAACATTCTGCAATTTTTGTGAATGTTGAAAAAAATGGAATCCTCTCTGACCAGTTTTAATGTATGTATTGATATTATTAGAAAAACGTTTAGTGATGTTTCAATTAAAATTCTGTGGCACAATTTTCTTCGGTTTTAGTTTTATTTTATCTTTTATTTATTTCATTTTATTTTATTTCATACTTTTTTCTACGCAATAACATATTTTCTTTTCGAATTCCGATTGCACGAATACCAATCTTCAAAACCCCTTAATATTATGCCCCAACAAATAATTATACTTGTCAATAAAATTTCAGCTTTGGATCAATTTTTGAATGACTTTTGTTGTTTAATTAAAAAAATGGATTTCACTGATTAATTTAAAAATAGATTTTATTGATCGAGTTTTTAAATGAATTTTATTGATAAATTTTCTAATTTCACGAAAATACGAACACATTGTTTCAAAATATCAGGGAATGTTTCGGCGCTCGAGTCACTCGTGTTATTATTTTGACTCCTTCCTCGTCGGCCTCGTCCTGTAACAATCCCGACTTATTTCTTTGGTCCGCAGTTTGTATCGAGCTTCGATTCAAATCACTCGTTAATTCAAGCATCACATTATTGCTGTTAAGTTTATAGAACACTAGGAATTTTATTTTTTTTCCTCATTCACATCGTTAGGAACTTGACTTTTGCCAACAAATAAATAGTTGAAAATACTGTGAAAAAAAAATACTTCGATTGGAAAATGCAAGCGGTTACGATTCTCGCGCCTGCACTCGCTCCGCTGGCTGGTAAGTCCATTTCAGTAATTGTTCACAAAATGTGCGTACTTTTTTCACTACTTTTAAGAAAACACAGTTTTTTCGAACATTTCCGGTCGAAAAAAGTGTAAATTTGTGAATGCAGGTTATTTAAAATATTCGAGAATATTCGACTATTTTGTTTTCCTTGTATTTTTATTCACAGTCAAACTCATCGATAAATACATTTTCGATGAAAACGGGCAGCGAAGGATGCCAAAAATTATCCATGTGCCAGCTCCACCACAGTACATTTGTTGTTGTGGACGATCGAGTACGTATTTTGTTTTTTTCGAACGTGGAAATTGAAAATATAAATACAAGTATGAATTCACTTTCATCATCGAAATTCACCGGAGAATTGAACGATTTTCTTCATCTTTATCAGCTGACGAATATAACACCGAAACTCAAACCTGTAGTACCTGCGGTCCAACGAAATCCTCGCATTACCGACCGAGTCGACTGTGTTTACCAACAAAATCAACAGTGCGATCTTCGTCCACAAGCAGCGCTTTTGGTATCTGAAATATTTTTTTTTTCTGAATTTTAAGAGGACGGATCAGTCGGTATATCGCAACTATGAGTGTGAGAGAGATAGTTGCAAATTTCGAAATCGAAATTCTTTTACACAATTTGATCGATTAAAAAAAGGCTCTGTCAGTCGATTTTTACCATCGTTCTTCGTAGGCTGACAGAGCCTTTTTTTAATCGATCAAACTGTGTCAAAGAATTTCGATTTCGAAAATTCCAAGTGAGGTTACCGACTGATCCATCCAAATTGTTCGACATAATCGTAAATAAAGTACATCGAAACGTAATTTTTAGCCACTTTATTCGAAAATTTCAAAGCTCTGGAGTGGTAATCACTCTTTACACACGCAGTGCGAAAAATGTGAACCAGATTTCGATCGTTTCACAAATTTTCAGTAAATTTCTTTTCATTTTGATCTGAATTTTTCCCCAGAAATTCGATAATTTTCGGTTGACTTTGTCGTTTACGTTGCCTGTAAAATATCCATATCCAATCCATTTTTGTGATAGAATATTCCATTGTTTCTACGTTTATAGATACGAACGCATGGATATTTTTTCAGAAAATGAGAAAATTAAATCTTCAAACTCACGCATACGGACGCACAGTGACAGCAAAATGATATCGTCGATTAGTGCCGATTCCCGGTATAGTAACGAGGACACTCTCGCAGTTCTCGCTCGTAATTTGAAGCAACAAATTTCGAATCGCCATTGTAAGTTTGCCTCAAATTGGTTAAACGTACAAATCGGTATGCATGACAGATATCAAGTCAGGAGTAAATTTGAACTTCTATTTCAGCTGAAAAGCAAACGTTATCGCATTATTATCCAAAACCGTCAACGATCGAGCGATCATCTTCGAAAGCGAAAACCAGCAGTTCTGCTTCGTCATCGAATTGTGGTTCGAGGAAAGTTTGCAGCAAAAGTGTCTCAGACTCGATTCAGGGATCGTCACGAAAGCGTAATCAACACAGCTCTGACGGTTGCAGAGTTTTGAAAAAATACTGAATCTTATTGAATTTTGCGTGATGAAATTTCAATATATTTCATCTCGTCATCGATGAACATAATTCTTATTTCATTCTGAACTGTGTACAACGTAGAAAGTAAAAAATTACTGAGAAACATCACTGCGCAGGTCGCAAAGTGGACTCACGATAAAAGTGAGGTTATCAATTCAATCTTGGATTTTTTTCTATTTTACACGTGAATAATTCATATTTTTATAATGCAATCGATGGATCATGTTAATTTTTTGTTTGATTTATAAAAAAACGTGCATTTTCGTAACAGAGAAATAATCTTTAATAAAGAATTCTATTTTACAAAGCATTGTAATTTCCAATGCACTAATTCTATTTTATAATCAACCTTCGAAATGGATGCGATGTTAAAATTCGTCAGGTAAAGACGACTGAGCCGAAATTCGAAGTTTTTCGAGAGTCGATCGATTTTTTAAACTTTCTCGTAGGCTTTTCGATTATTTTCTAGATTGCTGTAAACATTTGCATACCTACATTACTTTCGACGATGATGAGTCGTGTCTCAACGTTACTTTAAACACCATTGAAACTTTTGGACGATTCCAATCATGGTAAAAAATAAAAATTTCCCGCGCTTATGTCGCGTGTCGATTTCCTCAATTCTCGAGCTCAATTGGCTATTGAATTAGAGTTAGTTCGCATGCGCACCGAGAGCTCGGTATGTTCTTGGAAAGCTGTGGAGTGCATCAAAACGAATAAAAATTAAGTTGCGAATTGCAAAAATTATCAAAAAATGGTGTCGCCTTTTTTATTCTTTATCAATACCACGATCAAGCGCGATAACTTTTTACGCGGTTAAGAAGTTTTCCTCGAGAGTGAGCGAAGAAACTCGGTGCTAAGAGATCAAAAAATATTGGTCGTTGAGCGTCCCCGATGTCATTGACTCGAAAATAAGTGTCAAAAATTCATTTCAACTTTCTACGTTTTTGAGTGTCAGTTTGGCACGAAATAAAACGACGAAGATAGCTCAACAAATACGTTGGAAATTTTTTTTTGTGTGAGAGTTTCCGCAGCTCTGTATACAATGACATTACATATACCTATATACATTCCGATTTTGCAATATTTCCGCGTTGCAGTGACTGCCACCTTTGGGGCGGAGGGAATGAAAAAGGCGAGAGAATAACTTCGGATGCAGCTCGTTTTTTTCCTCAATAAAACCCATTTTTTCCGTCATTTTCTCTTTCATTGACAAACGCGAAATTGCAAAGTGATATAAATAAAAAAAGTTCGGTGATTGAAAGAAAAATTAGCGGATTGATAGGAAAAAAGGTGAATTCCAACGGATCGAACTTGTACACGAAATACACTGCGGACGCGGTGATAAGAGACCCATACTTTTTTTCGTTTATTATTATATCTAACATCTGACGAGCTTTCACGTATATCGTGTGCGCGCGTGGTTTATGTGTGCGTCGGTAGCATCAAAACCCCGGACAAAGCGATGTGCGTGTGTGTGCGTGTATGAAAAAAGGCTAAAAATTCGATAAATTTTGTCGACGCCATAAAACCGCGCTGTTTTCTGACGTATTCAATCAAAAGCGTGCTTTTTTTATAAACAACGTTGTTTTGAACTCATTCAATTCACGATAAGCTCGAAATATATTTTTTTCTATGTCTAATTAGTAGAGCTTTCCCTTCGAACATTTATTAGATTGTCTCCTTATTCAATATTTTATTGAGTATCGTTATTGGTGCTGCGTTCTTTATCCAACGTTTTTTTTGTTCTTTGTTCTTCAAAGAATTACGAACAATGAACGCGTCGCTCTAATCGTAGTTGACGCTTTGTTTTCTTTTTTTTTTTATTCTCGCGTCCTCGTCCGAACGTGTCAAATACAAATAACCGTGTATATTTTTTCTTTTCGGAGGAAAAGAAGGCTTGCAACTCGTATACGCGATGTTTTCAATACAAAATTCTCCACTGGCCATCAAGAGCCCCTACAGTTTTTCTTAATCAATTTTTACTCTTTGTTCTTCGTTCTTTCATTGTTTTTGCTTTGAATGATCGCCTGTCATTCGATATGCCGGTTCATCAAATCAATGTTAATCCGCCTGATTGGCAACCACCGCAGTCCATCGGCCCTTCCAATAATACCAGCCCTACGCCAGCTGAAACTTTGCCTGAATGGTCACCGAGGGTAAAAACCTCTTTCTATTTCTCATATCTCTGACTGATCAGTAACACTTTCATTCTTTTCACTTTTTTTTCTGCAATCGTTGAAATATTTGACAAAACCATTTTTGTACCGCTTCTATGAAAGTATTGATTGAAAATTCAGAGTGTTTTTCAAACCCTATTTTAGTAAATTATACAGTAGAAAAAACGTGAAACAGTTTTCCAGTGATTGAGACTTGAGTTCCTAATTTCATTCAAATTTTGCTCAATCTCTTTATCCAATGAAGTGCACGAAGCAAACATTGATATACCCTATAAATATGCAATATATTGAAAATTGAAACGCCAAGTCACAAAATGGTTTTCAATTGTTATCCGAAAAATTTCAATTTTTCCTTCTGTTTATAAGAAGTTTTCACGCTTATAGATCACATTAATTACAAAACTAAGACATTGAATAATGTTCATCATTTCCCAATTTTGAATATGAAATTCATACAACAATTGAAAAATATGAGAAGTACAAAAACATTGAAGTTTAAATTTTCAATTGTGATACAATTGCTTTTTTTTGTTATCATTCATCTGTTTACCAAATTTTCAGGAAACAGCATATGCCACAGTAGTGACAGTAATGCCAAATCACTGTCACTCTTCCGTCAGTACTTTATCATCCAGCAATCATGACATATGCCGGTGAGTTTAAAATTCTATTCCATCGGTTGGAAACTTAACAAATTCCCTTAGTATAACGCCAACTAATGCAAAATTGATGAAACAATATCAATGTTTGTGAAAATGCAATAGAATTATTTTTTTATCAATTTCGATCATGGAAATGGTGTTGAATTACAGTTGAATTAAAAACTATAAAATGAGAATTTTCCTACCAATTCGAACATATAAAATGCGATTCCATAAAGTTCTTGGAAAATCTGGAACAGAGATTAAAGTGCACAAAAGAACACTTAAAATTGCAAAGTTCATTTGAAACATACACCAATATCATACAACAATACAACTTCATTTCTCTCACAAATCCATTAAATATCATGAAGATTTTTCCTGTATGTCTCTGCAACTGATCCTTTCACGTTTGTTCCTTATCTCAATTTTTTCTCTGTTCTTCACTTTTTCCGATAAACATGAAAAAATTACCCCATGTCAGCCGTGATAACTGTTAAATGAACTCCAAAAATTTCGAAAAGTATTATCAATCCATAGTGAAATTTAGATTCCTGCAATTTCGGTCACAAAAAAATATAAAACATTTCGAAGCTTCTTTGATTTCATCTTCCTGCGTTATTGTTTATTTTGATTTTTTTTTATACTTCCCTCATCGTAATCATTTCCCTAACGCAATATTTCTTTACAATTGTTTGGAGATGTGAGCATCTACAGAACTCCTTAATTCTGTGTGTTTATAAAGAAAATATATAAATATTTATGAAAAAGGATATGCCACTGTGAGGGCGACATCGGAGCACCGTTGTTGGCGCCCTGTTATTGCAGTGGAAGTCTTCGATACGTTCACCAGGCGTGTCTTCAACAGTGGATCAAGGCATCCGACACGCGGGCCTGTGAATTGTGCAAATTCACGTTCATCATGCATGCTAAGACAAAACCATTTTCAGAGGTGAGTTTTATCTTTCCTGTGACCACGATCAAAAAAGAAATTATGTAAGCGTTTGAACTGGTGACCTTTGATTTGCTAGAAAGTTTATCCTTATGATGCAATTTTTCCTCATTAAATCAAACATTCTCGCATAAATTTAAACTCAAGTAAATGCAGAATCGATCGTTTTCTCGTAATTACCAACTGAATTAATCGCACCTCTGCTTATTTTTCATTCCACGTTTATTGCTCATAACTCGACGACCACTAAACGAATTTCAATAAGTTTTTTGCAAAACTACCACTTGGAATGCAAATATCCTACAGTTTGATTTTAATTTTGATGGCTAATTGCATTGGGGCCTTAAAAAAAGCGTTTCATCTATCATAAATGAATAAATGAATGAAGTAGAATCGTTTAAGAAATAAACGTATTAACAAAAGCCCAAACATTTCGTTTTTTCAATTCAAAAACAAAATTTTTTCGAAAATCACGCGATGAGATTCCAGCATTGTCAAACGTTGTTGAAAGAAAAAATACTAATGTCAAACTTTTGGATTGCAGTGGGAAAAATTAGAAATGTCGGCACCAGAAATTCGGAAGCTGTGGTGCGCGGTGGCTTTCCACGCTGTTGCGGCATTGTGCGTCGCGTGGTCGTTATACGTTCTGGTAGAACGCTCGGTTGAAGAAGCACGAAAAGGTTTCGTCGATTGGCCATTTTGGACGAAACTGATAGTCGTCGTTATCGGTTCAACCGGTGGACTCGTATTCATGTATATCCAGTGCAAAGCTTATATCGAGCTTTGTAGAAGATGGCGAGCGTTCAACAGGTGAACTTGAATAATTCAAGTTTCTTTTCGCGAAAAAATAAATGGAGCAAACGTTCTTCGACGGTCCCGCTATTGAAATATTTGTGATACTTCTTAATCGTTCAATTTTTCGTGAAAAGTTGTTATGAAAACTATAAAATTTCTCACCTCCATTCAAAATACAATTGAATTTTTATAAACACAAACTATTTTGTAACGTCCAGTTTGAGAAAAAAATAATATTCAAGATCGGGCAAGCTTCGAACGAGAAATTCTCTCGCCCTCATATTTGCTGAGATGAAAATTCTTTTGCAGAGTTATATTTATCCAGAACGCTCCGGAAAAAGTGGTGCTTCCTCCCTCGCCAACGGACTCGATGCGTGACGTGACGTTACCGTTGAAAGACCCGACGGCCTCGATGCCCGAGTTGAATCGTACGTTACTCCCGCGTGCATTGGATCCATCGTGCGCTTCGGAAACGGCAAAGCCGGAATCGGCGCCCCCGCCTCACAGACACGACGCTCATCTCAAACTATACGTTTTCGACAAGCTCTCCTCGTCCGAAGATAACCTGTAATGAACAGGGAAAAGATTAAATATCGTCCAGATGGCATGGGATCCAGATCAAGAAACGAGCGACGAGTGATGCAGAGAAAAAAATCTTGGAGATTTTTTAACGCTACGCTGAATCCGTTTACGTTTTTAATATCGTGACGAAAAAGATTTGAAATAACTAGCCAAACGCTCGACCAACCATACGAATTTTTCAGCACAGAAACACACGAACCATTCCATGCCAATTCGATCTCCGTTTCACGAGCGCCTTCCCCTGGATCAATTCATCCGAAATTTTTTCTATTGTACAAAAGTTCAAGTGCATTTTCATTATTTTTCTCATTGTTATATCCTATCGCGTCGATTTATGAGTCTCTTACACTCGCGTTCTTTTTCTATAGTATACTTTTATTCTTAATGTGAATTGTTTTAAGGGATTGGTACCCGTAAAGTTGATAAAAATTCATTTTTCGCGTGTGCATTCCCAGCCGAACGATTTGATTTCGGTGTTCAGCGATTCGACAGAGATCGAAAAAAAATCGCACGACGTTTAATACGCGCGAAGATTCATTTTCGACCATAATAACGCCAAAAATTTACGTACAAAATCCTTTGAACGAATCAGTTCAAAATTCGCCAATTCTTCGTACTATTTTCATCTTCGTTCTTCAAATAAAGACAAAAAAAAATGGAACGAAATGATTGAACGCGAGATCGCACAATATTTGAATCGCTTACAGTTTCAAGATTAAGATTGTGCTGAGCAATTTTCAAAGCGCTCAAACATTAAACATCTCACAAACTTTAACGCAGGAAACCTTTTCTGCTTTTTAATATTTCAGTGCTTTTTTTTTCCTAATCGAATAATTAATTCGAATTTCAAGGGTTCGGATATTTTTTAGGAGAGAAAAAAAAGAATTTCGAATTTTTGGGGATATAGACAATGGAATTCAAAGAATCATATTGAATGGAAATAATAGAAAAGAGGCAGGACTGAAATTCTGGAAGGCGAGGCGTTTGTCGGCATTGGTTTGGAATTTAGAAAAAAAAAGAAAAAACAAAACTTTCAGGACTGAGTCTGTTGCAAGAGAAACGAAAAAAAAAAGAAAAAAAAACAATACGTCCGAAAGCGGGCTTTTGTCTTCGTTCCGAAGAGTCGCTCGATTTGCTTCCAAAGATGCAACTGAAGTTTTGTGACTAGGAAAAAAAAAAGCAAAAGATGAATCCCTCCCTTCTGGAGCACCTTTACTCGAAAACTTAGTACTTCAGTGCTTGAATTGTCAGGGAGGAGAAGAGTCAAGAGGATTTTGAGTCTCAAATATTTTCATTGCAATTGTTTATATTTTTCCTGTTTTTTGAAATCATGAAAAATTTTCGAAAACATCCGAAAATCCATCGACTTTCTCTCCTTTCTGTGCAATTGTGTACATAATTATTGTATCTGTGATGTTATTAAATAAACTTTACCATATTTAAACGATCCGTCGCGTTTTAATGATCGTAAGAACGAGAATAAAGCTGAGAGAAATAATTGCCACAAATCTAGTCTAACGAACGAGTTATGAAAAAAAAGGAAAGTTCTTATTTCGCTTGTAAAAGAACGAGTTTCCGGGTTTTTGTAATAAACAATTAATTGTAACGGTATAATTAACGAATTGTTCAAACAGGAGTATAAAAGATACAAACGAGAACAAAACCGTATTCAGTGTATATATTTGATGCGAACGAAATTTCAAGAACACACCCTTCTGTAACGTTGTACCTTCGTACGTCCTTGAGAAAAAAAAAAAATATCTACCGGCCCATCAACGCTGCAGAGCGTCGACTTTTTTTCGTCGAACCCTAAAAATATCAAAAATTAAATAGTTTTAATATTTTCTTAATTTTTTATTTCAATCATTTATTTCCAAATTTTTTTGCTCGTGTAGAAAAGGCTGAACATGATTTTCTGCCTGCGAAATTCCAGCGCGACCTTGAAGGTGTATCTCAAGGTCATGAGGAGTTGCCAATATCGTTTTCAGCCCGAAATAATACTACAAGTTTTCTTCGGACTGCAATTGACCTTGTAGCTGCAATTCAAAGTCAATTCAATCAAAATTGTCTTCAATTGCTAACTGGAAAGCTACAACTAACGAGTGCTATAATTTCTATCAGATTACAATTTTTTTAAACTCAACTTCTCGTTAAACCGTGGAATTGCTACTGAAGCTCAAACGGACTGACTTGATCAGTTTTCAAATTTTCACAAAAACGATTGATTTCGCGTTGAATCCGGAATATTTGTGGTTTTCTTCTAGAGAAATAAATGGTTTCGTCCTTTGGTTCGATATATTTGAAGATAAACACACCCTGTACATTTTTATACGCTGCTGGCAATATAAATACTTGAACCCTTAGCCACGCCTCGGAAAACGACATCATCTGACAAATGCACTGGCAATCTATCGGCATTCCCTCGTTGCATGCTTTTGCTTTTTGCGTCAACTCGGACGAATTTCGAATTATATTTGCCAATGACGTCAGTATACTCCCCAAAAAAGAAATGGCGCCAAAGTCAATTGTTTCCTCTTTCTGAACACACTATCTTATAGACGATGCCTATTACCGTTTCTCGTGCGCTGTATTCGTGTTTTATTCTTAACGTTAGAATATTTTTGGAGTTTTTTAATCAAACGTTATAACTGGATTTGAAATGTTAATCAATCGAATCCGTGCTTGGGCCGAAACTATTGCTTTTTATTTTCCACGAGATCGAAAACGTTATCACGATTAAATTTGAAAACGTCTCATTTCTGCACTAACGTGATCTTATTTTATCACACATTATAGGATTCGATTTACATTTTAAAATTTGTAAAATTTTAATACGCATAAAAGTACACGAACATGGAGAAATCGTGCGAAAGATATATATTCAAAAGGCAGACGGAAAAAATACAGCTCGATGTTCCGCTGCGAGAACAGATACAAAACGATCCATCAAAACGAAATACACATACATCTCCTGATAGTCCGCGAGTGTATATAATAAAAAATTTTCAGTCAGAATTGAAAGACTCATATCTAGTTTATCATAATATATGCACGTTTTTATCACAGTTGATCGATCAACAAACGCGTACAAATAATTCTAGAAACGATTCATAACACATCAACAAAACGTAAAAACATCTTTTGATTCGCCAACATATTGCACTGTTTTTATTTTTATTATATTTATTATTTTTTTATAGTTTCTTATATTACACGATCGATTTGTTTGCATAGTGTGAAAGCTCGCCGAGAGGGAGTGCGCAAGTGGCGTGTTTCATGCGTTCCGATATAGTTGCGCGATTTTTTCAGTCCCCCTTCGCGCTTACTTCTTCCGCATAATCCGTCTATCACGTCCGCCCCAGGGCTCGGTTTAATTATTTAAACATGTAAATATGCAGTTTATAAGTACGACTAAGTGATATCGGTGCTCCTTTGAATTCTTCATTTTTCGAAAATATTTACGAATACAAAACTGGTGAATTGGAGTGACTTGAATTAGAACGAAGGAATAACAAACGAAAAATGTCTGAGCTACGTCAAAGAACGGTGGCCGATGCCACGGGAGGTCGAGCGGGATCTGTCAACGAAGATCAGGTGAGAACGCCGAAATTTCTTTGTTTACAATTTCATTACAATTTTCTAACATCGGTATAATCTATCATTTTTCGTGTCATTTTAATACGTGATGCTTCCACGAATATCTGCTTTTTCCTCGCCTTTTAGCGCACATTTCAACGTGTTCATTAAATATATTTCTTATTACACGAATTGTTTGGCTAATTGATGAGGCGTGACAACCAATGCATTATTGTCGTCATCGCTTTAAGCTCCTTTGTCAATACTCAGTTTTCTTAATATACATACCATCGTGTATGTGGTTCCGTGTAGAAATAGACAAAACTAAAAAATTTTTTTTAAATTATGCTTACGAGAAATATACCAAAAATTGTTTTTTTTCCTGTCCGAAAATGTTCCGTGGTGACCAAAATTGAATTATTTCGATTGGTTACTGTAATATGGTAATTGATGATAGAAAAATGTTGCAGAATATAAAATTTTACGGCGACAAAATCTTCCAATAATATATGAACTTTGGACTTTTCCATGAGACTTAATAAGCTAACGAGATTCTAACTCGTATGTTACAAATCGTGCCGATCGCCGTTTTTTGATTCGAAATATCTTCGACAGCTTTCCGAAATCGGAATAATAGATTGGCATATTTCTTTACTTGCGATTATATTTGACCAATTTTAACCAAGGTTGCAAACCCGAGTAAAAAACTGTTGTCAATTTTGTTACTATACTAAGAAATAAATGGTAAATCAGTCATTCAATGTCTTAATCGATACTTTTTTGGCATCAACTCGATTATTTTAGGTGTCGCAGAATGATAAATTTTGGATCTATAAAATACCAAATTTTGGTCCTTTGATTAACAAATTCCCAACATTCCCTTTGGATTTTCTTTTCATCGCAAATCTCACATTTTCTTTATGGTTTGCTCATAATTTGATTTGATTTTAGAAGCCGAATTAAAGACAAATAGCAGCGTTCTTTAATTACTTAATTACGGCTTGATGCCAAAATTCCAGTGACCACAATTCCAGATTTATTCTTCTTTTATAGAAAGAACAGGACATTGAGTCGGAGGATGATGGAAAAATTGAAGTTGACGAGTTGGCCAAGACGCTGCCTCAAGGAACGGATCACACGCCCAATATCCTCTCGACTGCTCTTTCTGGCTTACCTGACCGGTAATTTGCCATCAGTATATACACAACATCATGATAAATCAAAAATTTTGGAATGCTGCAGCCGGAAGTTTTTTTTTTCTTAGAAAACTTTTTAACAGAAGTTTGATATTTTCAGCTGGAAAAATTGGATCATACGAGGAATTTTCACATGGCTGATGATCGGGGCTTTTTGTTTCATCATTTACTTCGGGCCGTTAGCACTGATGGTCACTGTATGTAATAATTCGTTCAAATTTCAAAATAGTTATACCTTCAGTTGCACACAGCGTTTCACAAAACTATAGGAAAAATTTTAGACCAAAGTCAAGAACAATCTCAATTTTCCAAGCAAAAGTTGCTCTTGTCTTAAACATTTTTTTTTGTTGTACAGAATCCTTATAATTATATTATTATCTGTGCATAGACAATTCTCTCCACTATTTGGAAACAAAAATAATTTTTAAGGTTCAAAGTCAACCAAATTGAATGATTTCAAATTACATTATTATTATTATTATACTGGACTGAAGTTGGTTTTCTTTTCTCAGACGCTGGTCGTACAAGTAAAGTGTTTCGAGGAGATAATTAACATCGGTTATGCTGTCTATAGGATTCACGGTTTGCCCTGGTTCAGATCACTTTCTTGGTATTTTCTCATAACTTCAAATTATTTTTTCTATGGTGAGAATCTCATGGACTATTTTGCGGTGGTAATTAATCAGACGGTGAGTATAGAGATTAGAGAAAAACTATAAAATATTCTAATCTGTAAATTACGTATAGAAACGATTTTTATGTTCTACTATTTGAAATGCCAAATGTGAAAAAATTTTCAATTTTGGGAAATACATTAAAGCTCCAAGAATCTTCGAAGGAACATAGAAAAAATTCGAAAAATCCGGTTGTAATTTATTTATGAATGTATGGACACTGGATTTTTCAAATAGTGTGAATTGGAAAAAAGGAACTGTGTTCAGCCAACTTTTATTTCCTCGTTGATAATTCAATTTGCTAACTGATGCTGGGCTTACATCCCACTTGATACTAGACCTACTGACACAAAATCAATAAGAGACCTATTCATACACTGTCGTTGCAACACTTCTGAGGTTTCTTCTATTATCCATTTGGATATTGAACATTTAATGAAAAATAAACTATTATGAACAGGTTTTTAAAAATTTATGAAGAGTTTACATTATAAATAAATATTTCAATTTCTATTGATTTATCGCGAATTATAAATGAATATTGTATAAACTTCTGACAAAAATTCGATTTTGTATTTGTTTAGGATTACCTCAGAGTCCTCGTAACGTATCATCGATTCATCTCGTTCAGTCTCTACATCGTTGGTTTCGTTTGGTTCGTTTTATCACTCGTGAAGAAATATTACATGAAACAGTTTTCACTGTTTGCCTGGACTCACGTAGCTTTGCTGATTGTTGTCACCCAGAGCTATTTGATCATCCAAAATATATTCGAGGGCTTGATATGGTGAGCAATGAATCCAATTTCAATTACGATTTTGGGTACTAAAATGTACAGGAATTTCCGTTTGATTGGAAACCTCGGATTCATGTTTTGCAAATTGATCGATGCTATTATGGAATTATTTGTATTCTTTATCAATATACATTGCATTGCTAGTAGGTTAATATTTTTTTCGAATCACTTTTTTTGCAGGTTTATCGTTCCAGTCAGCATGATTGTGATAAACGATGTGATGGCTTACGTTTTTGGCTTTTTCTTCGGGCGTACTCCACTAATAAAACTATCACCAAAGAAAACGTGGGAAGGATTCATCGGGGGCGGTATTTCGACAGTTTTGCTTGGATTGCTGGTAATTTTTCTATTATAACTGAATTAGATTTTGAATTTTCATTGTAAGTGTAAAAATATATTTTCTCTTTACGGGCTGAATTCTTCCAACCTAATAATAAAACTTCATCCTTACTAAACTTGTATGAATTACGTATATTTTATATTTTTTTTGCAGATGTCATACGTACTTTGTCAATACCGTTACTTCGTTTGCCCGATCGAGTACAGTGAAGTTTTGGGCCGTATGACAATGGACTGTGAACCATCCAGTCTGTTTCGACCTCAAGAATACACACTCCCACAAAGTTTACAAAGAACCGCGGAAATGGTAAATTTTTGTGAATTAAAAAATTGTCTTGTTACAGCGACGGTCAGCTCTTACGATTTCAAGCAATTCCTTTATTTTTTTCAGTTTAACTGGAAAACAAGTCTCACGATTCAGCCATTTTTGTTGCACTCTTTGTCAATGTCCGTATTTAGTTCTGTAATTGGTCCATTTGGAGGATTTTTCGCGAGTGGCTTCAAGCGAGCCTTCAAAATTAAGGTACGTTCTCGGAAATGTATAAGAAAAAACCGTCAAAAACCACTTGCTCGATTTTTGGTTAGAAATTGGAAATTTGTGAAATACTAAAACGTCAATAAGCTGCTTTCGGAGACCTCGGTTGAATCGTTTTTTTTCGAACTCTAGGACTTTGGTGATATAATTCCTGGCCACGGAGGAATAATGGATAGATTTGACTGTCAGTACCTGATGGCGACGTTCGTAAACGTCTATATTTCGTCGTTCATTCACACGGCGTCGCCGCAAAAGCTCCTTCAGCAGGTGAGTTAAGAAATGATTGGAAAAAACGGAATCATTCATAAAAATAAAAGCTAAATGAATATAGAAAAATAAAAAAAACTGGGAAATATTGAAAAAATCGATTGAATTTTACCTTAATAATCGATAAAACTTTGAAATTTTTATTTCGACAGGTTTATAGTCTGAAACCGGAACAGCAACTACAATTCTTTTTGTCGTTGCGTGACACCCTCGCCCACAGAGGATTACTCAACGCATCCTAAGTACCGCGTAATTCTTTCGAAAGGAAAATAAAAAACAAACTACAAACAACAAACGGAAGAAATAAAAAATATTTAAATAAATGTTTATGCCGATAGCGATGGCCCTGCGATGGTAGTTTTTGAACAAAAATGCAACAAATAACTCGAACAGATTTTCGAGCGCCGTACCGAGAGTCAAATCTCGAGCCGTGATATGATTTTTTGTTGTAATTTTGAAAATTGCATCGTTGTCGAATGTTTTTTAGAACCGCTCAAAACAGGGCAAGATTTATAAATTGTTAAAAGATTTGTTTTGCACTCGTGATCATCAAAGCTCTCAGATATACGGAAAATGTTGCCCCTCGTTTCATTATTTTTTTTTTACTAGCAAGTTGTAATATACCATAGCTAAGAAGAGAATATTTGCTAGCATTTCAACGATGCAAATTTCAATTGCATCTTTTTCTTTCTTCACTATCGAGGTTTTAAGTGCAATCATTCCAGTATTCGACCAGAGTAACGTATTTATTATATTTTCATATTTATACACACGGTGAATCTACTTCGGCCCCTTCCCCTTTGCCCCTTTTTATTTTCAGTACATCTCCGAGTCATCGCGTTTTTTGTACTATTTTTCTGAGTAGCTCTCGTTAGTATTTCCACAGTTTTTTTTTCCTTAAAATCGGAAAGGAAAAGAGAAGTTTCTATATTATGTAGAATTTATCATAAAACTGTCGAATTGCCAAGTATCAACATTTTTTTATTTTTTCAAATTCTTTATTTCTCGATATTCATTTTACGTCTAGATTATTTATAACGTAAAGTTGTGTGTATTTTCTTCTTTTATTTTGTTCATAAATTATGATTGGAGCGACGTAGTATGTACAAAAATAGTCCAAATTTTCCGAACGTCTATTCGAAGATGCTTGAAAAAACTAGATCCAAACAGTCAAGCTAAAAGTTCATAAAAAATAAAAACTTTTCGTTTTGTTTCGTTTGAATTGATAAAAATCCTCTCATTCGCGGATTTTACTTAATAAATATATTCATTGATCTCAGTGTGAATCGTTTAAGCGTTGGGTGTCAAAAAAAAAAAAAAAACATTAAAAGGGAAGAAAGAAAACGTCAAGTCGTAGAAGGCCCTCTAAATTCTTTCGTATATCTTTAGAGGGAGGAAAAAACAGAACAAGAATTGGCATAAATTTCACACGATTGAAGAGTCTCGTTGGTTTTGATGCCAGATTCGTAGTTATCTCCGAAAGTCTCTTAAGGTCATGATATTTCGGTCGAATCGTAAATTGAAGAGAAAGAGACATAACAAAAAAATTGAAGAAAAAAAAACGATGAGTGAAAGAGAGCGATTAGAGTTGTGTGTTCCGATGTAATCATTGTATAAATGTATCTTGCGACCAAAGTTTATGAAAAAAAAAGAAATACGTCGACTGGACGCTTTAGCGTCTTGACTGTTATTAAAAATTTTCAGAAGACCGTGTTTTTAGAGCCCTCATTCTTTCTCTTCCTTTTTTTCTCTTCCACTCTCGAAAAATTGCTTCAATGACGTAAAATTCGTTTCTCGCTATTTCACTGGTTTTCAATTTTTTTTCATTTTTCGTTCATCCAGAACGAATTATGAAAAAACGACTTTTTTCATCCAACTTTGCCAACAATGACTTATACATAGGAAAATGAACAGAAAGCATGCAAAAATTATTGTTTTTCGAGCTTGAATCGCTACATTGAATTGTCAGTGCTTTTCAAAGCTCTCGCTCTATTATTTTTCTTGGTGAAAAAAAACTCTATTGTGCCACGAAAAGTCGTCGAAAATGAAGAAAACATTGAGACGAAAGAAACGCGATATTTTGATGTTTGAATTCGTAAGTCTGCGTTTATTTGTACAAAGCACTTTTATTATTGTGTGGCGAAATGGGACTTGAAGATTTTTTGAACCCAACTAGAGTGAGAAAGAAAGTGAGAAAGAGAGAGAGAGGAAACACTAGAAAGTTGAGAATGGTAATTATGTACACATATATATGTATATGGGTCATTCCATACCAAACCGACCAATCCATGACCCCGACCATTTTTGATTTTGCTGAAAATTTTCTATTATTTTGTAACTACTGAAAGAAGTCGTTTCTAATTTTTTTAGATTTTTTCCCCAACTCATCTGATCACGTTAAATTTTTCAAAATTTCGTACAATTTTTTTGTGAACGCCCATAACTTCTGCAATAACAGAGATATCAAAATAGAATAGTAGGTCATTTTTTTCGTCTTGAGTTGTAGTTTTATGAAAAAAATTTAAAAAAAAATATCAAAATGAATGTTTATACTTTTTTTTCAGTTTTTAACCAATATATTTTTTTTCAAACTTGGACCATCTTGATTTTTTTCAAAAAATTCACCACATTTTAATAGACCTTTTTACACACGCAGAAAAATTTTTAGCTTGTGATATTCATAACTTGTTACTTTTTTTTTTCTATTTTTTACCTCGTGTCAAGCAAAAAAGCGTTTTTCCTCCTTGAATGGACAACGCAAGTAATGGAGAAGAGACATTCCGCTTCATTTTTTTTTTTTTTTATTGTCTACGTCTACGACCTTTTTTGTGGTTATTACGTCATTTCAAAAACGTCCGTTTTTTTACCCTTTTTATTTCTTTCTAGATACAATTTTTTATCATCAATTCTGCGAACGAGTCCTCGAAGGTTCTTAGCTTCAATTTTGTAATTGGAAAAATTTATTGCAATCATTTTTTGCAGAATTATCACGTTTTTACAAAAAGAAGACAAATTTTCTAAACTGTCGCGTACCACCAGAACTTTTAGGTTTTACAGGATATTCCAAAAATAAAAAAAGTTGCGTTTGTAATTGTTTTAGGCATAGGAATTTTTTAAATATTTTTTTTCAGAAATTTCTTCCTTCATTATTTTTTAAGTAGAACCTCGAGTACATCGAATATCGTAACTCGAAAACGATGAGGTTTTTTTTATGAAATTTTGATAGAAAAAGAAATTTTTTTTTCCTTTTCCAATTCATTAAAATTCGAAGATTTTATCAATAAGGTTTTCAAGATATTTATCAATGAAAAATTCAAATATAAAAATGAATCTTCTTTTACTTTAGATATTCTAGCACGTCTCCATAGTTCACAAAAAACCCGGATCAACGCCGAGAGTAAATATTTCAGGTTAAAAAATTTTTAGACAATAACGTGATGAAATTCTAATGAATTAAAAATAAAAAACGATTATTTTTTTCCCTGTTAAAATTTCATTTAAGTTTTCTGAATTTTTGTCCGGAAACTTTGCCCCGGTAGTATACGTAGCGATTTATATGTGTTCAAACCGATTAATATATACAATTGGAATAATTTTGAATCAAATCACTCTACTTGCGGTGTCCATTCAAGGAGGAAACACGCTTTTCCGCTTGACATGTGGTAGAAAATAGAAAAAAAAAGTACCAAGTTATATATGAATATCACAAGCTAAAAATTTTTCTACATGTATAAAAAAGTCTATTAAAACGTGGTGAATTTTTTGAAAAAAACCAAAACGGTCCAAGTTTGAAAAAAAATATATTTTTGGTTAAAAACTAAAAAAAAAGTATAAAAATTCATTTTGTTATTTTTTTTAAATTTTTTTCATAAAACTACAACTCAAGACGAAAAAAATGACCTACTATTCTATTTCGATATCTCTGTTATTGAAGAAGTTATAGGCGTTCATAAAAAAATTGTACGAAATTTTGAAAAAGATATTGTGATCAGATGAGTTGGGGAAAAAATCTAAAAAAATTAGGAACGACTTATTTCAGTAGGTACACAAAATAATAGAAAATTTTCAGCAAAGTCAAAAATGGTCGGGGTCACGGATTGGTCGGTTTGGTATGGAATGACCCATATGTTTTAAACTAATTGTATGTTTAAGTTTAAAAATACGATAATATATTTATGTAGTGAACAAAGGAGAGAATAAATATTATCTCGGTAAAGTGGACGATGAAAACGTTCCAGAATAATTATAAATTAATGTTGTTAAAGTTTATTTTTTTTGTCGATGAGACCTATAACAACACTTTCCATACATTTTCTGTCACAACAACGGTCTCTTATAAGCCCAAAGCTTGTCATGGTCATAAATAGTGTGAATTTTCTCGTACATGTACTTAAAAAAGTAGAGCAAATTGTCGTACTCCCCCGAATAAGGTTTTGTCACTGGTAAAGAAGCTTGTGAATTAGCAGAACTTCTCGACACGTGATCCTCCGTTGTTGCGAATGCACACTCGTGCAATTCCACCATGAACTGATGTATCGCTTCGATCGTCGCCAAATACCAACGTGGACTTTTTTTCTGGTGACGCCAGAACTGAGATATTCTGGACTTCAAAATCACACAAGGTAAATCTAGAAAAAAATTCTTGTTTACTCATTGTTTCAAAATACATGTCGATCCCATTGTTTTAAAATTTATTTCAAAAAAGCTATATTAGCAGAAAAAAAATAGCGTAAAACAGTCGTTAATCGTTTGTCGTTTATTCAATATTCTATTTCGTCATCCGTGACTATTGTTTTCTCCGTTTATTTACTGCAAATAAATGGAGATCTCTGCCTATTCTAGCAAAGAATTGTTAGATATATCCTTTAATAATCAGTAAATAAATTATTAATACTGCAAAAGGTAATGGAAAAAAAATCGTTTTAAGGTGAAGCCCCACTTATAAATAATTACCACTTTGTGTACCATTGCAAGGAATTATGAATAATACAACACAGTGATGAATAGAAAGAATGATTCATTTTCATACACTTTGTAAATTAGGGCTCAAACTTTGCTTTGGAATAGTCTAAATCCATAACATTCTTTTATTTGAAACCAAATGAATTGGTAATTAAACTACAGCATATTTTATACCTCGAAGTCTCTGATCCTTGTAAATTGCTTTGGTTTGATGCCAAGTACTATCGATAAAAACAGCTCTAGTGATAGGCAGTGTTCCTTGAGTTTCTTTGCCACAGTATTCAATTCCTTGTCTGTATTCTGAAGTACAAAGTTGTTCAACCGTAGTTGCTGTGTCGCTAGGAAATATAAGAACAATCTGAGAATCCTCGCCATTTATCAGGATTTTTTGCCGAACCTTTCAATTTCATTATTATCGATATAGTTACTTACTCTCTCATTTTTCAAGAATTCTGGAAACTCAGGGTACGTATAAATTCTCACATCATCGGGAGCTAATATGGCTGCGTGTATCGCTGTACTTTTTCCATCTATTTCACGTGCATGCTTGATTATATCGATCTTTATTGGCAACTGCAAAATCCGGTAATTTTGACATTTAGAAATAAATCATCAAGAAATAACTTCAAATTTAAAGTGACTAAGACAAAAGATTGGCGATATTAAAGATTTTTTTGTAACGTGGGTATTTTTTTTTTCAAATAATATAAACATAGATGCGGTTGTTTTTTATTAGAATTCACCTTAACTCGGGGAAAATATTTCTGATCGATGACAGGCGAGTAGCAAGTATAACAAAAGAATTTCCTCGACTTATAACATTTCCCACAAATTTCACGACCCTCGACACAGTCCAGTATTTTTGGATCGTCAATTCGAAAATTTCGAAAAGGCTCTCTATCAATGACTTTTTGTTTTTCTTGTAACACGACAAGAAGCTCTTGATTAATAGCCATTTGAAAAAGAGGTAGCCAATTTCGGTATTTGAGAAAAGCTCGAATTGAAATCACACGTATATATATGCTACCAATTTTGAAGGTTAATCCCTTCTCGTTTCTGCAACAAATTAACAGAGATAACATTCAACACGGTACACTAGCTATGAGTAACGTTTAAAACGAATATTTTTCAGTATTACTCTTTGAAGAGTATACGAAGGTTCTAAACAAATATAATGGTTTTTTCACTTTAAACTAGTGAATAATATAGAGGGCCAGAAGACATCGTAAACGTTTTTACGATCATTTTTCACATGCTCAAAACAAATCAAATATGGTCTAACGTAACGGAAAAAATGTGCTAACACATTTGCTATATAAGTACGTGTTTTTCACAAATTGACAATTCGGACGTATTGTGACATTTTGTTCATAAAAGTTATTGTCAACAATTCATTATTTTTATTTGTGGAACGGGATTTATTATCAATGACATCAATGAGATCGATTTTCATTTGATAAAAAATATCTCTAACACCATACCAACCATACAGAATAGTTACGAATCAGCTGATTGGTTAACGGCTTGTGAGGTTGCACTTTAATCAACGGACGACCAATCGCGTTCGAGTATTTTAATCCTGAAAACGAAATCGAATAAGCACTTGGAAACACGCCCAATTGGAAAGTTATTCGACGAATTATCACACGGTTGTACCATCAAAAACTCACTGTGAATATATCGAGCACGAACAATAACAAAATTAAAACAAAAAATGAACAATAGCTTGATCTGTCATTTCGATGTTATTTCGAAATCAAACTTTCACTAACGAATTCCCAACACAAAAACCGTGTTCGCTAGTTTTAATCAGCTTATATATCAGGTGGTGAAAAAGCTGATTAAAAATTCTCGAGGTACGTTGTTGGAACAAAAAAGTACACAAAGAGACTTTAACAATCGAAATTCCATAATCGCTTTTGCTTGTCAGAATTTCGTGCGTTTTGACGATTTTTTAGTGCTCTTCAATATGATAGAAAAAAATGAACAGCCTGAGGAAGAAAATACTGATGAAAAACGTGTGAATTTCTTGAGTCAAAAAAGAACATCTCTCCAGGAATCGTCTTTAAAGGTACTCATTATTTTTAAATTAAAAAAAATATTTTTTCTATTTTTTCAATTTGCCTAACAGAAATTTTACAGTATCCTCAATGTTCAGGAAAATAGTTCTTTTTGGATGAAGCAAGGAATATAATAATTTTCAAAATATTCTATCCAATTTTGGAAAATGCTTATTGTCCTATTCCTATAGTCAAAATAGAAAAAGTTTTTTCTATTTTGACAAATGTTCAATTGCTAGTTGTTATTCGGTATCATTGAAATATTTAAAAACAGTCCTATTCAATGAATATCACAAGAAAAATCACATTCTGTTCTGAAAAATGGTTCAACAAAGTGTGATAATCCACATAAGATTCAGTTGTATCAAAAATGCAAATTTAATCAAATAAAATAATTTCTGTTTCATTAGATACAAGAAGAAGTAAGACTCTGTTTCGAACAATTAGCAAAAGTTTTAAGAACAAGAGAGAAACAATTGATGCGTCAGGTTGAAGCAATCCACAACCAACAATTGAGCATAATCCAATCCAATCAAGAACTCTCATGGTGTGTCCCAGCGATACAAATAAATTTATCCAAAAGACAGGATCTTGAGGATTGTATCTTAAAATTTGGAGAATTGTTATCGTCTACTGGAAATGGAATAGAAGTAAAAGATGCCGAACCTTATAAGATCGAGGATTATGTGGAAGCAAATAAAGACCATGTGACATTGGATAAATGTATAGATGTGGAATGTTGTAACGAAAGGATGAAGGAAATATCTGAAAAATTAAATGATTCTTCCAACAGTTTTTGTGAACTGAGTTTCAACGCTAGTTCAGAAGCTGACACAACATCTGAAAATGAAATAACAGTGCTAATGAATCACAATTATTCTAACGATTTTTTAAGTCCTCAAAAAACTAAAAACCAACAACTACTGAACAATTCTTCAACATGGGAATTAGAAGTCACTACACAGATAACTGAGAATCTAATTTTACCTGGAACACAGAGGAACAATGACTCTTTGATGAAAGATGATTGCAACAATTCCATGATAAACTCGGATAAGAATCTTTGCTGTTCCATTGAATCTGGATCACCCGTAGAAACTTTGGACGCCAATGCTGATGTTTCAACGATGAGAAAATCTCAAGATGGAGAAAAACATCCCAAGCAAATACAAGAGTGGTTGGAACAGATTTTAGTGGAAACTGAGACTGAACCGACGATCCATGAGATCGAACAATTTGCCGAAATTTCCAAATCTCGATTCAAGGAATTTTCGTTTCCCCTTGAAACGTAAAGTTCACTCTGAACCGTCCAGTTTCCAAGAGGAAACACGTTCGTTTTCGAAAAGTCCCGACATTGTCACATTCACATTTTTGTGTCGCTTCAAATCGTTCTGATCGTATTTTATGCTTGGGACCAACTTTTCCATGGTATTCGTAACTAAAAAATGAAAGATATACAAGAAAACAACCAAAAAGTCTGATTTTTCAGCTATACTCTCTAAGAATCGTTGTAAATTCATTGCTTCTTCTTCTCCGCCCATATTTGTATCTCTTTCATCGATTTTTGCCCAGTACTTAATATTTATATTGTATACGTCCGTCGTCGTGTACGTTTTTTCATTTTTTCAATATGTATACGCGCGTGTATGAAATGTACACATTATGGTTGAATTAAATTTGATCATAGAGACGTCTTCAGTTTTATTATTCTCTTTTAAGAAAAGCCAATTGCCATTTTTTCTAAATTTGTCTAAGAAAATTTTCATACAAATTTTTCATAGCTCATCAACCGAAGTACTTCTACCCTAAAGAATAGTTTATTGATAATGATCCCAAATAATTGAAGCCAGTTGCCTTCATTTTTTCGAAGGATCACTAACAGGATCGTACCGTTTATTTTCATCGTTAATTAACGAAATTTGGAAATATTCAAAAATCCTACTTATTAAATAAAAAGCATGAGAAAAATCGAAAAAAAAATAGTTTGCACAGTTTGTAATGGTAATACATACGTCGTACAGCGAAGGGTTTATAATATTTGCGTAAACATTACGTTTAACGGTATAGTACAGAACTTGTTGATATAAACAAAAATGAAAAACAAATTTTAGGTCACAGGGAATACTTTTTTGTTCTGCAAATAACCACCTTGGAGAAGTTTTTTTACTTAATTGAATAACATAAATATATATACGTAATATATGCTAAAAGACTGATGGTAAGCGAGGTATTGGGAAAATCCTAAGAACAATTCCATAATGAGTGGAGTTCGGTAAAAGTAGTAAGCTCTCTATCGAAAGTGTTCGATTGGAATGAACGCACGACTTTATAATTGAGTGTATCGTATTGCGTTTTTTTTTGGTTTCAGGTTTTTGTTTCGGTTACGTAACCATAGGAATACTGCAAATTAGTAAAATCGTGTTCGAAGAAAAATTCTTTAGTCAAATCCTTAAGCGTTATGATTATCGTACTGATTATTGCGGTGTCTCATTAATTTTTTTTATCTAACTAATTTAACGCGTAAATCAAATCCGTAAATATAGCGCATGCAGCGCGCGTGTGTGTGTGTAAGTGTACGTGTAGGTCTTGTTTTTCCACTTGTTTGTTTTTTCGTAACCGTTGATTGTCGAAACTTAAACATATAGAAAACGCCTACGAATTTATAAATGAGCTGAATACGCATTTATAAAATTTTCTTAAAAATTTCTATATATATATACACGCTATGAAGAAGAATTGATACGGATCACGCGAATTTTTATAGCTTTTTCCTTTTGTTGGCTTTTTTGATTCGAAGAATCGATACGAGCTTTCAAGACAAATCCGTTTCGATTAATTGATATACTACAGCTATAGCGAGAGGCGCGGGGTCATAATAATGGTAAGAGATTGTGTTTTATACTCGATAATGGTCCGTTAGTTTCGCGGTTCCGATGTTTAATCAATCATTTACGCGACACTTGATAGAATACCCAATCTTCGAAGAAGGACGGAACGAAGGCGCGATCCTTCGTGAAAGATACCGGCACCGACAATTGGGATAACACGTCCTCGTACATCGTCAGGGATTCAGGACAGGAAGCACCGTTTCCCTGAAAAATTATTCACAACACAATTAGTATTATTGTACCGAAAAATTTCATTAAATATGAAAATTTCTTGAAGATTTTTTAAATTATTTTGAATTTTTCGAGAAAACTTATTTTTAGAAGCAAATATTTGAATGTATTAGAAAAATAATCAAGTTTGAAGAAACGGGGAGATTGAATTTGGGCTTAGTCTTCACTAAGGGTATTCTGGACTGTAAAGGCAATTCAACTGCAATTCATAATTGTGAATAATCAATAAGTCATGATAATAAAGTATTCATATCCTTATCTACATTGTTTCCTATCTTTAGTGAAATATTGTATTGCAAAGAATACTAAAATTCCCAATCTCCCGATCATAACAAAGCATTCAAAAAAATATTCTTACGTGAGTCATATATTTGCCATTGGATTTTAAAACCTTGACCGATGAATTCAATATCAATCGGATAAAATCCCAAGCGTCACCGTGAGGTGTCGTACTTATTGGTATGTCGGTCAAGTCTCCAAATACGTAATCGAATTGACGACCTTCGTCGATCATGTGTGCGAGAGCTTTCACGCAATCGCCGATTATGATCTGCGAACAATAGTTGTATGAAGCTTCATATTGATTTGTTCTTAATATGGGAATTTGAACGTCCACTTAAAAATTCGAGCTTCACCTCGTAGTTGTCTCCCTTCCTCTTGTCAAGGCAATCTCCGCATATACTTCGCATGTGCTGGCTGCAGGCTTTCATTACGACGTCATCGATCTGCAAAGTAAGTAATTTATTAACTGTTGCATTTATATTTATTGTTCCATTCAAACAGGGATCCGGATTCTTCTACGCAGGGAAGTTTTTAACGGGGAGAAGTCCAAAAATTAGACTTTTCTCAAGATTTCGATTGACGTTTGGATTTTTAATGAATTTCGTTTTTTTTTAATCCGCAAACATTCTTACTTCGAGCATCGTAACGTGTTTTGGCTTCTCTTTGAGCAATTCCCAGAGCAGGCCTCCGTCGCCACCGCCAAGAATAACGATTTCCTTTCCGGTATAGCACTCCTTTCCACGTTGCATGAGAGTTTCGGTGTAGATCAAATCGGCCTCGGACATATCTGAAAAAATGGATGTGTCAATGAAAAATCACGGATGAAAAAAATGTCTGAATTCCATTTTACAACTTACTTTGCAACTCGTCGAGGACGAGCAAATTTCCGAGTGATTTGGAGTGGACGATTTGCACTTTTTGATAGGGCGATCTCGCCTCGAAGACCAGTTTGTCAATATCGTATTCGAGAAGCCGTTCATCTTTAAAGATAAATTCAATCAAATATTTAAATGACTCTCCAGCAACAAAGAACTCTCCTTAATTACTGGTTTTCATTCCTATAAAAAATACTAGGATTCAAGTACATGCAACGATAATGCACAGTAGGGAAAATAATTATATCGAACCTTCAATCGTTGGAATGCAATTATTTCGAATAAAGTTTTTTTTTCACCTTTTCAAGGATATTTGGAACTACGTGGCTTCTTTGAATGATTATTTTTTTGGTTTTTTTCTTTGGAAATATCAAAAATCTATCGAAATTCCTACGATTTTAGGAACGGCGGATGAGGAAACGTTCAAAATCATGCTTCGTCGTATTGTGGGTTAAAATTATTTTGCATTGTCAGATTCGTAAATGGGGCATATGAATGGTACAAAAAATTGACGATTAAATAAGTAAATGGAAGGAATATGAATACACAAGACTTGCTTACATCTCGAAAGCATCAACGCGAAGCTGATCGTAATATGGCAATATCGCGTCGGATTTCGACACGAGCCGCGAGAGATGCAAATAAAAATCATTGAAATTAAAATAAAAAATATATAGTTCGAAGCGACGTTTATAATTGAAAATAATTCGCAAAGCATATTGAACATAAAATAGTGATATGACGCTAAATTCGATCTGAAAATTTGCAGGCAGCTTTCTCCCATTGCTTTTGGCAGCTCAAAAAACGTATTTCCACGTTTTTCATTAGTCATTATCCATTTGTACTATTTTTCATTGCTGTTGTTGTTTCGACCGTAAACACAATAATAAATAAACTCACCCGCGGTCGGAAAGTATCGCTCAAAGGGGCCACCGCGTTTAATCGGAGTAAGCGTGTGTGATCTTGTGGCTGTCGCTGCTGCCTGCAATGCCGTCTCCAAGTCTCTGGTCGACTACCATTAGCCGCCAAGCGAACCAACAAATAAACAGAACAAACGTCCTATCTAGTTCGATTAACTTTTCTATTTATTTTCCATTTTTTATCTCATGTTCGTTCTCTTTTATTCTTACTTATTTTTTTTTTTTTTTTTATTGAATCGGAGCGAATTTACGGTTGGAGATTAAAGCCCGCGATTTTAGCAAGTCAAATAATTCAAATTTTTTTACAACGAAGCGAATGAAAGGTTGAAATGTGTGTCTGCATGTCAGAACATCAGTCAAAATGAATGATTTATCCGGCTTCAAATAAATTGGCTTGGAAAACGAAAAATCATAAATAAGAAGCGAACGAATGAGACTTGAGTTTTTACACCGATGGATGAGGTTGATTTTACTATTTCTCTTGTCGTAGCCCCATATTTTTATGGTATTGAGTCTAATTTTTTAGACTGGGGTGCACAGTTACTTATCACTGCGAGAAGTTTGGTGCAAGGATGTCTTTGTTCAAATGGTACAATTAATTCATAAATAATTTTTAATCGTAGAAAAAATATAAAAATAAACGTGTGCTTGGATGTGTCTCATTCAGCATTCTCGGCAAGCGACCTATCCTAGAATTCTAAATTCAACAATCAATAAGAATATATTTCCAATGAAATGAAAAAGTATGTACGTTTCATGAAAATCTACCCGCAGGCAGAAATGGGCACCTCCAGTTTCACTTTGCTGCACTCTTTTTTCTCTCTTTCTCATTTCTCGACTCTCGTTCAATTACTTATTTATTCGTGAGCCATTCGGTTTATTATTACGTTTTATCAACTTATCTTACAAAAGATTCGACATTACGATGTGTCACCGCTTCAAAATATTTCAAATAAATATTCGAGAGTTCATTATTTCAATGAATTTTGAGTATAAACTTTTCTGTGGAAATAATAGAGTTAATTTTTGTAATGTATTCGAAGCATTTGACGCTGTCGAGCAAAATATAGCACACGGACACTCGGTGAAAAAAGCTGGACTTTCGTGGATTATTTTTTGGCAATCAAAATCACAGGGTTGGGCAACAAGGAAGGGAATGAGCAAGAACTTCTGTTTCAAAAGGTCCAGAGGTGCCTGTCTCTGAACTTATGGGCTTGTTATAAACCATAATCAATCATTTGGCGCTCAAATATAGAGAAAATAAAAATAAAAAGAAAACGTAAGTTATTTGATTGCGGGAAAATTATTATCTCTACCTGATATTGTTAAATAGAGATCATATATCGTTCCTCGTCTTACAGGTGGCAAACGTTTGCTCCGTCGGCTGTTCAAAGCCATGGCAATGTCTGCTTCCAGGTAACGCCATTGCTACAATATCCTCTCGGTTAAGCAATGTCCCTACAAATCTCTCTCCACAAATTCTGTTTTCTAATCCTACTCTCTGATGTTGTTTTTATTTATTTTTTTTTCATTTTTATTTTTAATGAAATTTATAAAATTTTTCATATTTTTTCAATTTTAAGGCTGCAAACACAAACCGTTTTGAGGAATTTTTCTGTGTTAGCTACGAACGTTATTTTACTTGAGAATCAGCTTGATTCTCTGTTTCTGATCGCCAAGGAAAAGTTATAAATTATATTCATAAATAGAACTTTATGCCAAAATGTTTCTATTAAGGAAAGAAAATATTTGGATTTCCGTATGAATTGAGAAACGATTTTCCTGTTGTTTTATCACTCTTTTCCTGGCAAACGAACAAAAACCAAAATATTTGAAGTTTTCACAATAAAGCCTGATTTAATAGGTGACCAGACATTATTGCGAGTTTAAACAAAATACAACTGAGGAAACAAACGTTATTTGATAAAGAGGGAAGAAAGGCAAATTATCTACTTGAAATGAAAATGTTGTAAAGATTGTTGAATCTTACGTCGAAAGTTAATAGGGCTTCTTCATCATCCTGTTTGTAATATTCCACATTGAGAGTGATCAAACCCTCTGGATATCCTCTGACGGTTATCAGACTTCCTTTCGGTCCAGCATACAAAATTACAAAGCTCCGCTCGATATTCAATTCCGTCAATGTTTTCAGACCATTAAAATGATCTCCCAGAACATTGGCTATTGTCGACTTGAGATTCGATCGCTCATCTAAATCCACTATTACATTGGCGGAAACCGTAAAGTCCAACAAAACTGTATGGGCCACCATCTTGTTTTATCTTTGCTGTAGCAATAATACATTTTCATTGAAAGGAAATGAAAAAGTGGAAACTTTGTTACCAATGGATGTAAGTTAATTGTAATACATTGATTATAGGAGAGGGAATAGCCAATTTTCAATTGAAAAAAATGAATAATAATTTACAATAAGTTTCCAAAGACAGCAATATTCCCATTATTTTACCTCTTATTGTGAAAAAAATTAATTCTCTGATCAATTAACCCAATTGAAACAATGCATCGGGATTGAATTTTTAAGTTTTTTAAAATTATTTATAAAACATTTGAATGTAAGTCACATATTAATCAATGAATATTTGATGATTTTCATTTCTATTTTGAAACAACAATTTATTGCAATTTTTTTGATCAAAGATTTTGATCAAATACATATATATGCAACAAGATTTATGGAAAATTGCCAATGGTTAAATTTGAAACAATCCAATGAGGCCAAAAATATTATAAAGATAATGAAATTCTGCCAAATACCAAAAATCATCATTAGGTTCAAAAAATCAAGAAGACAAGAAAATAAAAAATTATCCTCAAAGTTTTGTAAGAAATAGACAAAAAATTATTTCCAACAATAATCAAAACATAAGTTTGGAAAAAAAACCACCTAAGAATGCAGTAGCTGATCCAATAAAGTTCAACGCGAAAATGCTTGCTCGATGTTGTCAAAAATGCGAGTCTTTTGTCTTCGACAAAAGACATAGGAAACGAACGATTTTGATCAGAGTAATCGGACTGTTTTAAACGACAAAACTACATACCACTCGACGCAAATAAAGTCGTGACAATTTGAAAAATACGAGAATAAATGGATAGAAAAATGAATGAAAACCGGTTCGCAACCATGCCAAGAAAACTTATGTAATCGAATTTTATTAAAAGTAACGCTGTAACTGGACGTTCGGGATGTGCACTTAATTGGAACCAATGCAATTGACGGATATATTAATTCACCACCCACATTTTACTCACCACAAAACGTTATCAACAATTGTCCTGTACGAAAGAACGGTCAAGTATATTATACTTCCCCTAGAAAAGGCACAATCGTAGGGACAATCTATTTTTTCAGTAGGATAATTCCTTTTTCTGCAATAGACTTTTCTTTCAGGAATCCGGAAAACTGACTGACTTCACCTTATAGGTATATAGTACAAGACTTGCTCAGTAGGTAACTTTTCAAAATGTTCTTCCGTTCTCTATTGAATCAGATATATAATAATAAGAGGTAAAAATATCCATGAAATCAATATTCACTAAGCGCATAATTATGTAGTCTGTTTATAAAATTATGAGAAGAATACAGAGGGTTATAAAAACTTATTATTTTTATTAAATATTCAACCATGCGGCAGCACATATATTTATAATTTGTTTGTTGTTACCAGCCGAGCCAAATCGACACCACATATATATATATATATATAGTTAAATGATTTCTAAAAAATCATTGACAAATCAAAAGTATTAATCTAGTGAGGGTCAACAAAATAATTTTCAATATTCCAATAGTAATATTGAATTCAATTATTAGCAATGAAGAATAAAACACTTTTGAGAATTAAAAAATAATTCATTCTCTGTTGTGACCAGCTTCGCGCAGCGTTCCGACCAGCTGTTTGTTTCCGAACAATGGCGGGTTAGACAGCTTAAACGACGTCGAGTCGCTCAATGACATTTATCGTGTCAACAAACACCCTATAGCAGATAAGTAATAAAAACATCGATTGAATCGTGATATTACAATAATTTTCAGTGGACGAAAAACGATAAATTTTGCGCGAAAAATATAACAATCCTTATTTTCACGTATTCGAAGCGTGAAAAAGTGAAATAAAGCTAAGTAGTGTAATTCCAACCAAGTTTTCACGATCAAATGCCATTGAATTTCCTAACCTACTGATAAGCAACGCTGATATGGTATCTTGCGATGAAACAAGACTCGAATTGGTACCGGTTATTAGAGATAAGAACGGAGAGAAAGAAGAATCCGTCACTTTTATTGAACAATACGTCAAAGAAGTCAATGACTTTAGTTCCCAGTATGGCAGCAATATTAGCATTTCTTACACTGCATACAACATTGCTGGCAATCCCAGTAAATTTCCTGACTATGGTGATTATCCACAGGCATTTGTCATGGTAAGTACATTTCAATGAACTTTTCTGTAATTCTAAATCAGCTATGAACAAAGAATATTCATCAATTCATTAAGCAAATAGCTGTAATTAACTTAAAGATCGCTTTCTTGGGTCTTGCAGACCCAGGAAGTATGATTTGATGATTTTTTCCTGAGCAAGTTTGTTTTTTTTGCCCAAATACTTTTTTTTAATGTCCGCAACACAGAAGTTTTCTTTGGAAATGTGCAATCCTAAAAATCTGACATGTGAGTTTATGGAGAACATGAATACAAAAAATTTTTCCAGAAAATAATGTTAATTATAAACGGCCTAGGCTTACAGACTAGGAACATGCAAGCTTGTGGTAAAATAAGGTTAACTTCAGACAGTTATAAGACACGCAATGATAATTTTTTGTTATTATTTTTTAAACAATGTACGTCTTAGATTAAGATACTAAATATTCCAATAGCAAGCATTTTTCAAGCAAAAGTATTCCGATAACGAGTATTATAAATGACATTGAATTGAAACCTCTTATTTAGAGGCAATAGCAAAGTTACTGTAATTTTATTTCTTAACAATCATTAATAATTTATTCTATTTTTGGTACAGAGAACATATGGACAATGGTGGGACGAGGCGCCATCTACATTAATAGATTTCATGCCTCAAAATAATGGAGCACAAATTAGTCACGATTATATAGGTAAAATATATATTTTTAGCACAAAAATAACACATCTGAAATAGTAAAAAATCATTCTACAGAAAATGACTATTGTTCTTTCAGTTTTTTTAATATGACAAATCAAAAAGATTTAATAATACTATTTTCTCCTGCTTGTCCCACAATTGATATAGCATATTAAATGTAAAAATTATTTGTAGATATTGAATATCATCAGGAAGTTTATCCAATAAGAGTGTCCATTTACGAGACCTACAATCCAGGTAGTGTGATAAGAATCTGGGCTAGGGACAACTGCAACCAATGGTTCCAGTTATGGAGCGGGCCACCGCAGCGAGTACCTCACAAACCCAGAATATTTTCTCCTCCATTGCAGCTATGTAGCTTTAAAACGAAGATCCTTAGACTTGAGTTCAATCACAGTCTATTGGATTATTACACAGAGTTAGATGCAGTACTTTTGATTGGTACATCGGAGCTGATTTTACCTCATGTTGGTTTTAAGAACCGAAACCTTAGTGCCTTGCTGCAAGAACTTGGAGGCACAGGAAGTAATAACGAGGACAAACATAATTTGACTCCTGATCATTCGAAAGCGAACAATGACTTGTCTAAACTCAAAGTTACACTGCACAAACATTGCGTTTTGTACAAAAGGTAAAACTGCCAACTAGATTTCCTTTAAGTTAATTTTATTCAAGTGAATTACTTGAATTTACGAAATGATTATTTATTTTGAAGCAAAATTATGGACAAACTTCCAAAAGGAAAATTATTATCAAAACTGGGACTTCACTGTCATTTCATTCCACCTATCGAAGAAGCCTTCAACAGTTTGCAGCAATTTTTGCAAGAAGACTTTCCCAAACTTATAAAAGAAATGAATGTTTCGACGTCACCCACCTTGTCAGTTGCTTCAATTGATTCGTCACCTGGAGGAAGCGGAACTGTGCACGAAACTTGTGGAAGCTTTGCCGTACTCCCAGTAAATTTTATTTTTATCAGAAAATTGTTTTTATCGCACTCTTAAGCCAAGCACATTAATCAAACATACTCAATTTTATTCAATGTAGAAGAGAAGCAGTTGACTAATTTTGTTTTTCCTCTTATAGGACGAAACAGTGTTGAAAATTCTAAAAAATTTGGATCTAAGGTCTCTCTGCAATTGTTGTAAAGTCAACAGGCATTTTAACAACATAGCACGTGATGCTCTGCTCTATACCAGTTTAAACTTAAAACCCTATTGGTATTGCATCGATACCGCTGCTCTGAATTATTTAACACCTCGCTGTCAATATCTTCAACGATTGGATTTGTCCTGGTGTGGCAGCTACAATACTATCGAACCCAAAGACATAATAGTCTTTATAAACACTTGTGGAACTTTGTTGACTCATTTGCGATTGAACTGTTGCCATTTTGTAAATGACAGTGTTATCGCAGAAATTTCGACAAGTTGCAAGAATCTCAAAGGTTTGAATAACTGCAAAGCATCAAAAAAATAATAATGTTTAACTATTAATTTTTGTAGAGTACTCATTAGTTAATTTTTCTAATCTCAAACAGAACTTTGCCTTCGGAATTGCACGGCAGTAACAAAGTACGGATTTTCCAGTCTCGAGAAATTACAATTTCTCGAACGTCTTGAGCTTTACCGCACCGCGATTGAAACAATAACGTTGTGTTCGATCTTACGAAAAAATAATCAAATGCGACACCTAAACGTCGCTGGTATGCACGAGAGACTAAACATGGACGACGTAGCAATCGAAATCGCCAATTCATGTTCGAATCTCGAGAGCATCGATTGCTGGAAAGCTCAAACACTCACGCCAACCGGAGTCAGAGCTCTGACGCGTTGTACTCGTTTACGCGAAGTCGATTTTGGGTGGTGGTGAGTTTTAAAGCTTTTTTATGTTTTATATCCCATAAAATAAATGATCAGCAGGCAATTGGTATTTTGGATGTGGTTTTAACGTTTTTCAAGTATTTCAAAACACTGGAATACTTTCAATAACTCAAAACAGTTTGTAAGTTTTGCAATCATAAATTCAAAGTACTGGATTTTAGAAAAATCAGCGTAAATATAGTGAAGAATGTCAAGATCCGAGACAAACGTTTACTGATCGTTTTTCTGTTTAATCCAATGACTCGTTAATAATTTTTTTAACTTATAGTTACCAATAATGCGGCCTTTATTTATTCATTGTTTTTTTTTGACGAATTAATGATTACAGTTCGGGAATGGGAGCTCCGGGCGATTCGTTAAGAACGTTTCTAACTTGCTGCTCGTCCCTGGAAAAGGTGTTCTTGAGCGCACTTCGTGGTTTAACGGATCGGGACATCGAGCCATTGTTGTTGTGCAATCGACTCGAGCAATTGGATTTGCTCGGGGCTCGTTCTCTCACGCCTGAAATATGTCTACGATTTTTGCTCTGTTGTCCACAATTGCGAATGATGGATTTGAGCTTTTGCGACGCTATAAGCGATACCAAAGTACAAGAATGGCGACAACTTTATCCCCACGTATCAATCAAGAGAAGTTTTCAAGCTGGTCGATTTGACCTCGTCCGCGGTGAATCCGCCAATTTTCACGGTTGAAAAATGAAGCAGTTGCTTTGTGCAAAGAAAACATTGCGGCATATAACGGCATATACCGGTACAAAGTTCTTGATAAAATTGGAAGTAAACAATAAAAAAAAAAAGATTGTGATACACAATTTTTTATTGCCAGATTATGCGATTGGAGTTTGCATGGTCGAAAAACAAGAAAAATTATTCTCACGGTTTTTCGCATATCGTTGTTCTTCGAGTTACAATTTTTCTCATAGCTCTTGTCTATGAATCTGCAGAAAAAAAAAACAAATGAAAACCTGCACCAGCTTCTTAGCTGAAATTCTCACAAAACTGTGGATGAAAGTGAGACAAATTTTGTTGTTTTTGAGTCGTGCAAACTTCAAAATCATATTAAATATCCTAAACTTTTGTGGTGTATCAAAATATTTGTAATTAGGCGTAAAGTAATCGAATCGTACGCGTTAATGAGCTGCCATAAGGAGTTTTATACATTTGTAGAAAAACTTTGAAAAAACTCAACATTTACTCCACCTCAGATTGTACTCATAGCTGTTGTTTTATTGCACTCGCTGAAAGCGTTCTGATTATCTTTTCTAGCGAAAAAAAAACTCTTGCTTGAATAATAGAAACTGAAAAAATATATTTCCAAATCTCTCTGAGGTGTCATTCAAATGAAATGTTGCGAATTCGACGGGAAAATCTAGAGCCATAAAAAAGAAGTTTAACTTTATAGAAAAGTCGATACTTAAGGTTCTTGTAAGACGTAATCTTAGAAATAAATTATTGTCGAATTGCGTGTGTCGTGATTTAGTGTTGGGAATGAAGTATGATAAATTCTAGTGATTTGAAAAAAAAAAATTGAATAAATGATTCAAACGCGAAACGAAACATCAGACTGATTATATGTTACAATTTTATTAATAAATTTTGTCGTACCTAAAGATACATTGGTTTTTCAATTTTTCCAGTTTTTCTTCTTCAATTTTGCGCGAGCCTCCATACTAAAGTCCGCACTATCGTCGTATTTTTCGGAGGACACGGAATCTTTTTTGTGAGAAGAATAAAGTTTGGGACGCGTCTTATTGAAACGCGCTGGATTGTTGTTGTAACTTGGTGGGATTTTTATTTTGGGTAATTGCAATGGGATACTATCGTTGAGATTAACCGCCGCTACCTTGTCAAAATCCTTGTCCGCATCTTGATCGGCAGATGAATCTAACAAGCCTATACGTTTTTTCAACTTTCGCTCTTCTAATGCTTGGTAGTGCCCAGCCAGTTTTCTTCGCGGCACATGATTCAGAGCTTTCTCCCAATTTCCCGTAAACTTAATGTCGAGAAGAATATTGGTAACCGCGTTTAATGTCAAATTTTTTCCTGTATTTGCCCCCCATTGCAAATATTTGTCCAGAGGCAATTTCAGCGTTTTTATGCCCAATTTCTTAGCTTTGGCTAATGACACCGGCTCGTTCGAAGACTGCAACATTCGTTAAAAACAAAAATGAATAGTTCCGTCTTTGAAAAATACAAAATAAATTGACTGTAACCAGTGGTTCAAGTAATAACCAAATTATTATTGTTTCTATTAATGTAAACGTGTCCATGGCTGCAATGATTTAATTAAAAAAACATTATAAAGTTACCTTATCAATGAAAGCACCAATGATATAAACCGCCTCATGGTCATAGTCGATTAATTCTTCACGACAGTGCGGCGTGAGATACACCAAGCGATCTTTGTCAAATATATCGAGATAAGATTGAGGTGTGATATTGAGAGGATAGTCTTCATCAAAGAGGGGAGGAATAAATCGATGCAGAGCTTTTGTCGTTTCACTAGTCATGTCCACATTACACAAATAGATATTGAATGGATCCTGGTGGATTCGATTCTCAGCCATACAAAGTTTCAGTTGCTTGGCGCAATAACGCATTTCTCTACTTGTCATGTAACTGTCATAACTGCAGTCTAATACAAGTGGCTGTCCATGTATCATTGAACTTATTACTCGGCTGTGCCACAAGCGATTCATGGAGGATTCATAAAACCGCAGAAACATTGAATTGCTACCCAATATGTAATCATGGTCTGGCCGACCGTTCTCTTCTCTCATTTGTTGCTTTAAAATTTTTGCTTTCCTCTCGTTCTCTTTCTTTTTTTCAAGCCCAAATGTGAATGCCAAGTATTTTCTGCAATTTATAGAATTGTATTGTTTTAAATATTACATACAATGATTTTGCAATACGATTTCATTAGAGTTTGGGTGATTTGAATTTTCTTCTCGAGTATAATTTTGAATGTCAATTACATATTTACATTTATATTCAATTATTTTCACGTATTTTACGAGAAAAATACGCATTAACAGCAGTGATAGAAAATTGAAAAATTTTCAAGTAACTTTCAGAGCATAGTTTAGATAAATGATTGGTGGATACACGAATCTATTCTTCTAATGTTGAACAAATCAACAAGAAAAAATTTACTTTCTCCTATGGCGATTTTGAAGTTTTAGCATCTCGCACCAGTGTCTCGGTTTCAACGTATCTGGAACTTTTTCGCCACTTTGTCGCAAGACTTCAATTTCAAGTTCAACGATTTTTCGTATACGTTCATTTTCCGGCACCTTGAGAAATTCTTCTAACCATTTTTCTGCTTCTTCGTCCGGCATCATCAATGTCGGCACATCAAATTCTGTTCCTGTCGATTTGTTGTCACAAAAATCACGTCTTGTAAACACATTTGTCACCGCGCTACTCGAGTTGATATTCGGAGAGCAAAAGATTATGTCGGAAACACTGCTTTTCGTATTCTGACACATTTGTTTCGTCCATTGTCGACCGACAATTAAAAAAGTGCGACTGACCCGAGTATACATTATTAATTCTCGTCAAGTTCCACTTCAAGAGTACAAAACAAAAAATTATTATGAATATTGCAGGTTATGTTCTTCGTGATCAAAATTGCGAGATTTGTCTCTTCAACGAAATTATCTTCCAACCAAACCATTACAAGTCAACGAATAAATAACCAAATTTATTACTCCATGACTTTATAAATGAATCATTAATATAGTTTTATAAAAAAAATGTTTCGAATGCACGTCCAAATTATCAGCACACTGTTCGAACAAACATGTGAGCATGTGGTAACGTCTGTCGCCATATTGCATTTAAAGTTCGCCGGTGTCTGGCGCTTCCAGCAGTCAATTATCGTACCAAACCAAACCTCACTCTACAAGTGTTGCCAAAACAATTAAACACGAGCAAACAAAAGATATTGCATACAATTTAGATCGAATCACAAAAACATGGAACAAGTTGGGCTCTGCCCAGAATTGCAAAGTATCATCGACCGATTTGTTAATTTTCGAATTGTAAGATTTCACAATTTTCTTTTGTGCTAGTTTATGGATCGCGGATTTTAAAAATTCCGCTATTTTCGAACATATCCGATTTGATTCTCATTGTTAGCCATTGTTGTTTTTTGAGTTCCTTTTATTCCATCCAGACATTTCTCTCTTTTTCCTTATAGAATTTTCTTCCTTTTCATAATGTTTATGCAGGAATACACAACCTTGAAAGCGCATCATCGAGCTCAAGAGGAATTAATTAAACTGCAAAAAACTGAAGTCGACCAAATGAACGTGCAAGTTGCAAAATTGAGTACCACTTTCATCGAGTGGCAAAAATCCTGTAACATCAAATTACGAAATCTCGAAACTGAAAATCAAAGACTCCAAAAAATCATCGATAATCTCAAGGACCAAGATGGAGGAGCACTTGCTCATCAAGCGCGTCGTCAAAACGAAACGAAAAGTATTTCTTTTTATCGTTTTACATCACGATCAACATTTCAATTTATTCGTTACAATGACATTTTTGCCAATCTGATTTTTCGTGCCAAAAATGATATAACGTTGAGCTTGGATGCTGTCATTGCCGCGACCTGTCAGTGTTAAGGTACAACAAGCTTCAACTGATTCTCTCAATTTCAAACTGTACGCCTCAAGGTCGGCGAGTCCAGAATATTAAAAGTTAAATTTTAATACATTTTTTTGAGAAATTTCATTTTTATGAAGAAGCCTTCATTTCTATGAGAAAGTGAGCTGGATTTTTTAATTTTTTCTCCTACTGAAACCGGGCTGTTTTTAATTTCATACGATTAATGAAATGACAGACGAGCAGTCGATTTTTTCGTAATGACAATTCAAGAAATCCGATTAATTTCCGAGCATAATTTGAAAATATTCGTACGAACTTTTTTTGAGCAGTCAGTAGTCTGGAAGAACAATTGAAAAAATTGCAATCGCAAATTGACGAAGAAAATAAGCAGCATCGAGAAGAAATTGAAACGATTAATAAAAATCACGAAGAAGAAATTTCCATGTATAAGAAAAAGTTGGACCACTGCTATTCGATTGAACAACGTCAAAACAAAGAAATTTCATTGTACAAAAAAAAGGAAATCGAAGAGAAAAAAGAATTACAGAGCATACGGTCCCAGATAAATAATGAAACCACGCATCCTGCCCTCGAAAGCAACGCCAAGGATAACCAAAAGAGAAAAAAACTAGGCTCTTTCAAGTGAGTACTACTTTCATTCTATTTGGAAAAATATTTTTGGATTAAATTTAAACGAGAAATAATATGAAAAAAATTAAAAATTATAATACTATGAAAATCAAAAAATGATCCTTCAAATTTCAACTTTCAGATGGCCTCAACTTGATATCGACCTCAGAAAAGACATTGCGAATAATCAACAGTCAGCTTCACGTTCGAAAAAGAAAAAATTGTACAATGTCGACAGCGAAACGATCGTCGATCTTACATCCTAAGAACAAAGTTTGCTACGAAACACAAAAAATCAAACGATTCTTAGTCACTAATTGTTTTGTAACAAACGAGACTTTCACAACGTGAATTCAAAAAATTTCAATTTTTACTCACGACATAGAAACGCGGAAAATTGTTGTTCGGATAACATCCCAAGATCATGAAAATGTGAAAACCGTGAAAAAAAAACAGTTAATTTTTTTTTTCTACGTAAATAATCGTAGCAAAAGGACGCTTTACCTTCCATTTTTCTTTCCAGTTCGAAGAACATGAGAATCATTGGAAAAAGTGTATTTATGTTATTTTCTACTCACGTAGTTTTGTTTATTTTTTGCATTTTCAAACGAAAATGAAATCGCAGGTTTTCGTGTTTTCTTATGAAATTACAATTTGAACATAAAAATTATGCTATTGGTTGAACAAAAAATGTATTTTTTCATTTCAGTCAATATTTAAGTATATGTACAAGAAAAATCGTGTGAAACTCGATACTCGAATGAATAAAATGATTAATAATTATTGCTACCGTGTGTCAATCAATGCCGAAGAGTTTGCATATTTTTATAAATCCGTTCGTTTTCGATCTTGATGAAAAAGTTGACCAAGTTGAGTTGGAACGAAAAAGTGAGAAAAGAAAAAAATCGACGAATTTTAAACGGAAGTGTCAGATCTAATGAATTGCAGACTTTTCTGATAACACCTTAAAAGATATAGAGCTTAAGAAATATTAGAGAAAAGAGAAGATAGAATGCGAAAAAATGGAGCGAAGGATGCTTTTCACTTGGCGATCTTTCGGTGAAGGGAATTCCAGCTGTCTGTGTAGTCGATTTTTAGATGACCGTAAGTGTTGAGTCCCAAATTCGACGGTGGTATTACTTCCATGTAACACGCGTCTTCTGGTCCTTTTGTCGATCGGGGTTGCACCGTTTCATCGATGGAATCACGTCGACTGTTAGTCGACGAACCATGATAAAAACACTCTACTTTATTCCTGAAAAATTTCTTGAACTTATTATTTCATAAAAAATAATAAATAATAAATAAACAAAAGTTGTAAGTAGAGAACGCCTTGAAACGTGTAATTGAAATTTTCAGGGTATTTAATGGACAGCGAAATTTCAAACTCACCTTTCGTGACCTTTGGCTCGTCCCAGTTTGTTTCTACGTTTGAGCATCCCTTGCAACCGTTGATCCTCGACCATTCGTCCGTGCTCGAGTTCTACAACCAATAAAAAAGCCTCCGTCATTTAAACAAATAGTATAAAATACTTTTGCAACTTAACTTGAGAAAAAATTTATTTCTTTGGAAAAAACCTTCAAGAAGCTTTGACTGTTTTTTGCTGTCGAATTTTTTCATAAAGAAACACAAAGGCAGCTTTATCGTATTGACGAAGGCGCGATTTTGAGTCTCATCGTCAAAACGAAATAGGAAAACGTGAACAGAATGCGTCTGTACATGCAATAAGGTTAGAAAGTTGTTCGATATTCATGACGACGTCTCTCGTAGAAAGATTTCGTACACAGCGAGTTGAGAAAGATTTTTGCGAAATGTACGAATACTATTCGTATAAATGGCCTCGCGAGTTATGGATTATTGACCCTTAGTGTGCATCTGGGGTCAGGTTGACCCCAACATTTTTTTCTCACATGAATAGCATTTACAGATGAACATATCATAAGTAAAACCCCCCAATATTAAGAAATCGTTATCCCCTCTGTAAAAGTAGGGAGCATAGCCACTTCATACTCCAAAATAAATACACTTTTTGGAACGATTGCAAAGTGGACTATTTTTCCTTAAGGCATAACTGGATGGATAGCTCGACCAAAAATTATATCTGATTGGAATTTCCGTACTGCGTGATGCAATAAAAATCTGAAAAAATTCATCAACATTTGGAAAGCTATGAACAAAAATTATCAATAATAATATTGCCCAAAAGTTAATAACAAATTGTTTAAACAATTAATTATTCAATAATTTTGCGGTGACCTATTGTTTTTTTTTTATGAATTAAATGTGTGTATTTTTCCGAATGCTCATGATTTTTTTCAGAATTTTCGTGGATTTTTGAAATTTCTTGAAAAAATTTTGAAAAAAATTTTTAAAAATTTGAATTTTGGATATGTTTTAGAAGACATATTTACCATCAGTTTTAAAAAGTCTCAAGGTTACTGGATCAAAAATTTACAAATAGAGCCACTTAAAAAATTTAACAAAGGGAATTTCAAAAATCGACGAAAATTCTGAAAAAAATCATGAGCATTCAGAAAAATGCGCACATTCGATCCGTAAAAAAAAAAACAAGAGTTTACTGTAAAATTTTTTAAAAATTATTTATTCAAACAATTTATTAATAACTTTTTGGCAGTATTATTGTTGATAATTGTAGTTCATAACTTTCCAAATGTTACTGAATTTTTTCAGATTTTTATTGCATCACGAAGTACGGAAATTCCGATCAGGTACAATTTATCGGCTGGGCTATCCATCCCGTAATACCTTAAAGCACGGACTCTTGCCTGTAAAACTCTATAAGGATTTTTTTCAAAACTCAAAATTTAATTTTTTATGAGAGATTTAACCGAAAAAGTGCTTTTTACGCGCACTATCAACTTTGAGCACGTTTTTGAACAATGAAAAAAGATTTTTTTGGAAATCCGACTTTGCAGCCTTAAAGTTGGATCAATTCACTGCAAAAAGTGACTAAACCTTTTATTCCGAAAAGCGCATAGTTACCGAGATATTCGGTGTCAAAAATAATAACCTGGGGTCAAAGTGACCTCATGTGCACGAAATGTCTCGCTGTGAAGGTGTGCACACTAAGGGTTAATTAGCTTTTTTACATAGTGCTGCAATATATTTCATTTTTTGATTCAATGACAGAATTGAAATTTTTTATTTTTTTAGCATGTAAGAAAATAATTTGACACATGTTTCCATTATTTATACTACATTTATACCCGGTTTCAGTATTGGTAGAAGAATAAAAATATTTTATTTCTATTTTCGGGAAAAAAATGGTGATTCGTAATGAATTTGATTATTCGTTCGTGATATTACATGGAAGTGTAATGGACGTTTTTTTTTTGACATTTTTCACTTCTAAGACTTTCTAACCAAATTTTTTGGAGCGCGTGACAACCGTTTTGGACACCCGAAGAAAGAAAACCAAGCTCGCCTCACATAGGAAGACTTCCTGTGTCTCACAATTACTGCTATTGACAAGGAGCGTTCAAGTGAAACACGGGTCTCGTGTTAAGTTTTGCCAGCTTCGTCACGGCGTTGACTAGTGTATTACAGTGTAGTGTGGAAAGGAAATTGTCCGGTGAAACGAGAGTCGCGCTCTAGAAAGGCCGATATTCGTTCGGGCGTCGTTAATTCACCATAACCTCTTCTTTTCCGGTGCATCTATTTTCCTATCTTTCCTCGATATCTTTATATACAGGCACTTTAGAATGCGAAAGACGTCCGAGCCCCTTCGTTGCACGACGATTTGAATCTACACAAGAAACTCCGACTATCGATCTAATGCAAAGTCCAGAACGTAGACAAATGTCTGTAAACGTGTTCCGCATTTGAATTCGCGTGCACTTTCTTCTTCCGACAATACCGGTCTTTATAGAAAACTGTAGAAAACTTATAATTTCAATTTTTTTAATTTTCGCTGTTTTTTTCAATGCAGTTAATGCTCGACTGGTTATCTCCACAATTGCTCTTATTCACGTTTTCTAAAGACCGAACGTTCTATTTCGAAAATATTCTGAATCCCATTTTCGAAGTGAGCGAGCTCGCATTTTGAGGTTACGTTCGAGAAACAAACTAAAATTCCATAACACTGTTCAGCATTTTTCATTGAATGTATAATCTAAAAATAACATTAAAATAAAAATAGTTTGCTTATGTAGTTATAAATTTGCCAGAAATAAAAAAGGTCGTTCTCTTGAGTCGCGATTTTTAATGGCTTTACGGCTTGTCCGTTGACCGCAACCGTAAAAAGTGATCATGAAACGATGCACCGGCCGGAAGTGTAGCCTTCACGTCAAGTCACGTATATTCACATATGCACGTATATTCTGGCATATGCACTTTAATTAATAATTCCTCTTGCACAATCGTTCACAGTTATATCGCTCCTAACAGATCTTCATACACGCGTGGAAGCTTACTACTGTAATCGATGTGCCACAGTTTTGAAAGACTGGGCGAAATGCTGATGTTTTACCGAATCAATAGGAATTAAGCAAATCAGAAAATTCGCGATTTATGGATATGGCTCTGAATTGTTTCTTCGTTGGAGAGAACTGAACGTAGATCACGGATCTGAAAATTTTTTGGCTAAGAGTAAAAGAAACAATGTGCAAGCGGAGCAGAACACGAGCTTTTTAGGTTATGAAATCTGTCAGAACAAAATGGATTTTGAAACTTTCAATTGGTCAATCATACATTGTTCTATCGACTAAATATGTAAGGAAAACTGTTTCTTTTTCTAGTGTAAATATTTTGTTTGTAAAAACTGAATGTCACAGTGCTATTCTTCACTGCCCAGATTTTTTACGAGATTACAGCTGTGACAGGTTGGAATTCTCGGAAGATCGACGACCCTCGGTTTTAATTGTTTCCTTTCAAGATTGTTTTGTCGCTTTTTTAAAGGTACGAAGTGCTGGGTTCGGTCGAAACGAACAAGGCAAATTTATCTTAGTTTTGTCGCTGCTACGAGGATATTATAAATATATATAGTGGATGAACGATAAACATCAGACCTTGCAACGATGACTACCCATCCTGTCATTCTAGCACCACGATTTTTTGAGCTCGGTTGCCTCTCTTAATGAGATTTTCTCGTCTCTGCCAAACCCACCATCGCCAAAGTGCTCAGGTGTAATTGGGGTTAGCCATATTGCTTTTGAGCGTAAACTGACGATTTTATAACCTCCACAAATTGTTTTCCCATCGTTTGCAAATTTTTCTTTCCTCCTAATTCTACACTTTTTCGACCCACTGAACGACTTTTTATCGTTCGATTGAAAATTCGATAAATTATACGAAGAAAGTGCACACGGACCGCGACAAAGACACTTGTTATTTGACCCGAGGCTGCTACCGAGCTGCGTAAATGACCAGAGAAATTGAAAGTCGAAACCGGTCGAAACGCACGAGAGTAAAAGTGTGACATAGTAGAATCCGATATGTGTAATAAACTCGATGCTTTCTACTCTCGATCGAAGGAAAAAAACAAAAACAAAAATACGATCAACACTCGATGAGATCGTGAAATCGTGGAAAAATCCATCGACAATTGTATAGCTTTATCGAGGCAACTGCGCAGTGGAGTGTTTTCGGTTGCTTTGTGCGTGGCGCCCTCGGGGCGCAACGGTCACTTTGAAATTTAAAAAATGAAGCCTGCGAAGCCAGTGGATAGGGACCGTGCGCAGCGTCTACAGTGTCACTATGCGGCCAATTTCATAACTTTTTAGATGAAATTTGAAACAGGCGCATATGGGAATTATTACTTTTCGCATTATTTAACAAAATAAAATTATTATTTTTTATCACGTCTCGATCGAGAAAATATTGTTGCATTCGAGAGAGTGCTCTAATGCACAATTTCGACGCCGAGACGTTGAAGTATCAGTAAAATTTTATTATTTCCCAGAGGGCACAGTCCATTCTCCATGGAAAAGTGAGAAACGAACCAAGTGGATCAAAAGGTTAAACACTGTCAACTCATCCACTAAACTTTCTGTTTCGACGACATTTAAAACGTCATTCGATTCAAACAGTTTTTTTCCTTTTACGTCATTTTGATTTTGAATGCGATCATTGTTGATCGGACAAAAACCGTATTTGATTAGTTTAATCATTATTTTTTTCCGAAAAATTAATTATTTTCAATGATATACAGTCAAAATATCATCAGAAAAATTGCATATTCAGACACGAGAGAGCGCGCTCATCGACTGTAGTGCTGCTCTCTATAGTTCACGCACGGTCCCTATGAGCTCGAAAAATTTTGCGACATGCACACACGTTTGTGTATTTGCGGAGAAAAATCAAATGGAATCTCCCCTTTTTTCGGGGCCGTTTGGAAAATCAGAAGTTTCGGGAAACTGAACAATTGATCGAACGGTCTCCGTACGGGCATTTTGTACAAAATAACAAACTCGAAATCGTCGTTATGAAACATTTTCATCGCCGTCTCTCAATTAACAGTACAGTTACGGGTTCGTTAATGACGTTGCTATCTCCGTGGCGAATCTTCATCGCTTTTCCCTTCGTTTTATATTTAATAATTTAATAAGCCTTATAGGCGTAATTGCGATGGGAAATGTGGGGTCGTGCCGTTACCGGAAATTGAATTATTTCTTAGGTCGCGCGCGCGATCGCTGATTGATGCAGAGTGCTTCGCTATTTTAACGAGATTCGGGTTCGGGGCATACCGTGCGCCTATGCATACGTGCAATCAGTGTTCTCAGTTTAATTCGATTCCCAGGAAAGTGAGGGGATCTGTATATACACATTTTCTCTGCACACGGAGCGATCGAAATACCGAACTAGAGTAATTCGCATGAGTGCAGTCTCGACACGATTCAGAGCAAGTCAATCAGAATGTTGTTGATAAATTTTCACTCTACCGTTATTTATTCGTTCGTAAAACTCTTCGTTGGTTATGTGACAGTTCAAGGAGATAATTCGCTGAGGAACATCCGGCGATGAGTTAATAATTGTTCAATCCTTGGATTCGTTTTGTCAGGTTTTTGTCGCGTCCTCAAAAAGTTTCAAGAAATATTTTTTCAAACTTTCTCACGCTTTTCTTCAAACGACACTGAAGTTTGAAATGGAATGAACGAAAAAAAAATTTGTAATTCGTCGTTTTTTTATTTCAAGAATCACTGATGTGGGTTGAAAAATTACGAATTGCAAATTTAGGAGGGAACAAAACTGGAGATTTGCTGGAATAATTCTAACGCTTTTTAAAATCATTTCGTTGGGCTCTGACGTTGCAAATTTCAGCGTCATTTCTTCAAATAATAATTGATCGAGTCGTTGACCGGAATGATTTGCCCGATGAATAATTCATCGACTTGCGATTCATACGAATGTGCGAGAAAATCATTTTTCCATCTCGGATTCATAGCACAACGCCATAATTTGCATAAATTAAGTATTTCAATAATTATGATAACACATTAATGTATCGAAGCATCGCTCGACCGCATGAATTCTTTGTGGAAGCAGATTTTGCTTGAAAAAAAATTGTATATTCATACGAGCAGCTTTTTTCGCCCCTCAAATATTTTATTCGTTCACATTGTCGTTCGCGCTCGTTCTTTTGTCTCCGAGCGTTCTCATTAGCATTTGCACGAATGAATTTTCTCTCCGGTTAATGTTTGATTCGTAAAGTTAGTTTTTGTAAGTCAAATTAAATGAAATTATAAAAACAAGGTTTCGGGAAAAAGCCTTGAATTTTTTTCACTTGTTTAAACCAGTTTAAATGCAACGAGAAATAAACTAATTGAAAATTACAGGTGCGAGCGATAATTTGTGAGATATTCGACGTCGATTAGCAGGAAATTAGTATCGACTCCTTAGTGGTTTTGATGAGGAGATTCTCGACTCCTGTGAAGTCGCTTTTATCAAGTGTCAGGCTTCGGATCGGCTGGCCAGACCGATCGCGGCTGTTGTTTACAATTTCTGCTCAAATTGTTGTTTTATTTGTAATAATAGTCGAATAAATGTGTGTACAGTTGATTATATTCAAAACGAATGTTAATAAGAACTTTTTAACTTTTTCTTAACTTCAGAATGTTGCGTGTGCAATGAATTATATCTCGAAGCGAAATATGATATTTTTTCTCGTATGTTCGTGTGTCCAAAGTTTTTTTTTTTAACGCGAGTAAAGGACTCTTGAAATAATTGTCCAGGCCATTGAGCGGAAACGAACGATTTGATAAATGATGGAAAAGCGATCGTGCTGGCAATAAATACAGGAATGTGCACGAAATAATACTTCAATCTCACAACCGAGGGGAGGGTTTCCGAGGATAAATAAATTTCATTAAAATGATCATAATTAAAGTATGTTTGTGAATTGGCGGGAAGGACGGACATTAATGGTAATTGGGAGAGTGTATTATTGAGAAAAACGTGTATAATTCGCTGTGCGAGCTGCATTGTGGCCGCGTTCATCTCCCATCGAAACTCTGCGGTTTCTCTCTTGAGCCGGCGGCGAAAACAACTTTCGATATCGTCTCTGCTTGCGGAGCATCGAGTGCTAGCGGCAGGAGCAGCAGCGAGTGAGAGATTTGGTCGTTCGTTAACGAGGCAAACGACGAGACGAAAGTCGGCCCGACATTTTTCGTGATCGTTTTTTTCGTGCTTCATTTTCGTTCTCAGCGTCTCTCTCTCTATTTTTCTTGGTGCGGGAACCACTCGTGAAAACGGGCCGCGCCTTTTTTCTCCGGAGCTCCGGTCGCCTTCCATAATCCAAGTAAGGCAATGGTAAAAATGTGCATTGCGGACAGGTGCAGAAGAAAAAAGACGAACGCAACGCTCTCGTTGCGAAATTTTCATGCTGTTTTTTATTCCTGTCGAATTTACATCCCCTTCGGGCATCTTTTTTCCCTTAAATTCCTATTCCCGAGTCCGCACTCGGGGCACCATTTTTCCCAGGAGATCGAACTCGCTCTCCGCCACAATATTCATCAACTCGGGCATTCGATCGGTACAAATATCATGAATCGTCGACACGGGGAATGGAATCTGCGCTCCGCGGCTACGGAAAAATTGTGACAGATCTTAGACGTCGATCTGGGCAACATTTTATTGCGCGTTTACATCGATAATCGTCGTTCGCGTATCGGAGCTTTAGCGAGATCGAAAAGTTGGCAACGCTGGCTCCGACCTCTCGAAGGAATTGGATTCGTGCTTGGGGTCCTTCATGCGGGCGCTTCGAGGTTCTTTAAATCGATTTTATCGCGCTTTAAGGAGGAGATTTGTGCGAGCCGGAGCCCGGAAAACCCTCGGAAAAGTGGCTCGACTTCAGGGCAGAGTAATTCGTGTGAATCTCGTGTTTTTCACGTAACCGTAAAACGACATTGTCGCAACAATTAAGGAGGTTGAAGCGTATCTTATGTTAAAACTATTTTCCAACTTTGCACATTAAAATTTTTTAAACAGAAAGCTTAAAACAGTATTAAACTTCTGGCGTGATATGCCGATGGTTCACCGTCGTGAAATTGAGATATTTATTGTTGAAGTTTGCAATTTTTTGAAAGCTTCCACAAGAGCCCATGTTTAACCTTGTCATTTTCGACAATGAATATTTCGATTACTAGGCGGTGAAACCTCTTCAAATTTTTCACACATAATTAAGCGCTATTCAAGAAGATTCACGTAAATTTTCAATTCATTATTTTGGAATAATAAAATCTAATGTATTTTTCGTATGATGTCGTTTCCTTAAGTTCGCCCGACGTTAGCAGTGAATTCAAGTTTCTTACATAAAATCCTCGGTTCTCGGATCGCGCGAAACAACCAGCTCGAGATTCCCCAGCGCGGGCTCAAGCGATATTGCGAATGTAAACAAACTCGATGCCAGTTTTTATGTCCGCTGAGCTTCCAAGATCGCGACTTCCATTTAGCTCTTGAGCGACGGGACGAAATTTGCTGTTTTTTTTTTCGTTTATTGAAAAGTGAATGGAGTGACTGCGAGCCTTTCTACTTCGAAGACTTTTCTACTCTCTCAAGCTTGAAGGAGACTCCAAGGACACCCTGTACATAAAATGTACGTGCGACTCGCAACATTAGCTCAGTGACGACACGAAGCACGATCACGCAAATTTCTATCGCCCATTCGCCGCAGCGACGTCAACAAACTCGTTAACGGTGAAAATAAGTCCGCCTCTATCTCCAAGTTCTTGACCTTGTCGAAGGTACCGACGCCCGAACTGTTGAATGCTCGATAAACTTTCCGATACGACGCACCTCCGACTAGTAAAAGTTTGCTTCTTTCTTTTCCAACCTCATTTTAACAGGTGCAATTCACTGTGAGATGGCGACTGGTTATTGCTCAAGTGCATCGCTCCAACTGGGTTATTCAACATTTAATCGATGCCGTTGAAAGAAAGATTTTCCATTTGTTTCATCGGGCTTTTCGACGTCGATGAATAGCTTTTTTCCATTTTTGTTCTCGCTCGTTCGTGCGCAAGTTTTCGAGCGATTGAAGCACTGATATTCGAAAATAAACAGCATGGAGAACGATGAGACAAATAGCCTTTTAGTCGCAACCGAAATATCGGAATTTTCGATGCTTTCTATTTGCCTTTCTGGTTCGTTAATTTCTACTCGACCACGGGCAGCCTAGAGATTCGACGAGACAGACCGGAAATGGGGACATTAGAGAACAACTCTCCATGCATTTCCGATTCACTGGTTCTTCATTAATTTACACTCTTCATTTCTATTTAACACGATATCGCGAAAGCTTGCATGTTTCGAGCCTGTTAGATTTCTCGTAAACGTTAACACTTATGGCAACGTGTTATTATTGTTGGTTCTCAGCTCGCGCTGCCCATATTTTTCTCATTTTCCGGCACTCTCATTCGTTCGAGTTACGCCCCTTGTTACGTTACGGTGTATGAAAAGGAAAAAAGAAAATTAACAGGGCTGATCGATCACGAAATTTCAAAGAGAAAAGTTTCTGGCCATTTTTTTCTTCGGTTCGTCGATAATGAGATATCAATTGATTAGTGACAGCGGATTTTATACAGGGTGTCCGGAAAGTCACCGTTCATATTTGGAGGGTGAATTCAGCGAGGAAATTCAAATGGAAAAGTCCTTGGAAATTTTTCGCTCCGACGCATAGTTCGCGAGATATTGATTGATTAAAGAGAGTCTTTTATAGGGTGTCCGGAAAGTCACCTCTCATATTTGGAGGGCGAATCCAGCGGAGAAATTCAAAGAGAAAAGTCCTAAGCCATTTTCCGCTCCGGCGCATGGTTCGAGAGATAATGATTGGGTAGTGATGAGCTTCTACAGGGTGTCCTAAAAGTCATCTTCCATATTCGAAGGGTGAATTCAGCGAGGAAATTCAAAGGGAAAAGTCCTTGGAAATTTTTCGCTCTGACGCATAGTTCGCGAGATATTGATTGATTAAAGAGAGTCTTTTATAGGGTGTCCGGAAAGTCACCTCTCATATTTGGAGGGCGAATCCAGCGGAGAAATTCAAAGAGAAAAGTCCTAAGCCATTTTCCGCTCCGGCGCATGGTTCGAGAGATAATGATTGGGTAGTGATGAGCTTCTACAGGGTGTCCTAAAAGTCATCTTCCATATTCGAAGGGTGAATTCAGCGAGGAAATTCAAAGGGAAAAGTCCTTGGAAATTTTTCGCTCCGACGCATAGTTCGCGAGATATTGATTGATTAAAGAGAGTCTTTTATAGGGTGTCCGGAAAGTCACCTCTCATATTTGGAGGGCGAATCCAGCGGAGAAATTCAAAGAGAAAAGTCCTAAGCCATTTTCCGCTCCGGCGCATAATTCGAGAGATAATGATTGGGTAGTGATGAGCTTCTACAGGGTGTCCTAAAAGTCATCTTCCATATTCGAAGGGTGGATTCAGCGAGGCAATTCGAAGAGAAAAGTCCTCGGCAATTTTTCGCTCCGACGCATAGTTCGCGAGATATTGATTGATTGAAGATAGTCTTTTATAGGGTGTCCGGAAAGTCATCTTCAATATTTAGAGCGTAGATAAGCCATGTGATTTCAAGGATAAAAGTTCTTTACTATTTTTCTCTCTCATGCACCATTTGGAAGATATTAATTAATTAGTGACAGCCAATCGCTGCTCGAACCACGGGCTAATTTTTTTAAAATCGTACCGAATTGGTCGACCTTAATCGTTAAATAATTCGCAAACGGTACATCAGAGGGAAAAACGATGGAGGACTTTTCTCTTCGGAAGCCCACGACCTAATGAGTGTTTATGTCACGAGCGTGACATTTGAGACGAATTATAAAATAATTTCCTCACTCCGAGAAAAAAAACTCTAAACGACTCCGTTGACATTAGAGTAGAAAAGCGAGTACTTTTCGAAGCGTGTAAACAATGTTTCGATGTTTCTAAAAAAAATGTGAAAAATACAAAATTCGACGTTCAAAAATCACTTCGGAAAGAGGTTTGAAATATTTGTAACCAAATTGCATATAATTTCGCATCACAAAGAACTCATTAAAAAAAAGCTCTGGATTATATTTCTCGATGTGGAACGGAACGTTCGTGGAAGTTTTTCCTAAATGACAGTGCATTTTTGCAAATCCACGTATCGTATCGCGGTGCAAATATTTTAGTGTATAATGATGAAGACTCTTGGAATTCCGGATGCAACGAGCAGTGGGAACTACTCAAGACTTCCCTGAATCGTTTAATGCATTTGATTCAAGGCACTAATTCAATGCAATACCTTTTGTAGCTACGACTATAAAGTAGTCAAAAATGACAAAAATACTCTCGTTATGCCAAGAAATGGAAGAATCAGAGGAGAAACTATTTTCTACGAGAGATCGTAAATCTGCCATACATGCAGGCACCTAAGGAGCTCGAGACTCCGGAGTTGGCGAATCGCCATTGAAAGCAGGAAGCACCGGAAGTCACAACTTCCTCTTTTGTCTCTTCTCCTTTAAGGTCATTGGAACCATACAAGGCTAAATAAGGCATTCTTTCCTGGATGCTTCATTTTGTTTATAATCGTTCATGTCGACTCGTAATTTTCACTTTTGTAACGTTTTTTACCGAATTTTAGTTCATCAGAAAATTTTCTGTACTACAGACACATTTTTTCCGACAATAACAATCCTGAAACACGATCCACGCGTCGTTCGAACAGAAAATTCTGCGACAGATTATCGAATCTCCGTACGTTACGCGAACTGAGTATGACAACATTCCAAATACACGATCGCTTTTTCTTAAAAAATTTTCAGAAAACTTTCAAAAATCGTTATTTTCCTATTGCACTATCGTCAAATTAAACTGAAGAGGTTATTAATGATTTTTCGTGTTTCGGGCAATAAAGATTTTTTAATAAATTTTTTTAATTCTCCGTTGTTCAGAAATTTGACGTTTCGACACGAAATATACAAAAAATAACTTTCAAATGGTCAATGCAAAACGCAGAATTGGACAAATTTTTGAACGTTCCACTGAACTCTGTGCTGAAATATAAGGAATCGTGAATGATGCACAACTTTTTTAGTGTCGGACCAAAGTTATTGACTCGTATAAAAACCTCGAAATAATAGAAATCCCAATGATTAAAAAACTTGAAAAAAAAAAACCGTTTCGGTTCGAGAGTCTAAACAAAATAAAAAAACTAATGTGTTAAGGTAGATGGGTGAATATTCGCTATCCAAGATTACGCGATGATATTTTTGGTGGGCAAAAATGAACACGTACTGGATAGATTTGCAAAATTTCGACGCTGGTTACCGTGTAGTTTAGCACCAAATTAATTATTGAATATCGACTTTCCTCTGACACTTATCACTCCGGCATATGAAAGCCGTACACACATCAAAAGTTATTGAATTTTTTCGTTATTTATATCCAAGATTTCGCAAAAAAAAAATCGATCATTGTATTTCGTGGATATTCAAGAATACATAAGTATTTTAGTTTTTAAACCTTACCATTGAAAATCGGCTGAAATATGAAAAAATATCTCATGAGAAATCATACGGATTACACGAGAAATGGATCAGTAAAGTTTGACAACGCTGCATTCAATATACGTTCGCATGTGACGTCAGTTCGACCTTCTGGTCATATTTTGTCATTCGTTAGCTTCGCCACGTTTTTTTGTAAATTTTTACAAAACGACGATTTTTATCCTGATAAACTTTTTGATCGTTCATTTTTTCATTTTCCTCCACGGCAATACTACTTTGGACAGTAAACTCACTTCATAATTAACCTATAAAATTTGTAAACAAAAGTGACAGCGTGACATCAACAGCAGCGGCAGCTGCTGCACCACGTTAGTCAAAATGAACTCTTCAAACGTTTATTTAATAATAAAATTGTATAAAAATGTTGGTTCTTTATCAATTATATTTCTAAAATAATAAAATTATTGTTTTCAAGTAAGTTTCGTCTTATGAAATTTTCGAAAAATATGGTTGCTGCAAAAATCACGTAGCCGTCACCCATCAACCTTAATGGCTGAGATAACGTCCCCCCCCCCCCCCCCGCACGGCTCCTCTGCCGATTTTCGTCGGGTGCGTATGAGTCGAGTGAAATAACTTTGCGGCAAAAGTTGAAAATAATTTCCATCCTTGACAAGTGCGAGCCCAAGGTTTGTCAGTTTTGAATCTGGGCTCACGAGTGCTCGAGAAAATGTGTGTATCAATTAGTCTAATTAGAATTCCAAGGAACGAACTCGTGTTTGAGGTTATGTACGCTTTAACACGTATTCCATCAAAAGCGTTGATTTTCCCACGCGTTTTAAGATACGAGTGTATCAGATATACGCATTAAAGAGTTCTATTTCTCCTGGAGCTTGTTAGGAAATTTCTCGTATTGTAAAATTTATATAGAAATAGGAAAAAGATTGGAAGGAATAAAAGACAACAGAGATTGTTGTTCGGCCCGTCGTGAGAACTTGGTTTACGTTCCTGTCACGGCCTTATTTACGAGTCTTCGAATTCGAGGTGGAGATTGTTTTTTGGATTTTTCTAGAGATGGCCTTAGCACTAAAGAAGAGAATAATGATCACGAGCTTGGAAACTATAAAATTTTTACAAAAGTTCGAATCGCAGTTTCACGAAAATTGTTTAACGATACAAATTGGAATAAAGTTGCATCAACTCGTGGCCGCATCGTTTTATGCACATGTAAAGTTTTACACGCGTGACTGTGGTCGAGCGAGAGCCCGCGTGCCGCGATCTTCTCTACCGTGAACTATAAATTTCACTGCAAAATTTCATGCCCGGCCTCGCTTCTCTCTTTCTCTACTTTCCGCCTGCGTGCGTTACAGTCTCGAGTCTGCGGAAATCACTTTGCGATCTATAACTCAATAACATACTCTGATAGCTCCTTCCATTAAGCATGCAAAAAAAAAAAGAAAAATACAGAACGAGACAATTTAAGAGAATAAGTTGAAATATTCGATTTTTTATTATTCGCGGAAGAAATCAACGCCTACGAATGCGCTCGAAACTGAAACTCGGAGAAAAATAAACACAAATTGAGAGGAAAGTGAATATTTAGGTTAGGATTCGTGTTGACTGGCCTTGTCGAATTTTCATTCCCGTCCGAGTATGTCTCGTTCTTATAATAGTTTTTCTATTTCGTATTTTTTTCACCGATCTAAAATTTGTTGCGAATAATAAAGTTACAGTAAAAAATAAGGAAGGAAATTCATTGAGAATACGTTCGTTGTTCGCGCGTTCCGTTATCACAGTTAATTTAACGTGGGATTATTTACGGTTTATTTGCGATGTTTACGTGTATACGAAAGTCATTTAAAATTCTTATAACGGTTTAAAATTCAAATTTAGCACTACGTAACCGTATCTTTCAGTTCGACTTACACTTTTACGACTTTCGTGACATAACGAGTACAGCGCTTATTTTTTGACACTTCGACGCCATTACAGAAGTAGATTCGAATCCAAAAAATATTATTGGTTGCGAGCATCGGTTTATTTCGTGATATATTTCATGAGACTGATGATTTTAAAACCGGAAGTTTCGTCAATCCATTTGACGAAGTATTTTATTATGAAACGTTCCGGAAAATTGTATTATCATTTCAAATGTACGTAAAATTTGATACTTATTCGTTCGCTACTTTCTCAAACATATATTTACCAAGTTTTAATCACCGAGGAAAATAATGTTCAATGTTTTTTCGTTTTATTTATTCAGATCGAATAAAAACGATTTTTTTCTGTCGCGAGAGTATATTTCATTGCTTCCACTATTAAAAAGCCCATAATCGCGTAGCACTGTCGTGAATTTATGGTGCCATTTTCGAATGAAAATCGTTCCAGCCACGAGCCATTCCCATTTCCATGTTAATAAAAATGTTCATTCGATTTTTTATTCCTGAATTATTGCAAGTTTCATTTTCCAGTTCAGTATTTTCAGTTTTTATTTAATGATCGATTTCAATGTTTGAAACGATTTGAAAGTTTGGTGGAAGTTAAAACCTTGAAGATCTAGCTCGGAGTGTCAGGTGCATTGCCTACAGGAAGATAAGCTCGGATGGACCGTTGCTGCTGGCTTTTTTGACCTTTCGCACAATCGCGACACGCGACGAGTACTGTAACTGTGTGCCATTGTGATTTATGCTTTCGAGAACAAAGTACGCACACCGAACGCCCGACAATCCAGTTTTTCCCCCCTCGAAGTCAGATGAACATTTTTTTCCCACGAAATGATTTTACATATTCCCAACGCGCAACGCAACGTCCTTCGTGCGCATGCCCGCGTTGTATTTCTTTGCCGCGAACATGCGAAATTGCGCAAGTTCGCGCTAACGGGCTTCGCGATCTGGATTCATGAAAAAATTCAGTCTCCGTCGTTCCTTGAAATTTTCATTGTTTTTCCGAATCGATCTTCTCCTGTCGAGAATTTTATTCCACTTTCAAAACAATCGTAAAACTATATTTTCTAGGAAAAACAATTTTGTTGAGACGAAGATGAGACAACAAAATTTTTCAAAGCCGAGGATTTTCGCCGAGCAACGTTTTCGGAGGTCGATTACGATTCGTCGGTGAATTGAACGCGGCGCTTCGCTCACTCGAAATTTCAACTTTTTATCTGCCGATCCATGGAACCGGTGCGCCAACTGTGTCGAAATTTAACGACCCCTTGCTTTATGGTAATGCAACCGAAATTCGCAACTTTCTCTGCACTTTTAGCTTTATGGGCAATAAATCCTCGGAACTAACTTTGCACTCAGTCAAGAGCGCAACTCAAATCCTGTCATTTTCGACACTAAATTCAGTAGAGAATCACCGCTCGCGAAATGTGGGTGCAAACTTGTTGAAAACTGGGTCATTCGCGTACGTAAATGAAGACATTTAAATTACGATTAAAAAAGCTTTTTTCGCGCGTTCAAATTTTCCCATCATCTCCGTACTGTTTCAAAAAACTGATAAACCTTCCTTACTTTCTTACCAAACGATTATCGGACGTGAAACATCGCGAAGGCGTACGATGACGTATGAAAATACGGATTTTTATATACGAACGCAATAACAGATGGGAAACGAGTGTGGGTTTCGAGCGCTTCGGTCAAGGATCGAGTGTCCTATATTTTCACGAATCGAACTCATGTTTATAACTAGAAAAAAGAAAAAAAGAAAAACAATAAAGCGAAAAAACCTAATCCAAGTAGAGGCTCCCGAAGACGTTTGTGAATTTTTTGGACAATTGAGCAGCTCCGACTAAATTTCAATTTTCTTCATCGTCGTTATTATAATTTTTATGATGGTGGGTCTTCGTTCTTGTCCACCGCCGAGGGATCGAATTGAGAATAAATTTTTATCATTTTCGTCCACGTTTTCGAAGGTTTTGCCTCTTCATCGGATTTCGGTTGATTTTCTATGGAATGAGTGAAAAATTGTGCACTCACCGGAAAGGGGTGCATAAATCGGAAGCGGTGGGGCGTAGTGGGGTAAATGATCGTCGTAAATCGGCTGATAGTAAGAGCATTGATTGACGTCCCGGTGTCTCGAGCCTCCAAAATATAATTCTTCGACGGAAGCCGGAGCATGATATCCGGGCTCTCTCACGGGTTCCCTCGGGGCGTACCTTGAAGCAAATAATTCGTCGTGACACGAAAAAACCGAGAGCATTTGAAAGGGATTGTGAGAGAAGTGTGCAAACGTGATGTTTGTGGCAAAAGAACAAGAAAGAATTGGTGAAACTGTGAAAAACAGAATTAGCGTGTGAAATACTGTTTTAAGAAACTCACCAGTACTCGACTTCCGGTTCGAGTCTCTGCTCGTGAGATCTTCGTCTGTGGGCCACTCGAGACTGTTGTTTTTGTTGGTGCGAGTATTGTGGACGCGATCTTTGTTGTTGAGGCGGATTGGGGTGTTGAGGGGGTGCCGCGATGCTGTGACGTCGGAGGTAAGCATAATTTTCCAAGTCCCAAGGATCGACGTAGTGACGGCTGCTCCCGTCGCCGGAACTTCCGCCCGAAGATCTCTGGGAATCAACCGAGTCCCAATAAATCGAGGAGGCTGCCGGCATGCTGTTTATTTATTGGAAAAATGGATTTTATTGACTTTTCGAGAAAAAATGTCGGAGCACGTCGAAGATTTTTGGATTCTCACTCGTTTCACTATTTTTGTCGCACTCGGTGCTCTCTTCGCTGTCGTTGATCGTGCACTTCCGGTTCCCGTGGTTGTCGAACTATCGACACACGGTTTATCGGCCGGTTTCACTCATCGCCGGACTCTCCTGCTTTTCCCTGCGCACTACTCGAGCACACGACGACTTCTGACTTCGCCTCTACTCTCTTTTCTTCGTACTCTCGAAACCCACGAGTTTCACACTCCTCCGAAGCCGCCCCACCTCTCCCGTCGCTCTTCTCCGTTGAAAGGGGCCCCACGATTCTCACACGGGCCATGTGTGGTTGCGGTAAAACGAAAAAGAATGCTTTACTCCTCTCAGTCTTTCCTCGACACCTGGTAATTATTCAAATTAGCAAAAAACCATCATTGCGTTTTTCAGAAGAGGAAGAAATCGTTGATCTCTGAACTGTGAAAACGAATCATTTTTCATCTTCTAACAAACAAAACAACTTTCTTTTCATTACTTACGAAGATATTGATTTTCTAATTGCAGCTATTTTTTTATTCGATCGACACAGGGTATTGAGAAATTAAGCAAGCCTCTTTCACGCTTTAATGTGATGTATTTTGTTGTTTTTTTTTTTTTTTTTCCATATTATGTTGCACTCACAGTTCTCGTTATAACATTCAATCAACGACGCAAAATCAAATACGGCATCTTACCAAATAACGTTACAATAACAGTGTCCTTCATCCTTCGAATAAATGAATCGTAATTGAGTCTACTTGAGCTTAAGCGGAGCTTCCGGAAGAAACGACCGTGGACGATACTTTTTTTCGTCACATTTCCTTGAACGCATAGATTGAAAATGGAAAAAATGATTTAATATCTATTTTTGGTAAAAAAATTTTATGCAAATGTAAGATTTTTGTAATTGAATTTCATTCAAATGTAGTAAAAGTTATGAGTTCGATTAGAATTCCAAAAAAAAAAACACCAATAAATTGGTCATTTTCTCATTCAAAATCTGTTGACATTTCGAAAGAAAATATCGTACCCGTTCAAGTCCATTCGTAACAAGATCGCCCACAGGACAAATGTCCGTTGTTATTTTGACTAATGAATGAAATAAACAGAAATGAGAATGAGCCGATAATTCAGTGTTTTTCCAAATGCATAATATAATTGCCATGCAATTGATATTTGAACGAAAAATCTATTGCATTATCACCGAACAAATAACGGAGAAGTATCCACTAAAAATCTCTGGGGGCATTAATTTCAATTCGAAAATTTCGAAATTCCCAACAGAAAAATCCTTGAGAGCAGCTTGCATAAAGCTTCCAATTTCCTTGGAAACAGAAACGAAAAAGCTGCTCTCGAGGCATGAAAATAACGTTAGGAATACGATAGATTTTCGAGACAATAAATAAAATAATAATACTCGATATTGTGCTCTAAACAAAGGAAAAATTTATAAAAAAAAAATTCCGAAAGAATGGAAAGATTCTTTGGAGTTTTTGGGAGCCTAAAAAAATAATTTAAAAAAAATGTATGACCGACGAAACGAAAGTATAAGGGTATGAACGGTTTTTCATGGCGAGAGCTCATAAAGTCCTGGGAATTTTTATACTCCCCGTGAATAATCGTAATCTTCTAGTCTTTCGTTATTACGAAAAAGATAATCACGAAAAATAACAATCGAAATTTCGCTGCTTCCAATTGAAACACAAAATCAAATAGTCCTGCACTTATTTACACCCTTAACAAATATTGTGTGTATCGCATATTCGTTGATATATCGCAGAAGATTAAGAGATAATAATAATAATAATAATAATATCGAAGGACTAACATCCTCTGGGGAAAAAGAGACCAGAGCCTTTAGTAGCATATATCACAGTGTCTCATTCAATAGAACATTTTTCTCAATTTGCAAATCGTTTACTGAGAACTCTCATTTTTCATTAAAGTTTGATTACGTATATTATTACGCGAATATTTACTACTGAGTAGTGATCTACGACGAGATTCCTCTTGTTTATCGTTTAGGCGATTAATGCACGTAGATTCCGAGCCAAAAATTTCTTTCCTTGAGAATCAAGATTTTCATTCGAGTTTGTCGAATTGACGAGTGGATACGAAAATTCTTAGGACGAAACTTTTCGCTAGGAATATGAGTGCGCCCGTTGAAATACGATCTGAATTTAAAAATAATCTCGCATTACCGGCTCTCGTTGATCAGGATGTAAACGTAAAACGAGAATCAATCGAAGAGACAGAAAAGAAAACCCTGTTTTCTGTCTGTTTGCATTTCGAGTTCAGGGACTTTATTCTAAATTCTTTCGTTTGCAGTATTCTTCTAGGTGCGGCTACACACAGATCTGTCCATTGAGGTTGATCGGCACTCCAGCTATTCGGCGGAAACTCAATAATCGAAACCAGGCAACTTCTAAGTTCACCTTATTCGGTCTAGAAGCAACGAAGCCGCGAGCTCCACGTCGTACTGCGTTTGCTTCAGCGCTCCCTCGCACTGAGTTCTGTTCGCCAATCCCAATCTAAATGAGAAAGGAAAGAAAATGTTGTCGTTAGTGAAATTTGAACGGGCCTAGTCGGTCGGTTGAGCGAAAAAAATTATTATTAGAAATATATTTTTTGAGGAATAACCAATCGTTTCCGCTCAGAAGCTCATTGTCTTCGGTGTCATTGTTTGAAAACTGATTATCGGCGCGTCAAGTGCCTAGGAATCAAACATTTATTTTGAAGAACGATTAATCGCAACGAGTGTTTCTAAGCCAATTTACCTTCAAACTCATTATTTTAGGGGCTCTCTAGCCTCAAGTACAATTTCTTTTGAAGCAATTATCTCGGATAGAATCATTTCCGAAATGGTTGGCCGAGAAGAAATAGTTTTTAAATAAATTACCACTGAGTTGTATTCCGGCGATTAGCATGGGAATAAATATGTCTAATACAATTACCTAAGAAATCATTTTTCTTCAGCCAATTTAGTTTGGGACCAGTTTGTGCGAAAGTAATGTCCCGGAGTCATGTCAAACGTTTTTTTCAAATATCGTAGCTCGCGATGAAAATATCGTACCTTATGAGGGAATCGATTTTGGCTTGTCTGTCCTTGCTGATTTGTTTAGCAGCTTGATTAGTATCCCAGCCAGTTGCTTGAAGGGCAGCCAATATTTCTTGTCTCGTAGCATCGCCAGCATCCATTTGTACCTTGAGTACTTTGCTTTCGCGAAATTCGTCGTTCAGGGACATGACCAATTGTTGCGAAGCGCCGGTGAGAGGTGGACTCGCACCGGAGGGGTAGGCGGTCGGGGAAGGCGCCAATTGCGTGTTAACAACGGTCTCATTCATCTGTGGGAGTAAACTTCGTGCTGCTGTGGATTGGGAAGTCGAGGCGACCTGATGAGACGGTCTCGTCGGTGTGAATTGCATGAGATTCGGACTGCCGGTTTGGCTGGGCGGGGCATTGATTTTCGTTGTGATTTGTTGGTTCGGAACGAAGCCATTTTGTTGAGGTTTCATCGGGCTCCAAGCTGGCGGGGGATTGTACACCGGCGGTTGTTTCAAACTGGGACTGAAGTCACAAGGATGATCCTGGAGTCCGTAATTACGTGGCAAAGTTTGATTCTGACGTACATTCGACTGGGACTGATTGCCATTCGTAATTTGATGCTGGCTCTGATAAATCGTGTGATTGCGATTCGGGCTGGAGGAGGAGTTAACAGAGGCGGCAGCGCCGCTCGAGGAGGCGTTGTTCGCGTGATAATTTCGCAGTATATTTTGCTGAACAGTTTTGTTGTACAGGGTGTTGAATTCGCTCTGGGATAACTGCTCGAGATTCGGTACTTTCTGCTTAAGCTCAGCGTAAACCTGCTCGGAAAGGACAGCGCCGGAAGCGAGCGTTGGTCTCGGAAGTGTTCCGGATCTGGGGGCGTTCTGGGAATGCTGGAGGTCGTTCTGCACTTGGGAAACGATATTGTGAGCGAGATTTTGGGGCTGGGGGGGAAAAGCGTAATTCTGTTGATGCTGAGCCTGGCTCGGGGGTGGAAAGTAAGGAAAACTCGAGGCAGAAGAGGAAGCTGCTTGGTGGTGGACGTTCGATTCCGGTTGCGGGGCCTGCGCGTATTGAGTGTTGTCAGATTTGACTACCGACTGGGCGAGGTTGCTCGGCGCAATTTGCAACAAGTTTGAACTTCCTGGGAAAGGCCTTATCGAAGAGGAGCTGGAAGAAACGGGCTGGAGAAGTTGATGCTGCCCTACGAAGTTCGACGCCGCCGGAAATACGTTGGCTTGGGACTGCTGCCACATCTGTCCGACGATAACGTCGGTCGTGGCTTCGACGACGTTCCCACCAGAGTTTTGGCCCAATTGGCTCTGGGGTCTTTGTATATTGGTGCTTTTAGATTGCCAAGAATTTTGTACTTTGCTCGGTAGAGTCGTGGAGTTCCGGGCATCCGATTGGGGCGATCTTGGCTTTGAGACTTGCGGGGGCGGTCTCAACATCGGAATTTCCGTCGATTCGTGCAATTTACTGACCGACGCGTACGTCGCCCCGGAGTTGGCAGTTTGGGCTACCTGCTTGTTGGCATTCGTGTTCTTACAAGCCTCTTTTTCACCGAGATGCTTCTCGAGCTCGGCGAGAAAAGCGGGATCGAGCTTCTTCGGAGATTCCCCGCGCGGCCTTGTCTCGATTGATAATTCGTTGAGACTCTGAGCAAGATCGTGATTCGATTTTGGCTTTGGAGGAGTTTCGTTCGGACCGATCGGGGGCGGGGGCGGAGGCGGAGTGACGCCACTCGCTGGACGACTTGAAATATTGGCGTAAGCCTCGCTCGCTTCCTCCGGTAAATCTTCTGGCCAAATCGATAAGTTCGTGGAACTCGGTCTGTCAATTTCGCTGTAATGATCTCCCGAATAAGAATCTTCGACGGGTGCCTCAACGTTCAGATTTAAATTAGTATTTTCGCTTCTAATGTCCTTTTTTAAATTAATGGAATACTGATTAATTTCGGAGTTATCGCGCGAGTACTGATTCGCTTGATTCGCTGGTTGGCCACCGAGGCTGCTCGTGCCCGAAGCCTCGTCGACCGGTTCGACGTTTCTGTACGCTTGTATAGGCGGTTTGTAATAATGGTTCGTCAGATCCGGTGGCACGTGGCTGTAATAACGCGAATGTGGAGGATTCATGAAAACCCGTGAAGTATCGAAAGGGTCAGCAGCTCCGGGAGCCTCGATGCCGCCCGGGAAATTGGCGTAGGTTCTTGGATCATCTTCCTGCCAATATTCTTGAGACGACCGAGGATTATTAGTCGCCGCAGGGTCGATGGGTTCGTCCAAAATATTAACGACTCGGAGGCAGCCCGCCGTTGCGTTTTGTCCACCAGAAGCTGCGGCTATTTCCTCCGGCGATAAATCAATCAATCTTCCCTCTTGGTTGACCGAAGGAGCGCTCGAAGCAGCGTTACTGGTTTTAACCGGACTAGATCGGAGATCATTCTGGAGCTTCGTATAATTGAATTGTTTGCGAGAACGCGGTGCGTTGCCGTAAGGGAACTTCTTCTTCGAAGCGTTGTCAAGGGTCGAGACGCCTACGATGTCTGGTGGCTCCATTGGATTCCGCAGATAAACGTCGTCAATAAATATTGGACTTCCCCAGCTTTTACCGAAAGGTGCACCATGCCCGGTGTGAATGAAGGAGTTTTCCAGAGGTTTGCTGATGTCCTCAGCCTGTTTTCGTCGCATCGGATCGACCAGACATCGCGGAAAATCTCCGACTTGATAAGTCCGCTGATTTTGTCCTTTCCACCAATAATTTTCGGGTCTACCGTCTATTATTACGATTTGATCGCCTTGCTCGATCGTCATTTTTTCCTGTTCCTCGAAACGGTTCAGTGCTTTCATTACCGAAGGCACCATTCCCGTCAGGGATTCGCGTAAACTCGCGAACGTCGGACGCTCCCCAGGCTCTCGTGACCAACAACGCAACATCAATTGATACATTGCCGGTGGACTCGCTTCCGGCTCGTGCAAACGCTCGTTTTCTCGATCGATTTTACGCAAGATTTCCGAACCGTTCAAACCCACCCAAGGCTCTTCACCGAACGTCAACATTTCCCACAACGTCACGCCGAACATCCAAACGTCCGAGGCGTGACTGAATTGACGAGCCTTCAACGACTCGGGCGCGCACCACGGAAATGGCACTTTCTTGTGCTCTGTCATCACGTAACAATCTTCTTGCTGTGGCAATGCTCGCATCAAACCAAAATCGGCTATTTTAATCTTGTCCGCTGAACTCAATAGCACGTTTCTGCACGCCAAATCACGGTGTAGAAAACGCTTTGCTTCCAAATATGCCATTCCTGTTGCTACTTGCAACGCATAATCACACAATGTCAATATCGATATATGACTACATTGCTTCCGAAGATAATCCAACAATGCACCCAGAGGAGCCAATTCTGTCACCATCATCATTGGCTGTGACAGTACAACTCCGTAAAGTCTGAAAATATTTATGAATTCGTTAACTCTTTATTCATCATACAATTTTTTTCGTTTTCACTGCCCAATTCAAATTTTTCTGTTCAGTCTCTCCATTTTCCTGGGTTCGTACAGTCTCAATGAATTTATTTCCATTAACTGACTTTCTTATTCACAAATACTTTTTTATATAGGGCCGCAATACGGTAATTGCAACATTTTTTTGCTTGGGGACATTCGTACGGACAAAGTATTTCTAGAAAGTTTACTATTTTATTCCAACCGAGACAACAATGATAAACAATGACAATAAAAATATCAATTTATGTTTTATCCTGTCAGTGAAAACTTCAACCGAGTTTTGTCAAAAGCACATATTGCTTCATGTTAAAATTTGATAGCAAATATCAATTGTATAAAAAATCACAAAAAAGATTTCAATTCTTCGTCAGCCTGAGTGGTATTGAATTCGCTGATCGAACGCGAAACTTGAATTCATGATTTGTTATCTTAGAGCACTGTACGCAGACGTTAATAGTTTACTAAAACTTTCAAATTCTGCTGCAAAAACAAGAAATAACTGCTCACCTAATAAGATTGTGGTGATCGAGAGAGTGCATTGCGTGAACTTCAGACACGAAATCCTCTATGACGGTGGGTTGTGTGAGAGCATCAGCTTTGAGAACTTTGACAGCAACTGGCAGAGTTCGTCCAGAGGGCGAGGTCCATTCTCCTCGTCTAACAACACCGAAGCTCCCGTCACCAAGTTTGACGGAGAGAGTGACATCCTTGTCTTGTATAAGACAAGTCAGAACAGAAGCGCATTCGATCGGCTGCGACGACCTTTTTGTACTCTTTGTACTTCCACCTGGTCGGATTTTTGTAATGAGATTTTTCTTTTTTTGATTTGCTCGCTTCTTTTTAACGGCATCCATGAGCCGGCGAATTCCGGGTTTTCCCAAACCAATTTTCTCCAGGTCCTCTGGCTGCACATAGTCGAAATGATGTAGTCTTGTCACTTGAAGGTCGTCGCGTATTCTTGTGAAAAATTGTGTCAACTGAACGTCTCGCAGTAGGTCCTGCAACCATTCTGTTCCTTCGTCTTCCGCCATTTTTGTTTACTAGCACTTCCTGGATCTGAGAAGCAAGCGGAATACAGAACTGAAGATTAACTTCATTTTGACAGATCAATTTGATATTTTGGATTAGGCTTCTCTCCAGAAAGTTCCTAATTATCAAAGTTGAAATGCATAAATCTTAGTGAATTACCTTTCAAAATGGTTAGAGGATAAAAGAAATTTTTGTGAAACCAATGCTGTAGCATGTGAACTTTTTCAAAAAAAGTTTATGATATCATTCTTTCATCTTTAATAGTTTAGTCCAGTAGGATAATGAGAGAGATCCTTAAATTATTTATCTTATGTAATCTTTGGATACTGGGTATTTCTACGGCTGATTGACAGGACTCAACTACGCAACTGCTGGAGTTGAACAAGTACCAGAGGAAATGTTTTCTAAGAAATTTTATGACCAGAGAACTTTGTGTACTTTTTTGACTGGCACTGCAGTCCTGAACTAAAATTCGTTGCACTATAGACAAAAAATACTTCATCAACTGTGCATTGACAGAACACTGGAGAAAATGTCACAATGTTTTAAATTTCTATCTATTGAGCAATACTCTCAGAATTTTTCTCTACGAACTTCACTGGCTTAAAGAGACAATTAAAAAAAAAACCGTTTTTATGCGATATTTCGTGTAAATTTGTCGAATGTTGTCAACGTACCGTGAAAATTCAGAGAGCGTACAACAAGTTCCTTCACAGCATGACGAGAAAAGCCTTGACGCTCCTTATGGGAACAATAAATATATCTTATTTATCTCTCTTTCTCTTTTCTACTATTATATCAGGGACACTGAAGAAAAACGTGATTTTTCAAGCTTCCGAAGATTTTGTGACGGAAGGAATCCTCACGCACATCCTTGAGCTTCGAGAATTCACATTCGCGTTTTTTTATCCCGTGAGATTCACAGGCGATGCACGAAAAGACAAGAAAAAACCACGGATCACGAGTCGAAGCTCAGGGAACACAGTAGAAAAACTCGCACAAGCTCGAAATCAATTCCATTTTTCGTTAGAGACGCGATTGTTGTAAAAAATTTGCGACGACTTGAATTCCAACCAGACAGCGCCTAGCACACTTTCACCGATCGCATTTCTCACGTAGTGCATTATTATTTACGGTGTAATCGCGATTCTAACCTTAACGAACTTTGAAAAAACAAAATAAAATACTAAATTTCGAAGAATTTTAATGGTTCACGTATTCTTGGCACTGAGAACATTTCTTTTCGTTACGTTTACGTTCTAACCTTAAAAAAAACAAACGAAAAATAATTCACGAACTTAAATGGCGAATCTCAAGTGAATTTCGCGTCTCAACGACGGCAAGCTATGTTTTTCACTTTATATTGTGGATAAGACTGAGTTTTGCGAATTAATAATGTCTCCGGGTTAGGGAAGATAACAAATAGCGTGTATCCACCCACTTTGACTCGTTCGCAAAGTCCTCGAGTATTCTGCCTTTTTTGCTCTGTCTCTTTTCCTCTCTCTCTCTCTCTCTCTCTCTTTTTCTTCTATGCGTGTTTGTATGCGCGTGTGAGTTTGACCATGCTTGTCGTGATTCGCAACAATAATTTTGTTCAATCACTGCCTCTCTCGCAAAGCCTCTCAGAGATATTGGCCTCGCTAATCTCAATTCATTCACCAAGTATATTTATTCGCTCCCACCGCGCGTTATCACAGTCGTTATCTCTCTCTCGTTACTACACAATTACTACTCTCACAATTCCCATGTACAATGAACGAGAACACTATACTCGTCGCTGCTGGTAGTAAACTCGTATCTGACAGTTTGTGTTCCCGAGCGAACTCGCTTCAACTGCTGGGCTTTGCCCCCTCGGAAATTCACATGCAACAGAACTGCTCAAACGAACGAGTTTCGTTAGTGTCTCAGAGAAATGGAGAGGGAGATAGCGTCATATAGACAGACAGGAAGGCGAAAGATAAACAAAAAAATGACGCTTCGAATGGCTCGGCAATTGTCCGAGAATACACACAAGTTTTTAATCCACTCCTGTTGCGAATCGTTAAAACATTAAGATACGTGTATACTAAAGACTATTTTTTTCAAATATAGTTGCGACATTGGACGAGAATTCAGTTAAACTTATTGGATCGAAGGTTGGAAAAAACGGGCAAAAACAAGATTCAAAAAATACCTGCTGTTACCGACTGAGCAAAAAATCCGCGAAATTCATTTTCCTTGCATTAATTTTTGATTATATTCGATGTAGAAACGAAATAGCAAACTAGGGAATCTTTTGATTTCGAATAAAAAAATTAGGGTTTATTTGAATATTATCTTTTCAAAATTTCCTAACTGTTCCACCAACTGAGGCGGTTTCAAACCAACGGTCCTTCCAGGAGCCCCACAGCTGTTACGCGCCGAAGGCGCTTCTGTCTTTCCACAAAGAAAAATAAACACTGCCTTTTTACGAACGTGTGCAATCTTCCTTTCAGAGATTTAGAAGCAGTTTCGAAACTCTTATTTTAAAAATTACTTTGTGCAAAATTTAGTGCCAGGATTTGAATGTTTTATAAGAAATGGGAGTTTTTTTTATTCCCTCAAAAATTCATTAGACACACGCTCCTGTAGAATGACAGGTCTAAAATATGCTATATTTATATATCATTGTAAAGTTTTAAAAAAAAATCCAAAGATGGTAGAAAAAATGAGGGAAAAAGTTTGAGGTACTTCCAAGTCCATTGACTTCAAACACTGTATTTTTGTCTTTATTTGCACGTATCTTGGTATAGTCTGTTTCGCCCGAAAAAAAGAGAAATCGTGAGAATTCATCGTTTGTTTATGTCCCAAATGTATCGTGTGAAGTGTCATTGTACTTTGCAACGTTTCCCTTCGTTATTTATTTCTAAGAGAAACGACCAAATAATAAAAATGTCAAAGATTTCTATATTTATTTAGGATTAAATATATGAAATTGAACGAACAATGAAATCGAATGACCATAAACATTTATCCTTCCCCGTCCCCGTATAACCTCAAAATTGAAAATCCTCGCATATTTTTTATTTCATAAAAAATATACATAAATCGTTACAATACGTTGTAGGTGAAGAAATAAAAATAAAGAAAATAATAAAATCACGATTTCGCATGACCAACCACGAGAATTTTTAATTCAGGCAAACATTCGATAACCGCGTGTCACGCAGCCTCGAAAGTTTCAATCAACAGCGTAATTTTCGTATTCAAAAGTAATCCTAGGGAGCGGAATTAACACAATCGTGTTAGGCCACGCGATCCGAATACATTGAACAAATTTTTCAATCTTCATATCAAGCAAAAAAATAGAAACAACGCATGAAAAAATTTGATGTTTCTGCGGTCGCGTCTTTAAAACCAGAATTCTACGCACGCATCGTCGCACCGAGTTATGTATAATGGAAAGTGTCGCGTTGAAACGTCAACACGAAGATTGGTATTTTTCTCTTTTCTGTTGTATTTTTTTTTCTCGTTTTTTAACGCGACGTTGCACGTGTTCACAGCGTTTTGACATAAGCCCGATAAGCCCTGACTCGCTCGACGTGAAAATCAATTCGCTCTACGTTCATTATACTCGCAGTGAAATAAGTAAATATGAAGCATTCTATGGTGTTTTTTTTGTGTCACGCGACGCGGTATACCTTCGGGAATAAAATAAAATACAATTACTTTCGATTGTATATCTGATCGGAATTTTCAACAATTTCCAACAATGCCGACGAGGATTTCATAGTTTTCAAATCGAATTGAATTTACTCGTCAGTTTGAGCGCCTAGAAAGATAAAAATTTCAGTACGCAGCGTTTTTTCCGTGAATGCTCAACTTTATATCATCATTTTTTCGAAAACAAAATTAAAAATCGTTGAATCAATTTGCGTCTCCGCATGGAGAATCTTTTTGATGGGTACTTTCAACCGAACTGGAAAAACGATAGATTTTTTCATCTAAGATAAAAATATCTCGTACATCAATGAGGATGAGAAGGATGTTCATGCCTCGTGAACGGCAGGGAAGACGAAGTCATTCTGGGCCTGACAAGCACAGCTTCCCATCATTCAAGGCGCAGGCGTGATATCGACCTGAGAGCCATCAGCACCGGTGAAATATTCACCATCGCATCCCACAGCCCAGATAAATAGGAGATATGGGAAAATCGGGGTCAAATAACGAGTCAATTGAATCACGATATCCAATATATGTTTCGTTGAAATTTGTATTATTTGTTTTTCATGATCATTGAATATTAAGAAAAAATGTTTAATTTTCAATCTTTGTACATATTTACATTTATTTACAATTTTATTTATTTATTCATAAAATTACTCACGCTCGCTCAAAAGTTTGGATCTTTGCTTGATTTTCCAACGAACGGAATTTTCCTTTGTTACATCAGTTTCGAGAAATAAATTGCAATAAACTAGCTGTAATGAACTAATCGAAAAACATCGAATGGAAATTCAATTTGAAAGCAACGTTCGCTAAAAGGGGCTTCTCGGAAATATTTATACTATTTGGCAAGAAATAAAGAACCACTCGAGCTTCTCCATGAAATCGTTTCGATTCGGAGAAATATTTTTGCAACGCTCCACTGCGAAAGCGGACTCATGAAAATCGTAACGGAAATAAATCTCTGCTCGATATTGATGAATTTGCAAACGGATTTTATCTCCTTTTATGCAATGTCAGACTTAAAGAAATTTTCTCAAAATCTCTCAAACGGCGATATTTAATGGGATGAAGCGGATGAAAGAAGGTATTATTACGCGTTGCGAGCACGATGTGTGCTGCGGTCGGGACGGAGGGTCGTACAGAGAGGGCGGTAGCGAGCCGAGCGGGTAGAAAGTAGCGGGAAAAAAGTAGCGGGAACGGTGGTCAGTGGCGGTGGTGAAAGCAGCGCTGCCATATAAACGAGATAGGCAAAATACGAGGATTCTATCTCGCCAATCGCAGTTTGGCGTTGTTGCGACAAAGCGCGCTCGCTGGCGGGAAGGAGGTGAGCGAGGGGAAGTCGAGAGAGGAAGGGGATGATAACGGGGGTGAGGTACGCGCGCATGAAACTTCAAAGCAGGGGGAGGGAAAGAGAAACTGAAGAGCAACAAAACGAGAGGTGAGGCTCTCGCAAGGTGTGTTTCCTTTGATTCTCTCATGGCGGCGTCGTGTCATCTCTCGCCCCTTTCAGTCTGGCACCGACCGCCGCCGAAACCGGTCGCGCTACGGTTCGCTAATTCTTCATCCGCCAATTTTCACTCGACGATCTCGATATCAAAACAAACAACGAGGAGCCTCGAATAAATACGCCAAAATTATTCAGTTCCGATACGACACCCAAACTCGAGATATGCTTGAACAAACCATTGCGAATAAACGATAAACACGTTGAAAAGTCAAACAAACGATACGAAACTACACATTAAAATATGGCAAAATCAAGCCGTTAATTGGCCATTGAGCAGGAATGTCCGCGTTGAGTTGGACTGCTCGAGTTTCGAGTTGATCTCTCAAACGATTAAACGATCCCGGCGAACAATCTAAATTCGAATTTGAAATCGATAAATAACTAATATTTCGTTCTTCAGATTCAAATCTTTCCGTAATAATATGATTGTATAATTATATAAAATACACATAAAACTTTGCTTCGATTTTGATCGATCTTGAACAAATTAAAAAATAAATCGTTCGATAAATAATTACATAAAATAATCACATTTTCGTAATAACTATTTGCATCATTTTCAAACATTTATGCGAATCGCTATCGAGAAACTCGAAGCTGCAAACAAAAAACGATAATTTTTCCAATTTTTTTTTATCAATTCGATTCGTTATAATCGACAATTGAAAAAATTGCAAACATTTTGTCAGGATCGTTCGTCAATTGTAGAATGGACGTGTCATCAGGACTTTGGCGCGCCCGGGAGTTTCGTCTCCCCCGACGGATTCGCCCTCACAAAGCTGTCAACTAAACACGCGTTTTCTCGGCCGCAGAAGCGATAAAAGTGATAAAAAACCGATATAAATCAGGCGCGATAATAGCGAATTGAAATTTCGAAAAAAGACTAATTAAGACGGAAGTAAACCCGTTCGCTTTATTCGACTATCATTTTCCATCCGAAGAACAAATCTCTAACAAGACCATGCTCTCAACGGCAGAAAAAGTTTTCAACGGAAATAAAAAAATAATGAAAAATTTCAATTAAACTCACTTTCAACAACAACTAACGATAAGTGAAAAGTATTTTATTCATGAGCATGAAGCCGGAAAGCAACAACGGTTACCTCAGGTCAACGGTCATCGCCGAAGAGAGCGAACTTTTGCCACCTGCTGCTCGGGAGTCTCCGCACACTGGGAATTCTCTTCAGGTTTCTATTTTTTTTATCCCTCGCTAACAATAATAACAACATCAATAAAAACAATAATACTAATAGTAATGAGAAATTGAGAATATAAAAATTACCACGAGCATCGAAATAGCGGTCGAAAATGCGAAATTCCACGAAATCCATAAAGTTTTGTGCGTTTCTACAAACTTCACTTATTTTCATGGAAATTTGTGTATTTTTCAAGCTAACTGTAACAACATTTTCAAGTTTTTTCTCCTCTAGAGTAGAGCATTGCTAATCCCATTCCCTTCGTGACAGTTTTCGACGTGATCGTAACCAGTTTGTTTATTGAACCCACGGCGTCGACAATGAATCGCTTGTGACCGTAAACCATTGCTAGGTGACTTGCGGAGCCCGCGGAAGCACGACAACGAGTATCGTTCATCATCCGACGAGTTCTCAAAGACCCATAGCGGGTATAACGCGAGGAACATCGATAACGAGACGTCGAAGGGGTCCAACGAATAGGCAACAGCTTTTGGGGGTTTTGGCGGTTACTCTGCTCATAGCTACGTGCATTTTTACACTTTTACTTGTCAACCGATCCCGGGAAAGCGGACAGGAATCGAGTGAGTTATGATTTTTCATCTTTCCCCTTAAACTTCGTTCAACTTTTCAATTTTGTTTTATCATTTCATGGAGTATTCGATACGAAATACTGACTCGACGCACTTTCGCCGAACACCGTTCCCTTCGTTATGAAAAAACGGAGAGAATGACGTATAATTTAACCTCGTTGTCGCATGTCAAGAACATTTAATGTCGAAGAGAAAATTGAGGTCGTTTTCGATCGCGTTACAAACAGCTCGTACGCGGCGAAACCCTGTTTTTTTTTTTCATTTTCCTTTTTCTACAGTTTTTTGTTACATTCAAATACGAGTAGAAATTAAGAGGATGAAAAATGAATATTTGAATTAATGACACTCGTTCGAACGGAAAGCAAACCGAAGTTTTGTCACTGCGATTCTACGCTTGCGATTTTCGAACAGCAGAAACACTCATTTGCTAATTAAACCGCCTTGCGATCGTTCGTGTGTGGAGCACAACTCGTCGCGAATATCGAAGCGCTAGAAAGTTTCGTGGAACGGGAATGCCTCGAATAATCAGATCCACAATTTCGTACGAATATTTACACACAAATGTGTCTACGGGAAGTGGAGAGCTCCTCGAGATTCGCAGCGAAGACAAACTTTCGTCAAACCGTGTGCGGGTCACCTCCACGATCCAAGTGTGTTGTAAACTCCTCTCGCGAACACTCGCGCCAAAGTTTAGCCACTTGAGAAGTCTCGGCATGTACTCTCCCCGAAGTTTCGAGTCGGCCGTGCTGTTCGCTTCGTCGAGGGAAGACTTCGCGTTCTCCCGGGACTTCCCACGCGCCGTTCGCGTCTTCATTTATTGAAAGAGATTCTACCGAGAAATTGGAAGCTTAATTTCTCGCGAGGTGGGAATTGATCGATTTTCTCGAAATTTTCCACCGCAAAATCCCCATTTTTCGCATTTTTTCACAGTTTCTTTTGTAGAATTGATTCTTACTCGATTTTTCAGTTTTTGCGGCTCATTCGGCATTCAAAATTCGATATTTACGCTGTGAAGAAACTACGAGGAGAAAGTACTCAGCCGAAAGCGTGTGCGACGGTTAATTCGAGCGGGGATCGCACAAAATTCATTTTTCGTGCTCTTGACAAACGTGCGCGCGCACGCACCACCGCACGCGAGCCTTCATTTTCTCCTCGGATCTTCTTGGAGCGGTGATTCTTTTCTGCGCAGCGAGTCTCGCGAGACTTTATCCGAGTCGAGGCTATCAACTTCTTCCAAGTCGATCCCGATTGAACGATTTTTATAGCCGAGCCAATAAAATGTACGATACTTGAACACACGTATACAACGGACGCGCAAACCTGCTCGAGCTAACCGGGTCAACGATTATTACCTCACGAATTCTCGTGCCGCAGTCCACTCGAGTACGAAAATTCATTACACCCTCAGCATCCAACGATTTAATGTTCATCAGGCGATTCAACGTCAGGCCAATTAAGGAGGATCGTGCGTTACTCGTGATTGAAAAATCAACTGGAATTTTTTGCTCTTTTTTCATGATCAAAGAACGAATAATATGTTTATTCTCGCTATTATTTGAGGAAGTTGAGGCTGCGTACAGTCATTTTTTTTTACCCAAAAGTTACGACCTGTACCTTTCAAAAGTTAGGCCAAGTTTACAGTTTGGCAATGTTGCGTACACTTTAAAGAAAAGTTGGGAAAAAAAACGAAGAAAAACTGGTGAAAGCTCAGTCGAAAACAGGAACGGTGACGATCCTAGCCTCAAAAAACTGCACGGGAAACGGATTATTATTAATATAATCTCAGCAAATCTCCTAATAAATCTGATAAAAATTTGCAAATTGCTTGCCCAGGATGGTCGCAAGATGCACGATGCTCAAAGCTTACTCTATGAGGTGCTATATTTTTCATTTTGGCTTTCTCATAGAGGAAGCTTTGAGCATCGTGCATCTTGACCATCCTGAGGAAGCGATTTGCAAATTTCAATTTGCAGCATTTTTTTGTATACAAGGAAACAATATATTTTTTGTCTACCTTCTTTGACGAACTTTAATTGATCTCTTTGTTTAAATCGATTAAAAAAACTGAATTACGAGCCATGAGAAAAAACAGTTTGCAACTTTCAATTTTCATCGTTTTTCTTTTTACATTGAAATTAAATAATTCCGACAACTTTGCTGGAAAGTACAGAGGAAGTACAGACTAATACACGATATCTTACAAAATTTCCAAAAATTCAAGCAGTTAGACGATTTTTTTAAAAACTCATATTTTCGTAAAATTCAAAAAAATCATAAAATTTAAACCGCTCAACCGATATTCCCCAAATTCAATAGCAACCTTCCTATTATGATAGTCTATTTATATAAAAAACAATTATTAATAAATCTTAAAATTTTCGAAGTTAAAGCGTCGAAACCCTTTTTATGAAAATTTCAAAAAACATACACACACACGCACACTCATTTTTCACACATTTTTCTAGATATGATTTTTCGATGTTTTGGGAAATTTGGAGCACATTGACATTGAGAACTGGAAAAAAAAATTTTCATCGTCACATAGCTTCCTCTATGAGGAAGCCTAAAATTGACATTATTCAGCAAGCCTTGCATGCTGCCCAAAAAATCTCATATTTTTGGCATCATTTTTAACGGAGATGTCACTGAATGTGTTTTGACTTCCATAAGATTACATGTTATTTAGCCCAAATTGTTATTGATTTTTCTCAGCAACGACGCTCCTAAACAGTCTGAAAATTTAACTGATTTTTTTTTACACTTCACTTTATAAGATGCAATCCTTAAAGTGATGACATCATTTCCATTCTAATGCCTCAACTTCCTTAAATTAGAGATGGTATGACTCGTTGTCCAATCTTATTTTTGATAATAAAATGAACCTCGGTATTAGCGAATCCGTTGGAATGCATCGATAAATAAGTTACACTTTGAGGTTCATTGTTTCTTATTCACTCGCTCGAGTTTTCATGAAATCTGCTTTTCGTCCCAATGTTACAAAAATCACTCTCTTGCTTCATTGTTTTTTCTCATTCCGGCGACTGACCGAAAACGCATTTCAGTCGTAGGAATTTAGAGCTTTATGAATAAAGATTTTTCTGTTTATTTTTTGTTTTCCTATTTGCTCAAATTGGGACCCGACGAGTGTGGGCCTTTTTATTGCTTCTTTCGACGTCCCACCGCACTCATCGATCACGAGAATTTGATAGTTCGTTGTCGTTCGATGAAATTTTGGAGAAAAATTATCCCTGCATTCTAGAGCGTTTAATAAAATAGTAAACAAAACGTCTTTTCTCTTTTTTCCCGCATTTCCAAATGCTTGTACGTCAATAAAAAAAATTCAAATTGAAAGGGGTTCCAGAAAACGTAAGCGAAAATGCAAGAAGAAAAAATAAGAGTCTTCTGTCTTTCCTTGGAAACGTGAATGTGCGGGATCGCGGCTCGTTTCCTGTTTGCATTCTCGCGTCTCGAGGGCTGCAATTAACCATCGATAATTGCTCGTGTTGCCTTTTTCATCAATTGTACAAGCAAAAGCGTCGCTCGAATCTATTTCGAGGAGTTTGCAAACGTGAATTGACAAACGAACGAAAAATTGGCATAATTAGTTGAATTATGTAAGCGGCGAAGACGAAATTCAAAGAGAATTTTAACGGAGCTCTTCTGTACGCTGTTTCTTTGCCGGATGTTCGCTTTTTTATTCAATCGAATAGAACGGGGCAATTAGTGTTTTCTGGCACTGGCGCAGTTTATCGAGGTGGAAGAACAACGGGCACTTTTTAACATTTGGCCGAATATTTTTTCATACAGAGAAACATTTATTTTCATCGAATGATTTGGCAGGGGAATCTCAAATCGATTGACATTTTAAACAAAAGGTTTGAATAACTGCTGCGAACGTTGGTAATCACGAGGAATAAAAAGTGTATTTTAGCGTGACTCGCGCTAATCAAGTAGCTCAAGTCAGCGAACATATTGCGAATGATCACGTGACGATTTGGCACGGTTTCAATAACGAAAACCTTTTTTTTCACAGGGCCCGACGTTTGCATGACCGAAGAATGCGTGAGGACTGGTAAGTTCCAAAATTTCTGGCTTTTGAAGAAATTTGAGAAAATTTATTCCATCAGAAGTGGTAAATTCGCTTCTTCGGAACAAATGAGAAAGAATAAATTAAAAATTCATTCGAAGCGGGAAGAAAAACGTCGAGAATGAATTTGCACGGGGCAAATCTTCGGTAAGAAGATTTAAGGACGTCGCAGCTTAATTCCATTCCGAAGTCCAAGAGAGAATGCAATAATCGTCGAGGAAGGAGAACAATTTTGCGAAGTTGGAAGTCTTTCTCGAGTGCAATATTAGTAACGGCGTATACCTGCCGGCCTCGTTAAGTCAATAACAAATGACTTTCCCTTCGTAAAATCCTCTTGAAACGAGATTAATTCACTGCCGTTTTACCGGAGGCCGAACATTTTTCTTTCTCGAAAGTCGAATTTAATAACTGGCAAAAGAAGATTGCTTCAGATTCTTTTCGTTCTCATTATTTTCAACGTCAATATTTTCCCATGAATAAAGAAAAAGGATTAAAAATTGGATGAAAATTTTGATTGGTTTTTACTTCGAGAAAAATCCAGATAAAATCCGTTTCTTTTTCTTCGTTTTATCCAAATATTCGATTAAAAAGATTGCCAGTTTTATTGTTTTACCATATTTCAGCGGCGAGTTTACTGTCAGCGATGGATCGAAGTGCTGCGCCATGCGTCGATTTTTTTCAATACGCTTGTGGAACGTGGAATCGAGTCCACGTAATCCCAGAGGACCGTAGTTCGATTAGCACTTTCGAGGTACTCTCGGATCAGTTGAAAGTCATATTGAAGCAGGTGCTCGAGGAACCCCCAAACTCCGATGACAACGACGCGACTCTAAAAGCAAAGATGTTTTACAAGTCTTGCATGGACATCCGTGGGTACAATGATGAAAAATCGTTTCCATATTTCTATCATTCCATTTCAATTTTTCGAGAAAGGACAAATAAAATAATGGATACAAGTCCAAACTGTAGAGCGAGGATTTATTAAGATAGTTCTGTATACTTTTGTTGAAATCTTAAGAACCGGCTGAAATTTAAATACGGTGCAATAACAGCCTCCATGGACCGACTGTCAAAATTTCAAATCAATTCACCATTTAGTATTCGAGGTATTCGACGTTTGCATTATTTATTACCGACGCTAAACTGATCGTACGACTTTAAAATAAAACCAGTCGCGTATTCAGCACTATTGTGGGATTAATACTTGAAAAAATGGGAATTTTTGACCATCTAATTTTTCGGAGATATCGACTGATGAACTGTGTTAATTTTACGCGACGCAGAACGAGCGAATGACCAGCTGTGACGACGTGGCAACAGCGTAAGGTGGGCCGAACTGATGAGCGCAAAACAAAACATTGTGAAAGCTTTTTCTCAAATGTTCGACCACCTTTCTCGATTTAATTGCCATTTGAAAACTTTTTAACTTCTTTTGTGACGATTAAATAATTTTTTTGACGCTCGATGCTATAATAATAGTGGAGAATGGCGTTTTTGCCACGATTACAGCGCCACCTTCTCTGTGCACCGCTGCCCAAACTTTAAGCTCGTACGTGTTCATACAGAACTACCTTAAGACGAAAAATTTCGACGAAAATTGAGGAGGGTGGATCACGAAATCAAAATAATCAGAATTTGATAAAATTTACTGATAACATTCTTTGGCATCAAGAATACAAATACAAGTTTTCTCAAATTTTTTAACCACATGGTTATCGAATAATTAAGCGTTAAATCGAAGTTCTTATGCACGAGGTATATAACTGTATATATGTATGTAAACTCTATGCTTATACACGTGAACTTTAGTGTTAAATTACTCGAGAACTATGTGGTAGAAAAATCTATAAAAATTTATACTGTCTTGTAAATTTTTAAAGAATTCATTTACCAAATTTTATGAAATTCTTATCATTTTGAAATTTTTAATATTTTTAACATGGTTATATCGTCGCGATCCACCCTCCTTAAGGATATTTGGAACAAACCCAAACACAATGTTGCCATGCTAAGCCATGCTAAAAACATAAAAAAATTCAAAATGATCAGAATTTTATAAAATTTGGTGAACATATTCTTTAGTGCCAAATTTGACAATACAATTTTTTAAAGATTTTTCGTCTGTACAGTTATCGAGTAATTGATCACTAAACTTCACGTGTACAATCATAGCGTTTCCATATATATAGGTATACATTCCGGGCATAAGAAATCTGCTTTAATGCGTAATTACTCGATAACTAGGTAGAAGAAAATTTTGAAAAAAATTGTGTTTTCGCACTTGACGTTGAAGAACATTATCACCAAATTTGATAAATTTCTAATTATTTAGACTTTTGTACCATACATCGTTAATGAAAAAAAGATGAAAACAGTTTGGCGTTGACGTGTAGTTCATCAAAGCGCCGGTAGAGTGCGAAGTTTACAGTCGTTCTCGCGAACGATTCGCGCCTCTCATTCCTACAAGTATCTGCAACAGTTGAAGACGAGAATTGTTGATTCTGGAGGGAATAAATTCAGCTTAGGTGTACTTTCTCGATAAATTATTTCAACAATACTGAAATATGAATGGAAACCTCAATAAGCGTTCAAAGTCAGCGATGTCGGAAGTTGCCTACTTTTTCACAGTGCGAATGAATTTTCTTGCGCCGTTCAAAATGTTTATAGGTCAAATAAAGTTGTTCGGAGACTTACCGCTGAGAGAAATGCTGAAAAAACTCGGTGGGTGGCCAGCAGTGGAGGGCGCCATGTGGCGGTCCCCGGTTTTCCCTGTCGAAGTTTTACTCGGTCGTTTGCGTGGCGAGTACAATGAGGGAGTTTTGATCGAACAATGGGTCGGTCCGGACGACAAGAATTCCTCGGTGAACATCCTCCAGGTGCGCCGGCAAAGTAAGACCTTAGTCAACGACCCAAGGTTTCTTATTTTCAAGTAACAAGTTCCTTCTCATCTATAACTAAAAACAAAGTTTATTGAAAAACGTTCAACGATTCCCAAAGTATTTTTAAACGAAAGACAAGCTTTTCTGAAACATCCCAAAACCACTTTTATTAAAGCTCGATGAACAATCAACTCGTGAATATTTATTTGCTGAAGCTTAACTTTATTCAGCGATTCAGTGGAATTTTTCCATCACGTTTGATTTAACGTTGAATATTCATTGACAGCTGGATCAGATGCAATTGGCCCTACCGAGCAGAGACTATTATTTAAAAAAGACTAGTGAAGCTGAGTTGCGAGCTTATCATCGTTACATGACCAACGTGTCGGTCTTATTAGGCGCCAACCCGCAGACTGCCTCCGAGGAATTCGATCGAGTTATCAATCTGGAAAAACAACTCGCTGAAGTATGACTGAAATTAATTATTTTATCAATTTAAAGCGCCATTTTAGAGAATAATCTATGGCTCGACTGACCGAATAATTAATTTTTTATCAACCGATGATGCAGGCTTGAAGTTTCTGATTTTCGAGGCCTCCTTTGTTGCAGGCTTCTTTGGCAGAAGCTGACAGACACGACACGTCATTGATTTATCGGAAATTGACCCTCCGAGAAATCCAGGAAGAAGTGCCACAGCTCAATTGGCAGATTTATCTTCAAGAACTTCTCAATTCGCCCATCACGAATGACGAGCCGCTCGTAGCTTACGCGATGCCTTATTTCATCCAAATGGGTCGAATTATTGAACGAACGGATCAACGGTAATTTGGACGAAAATGGCGATCAATTGATAGATCTTATATTCACTCGACAGACTCATCGAGTGCTCGAATAATTACGATTCTCCTTCATTCGCCAGAACGTTGTACAACTACGTTATTTGGCGATTGGTCATGTCGATAATGCCCCACATGATTGACGAATACCAGCAAAAAAGGATCGAGTACCGTAAAGTCCTTCTGGGCATTTTGAGCGAAAGAAATCGATGGTCTCAGTGTGTTGAGTGGACGAACAAAAAGTTAGGAATGGCTGTAGGAGCTTTGTTCATTCGTGACAATTTCAATCACGAAAGTAAGGTAATTTTAATTCAAACAAATCTAACTGATCATTAAACGAATGAATGAACACAACTACATGATCAAAAACTGAGATTACACACGAATCAATAGAAAAATAATTTCTTTTCACCCAGGAAACAGCGTTACAAATGATTCACACGATAAGGGAAGCTTTCAACGAATTGCTGGTCGAAAATCAGTGGATGGACGACGAGACGAGAGCAGTGGCTAAAAAAAAAGCGGATTCGATGAATGAGAGAATCGGATATCCGGAATTTTTGAAAGATCCGCACGAGCTTTCCCAAGAATATATAACGGTACGGATATTCCAAATTTTTCCAACTGCCAATATAGAAGAAAAGAAAATAGTATCGAGCGATTTGATTTATAATGGAATTTTGAAGGAACATAATAATCGATAAATTTTCCAGTTGAATATCACGGAGAATCGTTTTTTGGACAACATCTTCGCGCTTCTGCGTTACGAGGCTCATCACAATCTTGAAAAACTTCGAAAGCCCGTGGACAAGGACAAATGGTCGACCGAGCCAGCAGTGGTGAACGCTTTTTACAATCCTAATAAAAACGACATTGGTGAGCGACAAATGTGCACGTGAAATAAAAACCTACCAATGGCAAGAGCGTTCGAGCTCAAGTGAAAAATAAATGTCGTTTGCACAGTTTTTCCAGCGGGTATTCTCCAGCCACTTTTCTACGCTCAGCATTTCCCAAAGTCCTTGAATTACGGCGGAATCGGGGTCGTAATCGGTCACGAAATAACCCACGGTTTCGACGACAAGGGACGTCAATTTGACAAAGATGGTAACATGATGCAGTGGTGGAACAACGCTACCATAAGGGCGTTTCGAGAACGCGCACAGTGCATCGTCGAACAATATTCTCGGTACAAACCTCAAGAAATTGATCTTTACGTTAATGGGAGAATGACACAGGGCGAGAATATTGCCGATAATGGAGGCCTCAAACAATCTTTTCGCGTAAGTATATTGTTACAGGTTTACAGGTAACATGTTAAAATAACACAGGACAAAATAACACGAAGACAATATAACACAGACAAAATATCATACAACAAAATAACCTCGTTGGGTGGGTTTGGAGCACCATCATTGGGTGGGTTCAGAGTAAAACGAGTATTGTTGATATGTAATACATTTATATATAGAAGTATCTGTGAGAATGAAGTAGTTGATTTGAAACCTATGCTTTGTTTTGAAATTCAAATGGTAAACACATTAGGAAAGTGTCAGGAGAGATCATAAGATCCAACAATTTGTTGTACAGCGCACATCGCACGTAATTTATTAAAACGTTATTTTCTTGTATTATTTGCATTATTTTGTCTTCGTGTTATTTGACGAATTTTATTTTGTCGCGGTGTTATTTTAACGCGATACCCTTTTACAGGGTGTCCGATAAAAGATGTTTCAAAGATGGAACATCTGAGGATAAAAAAGCAAAAAGATTCTTAAAATCGATGTTATTAACTGTCGCACGACGTGGGGAATTTGCAAAATATTGTTTAGAAAAAAATGGCGAGCATTTGAAGAAAAAAATCCCAATTTTTGTGGATTTCTCTGTAGAAAATTGTTTATCAAAAAAAAAGAAAAAAGTTATCGAAAAACGGCTATGCTGAAAACATACGTTTTCCCAACAAAATGCAGTTTTGCTGGGATAAAAACTCTTTCCGTTTTGCTGTCAACGCCGATTCAGGGGGGTGTCATTTACAACACACCATTGTACAAAAGTATACCATTAAAAAATTGGAAAAAATGGTTCCAGTACTTCTGAGTATGCAAATGATGTGTACAAGGTTTTGTGTAAATCCACCCAACCAATATTTATTTATAAAATAAACAATAAAAACCTAAAATTCGAACGTTTGCACTGTTCATAGCCCTTAAGGCTGAAACGAGTCTGGACACCAACTCAATACTTGTGAAAAAAGTTAACAAAAAAGTTTATGAAGAAAAAATTACAAAGCTGAGATTTATCTTACAGAATTTCATCAAAGACTGTCAAATTCAATTTAATCTCAATGATTCATTATTTGGTTCCTCAATATTAAATAGTGTACTGTGATGCCTGGTATTTGGAGCAATTTCTGAATCGTCCGATGATAACGACGAATTCTCGCTATTTCGTAAAGTGTTCTAACGACGAATTTAATTATTAGTGTCAAACCGTGACACGAGAGAATGAGTGCATTTGGTAACAGAAAACTTAGTCATTTATCTTGACGAATCATCCTCAATGAGATATAATTATTGCGTTGTATTTTTAGGCATACAAAAAGTGGGTATCGCAGTACGGCGAGGAGCCTCTGCTGCCAGGCGTCAATTTGACCCACGATCAGCTATTTTTCCTGAATTATGCTCAAATATGGTGCGGCTCAATGACGCGAGAGGAGGCACTTACGAAAATCCGTAGCAGCGTCCATTCGCCCGGTGAAATAAGAGTGCTGGGTCCGTTGTCGAACAGCGAAGATTTCGCGAAAGCTTACGATTGTCCGTTGGGTTCGCCGATGAATCCTAAGAACAAGTGCAACGTTTGGTAAGTTGGCAACGTGGTAAAAACAATTTCGTTGCTTCAAATCTGTGTGAATAACCTTCGAAAAAATCGTTTGCTTCGACAGGTAATGCGATGCGGCAGACTCATTAGGAAAATGACATTTCAAACAAAGGAACTGAATCAGGCGAATGGAGTAAATTTATTTGTTTGGAAATACAAGATAGTTTAAAAAAGCATTAAAATGGGCTCAACTGAAAGTAAACGAAACAGGCCGTTTTTTATGCTTTTCAATGGATTCGAGAAAATCTCGCGCGCGCCTGACGCGTGTTGAGTGTATGCGTGCATTTCCGCGCTATATATGTGTATATTTATGTGTGTGTGCGTGAAACATGACCTCGATCACGAAATAACTTTTCCTCATGCGAAAGGGCAAAGATAATTTTAAAAAAACGAATAAAATGGGACAAATGAAATCACGATGAAATCGGGGACTCTCGTTGGAGTACTATACGGAAAAGTGTGAAGCTGATATTTTTTCCTCGACTCCTCAATTAGCAAAATTGGAGGTTGTCAAACAGTGCAAAGTGAATATTTTTATCGAAACTCCAAAGCTGCGCCTCCGGCTCGGAATTCCATCAGAAATATTGAAACTTCTATTATATAACATCCGCTTTGAATTTTCGGACTCCTGGTATATGAATAACTGTAAAAATTGTAACTACAGAAAAATCAAATGTACGTAAGAAAGAAAATATAATGTAATAGCACGTGGAATTGAGCGAGATTAAAAGTCCGTGCAAGCATTTGCACAGTAAGTGTGGGGCGCGTAAGCGTTTGAGGTTATGTTACCGAGGAACGCTTCAACTGCGTCCGAATATAGTTGGCATTCGAGGGGGCAGAATGCTGGAAAAATAAAGTAATGGAACATTCCGTTTGGCTCAGTACGCAGATAGAGTCGCAAATGAATCAAATGTTTCGTCGTGCGATAAATATCAATTTTAAAAACGAATAAAACATGTTGAAAAATCTAAATATATATATAAATCATGTGAGCTGAAAGATCGATTGTTTTGGCGTTATTTTTTCTTGAGTTCCTTTTTCGATTTCCTGAATTGCGTATTGATACGCTGTAGAGTTGGTCGATTTTTCGTTACGTCGACCACAGCAGGAGCAACACATCGGACTGATGACTGATGCAGGTCGCTCGATTCCGCGATTCGCTCGCGCAGTGGAAGTTGGGAGTTCGGAAACTTTCGTCACACACACGGGTTACAATATGGCGGATGCGGGGATGAAGGATGGTGAAATCGCGAATAAATTGAAGAATAAAACAGTTGTGTATTTGTTGAAAGATTTACTCTAGTATTGGAACATATCATCCATACAATTAGCATGGTCGATGCCGATCTTGCTTGTTTTTATGTAAAAAAGGTGGAAATAAAAATAATATACAACAGACAGAGGGCTTCGCTTTGACCTTCTCATTTTGTTTCCGTTAAACGCATTTTAATTTCTTGCGCTCTCTCTCTCTCTCTCGCTCTCTTTCTTTCATAAACGGGGCATTTCTCTCTTTCCTTATCTTTTTCTTGCAGACGTTGGGCCTACTTAATATCCATATAAAAAGGTAATTTAGTCGAAATTTGTACATATTGCACGGTCCAATAAGGATTAATTAATATAATCATTATTTCATATTTATTTTCATTTAATTCATTAACAATTGAAAATTAATCGTATTTTATTAAAGAATGACAGCTCTCGCTAGACCGAGGAAGAGTCACTGCGGCCCTCTTCCCCTCCCTCATTCTTTTTCTCTCGCGCACTCGACTATGTCACTTATCAATACCAAGTGTCAACTAAATAAAAACGAAGAGCGATTAAACGAATCGAACGGAACTCTCGTTAAAAAAAACAACATTACATTATCATGCATAATCGTCGTTAATATTATTCATTTTAATAATACATCTAGAGCCACTTTTCTGCTCCTGTACATTGTTTATACTTTGCGAATTTATATTTTTCTGCCTCGCTTCAACAGCCTTCCCCCTCCCCTTGTCATTTCTCCTTGCCGCGTTTCGGGCGGAGCTTCATATTTTCATCACACTGTCCTTTTTCTTCTCACACACGATACGACCTAAGATAAAACTCGTTTTTCTCTCGAAATGTACAACTACGTTTAATAATAATAATAATAATAAAGATGATGATAATAATAAATTTAATAATAATAATAATAATAATAATAATAATAATAATAATAATAATAATATTCGAACTTTCGAACCAACGAGAATCGTGGCTCCTCATGCCCTTCATTTGTTTATTCCACGGTACATTAGCGTGTACAAGTGTAAGTGTGTGTTTGTGTATCGTTTGTTTATTTCTTCGGGCCCATTTCCCCGTATTTTTGAGCCTGGAAAACATTATCTGAAAACGGTCACTGAGAATAAGACTTTTGTCAAATAATTATGTATTGGTATTGGGTTCGAGCCTCTTCCATATTCGGAGGTGCTTCCAAAGAGACAAATCACACAAAACTGCGCTACGAATTACACGTTTTTCGACTCAAGGTCGAATCGCCCCGTTATATGTCAGCAGATTGACGCAGTTTTTAGAATCACCGCAAGGTTCAGGGGATTTTTTTGTCACATGATTTTTCGCTACTTACTCAATCACGAAAAGGGATTTGGAAAAGGGTTCCAAATATTTTAGTATTCATTACGGTTTATTTTTTTTCCTAATCGGAATTGTTGGACAATAAAATGCGAGAAATCGAGCCGCGGCATCGACCTCACGGTGACCCAAGCGTCTCGCCCTCATCGTTCGAAAATATATTATGCAAGTATATATTTATTTATATATTTGTTTATGTATCGTATATTTATATGTATGTATATACCGGTATTTATCACTCATGTTTCATTTTAACGTAGCGATTCAACCTCGAAAAACGAAGAGAGTTCACTCACTTTCCACGCACGTTGGTCGCGCGTGGACTAGTTTTGTTTTTCATTTCGTTAAGTTTTCTTTTGCCAATTTTTGGATTAATTCCTCGGGTTTTTATGATTTTGTATACGAAAAATATAAGTAAAAATAAATAACATAGTTACGTTTTTTTGGGACTTCGCGCAGTTTTGTGTTTTGTTATTTATATTTTCCTTCTATTTGTATTTTCTTGTTGCACTAGTCGAGATGATATATTTATATATCGTAAATACGTGGGGAGTGACGGCCGGCGCGTAAGAAAAATATTCATATGTATGCTTCAATCCACGTTACCTTTGTATATAAGCTATTCTTCCGTTATATTTATTCACTTTTATTTGTTTATTATTTATCTTTTTGTTTGTTATTTATACCATTACGACGTATAGGAACATTCTCTTTAGAAACACCTGCGTGTTTCCCGTGTTATGCGTGTTCGTCCGTGTCTTCGTGTGACTTTTACAGGAGAAGAATTTCTGTGATGTGTAATCAACGCTCGTTTGTGTCAATGCGCGAATCTTTTCCTTTTTTTTCTCATTCTGAGATCACTGGTTATTTCGGTTTTTAATATCGATATCTGCGATTAAAATAATTTATTTTCAATATACCAAGTCCGCGCCGGTGGGAATAAGGAGAAAAACGATGAGTGAAGCTTGTTTTCACGGTGAAAAGCTTATCTGAGTATTAATTCACGTGTATTTGGAAATTTTACACAGCGATGCAACTTGTCGAACCGAAATGTCTTCTGGTCGTAAACGAAATGACAGATTTTTTCGGGTTGTGCTCCTGGTGGCCGTAAGTTGAACTGTTCAGAAAATGGCCGCGCCGAAAGTGACATTTTATTCGAGAAGTACGACCAAATTGAAATACTAAAATGCCACTCTGAAGATGAGAAATAATTGAGAGACGTTCTTATTGAGATTTGGTATGGCAGCTGGGCGAGAAGATGTGCAACGATACCTGGTATACGAGTGGTACGGTCACGTCTACAAGTGACATGTGAGTGTTTAGTCGTCCGTGTGCACCTTGTGTTTAGGACAAAATTCAACACCCGATGTTTAATTGAATTTTGTCAATAATAACGGCACGAAAATGAAAGGAAAAAAATCATCAAGCAGAATGTGGGCCTGCTGCGGTGAGATTTCGATCTGATAGAAAAAATATCACGATCCCTATAGAGACTGGGCTCTATCGTGAGCGTGAAATCGTAGGACACAAAACATCGAAAAGCTTCACACAAATAAATATAAACAGATTGTTGTATTATTGTATGTACACACGTATACATAATTATTCATAAATTAATATACTTGAGATAACAAAATTTATATAATTCTTCGATAATTATATATAAATTGTTATATAGGACGATAACAATATAATTACTTTTTATACATAATAATTGAATATAACTTATATTTATTTAATGTCGAATTTTTTTCATTCATTTTATTTTATTTCCTTCGATGATTCGATCCAACCTTCTCGAGTTAAAAATGTCACTTTGGAGCGGCCATGATTGTACGCTAAGTATCGCCATCTTCATTTCTTTTTGCTTACTCGAAAACGCCGATCGGAATTGTGACCGAATAATCAGCTATTTACAAGTGCTTCTTTTTTAGAAGCAGCATTATGTCGTAATCGATTAGAATTTTTGCATTATTGCAATGAAAATACAAAAAAACCATAATACATGTTTTCTATGTCTGTTATTATTGGCAATCTTGGCCAATTGCAATTGCGCGCGCGAACGAGCGTGAAACAGCTGATTTTCCGGTGGCGACTTCTCGCGTCGCAGTAGTTGTCGGAACGAGTCAAATTTTGTCAACAAAGGTTTTTTCTTGAAAAATAACTGTCTCAGAACAAATGAAATGAAAGATGAGTGGATCGTGAAGAAGAATAAGGTGGAGTAAAGCTCGTGTAAAGATTAAGTTTTTTTTTCATATATACCCGTTGTGTATATTTATATATCTTCCGCTTCGATTCTTTTTTCTCACGGGTTTTTTTTTCATCTTTTTTTTTTCTCGTTTCGCTATATTTACAAAATGTCAATATTATGTGTCGCTTCCATTATTTTCCTTCCATTCGCATGACGTCGTTTTTTTTATCCCGCAACGGGAAATTCACGAAATTTTTCACAATACTTCCATCAACAAACAATCGATGCGCCTTCATTCCCCACTTTTGCTTTTTTCTCTAGTTTCTTTCTCCATACTTTCGATCGGTCATTTCTTTTTGACGTGACGCCAATGCACACGCTGTCTCGCGCGCCTCTTCGCGGAGATTTTTCGTACTCGTTTCTCCCTTTTTTTCTTATCCACCAAAAAATACAAAGACAAAGACTTTTATCCGTGCTGCACTACTGCCCTCGCGTTCAGCTGCATAAAAGTGATGTGTGTGATGGACAAAAATGAAAAGTGAATGCGAAATAGAATCATCCTTGAAGTAATTTTGAATCGAAATGATAAAAAAAGCTCAATCAGGAATTATTATACAATTGGGTAAGAATTAATTGGGTTCGTTTTTTCTAAGAAAAAAAACTTCATCGAAAATTCAATTACGAGGGCAGCGAAATAGTACAGCGTAGACGTTAGAAGAAAAAAAGGAAGAAAAAAATAACTCGCACACCGTATCAAATGTAAATAGACAATCGCAGCTTTGCACACCCTCAAATTTGATGTTTTTTTCCATCTCGCTGTCGCTCTCAGACTCATGCTTGCCCATAAATTTTCTTCATAAACGCTTACGTTTGAAGGACCTTTATAATCATTAAAATTATTGTATATTATTCATTAATAACCGTTAGAATATAATATTGATGTACACACGCAAATCTCGCCAGTTTGTTTTGTTTCATTATTTTTATCGTTTGTTTGTCGTCTTCTTTTTCAACGAGATAAGTGAATTCTCTCGAAACAGTGTTTTTTCTCAGAAGACTCGTGCCTCGTTAGAAAAAAAATGTAAAAAAAATACATACACCGGGCGAGTGCAAAAAAATGGGCGCGACTCCCTCGCGTATCGACGAAACTTCCTGATCAAATTTACGCAAATTTTCCTCCGCGTGTATACGTATTTCTTCGCTTTGTGTGGCGTGTTTGCATTGGTGTGAACGAATGTGTACAATGTTCTTTTTTTTATTATTTTCACGATCGTGCATCAACTATAGCGCGTGCATAAAACTTTGGGTTATCTTTTATTTTATCTTCTCTAAAAAGAAATATAAATTTTCTCCAATCATAGGGGCATAATTCCGAATTTTTTTGATATTTCCGATAACCTTTCCTTATTTTTCTCTTCGTCTTTAAAATTTTATTCTCACGTTAATCTCATTCGAAAACGTACAACAATTATTCAGTCTAATTTATTCCAAAGCACCAATTTCACTTCCACAACAGAATTTATCCCGGCTAAATATAATTTTGCTATGTGACAACGTACATTCTCGTATTCTCGTTGGCCAGAGAAATAAAACTAGTATTTCCCGGAGAATTATTCCAAATTTTCAATTGCCAATCGAGAGCTGCCACGTCGAGGGCCATTATTGCCCGATGCTCATTCCCAGCCCCTTTTCAAATTTAACTAATTTCATTTTTTTCTCTTTTATTTAATACAATACATTAGAGCAAGTTATGTTTTGTAACAGACGAATCGTTATGCCGAATAATGTGGCGCTTCGATCGTTGTGTTATTTCTTTGTTCACGGTGTCTCGTGCGATTACACCAACTTTTATTTTTCAAATTGTGTCCGTGATATTAATGTGTGTGTGTGTGTGTTTGTTTTTAACCCTTCGTACGTCACTACGATCATCGAGGCAGAGTCTAGTTTTGAAAGTGGAGCAATATGTCAAAGAAAGAGATAAACAAGCTCCGTCGAAAGTATTATTCCGCGAAAGTTCGGGATGGAGGGGGTAACCTTTTTTCAAGGCGTTCTGTTCTTTCGGTGAGTTTTTTCCAGTAGGGTATTCGCAGCGACTTATGAAGGGTCGGCGAAGAATTTTGTTTTTATTTTAATCATGCAACGATGAGTGTGATAAAGGTTATAAAAATGAATGTATGCCGCCGTTACGAGGAAAGAAGGAGATAAAATGCAATAATTTGGTTGAATACAACCACGATGTGTGTGTGTGTCGTGTGTGTGTGTGTGTACGCGTGTGTTTATTTTCTATCATTCGGCTCGTTCTGTGCGGAAATCGAGGAGGGCGGGTCCAAATGAGAGTCTTTTTTTTCTTTGTACGCGTTAAAATTGCGATTACACATCGATAGGACGATTAATATTAATCTTTTGTTTACGTTTTTTTGTCTAATCCTCTCACGTCTCGAATAAAAAAATGCTCACCAACTGTCGTGTACAATGGGGCTCGATGTTATTTTCCTTGTGTTTCTTCGTTTCTTTGTCCTTTCGATTTGTCATATCGAATAGCGCGCGCGGGGAAGGAGAGTATTATAGTTTTATGTTTGTTTGTTTGTTTTACGATTTTTTAAATTATTTTTCATCTTTTAAACACAGAGACTCGACTCTACGCTTGGCAGTATCATGAACAATCACCCACACACGCTTTTCCGAATATACAAATGGCGCGAAAAACCGTAACGAGCGCGCGCGCGCGTGAGAGGCCGAAAAACGACACAACATCTAAGAGACAACGAAACCGACGTCAAACAGTAACGCCCTTGGCAGTGATCGTAGAATTGCAATGTTACTTCATCATTTCTACCTTTTGGTTTCTTTTTTTCCCTTTTTTTCTCGTAACCTTTTTTTTTATGTTTCTTTGTAAATCCGAACAAACGAGTGACGCGTGCGCGCACGAACAGTTAAAAATTGGGTAATACTTTTGTGAATAAATGAATGTACGTGGACGAGATCGTAGTGAAGAATTGGGTGCTACGAGAGTTTCGAAAGAAAAACGAGTAAGAGAAATTCGGCTTTCGAAAGTGAGGTTAAACGAGAAATAGGCGACCCGCCGTCCGTGTTCCCGTGACAACTCCGTGCAACATGTCACACAAATATTATCGTTACAGTTTTTTTGAGACTTTACATATTTCAGAGGAAAATTGAGATCTCGATTGGGTCCGGACTTTTGACACTAAAAACGAATTTAACGTACGTGGTAATATTTATATAAAACAAGGGATTTGCCTGAACGAAAAAATCTCTCTGTCTCATTTTCGATAATCCGTAAAATTTGAACGCACGAGGATAATGCAATCGGGTGTAGCGCGATATTATAATACGAGCGATGAGTGCTTAAAATTAACGAATTCTATCTTTTGTTTTTCAATAAAAGGTCGAATCTCGCGTTCTCTGAGCGAGTTTGGAGCTAGGCAACTGGCGTCGTCACGATGTTGCGACACTTCATCGACATCGTCATTCTTTTCCTGTGATTTAAATTTTCTCTATTCATTGATTATTCGACTCTGGATTATTCAACTGTTTTGAGGTTATAGGCGAGATGTGGTGTTGGTGGAGCGCGAGGAGTGTGTTCGCGAGACTCGATTGTTTTCCTATCTCGAGTGATTTTAAAATAATCTCTCTACAAGAGTGTCTTAAATCGTGACGAAAATTTAACTCGATGAGCAGCGGGGTGACGATTATTTTATCTGTTTATTACTTCGCGATCAAATACGTTGTCGTTGTTGTTGTTGTTGTTACTTTATCTCATTTCTTTCAACCTCGAGTACATTAGTTTTCACTTTTTCGCACAGATAGAATCTTTTTCTCTCTTTTTTTTATCTTCAAATATTTTTATGTATTTCGCTTTTGTTTATTCTTTTAAATCGCTATTTTGACGAGCGTCAACGTGGTGTATTCGCGTTCCACTCTGCGGTGTGGCAGTGTCTGCCTTGCGGCGTTACGTAGTTTTTTTTCTTTTTTTTTAAATATTTTTAGTTATCATTTTTGCAGTCCAGTCCCCCCTCCCCCCTTTTCCTCGTCTCTCAGGAAATTACATCGCGAGGGCGTGACGCGGAGTGTTGGGCGCGTGTGCCTGCTGCGAGAAAATCAGTCCTGATGCCGATTCCAATAATCACCACGGGTTGAAAAAATGATGATAATACCTCTTGGCTCGTCAAGCACGAGGGTATCCAATTGTTTTAGTTGTTTTTAATAGCTTCCTCTCATTCTATTAACGTTTGTATATACTTTTTAGCGTTTATATTTTTATGTATCGAACATGACTTGGAATCTCGCGAGTCCCCGTGGGCTCGTTCGGCTTCATGGTGACTTTTTTTGAATTTTTAAATCACTTCTGTGTGTGTGTGTGTGTGTGTGTTTTGTATTTTCAACGCCTCATGTAAAATAACATGCCACTTATCGATAACCACGACATGCAAGTTCTTATAATACGAAAAAACGTGCTTTTTTGTTTCCGCGTGTTTCGAGTGTTTTTGTGTTTGCGCTTATTTTATTCCAAAGCGATGGCTGCCCGGGAAATATTATTTTTCCTTCGAAACGCGACTGTTCCTCAAGTTTTTCGGATTTTTTTTCGCCTCGTCTTCTTCGGCGTTGCGAATAAAATTTGTATCTTTCTTCAGCGTTTTTGTAATTTCGCGCGTGTGTGTGTGTGTGTGTTCGTGTGTCTTTTTCTTTTACGTTTCTTATTCACGTTTACACGAATTATGACGTAATTTTACGTTGCGTTGTAGAACTACGGAATAACAACTGCGCTTTTTTCTTCTTTACAATCAGTTAATAGCATAGAGTTTACAGTTTTACAACATCGAGAATCTTAGCGTATGTTTCTGGTGTCTCTTCCTTCCTTCTCTACCATGAGTTTTTTTTTTCCAGTTATTCACTACCCTTTTTCTCTTCGTATGCTTTCTCGATCATTTCCCTTCACGAAAATCGTGTATATACGTGTGTTTTTGTGTTTTGTGTAGTTTGTCTGACAAGTTTCTTCGTTAACTCGGTATTTTATTTCGGCGTTGAAGAAGCGGTCTCGAAAAATTTGGCGTCGTTTGAAGGCGACAAAATTTTATGCTTTTCATAATACTGTTAACCAAGATTTTTGATCTTCTGATCTTTTCATTGGCTCCCGTTAGACCTGAAATGCAAAAAAACCTCGTTGCTTTTAAACGACGCAGATTTTCATTTTGTTCTGCTTTTCGCTTCATACGCGTCGTTCGTACCACGCCCAATTCATATCGTTTCGTCCATTGGAACTTTTCTCTTTTTAGAAATACAACGCTTTCTCACTTTGAATCTGGCTCTCTCGTGTAGTCATCGGAATTCCGCAGTAAACACACACCCATTTTTCCATTTTTTTTGCTTGAGTTATACACGAAAATAGACAAATAAAACAGAGTCTCCACGGATGCTAGTTTCGTACTCGAACGGAAAAATAAACGCGCCCTTTTCCAATCAGCTCACACAAATATCGTTAAGCATTATATTTCGTTTTCCTCCCACATCGATATTCTCTCGCTCGCTCTCACCACACACGCCATTTTTTGCCTCCTTATTCTCCACAATAAAATGATCGGTCCTTCTCGAACTCCCGTTCGAAAAAGACTCACAATATTTCATGATTATCCAGGATTTCGTGCTCTCTCGTTTTCTTTCGTATTGTTTATCCTCCATTATCTTCTTCCTTCTCTTGCCTATTTTGTTTCTCTTTTGTTCTTTTTTTTGCATTTTTCGTTTATTAAAAAATTAAAACGGACGGTTAATTTTCATATATTCGTTTGTCGGTGAGCCGATGTCCGCTGCTGAAGGCACAGGGCTTTGCACTTGACTCGGTCACCTAGCCTAGCTGACTTTTTGTTCACTACGACCTACTTGCCTTTTTTCTTCTTCTAGCCTCGCTTATACTTTAATTTCTTTTTTTTCTTCTTCTTTTTATTTCTATATTCTAACACGACATTCCTCAACCAATTTTATTCCCTTTTCTTTTCTCGGGGCGGCTTCCCGCATTTCTCACCACACGTTTCCAATCGCCTCTCGTATTTTTTAGTTTCCATTAAATTTTCACGGTGTTTCGTTTTTCTATGCTCTCCCGAATAGTCTCATTATTCAATCACCAAAACTTCATTTAATTCGCGACATTTTTGCCAAAAAAAGTTATTTCGCAAATTTTGAAAAGTTGCTTCAATTTTTGTCCGGGTCTTTGAAAAGTTGCACTAGTTTACGAGCAGGAAATTTTGTCCCTGCTGCAGTTCGCACATCTCATGATCGCTCGTGTGCTTCGTTTCGTATTTTCCAAAAAATCTCAATGTTTTGACATTTCAATCTCGAATGAGCAAATGAGCGTGAGACTAAAACAAAAATATTATAAAATCCGGTGGAAACTTCAAAATACTTGGACGATATCGGAAAAATAGGCAATCCCGACATTGTTCTCATCCGAAAACACGCAAAGCATTCACTCGTATTTCAAATTACCGTTTTTCTCATTTTTCCTCATTTTTTTCGTATAGTTTTATTTTTCTCATTTCTCCGGTTTTCTTCTTCTTATTATTATTATTATTTTTTTTCATTTTGTTTCAAAAATTCATCATTCGTACAGCTCGCTCGATCTTTTCTCGTATAAACAACGTACATATGCTGGCAATATATTATTATGCTATGTTTGTGTCTGTGTGTTTCATGTGTGTGTTTCGTGTGGTCGTGTGAGTGTGTGATATAGACTCTATCGTATCATTATGTATACCGTATTTCGCGCTCGGTTCTCTCTTCGTCCGAGGATCACTGCTCAACAGTGTCCGTTCTCCCTGCAGATCGCAAATTTTTTTTTTTTTCTCTATTTTCAATTTCATCATTTTTTCCCTCTCGACTCCATCGCAATTTTTTCTTTAAGATTCTTTTCGCGTGTATACTTTTTTCTCTCGTCTATCTCTTCAATAATCAACAAACAAATTTTAAAAATTTTTTCCCAGCCGTTCCAAGGACCCGTACACGCTGATATTCACAGCCAAAAATTTCGTGCTGTCAGAATTTCGACATTCGACGATCCAAAGAAAATCCAACTCAAGCTCAATAAGCGTGTATACTTTCAAGAACGATAACGTTCAAGAGTCATCAAAATATGATAGAATTTAAATTTAGTTGAATAAAAAATTATTCATTTCTGTTGAACGGAACGAATTTTCTGATTATTCTCGACGTTTCCTTTCATTTTTAGCAATCGTCTCTCATTACTTGCTTTTTATATTTATAGAGCATACGCTTCTCAATCAGTTGCAAATGTCCGAAGATTTTCACCGATTTCAACGACCTGCCTCGTTATTCCAAACTATGTTTGACTTCATTTTGTTAAAATTATCAAGATTTCGGTGTTCAAGCATCGCTCGTCGAAATTTCCGAAGACTCGAAATTCCTGCCAGTGAATACGGTTGCAAAGTATCCTTAAAATCACTTCGGTGTACATATGTGTATTTCCTCATGCTTCGTCCTGCTGCATTCTGTCATTATTCTTCTGTTTTTTCCCTCTCTCTCTCTCTCAGTTTCTCTCTAACTTCTCATAACTTTATGACCTATAACATTTACATTACATTTACATATATCGATAATTGGGGGTAGCCGGGTAATATATATATATTTATATATATATATACACAAATGTATATCCACACGAATATAAATTTGTCTTTACAGACACATGGATGTATATTTGTATATAGAAAGTATATAGTAATATATAAGTGCAGGTAGTTCCTTATATAGTCTCTGTACTGTCTCTACGTATCACAGCCTGGGTGCCTCGCCACTGCCTTTCGCGTTCGTTCGCTCACTTTTATTTCATTTTGTTTATTTGTTCGTTTGAATAGTTCGTTTTTTTCTTCAGATTTTTCTATCTCTCTCTCGCTCTTTTCCTCTCTTCATAGGGTTTTCGTAACTTTATCATTTCCGCTTTGTCGTAGAGAGTGGTGCGTGGAAAAAAACTCCCGGGAGCTCTCGTATTCGTTCGTTCTTATTTATTGAAATAACGAGGCTGCTTCGCGCGGCCCTTAAAGAATTATATTCACTTTGTTTTCTTCAGGTGTATGTGTGTGTTGTTTGTTTTCGAATAAAAAAGAATCACGATTGTAATCACCTGCGCGATGCGGAAACGGCAGTGGCATAGTGGTGCACTAGTACAAAAGTCACACGCGCCGTCTTTTCCCTATTTACTTTTATCTTTCTCGTTCTTTCGCTAGTTTTTATTTCGAATTTTCATCATCACGAATTTCACGCTCGTTGAAAATCTAATTTTCTTTGCGCACGATTTGCAGACGCCGCGGCCTTTCTTCGCACGAATCTCAGACCTCGGGTTACTTCAGCTCGAGTCCGAGGCGAATATTTGTTCCGGCGAAGCTTCGGACGTCGCTCCGTAGACGAATTATCGAGACGACGCGGAACGCGGAGCCACAATGATCCAGTATTCCTTTTCATCTTTCATTCACGCGGACATCTCTTTTTCCTTTTCTCGTCTTCCTCCAAATAAGTTATTCCTCATTGTCTCGTTCGATGCGAAACAGAGAGTTGAGGAACTAGGGCATCACGTCCCAGATCTCGGCGAGGAAGGGAGGCAGCTTCTTGTTCTTGAGCTTGAGGCTGAAGCACATTTCGCTGTTCTGGTTGCCGAGGGTCCTGAGCTCCGTTAAAACGGACAAGAGCTTCGCGAATACCGTTCCCGATCGAGGCTTTCGTCGATTGTCCACGTACGCCTTCAATGCTTCGAGATAAATTTCCTGTATCTTTTCCACTTTCCACGCTTCCAGTAAATTTGGCCTCTCTATTTTCGTAAACAAATAAACATTTCAACGTTATTAAGCATTTTTTTTTCACCTGCAAAATAAAAACAAAATGAATCAACTTGAATTTCAATCTACTTTGAAAGCGTTCCATATTTTTTGCTTACGGATAACGTTACGGCGAATTGAAAATAAAAAATACATCAACAAATTCATCGTCGTGGAAACACAGTCCATTCTATTTATAAAATCCTTTTGAATTATTTTTTAATCGTTTCTCTATCCTTCTCTGTTTCCGTGACAAATATCTTTCTTTCAAATATCCATTGGTCTTTGCTCAAAAATGTCTTTGGTCGTTTTCACCTTTACCCTGAAAGCTCGTTATTCGTATAACCGACGTCCCCGAGGTAAATTAAATATTTTAGAAGAAAACTTTCGATCGTGAAGTCGCACCCTCGAATTTTTACAACTGCATTTTAACTCTTTTCCCAATGTCTATAAAAACTGTTATGACAACAAGCGCATAAATCACATCATCATGTGGCACTGTCATTTTTTTCATCCCACAAATTCCCAATAAATGGGGAAATCGACCAATCTCGAGTGAAGATACACGCGGGCCGTCGCAAAATGTTTCTTTTTAATACTTGGCGTCGAGACGCTTCCGCCTCTCCAGATAAATGGAATCACAAAGAGTTATTCAACTTCAAACGATTTTTTTGGAAAATGGCATCCGACGCGATCCCCCAGTGTGCAACAATTCATTTCATAACGGAAGAGAATGAAAAAAGCGGGAAAAGATGAAGCGATATGAATAAAACGGGGTTTTGTGAGCAACCATATTTTACCTGAGAAAATAACGATGGCCGTGAGAAGCGCGTATTCGGCATTGTTGACCTTCATGTTGTACATGTGCCGACAAAAGTGTAAAAGATCCTCGATCGTTTCGCCCATTCCAGCGAGGCTGTAACTGTCTCTCGTGTACGGCTGATTGTTCGCGAATACGATACTGTCCGTTTGCACGTCGTATTTTCTCGCCATCCTCAGCATCATAACCTCGCTCGAGCAAGCCTTCAAGAGAGCTATTTGATCTTCCCGCAAAAGCTTGTCGAAGCCTGGTAACCTCTTGGCAAACTCGACGATCAGTTGTACCGTTAATATCGTTATTTCGGTAATATGCCTAAACCTTATGTCACTCGGATCTTCGCCCTCCGTAGGTTGATTCTGCAAATCAGTTGAATCAACAAATTACAAACCGGAATAATCGTTTGAACAATCGAACGCGAAACCGAATCTCTGATGCGAGCTTAAAAGCTGAAATTCGCTGAGCTCAAAAATCCAAATTATCGAAACGGTCAACTTTTCATCTGTGATTTTGAGGAAAAACGATTTATTCATTCAAACCATCGAGAAACATTGAATTTTTCATCAAAACGTTAAACTCTCCATATTCTTATTGAAATTTTCCGAAAAAGTTGTTATAATTTATTAGAAAAATTGACACGACAGAATCGAGGACACTACTGAATTAGAACCTTCGATTTTTCAATGATGTTTCAAGAAAAAAAAAATGAAATAGCCGACAATACGAGATTATTACCAAAATATAATTATTTAATTGAGATTTGCTTCTTTTCCAGGGGAAATGATTGTGCAATAATTGGAGTTTTCCAGTTAAACGCTCTTTCAAAATAAAATGATGAATGACTCACGGTAATCCTCTTGATGTCCTCGTCACTGGGCTGCTCGAACTCGTTTTGATAATAAACGAGCCTGTGTATGAGTTCCTCCTGTTCAGGACTGACGGGCTTGACGCCGTTATGGGAGCCTGGTGTCGTACCGACGCTGCTACTTCCGGACATCGATAGACATTCGGCCTCCGCGGGTTCCATCTTAACTCCCATTTGATCGGGCACCATACCGCTGATGCTGCCGGGAGATCCATTCATCGTTGTGCTGTTCGGCTTATCTTTTTCCTGTGTGAGCCAACAAAAATGTGTTTTGAGTTACGATAATCCAATGAAACGGATAAGCAAAATAAGATGACTTTTCTTCAGAGTTTATTCACTTTGATTTCAAATCGTTTTCTTCGATAATTCTTTCGACTTTTTCGACTCGACGTTGAAAGTTTGACAACCGGAAGTACGCACAGGCTCTCATATTTTTTATTTTGAACAACTCCACTCGAAATCGGTGTTCAATGTTGTTGCCGATGCAAAAAAATCTGATTTTCAATCGAATGGAAAAATTGTTCACGACTTTCATGAATTTCTGCATTTTCGATGAAAGCAAATGTGGAAAATGACATAAGAAATATTTATCTCTCGTCGAATCGTCGTTTTTGTCGAAAGAACGATAAAAAATTGTTAAAATAATTTAATCAAATCGATATTTCCTTACCCCTACCTTCTGGGCCTTCTTCTCCTTACGCTTGACTGCACATTGATATTCGGGCACGACGCATTCCGGTCTCATACCAACGGTCAGGCACTTTTTTAACCGACATTCTTGACACTTGCGTCTCATGTACATGTCGATTTCACAATTGTTGCCGTATTTACATTGATAGACGGCATTTTTGGTGATGCTTCTTCGGAAGAAGCCTTTGCATCCCTCGCACGTAAGGGCGTTGTAGTGATAACCAGAGGCCCGATCCCCACACACGAGACAAAGTTCTTCCTGTTGCCTGGGCATGGGGCCTTTTTTCTTTTTCGCATCGCAGCTATCCGCGCTGTATCCGTTTAGCGAGCTCGGCGGCGAAAGGTCGTCCCTTCCTGTAACCATTCGCGAATGGGTAAAAATTACTTTCTCATTTTTTCGAAGCAAGCATTGCGATGTAACAATTTTTTTAGTTTTACCATATTTCCGAACATTTCGAAAAAGTTGAAAAAAATTCTCTACGACGTTAGAAATAAATAAATAGAATAATCTTTACTCATGAATTTTCAAATTCCTACGACTACTGAAATCCCTTTCCGGCGAGTCGCCGGAATGAGAAAGAACAATGAAGCAACAGAGTGATTTTTCTTTCATTCCGATGAAAGGCAGATTTCATGAAAACTCGAGCAACTCAATAAAAACAATGAACGTTCAAGCGCAACTTATTTATCGATGCATTCCAACGCATTCGCTCATACCGAGGCTCATTTTATTATCAAATAGAAGATTAGGCAACGAGTTATATCCTCTCGAACCGCGCGCTTTTAAATCTCCCATTTCACCAACGAAAACGAGGATAAAAAACGAATGAAAAATGCCAGATGTCCGTGACATTACAAAATCTGCTTTTACACCATGTACGAGTCGCCGCAGCACTTGTAACGAGTTATCTTCCCAACTCATCATAATTACAACCTTCATTTTTTTTTTCTTTCTTTTTTTTTTTAATTCATATTCACCCAAGTAAATATTTTAAAGTCTAGACCGCCCGCTATTATGGAAAAGTGAAAGGTGGATAAACCACCGGCGTGTGACATGTAAATATACGAGCGAGGAACCATTTGTGAACAAAACATATGAACGAGGGATCGTTGGTATTTGGGCTGGGGCATTGCGTAATTGAGGGACGAATCTCAAAAGCCCGGAAAATAAAATTCCTTAAAAACTGTGAGTTAATATTATTTCCTCAGAATATTTAAAACCTGCAGCCATTCGAGAAGCCCTCGCAGCCGCATTAATGGCGCTTTTGAGGGATCCGAAACCTTCAAAATGAATTTTCACATCCAAATGACGAGTCACAAATTCTTGAAAAAAAAACTTTTGAAAGCCATCCGGAGTGTGACAACTCCGATAAAATTGGCAACAAAAATGGTAGTCCCCAAGCCGCCGATGAGCCCGAACGTTTGTTCAACGAGACATTCGTCTTAAGGAGGAACAACCGAGTTTTTCAAATAGACATATTTTTCGGCTGTGGGATAACTTCCTTCTCAATAAAATTCCGTGATGGCGATGACGTCAGCGAGAAGCGCAGTCCGGAGGGGAAGGGGAAAAACGGAAAAAGAGTCGCAGCGAGATTTCCGGCCATTACGATATTTTTGCTCGGTGGTTATATTTCGCGGGGAGCAAATAGCATCTCGGGGTTCCACTAACCTACGTGGCAGCGTGGTCACGTGTCTTCATTACCTGTTTTATCTTAATATATACTTAGCTCGTACATATATGTATACACACGATGCTTTTATCTCTACATAAACCTCCTTTTTTCCTCTTTTATCCTGTCTTTTTCTCACTGTGTGTGGAAACTTTGTCGAGTGGAACGTGTAGAAGTCACGGTCGGTGAAAGTACGAGAGCGACGGTCCGGCGCTCTCGAGAGTCGCGCGCTGGATAGGTTGGTAGGCAAGTATGAAGGTGTGCGTTGTTGTGCGGACTGTAAAGTATATTCCCGCTTGCAGGTATATTTTCCTGCACGCTCGTGTGAGCCCGCCACAAGAGCTTCTCCGAGCGAGGAGCGCGCCGGGGATTTCTAGGAGTTTTGATTTTCTTGCGCAGTGTTTCTCAAACCTTGAAATCCTTGACAGCGGCGCAACCTCATTTGTATCGTGGGGAAGGAGGTTTCATTTTATTTTTACTGGGGAAGTTTGAGATTGTTTTATCGTTGGAATATGTCGAATGACATTTTCCAATTTGGAGCTGCGCGGATTTTTCATCTGCTGTTTTCTCGGGTGCTGGTTTCAGCATTGTGGAAATCTTGCTCATGTTTTTGTTGAAATTTTGGGCACCAGAGGTAGCGGAAGGAGCTTCGAAAGAGATGGCGGGCTTCGATTATCGAAATATTTTCATGCGCTTTTGGTACCGATCGCAGAAAAACAATTTATCGAAGGCCCAATTTTAAGTCAGTTGCTTCGAATTCCTATGGCGTCGCCGATTTAGAATGCAGATTTTTGGTTTCCATGAAAAAAAAAACTCGAATATTTTGAGATTCGTTGCACCCTCGAACTCGTCACAGGAAATGGGATTTCGTATAGAAAAACGGTCGCAGATAATTTTAGTTACGTTTTTCGGTGCGCCGGGCTCATGATAACGCGGCTGGTCTCAAAGCCAGCGTCTCAGAGCAGAGGAAGCTTCCACCAATGGGGACCCTGTGCACCACGGAAAGCAATAAAAGTCACGGAGCGCTTCGCTTTTCGGTGAAAGGTGGAGCACGGGCTCCAAGTATATTTTGGTCCGGGACTGAGGGATCTCATTGCAAAAGTTTACGATGACCGGTAGCGAGATAATGAGCAAGTTCGGTTACCCAAACTCGCTGAAGTTTTCATATTCAACCCCATTCGTTTCCGAATCACTGGAGAGAACAGATTCGATTAAAATGTCTCGCTGAACTTGTGAAAGGGGATCAGTTCTCTATGGAATATTGAACAGGTTATCGAGAAACTCGATACACGCCATTGACATTAGACGTTGCCAGAGGGAACCGAAGCAACGTGACGCTTGTGAAGTGACGAAGCATCAATCAACGACGAATATAAATTCAGATGGACCCGGTAGAACGATGTGAATTTTCAAGAATCATTGTTCGCTGTGAAAATCGTTTCTCAGGTTTGCTAATCGATGTACCGAGAATGAGGAAGAATCGTGCGAGTCACGATTACAAAAGCGTATGATGTTCAAGTTTGCAACGTTGGAATCCAACGAAACGATGTAAAAAAAACTCTCCAACGGTTTCTCCAATTTTGTTCCCTATCGAATTGACAATTCGTAGTTTTTCTACGCCAGTGATAACGTGGAATAAAAAATTGGTGAATTACTACAAATCTTTTCGTTTAATTCGTTGGACTCGAGCGTTGCAAAGTTGAGCGTCGTGAGCGCATACTCACACGCAGCTCGATCAATCGCCCTGTCATAAAATTGCAATCCCATATTTTTTACTCGCAACTAGGGATGTCAGATTGTTAAAAAAACGATCGATTCATTGAATCGAATCGAAATTTCATAATAAATTGAGTACCCAGAGATCGATCCAGCGAGAATCGATTCTGTAAATTTTAATGAATAATTATAAATAATAACAATAATTTAATACGAAATTCTCTTACGATTCGTACCGATCGATTCGGATAATAAATTAGTGGGTGAAAATCGATGGTTAACAATGACGCTGAAGTTAGCAACGTTGGAGTTCAACGAAATGTTGTAAAAAAAAAAAACTCCAATAATTCCATTAATTCTCCAATTCTGTAACCTGCCTAATTGGCAATTCTCAGTTTTTCAGTCTACATCAATGATTCGTAAAATAAAAAATTGGTGAATTACAAAAGTTATATTCGAATTTCGTTGGACTGCAAAACATTGGAAGCTTCGGTGTCATGATTAATAATCGATCCTCGGATCGGCATCCCAATTCGCAAAAGTTGATATTCGATTTGCCAAAAATGAGACGAGTTTTTCAAAGTTTAAAAGACCTTCGAATTTGACGTAAAGCGCCGATTCGTAAAATCCAATCAACGGAGTCAGTAAGAAAAGGTGGAATGTCAAAAAGCCAAACCTCGAAAGCTGTAATTTCGTTGAAGCCGCACGAAAACGAAGTAGAGCCAAAGTATTAATGATCAAATTTGGGGATCATGCGATTAAGGAAGAGGCAATAAAAGGCTAAGTTTTCTCCGGAGATGAGTTCAACGACACGAGAGCACGACAATTATCTTTTTCATGGGATCCTGCATTCGAGTTAGATGCATATAGCATCATACACATGCAACCGGTCGTTCAAGAGGGGCTGCTCTAATGTTCAAGGACGCCATTGTATCTTGCTCCAAGTGTAGACACATGTACATAGGCAGCGGAGATACGTATATATATATAAAAAGATGGAATTCAGGGCCACGAGAGATCCCACGACAGTGGCACAAGTGCTTCGAGTGCACGCGTGTGTGTGCGACTCTCCACTTCACCCAGCAACTCGTGTGTTGGTCTCGTGCAATTGCTATTATTAACATGCTCTCGTAGAGATTAATATTCACGATCATGTAACGCAACGGGGTGAACAAGACCAGAAGAGAGAGAGAGAGAGAGAGAGAGATGGGAAAATGCGAAGAAGAATGAGGAGGAGGAAGAGAAATAAGAGAAGGCGTTTAGACGTTGAATTCAAAATGGTCGAAAAGGGGCGAGGGGAGTGGAGTGAGGCCACGAGGAGAGGAGGGTTAAGGGGAGGGGTTGAGAGTCATATAGTTCTCGGCGTTGTTCGGTGAGAGCAAAGAGGAGAGCCTGTTCGTAGGCGTCTCCGAGACAAGTTGCAAGTTATATTGCCACAGCTGTAACAGGTTACGAGATTTATGGATCGTGGAGAATAAGCGACGAGAGAGGCGCGAACGGTCCGTGCGCTTTGGGCCTACGCGAATAATGCGCGTTTGTGCATATTGAAATTACAAACGCGCTGATTGCAAAAGTTAAAAAAATCACGAGAAGGAGAGAAAAACATGAAAAAAGTATAATGGCATTCGATGAATGAAACGCTCGCGTTCGTTCGCTCATGAATTTTCGTCGGCAAAGTACGCAGCGATCGAAACCACGCGCGAGCAGGAGACAAACGTTTTCTAGCACCTGAGCGCGACGCTCATATCTGTGATAAAGCGCGACCTTGATATTGAACAACCTAATTTCTAGGACGAGAAATAGACTCTTGGAGCGAGACAGAAACAGGGAGAAAGCACTACGGATCTGAGACAACCGGTTTCCAAGTAAATCTAGGTGCATATCTGACGAGCAAGAGACTCGTCCGAATGAAAACCTGATCCACGCTTGTAAACAACGTCTCTATTCTCAATAATTCAACTCATAAATGTCCTGTTGTTCCTTCGGACCATCTACTCTTCATTTATTCATTTGTTTTTTTTTTTTTTTTTTTTTTTTTTGACGAGATTATAAATTACGATCTGCGTTTCGCGGGGAACGTTCAATAATAGGGCATTTTACACCGTGAAGATAAAATATAAAAATGCTTGTTTATAATAGAAACGTCAATATTTATTCATATAAAAATGCGATGTAAAGTTTGTGAGTCAATTTTGAAAATGGTCCTTTTTCATCTGTTGTTCAAGGGTTTAAAACCCCATCCGCCATATTGGATTCCAACGTGAGGTCACCCCGATAGTAAACAATCTAGATTTGTGCCGTGTGCTCTGTGTTTATTTTGAAATTTTACAAGTTATTATCACGCTTGTGGATTTTTTATCATTTATTTCATGAAAATCGCATCGTGGAAGAGGGTTTTGTGAAAGCAGAAAGTAGAAATCTACCAATGATAAATACGTTGATGATAGCGATGAATTCACAATTTTCATGGCGTTTTTATACTTGTATTATTGCATTCGGGCACAAGACACCAATGATAGACGTCATGACTCATTATTTTCACAAATTTTGTTACTACTTGGTCTTTCGCAGTCGTATTGTTTACCAACGGAGTGACGTTACAAATCAAAACAACATGGCGGCTGCGTTTCCGCAGGAAAATTCAAAATTATAAATAAAAAATAGCTTTCAAGACACTTTTTGGTATTATAAAATGGAAATTAAAATTCTACCGGTTCGTTACGATCTCAGGATTAATTAAAAACAGTTTTCAAAAAACGGGTGTTCAAAATGGGTTTCCATTCTAAACTGCTTAATCGTGTAGAGAGGCATTATACGCTTCAGTCTTCTTATTTCATGCGATTTTGAAGCTTTCAACGTTGGAGTCCAACGAAATAATGTAAAAAAGTCTCCAAAAATTTCAGTAATTCTCCAATTTCGTTTCCTACCGAATTTGCAATTCGTACTTTTTCAAACTACACCAATGATTTCGTGAAATAAAAAATTGGCGAATAACGAATGTGTTTTCCGTTAAGGAGGGTGGCTAGCGACGATACAATGTTGCCACGTTAAATACATTAAAAATTTCAAAATTATAAGAATTTAATGAAATTTCGTGAACATATTCTCTAGTGCCAAATTTGACAATACAAATTTTTCAAGATTTTTCTTCTGTTTAGTTATCGAGTAATTACGCATTAAAGCAGATTTCTTATGCCTGGAATGTATACCTACATATATGGAAACGCTATGCTTATATACGTGAACTTTAGTGATCAATTACTCGATAACTGTACAGAAGAAAAATCTTAAAAAATTTGTATTGTCAAATTCGGCACTAAAGAATATGTTCACCAAATTTTATAAAATTCTGATAATTTTGAATTTTTTTATGTTTTTAGCATGGTTTAGCATGGCAACATTGTATCGCCTGTGCAATATATCCTTAATGCGTAATTACTCGATATCTAAGCAGAAGAAAATTTTGAAAAAAATTGTGTCTTCGCACTTGATGTTGAAGAACATTATCACCAAATTTGATCGATTTCTTATCATTTTGACGAATGTAGCCACCCTCCTTAAATTCGTTGGATTCGAACAACGCTGCAAGCTTCAGCCTCGTTATTTCATTGGTTCGATCGAGAAGTTTGCGAGTCAGTGTATTTGGATGTTTTTGGGGCCTGTGTGTGGATTTTCTCGTGTGTTCTTGGATGGTTGATTTGACATATGGTCTTTTCAGGTCATTGCGTAGTTTTACATATTATTCACGTAGTACGGCGCATTTGCGATTATTCTTAGACTTTCGATAGGAATCTTGGTAATATTTCTATTAGATTTGCTGGCCCCAATTATTTGAAATAATTATTTTCATTTAATCCTTCGCCCGTACAACAACGATGAATTTTTACCTTTGATTTTGAATTAATCCTTCAAATTTATCCTTCAATAAAAAATCATTGAAGTAGACGAATTCCCACGAACTGTTTCGAACGTGTTTTGCGGACAAAATGCTTGAGAAAAAATGGCGTTTAAACGGTAGCTAAAAACATCTACAAAATAATTTGAGCGTTGCAACACACTCGGAAGATTCGAAACGAAGAATGCTCCTATTGCTCCGAGCGAGTGGGCATTAAGGCGCAGTCCATGATGCCTGATCTCGGGAGCATGCAACGCACAACGGGGAGCGCTCGCAATGACTTTCCGGACAGCCGAATAACTTTGGTGAAAGTAACCGGGCCTCCATGATCATCCGTACGACACGTGGTGTGCCCATTTTTCTTTTCTCGTTATTGTACAAACGCACGAACGTCGACGCGCGCGCACACGACGCATGATCCAAAACTCGCGTGTTCACGTCAACGAAGAACTCGCGTGTGTTCAAAAAGATTCAAAGCACACGTGCACATTATTCAGGTGTGCGCACTCGCAAACATGTTTTAAAAAACACGTTTTTTCTGTGGTTTTACCTAAATTCGAATGAAAATGACGGAAGCAGCGTGCGATATGACAGTTTTGAATGACACGAGCCCACGAATAATCGGGGATGTTAAATGTGAGATCGGAAGATAGGAATTATGGAGTTTAGTAAGAAATCATGTTTTTGTACGAAGTCATAAACTCATACGAAAAATAATAGTTTTTTTAACCATCGTGAATTCGTTGAAAGATTTTTATGTTCGAGGCCTGAAAGACTGGCGGAAACATCGAAACCTCTTGAAAACTCACGAGCCTTAAAATATTTTCATTTCGGTATAGTTTCAAGGATATTTCAAGAGTACAGAAAGATTTTTTCAATGTGAGAAATTTTAATTTGTACATGGTTTATGCCAAAGTCTCATTGTCGAAGTTTCTCAGCTGCGTACAATGCGGAGATCGTAATTATTGTCTGCTAAAAAAATTTCATTTGTTTTTTCCATTTTCATGTATTTTCCTTTCATATAAACCTATGAAAAAAAACCCGACAAAATTGCGAAATTCTATATTTTTAGCGAGTTTGGAAAAGAATGCTTCTGAAGAACTTAAATTATCACTTTAAAGTGCTGTAAATATAGAATTTCCCAATTTTTTGGGTTTTTAAGGAAAATATATAGAAATGAAAAAAGAACTTGGAATTTTTGATGCAGACAGTAGTTGCGATCTCCGCGTTGTACGCAGCTGAGAAACTTGGACAATCAGACTTTGCGCATAAACCATAAAAGCTCTGAAAACAAAGCTTTATTAAAATTCGTCTCATTTGAACAAAACAAAATTTGTTCTCTTTATTGACGAATGTTTGAATCGTTAGAACTGTTGAAAAACATTCTCACAATTCCCCCCCATCGAAACAAAAATATCGTGGAATTTCGTAGATCAAAAGAGGCAAAAATGAGGGAAAATGTGAAATAAAAACTGCGGGAATTTCGTTGAGATTGAACGATGCGAAATTCGAGCGATTCGTCTCCGAGGACGAGAAAAATGCATTTCTAAATTGAATCGTAGAGTCGTGGGAAGGCTTTTTTTTGAATATTCAATGTTCGAATGCTCTCCCAGTGCGGACGATGAAAAATGACGAGCCTCGAATCTCGAATCGAAGCTCGAGAGGCCCAGGATGAAATAGTTATTCCTCAACATGGCGATCGGCCGCGTATACACGTCGCTCGAATCACCGAGTGACCAAGCAACGTTCAGCGATTCTCGCTTGGTCAGTGTTTCAGTGTTTCATCGGGGCGAATGTTTTCGACCCGGTGAATATAAATCTCCGGTGGTTTCTTGCAAGGCTCAACGGAGACCGCAGACTCCGTTGGTACGTTAGCTACATTTACAAGGAAACGTCAATATTTTTGAGCGAATATGCGGAGAAAAGGGAGTAACGATTTTTTGGGCTTTCGGCCCGCTCCGCCGGGTGATCCTCGGCGAGCTTTTTCTGGGCCAATAATCGAGGAGGTGAAATTGGAAGAGACGCCGGAATAACCGTTTCAATGAGTTTCGCAGGCCGATTCGAGCGGGCGATTTCCCGTGAAATGAAGCTCCGAGCGTAGTTGGACGAGTTTCAAAACCCAGCCACAAGTCCCAATCGAATAATTCCTAATTTCATGAGCCAAAGTCGAAGAGTCTCGAGACGGAACGTTCGAGATCGAAATTCGGACGTTGATACAGTGTGAAAAATGCGGAAGCTCGAACGTCGAATAAGAGAGGAGAGCGCTGCGACGTGGACGAGTGACATTGAGAACGAGCGAGCGCGTTCTGGACCAAACAAGGAAGCTTCAGGGTCGAAATCTCAACTCGATTAGAGTCGTCGAGAGGAGCGAGTGAGAGAAAACAATATTTCGAGCTCATTAGCACGTAGCTTTGAGAGTAGAAAGGTTCGGGCCGGAATGGGAAGTTGCATTGGGATATGGCGCGCCGTTGCTGCAGTAGGAAGAGTCGAAGAAGAAAAAGGAGCGAAGAGAGTCGAGGACGGCCGAGGGTTTCCGTGTTGGTTAGTAGCTCTCGCTGGTACCCGTCGGATCAGTGAGCGGCCTTGACTCTGGCTTGCATATAAACCCTCCCCCTTCCCCTGGCCGTCTTCGGGAGCCCCTTCTTGATGCGGCGAGTGCAAAATGCCCCACCGAGTTGTGTTCACCGCATAAAATGGCCTCCTCTCGTTTTTGCTCGCTCGCTTCTCCGCTTGCCCATAAAATCTCATCGCGTTCTTCTCCTCTCGCTTCTCTCGATCTTTCCTGCCTCGTAATTCCGCTCCTCTTACCTGCCCCTTCCCCCGCCCTCTTGCTTTCCTCTCTCGACGCACGGGCTCTAGAAGCGCGTTGAGAAAATGGAGGGCAAAGTATAACGCGCTCGGGAGAATGTCCGAGATTGCGTCTCGCGTGTTATTTTCCTTCGGAACTTAAATCACGAGGATGCACTTTTCGAAACGCGCCGTTCCAGGGCGAGAGAGCCGCGATGGAGGTTCCACCTTTTCCCAGCCTGCGACTCGAGCTCTTGCTCGGCGAGCTTGGAGTCGAGAACTCACGCGGGAAGGGGGGTAAACAAACATCGATGTTCTCGATGCTGGCAGTATCGACGAATGTAATAAAGCAATAATATAACGCCGGAACTCGAGAAACGCAGGGTTACGAGAAGCGGCGAACGATCGCTCTTTCTTCCCTTTGGCTGGATCGCTTGGACGAATTTTGTTCCCGAAAGTGTGACATTTCCTGTCCGAATATTCTTCGAGGGCTCGACTAATCGAGATTTATTTATTTTTAAGAATTTTCCAATATCTCCTGTCGGGGGAGAAATGAATTTTGTGAATTCTCTGTTAAGCGCCAAGACGAAAGGTTTCGTGGGCTCAAGCAGCCGCGAAGAGGATGAACGACGCGAGTCTCATTTCTTACGCGGATTCCCTCGCGTTGAAGTCTCCGGGAGTGTCGATTGCGAATCTCGAATTCCTCCGCGGGCCGGCAAAGGGCGTCGATGAAATGATAAAATTAGCAATGATCGCAACGGAATTAATGAAAAGGGAGTCGAGGGAGAAAAATGAGAGCTCGAGTTCGCGGGATCGAATCTTCACGTGCGGCGTCTGAAAAAAAATCGATATTTTCTCGCGCTGCGTCAACCGCTGACGACCTTGCGTAAATAATTTTAAAAATGTCAACTGACAGAAAATCAAAGTCCCGCGCCAAGCTGTCTAGTTGAATGAGCTATCGTGAATTATTTTTCGTCTTCTGTCTCGTGTATTTCAGCGGCGCTATTTATAGCCGAAACTCTCGAGCGGGAATCGAGCTCGGAGAAATACGCGCAGCATTGGAAAACCGGGTGAAAATTGAAGGAAAATCATAAACCGATTTGAACCATGAAAAATCGAACGTCAAGTTTTAAGTTAATGCAAAAAGCGATTCTCGAGATCGTTTGTAAAAAAATGTCCCCCCCCCGACTTCGAGGCCAAATGGTCAAACGTTTTTTCCATTGCTGAGTGAGAAAATTTCGAAGGAAAGTCGAAATAAAGGGAAGGAGATAGAAAAGCGAGTAATTCACCGATGTTTCATCGCGTTTTTAAGGTGGTTCATGCACGAAACGATTTTCTTATAAGAGTGTCTTGAAATTTACACAGAAATTAAATGGTAGTCGACTGACACTAATATCAAATTTTAAAGGGTTCGTTTCTCATTGATTATTGACGTAAACGTGTTTAAATATGAAAAAAATACATAAAGTTATAGGGACTGCGTAAAAAATCGTTTATCTTTTCATATTTTTCAGAAAAATTCGAGACGATTTTTCTACTAGTAATAAAGATATATTGCCTTAAAGATTGAACGAAATTGGTAATGAGCACTCGTATAACCTCACATTTGCTTATTTCGGCATTTTGTTTCTTGTTGGCTCGGCCTTCTGTCTTTTTATTAATATTTTATTCTCAATTCATTTTCCTTTGTTTTCCCTTTGGGCTCTCTAAAGTGATTTTTAACATAAAAATTAGTATTTTAGCCAGGAACGAATAAAATATTGGGTTCAGTCAGTGATGGATCCCCGATTAATTAAGGAGGGTGGATCGCGACGATGCAATATTGCCATGCTACTAAAGCATGTTAAAAATATTAAGAATCTCATAAAATTTGGTAAATGTATTCTTTAAAAATATACTAGATGAGTCACAGACGCGCGCTCCGCGCACGTCATCTTCTTGCATAGCGTAATTTTTTATTTATTTTTACGCGGATTAATAATTCAACTCATTAAAAACTATTGAAAGAGTGTCCAATTCGAAGAATTTTCGAGAAATCGAGTCGAGCAAAACGATATCGACAAAATGTCAAAGATGGCTTGAATTCCAAGCTGTCATTTTGACAGGACGAGTGAACGTTGTTTTTCCCCGAATGAATTTAGCGCCACAATGATCGTGTTTTAAGAACCAATCGGAATCGCGGAAAATCAATGACAATGAACAGCTAATTCACGCGTCACTTATATACTTTATAAATTCTTTAAAAAAATACAAGACAATATAAACTTTTTTAGATTTTTCTACCACATAGCTCTCGAGTAATTGAACACTAAAGTTCACGTGTATAAGCATAGCGTTTCCATATATATAGGTATACATTCCGGGCATAAGAAATCTGCTTTAATGCGTAATTACTTGATAACTAAACAGAAGAAAATTTTGAAAAAATTTGTGTTTTCGCACTTGATGTTGAAGAACATTATCACCAAATTTGATCAATTTCTAATTATTTCGACTTTTGTATCATTCACCCTTAACGCTTAAATGTTCGAAAACCATGTGGTAAAAAAATTTGAAAAAAATTGTATTTGTATACTTGATGCCAAAGAATGTTATCACGAAATTTGATAAAATTCTGATTATTTTGATTTCGTGATCCACCCGCCTTAATGGCTTGTAATTCGCGGAAAGATAAGTTGTGTATTTCGAATTAATAATTCTGGCATTAATTTAAGGTGATTATATCTTTAATGAAAGAATAAAAATCGATCGAATTAAAACGCCCATAAAATACGATCCTTCGGGCATGATCTTTCTTGAACCGCACGAGAAATTCAAATAAACAATGGAAAGAATAAAAAATAAAGAGAAGAGGAAAAGTGCTCGTGTACTCGCTATCGCTAGCGTTTTGTATGAGAAAGATAATAAACATTAAAACATTGTATATAGCGACGAGATACGAGGATACATGGGCAAAGTAACGCGCGCGAAGAATAGCAGCAAAGGTACATTAACAACGAGCCTATGTAGATGGTTGCGCAAGAAAATTACCAGTCAACCCTGGCCTTGCCCATCAGCGCGCGACGTTCAGCGTCTCGGTCTCTTGTCTTCCACCTTCGCAAATGCGAATCCAAATATTATATACGCGTTTTTTCATATTTTTTACTATTTATAGCGAATGAAATGTTAATCGGATGAAATCATTGCTAAATAAATTATTAGATTGATGATCATCCAAGTTTGTTCGCCCTTGGACTCTTTATTTATTTTTGCTACCTTAATTATCCATTCGACGCTAATGAATGATGAATTTTATTATTTTTAAACCAAAAATTATATCTGATTGAAATTTCCGTACTTCGTGATGCAATAAAAATCTGAAAAAATTCAACAACATTTGGAAAGCTATATGAACAACAATTATCAATAATAATATTGCCCAAAAGTAAATAACAAATTGTTTGAACAATTAATTGTTCAATAATTTTGCGGTGACCTATTGTTGTTTTTTTACGAATCAATTGTGTGTATTTTTCCGAATGCTCATGAATTTTTTCAGAATTTTCGTGGATTTTTGAAATTTCTTGAAAATGTTTTGAAAAAATTTTTTTTTAATTTGAATTTTGGATATGTTTCAGAAGACATATTTACCATCAGTTTTGAAAAGTCTCAAGGTTACTGGATCAAAAATGTACAAATATAGCTACTTAAAAAATTTAAAAAAGGGAATTTCAAAAATCCACGAAAATTCTGAAAAAAATCATGAGCATTCAGAAAAATGCGCACATTCGATTCGTAAAAAAAAACAAGGGTTCACTGTAAAATTGTTAAAAAATTATTTATTTAAACAATTTATTAATAACTTTTGGGCAATATTATTGTTGATAATTGTAGTTCATAACTTTCCAAATGTTGCTGAATTTTTTCAGATTTTTATTGCATCACGAAGTACGGAAATTCCGATCAGGTACAATTTATCGGCTGGGCTATCCATCCAGTAATACCTTAAGAAAAATATGACAGGAACGAATATTGATGATTTTTCCGACTCCGATTGCTTCAGAGGCAATTAGAATCGACATTCCACAAGTTTATTTTCATTGGACCTCATCAATTTTAAACAAAAGCTTCCATCATTTCCGGAATAGTTACGAAAATGGTTCGAAAATAACGATTTTACGAGAAATAATGAAAAAAAAAGTGGTGCTGACGTTTGCAACTTCGCTAGAGAACAAAATTGGAGAGTTACTGAATTTGTTGGAGACTTTTTTTTTCATTATTTCGTCGAACTTCAACATCATAAAAAGCCTCACAGCTCGAGGTGTTATAAAAAAAATTCGGATGAGTTCGATATCCGCTGAAATTCAAATTTTTACAGTGCTGAAGTTCGCAACGTTGGAGTCCAACGAAATGAGGGAAAAAACATTTTCAATTCACCAATTTTTTATTTCACGAAATATCAGTGCAGGTTGAAAAACTACGGATTGGAAATTCGACAGGAAACGAAATTGGAGAATTACTGAATTTTTTGGAGAAGCTTTTTAAATCATTTCGTTGGACTCCAACGTTGCAAACTTGAGCCTCATAAATTTTTTACAGTTCAGATCCCAGAATTTGGGAATGTAAAAAAATAAGGTACAAGAGCCAAAATTAAATGCCAGCATTCGAACGAGTTGAATTCTCATTGTCGTAATAATGAACCAGCAAGGATAATAATAATAACGAAAGTAATTCGGTGGTCGCATTTGATGGCAGTGATTGGCCAGCTTCCGGGAGCAGGGGAGCGTTCCGTGAACGGGATTTGGTGGTCAGCTGGTTAGCCACGCAGAGCTTAGAGCTGTGCAGCAGACGAGTGCCCTCGGCAGAGTTCATTCTGACCCAGTGAGCGTGATATTGTGGCCACGACCACGGTCACAATCCTGTACACATACTTGATATTATATAATGTATAGATATAATATACAGATTGATGGGAGCGGAGAGGCGTCGCGCCGGGTGAGATATTCCATAAAATTGACCAGTCACACCGCGAGGATATTGAATCTAGCCAGGTTCGACCGTGAGAAATAAGAAAGGCGTTATATCTGTAATCGAGTTACTTGATAGTTAAATGCAACTTTATTTGACTTTCGGATGGTAAACTTTTATGGCCGTTCACCAGGGTTTTTTCGCCCTTTGGACTCCGCTGCTTAAAAATGGAGGGTAAATTATTGAAAGCGAAGGCAAAGTGATTGATGAAGGGGACTAAAAATAGTGGAAAACTAAAAATGAAAAATGAGAAATATTGAAAAATTAATACGACGCTGAAGTTTGCAACGTTGGAGTCGGACGAATTGGACGAAAAAAACATTTGTAATTCACCAATTATTTATTCCACGGAATCATTGGTGTAGATTGAAAAACTACGAATTGTTAATTCGGTAGAGAGCCAAATTGTAGAATTATTGAAATCGTTCATTTTTTACATAATTTCGTTGGACTCCGACCTTGCAAACTTCGACGTCATAAACTAACAAAATATTTCGTTGAAATTCTCAATTGAAAGAGGAACAAGGTAGAATTTTTTTAGTTACTCAAAACGTCCATTGTATACCCCAAAAAGGACTAAAAAATGTTTACAAATTCATGAATCTTTATTGTCCTTTATAAAACCAGAGAAAGAAAACGAAAAAATAAACCTATTTTATTGTTAAAAAAAGCGAGGGATTTCGTTGTCGAAATTTCTTTGTCACACTCGATGGGAAGAGAGGGATAAAATAAAGCGAACAAAAACAAAGATTTTAGTGACTAAAATCGTCGATTGTAGGACTGAACGATCTGTCAAGTGGCAAAAACGAGCCAATCACAATTTCAATCTCGGCTATCTTATTTTGAAGATTAGGAAAAAAAGCCGGCCAGAAAAAATGAGGTGAAAGAAAAAAAAAAACAAAAAACGATACGAATTTTCGTATCAGCTGTGAAATTCCGGAGGAGGAGAACGCTGCGAGAAAAGGAAAGGAGTGTCACTCAACACGATTCGTATATATATGTATTTAGTACGTGCGTGTTTATGTACTCTATATATATATATAGCTGCGCTCCCGCGTAGCCTCGCAAATATTCGTTCATTGAACGCAAGCGCGCCGGGCTCGTTCGACGATGACCCACTTCTGTCTGCTGGGTTTCTCGTAAAACGATTACGCGAGTGCGACCCAGGCACACTACACCGATGTATATACGATACGAAACATAAATATAGAGTATCGTGTTACTCAATATATTTTTATTTCGATTTTACAACTTTTTGTAAAACAAAAATCTTTTCACGTCTTTCGAAAAACTGTTAACAGTTTGAGGCTGATCTGACAGTCGTAGAATGAAACGATGAAAAAATGTTCTAGTCAGAAAGCTTGGTCGAGTATATCGAGAAATATCGACTTTCGGTTCCCTAATTTTGCTGCATCGAAAAATGTGTTAACGAATCGTTCGTGAATCATTGCCTTTTAGATATTTCGTTAGAAAAGTTGAGAAATATATTTCAAGATATTTCCTCGCCCCGGTAGGATCGATCGATTGAGAAAATGAACATTCGTGCCGAGCTCTCGGTGTGCTGACAACAAATACGAAGCGGGAAGCGCGCTCGTTTTGATCATAAAAGCGAAAAGAAACTTCGAATGAGTGCTCGGAATGTGTTCTTGCTCGTTTAAAACTTCTGGGAGAATCTTATTGGGGAAACGTGCACGAAAGATGCCGCCGAATGAAATGAAAAAGTAGCGGGAAATACGGTTAGAATCGGCAAGTGGAAATAAACGCTTGATTTATTCGAGTTTATATTGACGCGACGGAAAAGGGGGGAGGGGAATGCTCCGAGAGAAGGAAAAGGGGAAGCTCGACTGTTCTCGTCTATTATGGGGGAGGTTTACACGCCGGTGCGTTGAACCAGCGTCATCGGTATTAGTTGGAAAGATGGTTGCTGCCGCCTCGTCCAGTGGAGGAACGGCGCCACCTGTTCGCCGAGTGGAATTGCTTGTCAACGAAGCGAACGAGACCGGAACCCCGCTCCCTTCGCTTCTCCTCCTGGCTCGCGGTGCGCTCGTGTGTGCTTCGTAAACGCGGCGATTCCCTCGTGAGCGAGAGTGACCTACTGACCCCTCTCTTACCAACGAAGGCGCGCCTCACCCCCCGCCAGGAAGCTCGCGCCAACCGCGTGACGCCGTTCTCTCCTTCTCTCTCTCTCTCTTGATGCAGCGCGTTTCTCCCGAGCAGCGAGTACAACGCGTATACGTACGAACACGAAACAACGGCGGGCGCATGCTCCGTTGGTTTTTCGAGAGAGAGAGAGCTCGCGGTAGAAAAAACAGCCGAAAAAGGAGAGAGCACGAATCCCTGAGCGAAAACGTGCCTGGGAGAGCTACACGTGTCAGGGGAATCGCGAGAAAGTTTATAGAAATTCATATTCTCACGGATTCTTATTCGATTACGATCGTCCGATTGATCGAAAACGTGGCGAAATCGTGCCAAATGTAAAAATGAAAATCCGTTTGGGAAAGAAAAACATTTTCTCGAAATGATGCAACGGATTTTGCGGAATTTTGCGTCAGGATAATCGGACATTATTGGGCGCCCGTGCCCAACTTCGTCGCGCGGTGGATGCGACAAAGAAAAGGAAAGAAAAAGAGGGAGAGAGCTCCGAACGCGGAGAGATGGGGAGAGAAGCGCGATGGCCTACTTGACGATGATTTTACGGGCAGCAACTGAATCCATACAGACGTAAAGTGTGGCTATAGACGCTTGTAAAAATGAGCGTTACGTGCCACGAGGCTCGGAGAGTTTCGATGCTGTGGCGTACTGTACCATGGCAAGAGTAGTTTCGTAAGCGCACATAATCGGTTCATTAGATGAGTGTAAGTGAAACGGAGACAACGAAAATAAAGAATCGTAATAATAATAAGATAAATAAAAATAGAATCGTTGGAGATACGAGTGTTCGTGATTCGGTGACGTTTGGTAGTAGTAGACGAAGAAAAACGCGCGGGACACACTGAGAGGAACGAAAGGAAGAGACAGAGCCAGTGACGATCAAATTTGTGTGCGCGAGAAAAAAATGAAAAAATAAGAGAACGAAGCGAGAGCGACACGCTCAGGGAGGAGGGAGAAAATAGCGTGGAGGAGCGTGCGCGGGTGTGGTTCCTCGCTCGAAAAGCCGCACAAACGTCTCGTGACGTTACGGGAGACACGTGTGTGCGGAACGTAGATATCGCAAGCCCCGAACATTTATGTATACTGGCTCAGGCGCGCTGGCCGCTTTTTCTAGACAAATGTATCATGTTTGTCAAATTGTTAAAAAATGAAAATTCAACGAAATTACACCAGGTGATTTTGATAAGGATGCTCGTGTAATTTCAATCAATAAATGCTGCTCTCTCATGTATTTTCATTATCTTTTAAGGATGTATGGTACAAAAGTCTAAATAATTATAAATTGATCAAATTTAGTGATAATTTTCTTCAACATCAAGTACGAGAACACAATTTTTTTCAAAATTTTCTTCTGCTTAGTTATCGAATAATTACGCATTAAAGCAGATTTCTTATGCCCGGAATATATATATGGAAACGCTATGCTTGTACACGTGAACTTTAGTGATCAATTACTCGATAACTGTACAGAAGAAAAATCTTAAAAAATGTGTATTGTCAAATTTGACACTAAGAATTTTATAAAATTCTTATCATTTTGAAATTTTTTATGTTTTTAGCATGGTTTAGCAAGGCAAGATTGTAAGCCTGTACCAAATATCCTTAATAAAGTTTCTCATACAGAAATTTCAATAAATTAAGTCATTGATTGCATCCAAGTGCTCATACATCAAATAAGCTATGGAGTGGAATGTAAGATTACGATTGTATGAGAGAAGCGTTGGAAACAATTTTATAATGAATACATACCATTAAAATTTTATTTTCATATTGAAAAACCATTTTATTCCTTTTAGCTATACTTTTCAGGCACTCTAAAAAACGACGAATTATTTTATTATGACTAAATGTTGCTTTTTACAGGTTATTTAGGATCACACATTTTCCAATATGTCTACGTTCATCCAGAATTTTCGAACCACCAATTATTAAAATTCCAATCGAATCCAGTAAAAAATTGGCAAATGAGATTCCATGTCTGAAGTACTTTTTGAGCAACATTAACCAATCTATTTATAAAATAACCTTTCTCGTCTATATGTAAATATATGAGAGTCAGGTGAAATGAATGTTTACAAATCATGTTGACTACAATGCTAATGAACCGTCGCTTGTGACATTCGGTGTAGTATTGATATATATTATTAAAATATTCTCTAGGCATCATCGCATAATCGTCTGAAAAATGAATCAAATGCCGAAAAAATAATAAAAATAATTTTCATAAGAACATTATTGATACGTTTGTTTTTGAGGTTACCTAAAAGCTTACATTTCAAATGATAATTTAACCGGGAATAAAAAAATGACTCCATAATTGCCCTTCAGCTACGGGGACTCTGCTGCATCGATTTCTTACACAATTTAATGTGATATTGGCTAGCCAAATTTGATTTCGCAAAATTCCTCTCTTCAAGTCGTATTTCTTAATGGAAACAAGCTCCCCCACTTTCAATTTTTTCCGAACGTGCATTTTTGTTTCCAAGCTGGAATCGTGGTTAGGGAAGCTGTGGTTGGTTACATATGTGGCATATCCAAGCATAAAACATTGTCAGTTAGCTTCTCATGGCAGCATTACATGTCAGGTACACTGTGCCGTGATATGTGATCGTCAAAAGTCAAGAGCTATTTATTTAAATAACAGTATATTCGGACGTATCAGAGGTCAATCAGAATACCAATAAAACGACAACAACGAAACTCGCAAAATTCGATATTGCGAATTTGACGATTTCGTTCGCGAGTTTTTTTTTTTTTATTTTTGTTATTCTTTTCTTCCTTTGAAAAAGATCGTGCGTCACACGTAGTTTTTAGGTCGTTTATTCCAATAGTAAACGTTCGAATTCGTAATGTTGACACGCCGAATTCGGTCGCCGAAATGAAGTAGAAACAGAATAATTAACCGTTTCTGTTTCTCTTGCTGGTTATCAATCGGTTTTCATGGTTTTCGTACACATCGGGCGAAGCGCGTGTCGTTCGTATATCGATCGACGTGCACGCACACTTAGTGGGGACAACGCTCCGCCTGTGTCGGGGCGGCCCTCCTCCGACCACAAGGTCAACTGCGCTCCGTTTCTATGCGCATTTTTGTCAACGATTGAAACTCGAGCGCGTTACCGGTCCGCTCGGGTCGAGGCGTATCGCATGGACGACGAGTGTGAAGCCTCCTCGTAGACAAATCGCTCGGGCGGAAGACTGTTTAGCCGCTTTTTTTCAGAGGTTAACACATCGGTAAGCGATTCCAGTTTTGTTGACGTGGAATGAAAATTTTTGGGAAAACTCAACGAAAATATTGGCGCTCTGAGATTCTTCGAAAGACATTCATTCAATTGAGGTACGAAGGAATTTACGAAAAATTCCCAACTTCGTTGTGGATGACGAGAAAATAATGTGCTGAATGATGCGTTCGGAAAGCATTTTTTGTTGCAGATTTGTTCGAAAATTCGTTAGGTCGACGATTTTTTTCTGTTTTTCGTTTCGGTAGGAAAATAGCAAAAGTGCGATTGAGAGAAAAATAATCGAAAGAAAAGTGAACGAAAGAGGATTTGGAAAGCACCGAAATCAGGGAAGGCCGGACGGCGCTACACGAGCTCCCGAGCCACAGCGCTCGTTGAGTGAAGATCGTTGCGGTACACTCCTCGTGTTTACCTCGAAATTATCGATGCTCGGTTATTGACGCCTGGAATCGAGCCGCGGAGACTACGGAGATGAGATTTTTCGAGGGATCGCGTTGGCTCGCACGTGTCTGGGGATAAAAGCGTTGCTCGTTAGCATATAAAGAAATCGATTTGTTTGATGGGCACGCACCGAATTGTTGCAGCGAATTTCGAAACCGTTGCTCGTGTCAACGAACTTGAGGAAAAAGATGTTTACTTTGACAATTCGGTTCATCGACTCTTCCGGGTCTCGGCCAGAAATCTTAACGCTTCTGTGACCGAATCGTGACCATTTCGAGCCTGCTGTACCCACGAAAGTACTCTCGAAGCAAGCTTTTGTTCCGGTATCCGTAGAAAAGCTCACGAAAATGACACGATCGATTGAAATCGACGGGAAAGGCTTCGGCTCGAATCTAAATCCAAATGATACGAGGAGAGAGAAAAAATAATATTTTTTATGGCCTCGCGACGTTGAATAACAATACTCGAGTCAGAAACAAAGGCAAATTTATTTTGCGCGCGATATTCGTAAATATTTGTGATTACGAGTGATTTTGAAGGTCATTTTTCGTCGTGCGCAGCTTTTGAGATTCGTTGCCACAGTTTGCCAAATGAAAATAAGATACGCGAGGCAGCTCTCTCTCCCTCCTTTTCCCTCATTTCTTTCCCCTCCGAGATAAACGAGCGAATATGTAAGAGTACGCGTCTACAGACGAGCGAAAATGCACTCTGGCGAGAGAGCGACATATATTTTTATAATATCGCACACTTCACGTACAACGTCGTTCCGTGTACAACAACGAGTTGATTTATAGCTCGCACACTGATTGCAGATTATTCCTTTATTAGCCGGCCAACGAGTCTCGAGATACGTCGAAAAAGGCTTGCTGTAGGTCATAAGAGTATCGTACAGATTGAGCTCGCGAAGCTCATCGCCCAAAGGGCATTCCGATCGGAATCCAAGTGCTTTCGGACAATATTTTTGTTTAGAATGCTCCTAAGAAGAAACCAAAACAAAATAGCACGCGAGCCGATCGAACGGTGCAATTTTATCGACATCGTGAAAAATTCGTTGAACATAGAAAAGCCGACTGAAATAAATGATAAAAAAAAAGCATTTGTAAAACGCTTTCGAAAATTCATCAACGAGAACAAAGTTTTGTGAAAATTTGCATTTTTATCATCACCAAGAATGCTTTCGGTGAAGAGCCGAAAAAAGATGACTTTTGGAGAGCCGAGAAAGGTGAAACGTGGATTTGCGACGGTCGAAAGAGAAAGGATAATTACGAATGTCAAGAGCGCGAGTCCATATTCGAGCTTGAAAAGTCCCATGCACGTACGAAAGGAGAAGAGAGGACGAGGGACACGGAAAAGTGTGAGTGTCGCTCGTCAATCGAGTCGCGAGAGAGGGCCGTCATGCTCGGGGCTTCGTGACTATATTATTAACTTCACAATGAAGGATAATCACGCCTCTGCGTATACAGAGCTAAGCAGAACTCGATGCGAGTGAGTGTGCGGGTATGCGTTGCTCTCGTAATAATCAGTGGGATCGTTAATTTGGAAAATTAGTTGAGAGACGATAAAAATCGAATGGCAAAATTGAGAGAAAATTGAGATTTATGAATTCGTTCGGTTTCGAGCTCGAACGCGCGCGCGCGCGCGAGCGAGAGAGAATTCCACTTGACCCTTAAAACCTTCATTTACCGAGAAGTCGTAACGAATTGTCGCCAACTTGCATCTGTTTTTTTTCCCTTCAATGTACCAAGCTCCTAATAAAAATGACGAATGAATCGACTCGGGATTACATTTTTTTCGATCCGGTTGTGCAATTTCATTTTTCCGGGTACAAGTATTATTATTTCGATTGAAAAGACTCTGGGAAGGCGGCGCGGTGGGCAATCGTTGAACAACAAGGAAAAAGCACGAGTGGAGAGGGGCAGAGAGAAACGAACAGAAAAAAGTAGTGCGAGGATGCAAAAGAGGCGGGAGAAAAGAGAGAGAGAGCGAGACCTTGAACGAGAGGGAGCCCGAGGGACGGTTCAATCAACTCCTGTTGAAGAGAGCTGCGCACATTTCTGCATCGCGTTCGTCTCTCGGTGACGCATTCTTTCCTCTCTCTCTCTCTCTCTCATTTCCTTATTTTTTCTTTCTTTCTTTTCGAGTGTGTCGATGCGCACATGTGACACGAGTCGTGTATTAAAATGTATAAACGGAACGCGAGTCTCGATTCTTGCACAATAATTCATCGGGTGCATGCTCCCGAGACGTAACTGCATCGCGCACATTTATCCTGTTTCACAAATAAGCGTGACTCGTCTTCGGCTCTATTTTTTTGTTTCGTTCTTATCCCCCCCTTGAAATTCAGAGCCGCCGAGTTGCGAGCTTCGTTTCTTGAGACTCTTTCCAACTCTTTTATCAAAAATAACACCTCAAAATATTCGTGCCGATAAAAAAATGGCATTTGAGTATATTTTCACAACTGTAATTTCAGAATTTTCGTAACGATCTTTATCTTTGTTTATATTTGTGGTTAGATCGTTAGAGGAAAACGTGAATTTTATCAATTTTCCGTCACAAATATTCGGCAATTTCGGGTATTACATTTCGTGGGGTAACGATGAAATTTGAAGGTGGATCGAGCGCTGCGATGCAATAGCTCGACGAACGAGCTCAATGCACTCGGTCCGTCAACATATCTGTGCAAACAATTAACGAATGTAGATTAGCGCGTTCGATAAGAGGATCGCAAGCGGGCACGCGCGGGGCGTCGTCGCGGTGAGCGGAAAAAAATGAAGGCTCTCTCCCGAGAAGCGGTATGACGAATTTTTGTTTATTCAAACGAGGCAAAAATGTGCTGCTGGTTCGAACGGTTCGATGCCACGGACTGAAGCAGCGAGCGATATCGAGTCGAGTATTTTTAGTGAAAAATAAATGATGAAATTCGTTCCCTTCCGAAAACGATGTTTACGTTTATTTTCGCCTATGCGAAGGGAAATGATTTGAAGCGCTCTCGTGTTCGTCGGATCTGTCGAGGGTCGTATCAAAGGTAGACAAAAAATATCGAGCCTTCTCTTTTAATCGTCAAAAATAGGCGACAAAAAAACAAACGTTGCGCCGGGATTACGAATTAAGCGTCGAGATCAGCTCGATTTTCGAGGACCCTTGAAAATCTCCTGACTTTTCCGATCGTTTTATTCCTCTCCCATATCGCGGCTTGAGAATAAATTATTGTGCACGGTACGTCCGAGACGGAACATTTTGCCGTTATGGAAATTTCGGGGAAAGAGTTTTTATCGAAAAAATAGAAAAACAGATAAAACAAAGTGGATTTGGTTTAATAAATGAATAAGTTTGTTAAAAATTATGAAAAAATCATTCCTCCGACGAGTCTCGAAGGGGAAATCCGCGTATCGCGGTCCGTCGCACTCGGCTTCGCAAAAAACTTTTTTACCTATGTAAAGAGATGGCAAAAATAGTTGAGGGCTCCTCGAGACCGTACACGAGCGTGGAACACGGATCGATTCCGGTTGAACGTAAACACAAAGGGTTACCGGAATCGCGAGCAGGACTGCGGAGCTACTTCAACAAATTCCGTGAAAAGGAAGATACGGAAAAGGCACGGGAGAGAAGCAGGCTCATTTTTCTCAGCATTCTCGAGCTCTAATGAAGCAGATATTGATTCTCAGTTCTCTCAAAAAATGGATGGACAACTCCGGAAGATTATCGGCAATAATTTTTCACGAAAATACCGAGTGAAATGAAGCCTCCGAAATATCGATATAAAACCAACGATTTCCGGCTACATAATTAATGGGAAAGAGGAAGCTCCTCAGTGGAGTAACTCAATTATATAATTTAAAATAGCAAATGATAAGAAACAAAAAAACGTAATTACCAATAATTCCACAAGGTAATAAATGTTGTGAAACAGCACAATTTGAGAGAAACATTTATTTTATCACGAACGAGACATTTTTAAATGAATTTTTTATCTTTATACCCTCTTTCTTTCTCTCTCTTGCTTCTTTCGTCGTTATCGAACGATAAAAAATGAGCTACAAAAAGGAGAAGAATTCAAGGTCGCGGAGAAATACGCGCGACGAAAAGAAGGGAACGAAAAAAAACACAACCTCCCGTCAAAAAGGAATGAAAAAAAAGAAGTGAGAATAGAAATGTTTCTTCACGCACGTGCTTCCATAAAAAAGTCTTCGGAGTCGCTGCTTCAAATGTTGATGATTTTTCGTGAGCGTCCGAGTCATAAAACTATACGAAAATAATAGGGAAATGAATATTTTTCTTGTTCTGATTCAATGAGAAGATTCAAGCCAAAGGAAAACGTAGTTTAAGTGAAAAAGCCTGTTCGTTGTGACCGTTTTTTTATTCTTGGTAAAGAATTGCAGCTGCTGCAATATTTCGAGAAGCAACGCGACGACGCAACGAGTGAATACATTATTTTTGCATCGAGACTCCACAAAATTCCGAGTACGAAACAATGTTTTTTCTTAAATTCCATGAAAATTGGCTCCTGAGACAAGAATGGAGTGCGCGTTACGAGGCAGAGTTCATTCAGGCGTAAATACTTCATCGATGCTGAGGAAAGCTGATCTGTTGTTCCCAAAATCTTGGAGGAATTCACTCGCGCGAGGAGCACAAAATTCGACTCATTATTGAGGCTCAATCTCTTGAAACGAGAATAAAATTCGTTCAGAAATCAAGGCCAACGTTGACCTCATTGCGCGATCGTTTTAAAATAGAAATATATTTTGTGAATTAGGTCAGAATGTTATCTCGAAAAAAAAGGCGCTACCGATAATGAGCTTTCGTCCGAGCTCGTTTAAGTCAGCGCGACTAAAACGCAGCGAAAAAGTTTTTTTTCATTAATTTGATGATGAATCATCGATTACTCGGTCATGAAATCAGAACTTTTCTAGCATTTTTATAGGTTTTTGGTGTGCACAGTGATGGAGGAATTTCAAAACTGCGACGAAACTTCGAGCTCGAAATTCGTTCCTCAGTGTATTAACATGTTTTTGGTGGCCCAAGAAAATGCAAAAATTTTGCAAAGTGCGCCACGCTTGAAGACTGGCAAAGTCCTGCAACAGGTGCGGCCAGCGGTGACACATATGCAGGAGCATTAACAACGCGCTTTTTATCGTAACGCACAATAAATGGCACAGGTAGATAAGAGCGAGACGACTCCCTGTGCCCCTCTTTCTTTCGAAAACGAATATGCTCGTTTATGATTTTGGAGGCAAAATTTTTTTTTTTGCTGAAGTTTGCAACGTTGGGGTCCAACGAAATCATTTAAAAAAGCTCTCCAATAATTCCAGTAATTGTACAATTTCGTTCTCTGCGAATTTGCAATTCGTATAGTTTTTCAACCTACACCGATGCTTCGAGAAACGAAAAATTGATGAATTACAAGCGTTTTTTTTCTTCACTTCGTTGGACTCCGACGAATTGAAGAGCATAGCTCGGTCGACTAAGCCCACTTGGAATTTTCGAAATCGAAGTTTTTTGGCACAGTTTGACGGATTAAAAAAAGGCTCTGTCAGCCGATTTTTGCCACCATCCTGCGTAGGCTGACAGAGTCTTTTTTTAATCGATCAAACTGTGGAAAAGAATTCCGATTTCGAAATGTGAAGCTCTCTCTTTCGCGCTCACTGCGATTCAAAAAAGCAACTCAACTTTTTTGCTCTTTTTATGATCAGAGAAATGATTCAAATTTATTCTCACAATTATTAAAACAGTGTGTAACTTATTCGTTGAGATCGATCTATTTTTAATACAATGATATCGGTTAACCCTAGAACGCATGACTGGGGTGTGAGCACACCCCACGCGAACTTCAAACTACGCTCCTGTCCCAACAAGCGACATTATCGAATGATTATCGACGGATTTTTTTTATATATAAATTCAATTGAAATTAGTTTTATCGTACATCATTCTTTTCGTTATAAAAAAACGAAGAAAATGGTGTAGGATAAAGTCAGTTTAGCATCGTAGGACCGGATTTATAAGCAGAAAAAAAGTGGGGTGCGTTCGAACCCCGGTCATGAGGTTGAGGGTATGAAAAAAGGCACATGAGGTGTAGGGTTAATTACTACATTACAATGAAGCTTCACTTTACCGTCGATCATTGTCGGAGAGAGAAATATTGGGGGTTCGGTAAGCCACGCGGGCCATGAGCTAGACAAGATCAGCCTTATACAGCCTCACGCGAACGCGCAGATCCGCGCGGCTCACGGAAACCAGCCTAACAGCTGATGCGACTCCCAAGTCGTTGAGAATCGAATTATTCACTTTATCGTTACTAAATAAATCATTGATCAGGAATGTGGCAAATTATAAGCAATCATAATCGATAATATGAATATTCAACAGGAATGAAAATAAATGTGGGTAATTTTATAATTTAAACGTTTTTTTTTTACTCGACGGGAGTAGCCGTTCTTGCTTAAAGTTAGAACTTTCGATTTCTATTAGATTCGTGTGAACTTCCTTAACGAAAAGAACATTTGTAATTGACTAATTGTTTGTTTCGCGAAATCGTTGGTGTAGGTTGAAAAGTAAGGAATTGTAAATTCGAGGACAAAATTGGAGAATTACTGAAATTGTTGGAGTTTTTTACACATCATTTCGTTGGACTCGAACGTTGCAAACTTCTTCAAATTCGCCATTTATTTGTTCCACTCTCATTTGAATGGTGATTGTTACAGTAGATTAAACCTTCTCGTTTGTTAAAAGTGGTGCCAGTCTCCAAATTCCTGGAGCTTTTGAACTATACGAAAGTGTCGACTCGGCATGATAAATGAAAAAAAAAAGAGTTACGAAATCGTGAAATAAAACCGTCGATTGCGAGAGCAAAAGAGGAGTGAAGTAAATTCGTTTCGAAAGTCCCGGATGAGCGAAGCATTTCGAAAAATCGTGTCACAAAGAATGAGGTCGGAATCGATAAAAGATGAAGGAGGAGGAGCGCCCGAAATAGAAAATCTTTGGGGAGGGGGGGATAAAAAAAGCACGTAACGATGTGGGGAAAGGCACGGAATGTTGAGTTATTTGAGGATGTTTCGACAAATGACCCGTCCGTAGAAAAAGACGACAAGGCTGGTGTTTTAATCGATTACTAACGACGCCGATTATTCCAGCTCGATCGATATGAGAAACGTCAAAATATACAACGATCCATGGAAAGCCGAGCCGACCAAAAGAGAAAGAGAGAAAGAAACTCAAATAAAAACAAGAGAATCGAACAAACGATATTTATCGACGTGACCTCCGCGCGAGTTTCGAGCGTGAAGGTGAAAAGAACCGAGGAGAAAAAAAATAGAGAGAAAGAGGCAGCAGCGGAAGGGGCGGGGCAAGTGCCTCAAGAAAATCATGACGGATGAGGGAATCGTAATTTACAATTGGGGACGTAGAAAATACGTTGATCGGGCGAGGAAATTTCTCGTATTTATATTTTCTATAGATATACATATTTATCGAAATTTATCAAGGCTGACGAGGGGCTAAGCCCAAAGTACGTCGATATACGAGCGTCCGTGTTTATGTAGCGTCTCCTCCCTCGTATTTTCCTTGTGTATTTCATCAACGTCGGTAAATACGTGTATATGTAGGACGAAGGAGCGAGTAGATATAGAAATGGAAAGATAGTGATGTTGGGAAGCGGACGAGGGACGATGGAGCGAGGAAAAATGCGTGGGTCAGCAGCCTCGATCGCGTAACACAAACCGTGTGAGTTTTGCTCGACTCTCTCTCCATCGGCACTTCATAATACGACACTTTTTGTCGTTCTTCAAGTAGATGAAAAAAAAAAAAAAAAAAAAAAAAAACACTGGAAGGGTTTCAGGACTAAATAAAACGGTGAGTGACAGTTGCCAAGTGTCAACATTTTATTACAGCTTTGTAAGGTTTTCGTAATAATGAAATTTCTCGCCGAATTCGGGTTTCTTTTTGCTCAAAATTCAAATGTTTAGGAGAGAAAAAATTCTTGGAAGGGAGGCCCCCCTCTTCGATGCTCGGATTTTTTGGCCCAAAGTTCCATTTAAACGTGTACAAAGAAGCGTCGAATTGATAGTAATTTTTATTTTTACTCGGATAATACATATTCCAGGAAGTTTTTACTTGTTACGAGATGGAATATTGAAGAAACAGGCGGCAGCAGGAGCAATAATAATAATAAAATTACGATTCGTTGTTTGGCATAACGTCCGAGGAATATATATACGGAGAATAAAAAAAATCATGAAAATACGAAATAAGAAGAGCGAAGACGCGGAGGAAGGAGAGATCTCGAGAGCAGCTAACGCGCTCTCGCGATTACAATTGAGCGTCCGTACAGCGAGTTCTCGCAGCAGTCAAGGTCAGGGCCAAGTACCAAGAACGCTGATTACGCCCGAGCTCTTTTGCTCCCTGTATCGTTCGATGCAGACCAACAGAGATGACGAGAAAAAAAGAGAAAGAAGCGAGGAAAAATCATAAAAAGAGACGGAGCGAGCCAAAAGAAGAGGAAGAAAATGAAGATGAAGATGAAGGAGAAGGGAAAGAGAATCGACGATACTCGCGGGAGAATACCGAGAGACGAGAAATATAAGAGAGGAGTTTTGTTGCTGGGCTTCGGTGTAACCGAGATCGTGCTACTACTCCCATTAGCTCTGGCCATAACAGCTCGGAGCTTCGTCAGGAAAGAGAGAGAGAGAGAGGGGGGGGGGAGACTTCGCCTCCGGTCTCTTGGGTGCGTGAGCTCAAGATCCGTGACGAACACTCCGAGAGTCGAGGGTATGTGCATTTATGATGGAATTAGATGAAATACGCGTGTATAAATATATTTATAAGGGAGATTGGCAGAGGGACGGGGGGCACCGAGACGGTGCCAGGACAATTAAATCGGCGTGTAGTTGCGCCGGCGAGATAATAAAAGTAGAGAACGAGATCTCGAGAAATAGCGAGTCGTTCCCTCGCTTCGTTGGAAAAAGAGCGAATAAAATGAAAAAAAAAAAAAAAAAAAAAAAAAGAGCAAACATTGACATATTTTTCCTCCTTTGTTTTCAACCACGTGAAACTAATCGCTGCTCGCGGCATTGAAAAGTACGAATGCCGAGAGCTATCCGGGATGGGACGATCGAGTGATAAATACGAAAGAGAAAAAATGAAGTTTGCAACGTTCGAGTCCAACGAAATTATGCAGAAGGGCCTCCAACTGTTTCAGTTATTCTTCAATTTTGTTTTCTGGCGAATTTGCAATTCGTAGTTTTTCAATGTGCACCAATGACTTTGTGAAATAAATAATAATTGGTGCAAAATGTTTACTTTCGTTAAATTCGTTGGACTCGAACGTTGCAAGCTTCAGCGTCGTAAAGAAAAATCGGTACATTTTCACCGCTCTGTTAACTAAGAACTCCGAGGACTCTGGCGATGCTGTTTTTGACAGGCAGCCACGATTTAAGCACGAAAATGTTCCTTCGCTGCAGCACTGTGGAAGCTGCACCAATTTTTTCGGATGATTTACTAAATCGACGTGATTTTTAAGCGCTTTTTTAAAAATGTTTTTCTGTTAAACTGTTGTCGAAACGAGCTGCACTTGGGCAATGAATTTTCGATGAAATTTCTCAAGTTTCGTTGTTGAACTCTCGGCGAGGGACAAACGAGCTCGAGAAATCAACTCGACGGGCGAAACGACGACGATGGAAATTCGTTCCCATAATCGTTAAATCGATACTCGCATTCGAAGCAATTAACGATCAACAAACTTTGACCCGATGGACTAAGGATTTTTCGCGTGCGTGGAATCCATTTTCATTGATTTTTAAAAACAATCCATAAAATGAAGATTGATGTTGGGGGATTACGGAGTGGGTGCCCTTTCTGATGGAAATCAAGGTGGAAGACACACGAGGACGTAAGTCGATAAGCCACGCGCGCGTCCTTCTTCAGATGTGTTTTCCGTGACCTCGAAAACGAGCTCCGTCCACGTTCCCCCTCGCTTCGTCCGCGCCGTTCGCCCAGTCAAACGTTTTTCATTTATTTCCCCTCGGTTTTTGTCTCCCTCGCCGAACGTCGAATACTCGAGTTCGAGTTCCACCTCGATAAATAATGAACGCTCGATTTATTTTTTCTTACGAAACTTTGCCACGACAATTTATGAAATTTCGTTTCGTTCTGGAAGTAGTGAAAAATTGTGACTCGCTTCGTCGACGGTGCAAGAAAACTTGTCACCGGATTTTTTGCCTTTTCACGCGTTCTCTCGGCAGCATTATTTGCGAGAGAAAATAAAATGCATGGAAATTCGTGCGGCGAGAGTAATAGGAAGGAGTGGCTCAATTTTTCCGTCGTTTCTTCAGCTCCGATTAGTGAGAAATAAAAACGAATCGTGACGGGCGAACGCGAGGGAACTTCGGCCAAAGTGGGTCGGTCGAAAAGTAGGAATTCGTGTCGTTTGACATTTTTTATGAAATAAGAGCAATAAAAATGATAAACGGAATCGAGCTTTTTCAAAGGGGAATGAGTTTTTTCGGCTGGTAGAAAAAAATCGAAAAAAATCGACTTTTAGAATTTCAGGTTCGCGACATGTAAATATAGATACAGGTCCGCGAGACTAGAGAAGAGTTTTTATTCCTCGTACCGTCAAAGTGTCTCGTAAATTTTTTTCAGTTCAATCTTGTATTCGCACGCGTTGATTCTAAACGTAATGAACAAGAGAGTTAAACCGGAAACAGCAACGAAGAGGACGCTCGAATTTTTCATTTTTTGCTTCGGGAATTTCAATCGTTTTTATTTCCCCGTTTGTTCAATTGCTCGAAAATTCAACAGAAAAAATCAGCGAATTAGTCGAAGCTTCATTCCTCTGAGCAACGAAAAACGAATTCGCGATAATAATCCTGAAAAGTCAATGTTCGCGAAGCCTCGAAGACCTCCGAATTTGGACGACACTGAAGTTTCCAACGTTGGAGTTCAACGAAATGAATGAAAACAAAATGATACATCCATCAGTTTTTTATTTCACGAATCATAATTGTGTAGATTGAAAAACTACGAAGTATAAATACGGCAGGAAATAAATTGGAAAATTGCTGGAATTATTGAACAATTTTTTAGATCATTTCGTTGGACTCCAACGTTGGAAACTTCAGCATCATCGAATTTGGACAGATTTTAATTGAATCGCCAAGCTTGAAATCTTCACTTTTATCGTAATTTTCAGAGCAATTTTAGTGGGTTATACATTCGGAGAATTTTCCAAGTAAAAAGCGTGAGTGTACCTTCGATGGTGGCTGGGGTAGGCGAGGAGGCGTCGCCAGGAGTGAGTATAGTGGTGCCGGGATTGGTAAGTTCATTGTTATGGTGTCGATTATTATTCTGTAATCCACGATGAAGATCGAGGTCCCACAATTGAAGTTCGTCGTTCCTAATAGCGCCAGTACTGTCGTTATGAAAGTGTCGCGTGGGCGAGGATAGCTCAGCGCTGCTGGTGACCTCGGGACTGGATTCTTGAAGTCCAACGATTCGACCGCCCCAGCGTCGCTTGACTCCCGCCATTGGGACTCGGGGTACGGTCTGAAGCATCGTAACCTCTTCGGCCTCGATAGCTTCCTCGATCTCACTTTTTTTCTCGCCTTCGACCACCTTCGTAAACCTCGGAACCACCCTCCTCGTCGGCACCCTCGCTTCACTCTCGGACTCCACTTTATCGTCTTTTTTTTCGATGTATTTTAAACAATATTTTTATCGTATGTATGTGTGCATTCGTGCACATATCATGTATATATTTATGATTAAGGGGGAAATATTGTAGAAAAAAGGAATAAATAGAGGGAAACTCGATGTGAACACACGTAAATCACTTCACCTCACACAATAATCCAATAACGACGCTGATTCAACGAATTCACGATTGGTAACGAACTTCAAACGTTCGCGTTTTCGTAGCACGACAACGAGGCCCTTGACGACCTGTCGAGGGAGCATACCAGCTGATCGAAAAAGTATTCACTTATTATTACCGTCACTGATTTTCCTTTTACACGAAGAAATGTGAGCGCGAGAATTTTTCATAATACGTATTTCGCGTTGCCATTATCGGGGGAATAAAGAAACGTGGACAAAAGAAAAAATAAATAATAAAAACAAAAAGACGATCGAGTTATCTTGGTTTTGAAGCACAACTCGAAAAGTCAATGCGACAATCGCGCGCGGCGCACTTGTGATCAAATCAACGACTCTCTCGCCCACCCAACCGACACACATGAACAGAGACGGAGGCACACATGCCCGTGCTTCGGAGTCTCTCGGTCATCGAGAAAAACGGGGTCACGAACGAACGGGCGCGCAAAAGGGAACGCGTTTGTGTGTACATTGAGAGCGAGAGAGAGAATCAGGCGTCTAGCTTAAGCGAGAATAAACGAAAAGACTTTTCGTTCGCTCGTCACACTTTTTCGTCGTATAATCCTCGCCACGAACACACGAAAACGTCATTTTGTGCTCTTCTTTCTTCGTTAATATTTTATTTTTTTTTTTTTTCTAATGGAAGTACGAGTTGGAACGTCCAAGAGATTTTCTGAGGCAGTGTTTTTCGTGAAGAACTCTTTAGATTAATAAGTAGAAGGAAAATGTTATTTTTAGGTCGAGACGCGATCAGAAATAGTCGATAGTCGATACTCTCCTCGGAAGAGGTATTCGAATTCGTCGCTTTCGCGATATTTAGGTCACTAACTCGAATTTCACCCACGTACTTTTAACGTGTATACATTTATTTTTTATGCATGTGTATAATTGATGTATATGTATACTCTATGTATATAGTGAGACACAAGCGGCCTTTAAATCCATCGGTTTCGAGATAAATTTACTTCGAGACGATGGAAAAGAATTGTCATTCAGCGACGTCTGGCGTGAGGGACGCGTTGAAAAGAAACACGTGCTTTTCTCTCTTTCTCTCTCTCTTCAATTTTGTTCCTCCCTGTCCAACTTGCTAGAGTGAAATGTCGTGAGAGTCCGTTTGTTTTACTGTTTGTTTTTCCTTCTTTAGCTCTTCCCTGCACGCGTTTGAACTCACGAATTCACAAGCGACACCTTGAACAGTGTATCTCTGTTGCAGGCCACTCGCGCATGCGCAACGAAGAAAGAGAAACGAGAAACACTACGAAAAGTTTCTCGGTAAATTGGAAGAGAATCGAAAAGGAATGAAGAGAAATTAAAAAAATGTATTTCCGATGTTTTGTCTCATTTATTTTGAGATCGAACGAAGCATCAAATAACAATGATTCGTGCACGGATAATCCATCATCGTTCAACAGAGGATTTTTTTATTTTACTCGTCTTTCCTATCGCGTCAGAAGTTTTCCTGCATGCTCTGTACGATGACACTCGAAGAGTCAGTTCGCTCGTCGTGTTGTGCGCGCCTCTTCGTTCCTTCTGACGCTTCTATCGGCCTTCTCGCTCTTTCCCCCACTCTTTTACCCGAGCTCACAGCCGAACTGCCCGCGCACGAGTGACTCGTGAGTCTTCCACACTCCGCGCCTCCCCCCACGATCGCTCGCACTCTTTCTCGCTCACTCCTGACACACCGCACTATTCTGCCTCGGCAGCTCCGCGTATGCGCGTCGCTAGGTGCGCAAACGACACACGATACTACCGCAACGACGGCCCGTCACTGACTGGTGAATTGCCGGAGCGCTTTTGCTCCGCTCTCGCTCTCTCGTAGAGCCGCGAGCCGAGCCTTTCGCGCGCGCCTCTACCGCCTCCTGTGTCCCTCCATATATCTACATATACCAACACGCGACGCCCCGAGATCGCACGAGGAATTCTCCTCCAAGCCTCCGAGATTCCCCTAACGTTACAAGAACCAATGTCGAGCGCCGTAAAACTACTCCGCGCTCGTCCTTTAAATCACACCAGAATTAAATTGCTCCTGTCCGTCTTTTTTCGTCTGCTTTTTAAACCCACTCTCGCACATTTTTTTTTACACTTTTCAGATGACTTTTTACTCCCCTTTCGAAAATTCAAGCGTTTTCGCGCGTTTCAACTTTTTCTACGTAATCGAAAGTGTGTCACGCTCTGTATATATGTATATCGCCAACATTTGTCGTCTCACATGCTTCTCTGATGCGAGTGTCACTTTCGAATGATCGTTATACTGCGGTATGAGCTGGGGAGAAAATCTTTCATTTAATATTCGTCACGTTTTTATTATCTCGTTAATGTTCACCTGTACCGTCTCTGACACAAATATTCAATTTATCGTTTTTTCGGTATTTTGCTGCTTATTAAATTTTGAATAAATTCAGCCGGGCGTGTCACGCGCAAATAATCATTTCCAATTATAATCGCTGATAAATATTTTCAATTTATCGTTTCAATGAACAAAAAGTGTGAGAGAAATTGAAAATTCGTTCCAAGTTCCCGAAAATCACCCTTGAAAAGCGTCTTTGTAACAATAAATTTAAATTTCTGTCCCGAACCGCCCTCTTGACCGGTGCCACATTTTTATTTTCCATCCAGGTGAACTTAGCGAGTGATTCAACCGTTTCGGAGCTGGATTTAGAACGTTGATAACCCCCGCGGCTGGTCCCTTGAGGCTTCGGTAAGTACTAAAATTAGGTTCGTCAGCAGTTGGTGCGGATTTCATCGGGCTTCAAAGCGGTGGGATTCGAGTTGACATTTTTTCCCTTCGAGCTTTTTCCCCGCGCTGTCGAATCGGCGTCACCAAAAATTTCGACAGTGTCACTGCAATTACTTACAATCGTTGAATTTTTTTCGATCCTTTCCGTTCCCAAAAGTTCGGGCGATTGGGAAGCACGATTCTGGAGATCAAAGTCCTCGGAAATTTTTCTCTACGATCCACCGTTGGAGGGATATTGACGAATAAGTGACAACGAATGAGGGAGCGCGTCGATAAGAAGGGCCCGCCTATTCCCCTAACCGGCGCCCCGGGTTGGCTGTCACTGATTAATCAATAACTTTTGAACGGTGCATCGGAGAGAAAAACGGCGGAGGACTTTTCGCTTCGTAACGACGATTCCTCGGCCCCTGACGACTTTGATTCGAGTTTAGCCTCGACCGGTGCTCGTATCCCCGTACTTCATGGCTCCCGGGACTTTCACCGTTAGCGTTCTCAGCTCGCGGCATCCTGGTACCTTTCCAGGCTCCACTGGCGACGGAATGAGAGTGTTTCGTGCACTCTCGTAGGTAGAGGTCGCTCAGGAAGCTCCAAAATCCTTGTCACATTAAGTCACGCGGCGAGCACGCGATTCTCGTTATCGTTTCTTCCTCAGGATGGAATTCCCCAGAAATTTTCTTCCCACCCGAGGGTCCGAGCTCAGGGGGTGCCTTCGATGAACAACTCCGTAAAAATGCTTCGAAAAAGCCGCCCGCAACACCGAGAAAACAAAGAAACGATTGTTCCCTGCCTCCCTGCTCCAGCATTTTTTAAAACGTTCCTTTCTCTCCGGCCCTGGAGCAAGGTTCCGAGGTCCCGAGAGAGAACGCGATGCAGGTCAAAAGTCTCGCAGGAGATTCCTGTCGGCCGATCACAGTCCAAGGCCCTTCGACGGGCTCGTCCCTTCTCAGGCCATTTTTTCATCCTCCAAAGCGAGCAGAGCCGACTTGCCACCCTCGAGTGACGTCATATCCACCTGTTACACCCCCCGTGGATAAACTCGAGCGAGAGAGACGAGACGGAAGAAGAGAAAGAGAGCGGGGGCTCTGCGCTGCATGTGCATCCGGAGCCCTGTATGGATCTCGATGCGACGAGGCTGTGCCAGTGGAGCCGGGGCACGGGGGGAAAAGCGGCGGCGGAGGGGGCGCTTCGGGTTAAGGTAGAATGAGCGAGAAAGAGGGTGAGCTTCGGGGGCGTATAACCGGGAACGTTGGGTCGCCTTCTCGTGGATGGCCGGGCTGGGTCATGGCCAGGAAAACCAGGCCAGCTCCCTGGTACGAGGACGAGAGCACATTGAGCGAGCGACATCCGAAGCGCAGCCGGTCTGGCTCGAGTGTGCGACATCGGTAGACATTTTTCCATGCGCTATTCTTCAGCCGTGAGACTTCTTTTGTTTATATTTTACAAGCTCTAGTACAAAACGCGAGGGAAGAGGAGGATCGAAGTACTCGCGTCATTCGCGCGGATGCTCGAACTTTAAAAATTCGCTAAAGATCCATGAAATCCTCACAAACCGTTGGGAGCAACGCCGTTTCAAGGGGAGCTCGAACACGCTTGACCGGAATTCGAAAAAGCGTGGATTCTCGTAGAAAAAAATCAGCTACAGCCATTTTTTATTAACGAGTATGGAAATTCTGCTCCGACGTGATCTTGCGCAGCTTTCTCGTCTCCAGGACTCGAAAAATCGTTCATTGAAATTCAGCGAAAAGTTCATCGGACATTTTTCGAGTCCTCTCGCCTCTCTTTTTGTTGATCTTTTGGCAACGTCTTCGAAAATATGTTGGAACCGAGTAAACGACGACTTTTTCGAGCCGTTTAGGATTACGAGTAGCCAAGAGCCCTCGTGGATCGTTCCAGGGGGAGGAAAGTGTGATTTTAATTGAAAATCGCGTTGAAGACTGCGCCTTGTTTACTTCTCTCTCTCCCTCTCGCTCTCTCTCTCTCTCTAGCGAACACACCTGGACGATACCTGAGCAATACTATTGGTGGCTAATGAGCGAATCGTCAAGGTCTCGGTGTTCGCCACGCTGCCGTGAGCATATAATGGTTACGACTTGTGCACGGGACTTCCGGTCTATAGAATTAATACTCCGATCGCCATAATTGTTTCATTCGAGCCTACGCACGAACCAGGAAGCCGCAAAAAGAGCGTAAAAACGTCGTCGAATTTTTCGGAAGCGACCGAAATTCTTCTCTCGCTTTATCAAATCGGCGCGAATGCTAAATTTGAATCGCCAACTGAGATCGTGCCACTCAACTCTCATTTTCGAATAATAGAAAAAAGAACAAAGTCAACGATAATGTGGTTGAAATTTATTAGCTTGTGAATACGTGACGAGAAAAAAATCTCATTTTTCTCTTTCGTGTGACAGTTTTTTTCAATGCTCGCCAACGAGCTCAGTCGCTCTTTCCATTTCGAAATTGTTTTTTCCAACTCTTTTTCTTTTTCTACCTTCGGAAATGGCGGAGCTTTTCATCGCTGCAACCTTTATACGACGAGGAAATTACCGAATTTTCCCTAAATTTGAGTAATTCCTCAACTTTTTCGAATTTTTTTATTCGATTTTATAAAAAAATGACAGCAGCGCTTCGGCGAACTCGTGCAGCGCGAACAACCCGAATATTTTCTTACTCATCGACAAATTTGATTTCCTTCTTTTCCTGCTCGTTTTTCTCCTACTTTGCTCAATGGTAGCCACACTTCGACCCTCCCTCGAGCAGCTCCCAAGTGCGCCATCGCCGACCTTGTCCCCAGCATCCGGCGAGAGTTTATGGGACAACGAGGGCGAATGAGAGAGAGCGAGAGAGAGTGTCAAGGATTTAGGACGAGCGTTTGGTTTCTATGGCCCACATAGAAATTCAGTGACGCAATAATCGAAGAACAGCTCGGGATTTTCTGGCATATTGTGGCCCAAGGCTCCGTCCTTATTTCACTTTGTACCAAGACGAGTATTTTGCAGCAAATAAAACATACTCGGAATCATGAAACGATGTATTGATACATCATTTGATTAATGGCGTTCAATATTTCGTGCTGTTCATCGAACATTTGTGTGTTTCAAATGAACGTAAAAGAATCGATAAAATTACTGGTTTTCTCGATCGAGGACAATTTCGAAAACGGCAATCGAGTCTTCAATTTTTATTGCAAATGATTTCACGCGCGCACAAACTGTCAAAACGGGTGACGAAATTTTGACACGTGTACAGGCAAAATATTTTGCCGTCAGTTAAATTCGACGAAAACCTCAAAAACTTCGGTCACTGAAAAGCTACCGCGGTACCGTTGATTTGGGATCGTAATCGATGGATTATTAAAAGAAAATATTTTTGGGAGAAAATCAACCGTCCGCGAGATCATCGACGATGTTGAAATCGTACACAGAAAATCCCAAAAGTATCGAAAGCGACGAAAGTTTATTAGAAACTTCGTGGATGTGAAAATTGTACGAGTTTGCGAAGAATTTTCTGGGAAAAAAGGACAAAATATGGTTCCAGCCAGTGAGAATTGGGGGGGGGGGGGGGAAGAGAGAGATAAAAAATTGGAGAAAAAAGGTGCTACGCGGCACGTATGCATCGCCCGAAGCACGGGACAAAGCGCGATGACCTTGAGATTGTTTTTACAAGCAACGTGAATGTAGAAAACATCATGCCCGCTCGAGTCTCCGTCCCGAGACACGCGCGTGTGTACATTTGACTGCATATATGGTTTGGGAGAAGAAATGTTTACGTATTCGGCGGTCCCACACACATTTCTCGGAACATCCCACGAATGGAGCCCGAGTTTCGGGAATAGACCGAGTGAGAAAGCGAAAACTCGAGGAAGAACGAAAAACAAAAAAAAGCAGCGACGTTGACGACAAAAAATGTACACCACAGAAAGACCGAGATGGAGAAAATCGCGTGACTGGATTCTCGAGATTCTCGGAGAACCGTAAAGCACACAGACCTTTCGCGAGCAGGTCTGTTCGAGCTCTCAAGGTCAACCCGAAAAATTCACTCTAATTGTTAGCTCCGCTTAACTATAAAAAAAACCCCTTTTTTTCCTTAATCGCTACCGCATAACGGGTGGATTGTGAATTGAGCGTGATTAAGAGAGTGCTTTGAAGGGACCGTCGAAACGAAAAATCGGTGGACAAACCCAAACGAAACCCTATTTTTTACGGAAATTTTGAAAACAACTTTCGAATCGATTAAAAAAACAGAAGTTCCATCCATTTTCTCCATCTGAACACACGGTAATTCGTCGAACTAAAAATGTGTATCAAAATAATTCGAGAATGGTTCTTACGATTTTGATTTTAAAAAGCACAGTGTTAGAGTATCTTATGAAGGAAAAATGTAAAAAACAAAAACCATGATCTACCGTCTAGTTTTTGAGAATAAATTTATTGTAATAAATATCGTATGAGGATTTGGGTGGGAGAATTTCAAGGTTCGCGACGTGGCAACGCTGTCGCTCGAGACAAGCCGCGATTATCACCGTACTTTAGGACGCTACGCTCGTCTCAGACAGCTGCCTGCGTACAGTGTTGCCACGATTCACGAGCTTCGGCGCGTTCATTTGTATGCTCGTATAATGAAGAAGTATTCTAGCAGGGGCGTACGCAAAAGAAAAAATACAAAGATTCCAAGATCACGAGGAATTATGAAGTTTTAGTAAAATATCGTAACCATATATTTTTTACTGATCATCAACGATAATTTGAACGATTTTTTGAGCATATTTCACAACGAATAATGTTCACACAGGAAGGAGGCTGCACCCTATTTTTTATACGGCACTCGGCTATCGAACTGCCTTGAGATGCTGTAATGAAATAAAAGTGGTAAAAATATTCGTGTAAAGCGACTATTCGCAATGATGTTGAAGTATGGAACGCTGGAGTCCAACGAAGTGATTTAAAAAAAAGTCTCCAACAATTTCAGTAATTCTCCAATTATCTTCTCTGGCGAATTTGCAATTCGTAGTTTTTCAATCCATAACAATGATTTCGTGAAATAAAAAATGAGTGAATTACGAATGTTTTTATCGTTAAATTCGCTGGACTCGAATGTTGCAAACTTCAGCGTCGGACTTTTCAATCATTCGTGCAAATGCAATGCTGCTCAACGAACAACAGATGTAATTTTTTTTCTCTTTATCACTATTAATTACAATCTAAAGAGCAATCTAAAGTTTGTTTCATTATGACAGTTTAGGATTTTCCTCGCCAGTTCATTCAAGCGGTTATTCTGTCTTTCTTGATATCTTCTACTGCACTTTTGGATGGGTCGGCAACGTATTCTATTTTTGGCTCGTTGTTAAGGTCTTTGTTGGATAAATAATTTAAATAAGATTCTTAATAATTTCGATTAGTATCCATGTATTACAGTCGAATCCCCTTAAAGCCTTTTTAGGGGCTGTTGGTGATATTTAACGACCCCCCATCCGCTGTAAGCGCAAGGCAATTGACCTGTGTGTTGAGCGTCCCTCGCTATAGTGCCTCGTCGACATTTTTTACCTGCTTTATTTCCTGGGTTATTAAATAACTATACATAATATCAGAATTTGGAGTTGGAAATTTGCTTCGGGCTTATAAGTTGGGTGCGAACCTCGAAAATGTTTCAGGTTGGGGGAAGCCTGCGTCGAAAATGGAGAAGAGACTTACGCAGCCGATAGGCTTTAAGGGGATTCGACTGTATCAGATTTGCTGACTGCTCCTCGCAATTGTACACCGCGTTCGTCCAAACGTTCGATTGGTTTTTCGACGTTTTTCTCGTTCGTTGTTCGAACAAATTTGTTTTTCGGTAATATCGATGGGCAGTTACATTTCTGCAGTGTGAAGCCGATAATATGTACCGACTCGGATTCGCGTGCTTTAATTCGTTCGACGAACTCGAATATTCTACAAATAGCTGATTTTAAATTACAATAAAGTAAAGGTGGATGCGAATAGATTCTCGAAATTTCAGGCCAGGTTACCGAACACTTAATAAAGAATAAAAACTTGAAAAGTCGTAAAATTTTATTTTACTTATGGAGATTCCATCACCAGCACATTTCTATTCAATAATTCTAAATTCCTGATAAAAACTGTCTCACAGATAGAAAAAAATAAAGGGTTACGGAATGTTTAAAAAAGATATTAAGAGTATGGATCAGTCGATTAACCACATTTTTGGAGTTTTCGAAATCGAAATTCTTTGACACAGCTTGACCGATTAAGGAGTTTCGGTACAGGCAATACAATGTTGCCATGCTAAACCATGCTAAAAACATAAAAAATTTCAAAAAGTTTAGAATTTTATAAAATTTGGTGAACATATTCTTTAGTGCCAAATTTGGCAATACAAATTTTTTAAGATTTTTCTTCTACACAGTTATCGAGTAATTGATAAAGTTCACGTGTATAAGCATAGCGTTTTCATATATATAGGTATAAATTCCGGGCATAAGAAATCTGCTTTAATGCGTAATTACTCGATAACTAAGTAGAAGAAAATTTTGAAAAAAATTGTGTTTTTGCACTTGATGTTGAACAACATTATCACCAAGTTTGATCAATTTCTTAATATTTAGACTTTTGTACCGAAACTCCTTAAAAAAAGGCTCTGTCAGCCCACGCGGAATGATGGCAAAAATCGACTGACAGAGCCTCTTTTTAATCGGTTAAATTGTGTCAAATAATTTCGATTTCGAAATTTGCAGCTATCTCTCTCGCACTCACGGTTGCGATACACCGACTGATCCATCCTCTTACGACAGAAGTTGGAAAAATGGCGGAAGCAGAAGCTCTTCCTAAATAACCGCGACTTCTCAAAAGCATAGGAATCAGTCCAAATTTCGAGTGCCTCATTTTGCGCCACGAAAAAATACGCTCATGCGAAAAGAATACCTTAATTCTCCATTTTTTTTAGCCACTCCTCGATTTTCGTTAGGGCTTGTTTATACGCAGGGTAAGAATTTTCATCGGGAGCGAGTATTGCAGGGTCGTCAACGTAGGTTGCGATTGTGACATTTCTTGTTGTTGGTAGATTCGCTGTGTATAATGTATGCGGTACCGGTTCGAGCAAATAATCGTGCATTGCTGGTGATAAAATTGGGAAAGATGAAAAGCGCTCTGGTGCAAATGGTACATAAAATTTCTTTCTTTGTGATAAATTCTGACTGAAATTCATATCCGGCGAGGGTATTTTTAAAATTTGGTAGAAAAGATTTTTTCGACACGGTTCTCGCTTGGAATCGTGTAGAGATTCGATTATTCTCAAATGTTTTGAGATTTCGATAGAATCATTGAAAATGAGACTGACGAGGAATGAGATTTCCGGCTGAGAGTGTACGCGCAGAGCGCGAAATTAAGATCGAAATAGAAGTGACGAAAAAAAGTGGATTACGAAAATGTCGGCTGTGTGTAACGCGCGAAATAATGTTGGGAGCAAAAGCCATCAGTGGCTGCGGTTCATGGCTACCAGAACACTGTCCGATGACGAGTATGGGTTTTCTCAAGGGCGAGCTGCTCGCTCACACGCGTGTGAATTAGCAGCACGCCACTCACTAACAATACCAGGTACAGCAAGCGCTTTATACTTCATCAACATCATATATATATATTTTTGAATATATACATAAAATAAGAAGAAAAAAAGCATGAATTTTAAGGTCAGCTCGCCAGGGCCTTGATTCCCACAATTTTTCATTCGTTTTAATTACCGTGTCGTAAGGCAAGTCGAAAAGTTCATAAATTGCTTGTTTTTTCTTAATTATCCGAGCGATTTTCGTGTCTATTATCCATGCGAATGGATGAAATAATTTTTATTCGAAATCTCGTAATATTAAAATCTTTCGATCCAACAATCGGTCAAAGTCCGAGATTTTGTTTGAGAGTGAACACTGGAGAAGGGTTCAAATCCATAACGCGGATCTCGATGAGTTACGTCAAACAAGATTTTAATTTGATAACGATCGATGCGTATGTGGTTTGCTAATGCTTCTACTATTTATTGTCCGAGGTATACGTAATGGACGTTAATCCGCATATAATATGCGTAATCTGCATCTAATAACGCATTTTTTGTACGACGCGAAAGTGTTGGTCAGTGACGATGTATATGGGTATAGAAGCGAGGATGTGAAATATAATTGCGTTTGTCAGTAAAACTGCCTCTCCGTGTCGGCAGCTATTCCGAGGTCTTTATGGAGCTGCCTCAGTTTCCTGGAGCGTCGGAATCATTAGCGTGTACAGGTTTCCACGAAAGGTTCGCACGTGAGATTGACAAGTGTTTGCAAATAAATGTGAAAGGAGAGTCGTAAATAGCGGGGATTTTGATTGGGAAGAAAATTTCACGTCGAAAACTCTTTCGGAGTTTTTCGATCGGATGAATCGTTGACGAGTTATCGACTGTTCAAGGTCGGACGAATGGGGAGCGAGCGCTCGCGTGGTGGGGAGCGGGCCAACGAGCGCGCGCTCCACCCACCGACGCCGGGTCGCAGCACGCGGCGGGTTGGCTCAATCTTTATCGATCGATAACTCACGATCTGTTCGCCCGATCAAAATGTGCTCAAAGACTTTTCCTCTTGAAATTATTTACGGTTTATAAATTCGTCACTGTTTGGACACTAATATTCGTTCCTGGCTCACGGTTTGTCAATTTATCCAGTATCTGCTCCTGCGGGCTTCAATCTACTAAAAATAATGATTCTCTGCTCCAAATTTTGAATCGTTTCAACGATTCTATTTGCTTTCAAATCACCCGATCCTGTTTCAACGAAGCGGTTTTATTCACTTTTTTTTTTCATCTCGCATCAAAGGAAAGTTCATGATAAATAGTATTTCGGCCGAAAATATTTACAAACGATTCGAACATTCCGGCTGGCACGAATGTTATCACAGTTTCGTTAATAAAAAAACCAAGGTTTTTATCGAGAATAGATAAACACTGACTTTACGCCCTTTTGAGGTTCAGCGTTGCGCGTCAACGATAAATCGTGTCTACACCTACGTCCTGCTCTGCCTTCTCTCTTGATTTATAGATACAAATATACATAAAATGTACTGTATTATACATATATGTAGAAATTCACGTACGTTTGTTCGTTGGATGCAGAATATCGCGGGCATACGCGCTCGACAGTCCGACTAATAGCGCTACAAGGGACCGGACATGATTACAGAGTAGAGTGAAGCTTCGCTGAGCACAGCCTGGAGGACTCGGCCACGCATCAAGGCCCATTGCCCCCCCCTCGCCCTACCACCTTCCACATTTTCTATGCTCGTTCATAAAACACGAACGGACCCACAACATCGACGTCGATATACGAAAAAAAAATTGCTTTTTCAACTTTTTTTCTCTCCCACTAGAATTTCATGGGGATAAAATAAAATTCATGACTTTTATCAGTATTGATGTCAGAAAACGGTCACACTCCATTTGATTTCAAAGAATATAAAAAAAATTAAATTAGTTTGGTGCAGAGTGATGAAAACACGGGTTTTTCAGATTTCTTTGTCACTTTGAATAACAAATAGAGCTTCAACGTTATTCGCACTGTTAGATGAGTTTGAAAAAAAAAAAATTATTCATGGGATATTCGATATTAAGTGGATCGATCCAATTTTTTACAATCTAAAAATGACTTTAAATTTTTGCTGTGTCGTTTGGAGTGTCAGAAACATCTACAAATAGTTGCAAATTTTTAACTGCTCAATTTAACTCACAATTTTTGTTTTTCCATCTCTTTTCGATTCTTTGTGTATTGAAAACTAATAATTACATTAAAAAAATGTAAAGAAATAAAATTTCGGTTTTTGTGTGTTTTGTGGAAAAAAGCTTTTGATGTAATTTTGATTAACCCTTCCCGTCATGGCGGGTCACCAGTGACCCACTTTGATTTTATCAGTTTTTTATTGTTAAATCGGCGTTCCGACCATTTGTAATTTTTTTCTATACTCTTTTTGAAAAACCTATCTGCATCGAAATACTTTTTTCATTCAACCCCGTAAAATATCAAGTATTTGATAAAAAAAAAACGTGTATAAAAAAGAAAAAAAAATATGAAAAATAACGTTGCCACGATAAAACTAGTATCGAAAATATAGTTTAATTGGTCAAAGTTTTTTAGAGGATTTTTTGAAAAAAAAAAAAAAATAAAAAATGTTCCTCCCATTGAGATCGACATTTTTCTGCTTCACGCTGAAAAACAGTCAAGAAGATGCACATCATCTATTTTTTCAAGCTTTTTCTAGAAAAGTGCCGTAAAAACTCAAGATTTAAAAAAACTTATGTCGGTCCATCATTCCCAAAGTTACAAGGGATAAAGAAAATCAGAAGCTTTTTCCGTAAAAACACACAAAACAGTGTGTACATACTGATTTGCCATGACGCCGATGTTTTGTGATTTGTAGTCAGGAAAAACAAAAACCTCTGAAATTTTCGGCTTTCTAAAAAGGAACCCTCTCAACGAAATTGGGGCGGTCCACCCGATATGGAATACCCTACAAAGCTCAAATAAAAACTCAAATAAAAAAAATGTACTCATTCGAGTTCGAATAAAATTTGTTTTTTTGCGAAAAAGCACTCTTCGCTGGTGTTCTTGCTGACTCGCGACTTGTGAAGAGCGATCTGCGTTGTCATGGGCACACGAAAGACCAGCTGTCGTTGTGACATTTGGGAAGAGATAAAATAATCTGAGTCAGGATTCAAGTTAAGCTCTCTTGACCTACGGGTAATTTTATAGCAAACTTATCAGAACTGAGGAAAAGCGAAGCGCGATAAACAGCAAATTAACGCAACACGACTCTACTTCGTGCGAAAAGGGCATTTATCTATCGACTCGGTAAATAAGTCTCGGGACAAAGAACATTGACGCCTCTGTCGTCTGCTGATCAGAGGCTCGTTTTTTCGAAAAAGACGATTTACGGTCGTGGGAGGTTTTTGACATTCCGGTTAATTGTGCAGCCGAGAAGACATTTGACAACTCGAAAACCGGACTTTTGTCTCATCGATCGTATTCATGAATCACCTCATCCGCATACTCGATTATCTTCATTTCTTTCCATTTTTCATTGGACCACTTACCGATTGATCGTAACGAAAGTTCAAGATTTTACGGCTCTGTGGCAAACTGACGTTCCGTACTCACCTGGAAGCAGAAAAAAGAGAAAATAAATCTTTGAACTTTGCTCGTTTAAGCTTATTTATCGATCATTCATTATTCGTAAAATAATGTGGGACAATGAAAATGATAAAAAGATGAAACGTTATCACTGATTGTACTCGGAGCCTGAGAAATCGGTGTCTAAAGATAATTGAAATTCGATCGAGTTCAATTTCATATGGTAAAGAAAAAACGATTTAAAAAATGGGGACTATTCGGATGAGTATCTGAAAATATTTTTTTCGAAAAAAGCAGAAATCAGTGGGAATCCGGGGAAAAGAATCAAGAGTCTTGGGACGAACAACAAAAAAGCAAACACAATGGGAAAGGAGGCGAAAAAATTTCGTGGCCACAGTTAAGGTGCCCCAGGTAAAGGGCTGACGCGCAGGCCCTTTGGGGATCGAAAAATTCGAACTTTTCAACCTTTTCACAGGTCCCCCTTCAACCTGTTCCCGACTGGGCGCTTTGTGGCTTTCTAGCATTATTCCTTTCGGCCAGTTTTCGTCTTTCAAGAATCAAAGATACATCTGTGAAGGGCCCTCGACCCTTGGTACCTTGCTCTTTCGAAATATGCTTTTATTTCGACCCCGTTATGTCTACTAAAAATAAAAAAAAATTGCAACGCATGTGTCTTTTGTGATTGGTTATAAAAAAATACGAAAAGGAAACAAGGAGAATACGATGAAGGTAAAAAAATCGCTGGCATTTCCACGCGATGGCAATTGTACTTCTTTTCAATTTCATTCATTCGAAAGAAGCATAACCCAATTCTTACGATTCCGTATGTGTACGCGCAGTCTGCATTCTTTCATACTTTGCTTCATCGAAAAAAGAGAATGAAATAAGAGAAAAAGTAGACCACATCCGCGACTCGTGCTCGGAGGCTCGACTCGATCAAACGGAAGTAACTTTCACGTTTCAAACTCACTGCCGCAAGGCGCTCACTAACTTTTATAAGAGTGCCTAAGTGCGTGCGCGAAAGCTTCTTAGGAACAGGAACCCTGAGATTTTTATTTCGGCAACAGATGCTTCCTTTTGCCGACTCTTCAAGCACCGGATAGACCTGAATCAAGGCCTCGGTGATTCTTTTTCTCGTGGCCTCCTTCGCATCCCTTTCTCACTCGAACCCGCCCATAAATTTGTTGCCTTTTATCGAGATGCCTCACAACTTGGTCAACAGTTTAATCACAACATTCCAAACGGAAAAGTTCTTAGCCATTTTTCTTCACGATCCACCGTTGGCGAGTTATCAATCGACGAGTGACAGCCAATTCGCTGCACCGAGCGCAGAGGAGTGGGGCGTCCCCCACTCCGCGGCCCCGGGAACAAGACTCCTGATTGATCGACACTTTCTCCTCAATATCTCAGAAACGGTGCATTGCAGAGAAAAAAGCTTGGGGACTTTTCTCTTCAGAATATCGCGATCCATATACTGGGAAATTTTGAACTCTGAATTGGAATTCCCTGTACGCGTATGTATGTAAATATGCTTTTCTTAGTATCCGGGGCTTCTTAGACGCATAATTTTAAGGTATTTCTTCTAACATTGATGCAAGTGTGTCTCTTGTCAATGGAATTGACTGACACTCCGTATTAGGCTGAACTTTATAGCATTGGTTACGTCCACTCGGGCGATTTCCATCTTTTCTTCATTCGGTCTGATATCTTGATCGTGGTTAAGCTTCCGTTTCGCCCGGGCAAGCCCAGACACGGATCCCTCATGGCTCATCCTCCAGAAGCAACGCGTTAAAAAAATAACATAAAACTGCCTGTTTAGGCTATTTAAAAAACGTGTGAATTCGAGTTTTTCAACGTTTTCCCGGTTTTTTAATTCCTCGTAAACTTCCAATCGCATATATTCTTCTCTAGCGATTTTTATTTTCCGACATTCAGCTCCGTACTCTCTTATCTCATTTTGCGGATTTCGTACTTTCTTACGGATGTTTTAACGGGCTCTTACACGTCGGGCTCGAGACGAGGGTAGTGCAGCTTCGTCAAGGATTCTGTGCGCAACAAGCGATCATGCTAATGTCACATACGTGTTTGTAAAGAATTTTTTTTTGTTCCTTTGACGAGCACACACGGGGGCTGCATTCTCATGCTGCGTTCCCCGTCCGCCTCCAGGCGATATTCCTCGTTGAAAAACTCTAAAATCATCGCTCTTCGTACGTTCTGTTCGTACAACAAACTCGAATTCAATCAATTTTTTTTGTTATGTATTTGTTGACTTTTTTGGCATTGCTCAGCGGAATTCAGCGGAATGGATTCAGTAAAAATTAGCCTTTTCTCACACCACGCAAACGTCAACTTTTCTATACAAACATCGAAGATTTGCCTCCGGAAATTCGATTCTCCGACGATTTTTTACTCTCGGAATCGAAGTTTCTCAATACATCATGAAATGCGCAAAAAAAAAAAAGAAAAATATTGAGAAGCGTTAAGGAGTTTCGGTACAAGCGATACAATGTTGCCATGCTAATCCATGCTAAAAAAATTTAAAAATTCAAAAAGTTCAGAATTTTATAAAATTTGGTGAACATATTCTTTAGTGCCAAATTTAACGACACAAATTTTTTAAGATTTTTCTTCTACACAGTTATCGAGTAATTGATCACTAAAGTTTACGTGTATAAGCATAGCGTTTCCATATATATAGGTATACATTCCGGGCATGAGAAATCTGCTTTAATGCGTAATTACTCGATAACTAAGTAGAAGAAAATTTTGAAAAAATTTGTGTTTTCGCACTTGATGTTGAAGAACATTATCACCAAATTTGATCAATTTCTTAATATTTTGACTTCTGTACCGAAACTCCTTAAAAAGCTGGAGATATTTCAACGAACATTAAAAAGCGAGTGAGCAGCAAAAATCGCACGCAACCGGCTCATGAGCCGAAAAGCCTTTCGCAACACGAACGTGTTCGATACTCGGTGCAGAACTACGTGACCAGGAGAAAGAGCGTGGTCATTAACATGACAAAAGTTTCATGATTGCAAGTATTCGAAGAGAACTAACACCCGGCGATTCGTTCGACAAAGCGAGAATAAAAAATAAAATCATTCAAAATGCTTTATTTAGTTCGTATTTTATTCAAATGCGACGATACTCCGAGTTTCTTTGTTATCGAGGTTAAATAATCTTTTTTTTTCCATCTAAAGACAATGAGAATGAAATTCGGAGGGGAAAAGCTTATAGATGAAAAAATTCGAGTCCCTTTGCACTTCCGTCGCCATTTTGTTTCAGAGTGCACTAACCTAATCCAGCGTGGAATTCCACCGGCTGTACCCTTCGAAAGTCCCTGTGTCAATGGCCCTCGCGTCTCAAATCTTACGGTGAAAAGTTTAGGCCCTGGGCCAGGTACACGAAGGGTCAGAGCCCTTTTCAAGGAACATGCATCTTTAGCGTTGGCTCTTCGGGTATTAGAAATGCACATTATGCACGGAATATTCTTGACCAAACCACGGTCGACCTTATTCCTCGCACCTGTCAAATTTATAAGTGATTTTTAACGCCACTTGTCCCTGAAAAGTCATTTTTCATCGATTCGTGTCGACGAAAATGCACACTGGGAATGAACATTTGTTGAAATATTGAAATATTACGACGCCGAAATTTGTAACGTTAGAGTCCACCGAAATGAACGAAAAAAATATTTGTAGTTTACCAATTTTTTATTTAACGAATCTTTGGTGTACGTTGAAAAATTAAAAATTTCAAATTCGAGCAGGGAACAAAATTGGAGATTGAAAATTGGAAACTGCTGGAATCATTCGAGGGTTTTTTTAGATCATTCGTTGGACTCCAACGTTGCAAACTTCAGCGTCATAAAATATCTCGTTTCACTCATCCAACGGAATCATTTTAAAGGTGCAGAAAAATGTCAGTGATTCACCAAAGCTTCGTTTCAGTCTGAAGACAAGTTTTGTTGTTAATAATTGGCCAGCAAAATATTTGAGTATTTCCAGAAAATGTCGTTTTCAGTGTGACGATGAATTCCCTTCGAAATTTATATTTTTAATGAGAATATGAAAGATGGAGAAAATATTACGAACCTAGAATGATGTCATTTTGAAAGTTGCTCAAAGATTTCGAGTTGGTTAATTGAAGAAAAAGTAAGAATGTGCTGGAGGCAGGTACAATAATGAAACTGGGGATTCCAATTTATTGCCACGTCAAAGGAGACGAATAAAAGGCTTCGATCCTTTGGAGCAAAACTTTTTAGGCAGGAGAAAAAAAATGGTTAAAGATTTGTTCAACGGTATATTCGAAGTCTCCGGAGGCTGAGATATTCGTCAAAGGAGAAAAACTCGAACCCAAAGAAACTTTGAAAGTTGATTATTTTTCTGTCCAAGAGAGCTTTCCACTCGAATAAATACAGTCTCTTTAAACCGGAGCACTAATTTATATACGAAAGTATGAGCGCACCTGAATTTCACCGTAATTAAGGTCGGTAAATATATTTCATGGAAAAGTTCAGCCCTCGGAGGTCGCCCCGTGGAGTGATCGACGTCCACGAGGCAAAACCCTTTTATCTTGTAATTAGAAAAATAAACGAAAAGCCACGAAAAGTTTTGACGCGGGAAAAGGGACGAGTTTTGTTGAAACGTAGAAAAATTAAGTGATTTTGTTGCTCCTTCGTATTTCTTTCTCATCGCATATTTATATTTTCCTAGCAACAGCAGCAGCATTTAATTCGCATTTTTTTTTAATCTCATTCAACCATTTGAGCGGATAATTATGCATCGTTAAAAAAATGGTCGTTGCGAGGGTGTTATTAAATCGCCTCTTCAAGTCCTTGACATTTTCAACGATGAGTTAAAAGACGGTTATAAATGCTTCGTCTATGAGAATCGATGACGAAATCGCAAAGGACAAATCCATTTTTTTACCAACTTTTTATCCACTTTTTTTTTCCACCGCGTCGATGTTCGATAATGATGAATTGATTATTCTGAAATGCTCTGCGTTAATCTACGAGGCGATTCTAAACTATCGCACGATCATAACCTGCGACAATAACAATATAAAACCAAGCGTGCCTACGCCATGCCTACAGCTTCGAATTTGTTATCAATTACGAAGACTCGTCAACTTTTTTCCAAAGAATCGACAACTCACATTTTTTGTAGTAAAATCCAAAGAGATAAATTCGACAAAAATATTCAAAAACAAACTGCCGGCTATTTGAGGTTTTTCACTCCAAGCCCAAGTACAAAATCTCGAGGGATTCAAATGTTTGGTTGCATCCGAATGTGCCGATTTCTGGTGTCATTTCGATTGGAAAATTTCATAATCGATTCTAACCAAAGAAAGGCTTTCTAAATTAATTCCAACTGGAAAATTTGTGCTTTTCTTGTATTGTAAAAAAGTGCGATGGATTGTTAAGATTTTTGCTAATTTTTTGTGAAGGGTGGGGGTACGAGACGAAGCTCCTAGCTCACACATTCTCGGTAATTGAAAATTGCGTTGAAATAATAGTGACGCAGTCACATATTTTCGGTGATTTCGTGTCTTTTAACTCGGTCACTATCTGTTCTTTTCAGCAAAATCATTCGATATATCGTCCTGATTCGAACTGTCGTTTTTCAAATGAATTTCTTCTAAGAGTGATATAAGCAAAAAAGGGGGAAAACGACTTCGTCCCATTAAATCGATGCAATGAAACGACATTTTTACTCAACTTCGACATTGAATTTCTCCAAAATGAGTTCGGTAACCTCAGTTTTCCTTGGAACGCAGTACATTCGGGTGATATTCATCAACAAATGGAAACATTTCTATAGACATAAAATAGCCTCTAGAATTTGAAGTCGAAGGAACTTGAAATCGAATGAATGAAAAGTTAATTGAAACGTCCACCTGATGATCTCAACCGCGTATAAACTTGGATGACAGGTCGTTCATAATAGTTTTCCCTGAGCGCTGAGTTCCCTCCCAGTTTCGGAGAGCCATGACCTCCTGCCCTAGAACTTAGTCGTACTGGGTCTGATGTCCACATTTCTCCGAGTCGAGTTCTCATCCGACGTTTCCCGAGGTCTCGAGGAGCGACGATGTTGATATATTTATTGAGAAAACGGAGCTGGAGGAACGCGAATTCCTCAGCGAAAATGACGCGACGCGTGGATGGATTGCAATCGCGTGGATCATCGAGCTGGAAAGTGAAGGCGTATGAGAGCAGACAAAGTGGAAGAGCGTTCGTTAAAAAATTATAGACTCTTTATAAATCCGAATGGTCTCGAGGTGTTGAACGAGGAAGAATTTGGCCACAAGGGAAAGGTTTGATTTCGAGTGAAATTGAGGCCGAGCGAGGGATGCTTCAGGTTCCCGCGACGAGCAACGATGAATCCGAGAAACCGAGGAAGAATGAGGGACGAAAAAAAACGAAGACGAACCCATCGACCGCAGAAGAGAAGCGTTCGGAAAACGCATCGAGAGGCCACAACCATAAATGGCAACCGAGTTGAAGTTACACTCGCTGTACAGTCCTGGCTCTTCCCTCTTACAGGTCCACGCGAAAGGAATGCCATAAATCGAATCCTCGAGTCCAGTGCGATGCACCTTTTCACGATCCAACTCGAGGATCTTTCGTACATAAACTCCCAGCAAAAAGTCAGATTATCCGGAGATAAGTTTCTTCCAGGCTGACTTAAATTTCTAATAAAAGCCAACAGTTATTCTAAAATCCTCGCTATTTTTAAACTAACGACTCTTCGAGCGAGGAGACACCAATTGATTCAAGTGGAATAATCGCCGGCTTCGAATTTCAGATTTTTTCTCCCTTCGAAAAAACCGTTCTTCTGTATATTTTCAAATTTTCAAAACAAAACAAAACAGAGGAGGACTTTCGAACGTCATTATCATAAAAAATCGACGTTTCCGTTGTTCTCTTCGTAAAAATGATGATGCAACGAGCCTGTAACGCGAAACTCGAACAAAAGGAGTGAAAGATTCTTTTGCCTCGAAACGCACGTTACGTAATATCGTTGACACTCATTTCTGAAAGATTTATCCGGCGGAAAGGAGGAATCAGCAACTGGATCGATCGCAACAAACGTTGCCATGAGCATTAATATAATAAAACGGGAAAGTCGAGGGAGCATGGAAACCGTGCAGTGATTTTTTTCTCGCCATTACGTATACGCGCAACTGCAAAGGATCGAGTCCAGAGAATCGTAACTTGATAGAAACGGAGAGAAAGAGAGAGACCGGAGTTTTGTAATTAACGTGCGTGTTGGCTTTTGCGCGTCGAATGCGCTTCCGCAGTTTTCAAGGTCTCGGTGTACGAGCAACGTGTGTATAGGAACGCACCAAAGATGCTGATCATTGGCATTTACATGTACGATATATTTCTCATCTATATACGTATACGTATTTAGGAATGTACTCGCAGGAAGAATATAAAATATACAAGAGAGTGAGTAGCACGAGAATATATCGGTGACGGTTCGAATCGAATACAGAACACGCCCGCGCCCGATCGACATCTCGTGTCCATGAAGAATTATTAGCATGTTCTCTCATATGGCTCGTTCGCGCGCTCCTTCTTTTTCCGCGCCCACACTCCGCGACCTCGAGAAATCGATCTATGCGCACATGTTCTCAGCTTCGCGCGCGCTCTCTCTCTCTCTCTTTCGTTACTGCCGAAAAATCGTTAGTAAACAAAGGATTTAAATTATTTAACGAATTACCGAGATATGCGTTCGGAATATAGAAAATTTAGATCGATTCAAATTGAAATTAAGGGAGTTAGTGGTGGAAAATAGAACTTAAAGTAGTGTAGGAATATTGTAAATAGAAGCAAATGTAAAATGTAAGGTTAAATTTTTATTGTATTTCACATTAATTCTGCTAGTAAGCAGTAGTAGGGGAAAGCTAATTAAAGCATATCAATCAATCTCTTTCTCTCATTACATTTATGATTAAGTATTATTTTTTATTGCATTTCAATAGTTGTTAAAAGTTTGGACGATTTTTTGTGGACTGTACGATCGTATGATTTTCGATTTTGTATAATTTCGTAAATTATCTGCTTCTGTTTCGCATATTGTGTGTCTACTTATGTCATTTTATGTGACTCTTATTTTGTTACGATTTATAGTATTTTTTAAATTTTGTTTATTTTTCATTGTAAACGGCGTTGTTGCCTAAAAGTCGATGCTGAGGCAAATACATCTTATCAAATCTCTCTCTCTCTCTCTCTTATTTTCACTGTCATCACTCGCAACAACGTTAACGATAAAATTGAATCATTTTCACTCCTCCAGTTTTCATTTCACTTTATTTTTCTTCGACGATACTATTTCGATGATCGTTATTATCTTCCCTATCGTAGCGTTCGTACCTCCAACCGAAGCATAATTACGCTTTTCCTTCAACTCTCATTCCCTGTTTTATGTCAACGTGATACCGATCTCCCTAACATTTGTTCATGGTTTCTATTCAACGTGGAATAATGTTCTATCTCGTAAGCACACACTGGGCGGTTCGAATCGAAATGATCGTCGCTTGCTCACTGATTTTTTCATAACCGTTAGAAACCTGATTCCGTTGACCGAGTCGAAGGTAACTCGAAACTTTCGCATCAATATCATTTCATATAATTTTGTGCACTTTAGCCTTTTTTTGTTGACTAACGTCACCGATCGCGAGCTCATCACGCACCGTTTTTTTGTTGTGAAACAAAAACGTTGCTGCCAATTTTTACTGCTCAGAGCTGAAAGATCGAGCTCACTTTCGGCAACGTTTTTGGACCTTCGTGAACGACGCTGAAGTTTGCAACGTTGGAGCCCAACGAAATGAACGAAAAAGAGATTTGTAATCCATCATTTTTTATTTCACGAATGATTATTGTGGGTTGAAAAATGACAAATTGGAAATTCGGCAGGGAACAGAATTGGAGATTTACTCGAATTATTTGAGAGTTTTTCAAAATCAAACTTCCCCGTCGTCCTTCGTGGTTTCAAATCGGATTAAAGATTGAGAATAATTTTGAGAAAGTGCGGAAATCCAGGGCTGGCTCGCCCTGTACGAAAAGACGAGGAAGGGCTTGCGGATTGATATCGTGGCCGGAGCCTTGGCCCGATATCGTCAGTGCCGCTAGGAACATCGAATTGCACGCTTACCGGAGCGGACTCACCGAGGAATTTCTACATAATTAGCACCGCGTAGAGTTCGCTTCGAAATATATGTACATGCGAATACGACGGGTGTAATAGAGGAGTTGTACATTGAGATAGATCGTCTGGGCATTAAATTGCATCAGCGTGGCGAGTCGAGCCGCGCGACAAGGTGTACGTGTCGGTGCGCAAAGCCGACCTACGCACGATGTAAACCGCGCGTTCGCTGCTTCTCTTTCTCGCAATTTTCTGCTGCTCTCGAACGCCCGATGACGATATAGTTCCCGAGGCTTTAGCCAAAGTGTGCCTCATGCGGTGAAGTAAGACTCATTTTTTATTCTCCGAATATAAAAGACTTTGAAAAAGGAGCAAAAAAAGATGAAGCGAGGAGAAGAGAGAGAAAAAAAACGAATCGAGGATGGAATCAGACGCGGAAGACGACGGGGCAGCAAAAAGTTGAAAAATGGGAGATTGATCGATCGATCTATTGATAAATTGATTAATCGTTGGTGCTGGAGCCCTGGCGCGTGCATTTTTTTGAAACAGTTCACCCGGAGTCGCGATGTTCGACTTTTTATTCATTTTTATGGAGGACTGGATGGAAAAAGATTTGAAATCTCGATAGGGACCGTGCTCGACGACGAAATCGTGCATTAGAGCAACCTCGAATGGAACAATATTTTCTCGATCGAGACAAGATAAAAAATACAAATTTTGTAAGGCAGATCGCGCCCGTACAATCGTATTTTATGGGTATCTAAATTGGGTCGATTTTCACTTCCTAATTGAAGATATTATCCGTCTAAATTAATGTCAAAGTTATTAATTCAAAATTGTAAATACATTTTTTCAACTCATTTTTTGGTGAATGAAATTACAAGTTTTAATTGAACGGGGATCCATAACTGTCAGAACCCAAAATTTCATTCGCCCCTGGCTAAAATACTAGAGTTTTTTTTATGTAAAAAATCGCTTTAGAGAGGCCGAAGGGAAAACACAAATGGAAATGGATCAAGAAAAAAATTTTAACAAAAAGATAGAAGGCTATGGCCAAGCCAAGAAGAAACGAAATGCCGAAATAAGCAAAATGTGAGGTTACGAGTGCTCATGTTATTACCAATTTCGTTCAATTTTTAACGTAATCTATCTATATTACTAGTAAAACAATCGTTTCGAATCTTTCCCCAGACCTTCATTATATGCTTATTGTGTGCTTTATCATAAACTTCGTAAGAAGTGTTTATTCGTAATACGGAAAGATAAATGATTTTTTATGCATTTTCTTCATATTCAAGCACCTTTATTTCAATAACAAATAAGACGAAACCTTTAAAACTTGAAGCGCGTGTCAGTCGACTAGTCATTGAAACTCTGTGTAAATTCCAAGACTTCTTTTAAGGTGGTTCCTCCACGAGACAGTTAAATTAGGAAATTATTTAAATTTAGCATACGTATTGTTTAATATATGAAAAACACCTCTATAAAATTTTAACAAGTTTCACCATCCCGAACCCGAGATATATGTAATTGAAGTTGACTCAATTAACACGTAACATATGGACCATGCATAGGCAAACAGCAGATTATTAATTCTACCGCTAGTACTAAAATTAGGAAGTTTATAAAAAACGAGGAGGAGCTAGAGCAGGATATCACGGATATTGTGAAAACAAAATCAAGGCGATTGACCATCTAATTTGACAGATACAGTCTCGAGAAGTACGAAGGTTTAGGCTGCATACGATATATTTTGCAAGCGAACAAGCGAATGTCGTCTGAATAGGCAACCTTTTCTGTGTGTTGAAGCGTAGCCCGGATAGTTCCGTCTAAAAATTTACTCGCGATGTCAGATCAAAAATACTTTTAGAATAAATTTTACGAAAGCGAATGATATTTGTACTATATCTGCTGCCACCGAGTGCATATATAGGCTCTTTACAAAGTTATTGATTACGATCCGAACGAATTATCAACCCTTTTAATATGCAAACGGTACATAACTTTTGGTTGGGGCTGTCATAGGGGATCGACCTTAAGAAAATCGTTACGTGCATGAGCTACCAACGATACAATGTTGCCATGCTAAACCATGTTAAATACATTAAAAATTTCAAAATGATAAGAATTTAATAAAATTTGGTGAACATATTCTTTAGGGCCAAATTCAACAGTATAAATTTTTAAAGATTTTTCTTCTGTACAGTTATCGAGTAATTGATCACTAAAGTTCAAGTGTATAAGCATAGCGTTTCCATATATATATGTAGGTATACATTCCGGGCATAAGAAATCTGTTTCAATGCGTAATTACTCGATAACTAAGCAGAAGAAAATTTTGAAAAAAATTGTGTTTTTGCACTCGATGTTGAAGAACATTATCACCAAATTTGATCAATTTCTTAGAGTGTAGCCACCCTCCTTAAACAATGCGATAATTAATGATTACCATATACGCCTGCTTTAAATAGCACGTAGGAAATTTTGGAATTGGCCGCGTAGTGGACTGTAGACGCTGCGCGCACGGGCCCTATTGATCGTATACGCAAATGAAATTCCAAAAAGTTCGGAATTTCAATTGGAAAGAGTTTTTGGCTTCGAATGTACGAGCGATCTTTCAAACGCACATGCTAAACGGTGCGTCGGGAAAGAGAAGAGCGCGAGGGAGAGGGAGCCAGGACGAGAGGGAACGGAATAATGGAGAGGAAGAGATTTGACAGTGGCGAACGGTTCGGAAGCGTTGATCGCGACGGGAACACCGCCTACGTCGGGAGTCAGTACTGACCTGCGCAACAGCGGTGAAGTTTCCGCGCGGTATTGGCGACGAAATGCGAGTTCTCTGTGCCACAAAACTCCATAATATATACATACGAAAACGTACCGTTTGTGACCAGGTCAGGGCCATCTTCGGGGATGCTGTTGTTCGAGCACGAACACCACAATGGACTTTGCATGCCCGTTGTCGACGCTCGGGACGACGCCGAGGTGAAAAACGCTCGGAAAAGGGATGCCAGTTCAAACCAGGTCAGTACGCGCGTCACTTACCCCGAGAACTTGTACGATCCACGTTTTTCGCTCGAGCTTAATGAGCGTCCAAATTCAATGCTTTTTGTTATACAGAAACGTCTCATGGAATCGTTCAAAAGCGGTTACGTGGATGCTCCTTTCTTTGGAGACTGCTGTCTTGGAAGCGTGCGTACATTTGAGATTTTGTGTCCAAACCACGCAGCGGATTTGACCAGTGAGACAGAATTTCAGCTGCAGTCGTCACTCGGTTAGAGAAACTATTACGAGGCACTTCCTCTTTTGTTCATGACGCCGAAGCTTGCAACGTCAGAGTCCAACGAAATGATGGAAAAAAACGTTTGTAATTCACCAATTTTTTATTTCACGAATGTATCGGCGCAGGTTGAAAGACTAATCGGCAGGAAAGGACGTTGGAGAATTACTGGAATTGTTGGACAGTTTTTAAAATCATTTCGTGCAACTCCAGCGACATTTTTGTTCAGGCTCTCTATTTAGTTTGTTTGCCTACTTTCCGGAGCGACGACATGCCAGGGGACGAACAGCACTCAGGATAATTGCAAGGGGGAACTGATCGTCGGAGGTTGCGTGCGTGCTGCTGATCTCATGATAAAGTTTCGTTATCAAAAGTCTTTGCCGTGTGTGAGATGCTGAGGGTCAAAGTTTCTCATCGAAGAATCGAAGAGAATTATTGTTGCTATTGTATTCTTCGGGGCTTAACAGGCTGGGTGTGAAGTAAAGTTTGGAAGAAATTTTTCGTCGGGGACGCGGGAATCGACGCGGGTGCTTCGGGGATAGAAATGAATGAGGCAAATGGCGTTGTTTTTTGCCGAAATATTGAATTTGTGGCTCACTTTGTGGGAAAGTTTGACCGGTAAATAACGGTTAATTGATGCTCCGTACGCGGGTTTTTCTAGCTTAATATGCTGGGACTCGTTGCGACGTTGTGTCCCTCTTTCTTCGTGATGAAATGAGATTCCTTCGTCCGATCCCATAAAACACGTCGACGAACTTTTTCGCAAAGTTTGGCTCGAAGAAACAGGAAATTTGAAAATCATTCGGCTCTCTCGGTCCGCACTTCCTCCGAGCGGAAATCCTCGCCACACTAATCATACGCCGATCGAATAATTTGCGAATCGGTTATTGGCGCGAATCCAATCTCACTCGATCGTAAATTCATCGCAGTGGTTTGCTCACGAGATAATTATGAATAACTGATTGCAGAGGACCGGGAACAAGGCCATTTCGGGCTGGGAAATCAACACTGCGAATGAACCTCGTTTAATTTTGAAACTTCTCTGTGTTTCCGTCAAATATCTCGACAACCACGGTGGCTCAAGGCACTCGTTCTTCTTGCCCGGTCTCTGGCACTGAAAAAAGGACCGGTAAATTAAAAAAAAAATTTGCAAATTGCTTCCTTAAGATGGTCAAGATGCACGATGCTCAAAGCTTACTCTATGAGGTGCTATATTTTTCATTTTGTTTCCTCATAGAGGAAGCTTCGAGCATCGTGCATCTTGACCATCTGGAGGAAGCAATTTGCAAATTTTAATTTTCAGCATTTTTTTTTATACAAGGAATTAATGTATTTTCTCTACCTTCGTTTACGAACTTTAATTTATCTCTTTGTTTAAATTCATAAAAAAAAACTAAACGACGAGCCATCAGAAAAAACAGTTTGCAACTTTAAATTTTCATCGATTTTCTATTTACATTGAAATTAAAGAAAATTCCGACAACTTTGCTGGAAAGTATAGAGGAAGTACAGACTTATACACAATATCTTATAAAATTTCCAAAAATTGAAGCGGTTGGACGATTTTTTGAAAAACTCATATTTTCGTAATATTCAAAATGTCATAAAATTTGAACCGCTCAACCGATATTCCCCAAATTCAATACCAACCTTCCTATTATGATAGTCTATTTATAAAAAAAAATTATTAATAAATCTCTAAATAGGGTATTTTACACCATGTAAAAAAATATATAAAAATGCATGATTATGATAGATTTCGTAAAAAGTAAACGAGAAACGTCAATATTTATTCATAAAAATGCAATGTAAATTTTATAATTCAATTTTAAAAATCGTCTTTTTTCAACTGTTTTTCAAATGTCGAAAACGCCATCCGCCATATTGGATTCCAACGTGACGTCACTCCGATAGTAAACAATCTAGATTCTTATTGTGCGCTCTGTGTTATTTTGAAATTTTACAAGTTATTATGCACGTTTGTGGACTTTTATCGTTCATTTGATTAAAATCGCATTATGGAAAACGGTTTTGTGAAAGCAGATAGTACAAATCTACCAATGATAAATATGTTGATGGTGCCGATGAATCCACAATTTTTGTGGCATTTTTACACTTGTATTATTGCATTCAGGCACGAGACACCAATGATATACCACTATAACTCATTATTTTTAAAAATCTTATTACTTGGTCTTTCGCAATTGTATTGTTTACTAACGGAATGACGTCACAAACCGAAAAAACATGGCGGCTAGCGTTTCCGCGCGAAAATTGAAAATCATAAATAAAAAATAGTTTTCAAGACAGTTTTCGGTCTTATAAAATTGAAATAAAAATTCTACTGGTTTATTACGATCACAGGATTATTTTAAAACAGTTTTCAAAAAAAGGTGTAATACCCTATTTTCGAAAGTTAAAGCGTCGACACCCTTTTTATGAAAATTTCAAAACGTCGTCAGATTCGTAATTTTTTACAAATTCTGACAAAATTATCAGAGAGTGAAGAGCTTGTATAGATTAACATCTGTGCAAAACGGTAGCCCTGTATCTCAAACCGTTTCCGAGTTAGAAGCGTTTGAATTTTGCTTTTTTGGATATGATTTTTCGATGTTTTGGAACATTTTGAGAACATTGACATTGAAAACTGAAAAAAAAAAATTTTTCATCGTCACAAAGCTTCCTCGATGAGGAAGCAAAAATTGAATTGTTTCAACCCAAAGTTACGACAACGGGTATAGCGAAAGAAATATGGAATTGTTTCAACTCACCAATTTCATTCATTTGAAAACGACAGATTTTTTTAAATTTCCATCCACATTTAATTAATCCAACAAAATATTAATGAAATTTGATTGTTTAATTTGTATAAGCATTTTATTGATTATAAATTCAAAAAAAATGGATTGTATAAAAACCTAAATGTGATTGGATTGAAAAAATATGAAGTAATTTATTGATAGAACTGTGGAGTTACATTAATAAAATCGGTTTTATTAGCTCAACTATTACGTGTTGAAGTTCAACTGAATTTGACGAATTTCAACAAATTTTCGTTTGTTGCATTTGGTGAGTTGAATTTACCAATCCTTTTGTTCACTGCGAGCGTCGATGATGAATAAAAATTAGCCAAAATCGTTTAATCACGTTCGGAGCTGAAAGAAAATCCGGTTTCCGCAGAGCCAATCGCGACGAATTAAAGTGAAGCTCGAAGTTCTCGTTGCAGAGTTAATCTCCGATTGAAAGATCCAAGACCCGCGAACCGATGAGTAGAAAGTACTTTCGACGATTCCTCATTTCGTTTGGACCAGCTCCAGGCGGTAGCGAGCAAAATGAAAACTGGCTTTGTCGACAAGAAAACAAAATGGGGCTCGGCCGGTGGTGGGAGCGGGGGAGTAGAACAGCTTTTACGAGAAAAGAGGTTGGACAACGTTAAGTGGGTCAAGCTCGACATCCCAGTAGCCTATTTCTTCACTGGGTCGAGAGATCCGCGAGGTTACAATGGGATTATATTTCGACGCGGATGAAGAGCTTTGTATACATCTCATTGAAAGGTTGGTGCGCAGGAGAGATGATTCGATCTGTTTTCCCGGAAATGGATGGCCTGTTGTTCCGGAAATTGTGATACAAAATTGACGAAACCATTTGGAGGAGGTGGATCGTAACTGGAGCGACTGAAAACTCCGAATCGACCTCAAGTTTTCACTTTATCGCGAGAGAAAACATCGTGGTCGTTTCGCGGGAGACATTGATCAAGCAAGTGAGAGTACACAGTGGCTGACCCGGTTTAAAGTTGCACATGTCCGGGGCAAAATGGACCGCCCCGTTTGCCTTTTCAATTCCCATTTTTTGCCCATCTCGTAGCAACATTTTTCCAGATTATTCGCACACAGTTCGATCGATCGAAAAAGGGAGAAATTAAGAAACAGTAGGATAGAAAAAACCTTCCGAAACAACGAAAGTTTTTTTTTTCACCAATGATTCTTTGCCTGTTTCGTAAAGTTCGTATCCCGAAATACTCGCCACGCAGTCAGCCCATGCGGGCTAAAATTCCGGCGGTAATTTAGCTCCCTCGAAAAAGTCGATTTGGAATTACGGACACGTAGGCCGGAAGAGTGTATTGGGCGAAAGAAGTACAAAAAGCAGAAAGTATATTTTATGAAATAATGTTGAATCGCTTTATTGCAGGGTGGTTGGTAGTGGGAGGGGATGCTTACTCGACAGCAAAGAGGCGTCAGCAACAAAAGTGTCCGTCGCTCTCGTTCTGTCGTACTTTCCGACTGGTCTCTTCCCTTTCCCGTCTATGTGTGTGTGTGTGTGTGTGTGTGCAACAGTCGCAATTCTCCCGGGAGTCTGAGCGATAACTGGGTCACGGAGCCAGAGCAGATATCGACATCTTATTCCACCCCCGCAACCCTTCGCTAAGCAGAGACAACTCCTGAAGGGGAGACTGCGAGTCTCGCTCGGCTGGCCCGTCGTTCGTTCGGGAAGCCTTCAAACGTAACCTCGAAAAGTTCGCTCCATCGCATCATCCCAGTTGGACCAATGATGCGGTAGATGCCACGCGATTGAAAAGAGCTGAGCTGCTTTCATCCTGGCGCGGATATCTTAGTAGGACAAACATAAATATACGATCCGGTGCTGCGCGGCCGTGATTGCCAGCAGCAGTGAGCTTTAAACTCGACAAAACCATTCGAGTTTAATCGCCCGAGTTTATGAGTCTCTTTGTTCAAAAGCTTCCGCCGCCCCCCCCCCCCCCCCCCCCCCCCATGTACGATGCTACCTTCGAAGGTATTTAAATGGAAGTTCATCTGGTGATCGAATTAACAAAGAGATCTCGATTGGAAAATTTGAATGGAGTAGTGAATAATATAAAAAAATTCGTGTCAAAATTTTGAGGCTCGAGGATACTTTGATCGTGAGAAAAAAAAATTAAAACGGATTCTACAAATTAATACGGTCTCTTGCGAGTTTCAGTGGTTTTCCCGTCTTTATATATGAAATTTGCAGACTTGGATAAACAGTTCTTGCACAAACTTCCATAAATGAGAGAAAAAAGTTTGTTTACAGCTTCGTAAAATCCATTCGATACTTATAAAGTTCGCAATTGATGATTTTTTTCACGAAAAATGGTGTTTATACCCTAAACAAACCCATATATGTTACTTTGGGTATGGCAACGTTGCAACCGCGCGCTTTTTCAAACCGGAGACTACGTTTTCCGATCGACGCAACTCACACTAGGGACTTCCAATAAATTGCGAAGGACGGGTGAGGGAATATTGATGTAATTGATAAAAATTTGTTTTTTTTCGACGTTTCTGGCATGTTTTAATTATGCCAAATGTTTGAACACTGATTACGATACGAACGCGGGAAAAAAAACAACTTTTTCTCTCTACTACTGTCGAGTCCTTAATTTTCATTTTAGCTTCTAATGGAGAACGAAAAAATCGAAGATCCATTTGATTTTCCATGAATATTCTCAGGGTTGATTGTGTAGTTATGAAATTATGAGAGAATACTTGTTAGTGACGATAAAAAAGAGAGAGAGAGAGAGAAAAAACAAATACACGCACGCACGCACGCACACACACACGCACACAAATATAATAAAAATCTCATCATTACTGCAGCGGGTATTACGAGGGTTTCGCGTGGCTGTAGGTCGTACAACGTGTGTCGTAACCGAGTGAGCATAAAGTGTGCACACTTATATACACATGGATATGAAGCTCAGCAAATTCTTTGATCTGCGCCATAGATCGTGCATTCCCGTGACCTCGTAACCGACGTAGGTATATGAGACAGAGACGCTACAGTTATAAGCGCGTACTTCGTCGCCGGTGGTTCCAAGTTGTAGCGTAGGTTTATGCTATTACAGTCCATGTGTATGCATATTTTATGTTGTCAAACATAAAGGCGTAACCGGAATGTCCGAAACTTCTGAATAATGTCGGCTACACCCTTAAGTTTCTTAGTAGGACGATATTACGTAGAAACATCATAGTAAAACGTTTCTCTCGGGTTGACTCGAGCTATATAGGCGAGGAGTGAGCTAACCTTAGATCACGGCTGCTTCTCGAGCGTAGAACGCCTCGTCGTTCTCGTACACACTCCCATATTCATGGGCATTCCGTCGCTGCACGCTCCGTGCAATATCATTGTAATAACGTGCGCGCGTATACAGGGTACGCGACGGATCGCATTGAAAGTACGAGGAACTGTTAGATCGGGCAATTCTGAAGAGAAAAGTTGTTGGCCATTTTTCTGTAGGATGAACCGTTGAGGAAATATGGAAGAAATTGTGCCGTAGCCAATCGGAGGCGCGGAGAATAAGTGGGGGGCTCTCCCCACTCGACGGAGCCGTGGCTCCGCGGAGTGGGGGGAAGAGATCCATTCCCACTGATGAATTGATATCTCGGGAACGGTGGGTCGTAGAAAAAAATGGCCAAGGACTTTTGTTTTCAGAATTCCATGATCTATCATCGTGTGGATTCTGAGCACCAGTCTCCGGACACTTTGTATACTGCGGACCATTTGTGAGTGTTCTAACGCTCCGGAATGAGTATGCACGTGGGCAGGAGCTCTGAGAACGCCAGCGGTGAACGCAATTACTGTTTTCCAGATGCACATACTCGCGCGCGTGTGTGCACTCTTGTACGCAAAGTAAGGTGCAAAATATCCTTTCTCACTCTCTCCCTCGCTCTTCTCTCCTGCATGGACGGGCATAGTCAAGTTTCACACAGCGTCTGCGATGCCGGTTAGACCGCCTTGCCGCAGCCTCGCAACGAAGAAAAAATATGGAATAAAAGGCAGAGAGAAAAGGAGAGATAGAGAGAGGCTACCTCGACTCTCGGGGGGGCTCCTTTGCCCTCCGCTTGTGTTCTCCGCGCTCATATGCCAAGCAAGCCACAGGCTCGAAAGAAAAGGTTGAGGCCTGAGTTCGAGGCCGGCTCCCTCACTTTCCCACACTCGTTCCACCCGTCTACCTCTCTTTGCTTCGTTCCAGCGCCTCTCTCTCTCTCTCTCTCTCTCTCTCTCTCTCGCTCTGCTTACTTGCACATGCACACTCAACATGCATATGCACTTATTATTACCGCGGAGACGTACGATTGTCGAGAATGACGTGGAAGATAGAGAACCGGAGTGACGAGAGTTGGGGAAATATACCTGCGCTCTCTTTCTTTCTTTTTCTTTCTCGATTTCTCTCTCGCTCTATTTCTCTGCGCCTCTTTCTATGCTCACGAATTCCTCAATGTGATCCGGTGCATAAGCGCATTTTTGTACTCTGCTCGACCTGCTGGCAAAAGGGGGCACGCACAAATGCGATTTTTGCGCGACCCGCGCACGAATCGTTGCTCAGACGCGGGTACCTTCGCTTTTATCGTACGAGCGCATATTTATTTCAGTTGTTCCAAGTTCACGAGTCCATCTGCATCTGCGCACAGCGAGCCCCGAGGAAACCGTTGCTCGAATCTTTGTACCGAGAGCTTTTTGCAACCCCCGAATTTAGCAAACCCATTTTCGGGCATTCCGGCCGGACAGATGCCATTTGAGGGCGCATTGTACGAACGATCACCATTGAATACGAGGTCTGGCGAGATCTTTTTTCGTCAACGATAAGAATTGCGGGTCAACGAGCCTCGAAGGGACGCTCAATTTTTTATTATCCTTCCCATTTTAAAGAAACTGCTCTTCGGAACCTTTACAGTGTTCGAGTGCTCCTGATTCTTTGTGGAGTCGTAACCATCATCGATTACGCGTCCACGAAATTCTAGCTACGTTATTGCGCACTTTCTCATTTTAGTGCATTTTCCTCTCCATTGAACGGATAATCCTGTGAATTTTTATAGGATTCGACAGACGCGATACCACCTCGATGTGGGAAAAATATTGCCTTCGATCTACCCACCGATGTTTTCCATATAGGGTCGATAGAGGAGGGTTAATTGGATGTATACCTCAAGGGAAGATGCGATAAGAATGTAGAAAGGATATTTTCAACGATAATACTCGAGGCTGACGGAACCCCCGACGAGATAAAAGGTCAGGTTCTTTTTTACTACAGGCTGCTTGTCAACCTCATAGATTCTTCGCCATGAAAAGGAAAGCTCTATCTCGGAGCCAATCCCACTTGACACGCATCGTTGGGCCCAACCCTTTTTCTTCCTTTTTACCAAACATCCTTGCTCTCCTTCTCAAGGAGCCTCATCAAAGTCCATCGAATTTTTTGTCCGCTCTTCAACCCCCTCGTGCCGGAAGGTTGTCCCCTTCCTCCAACCACTCGGATTTCAATGTTAGTCGCGCACTAAAATTTCTCCTGGAAAAAATAGCTCCCACTTTCTCCTCCTCTCTTGTTTATTTCGGATTAAAGGACGCGATGAAAGGATTAAGGGTTGTTTGTTTGTTTTTTTTTCTTTTTTTTTTTCAAAGGCTCCGAACAGCTCAGCTCTTCACGAACTCTTCATGCATGATCCTTTAATTAAAATAACAGATAAGAAAATAAAAGAACGATGAAAAATATAGAAATCCTTCGAAATAATGAGTGTGTGGAGCAAACTTCGATGTCTGTATGAAATGCTTCACGATAACAGGGAGCTCCAATTTGTTTCACAACGCACGGTTTCTTTGATTAAAACCATTCAAAGGGAAATAGTACGAATAAATGTAACGAAGTAAGTCGCATAAATGAAAAATTCTGGAACTGAGTTTTGAAATATTTTCGAAATATTTCACTTGCAATCTTCATCATGTAATTAATAAAAATAACAATAAATATTTTGAAAATATAATAAAATATTGAATGTTTCAATGAGATTGTATGAAATTTGGCAAATTGTGCTCGGAAAATTACGCATGGTCTCGAAAAGTGTACAAGACCATATAAAGAAGCTTGAGAAAAATCATTATTTCGTATGTAGCTGATAAATGCAGATAAAAAATGAGCTGACTATTGGCGAACGAAATTCGAGCATTTTTCTATCGCGGAGGTGCATCGGCGAATACATTGTAGCATTTTCGAAGCGAAGAAAACAGCGATGAAGTGTACAGGCATTGTGTTGGGTGAAGCACGAGAACGGAGAGAATAAGTTACGACGGGTGCACGTGAAGGGAGTTCATCGAGTGCGCATTCTCAAGTAATCGTGCGACCGCCACCAGGCGCCACTTTCCTGGCGTCTGAGAAAGAAATTTTTTATATCGTTCGTATTTTTCATCCACTCGATCACATCGCCACTCGTGAATCACTTTGATGAGCGAATCCTCGGGGATTTGAGGACAGTATTGCGAAAATTCTCGAATACGATTTGAACGAGGAGACAAAAAGAGTAGAAAGAAAATGGAAATAAGCTCGAAAGTATAAGTGATCGAATCGAATTCCGCAATTGCTGTTATGAAAAATGTAATTTTGACGAATCGATTGAGAAGCATTCAGCAGCAGCCTTTCAGAAAAAATAGTCCTCAGTACCGGCGGCTCATAATTCGCTCGTATTTGAAATGAATAATTGAAACTGAAGATCGTTGACGAATAAAAGTGCTCTTGGAACGTACTGAAAATGGAATTTTCAATGGTTTTTCACTCGAACGAGCAGCGTTATGTCGAAGATACATAAATACACGAACACATGATCAGGAGAATAAGCGAGAGAAACATGTCGGCCATGAAAAGATCAAAGCCGATCTCGAGTCGTGGGGAGAGCACAACGTTTATATCTACGTCGGTTGCTCTTTATATATTCTCTACGAACGAGAGAGTCTCTGACCGTGATCCTGACTTCTTACGAACTCCCGGGAGCTCGATGAACCTCGAGAAATCGATCTCGGGGGAGATTTAAAAAGGCGATAAAAAGTATTGTGACACGAAAATTCGCTGCCGGGAAAATCCAGAGTACGAAACGTGGCAGGCAGCGAAATAAACAATTGATTGTGGGAGATTGAGTGGACTTGAAAACAAACAAATTGATAACTTTTTTCCTCGATTCCAATTTCCTGCTTCCCTTTCACGCTCGAATCGCAAGGTAACGAAAAATTAATGGAAACGCGCGTTCGTTGCCGATGAAATCGCTGGCTTTACGCACCGCGTCCGCCGCTTCCGATTCAATCCTTTTTTCTTCTTCGCCTCAACTTTAATCACGCGCGTACTTTGCCGCTTTTGATTTTAACGCGGGGCCGCGTATTTCGTACGATTCTTGGAAAGGGAATGCACGACAGCTGTGACGGACGCGAGATACGTCAATGTCAGTGACTGGTCCATCCGAGAGGGAACGTCGATGTTGGGCAAAAAAAATGGCGTCGCGCGAGTAGCGAAGGAGATCGAAAGGTGGGACGAGAGGAGGAGGCGAGACGAGAGATTCAATGCCACGATAAATATACATCGAGAGGCCGATCGAGGAACATTTTTTATCGTAAGTTGCTCGAAATTTATGTCTTCGCTTCTTGCCCATTTTAATTTCCAATTACCAACTGAATCGCATTAAAAGTCGATTAAAAATTATGAAAAAACTCATTCCAAGTGACGTTGACTCCGCTCGGTTTGTTTCTCGGTTCGAGGAGCTCTCCAATTTTCATTTCATCACAAATTTTTATCGCGCCCATATTTTCCAGCTCTATTTCGACACCAACCGACTCTGGACGAACCTGTATTTTTTTTTTACGCACACGAGCATCAATAGATATACAAAGGTTTCCACACGTGGCAATGCTCTCTTCAAGGATATCCAGTCACTTGTTTGGGCCAGCGAGAGAGCTAACGACATTTAAGGACTGAAAGAAAACGTTTGAACCGAAGGACACCACCACGAGTCAGCAAGCACCTATGAAATACTTAAATTCGACTTTTCGTTTATTTACGCAAGCTAACACGTAAGCGCGAGTCGACGTGTGAGTCAATTAGTCATGCGTTCAAAGCCCCGGCTCATTTATACCTCGCATCTTTTATTTTCAACATATTTCTTTTTTTTCCGTTTCTTTTTGTCTTGTTTTGTTTTTTCTCCGCATTATATTCGCGATGACTTATATTTCACAGACGAGTCAGTAAATCGTGACTCGTCAAAACTCCCGATTTCATTGGCCGCGTAAGCATTTTTGCACTTACAACGAAACCCGCGCGGACGTTCGTCTTCGTTATTCATTTTTTCAGTTTTTCGCTGAGGCAACGAATCGGAAACGTTGCTCTTTCGAGTTGACGCTGCGCCGCGTTCCCGGACGAGGAGAGAACTCCGACTTTGTTTTTTCAATTAAGTCGATCGAGGATTCTAATAAATCGGAGACTCCAATCGCAATGGATTCGCGGTTTCGAGGTTTAAAAAGTCAGCGAGCTTGATCGCCCGCAACGAATCCAGTAATTAGTCTACAAATGGCAAGTGCACCACGATACTTTCAACTTCACGATGGAGGAAACGATCGCTCTGAAAAAGAATGAGAACGGGGGCCTCACAGCGAGGAAAAGAAGAAAGGCGCGAGGAAGAAAAACTCAAGGAACCTGGTGCGTGCTCTCGAAAGGAGTAAAAGACAGAGCGAGAGCCACGTTCTGAGCACAACCTGATTCAATGCTCCACTTGTTTTACGATGCGGCACCGCTAAAAAATCCTCCACAACGACGAGAGCGAAGTGATCGCAAGAAAAATATCCGTTTTCTATGAAAACACCGGTTCTCTTCACAGGAGCATCGATTTCCCCAAAAAAATCTCGTCTCTATCGAGAAATGGAGCTCGCACGAGATAATTGATTTAAAAAATTTTTAATCTTCCTTAAATTTAAGGAGATTGCGAATGGGGCTTTTTCGAAAGTGCATACGCGCGCATTCCCTCGGAGAAAATGTCGCGGGGAGGACACTCTGCCGAGAGTTTGTCCGGCTTTTGTCGCGAATGTCGTGAGCAAAAGACCGCGAGGACCGAGACAAAAACTGGTCTCACGCAATCTTCCCGGTTCTCTCCTTTTTTCTTTCCTTTGTATTTCAGTCTTTTTCATCGCTTTTTTTCATTCAACTTTGGCAAACAAGCCTAGTCTCTTCTTCCTCGCCTAGCGCTTTGTACCGCGATTCTCGAATCGCTGTAGCTCAGGGGTCCGTTTAAATTTCGTAATGAAAATGAAGATTCATGGCTCGTCCAGGAAAATGTCTCAGCTTCGGAAAAATGATGAAACCAATTTTTCTAGCTGGGAGAATAATTTGTGCGATCCTAAAAAGAATGGAAGCCTCGTCAAGCATTTTCCGTTCGGCTTCAGCAAACAATCGGAGTCTTTGCCATCGTTCGAGCGCGGGAAAGTTTGGTTAGAAACGTTTCTCCTTCACATTTGGCATCCGCGAGGCATCCGGGAATCCGCGTTTCTCTATCGTACGAATGCTATTTACTGGACGTTCCCGGGGAACAGGACCGACCCTCCCAAAATATATCGAGGATTATTGGATTGTCGGAACTTCATAAATGTTTGGAAATGCGAAAAACAGCGAATGAACTTCATCACAGATTGCCTGACGATATTTGCTTCGCTCTGCGCAAAAATATGCGGAAACTTTGCTTTCGCTCGCATGCTATTTTTTTCTTTCTTCATGAATCATCCGCGTTCTGAAAAGTCTCGGAAATGGAATGCCTCCGTACGAATTCGGTCAATTCTTTCAGTCTCGATTCGACAATATTTTTCATTTGTTTTTCTTTAACTGCCGTTTTTTAAGGTGCAAAAAACGATGGGAACATTTTTCGATATTTTTTAATATCCTCCCATCGCATTTTCTTCGTTTACTGCTTCAATTTAATGAATTTTTCTGAAAAAGGATCACGGTCCACAGTTATCGGGTCAGTAGAAATGGAAATGCTCGTTAAATATACGAGCGTACCGTTCGAGATTCGGAGTAGAAATACGAGGGAGCTGTACGTCACTTTTGGAGCTGCCGAAAAGTTTCGTTTTATTGGTCGTCATTCGTCGTTTTACATTTTGGACATCGGCGTTCGAACGGTTTGTCGGAATTCTTCGATATGGTTGCTCCTATCGAGGGCGATTTTTCCGTCTGCATTAAAGAGCTGAAATTCGTTAATTTACGTGAATTTTGACACTCGCTCTCGGGTCGAGCGAGGTTTCTCGATGTTAAATTCTTCTCCGAAGGGTTCGTGCTTTTCTCTCCGCGTTTGGGAGCCAAAGGCGATGAGAGGGGGGAAGGAAAGAGGGAAAAGAGCACGGAGGGCGCCACCTGCAGCATGAATTGCAGAGATTCGGTGCGCCTTTGTGAGGCGACTACAGGTGGCGGTGGCAGCATAAATTGAGAGAGCAGCGCGGATCGATAAGTAAGGAGGTTCTCTCGTGGTGCAACCGCGGACAATTCTCATCGTACCGTAACAACCAACGTGCGATGAACGAAAACGTTCCCATAAGCTCGTTACTCGGATGATAAACAAAAATTGATAACTTAAGTGGAGCAAGGGGCAGAAACTAGCGTGGAATTTCATGGCGATATTAGCATCAATTTAAATTTTATTGACACTCGATTCGTTCGTGTTGGAGAATTCTTGTTGAAGTAACGAGGGAATACAACTTCCGAATTGCATTTCCACTCGATGCGATAGCGCGAATCGTATCGCGAGGGAGCGATAAAACGAGCCAGAGAGAAGAAAAAGAGATAAATTGATAACCTTTCGATTGTAAAAACTTTCCGTTGCATCCAATGAAAAAAATACAATGAAACTCCGAAGCTTCAGACCCATGTATTCGGGATGTTAATAATCCAAGTTTCAGCAGCAGAATATCGACCTCGAAAAATGCTTGATTGAGAAAGTGTACGTACATTCACTGCCAAAAATATGAATGAGAAATCTCGGGCTGTACATTCTCAGCCGAAGCTTTTATAGCCAATCCGTGGCCATTGGATTAATTACAAAATTTCCAAGGATCATGAATAACGATGATTCAATAACGATGATTGTGATAACTCGTCACAAAAACTGTGAGATTCTAACAACGTTTAGCATTCAACCCTTTCAGTCTCAGTGGGATTGGAAAAATTACCTCAAAGCTCTGACATTGAACCGATTCCACTGAAAACGAGTGTTTTTGTAGTCACTGATCATGAATATTAAGTTGGATTTTTAAAATTCAAAATGGTGCATCCAACATGGCAGACGTGAAGTTCCAAATCCCTTTTTATAAAGTAAGCTTGTGACGCGTGAATTAGCTGTTCCGCGATTCCGATTGGTTCTTGAAACACGGCCATTGTGGGGTTAAATTCATTCGGAAAAAACATCAATCATTCGTCCCGTCAAAATGACAGCTTGGAATCCAAACCATCTTTGACATTTTGTCGATATCGTTTCGCTCGACTCGATTTCTCGAAAATTCTTCGAATTGGACATTCTTTCAATAGTTATTAATGAGTTTAATTATTAAATGTAAATGAATTCTGGTAAAAATAAATAAAAAGTTACGCTATGCAAGAAGATGGGGTGCGCGGAGCGCGCGTCTGTCACTCACCTAGTACTTATTAATATTTCTAACACTTTATTTATTTATGGGTTTTCGGGATTGCTGATCACGAATCCGGCATTCGATTTGCAGAATTCAAAATAGCGCATCCAATATGACAGCCATGAAATTAAAAAAAAAAAAAATAAAAAAAATAAGTAAATTTGGATACTCTCCACGTCCTCATCGTTAATTCCGGGTAGCGTTAAGAGAGAGACACAAATGTCGTCGAAAAATTTGACCTTCGTGGCAGGCAATAAAATTCTTCGAGGACCAAGATTCGATAATTTTCTACATTTTTCATCCACTATCTTGGATTCGGTTTATTAGATTAAGGAATTATAAAATTCTAGCTTCAGATTCATTACCAGGACCCCTAAGAACGCCCAAGGAACAAGTTTCGCATTGGCCTATTACAGTTTGTTAATGTTTTTCAATTTTCCGTCCGCTATCTTGAAATTGGCATCTTGGATTTTAGAAATTATAAAGTTCTGACTGAAATATTTCAAGTGACTAAATCCAGGCCAAAATATTGAGTAGAAATAAGATTTATAAAATTTGACGTCCACCATATTGGATCCACCATTTTTTTAACTTTGAGTAACAATTTTCACGATAATTGATGCAGATGAAAAATGCAAACCTGAAAAGGTTAAACTAAAAGCTTGAACAAATGAATTTTGCTTTTATTTTCGTACGATGAATGTATTCTGGACCCTGAAATATCCGATCTTTTAACACTTTCATAGAATCTTGAAACAAACGATGAACGATTTTATCGAAGGTTGAATTTAAGGAGGAACATCAGTTTGAGAACAGCGGTGATAAAGCTTGATGAAACTTTTAGAGTACATTTTTGGATATATTTTCTATAGCCTTTCCCATTTTTAATCCATTTAAATCAGCCATTTTTTAGTAAATCATTTCTAAACTTCGAATATTTAACACCTACGCATAGGAAATAACTCCACAGACCCGATATTTTAATACTAAAAAACAAATAAAAAATGGTGATAGTTTAGAAGAAAAGTACTATTCCACAGTTTGAACTCTAAAGAATACGCGTGTAAAATTCGAGGTCGTTTAATTCTACCATTTTTTTATATATATCACATAAATTCCACCCAAAAATGACGTATTTTTGGGGGTTCGTCCCGTATAAATAAAGCAAACAGGGTTTACATAACCTAGATAATTTAGATAAAAACGATGAAATTCGTATTTACGCATAACCTCACATTACGACGATGCTGAAGTTTCCAATGTTCGAGTCCAACGAAATGATCTAAAAAATTGTCCAATAATTCCAGTAATTCTCCAATTTATTTCCAGTCGAATTTGTACTTTGTATTTTTTCAATCTACTCAATTATGATTCGTGAAATAAAAAACTGATGGATAAATCATTTTATTTTCATTCATTTCGTTGGACTCCAACGTTGGAAACTTCAGCGTTGTACATTGCGTGAAGCTGATGTTCCTCCTTAAGAACTTTGAAAGATCAACTTTTTGCAACCACTTTTTTACGAAATAACGAAATTTCATATGCGTAGGTACTCGTTCCCTTAAACGGTAAACTAGTCCGTGACACTGTCTTAAATTCGATCTGGCACAAAAGTGCAGTGTACTGTTGCATAATAATGGCAAGTTTGGAGAGATCGCAAGTGCAAAGAGAGAGAGAGAGAATGGGAGAGAGTTGGTGTCGGGCGGGCAGTGCGGCGTCGGAACGTCGTTCTTATCATGGCGTGGCCGTGATAAAGCGCCCACTCTTAGGAGCGGGCTCCGACATTGTTACGTGCGGGTATGAATCGGTACGAGTGAACTCAACATTGTGTGAGAGTGTAAACGTGTCTCGCTCGTGAAGCGAGTTACGTAGACGTGGAAAAGAAGGAAACTGGGCGATTGGAACGATTGGCGATTGGATTTTTGAATTTAACGAAGAACGCGGTAAGCGAAATTCGAATGACAGGCTTCGTGGCAATGTTCAAATCGAAACATTAGGAATACCGCAAATCCGTTGGGTTTGGTCCAAGACTAAAAAAAATTAAACGGTTCCGATGAAAAACTTTCAATTTTTAAAACATCGGATTTTATAGCGATTCAAAAAACATCTTTATTCATGCCTGTTGAAAGATTCGATATTGTCACAAATGGACAATGAAAAATGTTGAAAATTGTATTCGAAGCTATGACGCTGCAGTTTGTAGCGTTGGAGTCCAATGAAATGAACGAAAAAAAAAAAAAAAAAAAAAAAAAACAATTTGTGTTTCTCCAATTTCGTTTATTTCCTAATTTACAATTCGTAATTTTTCAACCTACAGGAATGATTCGTTCATTAAAAAATGGTAGGATTACGAATATTTTTTTTCCTTCCTCTCGTTGGAATCCAACGTTGCAAACTTCATCGTCATTGAAGCTCCGAGTCTCATTTTCGAAGGTCTAATTCGCCAACAACTTTTTCAAATATTCAGTCGTACAAAGACAGAAAAAGGTGTAAAAGAATTTAAGAAGTGAATCACAAGTTCGGAGATTGGCAATAAAACGTTTGACGACGCACGCTCGGTTTTTCCTTCCCGAATGTAAAAGTAGAGAAATAGTTAATTCAGTAGCGATGGTGTTTCGCGTTTCATGTTCCTGTCGCGTCTCTCGAAAGCCCAAGAGCCAGGGGCGGTCGACGAGGAGGCTATTAGCAAGTCGAGCGTTCTCTCTCGCCGACGCGACAACCGCCGCGTCTAGCATGTGCGATTTATGTGTTATGTACGCCTCGCATAGACTCGCGTGAATGTGTACGAAGAGCTCGAGTGTACAACGAAACATCGATCGGCCTGAAATTTTCAAGTTTTCTATCGCTGCCCTGCATCTTTGGTTCTGTTTTAATCATTCCTTGATTTCTTTCGCTTTTGCCTTTTCGCATTGATTGATGATTCGATGTCAAAAATTATCGCGTCGTTCCGTGAACGTTTGTCATTAATTCTTTGTTAATATTTTATTTTATAATGAATTTTGGTAATTTCGTTTAAAATAATGCATACGAAAATGCAGATAGGGACAAATTTCCCGACGATTCTCATCCCACACGAAAACTCGCGACGCCTCCGCGCGTCATTTCGCGCCTTCTCGCTATATCTATTCTTCCTTCCTCTCTTTCATCCCATCATAATCATCATCATCATCATCATCATCATCGTTGTCGTGAATGGCCTCCTCCGCTTTGGAGCATAATTTACGAGCGATTATATCTGCCAGGAAGCTTCGACGCTATCTTCGGCCAGAATCGACTTCCGGAACGTGAACTATAACCGCGAAATCCACCTCTCTCTCTCTCACTCTCTTTCGCACACTTTATTTCGCCTGCCTGCATTCGTTATTGTTATTGAATTGAGCTACAAACGCGTTTACAGCATTGTTTAAATCACAAGAATCGGGGGATAATTAAAAGCTGGCGCTTATTACGTCGATGGTAAACAACGGGCTAATTATTATTATTAGTCCAACCGCATCAATGCCCACTAAAGTAGTTGATGCACGAAACGATTTTTTCAAAAAAGTTTTGAAAACACTTAAATATGAAGAAAAATACACGAGACTATGCGTAAAAAATCGTTTATCTTTGCACAAAACGAATGAACGCTTCTTACGAAGTTCATGACAAAAAGTGCACGATAACAATGAAGTATATAATGAAGGTTTGGGAAAAAATTTGAGACGATTGTCTAACTAGTAATAAAGATATATAAAGATTGAACGAAATTGGTAATGAGCACTCGTATAACCTTATATTTGTTTATTTTGTCATTTTATTTCTTCTTGGCTTGGGCCATTCCTGTCATAGCCTTATTCTGTCTTTTTATTAATATTTTCTTCTTTTGATTCATTTTCCTTTATTTTGTCTTTGCGCTTTCTAAAGTCATTTTTTACATAAAAAATAATATTTCAGCCAGGGACGAATAAAATATTGGGTTCAGTCAGTGATGGATTCCCGTTTAATTAATGGCTTGTAATTTCATTCGCCAAAAATAAGTTGAAAAAATTTATTTAACATTTTGATTAATAATAACTCTGACATTGATTTAGAGTGATGATATCTTTAATTAGGAAGTAAAAATCGACCCAATTTAGATGCCCATAAAATAGGATCCTCCGGTCATGATCTACCTTAAAAAATTTGTTGAGCCCTGAATTACTATAGCTCCCCGTTGAAATCTCACCATATCGAAAAAGTTTTAATTACGAAGGAAATTACGAATAAATAATAGCCCATTTTCGGCGTTGATTGAACTTTTAAAATTTGAAAAAAATCTGATTATAAAGACGAAGAAAAACTCACAAATTGAAGTAGATTTTCACGACTCTTTAGTTATTTTTTAGAGAAACAATGCTTAACATGCTCTCGATGATTAATTGTTAATCAAATCTCCATTGCAATGATAAAAAAATCAAAAGTAGAAAAGTCGAATTCATGAGAGCAAAAAAAATCGAGAAATTTTTTCCTTCCTATACGTTTCAGCGTCCATAGGTTAAAAATAAAAAATCAACGAGACAAATAATTTGGCGATAAAGTACAAAAATTATGCTAATCTCTGATCCAAATGAATCTACGACCTTCGATAAAAAATCGAATAAGTAGAAGAATAAAAGAAGAACTACTCCGAGTCAACGGCACGTCAGATCTGGGTCAAGCAGCCATTCAGTTGCAACCGATAGCTGGCTTTGATAAGGAAAATACATCGAGAGCTAGCAAGTGAGGTTCAGAGTCTGCACACACTTGTGCTTCCGTACATAGATACGTGCATACATACGTTTCTGGGCGGGTGTGCAGATAGATTACAAACCGACGACCTACATCAATCCACGAAGCAATGTACGCGTTTTATTAACACCTCAACGCGGCGCAAACTTCGGAGTCTACGAACTTTACCTGTGCTTCGTACACGTTGCTCCAGTGTCGTATCTACGTCGCTCTCGAATAATAATCATCGCTTTATCTATTTCTCAAGAATCATTTGAATTATAATTAGCACATTTTACATATTCGCCTGAGAATATATTGACTTTTGAATCCGGCGTTGATTACTGTCACAATCTACGAAAAATCATAATAACATGAATGAATCATTGAAAAGGATGGAAATTTCAATAAAGTTCAAGATAAAATGAGATTCGAGTTGAAGAACGATGCTGTTTACCTCTCTATTATTCACTGCCAGATTCACGTGCGATTACAAAACGTCTGCTCAGCGAAATATGCTGCTCGGACTTATTTGATACGGTATTTCAAAGTTCGACTTGATTTTAAGCTACATTCGGAACACGCAGTCACGTGTATTCGATCGAGCGATCGGACAACTCGCGACCTCTTGACGATGTGCAACACAATTGAAAACGACAGCGGAACATCACAAGACCCGTCGAGAGTCTCTCGCTCGACCTCCCTCAATCTCTCTCTCTTGAGCTCACTTTGGAACGATAAAAAATAAAAACACAGGCCGATGAGAACGTTCATCACATTTGGAGCGTCTTTTTTGCGTGGAAACCGAGAAGGCAAAATATTTTTTTCCAAAGTTCTCGAATCGATAAAGTATATATTTTTAGAGCACAATTGGAGTCTCCCAGACAGTTGTATTTGTTAAAAATACTGGAGAAAGTATTTTCAAAAAGCTTCACATTCGTTGCGTTCGATGATGAGAAAAGGGACGATGTTAAAAATTGCGATAGATTCGAATATTCGATGAAGAATATTTATGATTTTTTCATCTGAAGAGATTAAAATTCGAGTTAATTTAATAAGATTGAAACCAAAAGTCACAATAAATAGTTGTTTATTTCGAATGAATGATAAGTTCGTGACAACGAGTAAACATTAGAATTATACATTCAACAAGGTCTCTAGAATTTTGTGAGACGACTAACAGGAGCAAACGTAATAATCGTGGTTCGATCCCTTTGCATGGGTATGTCGCAAACTAATACAATAATTAATTAAATTAGACACGATTACCTTATATCTGATCAAAATTAATACGTGAAATTGTTTCACCGTAAACTATCCAATTACATTCAAACCGATGATAAAAAAAATTGATCTTAAGGTAAGAGTCACGCGACTCTATGGTCAAATGACTATTTATTAATCGTCGAAATAAAATAGGTTATAAGAAAGGTTTTCTGTATTGAATAAATTTTAGGGCAATTTAAACTGTATTCATATAAATTTATACAAAATCATATTTAATAATTTGATTATAAATATCTTATGATTGCTTATTTGACTCGGTTTTTCCAATATATACATATAGGGGAGACCGGGGCAAAACGGGATACCCGAAAAATGAGAGAAATTTTTTTGTCTTTTTTTTTTTTAAATTTTTATCCTAGTCCGAAAAGAACATGAAACATATTTTTTCCAAAATATCTTGTTTTTTTATTGGATTTTGATTTTTTTTTCAAAAAATTCGTTTTTTTTAAATTCTCTTTTTTTTACATCACTTTTAAAATGAAAACGTTTTTGCACAGATATACAAAAAATATTTGTAAATCTGCGATTACTGCCTCGCAGATTACTGTCTACGACGGTAATCGCAGATATATGTATGCGGACCATCATGTGTGGTTACACCTGCACACGAATCATGTGCCCACTCTGCACAATTTTGGCACTGAATCCATGATTCAGTGGACAAAGAATACAAATTTTTACAAATTAAACATTGGCAATCTTCGTTATTATTCGTATCATTCATTTTTAATTGAATTACAGAGGGTGCGTTCGACGTACGTTGGAGCGTTGTAAGCGCTGAGATCGCTTTCAACGCTTACAGCGGTAAGTCGGAAGCACTCGGTTACGGGTGTAAAGTACACCCAAGGTGCATTGAATTAAAATCATAGCAAAAAAAATTTCATGAGTTTTTGAGGGGTACCCCGTTTTGTCTCGGATTTTTTTTTTGAAAATTGAACAAAATTCCAGTACATTTCTTAGTTTTTGGAAGTAAAAAATAGACAGAGCTTCCCAAACTTCTGAAAAGTTCAATATTTCCTTAGGTATCCCGTTTTGCCTCGGTCTCCCCTATATATCGGTTCTCTTCTCACCTGACAGTCGAAAGGTATCCTAGCCTCCAAGCTCGCCGGCTATCACGAAAAGTATACATACATATGTATGCATTCTTAACGTTGCCAAGTATATCAAGCCACTTCATGGCAGTCGATCTCCTGCCATTTTCTGAATTTTCATCGAGATTATTTTAAAAATTCTCTTCGAATGAGTCGATGGCCCTATATTTTTATGGTCACATTGGAATCTTTATAATATAATCTATGAGGAGGAATTTTAACATAAACTATATCTAATCGATAAGGAAATGAATTCTGCAATCGTAGTATTGGCGGGATGGGTTTCGCATAAGATGCCGTGTTATATTTTTATTTTTGATCGTAAATTTCTTGATATAATCTTCGGTAACCTATTAAATCCTTTAGCCATATGAAAGTATATCACGTAAAAATTATATAATTTAAAAATCACGAGTTCGTCTAATATCGATTGTCGCGCGACTCCTACCTTAAAAGCATGAATCAGTAGTTCGTATATCGCAGTCATGAGTGCGAGAGAGACAGCTGTAAATTTCGATTTCGAAAATTCCAAATGAGGTTAGTCGATTGATCCATACTCTTAAATTCAACGGTTTAATCGCTTGATGTGATCTTATTTCGTCAAGATTTTTTGATAGAATAAACATTGAGCAACAAACCACAAAGAGCATCAAACTATGTTTCACTCATTTCTAGTTTCTTATGTTTTAGACTAGATAATAACCGTCGAATATATAATAAATCACGTGAACATTGAAACATTTTGAGCAGACGATTTTTAGTTTAATAATCAACGTTGGACAATAATTATTCGAGTTCGTTAACGAAAAAAATCGGAATTTTGAATTGTTTTATAGTTTAGACACGAGCATCGACCATCTAAAAAAACGTTTTTGCGTTAAATGAATAATTAACGTTGAAAAGTAACGGTTAGAGTGCGTCGGTCGTGGTTGAATTTTTCAATAGTTTCGTTGTGTCCCGGAGTCCCAAAATTTCGTTCGAATAAAACATTGGGGTATTGTACGTGAAACTTTTCATTTTGATTTCGTTCGCTGCTCGTACGCATCGTCGTATTCTCGGTGTCTGCCGCGTTGATAACCGCTGATAAGAGCAGACGCGTTAAATATAGATTGAGCATGGGGAAAATGAGAGTGTCGGCCGGCTGTCTTATTTTTTTCTTTATTTTTCCATTTTTTTTTCATTCTGTCACTGTCTTTTTCGTCACCAGTGAAAATTGTCGCTGTCACAAACGTTAAAATGTATTATCGTTGCTAAGGCGTTTCGTTCTTTATGCACGGGCTGTAACTTTTTTTTTCATCGTTTTATCGGAAAACGAATGAATTCCCCTTAAAGTGTGAAGCAGCATAGTTTATGGAAAAACTCGCGTTAGAAAATTCACGATTTCGGAAATCGTAATTACGGTGAGAATGAAACTCACAAAAATGAGTAACCGCGCTTGGATTCTTTGGCTGAGAATTCAGAGAGGCGATTATCCAAAAAAAAAAAAAAAAAAAAAAATGGTACTTCTGCGCTCCGCAGCAATTGATAAAAATTTCGTTTATTTGCAATATTACGATGGGCGGTAAAAAATAAATAAAAAATCGAGTGGGAGGCAGAGCATCGGGAGAATCGTTATTGATATCAGACGAAGTTCAAGGTGAGATTAATCTGCGAGTTCGAGTTGCAGATACGAGACAAGTTCGTCGGGGGGCTTATCGCTCGACGTTGCGAAATTCGGGGAATTTTAAACGGCGCTTCGTCCGACGGACACTCGTCGCTGATATGATAGGATGAAAAAATATGAAAAATACTGAAAAAATGGTACGCGAGAGGAAGAGGATGTGAACTTGCGACTCCCACGCAGAGTGAGGACGCTGCGCTGGGAAAATTGAATCGTTTCGGAGCAAAATTCAATAATTTCACTTGGCAAAAACAATGCTGAAATGCTGAAATAAAAATAATAATCGTAGCTCGAATTCTCGAGAGAAAAGTGTTTGTTCGACTGTAAACAGGAACGCCCGGAGGCTCGAATGTGCGTCAAAAATTGATCGTAGCAATAGCCCGATGTCGAGGGACTAATGGGAACGAGAATATACCACCTCGGGCTATGGATAAACCACGGAGCCGGTAGAAAATGCGGGTTCACGGTGATTTACGGTCATTTCGATTCGACGTGGAAGGCCATCGTCGTGGTTAAACGTTTGACGGAGACAAAATAATCTCGAAAAGGAAAGAAGAAATGAAAAAATCGAAAAATCACTTCGTATCACGCTGAGTAGATATTCTGCATGAAACTCGATCTCGTTTTTTAGCCAAGTTTTCTTCTGGTGCACCGAGATGCCTGCAAGGCCAACAGGATGCAACGAAAATCTGTTGAAAAGGTCTTTCGAGAAGGCTTCCGTCCTTGAGATCTTGAAAACAAAAGATGATGGAGCGTGGCAAAGGCGATGGGTCAAGGAGGCTCTAAAGCTTTGCAAATACTTGCATTGAGACGTCGTCGATCTCAAAAATTCTGCAGATGGTTTCGAGATCTCGCGAGTGAATAACGCTCGAAAGTTCGCACATGATCGCATGATTTCGCGTGATACGCGCGCGTTCCAGCCGGTTATTCTATAGACAAATCTATCATGTTTGTCGAATTGTTAAGAAATAAAAATTCAACCGAATTTACACCAGGTGATTTTTATAAGAATGCCCATGTAATTATAATCAATAAATGCTGCTTTCTAATGTATTTTCATGACAAAACAATTGAAATAAATTAAGTCATTGATTGCATCCAAAACTGCTTGTACATCAAATAAGCTCTGGAATGTGAAAAATTATGATTGTATGAGGGAATTATTAGAAATAATTTTATATGAATGCATACCGTGACAATTATAATTCATATGTAGTTGTTTTAATGTAGAAAAACTATTTTATTCTTTTTAGCTGTACTTTTCAGGTACTTTAAAAGACGAAAAATAATTTCATTGTGATGACTAAATGTTGGTTTTTTCATACGAGCTTGTCATTTCCTTCCGAATAAGCGTATGGAATATTATAGGTTATTAAGGATCACACATTTTTAAATATGTCTATGTTTATTCAGAATTTTCGAACCACCGATTATTAAAATTCCAATCGCATCCAGTAAAAAATTATGAACTGAGATTCTATGTTTGAAGTACTTTTTAAGCAACATTAACCAATCTATTTATGGTAAAGTATAGTAAAGTAAAAGAGTACAGTTTCTTTTACCGTCCCTGACCTCGTATTGGTCGATATTTAAGGTAGAATGCCCGTAGAATTCTATTTTATGGGTGTCTACATTACGTCGATTTTTTACTTTCTAATCAAAGATTTCATCACTCTAAATAAATGTCAAAGTTATTAATTCAAAATTGTAATTACATTTTTTCAACTTATTTTTTGGTGTATGAAATTACAAGCCATTAATTGAATCCAAAATTTCACTCATCCCTGGCTAAAATACTATTTTTTTTTATGTAAAAAATCGCTTTAAAGAGCCAAAGGGAAATGGATCAAGAAAAAAGTGTTCATAAAAAGACAGAAGGCTATCGCAGGAATGGGCCAAGCCAAGAAGAAACGAAATGCCGAAATAAGCAAGTGTGAGGTTACGAGTGCTCATGTTATTACCAATTTCGTTCAATTTTCAACGTAATCTATTTTTATACTAGTAAAACAATCGTTTCGAATCTTTCCTCAGACCTTCATTATATGTTTATTGTGTACTTTTTCATAAACTTCGTAAGAAGCGTTCATTCGTAATATGGAAAGATAAATGATTTTTTATGTATTTTCTTCATATTTAAGCACCTTTATCTCGATAACCAATAAGACGAAACCTTTAAAATTTGATATGCGTGTCAGTCGTCTAGCCATTTAAATTCTGTTTAAATTTCAAGACTCTCTTAAGAAAATAGTTTGGTGCATGAACTACCTTGACAGACGCGTGTGAATATCTTCAGAATATTCCCGTCCTGTCCGTTTCTTTTTTATCTATTTTTCATGTGATATTTCGAAAAGAAGAAAAAAAGATGAAAATCGTGGGTTGAAAAGACGGGACTGGTCATTCGTTGCGGGACATAAACGTTGATGGAAAATTTTGCAAACGAATAATCGTAGCTCGACAGGCGAAGCAGCTTCGATCGAGCATTAAGGGAGTAAGGAAACAGAGGAATAAGTAAAAGTGGAAGAAGAAATAAAAATGGTAGTAAAACAATTCAATTGAAAAGCAAAGACGAACGAACTTGTGGGGCACGAAAAAAACGTAAAAAGTTTATCCTCGCGTATTCCTCACTCGCGATTTGCATTTTTTTTCCTCATTCTTTTTTTATCTCATTCTTCTTTTATCCGTACACCAACGAGGAGTTACGTTTATATATACGCACTCGAGCTCGTTAAATTCGAGCACACGAAGTCGTTCGGGTGTCTGTGCGTTTCGCGGCGGAAATTGTGAGTGCTTCGATAAACATGCAAATCGTCGCTCGAAGTATAAAAAACCAGTGCATTGTCAGACAACACTCGAGTCTTTCAAGGTCCACGAAAAATGATTTATTCCATTACATTTTCGCCTCCCACATTCTCCAATGATTCCAAGGATTTTCAGATCGAATTATTCATTCTCATCGCTTCTTCGTTTGTATCAAATTCCTAAATCATATCGCCCCAACAATCTGGCGTTTTTTATCATCAACGCTCCGTCAATTTCGACCTCATTTATTTCACTTTTCAATCAATTTTAACCATTTTTAATCGTCATCCGAACATTTTTATCTAAATCCCAATTTATCTCTTTTCTTCTCAGCTTTAAGGGGAGCCCGGATTTCCTGATCGACGATGCACTACGCCCGCTGAAAGTCTCCACTGAAAACGCGCTCAAAAAATACCTATCCGTCCAGTTTTTCTTTTTCTTTTTGCCTTCACTATTTCGACTATCGCAATTTCGTTATCTATCCTCCTCGTCGTAATATGTTAGCTGATCGTCGTCGTCGACACTGACCTAGACGAACATTCAGCGCGCTTATTCACCAAGTTATATACACATGTACGTATTATTAGTATAGTTTGATTGCGTAAGAGAGAAAGAGCGCGAGAGAGAGTCGGTCGTGGGGAAAGGGGCAGGGGGGGGGGGGGGGGGCGGGGGAAGAGAGAAAATCTCGAGAATGAGTCTGCTCTATCTGCGATGAAATTTATAAATTCACATTGTGTGCTGTATAAACGCAGATTCGCACACGCGCGTAAGCTACGCGAGTGTCCCTGCGTAATGCTCAAATACAGTGCTCACGAATGTCGTTAAAGTTACATTAAAGCCTCGGGCATATGACTGAATACTCGGAGCGTTTCCATGACGTGAAACTGTCTGTGAAAATTTCTGAACAAGGCTGCTTCTACGACGGGAGATTAGAGGATCGTAAACTCGAGGCGACTACTATGCAGGAATGATGATTACTCCGGTCGAGCAGCAAGTGCTTCATCAAGTTTCTGAACACAGGAATAACTGAGAAAATCATTTTATTAACGAGTTAAGAGATAAAAGTTTGCAACGTTAATCGGAAAACGTTGTCCGCGATGAGGATAATTATTGGGCACCGTATCGCGCATGTTTTTCGAACGAATGATTCGTCTTCGTTCCATCAATGGAGATCGATTATGTGCCGGAGCGAACTAAAGGTCGCAAGTCCCTTTATTTATCGTACAAACGACTCGTCTGGTGTGTCAGCAAAATCAACCGAGACGAGAGAACAACGCGCGCGATCCGGCTCAGGGAAAATTATGTCCACGCGCGCTTCCACCGGCGATGCATGCACGCATAACAACAATTATTATGTGGGCCAGTGCACGAGGCGTGGGACGATCGCGGGAGACTCTCATTGTCATTAACCTCGTGTGTCCCAGGCATCGTGCTGGGCTGGCTAAGAGCTTACAGCGTTCAAGGGACTTCGTTTATACGAACATGACCGATCCATGGGACGTTCTCGCTCGAATTCACAGTTAACTCAGCTTTTTTGTTATTTTGATTTTTTTCCAATTCGTGGGCAAATTCGCATTCGTGTTATCGTTTTTTTTTTGCCATTATCACGAATTCACACAAGTTTTCAAAGAATTTTATTATCTTTTTTTTTCCTCAAAATAACATTCGTTTCGATCGTAGTTTTTTCAAGGAAACGAATCACGTCCAGAGTGAATCTTCTGTAATCAATGTGGACGCACACCTTTTTTGAAAACTGTTTTTAATTAATCCTGAGATCGTAACGAACCAGCAGAATTTTTATTTCAATTTAATGAGACCGAAAAGTATCTTAAAAACTATTTTTTATTTATCATTTTGAATTTTTGCCCGGAAACGCTAGTCGCCATGTTGTTTCGGTTTGTGACGTCACTCCGTTAGTAAGAAATACGATTGCGAAAGACCAAGTAACAAGATTTGTGAAAATAATGAGTTATTATAGTATATCATTGGTGTCTCGTGCCTGAATGCGATAATAAAAGTGTAAAAATGCCACAAAAATGGTGGATTCATCGCCACCATCAACGTATTTATCATTGGTAGATTTGGACTTTTTGCTTTCACAAAACCGTCTTCCATGAGATGCGATTTTAATAAAATTAATGATAAAAGTCCACAAACGTACATAATAACTTGTCAAATTTCAAAATAACACAGATCGCACGATGAGAATCTAGATCGTTTACTATCGGAGCGACGTCGCGTTGGAATCCAATATGGCGGATGGCGTTTTAAAAATTTGACAAACAGATGAAAAAGGACGATTTGTAAAATTGAATTGTGAATTTACATTGCATTTTTATGAATAAATATTGACCTTTCTCGTTTACTTTTTACGAAATCTATCATAAACATGTATTTTCATATATTTTTTTACATGGTGTAATTGTATGTTTTCGATGAAGCACACGAGTTCCATTAAATTTGGGATTCGAAAGGTGAAAAATGAAGAACAGTGAAAATCATCGAATAGACTGTGAACGACCGATGTAGAGACGATATCAAGTTAGCTCGTACACGTGGCCACAATGCACTTCGAGCAATGTTGCACCGAGAATCCGTGTGCTCGACACTTGAAGTGAAAAGGGCGTAAGTGGAACAGCGCCGAAGGTCACATTGGGCGAAACGCGATGTTTTGATGCTTGTTTTTCGATCTTCGCCTGTGGAATTATGCACCACTGCGAATGCTACTTGAAACTTGGACGCAACTGTGCGACCATTGGGATTGCACCCGAGAGGTTACGCTGCGTCGAGACTTTTAGTGAATTCGTGTAGGCGCGAATTGTCACAACCTTCCCGCTCTCGAGCATCTTTTCTCTTTCTCACTCGCGCTCTCCTCTCTTTCCCTGCGAGTGCATATATTCGAGTATCTCGTGACTGGACGTTTAGTTATAGTCAAGGCCGTATATCTGCATCCTGCACTCCTCCCTCGTCGGTCGAAGAGGAACGGGTTATTCTCGCACTAGTGTTACGCTTCGTATGTGTCACAGACACGCTGTCTGCTCTCTTCGGAGCTTTCACAACCGAGCGAATAATCAAGTCGCGAAGGTAACACTTCGACATTTTCGATAATTCCGGACGCTAAGAAACATCGGGAATTCTTGATTTTCGTAGGTATTTAGCAGACTCTCACGGTTAAAATAAAAAAAAAAAAAAAAAAAATGGATGAGAGGGCAGCAATTTTCGTCGGATTTAAACTCTGATCTCTGATCCTCGGAATCTTCATGACGGATTAAGTGCTCAGCTGTACGTGCGTACGATTCTTAATGTCGAATCTTCCGAGGTCGAGAGACTCGTTTATCGGTGTACAGTAACTCGACTATAACCCGAGGAGAGTTGAGTTCATGAACGCGTAAAATATGTAATTCACGATAGGAAGAAGGAGGAGCGACGGGGACAAGCACGGCGCCGGTTGAGGTGTATTATTACGAGGGTTATGTGGGCCGATTGTCGTTATAATTGCGAAAGCTCTGCGTTATCGTCGTGCCAAGAAACGCAATGAGCATATATAGGTTATTGCACTTGAAGAAGTTTTCAAATGTCGTGAGTAAGCGGAGGCTCTTTCCGACGCCATTTTCAAGTCTTTCGGACGCCGGTATTACTCCGGTTTTACTAGCTTTCAAATCCGATTGAAAGTCTCCATTGATCAGGCATGAGAGTTATTGAGCGGTAAACGTTAGCTCGAGCCCGGCTCTTAAGGTAACTCCAGTACTGCACGCTTCTCAAATGAGTGCTAAATTTTCAGAACGCTTTTAGACCAAGTTCAGCGTATAGATTAAACTTATTGTTGGTAGCGTTCAAGCACATTTTATTAACGTGAAAAAACATGATAAATGATAGTTTTGCAAAACCATTAACCGATAAATGCAAATTTGTACGATGACACATTTTCACAGGTACTTTTCAAAGGATCGTCTGTATTTTTTAACCAATTTTATTACACCAAGTCTCATTTTGGTTCTCAACTAATCCTCTTCAAATTCATCCCTGCAGAAATTATTAATGAAAAAGTTTTTTCACTCAATGAACAATTAGCTGCAACAGTGAAACGATCGAGTTAAAAAATCAACTACATGGTGGATTCGTAGAGGACGAGTCAACTTTTTAAGGACGGGGATTTATACGTTGAAATCAACCTTTTTTTTATACAAAAATTGTGCATAATATCGATGATTTTTTCGAGTCGAGTGCCCGACCAAACTAGTGGTCGATATTTCGACCAGATCCGTCCTATAAAGGTTAAACAACAAAATGAGACTTGTTGCAATAAAATCGATGAAAAAACGCAGATAATACTTTGAAAAATACCAGTGAAAATGTGTCATCGTGGAAATTTGCATTTATCAGTTGATGGTTTTGCAAAACTATCCTTTTTATTATTTTTACATGTTAATAAGATATCCTCTAATACAAATCCACTAACAATACATTTAATCGGTACGTTAAACTTGGTCCAAAAGCGTTTTGAAAATTTACCACTCGTTCGACTAGCACGCAGTACAGTAGTTACCTAAATCCGGGTCAATTTGAGCCATTAATCGAAATGGTACACCCGGTATAAATGGCGAAAAAGAGAAGAGTTCCTGCAGGGATAATTTAGCGGCCGGCACTTCCTGGCATGTGGGTATTTTGCGTGGGTATCTTCGCAACCGCGTGTCAACTTAGCATGGTAAATGTTGAAAACGTACGTAGATTATATGCCCGCATATACATTAAAGTAACTAAAATATACACGTATACACGAGGAACGAAGTGAGTCTTGGCGATAACCGTGATACGAAGGTGGTGCGCGCGACTACTGAGAATGCCGTGATTACCCAGCGGCCCGGACTGTTCATGGGAATTATTGAAAAATAGGACGATCTAAATGATGTTGAAGTTTGCAGCGTTCGAGTCCAACGAGATGATCTCAAAAAACCCTCCAGTAATTCGAGTAATTCTCCAATTCGTTCCCTGCTGAATTTGCAATTCGTAGTTTTTCAACCTGCGCCAATGATTTCGCGAAATAAACAAATGAGTCAATTACAAATGTCTTTTTTCTTCCATTTCGTTGGACTCCAACGTTGCAAACTTCAGCGTCGTATGATCGGTGGATTATTTTTGGTAAAAGTGATTTAAAAAGGATTTTCAGCTACTATACTTGCTCGTGGCGGGGTGCAGGACTTTGAATTAAATGGGAAATGAAGTATAAAGACGGAGCAGAGACACGTGTCCTCTTCGTGCGTGATGGCTGAAGGAATTTGGAATTTGGACTGGATCGCCAAGATCGGGAAACGTGACTCGGGGATCAAATGTTCTCGTGGACGTTCGTACGGATCCGGGGTGTCGTAAAAATGGCAGAAAGTGACGTCACACTACACGAATTCTACGGGAGCTTCCGGGTGGGAAAATCACACGACTTTGCGAGTTACGACGAGATCAAGGTTTGAAGAATCAGCGATCAGTTGAGGAAAATCCGCCCGCTTGAGCCATCGCGCTTCGCTCATTCGTCCAACTTCGACGACCGATAACTCCTCACGCTTCGGTCCGAGCGACGAATCTCGCCGGAGCTTTCGACTCCAATTTTCATTCCGAATCTCAGTCCGCGTGATTATGAGCGTCAATTATCGGACACCCGGTATACGGTAGCTGTAAGTAATTGCGCGTTTTTGGCACGATCTCGAGGCCTCCACGAACGATCGATAAACCACCACCACCACCACCATCACCACCAACGCGGACAACCCAATTTCCTCGTGGTTCGCGCGTCTCTCTATTCGGCATTCCGCAACTGTGTGCCCCACTCGAAGGTCGGTTCTGGCTACCGTCCTCTGGATTGGTGAACACCGATCAGACGAGCGTAATTATTCAAATGAGTCGAGTCGAGCGCGAGCCTCGAATACATATAACCATGAAATCGACGAGGGTTCACGTCGTACCTGTATATTTATATGCACAACTGTCAGAAAGTTTGAAAATATCGGAATTCTTTGTTTTTCATGTATCGAATATTCTCTGCAGTTTAATGAAACTTTCATCAAAATTTTAAATATCCCATCGCGAGTTATTTCAATACGAGGAATACTCGTTTCACGAAAAAAGAAAAACTCTGATATCGATTAGGTACAGAAATGCAACTAGTAATTAAGGATTATTAAACAACGATTTTTTCATATTCTGACCGTGCTGTACGAGTTCAGTTTTCTTCTTTACGATCTCGTAATTTAGGAAGAAAAGGGAGCGCAGGACTGTAACGAGCTTCGAATTTCCGAGTCTGCACTCTAAGGTTTGTTTTTTATGATCGAATCAAGAAGTTCAGAATTTAACGATATCACACACTTATTTTATTTGTCAGGGTAAATAATTATGCACAATAATCGCTTTCCGAGTACATTAAGAACAGAGAAAAGGGCAATTTGTACAAGAGAATTTGCTCACTCGCACAAACACTCTCTCATTCCTCCACACAAACACACTATTTAGGAGAATCTTCTTGCAAACTATTTCTCGAACTCGATAATCCACGTGTACTCCGGAATCTGGAGGAACTCGATGATAATCATTCGCCAGGAAACGGTCAATGGTTTCGTAATGACTTCGAGAATTATTGGGGCGGCCAGAGCCACGGCGCGAAATTTACAGTATATTCGAGTCTCGCAGCACTTCTCTTCGCATTTTCAAGGATCAGGCAAAAAATATCAAGATTATGAGAGCAACCGCGTACATAGAAAAATAAAGTGGAGGGAAAAAAATGAATAGAACGAAAGAGACGGAAAACGTTAGGCAGAGAGAGCCTTTCTGCAGTAATTGGTCTGCCACGAAGTTGATTCAACATGAAAAGCTGATTGCACAAATGTTGGAGGAATAAAAGTGGCAAGTATCAACGTGAGTACAACTGTTTGACAAACTTCAACAATCAATAATTTCAGAGATTTTAAGGCGAGCAATCCCTTTAGAATTAAAAAAAAATTGATTTTTTTACACATTTCGAAAGTACGATACGAAAGGAAATGATCGTATATAATCAGAAGTCATAGTTTTCACATGTTGGAACTTAACGCAATTATCTCGAAATTACTTATTCAAAAACTGCTTGTGTCGTAGCTCAAAAAGTTATCGACCGATCTGGATGAAATTTTGGGAAGTTATTCTCAGTAATATTATCGGAAGGATATACCTGAATTTCAAAAGGTAGCAAGTAAATAAACCACCTTTTTGGGGTCAAATACATATGTCGAAAATTCCAACTTTAAAGTAAAAAGTTTCCCAACTGTTTAATTTTGCACTTTCTCGTCATTTTTTAGGTACATCCTTCCCCTTAATACATCAGCAAACGAATGACACTTGTTAAATAATTTTCAGATCAACAGAAAAGGAGTGAAAACTGGAGCAGTTTCCGATGTCGCAGACCCTTAATAACGCCGCCATTTAGTTGGTCATCGCAAGCAAAAAATTTTTCTTTTAAACTTGACCGTTATAATGAACTCGTGTTCAAATTTGCGAATGATCAGATTATTATATCCCCTCTAAAAAAAATTCCCGAAAAGGACCTATTTTTGACGCTTCTGAAGGGATTGCTCGCCTCGAGCGCATCAAGTACTCATTATTTTGTGCGAGTACTTAAAAAACGAGCAACACTAAGGGAAAAGTAATTCCGCTCGCAAGTGTGAAAGAGGTGATTCAGAGTCTAAAAATGAAAGCAATTGTAACGTCAATTGGCAAATGTCTGAAGGTTTTAGCCGGGGTCATCCTCATACTGAATACAATGTGAGACTTTTAAAAGTCAAATAAGAATCGAATGTCCGAAAAGTACAGAAAATAATGGAGAAAAGATTGCTTTGACGATAAATAGTCCAGCGGTGTTGGAATAACGGGGACGGGACTGGAAGTATTTCAATCGAAATTCAGTGAAACGTGCAATTTGTTCGACGAGTTCTATGCTCGGTATAAATAACATGAATATACATGCGTAGCGTGAGCGTCTGTGAGTTAATGCGACAAGGATAAATGAATCGCCACGCAGCGGTACGCTTCGCATACGAGTTTGTCAAGTTGTCTTACAACAACGGTTCTCAAAATAAACAAATGTAGAATAAATTGTTGCATGATAAAATACAGCGTTGAATGAGCGATGATATTTAAATTGATATCAATCGAAACGGGTTGAAACGTCCATTTTGTACGACTAGTTAAGCCCGCCGATTTAAATAACTCATAGAAAACAAGCGTCAATTAGACGAGGGCCAATTACTGTGCGGGAGCAACCGGTGTTGCTGGTTGGCAATTGCGTACGTATACGAGTGCTGTGGCGTGGCCGAGAGACGACGAGTAACTCGACGAGGCCGGAGGGAGAGCAGTATGGCAGTAGTGCAAGCGTGCATAGTCCGATTGACGGAAGTGGACACGCTGCAAGTAGGGAGCGAGTGAGATGGAACGCGGTCCAAGAGACTGGCAAAGATCAAGAGAGACGAGGAGAGAGGCGGAGATCGGATGAGGAGGAGGAGGAGGAGGAGAAGGAAAAGAGACAGAAGAAGTGCCGCCTTGGTCGGCTGACGTCACATCCGTTCGGCTCCGAGCGACTGCTCGGCCGGGCATGCTCCCTTTTTCGCGGACGTTGAGCGTGCACGCGTGCTCATACGCACACGTCCACACGTACTGCGCGCTTACACATTCGTATTAAATACCGGCTCGTATGAGGAGCAAATTGAACGTGTATGGGATTAAAAAGGCGAGCAGCATTCTCATTCAGAGCTAGAAGTAGGAGATAAAAACTTAGCAGTTGGATGAAAGTTACTAGAGTGAATCTCTGGCAGCTGTTAAGGCTCGAGGAAAATTTCAACGAGGGGAGAAAAAAAATCAAGAAGGAAGAAGAAAAAGGGAGGAGGCCAAAAAAAAGAACGAGCTCATAATACGAGAAAAGTATGAAAGAACTCTTCCATTAAGGCAATTGCTCTCTAATTAAGTGGGATTTAATTTGATGATCGTGCGCACTTGAGAGCATCGCTCTTGGATTAGCAACGTCAAAGAGATCGATCGGGCACACGCTATTTACACAAGGATTCTCAACGATTCGATTATTTATCAGTTAATAAAGCACTCAAGTGTGAGAACCCTGGAAACGAGACGATGATGAATAAATTCTAGGATCTGCTCTCGAGATCGTGCTGCACGATGTTCCGCGAAAAGGAGCTACCGCGCTTGGAAATTAAGGTGCGCGGAGGAAGCTGAGTTCACGATTGTCTTCTCATTCCTATATACAGGCTTTGCATATATGCGCCCCTGAACTATCGACAGTTCGAGTTTCCTTCTCTGCCCTGGAGTATACCTGAGTGATTGCACCTTCTGCACGGTCAATCATTGAGCCCGCATTTCTACAGTTGAATCTTCTTCGTAAACAGGAAATCCTAGAATTCATCATTGATCTCTGAAATTTGGATGGATCGCGAGGTTCCGGGTTGAAAAGTCCTCAGCCATTTTTCTTTTCGAAGATCGAAGATTCAATACAGAGCCAATCCAGTGCTCGGCAACACGCCCACTGGTGCTACGCACCCAATTCATTGCTCGTCATAACTAATCAATTTATATCTAATTAACGGTCTATCAGATTGTAAAATGGCTCGAGACACTTTCGTCGGAGACTTCGTGAGCTAAAAACTCTTCGAAAGCTGCGAGCGAATTCCAGGTCATGCTGTACAGTTGCAAAGTATTGAAAACGCATGCATAAAAATATGTAATATTATTTTGTTATGGGCTCGATTAAGGGCGGGCTAACGTCAATTCGGTGAAAAAAATATGTTAAGAATTTTGTTTAGACGCTACAGATAATACAAATTTTTTTATTGATTGTGACATTATAATACGATATGTGAAGAAAATTTCCAGAATTTTTAAAACTCGAATATCAATAATTTACTCGATGGTTGCAGAGACACTCTGGAAAAAAGTTGCCCACCGGTGAACAGTGTAAATTGAAATCAACTCGACCGATCCTTTCGAAAGTTGGCACGCTACTTCCTTACACAGCTGACCTGGTATCTGCGAGAGCTTTTTGCAAATTTTTCATGATTATTCATTTTAGAATAACAAAAGGCTCATTTTTTAGGCAAAGTGTCTTCACTTCTAAGTGCTACCAAAAAAGCAAAAAATGGAGAAAAAAAAATTCTTTCGCAGATATCCGGTTGATTGTGTAAGGAGGAATAACCACGCCAAATTTCAAAAGGATCGGTCGAGTAGATTTCGATTTATACGGTTCACCGATGGACAACTTTTTTCTGAAGTGCCTTTGAGGATTTGCTAGCATCGAGTGAGTTATTGATGTTCGGGTTTTAAAAATTCCGGAAATATTATTTTGTAATATCATGTCACTCAATGTCAATCAATAAAATTGATTTGTAGCGTCCAAAAAAATTCTTAAAATTGCAACGCATGGGATGCAGCGAATCTTGGCAGTCACTTATCTCCAATTTTCATGAAGTTTGCAACGTTGGGGTCCAACGAAATGACCTAAAAAAAACTCTCGAATAATTCCAATGAATCTTCAATTTTGTTCCTTGCAGCAGCTAAATTTGCATTTTGTCATTTTTCAACCCACACCAATCATTCGTGAAATAAAAAAATGATGCCTTACAAATCATTTTCTCGTTCGTTTCGTTGGACTCCAACGTTGCAAAAAAACGACACTCAAGTGTCGTCGATTTTCCCCGTCTTTTTCTCTGCCCTGCCAATTATTAGTGTACACGAGAAAAGGGACACCCCGAGTAATCGAGGAGCTTGTGATTAAAGGATCGATGGATCTAATAGTTGTAGCAGAGAGGCGCGGGAAAGCCCACGTTGTGAGTTGAGCTCGTGGTGTGGTCCGTCGATGATGGCCGCGTTCGCTGGTGCATCAGACGAGGACGCTCGCATTTAGCGACTCGTCGATTGCACGCTTCGGTGATCGGTATATACCAGCACCGGCCAGTGCCGATCGATCGTGAGACACGTTGATTGAGGAGGCCCGTAGCACGAGGGATCGCGAGTAAACTTACGAATCATCTTTTATTTCAATGATATCTGAAGATCGAGCTCACAGTGGATTTTGCAGATAAGCATCATTTGGTTCTAGACTGAGGGAGAAACTGGTCGGTCGATGGGGATAAGATCTCGATGCGCGCGTGACGACGAAGTTATGAAGATTGAGAGAGTTGCGCGAGTGAATAATTTTTTGAGAGACTCGTGTACGCTCTGTTGATTGTGTCTGCACTATTTTTCCCTGAATTTAGTAATTGCACTGCCGCATAATTTCATGATTTCGGTCTGCCTCTCGGTGAGATATTCGCGGATGGATCAACACTGCGTCGAGTTGAAGAAGCGGTTGAGCAAATTTAAAGTTTTCTTGCATCCAGCGCTTGATGCGGATTGTACAACGATGGCGTATACGATTCAACTAGTTCGCGACGATATATGAAATATTAATAAAACCGCGTGTTTTGTGCTGGCTCGTATCTCTCGAGCCTATAACCGCTCTACATTGCCCCCCGTTGCCGTGGATCGCTTCGTTCCCATGGCTTATATACTCCGGGTGAGAACCGGCGCGTATAATACGCTGCGTTGCGTTCTCCTATACAGTCCTATATGCTTTTTAATTGGCTGTGTCAAGACAGTGAGCGATCTTATCGAGTGTACGTATATAAATGGGACGACGCGAGAACTCGACGGGGTCTCAAGGACGCACTCTCGAGCGTGTAAATATGGCATACGGCTTGAGATGGAGAAAAAAACGTCGCGGTAATTGGTGAATCGATGATAAGCTTGCAACTCGTCTTCGCTGCCAATCTCATTCGCCTTACTGATGATTGGTTTTTCAATATTCAGTGGATTCTAGATGGATGAGGTTTGCGGAGTTTACAACGAGAGCGTTGGCGGTTCAACGTCTCGGTAAAACGGCGCGGTTTGAATCGAGGCGACGAGAGGTGACGCGGAGGTTCTGGGACGGCTTTACGAATCGTTGCTAGGCTGTGACCAGCAGACTCGGATCAAATTCGTGTCTCCCTGTTGTCCAGAAAGAGCTTGGCGAAGCAGTGAATATCGTAGCTGAGAGCCAAAACGGTGCGATTGCGCAAAGTCCTCAACGGCGTCGAACCGCTGAAATCCGTTTCTTCGAATAATTTTTTATCTTGGATGAACAGTTACGACTTTTACTCTTGATTCCGAAGGTATTTTCTTTTCCTAAAAGTTGATGAGATACTTTAGCCGGTTCACGAGTTACCGCGCTGGCTGAAAGATGCCGACAGTAATCTCAACGTTCCGTTGACTTGACCAGCATCCAAGAGCGTTCCCCCTCACTGGACAGCGATCTTGTCACTCTCTAACAATGCAAAAATGTCGTTTCCTCTCCCAGTGAATATCGGGGACGCTGGTCTAGTGTTTAAGGAGGGTGGATCATGAAATAAAAATAATCAGAATTTTATCAAATTTCGTGATAACATTTTTTGGCATCAACCATACAAATACAATTTTTTTCATATTTTTTTACCACACGGTTATCGCATAATTGAGCGTTAAATCGAAGTCCTTATGCACGAGATGTAAAACTGTATTTATGCAAACTCTACGCTTATACACGACGCTGAAGTTTGCAACGTTGGAGTTGAACGAAATGAACGAAAAAAAATTTATAATTCATTATTTTATTATTTCACGAATTATTGATGCGGCTTAAAAAATTACGAAATGGAAATTCGGCAGGGAACAAAATTGGAGATTTACTGGAATTATTTGAGAGTTTTTTTAGATCATTTCGTTGGACTCCAACGTTGGAAACTTCAGCGTCATGCTTATACACGTGAACTTATAAGTGTTCGATCACTGGAGAGCTATGAGGTAGAAAAATCTAAAAAAATTTATATTGTCTTATATATTTTTAAAGAATACATTTACCAAATTTTATGAAATTCTTATCATTTTAAATTCTCAATATTTTTAACATGGCAACATTGTATCGTCGCGATCCACCCTCCTTAACGGCAGCGGCATCAGGGAGAACGTTCCCGTAAAGGGAATACTGAATTCTGTGGATGTTCGACATGGCTCATGATTTCCGCGTTGGTTCCTTCGATCTTGTCCTCAAATATGACTGCTGATTGTCAAGTTTCGTTCCCGATGCCTTGACGAAAGCGCGTTGATCGGTAAAGTCTGATTCCGAGAGGCTCGCATTGATACTCAGCCAGATCCAATTCCAGCGGTGCCGATTGTTTTTTCCCCTTAATATTTAGCAACGTTTCGTCATCCAGAGACACTTCGAATACGCTGAATCGGAACAGCAGTGTGTGCAAGTTGATTCGTACGTGAAAGTAGCGATTCATCTCCGAGCTATTATTCACATCGAACGCCCCGTACTTTCTATCTTCCGAGTCAAAAGTTGTACGTGGTCCCCTCTCTCGGCCGCCAACCAATTTCTAATCGTGACTTTATATCTCGCTTAATCTCGACTAATTATAGATTGTGTGTAGCTGTCTAATGACGAGGGACTGTATATATACCGGGGGCTCTTTCCGCCTGGTCTCGTTCGTATATAGATATCATAATAGGCCGTTAATAATGCATTCGAAACAAGAGATCGCACCGGCGATATTTTTTATACGTTAAGTCACGGAGAATAAATTATAATGCACGGGTATAAAAGTTTGGCTGTTTTGTGCTTTTTTTTTTTTTTTTTTTTTTATTCATCTTCGCCTTTTCGATTTCGACTCTGCTGGTGCAACGAGGATGTGGATGCAAAAGGATCTTTCGTGTGTGTACGTGTGTGGGTGTTTTTTCTCATTCTTTTTCGTACACGCCCGCCAACCCGAAGTAGAGATACCTTATATAGCAAGAATTCTCTGGCAGGCGAGGCACCTACATCTTCCGGATACCCCTTGGGAGAAAGTGGATGTATAAACGGCGATCAAGGAGGCACGATCTTCCCTCTCGACTCTGTGGTCAGCTACCTCCTTCCTTTAATTCTCTTGCCGTCTCTCTTTCTTCTGCCGCCCCCTCCCCCCTATTTTCGTTAATCTCTATCTTTCAGGCTACAGAAGAACTTTATAACGCGCTGATCAAGCGATAAATACCTTCGCTTCGCACTTTACGTTTCGCCTGGCGCGGTAATATCGCGGTTATCGGAACATCGGCTGTAATATTTCGGGCTCCGAGCATTTGTCCGAGTTGTGTACAATTTCATGGTTTCACGAATCAAGAGACTCGGTAGAGTTTTGGAACAAGCACATTGACAGCTCTGTCGTCTGCTGGCTCGAGCCGCGCCGAGCCAACATTATATCGATGAACAAAACGCTTCGCATAGTGATGGGGGGAATAATAAAAACATCGTGTTATTTCGATTAATAACGAAGCTAAAGTGTTTGGTGTTTCAAAAATTGATGTTATAACCTCATCAGCATTTAGTAAACAACACACCATGGGTCGATATTATCACGGAAATGTATATAGTTACATATACTTGTATTATTTCCACCAGATTTTCACTAAATAAAAAACGAATAAACATCAAAAATGTGTGCGAAAAATGCAACATTTTTTGATGATATTAAAAAATAGATAATTCATCTCTTCAACGGGTTGAGCTACAGAGTTCCAAGAGGTCGCAATCGAAAGAAAAACTATATACGTCAACTTACAGTATCCCCTGAAATACTGTAATTAAGGAGGTTGAGGCCGTACAGTCATTTTTATTATCCAAAAGTTATGACCTGTACCTTTCAAAAGTTGGGCCAGCAGTTTACAGTTTGGCGATGTTGCATACACTTCAAAGAAGAATCGGGGAAAAAAAAGACGAAAAATTGGTGAAAGCTCAGTCGAAAACACGGACGGTGACGATCCTAGCCTTAAAAAACTGCACGGGAAACAGATTATTATTATTAATATAATCTCAGCAAATCTCCTAATAAATCTGATAAAAATAGACACTATTCAGCAAGCTTTGCTCATGTTGTCCAAAAAATTTAATATTTTTAGCATCACTTTTAACGGAGATATCACTGAACGTGTCTCGACTTCCATAACGTTATTTGGCCCAAATTGTTATTGATTTTTCTCAGCAACGACGCTCCTAAACTGTCTGAAAATTCAACTGATTTTTTTACACTTCACTTTATAAGATGCAATTGGTTTAAAAGCGACGACATCATTTTCTTTCTAATGCCTCAGCTTCCTTAATGAATTATTAAAGAAACAAATTTTGTAAATTTTCGAAAAGAATTGGAAACGCTATCGCTCCGGTGAAGACTCTCTAGCAGCGACTCGTCATAACATAATTTACTTGTCTCAGAGTCGCTGCCGCGACTCTTGATCATCATGAATTTCGAACAGCACAACAGTGTCGAGGCTATGAAAATTGATGTATGACAAAACTTACCTATTTTTCCGTTAGGGCTGTAGGGATCGTAGCTTCCCGAGGACATGGGACTTGCGTAACCGTTGTTGTTCGGGGGTTGTTGTTGTTGTTGTTGTTGAGGTTGCACTTGAGGTTGGCTAATCGGAGTCGAATGAGCCATCGGAGGCTGTTGTTGTTGTTGTTGTTGTTGTTGCTGCTGCATTTGTAACGTTTGCACTTGGGTTTGGGAGGCTGATTGTTGGGGGGGCTGTTGTTGCGATTGTTGTTGCGATTGTGACTGTTGCTGTTGCTGTTGTTGTTGTTGTTGCTGCTGCTGCTGTTGCTGCTGCTGAGCATTGGACAATTGTTGCTGTGGGGTCGTATAAATGAGGTGTTGAGTCGGGAGCGGGCCTTGCGGTGAGCTCGGGCTATTTGGTGCCAGCCAATCATCGGGCCTCGGACGTTTATTGCTGCTAGCTATGCCAGCGAAGAGGCCACTTCCCGGTCCGACTGGTCCCGTAACCGCTGACGCGGAAGTTGTAGCTCTGTGCTGTCCTTCTGGTGTCTCGGCCTTAATCAACGCGACCGCCGGACCGCCTCCGAGCGTGGGACCTTCCGACGTGTCCATATTGGATGGTGGACTCATCCTGGATGAGGGTGCCAGAGCAAGTCCTGTAAGGGTTCCACCGCCTCCGCCACCGCCACCGCCGCCGATGTCACTCGCCGTCGTCGTCGTCGTCGTCCCGGGAACACCGCCCCGCGACGCCTCATTGTAACGCACCGTAACGTTGTTGCTCACCAAACTCGTCACCGTGACACGTGTTCTACCGACTTTAATGGAAACTGTCGAGGGTGAAGCACCACTTGCAGCTCCGCGCATATTGTCGAGGATGACGTTGTCACCGGCGGGCACAGTCTCATGTACCCGATCTACTACGCACATTCAAGAGCTCAGTGTACGGCTGCTTTTTATTCATTCACGAATCGCCCTACGTTCCAGGACAGCTCGTGTTTCGACCTCGCCTCTTAGGACAGATTTATTAGCAAACGAGACGATCAACGCCAACTGGTGCACTAAGCGAGTGTGTAAAAATCCGATCCAGACGACTGACCATTGATACGGAATTGTTCCACCAACCTAGGAAGTCCTTCGGTGCTTCCTATTATGATCTTCGTTGCAGAGGAATGCCGATGGAAAGCCGAGATCTCTGAGATTGCCGACCGTTTATAATCTTTCTTCCTTTCTTTTCTACCACGCCTTTATTCGTTTTATCCAAAATTATAGGCCTCCTGGAAAAGAAGAGCGATCGTCGCAAATTCCTTCGATAAGGATGTCCTACTCGTTGACTCTGATTCCGGAGATAGATCGTTATAATCGTAGTACACCGTTAGCGATCGAGCCACGGCTTTTTCCATCATGTGCCCTCAGACTTTCGTTCGTTTTCGTCCTTACCAGCGTCCCGATAGTTTTTCCAATGCCACTCTTCTTTCTTGTTGTTATTCGTTAATTCCTCTTTCTTTATACGAACGAGCGAAAACAGGACGAGGAAACCTGATTCGAGAGCTGCACCGATGACACTTGCACAAGGTTATTCCTATTTTCACTTTCTCTTTTTCTGCTTTTTTTTTTTTTTTTATCACTCGTTACATATATTATCTATACGAATTGTACACAAATCAAACTTTATTTATCTGATTTATTCGAAAAGTGAATTCGATTACTGCAAACATCCATGGAGGCACAGTCTCCGTACCTGATTCTTGTACTATTATTTCAAAAAAAGCTCCACGTTCCCGTTCTCTTTATCTCTGGTTAGTCCCTTCCACGTTTTTTTTTCTATCTTCCCCTTTCACGTCCGCGTACGAAGAAAGAGGCAAACACACGCACTCACGCACACACGCACACGGCAACACTAGCTCGCTCCTTCCAAAGCCTTGAATCTTAATCCACGAAAAATAAAGTCTTCACCGTCTCTCTTTGATAAGATGAAGTCTCTCTTATTGTTTGTCTTTGCACTGGAGGTTTGTTGGTTCGCACTTTGTAAATTTTTAAATCTCTTATTTTTTTTTCCACTTTTTACGTTAACACGCTACTTTTTATGATTATTATAATTATAACGATTATTACGACTGTGACGATTATTACGATTAGTACGGTTATTAATATTGTTATTATGTTTACTTGTCAAATTATTTATATTCCCATGGGCCATCGCATTTTCACGTGGGCATTGAGACGCTGCCCTGCATCCTGCTCATCTGCGATGGTATTTCTGCTGTCCTGAGGTATCTGCAACATTGACAAAAAAGAAGAAACGAGACGTTAGACACTTGGAACGACGAACGTGACTTTTTAATAGGAAAAACAACGCGCTAACATTGCATATTGTTTCATCTTCCGTAAAGCTTGAAATTTGAAGAAATATGAGTAAGAGGTTGGCCAAGCGACCTAACATACGACAGTATCCGTCAACACAAGCTAATACACTGTATGAAAATAGTATTAAGTATAGAGAGATCCCGCCGGGTACCTGGTACCGTGACGCAGTTGCCGAAACTGCCGGACTCAAGGCCCCCTCTTGAGGCGGGAGAGTGGGTCCGCGGGCCCCGAGAATTCGGTGACGGAGGAGGCAGCCACGAGAGAGAGAGAGAGAAGGAGAAAGACGGATGTGAAGAGATAAAGGAAGACGAAGAGTGAAACGCGCCACGAGGAGGCCAGTCTGCAGGGAAGCGACGGAGGGAAAGAGGAACACGCGCGCGCGTTCATGCCCCGCCAGACTTTCTACGCAGTCGAGAGGGACGAGAACGAGACTCGAGCGCGAGTGGCCCAAAAAAATGAGCGTAACGCTCCTCGTTCAAGTCCTCCTGTCAGCTCTCGAAACTCTTGTTTACGCCGCGGACCCACCTGGAGAGAGAGAGAGAGAGAGCAAGAGGAAAAGAAACAGAAAGAGAGAGAGAGGGAGCTCCGAAGAAAATTTTCACGGAGCCTGGGAGAGCCGCCTCGCAATCCGGGACCTCGTTTCTGGCTCCGCGTGTCAAAAAAATATTCAAGCCTTGTTTATTGCTAGCGTTGTCACGCTACGAAATGTATCGCATTGCAAAAATATCGCCACGATGTTTTTACACTGTTGCGGTGTGTACTGCTGTTTGCAAAAACATTATCAGAGTCGGGGCGAGCATTAACCAATTTGTTCTTCGTCATGGACCACAAACGACGTTCTTTTGGACGAGGCTCGAGGTACGGATAAGCTGCTGTGCGTTAAACCGGTGAGCAAACTTTCCCAATGAAGTTCGGTATCCGCCCTGGTGGACCGAGCATTCGAGACGGTTTTGCGTCGTCATTTAGCTCACGCGCGGAAAATAAAAGGGTCGATGATGTCGCGTCAAATGAGGAATTCCTCAAGTCAAAGTCACTACAAGCACAACTCACTTAGTCCAACTTTCGGAAGGTTAAAACGCGGGGGAAACGATAGCGATGAAAAAATGAGAGGAAACGGTCAGGATAGGCAACCTTGTGGCGCAAAGTGTGAAAGAGGCTCTCATGTAAGTCTCACGGACGGAGAGTCCAAACGGGAATTTAAGGTATATAAATGGAAGGGAAAGCACGCGGCAGACTGTGGACTCGAGAGGTAAATTCTCATCACGAATGCGTCTCGTGAGTGTCGGCGTTTCGCCTGTCGACGTCGCGTCCGGTTCCTGACACCTTAACCACTGTAGCACCTAACGCACGCCCCAGAAGCACCAATGCCACGACGAAGCTCAGTGCCCTAGCCCGATCTTCTTTCTCTTTTTGCAGCTCACTTCCCGTCGATGTGACTAAAGTCAGCCAGCTCCTGTTCGATCCCACTCAATTTCTATCTCACGTTCCTTGTCGCCAGGCTAACTCAATGACGCAACGGTGAAGTAAGCTCGGCAATCGGTATTAAAAAAATCTACAAAGATACTCTCGGTAATCATTGTTCCGTGACGAAAATACATAAAAACTGCGAATCGATGTGCCGAAACGAGATTGTTTTGCCAAATAAATATTTGCTGGGTACAACGAAAGATAAAAATACGAATGAATTTTGAATCGCTCCGGCGATTCGTACGACGCCGCGATATTGCCAAGTTTCGACGCTTTATTTCGCTTCGTAAAACGCCAACATTCTACTCCGCAGCTATGATACTATTGACAATAACAAAAACGATCGATTGCAATTTAAATCTTCCTACGTCAACTCCACTGTTTCGAAGAGCCCTCCGGTTTGTTGTATCTCGAAATAACTGTCCTAGATGCGCTGCTCGTAATATCATGCTCCATAAAATATTCGCATCAGGATGATGGTTTTGACACCCAGTTGATCCGGTAATGAATTCACAACAATCCTCAAACGCTCTGCTCTTCGATACACAAGCCCGAAATACAGGGTCAAAGCAGTGTTCCAGATCCATCTGCAGCTGACGCACTGGCATTTTCCCAGCCTCGAGAAATTCGTCTATCCAACGTATCATCTATTATCGTGTTGGATTGCATTACAAGGACTGGGCGGGCAATTGCACAATGCTGTTGTCAACGAACCGATGTTTACACAACTTTCTATGTTAATTCTGGCAACAGAGTAGTTCGAATCGAAGATAGAATGTTATGAAAGCTGGGGGGATAAGGTTTGCGAGTGTGCGTGGGCGAAAGGATATTTATGATGACCGCAGTGCGCTCATTAGAGCGTAGCCAGACTATCGATCCATCCCTTTCACTTGGTTCATCCCTTACTTCCTCTCCCTCCCTCCGCTCACCGTCCACCCTCCCACTCCCTCAGGACACTCGAAGGCTTGGTCTACGAGCTCACTTTTAACTGATTTGCGAGGCTCGCAAAGCTGACTGAGGGCATATGTCTTCTGGTCGTCGACTGGTCGATGCCGTTTTCATTTCCGCAATGGTGAGCGTACGAGAAGCCTAACCTCCGACACTCCATAACCCTGACCCACCCCACAACGTGTACAATCTGCTTCCGTGTACACACGGAAGACTTGCCGGCACGGCCTCCGACGCTCGCTCACTCGCGCTCTTTTACCCTCGCTCGTCCTCGCAACTCTAACTTTATGAGAAGAGTCACACCCCGACAAGCAGTTTGATACTGCTCCGCTGAATCGTGGACACGTCGGTTCGTCTCTGGGTCAACGATCTGCGTTCATTAACTGTCGACGATTCTCATTTTGTTTCTTCCACTTTGCAAAGGACGTGGACAAATTATCACGATGAACGAGTTTCTGGGGGTTTACGTTGAACTCCAGGCCACTCGGTCGTTTGCATATTTCCGGTTGGAGGAAACGTCACCTTCAGAAATTTTATCGTCTCGAGTCATTGGTACGGATGGGGAAGAGCGCACGGGCATGGATTCATTCGCCCGATAAGAAACGCTTCGTTGTATAGTAACTGTCTATAAATCCGTATGTACAGTCCAGTGAACGCGATGCGGAATGCTGGCAGAGCTGCGCGCCAGAGTTTCGCTCACATTGCAGAAATGGCACGAGTAGTCTTCTCGCGTACTTTTCTCTTTTCCGGTTGGCTTGTTCCGCGGTTACGAGTCGCCTTGCACTTGCCTAGTTCAATCACGCGACGCGCACAACAATAACATTATGACGCATACGATTGACCCAGATGCGGGCAAAGAACAATCCGCAATGTCCAGCAAACAGAGAATCCGAATTCAGATGTTCCGTCGATAGCACTGCCATCGAAACAAAGTTGGATAACCGAGGCCGGTGTTGCTCTGGTTCCATTTGTTTGACACGCTGAACGGATGATCCCTCAGCGAAAATATTGTTGGAGTTCCTCATGGTTAGCCGCTGCGCAGGTAAACTCGGTAATTGTATTTAGGGAAACTCCGCGCGGTTTTCCCTCGAATCCTTTTCCCACGGACGAAAGCAGCGGCTGAGCGGTCCAAGTTGAGCTAGACGACAAAATTGGCAGATTATGCGATTCCCATGTTTTGTGCCTCAGGCAATGTCTCTTGTTGCAATTTAGACCAATTTCACGAAATTTTCGCGGGATGAGTTAAATATTTAGTTTCATGGTCCACGTAGATCGAATTAGTTCTGCACAAATGATCTGTAACGTCGTGTCACGTTTAAGTGTTCGTTAATGCAATCAACGCAATGATGTGGAACAGTAAATCTATCAACGTCTTTCGTTAATTTTATGAACGAGTATGCGTCGGACTATTTATCCAGCAAGTACACTGAGTGAGAACGTCCGTAATAAAACATCGATCATGAAAAACGGTTCTGTAATGAGGAGCGTCTTCGAGTTTATTGCCGATCGGCTGAGTCTTCTTAATCATATTTTTTTCACTTCACTAGTGGCAGACTTCAATCGAGCCAAGTATGTTGGTGTGAGGGAGCCACTGAAGTGGAAATTAAACGCATATGTTAGTTTACTTATCGTGGCCTGCAAAGACTTCATCCCCTTATCATCATGCTTCGCCCATTTTTCACGCGGTAACGAACCTCCACATTTCTCGATATTCTTCTACATGGCTCGCACGTCCGTAGTCGAGAAAAGGGAGCCGGCGTTCGTCCATTTTGCATGAATTAATGAGTTAATGAGCCATGAATTTCAAGATCAGATCCAACCACTTGATCGAGTCGATCGTGCTATTAATAAACTTCAACAGTGTTGTTTTTGCAAGGGTAGTGAGCACGCCGTATCGCTCACTTTCGAATAAGTAGAAAAAACATCTTTGTAGCCCTCCCACGATATAAGGTTTATAGCAGTGAACGATTATTCACTTGTGAGCTTTCCAAGGCTATGGAACGACCGTTCCCTCTGCTGCGGACCTTCAGAAGTGAAATTTTTCCGCACCGTTCGTTCGATGAAAAAAAAATAAAAACATCAGCCCACGTTAAAGAATGGCGAAAACGAACCGAAATTTTTTCATACTCTTTGGACGGACGGTCTGGATAAATGACCGGTTCGGAATTTTCAGCTACATCCCCGGGCTTATGGGAGTGATCCTTCCCTTAATGAAGGCGCCGAGTGATTTATACATTTGTCCAGAAGCGTTAACTCCGCAAATACGTATTAACGATGTTGGCTAATTGGATGCACGAACTTTGCCGGGAAGTGTTGTATCGAGTGAGACAACAGTTTGCCAAGCAGATGAAATTATATTGAAAAGCAGTCAGTAAAGTTGATTGAACAACAACGACTATTTGTTTCTGTGTCGTCCTCGAATTCATACGCATTCATGAAGAAGCTACGATCACGTGAAATTAACAATGTCTAAATGCTGTTATCTCACATTCCACGATGACTCAAACGGCAGCCAATAAGAGCATGGATATTTAGTCGAAGATGCATTAAAATTTATCCCCCAGATTCATAAGACATGACGATAGAAGCCGCGATGACGAAAAGTTGGGATTCATTTGATGGGAGTTTCGTGAATGCGAGAGCCAGCCTTTCAGCAGCAGCGCATCGTGTAAGGGTGCACGCATATACACATAGCAAAGATATCCGCGTGGAGAGAGTCGTTTCGCGGGTGGGACCCAGACAGGATCAATACGACCGTGGCCGTTGCCGAGTAATCTCGCGAAGAGGCGCCAACCTCATACCGCGAGATAAGCAGAACCGCCCCAGCGAGAGCTCACCAATACCAAAGTGGGCGATACACATTGCCGATGTAACAGGAGCTCTTTCATGTGCTACCTTCTGAATCTATAAAGGGAGGATCGAGGAGGGATGTTGCGTGTTGTTATTGAATACCCCTACCGCGGGAGCGGCCACCAACCCACCGCGTAGTAGTTGTATCCGAGTGAAAGCTTGAGGACGGACCACGCGGGTAGCACACCCGGGGGAAAGCCCTAGGAGTCTGTTGGTGCATTCGCTGGCACCCCTCTCCGAAGCAATAGCGCGGCATCGAGGCCAGTAGCATTGATGCTGGCAGCCTGGTGGTTTGCAGCATCAAAAGGGGGGACCAGCGTAGCGTCAGCGCACCACGGAGCTCGGCGAAGCCTTGGCGCGCATCAGCAAACGCCGCCAGAGGCCGCCAACCGGAGGGAGAGGTCCTGGCTCCCCGTCTGATGCTCCTCATCTATATACATATGAAAACAGAGGAGAAAACACCAAGGCGCGTTCATCCCAGGGCCAGGGTCTTGTCCCTGCACCAACGTCGCCCATCAGCTTGGCGGGAGAGGATTACGAGCAGGAGTGTGCGCATCGTAGACTACCACAGATGGAGAGAGAGAGAGAGAGAAAGAAAGAGCAAGAGGGCATCTAGGTCAATGCCTGCCCTCGCCCCCGGGGTTCGCATCCAGGCTCCGGAGCAGCTCTCAACGAACGAAATTCGAGGGACTCGGTTGATGGTGGAGCTCGTATCGGCTGAACACCCTCTGCGGTGACGTAACGATACAAGGTGCGAAGGGCTCAAATTATGGCATCTTTGATGCTGGGGCTTAACCTTCGTTCTGGAAAGCATCGGAAAATTTTCATCGAATTCAATTATATAAATGTGACGTAATCTTCAAATCTACTTATACGTCACAGTTTTGTGGAATCTTCCCAGGATGGTAATCTGGTGATTTTTTTTTCATCAAAACCACCAAGGCACGAGGCTCTCGCTTGTTTTGGCTAATCGTGTTATAAGGGAGTCCCAGTATTTACTTGAACGTTTGATTATTATGAATCTTTCTATCCGGGGGTGCGGTGACCGAGTTTACGACGCTATGCCAGGACTCCCTTTCCACTAGTAACTGGGCCATCAAATCGATTCTCCACCAACGCCACTATTACTAAGACTTTTTCATTTGTCCCTGTCTTGTCCACGAGGTCGTACCACTTAGAGAACATTCGGGATCAGACCAGCACAGTGGTGGAAGAACTAATAACTAAAAAATTGTTTCGAATCGGGGCTCCAGCTTGAAACGGCTTCAATTTTTCCTTCAATGCATCTCACGAATCAGTAATCGTACAATATGCAATATATTATGGTGAGGATGAACCTTCAACACTATGAAAAAATTACGACGCTCAAGTTTGCAACGTCCAACGAAATGAACGAAAAAAACATTTGTAATTCACCAATTTTTTACGCAACGAAGTATCAGTGCAGATTGAAAAACTACGAATTGCGAATTCGACAAGAAATTAAATTGGAGAATTACTCGAATTATTTGAGGTTTTTTTTTAATCATTTCGTTGGACTCCAACGTTGCAAACTTCAGCGTCATAAAAAATTGGAATGACACAACATCTGAAGATTGATATTCCGAATGTAAGGGCATGAAATCGTTGAGCAATACTTGAGTGCAAAACATCTTTGGCTCAGTATACGGAGTCGTTGAACATGCGATATAGTTGAGTAAGTTTAGATCATCTTTTGACCGATGTGTTAATACAAAATGAAAAAGTTAATAAGGAGTCGAGCAGGAAACCGAATGAGATAAACTTGTTTGCCACGCGTCGAATGGATCTGGATGTAAAATTCATAAATCCTCGGTAATAAACTCGATCCTGCACGTGGAGAATCAAACGAGAGGGAATAATTGAACGAAAGCGTCAAAAAGATGAAAAATGTAGAAACTGCCCATTGAAGGAAGACGTAAGGCTTGCGCGAACTGTTTTTAAATTAAAGTGCAAGATAAATGTAAAAGGACACACAAAAAAACGCATTCATTGTTCAAAGACGAATTGAATATCGTATACGATTTTTTTTCCTTTCTGTCAATGAGTTTTCTGGAAATTAGCAAAAAGATACACGTCATCCCCGAAATTCCAAAGATCGAACACTTGACCCGTTGAGTTTACACTAATATTCAACATGACAGCTTTCACTGATGCCTACTATTATTGTTTATTTTCATTGATAAGGAGTAATTAACATTAATGCAAAAATACATGTCGTAATAATATCAAAATCACAATAGAAACATATCAATATTTTTAATTATTCATCAGTCATTTATTTTCAATGAAGAGAGGTGAGAAATTCCAGTGTTCGTTCAACGCAAAGTGTTGGGAAACTTGTCCCTACAAATGAACACTCTCAAATTTGATGCGTTTTTAATTACTACACAATTAAATAGTGCTTAAACTTGAAGATTGGACAATTTTATTCTTATATTAATTGAAACTCTTCGTTAATCGTAATTTTTTGACTGATAACAAACCGCCTGATCGGAAACATGCGAAGCCGCGGTTCTATTTTTGCGATTTACCGAAAAACGAGCTCGTTGAGCGTTTGATTTTTTTTACGCGCAGTGTCAATTGCACTCCGCCAGGGTACAACAGCAAAGCTGTTGTGAACATTTGAGAAACGTCAGAAGAAAATAAATACTTTAGCTTGCTATTAAACGAGATTATTAGTTTTTAATAATTTTGTTCATTAAATGGCGGGTGTTTCGCAAATGGACGATCACCCTAGCACAGTTTTACTTTGTTCCACGAGTCGAATAGTCTACCAATGGCCGACGACTTCAAGTTCACAAGTGCGAGGGAAATTCGATCAATCTTGAGTGCGTATACGACTCGGCGTCAAGACGCTGTCGCGTCTCCAGATGAATGAGGACCCGTGACAGTTGAAGTCATAGTTGTATAAACAGAAGCTCAAAGTTGATTGCGTCAAGTCGTTCCTGTAACATCCGCACTTCTCTAACTAGAGGCCCCCCCTTCGAGGGAGTAATTCAGTACATTGTTAACCCTCCGTGCGCAGCTTATAGGTTGTTACGCGCCAAGTACCTCCACTCGGTAATGTAACTTCTCAAGTTAGAGCCGCGATTATGAACCCAAAGGGTTTCATCACAGTTACAAGCACGTGTCACGTCGAGTATTTCATGGCATTCTAGAAAATTGAGATCCGCGAAGACACCAGCAGAGAACTTGTGATGTCCAAAGGGCGATGCGTGTCGAAGAGCAACAGTTGGAAACATATCAGTAGCTGAAAGTTCCGATTAAATGACAACTGAAAATGACGTCCTGACGATTTCCACAATCGGCTCACGTGGCTCCATGTCGAATTCCAGGGATCTCAAGGGTGCAGGGAAAGTGGAGATTGTCGGGCAACGGGACTCTCGAGTTGGCAGGAGCTTACGAATCGATTGTGTTCTTTCGTTTCCGTACAGTTGTCCGCACAGTACACGCCTTTCTCGTCGCCGTACAATACGAGCATGGATACGCGCGTGTGTGTGTGTGTGGGAAATCGTAACGCAGGGAGTAGTGAGTTGGTGGATAGCGAGTCGCGCACATGTGGGCGATGCGGTAGTGCAAGCACGACGCAGCCGGGGGTGCATGCGCGTTGCAACTGGGGCACAAAGAGAGAGAGAGAGAGAGAGAGAGAAGAGCGAAGCGACGAGCGGCCTGTTGGGTGCACGTCCTTCTCACAAGAATATCCAAGTGTGTATCCGAGTGTGTGCGCGTTCGTGGGTAACTCGGGGCCTACGACACGGACACGCGTACACACGAATATGTAGAATTTTATGCAGTAGGTAGACAAACGTGAGCGTATGTGAGAGACGTCGATGGCCGTAAAGCAGCCGAGGGTGCAGATCGTTTGAAAGGCGCTTTGGAGCACACTCGCCCACGCGCATAGACACATTCTCACAAGGCATATAGACACAGTTGGATGAGTTGAAGTAGCAAGGGAGAGCGACAGGAGGGCTGGCTTATTCGTTGGTGTGTGCGAGCCCGGCTGGCTAGTCACGATAGAGCCGAAGGGGTGGCTACCCTCATCCCCTGTCAATGCACCAAGCACGAGCCCGTCGTTCTCGACGCTCGCGACCCAATTCATGGTACAAGGCTATACCGCACGAGCGAGCGGCCCGATTATACAGAGAGCGTCGTACATGGGCGATGTATATTTTTCTGACGTTCTTTATACACGCGTCGCGTTGTGGTGCGCCTCAAGTTATTTCATGTATTTCATACGTAAATACGATGCTAGTCAAAACGAGGTTTTTATTCGGTGTATCCGTGGCTAAAATCAGTAATTTATTATCGAGGAGAGAGAAAAATACGGTTGGGAATATAGCCGAGTTTCTTTTAGTGCGACACGATTTTTCCGTCGTGCTATAAAATTGCTTTTTTCCCTTCCCCGCGCCCGATCAGAGGTCGATGAGTCTCTATTTATACATTTGAGGAAACGAAGAGCAACGATTTTTTTTCCCTCCCGAGTGAGTAATCGACGAGCGGGTATGAGCCGCGGTGTAAGATTATTTCGGTGTCTGGGGACCGTGCCCAAAGTTCGTACGCCTCGCACACAGCCCCTCATACTTTTCGATATACAGTTATAACCCTCGTCGTAACAACGACAACAACAACAATAATAATAATAATAACAACACGGTGAACCCGTATATATTCGCATTTTATGATTAATGCAAGCGTTAAGCGCGAATATCTGAACGGGAGCCAAGATATTTTGTTCGTTGGTGTGTGCTGCTGCTGTTTACGAGGGATGCGAAGAGCAAGCGAGAGAGAGAGAGAGAGAGAGAGAGAGAGAGAGAGAGAGAGAGAGAGAAGAATAAAAAAGCGTGGAGGGAACGCTGAGCGAAAAAGCGCGTACGGAAAATATATGAAAGGTGATGTCCATGAAAAGCGTCCGCTGCGTAGCGTCGAGACGCCACGACAGCGTTAATGTGAATTCGCATGTGCTTTCGTCAGCGTATGTGGGTATCCGCGGAGCGTCGAGGCGGGGGGGCGGGGGGGGGGGGGGAGAGGGGGATTTGCGAGAGCATCCATTTTCCGCGGATGACGATGGCAAATGCAGCGAATTCAGTTCGCGGCTGAGCCCGGGCTTATAAGCGTTAAATCACTCGAGAGCCACATAAACATGCCAGAAATATCTACATCGTCGAGATAAGCGAGTAGCAAAGAGAGATTGAGATAGAAAAGAGCGGTACAAAGAAGAGAGAAGGAAAATGAGACGGAGGCATGTGAACGTGTGGGAGGGAGTTTCCGTCCAAGTTTTAAGTTTCCTGCGACGAAATCTTCAGGGGAGGAGGAAGATACCGAGTAGGCTCGCAGGCTCGAAATCGGGAAAATAAATGGAGGGACGAATTAGACGGGATTGAAAGTGAATTTGAGGAAGCCGGAGATGGGAAAAATGCGAGAGATGCGGCCACTTTTGTGGACTTGCGCGAAGAAAAGAAGGAGAAAAATAAAAGAACTGAAGAAAACGACTTTGAGGCCGTGCGGTTGATCATCGGCGTTGAAAAACTGCCGGCGTCGTTTTCCCCACGCGCGCGCGCGCTTTAAAAATAATACATTTGAAAAATCCTGGCACCGAGCAAAAACACTCAGCACACCTTTGGCCCTCTCCTCGGATTCCACTCGTCGTTATATTTTCTTTTTTTTACGAGCATTGAGCTCGCGGTGTTTCGAGGAGTAGAAAATTTCTTCTCGAGATAAGAATCACGAGGATGAATCGACGTTCTGGTAACGAAAGTTGATGGAATGTTTGGATGTTTGTCAACGAAAGGATTTTCTCGTTGACACGCTCAACGAGAGATAGCTCGGTTGACGGGAGCAAATGGAAGACAGAACGAAAAACGGAGGCATTTTTCTTCCACGTCCGAACGCAAAATATCTCTGGTTTTCAAGGTCGTCCATAAATAAAACTGTTTCTTCTATTCCTCGCGGCGTTATCTTGCTCTCTTACTTCTTCGCTAACGGAATCAGCGACGAAACTCGTGTTCTCCAAGACTCCCTTTTAGTCCGGCACTCTCTCGCTCTCTCCCTCCTCTTTTTCTCTCTTACTCTTTCTTTCAGCCTTGTGCTTTCATCCTCTCGACAAGATGAAGACGAGACAAGAGCAATGGACGTCGTCAGCACGACCAAGGCTCGCAGCTGTACATGGAACTTCACGAGAAAAAGAGAAATAAAAAGTAAGAGAGAGAGAGAGAGAGGGAGTGAATTGAGAAGAATATACTTTTAATTCGTACAAAAGGCAACACGCCGACAGTAAAAGAAGATAAATCTGAGTAATATGTTGCCTTCGCACTACTCACCTGCTAAGGAGTACGATATTTTTCACTCAACGTCTCATCCAACCTTTCGCAAGTGAATCGTGGATTTTAGTTTATCATTGAAAAACAACGGGGATATGCTCCGTTCAGTGTGAAATGATCGTTTTTATAATAAACTTTATTTTCTGCCTTTTCCAAACTTCCCCCACCAACTCGTACTTCAAAAATGTCTCTACTTTTTCCAAGTGATTGTTGAAGACCTCGCACGGAGAGAAAAAAATATTAAGAATTACTATGCTGCCATGGTATTCGGGTTCTATATCACCCATTTTCAAGGTTTTTACCAAAAACATTGTAATTTCCAAGTCAATTCTGAATGAAAATTTTTAAATTGCGTATTTTTTCCTAACATAGTTCACCAAGGAAACGTTGTAAAATTTATGTTGATTCGATGATGAACTGTCAAGTAAAATTATTATTCCGTTTTTTTTTACTTTATTACTGTTTTCACAATTGAAATTTACAGTTGAACATATGGTAAAATTTGAGGAGCTCGAACACAAAAGCATCGATCATACGCCAAAGTGTTTAGAAATTTACTATGGCAAATAACAGAATTTCATTCGCGATTGTACGATAATATACCGGTATACGTGTGTACCGATGTATTTATTTTGACATCACTCATCAATTTTCATCGAGTCGCTCCACAAAAAATTACTATGTACGTTCCTAAGAATTAATAAATATTATAGAAGCCTACTTCTATGGCACCATAGTAGTTTTTAGTGAAATTTTTGTCCCCGCGGGGAGAGCTCCACGGGGCGTCGTTTTTATTGCTGAGGGACGATCAACGGGATGCTTGAAAAGCTGCATTGAAATATATTCTCGACACTCGACGGACGCGATACGGATGTCCGCGGATGAGTGAGTATACATCTAAATTGAATGTGAAATTCGGACATAATTGTTCGAGGCGTAGTTGAGATATGAGTATTCGAATTTCGGGAGGGAAAAAGCTCGTACGGTCGACCGACAAATTCAACGGGTCGTCTCGCCTCTCGCTCGATCCCCTCGAAATAGCACGTAACGCGAACATATTTAGCCCGTGCATCGCCGCTGCGTTCACTCATACAGCCTCGTCGCGATCGCTGCGAGACGAGTCGAGCTCTCCGGGATAACGGGGGAGACGAAAGAGTTTTCGCTTTCTCTATTTCTCTCGCTCTCTGCCGCGCAAGTTCAGCCTCTCTCTCTCTCTCTCTCTCTCTCTCAATCTGTCTTCCTCTCTTTCAGTGGGTAATACGTACACGATACGTATGGAACGGAATGAACAGCTCGACGTTGGCACAAATAAACTGCCGCTTGCATCCTCCGCGTGCAGTGTTAAGCAGAGCTTCACAAGGAGAAACACAGCTGCTCAAACAAGGCTCGCTCGTTCTAACCGAGATACGTGAGCACCGACACACACGGATTTCACATTTATACGATTAATCAAATCATTAATTCGCCATTAAAAATTTAGCGAGATTCAACAAAGGAGCAATGAGAATGCGAACCGAGTGTGCGTGTGTGTGAGAAAAAGCGGGGAGGAGGTGCGGAGAGAGCAGCAAAAAAGAGGCACAGATTTCACAGGCTCTTGGTAAACGATTAACGAAATAATTTACTCGTCGAAATCGAGGAGAACAAATAAACTTAATGGGGGACGAAACGATGACTCTTTAGTCGAGAAAACAAATAATGCTTCGGTTAACTACGAATGGGTAGTGTTTGGCCAGACTGTGTGTTTTAGAACTTTGGAGAAAATAATTATTCGATTATGTGTATTTCAGCATTGGAGTATTATGCTGATTAGCAGATTTCGGGATTATTTCGCAACAAAATCGAGAGTCAAGATCTCCGCTTTTCGAAATCATTGTTCTAAAAGTAAAAAAAATGGAAAAAAGAAAAAATAAAAGCCCCGGTGTATCAAATTCACTCCAATTGCTAATTTTACTGGAATCGTGCGACGCTGAAGTGTGCAAGTCCAGCGGATTAAAAAAAATATTTGTAATCCACTCATTTTTTGTTTCACGGGATCATCGGTGTAGGTTGAAAAACTACGAATTGAAATGAAATTGTTGGAGAGTCTTTTGACATCGTTTCGTTGGACTCCAACCTTGCAAACTTCAGCATCATCGGAATTGTTTCAAATTATGTTTTTTTTCCGATCAGAATTTTGTTGCCCCCGGAATAAGTTAGCAAATATGATTGAACAAATTCGGAGGAACTTCGGAGGAATTATTTCGAAAATTTTCCATTTCAAACGTTGGGTATGTCATAGCTCCGTAACTTGGCAAAACTTTATTAGTGGTAATTGATGTCGTTACAGCACAGAGACAAACTGCTCGGGCATGCAGCGACACGCGGGCGGACCGACGGAGCGTTTATCTTCGCACTTTTGTTGCCTCGGTATTCCGAGGTATCGAATATCCGTCTAGATGAGAATAAAGTTCGTCGTAGGTGACAATTTGCGTGAATACTCGACACGTGTTCGTCAATAGGGAATTATCGCATTTCGAGCGTGCGGTCATTAACGTTGTTATTGAAGTATGCTCGCTCCTGTATATGAGAGCACGAGAGCTAATCGCGAATCTTGTTTAATGATATGCGAAACGTTTATAAACAGAGAATCTTGAGTACAGTGTCGTCAGAAAGTTTGTATTCATTGGAACTATGGATTTTCAACGATTATGATTCGGAAGCCTCGTTGAATAAATGAATTCGTACGTAAAAATGCGATCATAACGATGAAATAAGAAAGAATATTTCTGGTATCTCGAGATCAATGATTTTGGTAGGATTTAATATGAAAAATTCAAGTGAATTTGTGTCAAGTTCAATTCGTGTTTGGTATAATATCAATTCCGAGCAACAACCAAGATTATCTTGGACTCAGCGACAGCCATAAGTGCCAGCAATAAGGATCAAGTCGAAAGAAATCACCGAGCGAGATTTTATCTCCGAGGAGCCAAGCGAAGCCAAATTTCGAGAAAGGAGCCAGGCCGCGGAATAATGGCGAAATAAAAACAATAAATTGCAGTTGAGGGAGACCGCGAGCGAGTGTCTCTCGTATCTGTAAAAAGAACAATTTCCGTTTCGTTTTTATTGCTCTGCTTTCTGCGTCGTTTTTTAAATCCCGTTATTTTTTGTCCTCATCATCTCGTCACTTTTGCTGCAAGTTAACCGCGGGGGTTTTGTAGAACGGGGCATCAACTGATGCGAAAAAAGATGTTTCCACGAGCGCGTATTCTCCTAGCTTCTCGACGCCTCGACTCGCCTCTTTTTGTGCGTCGGGATTCGATCGTTTTTTTGCATAGCGTTGGAGACGCCCTCGCGCAGCTTGCGGATTCGCGAGGGCGGCGAAGCCGAGAGTGCGTTTTATGACCGTGAATGGAAGAGTGAATGACGAAATAATAAGGAAAATAATAAAAAGCTGTATACTCTCGAAGAGAAATAAAAAAGGGTAAGAGCGTCTGTGGCCCGATTCGTCTGTCCGCGAGCGCAGACTATTTCCGTGCACGTGAAAGCACGCGCACACGAACGAGCACGGATTCTTGATCACGGAGCCAGAAAAACAGAGAGACACCGCGAGAGAAAGAGAAATTCGCACATTCGCATATACAGCGACGAACGACGGAGTCTGATGCGAATCATTTTTCCGTCCGACACATTCTCACACTCTCGGGACAAATGCAAAAGAAGTTGAAAGAAGTTAAGCCGGAGAATATGAGACTAGCGGCTCTCTCGGATCTCGCTCGTATATAGCGAGATCCAACGAGCGTTTATTGTCCCGACGACAAACGTTCAACATCAAACACGCGCCCCGCCCGGTATAACACGCGGGGGTGGATACACACGGGCTGGAGCAGTGAGCTTATGCCAAGCTTTGCTGGTTCCGTGTAGACGCTCATTCGTTTTGTAGAAGGAGCTCTTTTACGTTCGTGTTGCTGTATCCCCCTACCTCGCTCCTCGCCTCTTTGTTACAATCAGTAAAACATCTTTCGCCTCTTTTTACTTCGACGTCGACGAAAATTGCTCGATTATGTGTAAATTGAGTTATTGGGGAGGGGGAAGAGTCTATTAGTAGTGGAATAAAATGGTAAAAGCTTCTCAGCTGAAGCAATTGAACGACCACTTTCCTGAAGAATGTTCACGAGTAAGAAGAGGATTTTAAACTAATTTATATTTGAAGCAGTTATTTCATTTATGCGATACTCTGCTGCAGGTGCGATTAATTATTCGACTATCATCAACGCTTAGTTAATGCATCGGAAAACTAGGAATACTTACGAAAAAACGTTTTTCGTACCAACAATTGAAATAAAGAAAATCAACTATTTCATCAGGCAGACATTCGGTTGATTAGTTGAGAAATAAGCAAATCTGTTTAACTAAATTATAAATAAAATATACTGAACTTTCTTTCGAGGTATAGAACATTGATTTGGTTCGTCGTCGATAAGATTTAGTTAAGCTACACGAAGAAAAAATCCGACTATCAAAATGATTTTGTATTTTCCGCAAATCATGTTGGCTAATATAATAATACATTTCAATAAATTTTTAGTTATATTTAACTGAGCAGTATGATTCGATTCACAAAATATTCATCGTTCTCAACAAAACCGTTTAGATACTTCAGTACTTGATATACAAATAAATATGTTTATCATAAAAATGTATGTGAATTAAGTAGAAATAAATAAATGTTTCGAGCTCTACGAACAGAAGATTTGGTTTCCCTCGTTTAGTTAGGTAGGTCATGCCTTTGATTGAGTCGATTTTTACTTCCTAATTTACGATATTATCATGCTAAATTAATGTCAGAGTTATTTATTTGAAATTGTAAATAAATTTTTTCAACGCATTTTTTCGCGAATGAAATTACAAGCCATTAATTAATCGGGGATCCATTACTGACTGAACCCGAAATTTCATTCATCCATGGCGAAAATACTATAGTTTTTTTTGTGTAAAAAAAAAAACAGAAGGCTATGACAGGAATGGACCAAGCCAGGAGGAAACAAAATGCCGAAATAAGCAAATGTGAGGTTATACGAGTGCTCATTACCAATTTCGTTCAATTTTTAATGTAATAGATCTTCATCACTGGTAAGACGATCGTCTCGAATTTTTCCCCAGACTTTCATAATATACTCCATTGTTATTGTGTGCTTTGTCATGAACTTCGTAAGAAGCGTTCATTCGTTTTATGGAAATATAAATGATTTTTAGTCCCTATAAACCCGTGTATTTTTCTTCATATTTAAACACGTTTATCTAAATAACCAACAAGACGAACCCCTTAAAATTGGCGTGTCACTCGACTATCCATTTAAACTCTATGTAAATTTCAAGTCTCTCGTAGAAAAATCGTGCATGAATCACCTCAACTCACACAAACAAAAATATAGTGATTCGGACAAATGAACTGTTCCTTATTCATCGCAAGTGAATGTTAGATAAATAAAGCAACAAAAATATCGACTAGAGACATTCGATTGTTACATCGATTTTTTTTTCTCAGTGAAGGCAAAAAAAATGCATCATAGAAATTTAATTTCAACGCAAGTTTCAAACCCATTAAGGAGTTTCGGTACAGAAGTCTAAATATTAAGAAATTGATCAAATTTGGTGATAACGTTCTTCAACATCAAGTGCGAAAACACAATTTTTTTCAAAATTTTCTTCTACTTAGTTATCGAGTAATTACGCATTGAAGCAGATTTTTTATGCTCGGAATGTATGCCTATATATATGGAAATGCTATGCTTATACACGTGAACTTTAGTGATCAATTACTCGATAACTGTGTAGAAGAAAAATCTTAAAAAATTTGTGTTGTCAAATTTGGCACTAAAGAATATGTTCACGAAATTTTATAAAATTCTGAACTTTTTTAAATTTCTTATGTCTTTAGGGTGGTTTAGCACGGCAACATTGTATCGCCTGTACCGAAACTCCTTAAATTCGTATAGCGCGTTTTATCGTTGCGGTGTAAAAGAAGGGACGAAGAAGTCGTTGGATCTAGCGTTCCTTTTCGTCGATGTGCTGGTAAGCGAGTCCCGTTTTCCCGAGTCAGATTTGATATAACTCGCGAGGGAAAATTTCAATTCCATCAATTTTCTGAATATCCCATCAGGGATTTGGTTCTGGGCAAGAAGAAGCCAAAAACTGATGTGGCGGGGCGAGACGCAGGATCGAGGCACTCGGGAGAGATTGTCTCCTCGGCGTTGAAACTAGCATAACATCTCGTCTCGTTCCGTGCGTTAAAACACATACGGCGGATCCTTGAACGCGAAGCTTTTTATGTTCTACATGGAAATTTCATCGCAGCAAAAAATACAATCCGCATTGTAAGGCAAAACCGAGAAAAGAAGGAAAGTCGAAGAGCCGAAAAGTCATCGCGGAGTTTCTGCTATTTTCTTGTGGATAAAGAGCCAACTCGATTACTCTGAAACGTATATGAGATCCCATACGCGTCAAACTACGGCAGGATCGAGTATCCTGGCCGAAGAAAATGAAAGAAAACGAGATATTCCTTGTCTTCCACTCTCGGACCGCAGTATCAGCGTCCTTGTATCTCCGTTCAGTCTCTCTTCGCTTCGTATTCTCCGAGAGAATAGCACCACATCTCCGCACAGGGAAAATAGGATAGAGAGAAAGCGAGGGAGGGAGAGAAAAAATGAAACAAGAGGAGAAAAAACGATTGTGGAGAAGCGTCATTTCACGTGAGTGACACAAAAGATAGGAACGGATTCGTCGTGTACGAGAGGAAAATCCACCTGTGAGTTGTTATTATATTTTTATGTAAGAATACACATCGGAGATAAAATGATATCTGTGGCAGTCTCGAGAATGAATAAATTTCTCGTTTGATATTTCCGTTAGCGTATTATATAGTGGCTTTTCTCAAACGTGTATCCCTTCGAATATGCTCGCAGAGATATAATATGAAACAGAAAATTCACTCTCTGTTTAACATACGCGAATAAACTCTTTCATTTATGCGTATAAATATATTTATATACGACGTATGTACATTGGTAGAGTGCAAAGCGGATTAAAATCTGATTCAAGAAATAAGCAAATAATAAATATAAGACGCTGCGCCGGGCGCGAGAGGGAGAGCCAATCGTTTCCAATTGCTAGACGGGAGGGGAGCAATGGGGCGAGAGCGGGGAAAGCAAACTTTTGAGAGATGCAACGAGGCATATGTAATTTCCCACCCGTCGAGAGCGAGGCGAAGATTCGAGTAGATATGCTCTGGACGCGCGTATACAGGGCGTTTCAAAACTCGGCTACGCTGCCTCTCGAAATACCGAAGCGCGCGACGAGCTTTCAGAACTTTTGTTCTTCACGACGCTCAACTTTCCAACGTTCCAGTCCAACGAATAAAACGAATAAAACATTTGTAATTCACTCATTTTTTATTTCACGAAATCATTCTACGAGATATCGATCAATTACTTTGGCGCGACTCGGTTCGATTGGAAAAAGAAGAACGGGCAAAATGGAAGTCTGCCCCTGCCATGGCCCTCCCTCATCGTCGGAGGGAATGGACAGTTTATTTATTGATCGATAACTCGACGATTTTATAGAGTCGATATATAGACAAATGGCCGAGAAGTTTCCTCCAGAAAAAATTGCTGCACTCGTTCATCCTGTTTCGTTGAGGATTTGTGGAGGGCCCTGTAGTTTAGTGCTTATAACTATTAATATATTTATGTATTTATTTATAGAGACACATTGCCACTGAATGGCGAATGAATTTTGCGCGTGCATAAGTGTTATCTGATAACACGCTTTTCAGAGCACATATACGCACCGGAGATCTTTCGTCGAGATAATATTCTTACGAAAGGACTAATCCGTCTGGACGTATGTCATATCTCGAGCTTCGAACAAGATGAACGACGGAGGGAGAGTCTTCTTGAGAAATAGCAGGAATGGGAGCAGTGTAGGGTGTGGAAATAGAAATAGAAGTAAAAAAAAGAATGAAATTGGAAAGAGAGAGAGAGAGAGAGAAGAAAAAGAGAAATGATGGAAAATATTATGAAAAGGAAAGGTGTTCGCGTTGGAACGTCCCTCCGGGTGATATCACGAGGACCACTCGGCCGAGTTGATAGCCGCGTAAAAAACGTGAAAGGATCTTCTGCGATCGGGGAGATCGTGCACAATAAACTCGGAGATATTGAAGTGTCATGGGAGTTGATATATAAAAAAATCAAATAAAATTCGGAAAAAAGGAAGCAACGAGAAAAAAAGCGACAGTCTATCCATTTTCCGAATATTTCTCGAGGAGCCTTCGCAAGGACTCTTGGGATGTGTCTGAAGGAAAAGGAGAAAGAGAACGGGTGGTCCAGGGGACATCGATATAGCCGCGACGCCGAGTGTGGCGGGAAAGACTGTCTGCGTGGCTGCTGTGTCGGTGTTATCGTGTGTTCAAACTTTGAAAGAGAGAGGAGAATCCTGGAGGAATGCCGTTGACCGTGAGCGAGCGAGGACGACGCCTGGATAGTTCGACTTTACTTTCTCGAGGACTAGTGCAAGAAATTCACGAAAAAAGGCTCCGCACGCCCAGAAAAAGGATTAAATAACTGTCGAAACTTTGGCTCGATGCATCCAGCGTGTTTCTTTTATCGAATAACCTTCTCATCACCTTTACCGGCTCTGCTAACACTCCGAAGAAGAGTTTCGTTTGGTTGAATATTTTGATAAAACGTACCGGAAACTGTCGCAGGATCAAAAAAGGACTGTCGATCTTTTGGGAAACGCAAAATTTTGGTGTTTTTACCTGAAACAGAAGGAAAGAGAATAACGAATTAAAATTGTGTCGCACAATAATTTTGTATTCTTCGATTTTACAAGCTCAATAAAAGACGTTGATAGACATTCTCGACGTTTTTTTATTTTTTCTCGCTCGTTACGTGTGCCAATGAAGGGAAAATGTCGAGTCAGATTTACACTCGTCATATTCGTGCTATACGCGAGTACGTGTAAATTTCTGTTCATTGTTGATTCATAGGAAAGGTCATGTAACGTTAGCCGCCGCAGCAGCCGCAGCCCACGTGAGGCTCGGTACTTTATCGCTACAGGTCGTAGTGCAAAATCGATCATTCTTGAGGAAGAAGAACGAGAGAGGCTGAGAGAGTTTTTCGCAACTATTGTTGTCTCTTAATGTGGTCGAGGGTGTCTTGACGAAGGTTCAGAGGCCGCACTTAAATCTCTCACTTTATTACAATTTCACGGTGACGCGAGGGAGGAACAAAAGCTGTTTGGTTATCGGATTCCATGCACGGACTCAGCCACGTCAACGCGCGGCAATTTGTGCTGCTTCCTTTCAGTTTTTTAAATTCACTTAACGCAGTAATGAAATTAGACGAATTTGCTAATTGGCACGAACATTATTTTGTGTAAAAATTAGAATTTCGTCGCCTCCATTCTCGACGCGGAAGTCCCGATGACGGAAAAATCCTCATTTTAATTGTACACGGCTCGTTTGAATCTCGGAATGACGAAACGCTGCTTACAATAAATCCTGAGGATCGTATTCCGAAGAAGAGAGAGCTTGAAAAACTTTTCTTTCTCAATATCGTGTCGGTGCCAGTCCGTCTCATAATTCCGAGAAGCATCTCTTACTTTAGATCTCATGCGAGTATATATGTACGCACAAGCGTAACGTGTACGTTTCAATTAGAATGAGTGAGCGATTGGTATGACGCAAAATGGAGTCAATAGCATCGCGAGTATTTTAGCCGAATGAATGCGCACGTTGTGGGGATTGGGGCGCGTGCCAGCCGTTGCGAAATCATCAAAGTCCAATTTTTCAAAAGCTCTTAAACTTTCCCCGAGCGTTGGAAAGAGGGAGTAGTTTCGTTGCGTTCGTGAATCGATTTGAATATTTCGACATTTACATTCGCGATAGGTGAAAAAAATTTAAGGAAAATTTTACAGTTCTCATGGCTCTGAAATCCCGAAGACATTTTCCCTCGCATTTTCCATTGTGTCCAAGAAGTTTCAAACAAGTTCATAAGAAAGAAGCACAAAATAAGGATGAATAAAATCGAGGATGAAACGAGGGAGTCACGACTTCGATGAAACACTCGCGTTTATCCGACGTACATGCGACGATAGAATATTTACAAGAGCCGGGGCTATTGCGCTCTGCCGCGAACGAAATAGCACATGAAAACACGAGCCTATCTCGAAACACACGCATATACGCGGGCGTGCACACGACGACTTATCCTCCGTAAAGGTGGAGCAAGCCGCGTCGAGAGAGATCGCGAAGGAGCGTGATTTCAGTACCGGGACTCCGGGAGCCAAGCCGGTGGCTCGCGCGCGCGCGCGCGCGCACACAGATTCGCAACATTATACAGCGGCGATACACGATTTTAGCACAAGGCCTCGGCGAGCCGGTGATTTGTAAAGCCCCCGACCCACTTCCCACCGCCTATAAACGTGTATGGCACACAAACACTTTTGTGTTGGACAGTGCACGCGCGTCTTTGTGCAATACGTATGAATTCACTGTACAAATACAGCTATTAAAAGGCGCGTGTATTCATGTGTGTACAGTGTCTCTGTATGTAGCTCGAAGAAAAAGTAAGCACGAGGAAGAATCATGGATGGTACGGATTCGAGTAACAATTTGAATTTCATATTATTGTACGCCAGTTTAAATTAGACGGTATATTTAGCACTGACGTAGCCAAGGTCAGTCACGCTGTTACGTAAGAGGGCCTGAATCCGGGTAGATGAAACGCCCGGAGATGTCAAATTGTTACGATAAGAACGTCGTTTTTTATGCGGGAAACTTAATTGGAGTCGCGAAGATGTGGCCTAACGAAGGGAGACTTAAAATTTGAAAACAGAGGATATGAAAAAGTCGGTCGATTACGAAAGAGTATCTGGCGCGAGGGCACGAGGACATGGAACTTTGCGTCGGTAGTGAAAATGCGAGGACGATTGCCAGATAAAAAGTCTATAATAAAAACAAACGAAAGAGAAAATAAAAAAATAATGTTATAATGTAGGAATGTGTATAGACACTTGACGCAAGCAGCTCGGGCCCGTCAAGTGTAATCGACCCTTGCCAGAAAACACACGAGTCGCTTCTTTCACCGGAGTGTAGTATGTCGAAGTTGCGAAAGAGCCGGGAGCGGCTATGGCACAGAGACAAGTATGTACAATAATAGTTGAGTGAGAAGAAACGCGAGTGAGATTGGCCGAGTCGGAATAACAAAAAATAATCCCGCGAGAGAGAGAGAGAGGAAGGAAAAAGGAGAGTAAAGAGGATTTTATCAAATATGTACGGTTATGAGATTCATGCGTGCTTAACACACAATCACGTACGAGCGTCTGCCCCAATCTGTGTGCGCGTGTGCGTGCGTTTGTGTCCACGTGTGCGGAGAAGAAGTTGCTCTCTCGGTGAGTGACGCAACGCAGACAGGATGATGTCACGTCTCCGCCGTTTATAGAATTTCACACACAAACGCGTGCATGTCCGCGTATGTACGTGGAGGGTGTTTTACGGCAGCTGCTCATCAGCCGGGAACAAAGTTCCGGCAGGAATTTAGAGTCCGAAGGGGATTGGGGGCGTTTTGACCACTCAGATTTCTGGAGATCCAGCGATCAGTGTCGACGCGGTTTTCGGCGGTAGCGAAAACCTGCACAGCGATACGCTCGGTTTGCGAACGACGGTATCGACGTATCGTGAAAGATGGGAGGAGCGGATAGCGCGAAATAGTGGAATTCCCGCGGCTGAGGTTTATCATCCGTATGCGGGACAATGCCAAGCGAAATAGCGCGAGTGATGGATCCTCCTCGTCTCCGCGAAACGTCCGAATAATTCGAGTGCGACGCGGCTTGCCAATTTCGGGGTATCCGAGCACGGGACTTTGACGCGGTTGGGTCGCCTCGAAGCGCATTCCTCAACGTTTGTGCGAGGCGTTTTCTGGCAGCGGATGTTGTTAGCGTCGAAAGGAAGAGCGCTCGCGAAAAGCTGCGCGCCGAAGCTTCGCGGGGATGTAAGGATTTAAATCCGCTTTCGTTTCGCTGCCAACGGGCTAATGGCTTTTCTGGCGGTCTTAACTATCCACGGGAAATTGTTGATTCAATACGACGCTGAAGTTTGCAACGCTGGAGTTCAACGAAATGAACGGAAAAAAGATTTGTAATTCATTATTTTTTTATTTCACGAATTATTGATGTGGCTTGAAAAATTATCAATTGGAAATTCGGCAGGGAAGAAAATTGGAAATTTACTGGAATTATTTGAGAGTTTTTTAGATTATTTCGTTGGACTCCAACGTTGGAAACTTCAGCGTCATTGATTCAATGCTTTTCGGATCGAGATCACTCGTCCCGATGACACGATTGACGATTCGGTCGTATCACACGCACGCGCTCCAACGATTTCGTTTGAATCGTCGTTGTCCGTTCCGAGCCGTTTCTTTTTTGACATTTCAACATTTCGGCCAGCACGCACAACCGAAGACCGTCCTCGCTCTGCGGCGAACCCCTGCTTTCACACCCGAGAACCATTCGCCAGCCGGAATATAGGGCTATCTTTAGATCCCGTGCAATTTCAACGATAGCCGCGCATCCCTTGGCCTCCAACCATTCGAGAAGAAGAGGGAAGCAATGGCAGAGATCGCGCGATGCCAAGTGCACATAACACAAGACGGGTGAATGTTATGACCGCAGGAATAGAGGAAACGGTCATTGGAGCAGGCACACGACGACGCTCAATTCTATGAACAAGAGTACTCTCAAGATTTTTCAATCCCGCTGAAAACGCCATTTTTTAATTCGACTAAATTCATTTTTGGTCAAAATTTATTTCGTTGACTTGATCATTGACTGAGAAGATGCCTCGAAAAACATTTTGTTGCTCTAACTATCGATATTTGCTTGATTTCTCAGGATATTTAAGGAGTTTCGGTACAGAAGTCTAAATATTAAGAAATTGGTGAAATTTGGTGATAATGTTCTTCAACATCAAGTACGAAAACACAAATATTTCAAAATTTTCTTCTACTTAGTTATCGAGTAATCACGCATTAAGGAGGGTGGCTACCGACGATACAATGTTGCCATGCTAAACCATGTTAAATACATTAAAAATTTCAAAATGATAAGAATTTAATAAAATTTGGTGAACATATTCTTTAGGGCCAAATTTGACAATACAAATTTTTTACGATTTTTCTTCTGTACAGTTATCGAGTAATTGATCACTAAAGTTCAAGTGTATAAGCATAGCGTTTCCATATATATAGGTATACATTCCGGGCATAAGAAATCTGCTTTAATCCGTAATTACTCGATAACTAAGCAGAAGAAAATTTTGAAAAAAATTGTGTCTTCGGACTTGATGTTGAAGAACATTATCACCAAATTTGATCAATTTCTTATCAATTTGACGAACGTAGCCACCCTCCTTAAAGCAGATTTCTTATGCCCGGAATGTATACCTATATATATGGAAACGCTATGCTTATATACCCGTGAACTTTAGTGATCAATTACTCGATAACTGTGTAGAAGAAAAATCTTTAAAAATTTGTGTTGTCAAATTTGGCACTAAAGAATATGTTTACCAAATTTTATAAAATTTTGAACTTTTTGAATTTTTAAATTTTTTTAGCATGGATTAGCATGGCAACATTGTATCGCCTGTACCGAAACTCTTTAATCAGCTGACTAGACTTTGTATCTTCAAATATATTTTGATTTAAATTATTCGTGCTATTGGAACAAAAAGGTCCTTGCAAAAGTATATTTTGTTACGAAATCAGTAATTTTTCTTAGAAGCAAAAAAATGTTTAGTCAATCGCATTCTCAGAGACGAACAGAATATTTTGTTATTGTACAATGCTTCGTAAGAAAGATAAAAACCTTTTGCCCGAACAAGGGAACGAAACTGTTAAAAAGTTCAGCACAGTGAATCGACTGACTTATTTTTCGTTGGTAATTATTCGGCAGAACAGAAAAATGAATTTCAAGGCGCATTTAGTTCGATGAAATATTTCATCGTAAAGTCATAAGCAATAATAAATTTGTTCATTTTTCAACAAAATTTCGTCTTAAGTGCGTACGATTATCCATTTCGAACAATTACAAGGTAATCGTATACCGGCGACTGCAAAAACACTTTTTGCTCAGATAAATTATAATTGGAACCCCGACAATTTCATGCGCTCTTCAAAACTTCCTTGCCAAATTTCATACTCAAAAGACGTTCTTCGACCCGAAAACAGGTGAGTTTAACGGACAGGTAGAACGGCGTAAAATCGAGGTTATTCGCGACGAGAGTCATTGGCACTCTCGGTATCGAGTCTTTTGCCAGGAAGAATTCGTCGCTTCGTTCGTTACTCCCTGTTGCGGCATATGATCACGTCATTTATATGCGAACTGCAATATTTCCGTTATCCCACTCTCGTCGCGATAAAAAATGTCAAACGGGAATGACAGACAGAAAGCATCCAGAGAAGCTCATGATGTTGAAGTTTGCAGCGTTGGAGTCAAACGAAATGATGCAAAAAAGTGTCCAACAGTTTCAGTAATTCTTCAATTTTGTTCTCCGGCGAAATTGCAATTCGTAGTTTTTCAATCTACACCAATGATTTCGTGAAATAAATAATTGGCGCGTTGCGAATGTTTATTTTCGTTAAATTCGTTGCACTCGAACGTTGCAAACTTCAGCGTCGCAAAAGCAGCTCGATGATTCCAATTCCAATGTATTTGTTCCAACATCGATTCATGCTCGTCCTTTTCTCTCTGCTCGTTAATATTCTACAATTACGTTGTACATTGAATAAAAAATAATTGAGAAAGTGGCTAGAATTGTGGAAGGGTAGAAACGTGAGGATTGCGGTAGAAAACGAGGGTCCCCGGAACACCGAAGAAGTCGCGACTGTAACTTTCACCAATCTTGTGGTTATGATTCTCAAAGGGATGAGACGAGTGTGCAGTGGGTCTTGGTGATGCGGCTCGGGTGGCTATTATAATGCTTTGATAAAGACACGAGCAGCAGAGGACGTACGGTGAAGCCGTTCCAAACAATCTTCGGTGGTTTAGCCCTTCTGTCTCTTTTCCTCTGGCACGGTCGCTTATCACGAGATTGTCGAGATTAACGCTTTTTATTCCTATCAAAATCGGTTACGCGAAGCCTTGTTTTGCTTTCTTCACTTAATACCGCGAAAATAATGCCTCGCGGCGTTGTTTTATGGGGACGCGTAAAATACGGGTGTTCGGCGACACCGCAAGATGCGACGAATTACATAAACGCATTCCCCCGGTGCGCGCACACGCATTTCCATAAGCCAATGGCTTACCGAGTGGAGAATAAGTTAGGAAGATGCGCAGCAACTTCCTTTCTAATGCTCACTTACACGAGTAATGGGTTTGTGAGATCGAAGATTAAATTGGCAGCGAATGAGGAATGACGAAAACGTTTTTTTTATTTTCCAATGTGTTTCTCTGCTGGGAAACGAATTTTTTGATTATTCGCCGAGAGGAGAAGCAGCGTCCATTGCTTTTTCAACGTATCATTTTGTCGGTCGATATAATTATTGAAAGTGTCCTTTTCCAAGTTTTTCTATAGAGGACATTACACCTTTTTTTGAAAACTGTTTTTAATTGATCCTGAGATCGTAATGAACCAGTAGAATTTTTATTTCAATTTAATGAGACCGAAAAGTATCTTAAAAACTATTTTTTATTTATCATTTTGAATTCTCGCCCGGAAACGCTAGCCGCCATGTTGTTTCGGTTTGTGACGTCACTCCGTTAGTAAACAATACCATTGCGAAAGACCAAGTAACAAGATTTGTGAAAATAATGAGTTATAATGGGAAATCATTGGTGTCTTGTGCCTGAACGCAATAATATGAGTGTAAAAATGTCACAAAAATGGTGGATTCATCGCCACCATCAACGTATTTATCATTGGTAGATTTGTACTTTCTGCTTTCACAAAACCGTCTTCTATGATGCGATTTTAATAAAATTAATGATAAAAGTCCACAAGGGTGATAATAATTTGTAAAATTTAAAAATAACACAGAGCGCACGATAAAATCTAGATTGTTTACTATCGGAGTGACGTCACGTTGGAGTCCAATATGGGGGGGATGGCGTTTTAGAAATTTGAAAAACAGATGATAAAGGAAGATTTTTAAAATTGAATTATAAAATTTACATTGCATTTTTATGAATAAATATTGACCTTTCTCGTTTAATTATTACGAAATCTATCATAAAAACGCATTTTTATATATTTTTTTACATGCTGTAAAATATCCTGTTCTTCGTGAAATATTCAGGAGTGTTATTAACCCGTTAGTTCGATGTTCGAATGTAAAAAAATAACGTGAAAGACTCGTCATTAGGCACGAAAAAAAGAAAGAAAAAAACAAAACAAGAAAATCGTGACACGATTATGTTCTATTTGCAAACTCCACGTGTTTTCTCCCCGAGGAAATCGATTATTCCACGTCGTCTACATAATTGCATGGGGGTTGGAAAAATGAGAGTGCGGACTTAGCGCAGTCCGTTGAGGAAAAAAGTCCGTGAGCGAGGGAACGAGGAGGAGGAGGAACGAATATAAAGGCTGTTCGCAGTGTCACGACCTTTAGAAGGTACTTGCAATGCATAAAAACTTGCATGCAGGCGTTTCTGACATGTGTTTATACGCAAAAGTGCAAAGGGAAGAGAGCAATGCGCGGAAAAACGTAGCTTATAGGTTAGCCACACGTACGGAAATCTTTTTACAATGCCTGTGTGTGAGTGTGGCTTTAAATGTTATCGATCTACGAGAGAGCGACAGTGAAGAGTTTCATAACGGCTGAGTTCGGGTCACGAACGCAACGATGAAATGTTTTGTAGTATGAAATTGTATTATTTATAAAATTGCGTTATTTTTTACAGTGGAAATGATTCGTTTATGAAAATTGCTCGATTCTTCGGGATTTGATTCCACTTTAAGGGCAAACCCGCCATTGTGAGGTTACCTTAGATCAATGTATGAAGGTTTTCATATCAATTAGAGAAGAATCTTACAAAGAAAGCAATTCCCATCGTTACAGAGCAGTTTCAATGAGACCGTATGCCAAAGGAACGGTCTCGAAACGATATTTTTATTCGTCAGGGAGTTCCGTCTCGAAATAAAAGCTCTTCTAAAATTGTCTCGTAGCCTCGTCCACGTTGTTGATAAAGAAAGGGGGAAAAGACGGAGGGAGAGAGGAGAGAGATAAAAAATAAGAGTAAAAAGAATGGAAAGAGAGAAACAGGTCGTTCTCGTTTTCTACGTCGGTAGAGCTTGGAAAAGAGCTCGTATACGAAGAGACAATGACGCTATACAGGAGAGTTTGGTCGAGACGCCCACGCGGGCTCTTGCGCGATCGATAATGCACCAGCGGTCTTAAACTACCACACGCGTACACTAGCCCCAGAAAGTTCAGAATTTTTTCCCCTGTTATTTATTAGGAAAGTTGCTCGGAGCTAAAAAAATAAGGGCAGAAAAAAACTGGATAAATGTAGGATGGAATAATCAACAGGAAATTCGTCAGAGCAGAAGCGGCAAGAGATTCTTCACGCGTGGCAAACCTGCACAATTATTCTTCCCGTAGATTTTTTCAATCTTCTCATTCCGTCAAATGAAATAATAAATTAGTGGAATTCGGCCATTAAATAATTCACTTACTCCGGTGACCCCGTTTCTCTTCTTCTTCCACACACACACACACACACAAATTAGTCAGTTTCACTGATTATTTACAAAATATTTACTAAATGGGACACGATTTTTCAGGTCGAAGCTGCGAGAGAAAGTCGATCGATGTTGCAAGCATTTGAACAAAAAAAAAACATTCTTCGTCGTTCGTCATCGATGCCGACTTGAACGAGCTGCTCGAGCAAGACAAACAAAATCCCACGAACCCAAAATTCGTTCTATTTTCCTGAATGTTACCCCGATACTCGATAAAAGTATTGAGAGATTACCGATTTCTGGATCGGTACCGTCTGTCTCCGCGGGCGTGCGTTCCGACATTCGCACCTCGAAAGAATGCGAGTCAACCCAAAGCACGCGAACTGTATTCTCGAGCGTTCTGCATACGAGTATTTATTTCATTCCGCGGTGGACATTCTCGTGTTCCGGGCCCATAAAACCGTGTACATTGGCAGTGAGGACACTCGAGCTGTTCTCCCACGAATGAATGAATGAAAGAGTAGATAAATATTTACGTTTTCCTTTTATCCTGCTTACGAATTCATACAAAAGCGATGAAACGTCGGATTTTTATACGCTTTTGTAGCAAACGTTTGAAAAACGTTTCTCGGATTATAAAAGCGGAGGGAGAGCGAGGGAAACGTTGAAATTATTTTTGACACACACACACACACACAGGGACGAGTCACGAATCCAAAGCGAAACAAAAATGAATGACGAAAGTTCGACGAAGCATACTGTCGCTTAAATTCACGCTATTTTTGAGGCTCGAACCCCAAAAAGTGAGGGGAAAAGAGCACACAGTTGAGAAAGGATTCGCTGAGAGCGCAGAGAGAAGCCGAAAACAGGAGAATTTAGGTAAGAGAGTGGTTCGAGTATAAAAAAAGATGTTTATCGTGAAAAATAAGAGACGAGATAAAAGAGTATAAGAACGAGGTAAATATTGACAAACATACGCAGTGAAAGGCTTGAAAAGAGAGCTCATAAACATTAAGATGAGTGTGGACTCAGGGCAACGGAGATTTGGACCAGAGCAGGGAAGAGAAGGGAGAAGTAAAAAGAAGGCGACACCAATTTACGAGGGAGTAAGCGCGTGTCTGGCCGCAACAGACCGGAGAAGAGCTCCGCGCTCGCAAGCAACATTATTGCAGTAACATTCACGGTTCGAGGAGAGGGGGGAAAGAGATTTCCAGAGAGATTCGCAGAGTTTTCGTCTCGCAGCGGAGCTTTCGGTCCTTAAAGTCGCTGTCACATTACGGCAACGTAACGATCTCAGAACAAGCGTAGTCGTCGACGACGCCGCAAACATACGCCGAAAAAACATGCCACTAAACCCGGCTTATCATTTTCCGCAGCAGTTGAAAAATGAAATGCACTTTCTTCCTCTTGCAGATTCGTTTCTCAGTTCCTGATAGTTTCAAACGATAATCCTCGAGGCAGACCGAAAACAAAATTCGCTTTTTTGCTTCTACATAAATTCCATAGTTCCTGTAGTTTCGGACGATAATCCAGGGCCTGCAACTTGGCTCCAACGGCAAAGGAAACTAGCGAGCATAACTCAAAAATTCGATGAAGCGTCGTTTTTATATTTTCAAGTTAAGTTAAAGTTAATAATATTTTTCAATAAAATAAGAACCCTTCCCAAGGAATCTCGGAATCGATTCAATTTTCGTTCCCCCCTTTCCGATGCAAACTTCACGATCGTAAAAAGGCCTCCCCCGAAGTCGAAAAGCCTCCCGGAAAATTGCGAAAAACCGCGTAAATCGGGACGTCCGCGTCGCTCGAATATGCATTTCGAGTGCGCGTTGAAGACATTGAGACTGAAAAAGATGAGAGCCGCGGAGAGACTTTTTATTTATCCTTCTCGACGCGCGTCTATTTCCGCGGGCGCTCCCGTAATTACGGGACCCGCGGTGATTTAGAGACGTGCCCGCGACCTGCCCTACGCTACGCCAGGAATACACTCCACACAAGAAGAAGTAGAGGAAGAACAAGAGGAGCGAGCAGAGAAAAACGGGGAAGAAAGAGAAACGCGGAAAAATCTTTCTCCGACACATCGCGCCCCGTCATCTTTGATGTACGTGTGTCTGTTGTGGCAGGCACGCGAGAGCGTGCATGCGGAGTGCGGTGTCGAAAAAGAAGAAGAAAATGAATGGAGAAGAAGAGCTACACAGGAGAAAAAGTGTGCCACGGGCATCCCGAGTACCGGAAAAACCATCGCTGCTGTCGCTCTAAATCAAGCTTTTCGATTCGTGCATGAAAATCGGCTGGAGACGACGCGAAAATGTGCAACTCTGTTGTCTCCGAGCTAAGCTGATGGTTTCTTTACAGAAATCATAAAATAAATGAGCGAACATTAAGGTGGTTCCTCCACGAGATAGTTAAATTAGGAAATTATTTAAATTTGGCATACGTATTATTTAACATATGAATAACACCTCTATAAAATTTTAACAAGTTTCACCATCCCGAACCCGAGATATATGTAATTGAAGTTGACTCAATTAACACGTAACATATGGACCATGCATAGGCAAACAGCAGATTATTAATTCTACCGCTAGTACTAAAATTAGGAAGTTTATAAAAAACGAGGAGGAGCTAGAGCAGGATATCACGGATATTGTGAAAAAAAATTAAGGTGATTGACCATCTAGTTTGACAGATATAGTCTCGAGAAGTAGGAAGGTTTAGGCTGCAAACGATATATTTTGCAAGCGAACAAGCGAATATCGTCTGTATAGGCAACCTTTTCTGTGTGTTGAAGCGTAGCCCGGATAGTTCCGTCTAAAAATTTACTCGCGATGTCAGATCAAAAATACTTTTAGAATAAATTTTACGAAAGCAAATGATATTTGTACTATATCTGCTGGCACCGAGTACTTATATAGGGTCTTTACAAAGTTAATGATTACGATCCGAACGAATTATCAACCCTTTTAATATGCAGACGGTACATAACTTTTGGTTGGGGCTGTCGCAGGGGATCGACCTTAATATAAATGACGCTGAAGTTTGCCACGTTCGAATCCAACGAAATTAATGAAAAACAACGTTTGTATAATTCTCAAATGTTTCACTCCACGAGCCGTTCGAGTACGTTGAAAACCTACCAATTGCGAATTCGGAAATGCAAAACATTGAGGAGTTACAAACATTGTTTTTTCGTTCATTTTTTTGGACTCCGACGTTGCAAACTCGTTGTCGATAAAACCTGAAAGACAAAAATCAATTTTAAATCAATGGTTGTAAGACTTTCAATTCGAGAAACAGAACGTTGTCAAATAAATGCAGAAGTTGCCAAGCACGTCGTATTACGAACAAAAAAAATTACAAGAGGAGAAAAATTGGACGCACAAAATTACAATCACGAGAAATACAGACAAAACATATCACAAAAACAAATTGCGACCAAAAAAATTAAGATCACAAGAATTTAAAAAAAAAGCTACAAAAATGTAGTCTTTTTAAATGGGATCGTGATAATGACTTATTTATTAAAAATACGAAAAAGAAATAGCAATTTTTATTGATCGTTCCATCACAATTCCCGACATTTTGATCTGCCCTTTTTCATATTCCGCGCGCCTTTAATATTTTATCTTTTATTTTTTCCACCTCATTCCTACACTCGCTAGATATAAAACATCTGACAGATACACGGTTTATATTCTACACAAACGAAAAAAAATTATAAACCAAAAAATTGAAGCGAAACAAATTTGCCCGTTGTACTTGGCGTTTACCTCGACTTTCGAATTCGTGAGTATAAGATACACGTAAATTAGATAATATTATCTCGAAAAAAAAAGCCAACAATTCGTAGCCAGAAAATCAGTAAACCTCGATTATTCCCACCGCACAATAAAATCCAATTTCAAAAGTCAATGATCTTTCAGTGGGTAAATTTAAATAAAATTCACTAAATTTCCCAAAGTTTCTAACGATTCACCAATTTTCATAAGCTTCGATGTCGAAAATTCTCCGAGCGGAAAGAGCCAATGAAAAAAGCATCGGAAACCGTGTCTAGAGCGGAGCGAGGTCAGTGTTGTTCGAATGTCGAAAAAAGCAGCGTGTTCCAGTGCACTTTTGCCAGGCGAATAAGGTCCTTGTGCAATTTCTTCATCTTCTTTTTAAGCTGTTCGTTGTTTGTAGATATCCTCGTAGGAGAAGAGGCTTCGTGCGGCTTGCCTGAGGGCACCGAGTGATTTCAGGGTGTTGTGCAAACGGAACAAACGAAGAGTTGTCCCGCATTGTGTATACACAAATATACGAATATGTTTATACAGATATGAGAGTATTGTGCTCTTGAGTAGAGCAGAAGAGAAAAAATAGGAAGTGTGTGGAGTCGAGAGAGGCTACGAGGAGTCTCCGGGATGCTGAGAGCCGGGATCGAGGCGAACGTGAGCTCCGCGAAGGACTGTTGGTCGTCGTGCAATAAAAGTAGCAGCGGTGAACCGGGACAGGGACGCGCGAGGGTTGAAATGCAGCGAAGTATCATCCGCACAGTCCTGACGTATTTTTTTTATTCGAGGCATCGCGAAAGGGTTGAAATTTTTCAAATTATAGCTGCGAGCTCACGAAATAAAATATTTAATCGAGATGATTGTAGAGGGCAACGAACGGACGCAAGAGGGAAAAATAAATTGGATAATTTTTATGAAAACTATATGATTTCGCAACGTCAAATTAATCGAAGAAAATTCTTTCCCCTCGAACTTCCACTCCGTTATTTTCCTCGTACGAGGGTCCGAAGCACCATTTACAAAAGCTCGAAAACGCAATAGCGATTGGCACGTGGACTGGTCTCTCTCTGTCTAACGCGTTTGCAAAGGGACGACATCGAGCTCTGCTGCGGAGAGCTCGCGTGGGGAACAAGAGCTCTGGGCCGAGAATTATGAGGAAGGAAAAAGGGGGATGACGAAGGTTCGACTTAGATTGAGACATCGGTGCTGGATAAAAAGAGGGAAAGTAATGAGATAAAAGAATTCCAGCGTCATCGTTCTGTGTGTTTGGAAAGGTGGGTGTCTTGTCTATTATTTATAAGAACGTTTGACTCGCTGTTTCATGATTCATTCGAAGGAATTAATTGAAAAGTATGCGAACGCTTGAAATATTTCTATAAAATAAATTTCTTGATTCAACTGAGCTTTCAACGGTTCAACGAATCGTGTCAACCGAAACAAAAATTTCGTCTTCCCACCCACACAATTCATTGGCTCAAACGATTTTTTCTTACAACCACGAAGACACGATAGAACCAAGGCAAAAGTTGTTCTCAGCACGATTTGTTGATTCAAGGAAAATTTTTGTCGACTCAGCAAACGTCTTTTCTCTGCGTGAGCCAAAAAATCTAACAATTGTTTTAAAAAAAACTAACGATTTGCGATACCACGAAATATGAATTCAAAAAGAAAAAAGATTAATCGATAACGGAACTAAAAGCAAAAGAGCCCCGCGAATGGAGCTGTCGGAAAGGTTCGCAGCTATGTGCGGAATGTTTGGTGCGAGGATCATCCGTAAAATATGCTCTCTTCTCAACGTCTCGACTCGTCGACCACCTACAAAGCAACATCGAGGATTCTACATGTATATACGTTTAGGCGCATTTCTCCCCCTGTTTTATGGTTTTCCCTCTCTCTCTCTCTCTCTCTCTCTCTCTCTGCTCGCACGAAGACCTACACGTAAAAGTGGTTTCGCTCGCTCCCTCGTGGACGATAAGCGTGATATAGGGTGGCGTTGTGCGCCTCGAAGCTTCGACAGAGTTTCACGTTCGTGATGTAGGTGTACTACGTATTGATTTCAGGGCATAAATAGACCGCGGAGTCTCTATTATTCAAGATGCAGCGGCAGAGTCTCTTCCTCCATTGCAGCCCCCATTTTCGCTCTCTTTCGTTTTTCTCTTTCTCGCCCACGCTTCCTGGATTGAGCTCCACATTTGCTATCTCTCTCTCTCTCTTCGGTACAGTTAATCGTTCCTAAAATATTTACGTGATTTTATCCGCGTATGGGAAAATAATTTGTGCTTGAGAAAAGTGCGCTAGAAGTGGAGGGGCTGTTTCGACGTTTTGAGAAGCAAATTCCTTTGTCTCTGTCATTGAATTCCGATGATTATTTCCAAGGGAAAAATCCGACATGAATTGAGTGCGTTATTTCGAACGTTTTTTCCAAAATCCTATCACATTTCCGCGATGTTAAAACTGCGAATGCGTTTAGCGATTCAAATGGGCCGCTTTCGCGAAATAAGTCGCGTACGTTGTCGCAACGTGTCGCACGCTCGAGATGTCAGCTCCGGTGCGCGAGCCTCGAAACACCGAGATTTTACGGATCGCAATGTTTTCCGCAATTAATAAAATGCGAAGGGGTAACGAAGTTACAGTGGAACTAACGAAGCCGGGCGAGCGATAAAATCGGTGGGATCACCGCGCGGGGGAAGCGAGTAAGTTGAGAAGTTGGGAGAGATCGTTGAGACGCACGTGCGGCTGTCTCAACGTATCGAGTCACCGCAAACCACTGCAAGAAATAAGAAGGAAAAAACGAGGATAAAGAAACAGGAGGAAAGATACCGATAGAGGGAGAGAAAAGACTGAGGTAACTCGAGCGAACGAATCAACCGACATTCCAACATTTTTTTTGTTATACCGAGTGTCCCAAAAGTAGAGACCATTGAAATATACCAAGTCTCGAAAATTCATTAAAATAAATTCGATTTTTAGTCATCAGAAATATTTAAGGAGGGTGGCTACGTTCGTCAAATTGATAAGAAATTGATCAAATTTGGTGATAATGTTCTTCAACATCAAGTGCGAAGACACAATTTTTTTCAAAATTTTCTTCTGCTTAGTTATCGAGTAATTACGGGTTAAAGCAGATTTCTTATGCCCGGAATGTATACCTATACATATGGAAACGCTATGCTTATACACTTGAACTTTAGTGATCAATTACTCGATAACTGTACAGAAGAAAAATCTTAAAAAATTTGTATTGTCAAATTTGGTCCTAAAGAATATGTTCACCAAATTTTATTAAATACTTATCATTTTGAAATTTTTAATGTATTTAACATGGTTTAGCATGGCAACATTGTATCGTCGGTAGCCACCCTCCTTAATATTCGATATGTTAAAAAGGGATTTTCTAAAACGATTTTATATGCCGAGGTTCACCGGAGCAATTGACACCGCCTATAAAATAGAGTAACGAACGCTTTTGGTGTCCATCTTGAACTTCTTAAGGTAGATCCTGCCTGAAGGAATCATGTTTTATGGGTGTCTAAATGAGATCGATTTTTACTCCCTAATTAGAGATATCATCACTTTAAATTAATGTCAGAGTTATTAATTCGAAGTTGTAAATAAATTTTTTCAACTTATCTTTTGGCGAATGAAATTCCAAGCCATTAATTAATCGGGGATCCATCATGGACTGAACCCGAAATTTCATTCGTCCTTGGCAAAATACTATTGTTTTTTATGTAAAAAATCGCAGTGGAGAGCGCAAAGTAAAAACACAACAAAGCGAAATGGATCAAGAAAAAAGTGTTAATAAAAAGACAGAACGCTATGACAGGGGCCAAGCCAGGAAGAGACAAAATGCCAAAATAAGCAAATGTGAGGTTATACGAGTGCTCATTACCAATTTCGTTCAATTTTTAACGTAATAGATCTTCATCACTTAACATAATAGATCGTCTCGAATTTTTTCCCAGACCTTCATAATATACTCCATTGTTATTGTGTACTTTGTCATGAACTTCGTAAGAAGCGTTCATTCGTTTTATGGAAAGATAAATGATTTTTAGTCCCTATAAACCTGTGTATTTTTCTTCACATTTAAACACGTTTATTTAAATAACCAATAAGACGAACCCTTTAAAATGTGATGCGCGTGTCAATCGACTACCAATTTAAATTTAATTAAATTTTTTAAAATTATTTTTTATTTTTATTTTTTATTTTATTTTTTAAAATTTATTTATAAATTTATAAAAAATATAAAAATTATAAAATAAATAATAAATTAAATTTAAACTCTGTGTACGTTTCGAGACTTTCTTAAGAAAATCGTTTCGTGCATGAACTACTTTAACAAAAAGCTGATGCGACTGACGTATGGTTCAGTATGAACCTCGTTCTTTAAGAAAAATTGATTTTTTCGGTACCTCACAAGTGTTGAATGAATTTTACAACGTCGTACAAACATTCAATAAATTTCTTTTTAGGAATTACAAAAATTACCTTTTATAGTGCAGTAGGTTCGAAACGCATAAGGGATCGTGTGTATCAAATTTGGAAATCTGTTTTTACTAATTTTCCCCGATCGGGAGATATCCTCAGAGCTTGAAATTTGATAAAAGATTTCGTCGATATTGTCCACGGTATTAAAATTTACATAAAAATCTGCTCTTTGCTTAATATCCATGGAAAAGCGAGCGTGTCGGGTTATTCCAATTTTCTCCCAAACATCGATCGTTGAAAGAGCGAAAAAGCGGGAGAATAGCTGATGCCAGGTGACGCGTGAAATGGGAAAGGTAAAGAGTCCCTTTTGTTTGACAGCGATCGATAAATATAAACGTTGCGAGATGAGGCAGCGACGAGGGAGGAGGGAGGCAGGGCCGAGTATTGTGCATATACTCGTCTATAAATGTGTGCTACAAAGTGGAGAAACAGGGTGACGTAGCAGAAGTATATTAATGAAAAAAAAAAAAAAGAGAGAAGGAGATGCCAGACCGAGATGAGGAGAAAACAGCGAGAGAGGGACACACACAAAAACGAGGGGAAGAATGGAGAAAGAGAGCTCTAGAGAGGGAGAAGAAATTGAGAGAGAAGGAAGAGTCGAGACTGGCTGCCTCCAATGAGAAGAGATTTCGAAAGCTACATGCAATGCAGTACGAGAGACAGAGAATAATATTGCAGCCGACTAACGCGCGTATACGTTCGAAAGCCTCGTTTGCATCCGACATGTTATAATAGAAGGGAAAAACGGGAGGAAGCTTCTCTCCATGATAATAATGAATGCTTTCGCGTGTGAGCGTGAGTCCCATCGACGCGAGATCGTGTGTGTCGGTGCTCCCGTTCGTGGGTGGCAAAATGTGCGTGGACGCGCGTCTCCGCGTGAATGTTTGCACGCGCGGGGGTGTGTGCGAGAAGGAGCGCGCGAGGGTTCGACGCGCTGGTAAACATTTTCAGGCGTTCGTACGATCTATCCATCTTCGCGATGGAATTTCTATTAATAGGGAGGAATTCGTACGATTGAGCACGCTGAATTCGATGGCGGATTACCGGAATTGAGCTCTCGGCTGAAAAAACTCGTCGAAACGAACGGAAAATGCTATTTTTATGGGGCATGAAGATTCGCTCGATTTCCGTAGTAATTCTCGCCTCGCCGTGTCAGGACAAATCCTCGAACCGTCGTTGGCCGCAGTGTTCGTCACAGTGCTTCGAATTAGACAAAGATGCGCGCGGAGCTCTTTTTGCCGGAATTCGAGCAGAAAGAAGACATTGTGCATGCACCAAGAGCAGGGCGCGCGCAGGCAGGAGCAAGACCGCCGACTCAGTCGCGAACAAGGGCGCGATGCGAGCGATGAAATATGCGCTCGTAGTGTGGTGTCTCGATTGTGCGAATACATCCACCAACGGTGAAGGTACCAGTACAAAGTTGTACGTGTTTTACAATCGGCTAAAAGATGAGGGGGTTGCTCGCTGCTCTGGAGAGAAACGAACTCACACACACGCACATGCGATCGCGCGCGTGCATGGCTCCGTCGTGTACATCGGGCGCGAAGAGTTTACCGGATATGAACTAGACTGCAAGCAGACAAACCAGCAATGGAAATCAATACACTTTTCCCTCTTCGTTCTTCTTTTCTACGTTCCCGTTGCTTCGCCCCTCCTCCCGCCGACCCCGCCGTGGCACTCAACCCTCTTTGGGTTTTCTCATCACTGCGGGACTCGCGGACGGATCCCCGCGTCTCGGGGTATGTTCGATATGGAGAATTCTCGATATTTAAAGTGGAGCGAAATTTTATTGGGAAATATACTGATTGGAATGGTAAATTTGCACAATTCTGAAAATTTTTACGGTCTGAAGGTCGATCCGGAGAGGAAATGAGTGGAAGCCACTTTTAGGTTTCACTTCTAGGCTTTTCGTTTAAGGACATTTGGCACAGGCTTACAATGTTGCCATGCTAAACCATGCTGAAAACATAAAAAATTTCAAAATGATCAGAATTTTATAAAATTTGGTCAACACATGCTTTAGTGCCAAATTTGACAATACAAATTTTTTAAGGAAGTTGAGGCTGTACAGTCATTTTTTTTATCCAAAAGTTATGACCTGTACCTTTCAAAAGTTAGGCCAGTTTACAGTTTGGCAATGTTGCATATACACTTTAAAGAAAAGTTGGGGAATAAAAGACGAAAAACTGGTGAAAGCTCAGTCGAAAACACGAACGGTGACGATCCTAGCCTCAAAAAACTGCACGGGAAACAGATTATTATTAATATAGTCTCAGCAAATCTTCTAATAAATCTGATAAAAATTGACATTATTCGGCAAGCCTCGTTCATATTGCTCAAAAAATTTCATATTTTTAGCATTATTTTTAACGGAGATATCACTGAATGTGTCTTGACTTCCATAAGATTACATATTATTTGGCTCAAATTGTTATTGATTTTTCTCAGCAACGACGCTCCTAAACTGTCTGAAAATTTAACTGATTTTTTTTTACACTTCACTTTATAAGATGCACTCGGTTTAAAAGCGATGACATCATTTTCATTCTAATGCCTCAACTTCCTTAAGATTTTTCTTCTGTACAGTTATCGAGTAATTGATCACTGAAGTTCACGTGTATAAGCATAGCGTTTCTGCTTAATGCGTAATTACTCGACAACTAGGCAGAAGAAAATTTTGAAAAAAATTGTGTTTTCACACTTGATGATGAAGAACGTTATCACCAAATTTGATCAATTTATAATTATTTAGACTTTTGTACCAAACACCCTTAATGCGCCCTTTTTATTATGAACAAGAATACGAGGAATGAAGAGAGGAAGCGAAATCTTGTCACGTTGTCTCTCGCACTGATGATGCGAACCAGCCCCGGAAGGCTGCAGTGTCGAATTGAAGTCCCTCGGAAAAGTGAACAACATCGAATCAGCTGACAAGAGTTCTGAAAAATGCTGTTATTACTCGAGGGGTTACATTTAGTCAGAATTTTCGAAAAATTCGATATTTGGTTTTCGAGAGATTCTCAAAGTATGACATTTCCAAAATATTCTCTGAAAGTTTTATGACGACCCGTTCAAAACTGAGCGAGTTAGGGCCATTTTTACTGTTTACGGTCTGTGGCCCGCGCGCGACCCAGGTGTAAAGGAAACCGTATTTTTCTCAAAACAGTTTTTTCAAAACCGGTCACCACGATATCTAAAAAACGAGTGAATCGATTTACTTGAAATTTTGCATACTTCATTTTATATCAGAAGACAGCCCTTGTTCGAAGGATTTTTTTCGATACATACTTTTTTTATATCAAGGAAATAAGTGATTTTTCGACCGAAACTTAGACTTTCACTTTCGATCGCCAACCATTTTTTCAAAAATTTATCATTTTTCAAATCCTTCGATTCAAGACTAGATATAATACAATACAAAAACTTCATTCATTTGGTTTTTATATTTCAAATAATCGGTAGAAAAGTTACAGTGGTCACCGCGGAAGGTCTTCTTTTAACAGCACTCCAGAAATTATATCTGCCCTATTTGTGACTTTTTTACAATAAAAAAAAAATTATGAAACACAATCAAAAATATACTCTTTATATGAAAAAAAATAAAATAAAATAAAAATTGAAAAAAAAAAAAAAAACAGTTCGAAACCTGCAATCATTTCCCCAAAAAAAAAATCACAAACACGCACGCCCTTTTTTCGGCCCCTAACTGGATGTAACCCCTTAAAAAATGTATTCTGAAGGAACGTTCAGCTTCCATGATTTTTCTCATATTTTAGGTAGAAAAGACGTGTCCCATTTTTCGTGTAAGCGAGGGAAAGAGGGGAGGAATAACATAACGTTAGTATGCACGCGAATTTATCTGGTATAGTCGGAGCGATAAACGGTAAAGGGAAAAGGCGAAGAGGGAGGACGAGAAACACAAGACCCCTGAAACTGCTTTTGAACGAGGTACACACGCAGCGGCATATACACGTTTGTAAGGATCCGAGATCGATGGTGCGATAAAGAGGGACGAAAAAAGGCGAAATTATTTATTCAACAAAATGGCTCGGAAACGAACTCGCGCAACGATCGTGTACGTTATCGGGTAACGAGCACACTCCCCCGGGAAGCAATTTTAGCTGTACTCGTTGAGAAATCTTGGGGAATAAATGGTGTTGGGCGATCGGGAAAATATTTTGGAAATCGAGTGCTGACTCGGATTGAATTTTTGTTTCTTTTTGTTTGTACTGAAAATTCTTCAGATTCAGGGCTCTCGAACACAGTGACTTCGAAAACCCCGTCGATCTGTTTACGGTTTCAAGAGAGAAAGAGATTCCTCTTTTTTGTGTTTTTCACATTCGACTGTGCGGCGAGCGTGTGCGTCGACGGAGAATCGTCCGAGGGTCTCTCCCGGATCGCCTTTTAAGGTGTTCGCGTTTCAGGGTCTCTTTCTCTCAATCGAGTTGCGAAATACTGGCAACAGAGCTCGTGAGAACATCTCCCCTCTCGATTAAAACTCCGATAAAGCAAAAGTAGAATAATCGCGTGGCGTAACAATCGCTCGCTTTCTTCGTGAATTTATCAAATTTAGTGAAAATTCAAATTGACTCTTTAACTTCATTCTCAATTACCCGAAAAATTCGGAAAATTTTTTGACTTTTTTTTCTCAACTTCTGTATTTGTCCGAAAATTAACGAAAAATATATTTTTTCCGAAACATCAAGTTTTTTTTTTAAATTTCCACTATTGTCTATATGAGAGTTATGGCAGATCTCGGGAAACGTGGGGCAAAGTGTGTCGGTTTACATATGTGCTGTCAACTACTGCTGTGTCCAAAAATTTATTTTTCACAGTAATTTTTCATATTCTGTCAAAAAAAATTATTATAAAATGCTCTACGGACGATTTTGACTAGATGTCTCGAATGCATGGTGAAATTGAATGAAATTTGAATTGAAGAAAAAAAAAAAAGAAATAGCCTCGAGTGGCCACTATCGCACCTGCACACAAATCATGTGTCCACTCTGCACAACTTTAGCACTGAATCCATGATTCGGTGGATGAAGAATACAAACTTTTATAAAATTAAAACGCACCCAAGGTGCATCGAATGAAAATTATAAAAAAAATTTCACAAATTTTTGAGGAAAATTGCCCCGGAATTTTTTTTTTTTTGAAAATTGAAAAAATTTCAGTACATTTCTTGGTTTTTGAGAGTAAAAAATAGACGGAGCTTTTCAAACTCCTGAAAAGTTCAATATTTCCTTAGGTATCCCGTTTTTCCCCGCTCTCCCCTATTTCATTTTTTGCTCTCAACATTATAAGCATTGAATTATTTACACTCGAATGAAAATAAATGGAAAAATGAATCGATGATTGGTGGACGGATGCCCGGCGGAAAAAGTTCAATTTCTTCTTCAAATACGCAAACCGTATTTGAACGGTTCGTGTATTTGACGGACGAGGGAACTAGCGACCAATTGTTCGATAATCGTATAAAAACAAAGTACGCATAAAGTGATATGAAAAACGCTCAAAAAGTTTGCTTGCTCTTCAGTCAACCGAATCAACCGAAGGTATGAAAATCTGATATTTTCGTTTTGTACAGAAATGTAAAAACAAAATGTTTCAATATTTCCTTCGGTTTTAAAATGAGAAAGATTCATCGGTCATCGGGAATTGTGGACAAACAAGTAAATCTAACGAAAGCCAATTCGGAGAGATTTTGAAAACGGCGAAGATGAGGAGTGTCCCGAGTTTTGATGAACTAAGTTAAAAAAGCTTCAGTGGTTTCGATCAAACGACAAAAAATCGGACGATTCCGAATACTTTTCGGAGCATTCTCCCGAGAGGGAGGCACAGTGTTTATTAAAAATAAAAATAAAACAGAAAATGAATAATCGACCAAACTAATAAAACGCGAAATGGCAAAAGTCTTGAAATATCGGAATAAGGTCATTGAGTGATATTTATCGAGGACACACGACGACTCTTGTGTCTCTTTTTTCGAGGGTGCACGTGTGTGTGTCTGTAATGACGTACAGTCGCCGGGAACGAGAGACCCTTTTTTCCCCGCGAGATCGTATAATTTTATCTCATTACGAGCCGCGTTGATAAACAAGTATGAAAACATCGGGCGGTGTCGGTTTACTCATGAAACATGTGTAACACACGTGTGCGTGTGTCAGTGAGTTTGTAACGTTGTAAAAAAAGTGGCAAGAGGAGAAAAAATAGGGTGTTAGGCCGAAGTGACATTTCGCGTGTTTCCCGTCAATAAATAGTTCGCTGAAACTGCTGCTGCTGCTGCTGTTGCTGCTCGAGTAACGAGATTGACGTAATTAGTTTTGAGGCAAGACGAGGGTGTAAAAAATATTTCGATACTAGGCAAAGATTATTTGTATTATTTTAATTACGTCGAGGCCCCGGATCCAAAGGGCGTCGATAGAGTGAAATTCTTGACATATTATTTCGATCGTTTCGATCGACTTTTCTCTCGAATTCGGAACGAAACATCGTCGATTCTCATAGGACACTTAGGATTTCAACGCTATTGTTCGGAATCGCGACGAGATATTCTCGATGGGAGAATATCGAATCGCCTTAAGAGCCAACAATTCTGTGCTCGCGGCTCTCGTCTTCGTGCTGCGAATATCAAAATGAGATCTCGGCTTATAACTGTAAGCTCTGATTTACGACGTTTTTTCTCGTCTGAAGACTTTCCTTATGGAATGTAAATGTAGGTATAGAAAAAAGCGTTTAATAATTTGGAAATATTTTAATCTCACACTCGTCATCGATGAAGAAAGGACAAAAACGTCGCTAAATCCGTTCTGCTGCATATTTTCGTACGTTGACACGTTACGTTTGTTTAATATCGTCTAATACCGAAAAATGAGCTTTCGAATAAAAAATTGGAACTCGTATTGTTCGTCATAATGTAAAATTTTGAGAATTCTCGATCGGGGACTATAGAACGGTCAATGGGACGACGCTGAAGTTTGCAACGTCCGAGTGTCAACATTTGTAATTCACTAATTTTTTATTTCACGAAATCGTTGGTGTAGGTTGAAAAACACCGAATTGCAAATTCGGTAGGGAACAAAATGTGAGAATTACCGAAATATTTGGAGTTTTTTGTGCACTCTAAGATCATTCCATCGATGGATTCTAACGACTTTCGGTTTCAAATATTTCCGAACGTTCCCAGCAATCGCCAAAGGAATTTTGACCCACGTCGCCTCGTGGAAACGATTATTCCCGATTGAAACATCGTCAACCGAAGAAAATTAGCGCAACGAAGAGTTTTCGGGGTTCCGAATTAAGAAGAGGAGCAGAAACAACGGATTGAGAGCCTCGCAGGCCAGGTTTTTTGTTGCAACAACGCGACGAAGAAACCGCGTGCAACGCGGACACGAGGACGACGCGTTGACTCGCCCGTTCACTCATGGCGCTCGTTCGTTCGCGTTTCTCAGAAGCGATTTTAAAATGCAAATCGCGTGTTCGAGTGTGTATCGTGGAGCGCAGTACCGAGGCGTTTCTATGCCCACTCGGGAGGTTCTCGATCGAAAGAACCGAGCAACGTTGCTTTTCAGTTGCTGCTGCGGTTGCTGGCGAATTCGTCACGTAAGAAGAGAATGCACGAGTTCATTTTCCCTCTCCCTTTTCCGGAGCTCCGTTGCAATGGCAACGTACCCCGATTGTTCATATTCCGTTACGAAGAGACGTCTTAGACAGACTTTTCGGTTGATTTTTTTTTCGGAAAAATTCTTTATCCCCAAAAGATAAAACTATTATTCGTTATTCGTCTTTCTTCAATATGATTTTTATTCTACGGGGGCACTGGTCACACTGAGATTCTGGCGAGTCAATTAATAGCATCATAATTTTGAGGAGGGGTGAAACAACAATTTGTAAGTCTTTTCGGAGATATTCGTCTCGCGCCAAATCACAAAAACTCAACTTATTCGTTGATCTCCAAACTTTTATGATCAGATTTTCTCTCACTCCTCGGCAATATTGTTCGAAATTTCCTAATGATTTTTTTACGGCGCTGAAGTTTTCAACGTTGGAGTCCAACGAAATGATGGAAAAAAACTCTCCAATAATTCCAGTAATTCTCCTATTTTGTTACCTGCCAAATTTGCGATTCGTAGTTTTTCAAGCTGCACCAGCGATTCGTGAAATAAAAAATTGGTGAATTAAAAACGTTTTTTTCGTTCATTTAGTTGAACTCCAACGTTGGAAACTTCAGCGTCGTATTTTTTTTCATCTGAAATAATTTCATGAAGAAATACAGTTTTTTGGTATTTCAATTTTTCTATTGAATGGTTGAACAATTGAGTAGAGAATTTGGAATTTTTTATGGTGTCAAGTGTTGAAATTTTGTAAAATGAAAGAAGATTTCGATTTGTAATCACAAGCTTTTCGGATGAGTTTATAAAAAATTGAAAATCTCCCTCAATCAGTAAAATTTTTAAAAAATTGACAAATCGAAGTGAACAAAGAACGGTTCTTTCGATTTTTCGACGAAAAATTCGCCGAATTCATCAAAAATTCCGAATCATTTGCAACATTTGCAAAAGGTGAAAAAAAAAGTGAAAACGTACCTCGAGATATTGTGAATCCGGAGCGTCCAAAATCCCCGTGTCGAATAATAGTATCGCGGAGAATAAAATAGCAAGAATAATAAGATCGTACGTTGTAATGAAAGATGTCTCGTAGGTTTGAAAAAATCCACTTTGCGAAACGAAGGAAATATTAATCCTCAGAAATCTCGATTATCCATTTGTGATATAAGTTGATGGTTTTTTTCAAAAGCGAATATCCCATAAGCAACAGAACACTGATTCGCGCACTATTATGATCATTCGACGTTTTTCTTCATTTTCATTAGATTTATTGATTTTACGTTTTCCGTATATTTATTATTACTCTTAAAATTATTTCACCATTATTTTCATCTCTCTTTTTTTTTTTATCGATCGATCGCTATATATCCTCCCGTTTTATTATTTATTCGACGTATTACTCAATCAATGATAATAAATATATTTGTCTGCAGGTACTTTGCTGTCCTGGTTCGATTAATCTTCTTCGAAAACGTTTATATCGGTGTATTCAAGTGTCCCATAACGTATGAGATTTTTCTTCTTTCATTCAATTTTTATTGCAATATTTTGTTGGTTGTTAGTCAACAAGATTTTTTCCTCGACGTAACAAGTGGTCGGTGTCCAAACCTTATTACGCGATATTATTTCACCGTTTTCAAAGTATTTTACTCGTTATTCTCGTTTAAATTAAATAACTCTTTTGTCATATCTTTTCGATAATAATTATATCTCTGACTCGGGGGTCCAGGCACTATTGCGCTGTGAAAGGTAGAGTATTATATTGTTATTAGTATTACTATTAATATTATGATGATTATTATTATTAAAATTTACGTTGTTATTAATGTTGTTATTATTATGATTATTATTATTATTATTATTATTAATATTAATATTATTCGTTTTTGTTTTAAATATATGTTTGAAGGTACTTGTAGGTACGAGGTATTTTTTAAGGTAATTTTAATATGCGTTTGCTATATGCGCTTGGTATTTAAAGGTTTATTTAATATTTTTTATTTTCTCTCTCGTATTTCTTTGTGTTCCTCGTATGTATAACGATCGATCGGAGCTTTGAGAAGGATCAATTTGGGTGTGTGTTTTTCGCGTGTGTTCCAATGACTTCTCTAACTTGAAATTGACGTTTTTCCGCGACCGCGAATGATAACGACGAAAAATAATGCGAAAAAAAATAATATCAATATTAATAATAACAATAATAATAATAAATAATAAAGGCTTTAAGTGTGACAACGAGAAAAATTTTCCCTCTCGCGACGCACAGAAGGTCAGAAGTCTTTATCACCTCCTCGTGTTTCCCCACTTAGCCACATTGCAGTTATTCGTCGAGAAGTCCACCTTTCCCGACCTGAGCTCGACTTTCACCACCATCTGCAAACAAACGGAGAACGAATTCTGTCACGAATTTTTGTATAAATTGAGCACGACATGGGAACCGTGCGTGAGCTATAGAGCTCCTCTTGTGTCTGAATGTGCAACTTGTCCAGTGCTTTTTGGACTGTGAAAACAAATAAAATTCCGGAAAAAAATAATGTTGAAAATAATCAAGTACGGTTTTCGTCCGGTCAACGACGCTCGCATTCGAGACCAAAATTACGTAAAAGGGAAAAACTGTTTGAATCGAATGACGGTTTAAACGTCGTCGAAACAGAAAGTTTAGGAGATGAATTGACGCAGTGCTCAACTCTTTGATCCATCTGGCCCGTTTCTCACTTTTCCATGGAGAATGGACTGGGAAAGAATAAAGTTTTACCGGTTGTTCAATATCTTGACGTCGAAATCGTGCATTAGAGCACCCTCGAATGCAAAAGTATTATTTCCATCGAGACATGATAAATTTTATTTCGTAATGCGAAAATTAATAGTTCCCATATGCGCCTGCTTCAAGTCGCACCTAGGAAGTGTTGGAATTGACCGCGTAGTGGCACTGTAGACGCTGCGCACGGTCTCCAAAGGAATTACAATTTCGTGTTTTCTTCGACGTACTTTTCGTGGCAAATAATTGTGTGGGAAAGTGTGAAAATTTAAAAGCTGTAAAAATTTGGAGTAAAATTTGTGTCAAAATTTCAATTGGAGCTTTTTTAAGGAATTTGAATATTGAAATTGAAGGAGAAAAGTTGAAACAATGATAAATCGATTCCCCCAAAACTGTAATGAGAATCGTTGCAGTTTGAAACCGAAAGTTAATGAAAATAGAAACGTTTAATCGTGGAGAAAAAACGCAAAAAGATTATGAGGAGTAAATAAAAGAATATGTTGTTCTTAGATGAGTATCAGAGCGTCGTAAAGTTCGAGTGTGAGGCATGTGCACGCTCGAGGAGGAGAGGAAAGTGCGCCAATATCATGCAAGATTTTTATCTGGTCATTACACTTAAAACGAGAGGCGCAGGAACATTATCTCGTGACGATCAAGGAGGAAAAATATATGATCGCGCGATAACTGCGTCGGTCGATTAAAATGGAGAAAATAAAATAAAAACGTCACAGCACTTAGACATTTTAATGCGTGCCGCTGCATTCGTTTGATTAACTCAATACTTTCGATATCGCGAGAAATTCCTCGAGCAGATTACGAAAGTTGCAGCACACAAACTGTCCGTTTGCAATGTTGCCGGATCTTTGGCACATGCGCACATCAATCATTTATCTGGCCAATGAAGATTATATAAAACAGTTTCATACGTATAAAATGAGAGTCGCGTATACAATGCGGTTTGTTATTTCAATGCTCGATAATAAAAAATACAAAAAAATACTCCTCTGTACAAGCTTATCTCGGCTAACCTACATATTCGCTAACAATAGTGATACGAAGGCAGCGGGGTCGGCAGTCAGTGAAAACGATGATACGAAACCCATGAAAGTGTGAACAAAAATTTGAATAAACTTTCCGTTCTCAAAATCGAAGAAAAGTCGTATAATTAAAACTCAATCGATACGACGCCTCAGGCATTTTCACAAAACATTTATCGTACGTAAATAGAGAGAGAAATCCGTCGTGAAAATGGATGGAGGAGTGAGTAAAGGTCACTGGAATGTCGACGAGCTCCACTGAAATCTAAGAAGCTTAGAGGAAAAAACCGAGATCATCGGAGACTTTTGGCGCGGCAGTTGATCGCTCCATTTTATCTGGAGCGTAAAAAAATGTAGTCGGACGTAACAAGAGTCGGGGCATGATTTACCTGCACGTCAGAACAAAGCGGCTCGCAACGCTGAGAAGAAGCGCAGAGAGTCATAGAAGTCATAGAAAAGGTGTTCCAGGTACACAATAATCCTTGCGGAGATATTCGGACCGTTGAGGAAGAAAAAGGTTCTCGCTCCGTAAAAAAAAAGTAGGAGATTCTCCACCGACTAGAGGGTTCTGGGAGCGATGATCCTCGGACAGGAATCCTAGACACGTCGGGAGAAAAAACTGGCAAAGCCCATTGTGGAGGAACCGGATCACGTTTTTGGTAGTTTTTTAGAGGTAAGGCGCGTGCCACATCGAAAAGCGATCCTCGGGTAACCGGGTCACCGAGAGGGCGTAACGCGTGAGAGTGGCAAGGAGAAAAAAAAACACGAAGTGGAAAGTGAGACAGGAATGGCACCTGTGCCGAAAATAAAATTCTCGCACCTGTGCTCGTGTGCTCGCGCACAAGTCAAACGTGTGTGTGCGCGTGTCCCCCCTTAATTTGACGCGCGTGAATACATAAAACCGCAATTCAAAGCCACAAAAACGTAAATGCGCTGGTTTTTTCCGTCTTTTTTTCGAGAACGTCTGCCCGCGCGGTGCGACGGCTCGACTCGGCCATGTCTTCATATTTTCGCCCTCCGTCACGCTCGAGGAAGTTTACTTTGCGAAGGAGCTATGAGAATGAGAATGCGAAGGAGATAAAGAGCAGAAAAGGAAGAAGTCAAAGGGACGAATTAAAAAGCCTGCTCACTTAATAATTGACGCCTGCCTGAATGTATAATCGCATGCATGATTTTCCCACGTTGTACAGGCTGTCCAAACAATCGCCTTCGGTATTAAAGCTCTGTTTCCGCGGAGTATAATCAATGATTTCACAATTATCGTCGTATCTCTCGAACGGTGCGTCACGGAGACCAATCGCTGAGGACTTTTCTCTCCACAATCGCACGATCTTTCGGGACGCGTTGAAATCGAAGGTGACTTTTCGGACACCCCGTACACGCGATCATTTGCGCCCAAGGTTCTCTAATTGCGAGGATTCCATTCGGAGGTTATTTTTAATTCGACCCTTTACCTATGTACCTTGTCGGCTCGCTTGTGGCTGATATTCACGCATGTTTTAGCCACACATACGACACACGCGCGCACACAAATGTGCACACAGTCTCGGAAAGGATGGCAGCAACTTTCCGTGGGCGACGATCTCTGCTCAGAGCGAGAATAAGACGCGAAAGGAAAAGGCTCTTGTGTGTAAGGGAACACGTGCGTGACCGATCAGCTCGACAGGAGTTAGTCTCTCTGCATATCCACAAAGCATTCCATTCAATTCACGTGCACTATTCATTCGGCCAGTGAATAGTCGAGAGAACGAATGACCGACAAAAAGGATAAAACAAAGAGGAAAAGATTTTTCGGAAAATGCGTGAAACGCAACGAGATTCGAAGGTAAATGGATGAGTCCAGTGATTGGAGAGACTTAATAGATTCGTCGTTGTGAATCGAGCTCGGAATTTACATCGACAGCGTTATCACGTCTAAAGTTGATCGGTACAAAACCGCGTGGATGAGAATCGATCGTAGGATGAAAAAGTTAGCGATGAAATAGAGAAAATATAGTGGATCAATGAAAAAATCGAGTTTGGACGAAGGAAAAATGAATTTTCACGAAATGATGAGTTCGAGAAGATTCGTGCGCCAGTGATCGAATGTCTCGAGAGCATTTTGAGTCGGGAGCGTGAAAGAAAGTACAGTAATGAGCGGCACCGAGCGAAGAAAGGGGCGAAGGTGTGGAAGAGGCGGAACGAAGGGAGGGTCGTGAAGATCGAGTGCGAATGGGGCCCCAGACCTACGTCAACGCAGAATGACACACAGCGCCACGCTCGGAATGTGCGTGCACCCGACGAGGAGGCCAATGGGTCTCTTTTTCGCGTGTTTCCCGGCCGAGCACAAGCCGCAAAGTCGTAAAACAAAGAGCAAAAAAACACACGACACGACGAGGAGAAGATGAAAAAAGAACAGGAAAAAAAATAACACGGTACAGTAATACGATCCTCGTAAACGCATTTCTTACATTTGTAGCCCCTTTTTTTCCGAGGGGCTTCTGTGCTTGCAGTTTGGAAAAAGCCCACCCTGTCGATTGACTTTGTCGGTGATCGATTGATTACTATTATTTTTAGCTGATATTTAGACCTCCTTAAAGTCGATTGGCAAACGCGAGAAATAAGTTTTTTCGAAAGGTTTCATTGTCTCAAGTAAATAAAGATGAGCCGCGATGAGTTTCACGAGGGTTCGTTGGAAAAGAAAAATACGAAAAAGGAAAATATTTTAGAAGAATTGATTGAGAGTGAACGGAAAGTGAAGAAAGGTAACAGAATTTTTTCTGCCGCAGTGCTCGAACGACACTAAATTCAACGGTTAGCTCGTGTCCCACTCGAATGATTTATATGAATGGGCGCACCACACCCGGTACAAAAGAACGGTGTAACGAAAGCGCGCGAGCTCGTGAGCCGATGCGTAGCTCGCGCGCGCAACTATAATATGTAAATGGAAATGAATGGAAATGAAAATGGCAACGTTGGCTTCGACGGGATCTATAGAGATTAAGGCACAAAGAAAAACAGCGAGGGAGAGAGAGAGAGAGAGAGAAAAAGAGAGACGCGAAGTAAGGGAGCAGCGCACACACTTCCGGACAGATGTCGCGGCTCCATCGCACAACGTGGGCCCGCATTGTACGCGTCTTTTCTTTCCACTTCTGCGCAATAACGCGATATGATATTATATTTCAACCGTATATTTATGTTCCCTGGAAAGTCCTTAATTTCAGTGACTTTTGTCGAATTATAAAAGCGAAGCCAATGATTATGAAAAAAAAAAAAACGGAAAAATGAAAATAAAAGCCTCCAAAGAGTAAGGAACGGTTTGGTTTTAATCAATCAATGGGTAATCGGAGCCACTTTTATGATTGCAGTCTGTTAAAATGAACCCCTTTTTGTTCAAGGAAATTTATGATACGAAATTGAAGCTTGCAACGTTCGAGTCCAACGAGAAATGATGTAAAAAAACTCTCCAACAATTCCAGTAATTTCCAATTTTCTTCCCTACCGAATTCGCAATTGGTAGTTTTTCAACCTACACCAATAATCACGTGAAATAAAAAGTAGGTGAATTACAAATGTTTTTTTCGTTAAATTCGTTGGACTCCAACGTTGCAAACTTTAGTGTCGTATTTATGATTTCAGAAATGCAATAATATAAATTGATTAGCATCCAGTGATTAAGTTGAAAAACTTATGATAAAACCTTCTTCACTTCGTTTGTTCCTGTTTTTCTCTTTTATATTTGTATTTCTCTGTGTACATTCGAACTAGTCAAAGGCAGTGTGACTATCTTCACTGTCAACACCAATCAATAATGTTAATACTCAATTTAAGGCGTTTCGGTACAGGCGATACAATGTTGCCATGCTAAACCATGCTAAAAACATAAAAAATTTCAAAAAGTTCAGAATTTTATAAAATTTGGTGAACATGCCAAATTTGAGAATACAAATTTTTTACGATTTTTCTTCTACACAGTTATCGAGTAATTGATCACCAAAGTTCACGTGTATAAGCATAACGTTTCCATATATACAGGTATACATTCCGGGCATAAGAAATCTGCTTTAATGCGTAATTACTCGATAACTAAGTAGAAGAAAATTTTGAAAAAATTTGTGTTTTCGCACTCGATGTTGAAGAACATTATCACCAAATTTCATCGATTTCTTAACATTTAGACTCCTGTGCCGAAACTCATTAAAGAATATGAACCGCATTATCAAAAAACAAGTTTCTTCATTTTATATAATCTCGTTTTATAAAATGATGTTGGAGTTTGCAACGCTGGAGTCCAACCAAGTGATGTAAAAAAACCCCTCCAACAATTTCAGTAATTCTACAATTTTGTACCCTACCGAATTTGCAATTCCTAGTTTTTCAACATCAATGATTTCGAGAAATCGTCCAGAGAGAGAGAGAGTGTAAAAGAAATGGAAGATCGAAGTTTTGGAGTACGAAATACGAGAGGGATGAACGCGAGCAGAAAGTGAAGAGAATGAGAGAAAGTACGAAAGGTGAAAATGGAAGAGAGTGAGAAAGAGGGACAAAGTCGTTGTATATCGAGGTATCGTAATACAACACCGTAAGTTGAACTTGAGCTACTTATGAATGACCTTGTCTGGGCGGAGTTACTCTCTTTCTCTTTTACAATGCCGGAGAGTATAACGCCGCGACGACGTCGGACCAAGTTGCGTCGGCGTCCATAAGCGCGCATATATCGTACGCATTGTATACGATAAGCGTTGAGTGTGATCCCGATCGGTTTCAATGGTACGAGCTTATTTGTCCAAGTGCATGAATGCTGCGTCTCGTACGTGGGCAAATAAACGTTAACGAACATGAGCGTGTACGCGATTTGGAGTCTCGGAGACTGCTCGGGGTCTGGGAGACCCTGGGAAGCATAAATTTCAGGTTCGAAATCGTTTTTTTTTTTATTTTGAAAACAAGTGAACGTTGAAAACTTAACTTTCGCTTTTTGTGCACGCTCGAAAGGCCTGAAAATCATCGAATCGCGCGCTCGTCGAGGCGCGATGAGGAAAAGATTCTGAAACTGACCTGCCCGAACAACGATGTTACGACTTCCGTCGAATGACCCCACGCGGCAGAGGTGCGAGGCAATTATGAATATTGATTCGATTCGGACGACCTGCATCCGCGACTTCGTATTCGATTAAAAACAGCTCTGAGTCAAACGACTCGAGCATTCTGTGATACAGCGACAATATGTAACGTTCGTTGAAGCCACTATCACGATGTCGAACCAACCGGTCGTAATGCAATGATTTTTTCGTTTTTTTTTTTCCATTGTCCAAAGTTACTCATTATTTGACTCCCTTTTCTTTTATTCTTGAAATTGTATCTACGAAGGGCCCGAAATTGATCTTCAAAAGTGTATTTAAAGGCGAATTTTTTTTGGAGAAAAAATATTTTTGCCCATTTCAAATCGTGGATCGTCGGTTTTTTCAAACTTATCGTTTCTAAGCACCTAAAACGTGAAAAATGAAAAAAAATTATCAGTAACTTCGTGCTCGGATTCCTCGTCGGTGGATTTCGGGTAAGCGCGTCTCAAGTTGTCGAGTTCCCAACTGAAATTCGAGAAACACAAGGACAAACTTCTCCCAATAATTTTTCAGCCACGTTTTACAAATGGAAAAAATAACTTTATTGTTCGCTCTGTAACGACGCGGTACAATCTGCCCACCAAGCTGCTATCCGCACTTTTTTCCGTCGACACTCTGTGCACCGCGCTCTCTTTGGCTGCCGACTTTAACCGCGAAATCCACCCGCAGTTTCAACAAATTTAATTAAACCAAGCAATAAAGATTTGAGTATAACTGTCGTAATGATTAAAACGTGGGAAAAAGGGCTCTCGATCGTAACGACCCAAGCTGCCCACCGACTGTCGGGTACGCGAGCTTTGCACGACGCTGAAGTTTGCAACGAAATGAAGGAAAAAAAACATTTGTAATTCACCAATTTATTTATTTCACGAAGTATCGGTGCAGGTTAAAAAACTACACATTGCAAATTCGAATGACGCTGAAGTTTCCAACGTTGGAGTCCAACGAAGTGATCGAAAAAAAACTCTCCAATAATTCCAGTAATTCTCCTATTTTGTTCCCTGCCAAATTTGCGATTTGTAGTTTTTCAAGCTGCACCAACGATTCGTGAAATAAAAAATTGGTGAATTAAAAACGTTTTTTTCGTTCATTTCGTTGGACTCCAACGTTGGAAACTTCAGCGTCGTAAATTCGACAGGGAACGAAATTGGAGAATTACTAGAATTATTGGAGAGTTTTTTTTATCATTTCGCTGGACTCCAACGTTGCAAACTTTAGCGTCACAGCTTTGCACCACTTTCTAGAATTCACCATGATCGATGAAGTTATAAAATTTCAATGGTTCTGCCAAAGTGAAGTTGTATCGCTGTGCAATTGACCGAGAAGACGACGCTGAAGTTTGCAACATTGGAGTCCGACGAAATGACGTAAAGAAACCCCCAATAATTCCAGTAATTCTCCAATTTTGTTACCTGCCGAATTTGCAATTCGCTGTTTTTCAACGGCTGCACCGATACTTGGTGAAATAAAAAATAATTGGTGAATTACAAATGTTTTTTTCGTTCATTTCGTTGGGCTCCAACGCCGCAAACTTCAGCGTCGTCCGAGAAGGCGCCTCCTACACGAACGTGTAAATTGTGCTTGGCCGAGTGTGCGTTGGTGCGCGCACGTGTCGAGTCACGCGGTATATACAACACGAGAATTTCATTGAGCGAGAAAAAGAACGAGAGAGAAAGATCAGAGGCGATACGAATTTATCGATGTGTCTTCTTCAGAGATTCACTGCAGTTCCCTCCGCCGTATACAGATACAAAAGCCCATATATTTTTGAACAAATGCACACACACACACACACACACACACGCACACACAGATTCGAGTAAAAGTGAATTCATATAAATTTGCAAAGCCAATTAGAGGTACAAGTTCCCTTTGATCGTGCGATGCTGCATACAAAGTGGTTGTTGCTTGAATCTCTCGCCGCCGAGATGCACTCCTGCAGGGCTACTCGAATCGTGTAACTATTGATACTCTTGTTAACCTCGCTATTTCAACGCGATCTTTGAAGAATTAAAATTATTATACGGCGTGCCGCGCGTACCGAAGCATCGTTGCTATTTGTATATACGTTTTGTCGATGTAAAATAAGTGAAGAAGCTAAAGATGGTTATCCAGCCTCCGCTATTGATTCCCCCTCGCTGTTAGCTGGCTCCGCTCCTGGTATCGGCGTCACTTCCAACGTGCGCGATTACGAAGAAAAGTGTGCACGTTTCTCTACAAAGATTTGCGAGAGCGCGGATACACCGCAGGAAGTTCGTGATAAAAATACGAGCGATTATCGAATGACGTGGAGGAGAAAACAAAAATGGGGGGCGAGTGTGATTTCAGGGGGGGAGGGGGAATTGTGGAGTGGAATATTGACGAAAGTCCGATCCGAGGGAAGGAAAACGGAGACTCTTTTCATTGTTCGCATTCATTTGATAATAACGTAGAAATGTGCTGCAGAGTTTGTACGAACTGGATTGTTATCGCTGTTGTTACGTTGAATCTATTGGCTCGGACGAAAAAAGTGGTTAATCACTCGAACTCGTTGACTCGAGATTTTCGTGATGTTGAAGTTTGCAACGACGTTGGAGTCCAGCGGAATGATGTAAAAAACTCTCAAATATTTGTCATCTTTAAATCCGGATTAATGATTCGTGGAATAAAAATATGATGCGAATTAAAAATATTTTTTTCGATAAATTCGTTGGACTCCAACGTTGGAAACTCCGGATTTTCATGCAAATAGCATTGTTTCATGGGAAAGCATGAATTTTGATCACGCGCCTAATTCTCTCCCTCTGCATCGCCCCCTCGAAATTTCTCTTTCTCTTCCTCTTCTCCACGCTCTGACCGAGAAACAAGCAAGCAATATAGTACAATAATCTATTGCGCGGAGTGCTCGCGAGTTGGGGAGTTACGAGAGCCGGATTGTTATCCACGAAAGTATCCGACCTACAAGCTCCTCGAATGCAGAACTTGTGTGCACAGGGGGTCCGGAAAGTGACGTCGAATATTAATTCGAGCAGATAGACCGTAAGATTTATAAACGAAAAGTCCTCGACGGTTTTTCCCTGGGAAGCGCAGTTATCGAGATTTTAACGAGTGACTGAAGAATCGATTAATATTTTTCGAACGGTGGGTCGGAGGTTAAAGTTCCCGAGGACTTTTCTTTCCGGAATCGGACAGTCGAGTCGGCGCCAAATTTTTGCTCGTCACTCTTGGGACACCCTGTACATGTTTATCTCCAATTTTGCCTAGAGAAATATGCGTAGCAACGTAATGATTCACGGTATAGTGGGGGGCACGTCGACTCACGTTATCGCGAAGAAGATTGACATGAGAATATCGAGAAAAAGTTTGTGGAATGTTGCACCGTTCTTGCACTAGGAATAAATAAAACGAGAGAAACGTATTCGAGTAAGAGAAACGCCCGAGCTCGGCGCAGCGATTCGACCGTATCCGCCTTCGATCGAATCAGATCCTCATCGTGAGAAACAATTGCAATAAATAATCGCTGCAAATAAACAAATAACGATCGCGAGAGAATCATTGAAAATTTCAATTTATATCGATGCAACGGTATTACGAGATTCCCTTGGCATAGAAACACTAACAATGCAAATTTTCGATAGTTTTTTTATGAAAAATATTGACGCGACGTACGATTTCATGACTAATAATGATTATATTTATTTTTCTGCACTCTATAAAGTCAAAGAATTATTTTTGTACGTGAATAATGAAATAAAAGTGCAAATAGCTCTGGGACCGAGTGTACGCGAGAGAGCTCGAGCACACTTCGCCGCAGTGTTTCAACTCCGTTTCTCTCTCGGTGGCTAAATGCGAACTAACGAGCTCTACGACCGGGAGAACTCGGACTGCGTTGCTCGTAAAATTTCAACTCACTCTTGTCTGCCCCAGCTATCCCAGGCTAACTTATACGTACAACATTAGAAGGCATATCTCATTTGAATATACAGGAGATTCAATGTCGAGGAGGCAGGTGTTACGTTAAGGGGGAGTGCTCGTCGGAAGAGTCCTAAACACCGTAAGATTTCAGCGTAAAAGAGAAAAATCACAGCGAGAAACTCCGGCCGTTTCTGCACGTTTGTCATTTTTATTATTTCTGTAGTTAGACGAAGCTTTTTTTCCAAATTACTTAAAAATTCTATTATTTTCGACGACTTAATTTCTCGTTTTTTACGAGATTCTATTTCCCTCCCACGAGTACAGAACAGCTCCGAGTCGGCAGCGGCAAAAGTCTCATTTGTCTTGCTCAGAGCTCGGTGCCCGCGGTTAGCGTTAATGAGAGCGTTTTTAGCCGGTGCGTCAATTTGGGCTTACGCAATCGCGGCGAGTTCAGCGCGTACCTAATCGCCCCTTCGTGTTCCTTCGGCCTGTTTTTCCAAATCATTTTATCTCCAATGATCGCGCGTGTTTCCTTAAAGCCTCACGTTGCCAAGGAAAGCACGAAATTTGCGTCACTCTTACGATTAATAGAAGCCCCGAAAGGGAGAAAAAGTCTTGCGCGAAAAGACAGAAACGCGAAGCACAATCTTCACGAACATTCGGGACTGAAGCTCCGCCAACACGAAACTCCGTAACTGCGCTATCACCGAAGAAAAACTCAAAGTGCCCCGAGAGAGCTCGTATCACTTGGGTGTAACCACTCCCTAAAGCTCTAAGAAAAAAGAAAGAAAAGAGATGGAGTGAGAAGAGAAAGGGGAGGGGGAAGAGGCTCCCCATTACAAATTCACCGGGCATCCTAGAATAAAAATGCATCCTCAGCTATTGTCCCTTCGCAGCTTGTCTTTCTCTGGCATGCCAGACAGGCACATTCCCCCCTTGCTTTCCTTTCGAGATGTATATATATAAATGTTTCCGAGTCTCTTTCAACATTCTCTGTCCCATCGGCATTGCCCATGAGATGACAGAGTGGTATTCCAGTCTATTTTTTTGTCTCTCTTTTTTCCTTTCATTTATTTTTTATCTCCGCTCGAATAATACGTCTCGTTTGGTCTTTATTCTTCACTGCAATTTAGTCACTTCTCATTTTTACGCTTCGTGGATTAATATTTATGGAGACGATTCCTCGGGGAGCGTTGTGTCTAGCAGAATTTCGGGTACAAATAAAGGCGAGAGCCAATCTCAGCCCTGCAGGGTATTTTACTAAGCACGATCCTAGATAAGAAGGCAGAGCCCTTGAGGCAGAGGCACACTATGGCGTTCGACTCCGAAAAAGTGATCTTCCAGTTGGAATTATTTCAATTTGATTTCAAATTCATTTCAATCGGAATCAATTTCAAATTGATTTCGGTGAAGGGATTTTTTATGTGAAAATGAAGAAAATAATGCAAGGAGAAAAAAAATTGTTGATTCAATAGCAATTGGTGTTATTGGAAGAGTTTCTTCATTTAGCTGCAATGCTTTCGGAGATAATGAATCTCTGCAGTTTGATCTGAAACTATTTATTCGTTTAATAATGTTTAGCCTCGATGATGTTGAAGTTTGCAACGCTGGAGTCCAACGAAATGATGTGAAAAAAGCTCTCCTACAATTTAAATAATTATCCAATTTTGTTCTCTACCGAATTTGCAATTCGTAGTTCTTCAATCTACGCCAATGACACTGAGGTTTGCAACGTTCGAGTCCAACGAAACACGACGCCGAAGTTTCCAACGTTGGAGTCCAACGAAATGAATGAAAATAATATGATTTATCCATCAGTTTTTTATTTCACGAATCATAATTGTGTAAATTGAAAAACTACAAAGTACTACTTTGACAGGAAATAAATTGGAGAATTACTGGAATTATTGGACAGTTTTTTAGATCATTTCGTTGGACTCCAACGTTGGAAACTTCAGCATCATAACGAAACGATCTAAAAAAACCTTCCAATAATTCGAGCAATTCTCTAATTTCGTTCCCTGCCAAATTTTCAATTCGTAATTTGTCGGCCTGCACCGATAAACTTCAGCGTCGTTAACCTCGACGACGCTGAAGTTTCCAACGTTGGAGTCCAACGAAATGAACGAAAGAAACGTTTTTAATTCACCAATTTTTTATTTCACGAATCGTTGGTGTAGCTTGAAAAACTACGAATCGCAAATTTGGCAGGGAACAAAATAGGAGAATTACTGGAATTATTTAAGAGTTTTTTTCGATCATTTCGTTGGACTCCAACGTTGGAAACTTCAGCGTCATTAACCTCGTGACCTCGTGATGATCATGTATCTCATTGGCACCCCGTAGTCCCACATTTCGTTGTTCCAGTCATTGTTTTTTTCAGTGTAGAAATTCTGTTCGGGATCGAGACAGAGTCAGCGATTTTTCTGACAGGCTTCTGACAGGCAATTTAACTGGTTCCAACTCAGAGCAGAATAAGCTTGAAGATATTTAAACGACAAATGTTTGAAACTCGAGTTCGACGAGTTGTATTTTCCAAATGATGTATTCCGAGCACCTTTTTCGCTCATGGATCATCGAAAAAGGGGGTGATTGGCAAGCTTTTTGTAAATGGAAGAATCGAGTGAATTCGAAGGCATCCAGGGGCTAAACGAGGAGTCAGCACGGTTCGAGGTAGTTGGCACGGTTAGTAAGTTGGTAAGGGAAAGCGCAAGGCTGCAGCAACGCGAGACGCATTGAAACTTGGGCTCTCCTGTAGTAGCTCGACTCTTCGGAAAGGCGGCGAGGCTACGCCACGTGTTTCTACGGCACGGCCAGAAAACATTAGTTCACGTCTACGCGTTCCGGCAGTGTCGTTTCGTCCATCTATTCGAAGCTCTTCCCCGTCCCTGTCGTTCTCACGTCGTTGCAAAAAATCACGTTTCCTTCCGTTGGCTCGAGATCGAAGAAATTTTCGGATGCTGCGGATCGACCCTCGTGCTTTTCCCCGCTGCGTCTTATCCCCGGGATGATGTTGCGTAGTTTCATTCACACAAAAGAATAATAAATCGCGGGACGCGTCGAGGGCAAGAGTAGCGTGACTCATTTGGGGACTCAAAATCGTCTGATCCTGCCCATTCTTTCAGCTCGGCGCGCACATTTTTCTCGTACTTTTTCTCCGTCTTTGTGTCTGCTTCGAGCGTCAATAATCCCCAGTCTGTCGCCTTCGTCGGCATTTATCGAAGCTTTTCGTCTCAATCCAGCTGTAATCCACAGAAATTCGAATAAACTTCAGTGCTGAAGAACCGAAGAAGATTCGCTTCATTCGACGACTAATTTCCTTACTTTATTCGAGAATCACGAAATACGATTCCGACGACGCTGAAGTTTCCAACGTTGGAGTCCAACGAAATGATCGAAAAAAACTCTTAAATAATTCCAGTAATTCTCCTATTTTGTTCCCTGCCAAATTTGCGATTCGTAGTTTTTCAAGCTGCACCAACGATTCGTGAAATAAAAAATTTTGGTGAATTAAAAACGCTTCTTTCGTTCATTTCGTTGGACTCCAACGTTGGAAACTTCAGCGTCGTATTCCGGAGTATTTAACGCGGAGGAATGTTTCAAAGAAAAAGCCGACTTTTCGTTATACTTTTTCAGTTACAAATCGAGAGGAAAAAATATGATTTGAGCGCTTTCCTTGCGCAGCAGCCAACCTGTATCAATAAGTGAGAACGAGACAACTTGCTTCGGGGAGATGGAACTTGAGATAGTCGCGATCCAAGGTCCGATTGCTCGGGATCTACGATACGAAGGGAAAATATATGTGCGACGAATCGAGTTCGTATTTTCGGTGCTTTTGTAGTTTGGGCTGGGAGCAAAAAATTGGAAGAATTGAGTTCATTATTGATAGCATGCGAGAGTCCCGGGCGAGCACCTGCCCTGACCGATGAATGCGCGCATACGAGTAAGGGAAATGAATAAAAAATAACGGAGTATGCACACGAGTCGTTAATCGAGTGTGAGATATAAATAGACGCGTTTATGTACGTTTACGCGTGCTTGTATGAACGCACAGGAGCTCTGGCTGTCTCTCTTTCTCTCTCTCTCTCTCTCTTGACGACAGCTGCTGTCAATGCGGGACCGGAGGAAAATTCAAGCGCGAGCGTTTCCCTCGACGCAAGAGCGTATTGCTCTATAACGCGTGCGCGAGTTTCGTTTTTCACCGAAAATGCAAACCTGTCGTTAAAATCGCCACGGAACCGGAACGAATGTTCAGGACGAAGATAAAGGGGACAAAGAAACGAAGAAATTTGAATGTGAAGCTCGAACCCCATTGGCGCTTGGACTTGTACAATTTTTCGTTGTTGTTTAGAGAATATGAAAAACGACAGTTTTGCAAAACAGTCAACTGCATGCAAATCTTCGCGATGTCACATTTCCAATGGGGCTGGAGTTTGCAACGGAGTCCAAAGAAATTATTTTAAAAAAGTCTCGAACAATTACAGTTAATTTTCAATTTTGTTCTGTTCCGAATTTGCAATTCGTCATTTTTCAAGCCACATCAATGACTCGTGAAATAAAAAAATGATGAATTATAAATATTTTTTTCGTTCGTTTCGTCGAACTCCGACGTTGTAAACTTCAGAATCGTATAAACCCATACAAATATAAATGTATATTATTTCGATTCATTTCAACTGTCAAACTAGCTTACAAAAAAGTGGAAAATGATTCAAAAATGAACGCAGGGCCTCTGTTGTTCCATGTAAATCTATGTTCTCTGCTTGTACAAAGCACCTGATCGTTTTTATTACCCGAATGCCATCTGGCAAGACGCTGTGTCAATGTAAGAACCCCACTTTTATCGCGGAGTATTTTTTAATGTATCAAAATTAACCCTTAGTGTGCATCTGGGGTCAGGTTGACCCCAACATTTTTTTCTCACATGAATAGCATTTATAGATGAGCATTTCATAAGTAAACCCCCCAATATTAAGAAATCGTTTACCATCTCTAAAAGTAGGGAGCATAGCCAACTTCATGCTCCAAAATAAATACACTTTTTGGAACGTTTGCAAAGTGGACTATTTTTCCCTTGAAGCATGGACCCTTGTCTGTTAAACTCTGTAAGGATTTTTTTCAAAACTCAAAATTTAATTTTTTACGAGAGATTTAACCGAAAAAGTGCTTTTTACGCGCACTATCAACTTTGAGCACGTTTTTGAACGATGAAAAAAGATTTTTTTGGAAATCCGACTTTGCGGCCTTAAAGTTGGATCAATTCACTGCAAAAAGTGACTAAACCTTTTATTCCGAAAAGCGCATAGTTGCCGAGATATATTCGATGTGAAAAATGACCTGAGCTTAAAGTGACCCCATTTGCACGGAATTTCTCGCTGTGAAGGTGTGCACACTAAGGGTTAATTAAAATTCTTACGAACACATGAAATCGAGTATTATTATAAATATCACAAAAGCAAACTTTATATGAAATAAGGGTATTTTTTCTTCGTTTTTGTGCATAATTAACCAGAAAATAATGAAATAAACTTTAGGACAAACAAAATTCTTTTGTAGTCATGTTATTTAATGTTTTTATCGTTTTTTATACGGTTCCTCAGCGTTTTTGTTTTTATTTTTTTTATATTATTTTTTTTATTTTTATTATTAGTTCGATCTTCGAATTGTTCGGAGTTTCGGGAGGGAAAAAAAGGTGATTTACGTCACGTTGGCAATGTGGACAGCCAGTAAGACAAATTTGGCTTATCGCGGTGCAACAACGCTCGAACGACCCGGTTAGCAAGCGGGACGCGAAAGCTCGTTTCTACTCGGCTCTATATAAGATGACACAAAAGTGTGTGTGAGAGAGAGAGAGAGGTGAGAGGAAGGAGGTGCATCGCGCCGCGCGTCAAGATCGTCGTTCTTCGCCGGCGATTGCATAATCCGGCGGCGTTAAAACGCGAAAGCCCTCTAACGATCATGATCGGGTTTGGCTCCAAAAATGCGAGTCCTGCGGCCGTTGAGAGAGCTCTGTGATTCAGGAAAAAGAATCCCGCCGGATTCTCGACCCTCCGAAAAAGTAGGATTTTCTCGAAACAAGGCGCGAATCCCCGCGCGTTCCCGAGAGACTCGACTCCATTTTCTGCCATTTTTACCATCCACCAACGTCGACGAACGAGCGGAATAAAGAGAATTTCGTTCCAAAAGAACTTAATATCAAATTCATGCCGCTGAAGTTTGCAACGTTCGAGTCCAACGGATTTAACGAAAAAAACATTTGTAATTAGCCAATTTTTTAGTTCACGTAATTATTGGTGGTCGTTGAAAAACTACGAATCGTGAATTCAGCAGGGAAGAAAATTGGAAAATTACTAGAATTATTCGAGACTTTTTTACATCGTTCGACTCCAACGCTGCATACTTCAACATAATATCGAATTCAGCTATTGAAACGTTGAAAAAAACGCTGAGAAATCCCCCCCCCCCCTCCTCCCTCCCCCCGCCAGGCTGGATATCGATGCTTCGAAAAATTATTCGTCACCCTCCAAATAATTAAAAACCAGCAATTGAGAAAGACTTCTTACAGATAACAGTCCATTATTCACAGCATGGATACGCTCTGTTACAACATGCCGCACGTTTTCAGCAGTTTCCGAAGACGATTACACCGCAAGAAGATTATTTACACGAAAATACACAACTGTTAAGAATTTATGTGCTCATTCTAGTACGACATTTATCCCCATAGATCGATGTGTAAGTGAGCACATGCGCGTATTCATTTATCGACAGAACGAGACTATCTATAAGAGCATATATTTATCTTGAGTCCATAAATAGGAGCATACGAAGGTACAAAAGTGTGTATAGCATCATTGGATTAGCATTGAGCTCGTTCAACTCAACTGCACAAAAGGTGGAAGCGAAAAAATAAAAAACTAAAAAAAAATATACGTATGTATAAACGTAGTTTGATTTAAGGAGTTTCGGTACAGAAGTCTAAATATTAAGAAATTGATGAAATTTGGTGATAATGTTCTTCAACATCGAGTGCGAAAACACAAATTTTTTCAAAATTTTCTTCTACTTAGTTATCGAGTAATTACGCATTAAAGCAGATTTCTATGATGCTGAAGTTTCCAACGTTGGAGTCCAACGAAATGATCTAAAGAACTGTCCAATAATTCAAGTAATTCTCCAATTTATTTCCTGTCAAATTAGTACTTTGTAGTTTTTCAATTTACACAATTATGATTCGTGAAATAAAAAACTGATGGATAAATCATATTATTTTCATTCATTTCGTTGGACTCCAACGTTGGAAACTTCAGCGTCGTAGATTTCTTATGCCCGGAATGTATACCTATATATATGGAAACGCTATGCTTATACACGTGAACTTTAGTGATCAATTACTCGATAACTGTGTAGAAGAAAAATCTTAAAAAATTTGTATTGTCAAATTTGGCACTAAAGAATATGTTCACCAAATTTTATAAAATTCTAAACTTTTTGAAATTTTTGATGCTTTTAGCATGGTTTAGCATGGCAACATTGTGTCGCCTGTACCGAAACTCCTTAACTCGGATCGAGTATGATGCACTCGTATCTCTGTGTAGATATATAAATCCACCATTTTTGTTTTCAACGTAACATTAGATTAAACGGCTTCATTCAATGAAGGTACCCAGAGCATAAACACAGTACAGATTTAAAGCCATACGACGTAATGCACGTCTATATAAATATACAGTATAAATACTGACTATAAATAGGTTTTTGTGGACTGTACACTCTACATTATAATCGAAAGAAACGACAGAGTGTGAGGGGGGGTTGAACGGAGAGAGTCTAAACGAGACGAAGATCCGGAGAATATGAGTAAACTCGTTTTTGTGTTCGTGTGTGTGTATGTGTGTTACACATCGTTCGAGAAATGGCCTTGGAATACCAGAATGACGAACGCGCTCGAACGTACTAGCAAACACACTCGCTCGAAGGATCAGGAATGCACCTCGATGCTCATGTGTGTATATATATAAATATATAGATTTATATATAGAATCGAAGCCCGTGGTAACCGTAGTGGATGCGTTATTGTCAAGAGGTCAAACTGGACTCCTTGATAAAAAGTCGATAATGGGGAAGGTTGGAAAATTCAGTGGACTTGGTTATCCGGAAGATTTAGAGCGTGTATGAATCATGGGTTGTTGAGATTAAGGATTCACTGGGGTTTATATTTTTAATTCGATCCGGATTCTTATTCGGAGGTTCCTTATTGTCTCATTGTTTTCACGAGGATTCGTCCAGAGGAGATCCGAAGTTTTTTCACTCCCCAGAGAATTCGCTCATCAATTATAACATTTTAAGTTCAGAAACTATGCAGTTTAGTGTACACGCATTCATAGCGAGACATTTAGTGCACATGGGGTCACTTTGAGCCCAGGTCATTTTTCACATCGAATATCTCGGCAACTATGCGCTTTTCGGAATAAAAGGTTTAGTCACTTTTTGCAGTGAATTGATCCAACTTTAAGGCTGCAAAGTCGGATTTTCAAAAAAATCTTTTTTCATCGTTCAAAAACGTGCTCAAAGTTGATAGTGCGCGTAAAAAGCACTTTTTCGGTTAAATCTCTCGTAAAAAATTAAATTTTGAGTTTTGAAAAAAATCCTTACAGAGTTTAACAGACAAGAGTCCATGCTTTAAGGGAAAAATAGTCCACTTTGCAACCGTTCCAAAAAGTGTATTTATTTTGGAGTATGAAGTTGCTGGCTATGCTCCCTACTTTTAGAGATGGTAAACGATTTCTTAATATTGGGGGTTTCACTTGTGAGATGCTCATCTGCAAATGCCATTCATGTGAGAAAAAAATGTTGGGGTCAACCTGACCCCAGATGCACACTAAGGGTTAAATTAGGCTTTTTCAGCATTTACGCTACGCTTTCTCGTATAAGTCATGAAATTTTTTCTCACACCCAAGAATATATGCACTCTCTCTCTCTCTCTCTCTCTCCCCCTCGCTTGCTTAAGGTAGTTCATACACGAAACGATTTTCTTAAGAAAGTCTTGAAATTTACACAGAGTTTAAATAGGTAGTCGACTTACACGCGCGTATCAAATTTTAAAGAGTTCGTCTTCTAGGTTATTGAGATAAACGTGTTTTTAAATGTGAAGAAAAATGCGCAGGTTCACAGCGACTATTGCGTAAAAAATCGTTTATTTTTCCATATAAGGAATGAACCCTTTATACGAAGTTTATGAAAAAGTAAACGATAACAATGAAGTATAAAATGACGGTTTGTGAAAAAATTTAAGACGATTGTCTTACTATAGTACGTTAAAGATTAAACGAAATTGTTAAAATGAGCACTCGCAACCTCACATTATTTGCTTATTTCGGCATTTTGTTTCCTCCTGGCTCGGCTCATTCCTGTCACAGCCCTCTGTCTTTTTATATGACGCTGAAGTTTCCAACGTTGAAGTCCAACGAAATGATCGAAAAAAACTCTCCAATAATTCCAGTAATTCCCCTATTTTGTTCCCTGCCAAATTTGCGATTCGTAGTTTTTCAAGCTGCACCAACGATTCGTGAAATAAAAAATTGGTGAATTAAAAACGTTTTATTCGTTCATTTCGTTGGACTCCAACGTTGGAAACTTCAGCGTCGTCTTTTTATTAACACTTTTATCTTGATCCATTTCTCTTTGGGCTCTCTGAAGCGATTTTTTACATAAAAAATTATAGTATTCTCGCCAGGGTCGAACGAAATTTGGGGTTCAGTTCAGTCAGAGTCCAACGAATTTAACGAAAACAAAACATTTGCAATGCACCATTTATTTATTTCACGAAGTCATTGGTGCACATTGAAAACCTACGAATTGCAAATTCGCCAGAGAACAAAATCGAAGATTGACTATGAAACTGTTGGAGACTTTTTTTCCATAATTTCGTTGGACTCCAACGTTGCAAACTTCAACATCACGCTTGTCATTTCATTAGTCAAAAGATAAGTAGAAAAAATTTATTTACAATTTCGAATAAATAACTCTGACACGAATTTAGAGTGATAATATCTTTAATTAGGAAGTAGAAATCGACCTAATTTAGACACCCATAAAATACGATTCTACGGGCATGATCTACCTTAAACTCTTCTCTGGTATTTTGCCTTCGTGACTTTAGAGGCCGTAGAAACGAACGTCGATGATACAACACGACTTTCCTTTCTTTTTCAATATTTTATTCATCGTTTCTTTACACAACGTCGTAAAATGAGGCCCGTTTCGGGAACGATCCTATCGGCACTTGGAATTATCTCGAGAAATGTGATTTCGTATTTTTGTATGGAGATTCCTGTGTGCTTTCCTATTGTTGTGAGGATGCATTGTTATTTTGGATGAAGGAATATTGACTTTCGTGAGATACGAGATTGAATAATTGTCCTCGTTGTTTCAAAGTCGAGAAACTTTGTACGTGAGTTTGAATTTCATTGTTTCATTTCGTTTATTTATCGTATTTGTGTCGCTGTCGAGGCGCGACGAGTGACTTCGGGGGGAGGGAGGGCAAGAAAATGTATCGCCGAACAACACAACGCGTCCGCAAGAGTGGCCCGTTAATTCTCGTCGCATTAATCGTGAACCAGATTTCACTGGACGACACCGAGCCCGAGAGCAATTTCGTTCGCGGCTCACACATCGAGAGACGAGAAGAAAGATACAAGCAGAGCGACTGCGATTTGGTAGGCGCGTGAAGACCTCCGACGAAATAAAAAGTCGACTCGTACCACTCCAAGATAAATAAGACAGAAACGAAAATGTTTCCGCCTCGCGCGGGCACACAGGAAAATCGAACAATAACATCGAAACACAACTCATATTCGTAGTCGACTGCGAAACTTTCCTTCGTTTTTCGTTCGACAGCGAACAAAGCGCGCGCGAAAAAACGAACATTATCGTGGAAAATTGCATTCGAGGGGGTCGAGCAAAAATAATATACGAAACATTCATTCGCTTATTTTAACGAAATCCTGTCGTTAATTTCGCCTTTTCAAACAAGCGAGCTATGGAACGTCGAATCAATATTTCTGCGTGCTTTTTCGGCGCTCTTGAGTTTACGAAAAAAAAGAAAAAAAAAACATTCAATCTTGATTTATTTTTCAAATAATTTTATTCCTGTCATCGAAGAACTTTCTGTTTCGAATTGCGATGAAAAAGCAATTCGCATTGAAAAATTTGTCGTGCGCGTTATGTGATGAAAAACAAAGTTCGTAGGGGGAAAAAAATCGAGTTCCATCAACGAAAAATGTATAGCTGAGCTATACGCAAGCCTGCGGTGACATTTGTGTACGAGGTTGAATATATAAAGAAGAAAAAAAGGGAAGTTCATCGAAGGAAGAGAGAGACAGAGAAAAAACAGAGGCGTGCGCGCGCGCAGGCCCGCAGTGGCGTGTACACCACAGGCGTCTAAAAAAAGACGCGCCTCTTTTATTATGCTCTCCCCCTTGCGACCCGCTCGAAACTTACTGCAACCGTTTCCGTTTGATTGCTCTACGAAAAAGCCAAAAAAATAATCTACGTTTTGAAATTGACGTCCAGCAGGCGCCAGCGAGTTTGACATTTTTCAGATACGCAGGCTAAATTCAATGTCGAGCGCTCTCTTATCGTGAGTGACAGGCAACGAAACCGTGAAATTACGATAAAGAAAAAAGGGAACGAATCGAGTCTTCGAATGCGCGGCACACTTCGTTTTTGTTCTACGTGGAATGGCTTAGCGTTACTTTGGGTAGAGACAGGTGTCGGATTGGACTTAATTCGAAAGATGCAGACGCATATCGTCTTCGCGAATATCGTCGAAACCTACGAATTCGCTTTCCATTTTCCATGTAAATTACGAGAAAAAACAATGTTTTATTGAGGATCTGTCGGTATTCGTCAATAAGAAGAAATGTTCCGCGGCGATCCAAGCAGAATTGACAACTTGCGAATCGGGTGAAGAAAAAAATAAATGTTGTAAACCGCAATTCGAAAATCACATTTTTTTACGAGGGAAAAAAATCATTCAAATGAGCTTATCGAGATAAGCCTGAAATTTCATAACCAGTGAGCAATAAATCAGTTGACAAATGGTGATAATTTTTCAGCATCACACTTGAAAAAATCAACGTTTATGAAATCGTGAAGATGGATGAAATTATTTAAGGTTTGTAAAGCTACGAAAATAATTGTCGACTCTGATTGAACGAGCGAAAAAAAAATGTCCGAAGTGAGATCAAGTACGAAGCTGTAGTGCACGGGAATGCAATGCGTAGGGCACGTGGATGAAACGCGAATCTCCGATAGTGAGCTATATATTTTCAATATGGCGTCGCGTAGTTCTCAATTCGCACAGCAGCAGTCCATAGTGCATAGCGAGCACACTTGCGATAGGAAGCAGCATATCCTTGACCGCTGTACCGGCCCCCGCATCACACTCGTACACACACATCCATGAAATTTCACCAAAGCCAAACAAACGTGAGAGCACACGTATATACACGAACCGAAGCACTTATACGAAACAGGGGCGACGCGAGATTCTTGCGAACGTAAACAAAAACAACCGGTGTATCGAACCCGAGGCGAAAAAGCGAGAGGAGCTCGTTGCGAAAACTGCCTGAATCGGGGCGGCGTAAAAATGATCGAAATCCCAACGATTTATTAAATAAAGAAAACGCACGACAGATAGAGATATATTGAAGTTAAATTACTCACATAAGGCGCGCAGATCCGTAATATTCCGGTTGGGTAGATAATAAACCACGATTGCACGAAAATCGTATAACAAAACGATATTTCAACACTTTTTGTACACTGGTACACACGTGCACATCACTCGGATCATCAATATAAATATAAGTATGCACACACCATATATACGTTCGATATATATGTATAGGTAGAGTAGAATCACATGCGCCTCGTTTTAATCCAGGTCCTTCGAAAGCATGGACGACCTTGTGTACATTTGAGTGTTTACGCGTAAGTATTTGCGGAAGAAAAAACACAGAGGGCCGTTCGAGGATTGGAGAAAATAAAAAGTAATGGATTATCCAAGCGAGACGACGAAGTTGCTCCGAAAGGCAAATACGCCGATAAACGCTCATTCATTTGAAAGTCTCGAAAACACGACGATATCGAGACTCTCCGGTGCGTTTCGTTAGCGAGAAGTTTTATTAACGAGGGTGGCACGCACAGGTAATAGACGTTTGTGTACATATACACATGTATATAAATATATGTATGTATATTCACATATATATTTATAGATACATATATACATACACATGTATATATTTCAATTTATATATACATGAATGGTTGTGTGTATGTGTATATGTTTATTTGAATATTTTGTTGTAATACGCGAAACAAACGTATATCAACGAACGGATATTGGATGCGCGTGTATCACACTGCCTCCGCTTACCGCTGAGAGTGCAAGCGCGCGACTGCGGCGCTCCATTCGCCGCTGCGCCGGCAGCCTGTTTCCCGGCTCGGCCGAGCCCCACGAGCGCCGCGCCACCGTCGAATCCCGCGCCCGATCCTGCACGAACCCGCACCGCTCGCTCCCCACTCTTCTACTCGAGACCACCCGAACGGAATCGACAGAGACGGAGACACTCGACGTTCGACCGGCTCAACTCTCTACTCTCTCGCACTTACGCGTCCCCGTGCGCGCCGAACGATACTTCGCCGCTGTCCACGATGCTCCCTCCGTAATTTTAGTCTCTTTTCGTTCCGCTTTTTTCCACTATTTTTTCATCTTTTCCTTTGTTTTATCGACTCGTGCGAATTCGTCCTTATAGCTCGTGTATTTGCTTCCCGTTTCGATGTTGCGCGATTTTTTCTCGTTAATTACAGTCCTCCCTTGGTGTTTACAACTTCGAATGCCTTTTTTCTCTTCGCATTCTGCTTCAGTCGTGCATTCAAGATTTTTTTGCTTCTCATCAATCATGTCCATGTTCTTTCATATTCTAGACTTTCGATTTTGCATTTTTCGACTACTTGCGTACTTTTGTCACATACTTTTCATTGCCACACAAATTTTCTTCTTTTTACACGAGAATTCTGTTTTTCCACTTCCATTTTTTGTCGATAGCGAAGCGTCTACTCGTAATGCTACGCGCTCGACGCTCGGTTTAGCGGCGCTCACAGATTCAGCTCTCTCTTTTCCTTTCTACTTTTTTTATCTTCTCTCTCACCCCCCTACTCTCGCTCATTCCTTCGTTTCCTTGCGTTTTTGTTTGTACCAAACTCGTGACCGACCGGTTACAGCACTGACAGTTCCTATCACGTACGCGTATAGAAAAAAACAAAGGAAAAGAAGGAATCTATTGGAATGGCTTTTGAAGAGTAAACAGTGGAGTGCAGATGGCGCTTACGTATGACATCGGATCGTCGACAATCCTGCGTGCTGCTGACTGTGTCACTGTTGTTATCCCTCTTTACTAGTTCCGGATTTTTTTCGTCGTCAACCTCGACACAGTGTGAGAAAGATACACAGGGGCATGCAGTGGGAAGAAAAGAAAGAGAAAGAGAGAGAGAGAGAGCGAGAAAGGGAATGCGGGACGGAAGTCGATCGTAAATGTGTATGCAGCATTGTTTTCACTGGCGACTCGTTCCTCTCCCACGTAAACGTCGAGCATCCGTTTCCTCGCGGTCTTTACCAACGAAATTCGAAGATATTTTTCCCTTATTTTCCTCCTTTTGTTTCTAATTCTCATCACGTGTAATGTTCCAACTGAAAAAAGGATAGAAAACCGAAAGCTCGCAATGCTTATTAACGGGAACTCGGGGCGATTCGGTTTCTTTCGGAAAACTCAATTTTTCTTTGAAATCCACGATCGTGTGGATCTTAAGGTCTTTTATACGCACTTGGAGCTGGCGAAAAAACGTGGTTTTCTTGATCCTTTTTCGACAAGAAAATAAATATTTATTGAAAAACTGTGAACAGTTTTCTTTATCAAAAAATTTCTCAAAATGGCGGAACTCAGCTGTGTTTCAGTAGCACCTTTTTTGAGCATCAGTTCCAGAGGACAAGATAACTAAAAAACAATTAACCCGACCCATACCAAATTTATACCACTTATTTATTACAATAGTAACTTGGGCCTGGACGAAGGATTCTAAAAAATTTTGATTAAAAAAGAATTGCTACAGTTTTAACTAAAAAATCCATTTTTGAGGTGCTAAATTTTCGGTTTTTTGTTACAATTTTTTTTTCCAACAAAATACGAAATCCTTCGTTCAGGCCCTAACTATTATTATAATAAATAAGTGCTATAAATTTTGTATGAGTTAGATTAATATAGCTTTTTAGTAATCGTGTCCACCGTAAAGTTATTTTTCAAAAACGACGATTCCGAGATAATCGCGTTTAACCGATCATTCACCACGATCGTTCATTCGCTATCGACAATCAAGCCTCCGTAGTTTCTGTTGAAATATAAAAATCACAAAGTTTTCTGTCGTACAACGTCGAAGCGGAGCCGAAACGACTCGGAATCTCAGCAGGGTACTTCAGATCTCGAACATGAGAAAAAAAAACCCCCCGCCAATCGACGACCTTCCCGCGCGGTCGGCCGTTTTTCCTGACGTTTGAGCCCAATTTTCACCCGTTTTCCAGCATCCAAACGATGAAAGAAGATTGACGTTTCGTAGCTGAGTACTTCGACTTTCGAAATCCGTTTTATAAATTGAAATGAGACGAACTCCAGAGCATCTGGCTCCGCTCTAAAATATGTCACGCGAAACTTTTGATTGTATAATTACGGAAAAATTGATTATATGCGGCAACGCGCCTAGATTTCGCACACTGAAAGTTTCTATCGATATATAAAAATTTCATTTGAATTTCTTTTCACTTTACAAAACAATTGCGGGTTTTTATTTATCTTCAATTCCGAATTACCAATAAATACTTGGCCTCGAGTTGATATCATAAATTTTCATACTGCGCGTAACTTGAATAAAAAATTGTTTCATTTGCTTTGATTGTTAGAATAAGATGAGAAGAACGGGGCATCGCTTTCCAAAATGTTTTCAAGCGCGATTTTTTGGTTTTTCATTTCTCACGTTTAATTTTCATTTTTTTTCACTTTACTAAATCATTACGGGTTTTTATTTTTCTTCAATATAATACTCTTTCATGATTTGTAAAATTTTTTCTGAATTGTTATGTAGAAATGATTTACAGTCGGTTTCGTAACTTTTTGTATAGAATTTTCTTTACACTTTATCTACTATCTCGCGCGAAAAATCATCGCTGTAACTTCGAAAATGTCGACGATACGAATTTTTGAAAAAACGCAATTTTTTTCCAAGTTTTCTACCTTAAGGAAATTCATCTGGTGCCGAGTCAGTCAAAAGAAAATTTATTGCGACTAGCGCAGTCGGTCCAGTGAGTTTGACAGAATTTTCCACGCGCCTTCACGCCATAATCAGTCTTCAAACATCTGGCATAATTAAAACATGCCAGAAATGTCTAAAAATACAAGTTTTTATTAATTACATCAATATTTTCTCACCCGTTCTTCATATTTTATTGGAAGTCCCTAGTGTGAGTGGCGACGATCGGAAAACGTAGTCTCCGGTTTGAAAAAGCGCGCGGTTGCAACGTTGCCATCGTGAAAGTATAACATATCGGTTAATTAACCTCCCAACAATCACAATTTTTCGAGAATAAAATCATCAGTTGCGAACTTTAGGAGTATTGAATGGATTTTGTGCAAAAACTGTTTGTTTTTCTGCAAATTTAAAAATTGCAAATTTCGTATATAAAGACGAGAAAATTACTGAAACGCGTAAGAAACCGTGTTAATGTGGGGAAAATCCATTTTAATTTTTTTCTCGCGAACAAAGTATCCTCGGGCCTGAAAATGTTGGCAGTTGGCAGGACATTTTTTTATTATTCATTGTATTCAAATTTTTTGATCGAAATCTCTTTGTTAATTCGATCACCAGATAAACTTCCTTAGCCCTCTCGGACCGTATGTTGCTTCTACGCAACACGCGCTTCCAGGCCCAATAAAACTGCATCGGTCAGTAAGGTCAGGGTTCTAACTGCCTATTTCCATGAAGCAAGGTTAGATTGCACTTTAGATACTCCTAAACCAAGAGATAAACTGCTTTAACTCATCGAAATATCAATATCAAGTCGGCGTTTCATGTTGAGTTGGCGTTGTGTGAAAAGGTGCTTTAGTTATCGCAAAAGAAAAGCGGGTATAAAATTTTTTTTCGTACTCCAATCGTTATTTCCTTTCAAAGGGAAGCTAATATGATTTATTTAAGGTATTCGGTGCTAGATTAATTCGTAAATTTTCCTGATTTTGCTCCCCAAGGACCTGGTGCTGCGCGCAGCGAACATTCAAAAATTCATATTTCCCAACAAAAAAACCGAAATGTCACAGTGGATTCGGAAACTAGAAAGTATTTTGAGATAAAATTATGAAGGGAATCATTTTCTGTCAACGCGAAATAGGTCTCGGTCTGGGAGGGTTAATAATCAATCGATAGGATCGGTTTTAGCGCTCATTCTCCCAGTATTACCATCCTCTACATTTTGTCTTTTGCATTCACTGGCACAGCTCCCTTACTTTTCGTCTTATAAGGAAAAAACCAAAAAAATGCATTTCTTCACTAATTTGTTGATGAAAAGAGAAAGCAAATGTGAAACTTGAGTAAAAACTGTGGCCGCGTCGGGTTTTACTATTTTCTCAAAACAAATGTTCTGTTACCTTGTCTAAAATTGCAGCACGTATTTTCATCGTATCGATTGACTTCAGTTCTTCTTAGTACGAGAATACTTTGGACTCGGGTATTCGACAAAGTTGCTGGGGGTAAACAGCTCGGAGACAAAAGCGCGTTCGTCCGTTGACCTACATACGTCAAATGGCCCCTAATTAAGGTGTTATCTGCAGAGGGAAATCGCATCGATTTGTGGAAGATTAGTAAGGAAGACGTTTCATTTGTGTTATTTTTCAAGGGCATTACTCGCTGTCTTGTTTCTCTATTTCTCTTTCTTTTCTGGTCGATGACGCGCGACGAAAATTCGGCTGCAGGAGCACGCGAGGGCATGAGTCACCGGGCGATCAGAACGAGCGAAATAGACGCGCCTGCGTTAGCTCGAAATTGATAAATGACCGCGGGGACTTTCGGTCCCTCCGGATCGAACGAGCAGCCCCGCGAACTCAGCACTTGCGAGCTCCGGCTCTCTCCATTGTTGCTTGTTAGTTAGACAGTTGAAAATAAATGAGATGAAAACGGCGAGAATGAAAGCGAGAGGAGAGAGAGAGAGAGGAGGAAAATGGAAATATAAAAACTGCTTTGAGTTCGACGCGGTGACGTGAGATTTGAAAATCGTGCGAATCAAATGATCCGAGTGTTGCACACCACTCGAAAGAGAAAACAAACGATAGAGACCCACGAGAACGCTCGGCTCGCTTGAAAGACGATGGAGAATCCAAAATTGTACGAGTCGAGTACAAAATGAGGGTGCGAGTGCAGAGGAATTTGAATTTTTACTCGAAAGCTCGAAAAATTTTGGAATTTTGGGTAAAAAACTTGTACTCCTACATTTTTTTTTTCCATGAAGGAAGATTCGCACCGTTCGGTCTTACCGAGCGACGTCACACGAGCCACGTGCATTCATTCGACTATATTGATGATTTTTGGTTTTGTCGTAGCCGACATGACATTGACGTGCGGCCACCCATCCAATTGTCGTCCCTCTGAAAGATCGATCAGATCCCGAGGAAACATGAAAACTAAAATAATCCTTGATCTCTGAGGATTTTCTTTATAATAATCGTATCTTTGTGGAACGAACGGAGGGAGAAACGCTGTTCTGGTGCACCACAGAGACGCGGTGCAAAGAGGCCAATGGTGTGGAGAGAAACCGGGAAGAATAAACGAGCAAGAAAAATAAGAGCTAACGCTCCAAGAAAGCGGGAGCGAGAGAGGGAGAAAAGAGAGACGAAAAGTGAGAGGAAAAAACGAGACGAGTGAGAGATATATGAGAGAAAGAACGGGAGACGAATACCCTCGCAGAAAGGCTTGGCCATGCAAAAAATAAAGAAATAAGATAAAAAGAAAAGTGCATCTCTCGCCAAGATGGCCGTCGCTTCACCGACTCTCAAGGTTATCCGCTGACTCTCCATCGCGCGGGGCTCCTTTCTCCTCCTTGTTCCTCTTATTCGCGTCGGCACCTTCCATCGTCGATGCAGTGACTATCTATTTCCCTTTCTTCCTCCTCTTCGTCTTCTTCTCCTTCGACTATTCATATACAGCAATCGCGAACAGTCCGCGAGGGAGAAAAAGACGGAGTACAGTCCGGAAAAGAAAGTTACGAAAAGCCCGGCGCCATCTGCCGAATCTTGGAGCCAGCAGAAGAAATTTTTATCTCTTACGAATTATGAAAATCGCAAGGATGCAGTTCGGGGATAATTTCTCAACGGCTTTTCCCCCTCGCGCTGATCGACCGCGCGGTTTCCGTTGAGCAGATAAAGGTAAACTCTGGAGCTATCAACTTCGCGCGTCGTCGTCTCGAAACCGGGGAAAGGATTTCTAGTTACGTCGATTTAACTCTCGTGCAAAAGTGCACGTACGCGCGGTGAAACATCAATGCGAATGCAAAGGTGGGATTTAAAGGCAGTTATTTCGCTTGCACGTACGAGAAACGTGAGTCAAAGCTCTTTGTATCATCTGTACGATTCCCCTCGAAAAGTTGCCTCTCCTTTTCTTCTTCTTCTCCTCCACTCTCGCGTCCGTTGGATGCGCGCGCGACTGGACTTCTCGCTCTCCCGGAGGATCAGACTGGAATGCTCTACTGCAGCCAGCTTTGGGTCACTGGGTAATTGATCAACGTTTGATCTCCTCCTGCCCCTCTCGCTCCTCCCTCCCCTCGGCCTTTCCTCCAAACTTTGTCATTAAATTTCAGGGTTATGGCATTTTTTCGACCTCAAAGAGCATTCGCATTCGTTTGAAAATTTCATGAGCCACAGAAAAAAATGCCACACACGAGGATAGAGTGGGAACTCGTTGCTGCCGGGTCCCCGGGTCCCCGAGCTTGCCAATCTCAGGATCGCGTCGAGAGCGAGCTTCGGAGCGTTTTTAAGCAGCTCACAGGTTCGGTGATAGGCGAGTTTCTCTGCCTGCACCGCCGTGGCGAGGAACCGCGGTGGGGCAAGCCGCGGACCCGAGCCTCGAGCGGAATCGAACTCCGACTGTACAGCCCACCGCAGTAAGACATAATCCACGGTGAATAAAAACGAGCAATACTTTTTCTTTGTGTTTGCAATGCCCTCGAGAACTTTTAGCCGCATTATTATTTCATCGGAATCTCTGGCAGCGTTGAACAAGTAATAAAAAAAATAAAAATAAATAAAAAAAAAACCATAAAAGCGGGAGAGCACGAGAGCGAAAGACGCGTTGGAGCGGAAGGAGGAGTGAGACGGAATTGGTCCAGAGTCCGAGGGCTTTACGACCGTTCGAGGAAATCGAGTCCTCGTTCCTCAAGATCTCGCGTGCACTCCGTTACGGAGATGCATGTTTTTTTCATATTTACAAGTATGTAATACATCGATGCATGCAAATATGGGGAAAAATGGCAAATAAATAGTGATATAAATTTTCGAGCGAGTGAAAACCTTTATTCGATGTTTATGGCTCATAAATAATGCGGATATGGGACAGTTTTCATTGTTGGATAAATTAATGTTTGAATTTGCCCCTTGCTTAAGGGTAGCAGCGATGAGAAAATATTTTCTCAAATCAGTATTTAAATCGATCGATTTATCGATAAAACGGAGGAATGTGCTGAAACCATGAGACAAAATTTTCGAGTCTGATTTCTTGACAACGTAACGACCAACGCTGGGCCTTTTACGTGCGATTTTCCCTCGTAATGGATTGGGAAAAAGTGGTCAGAGACGAAGAGTCGGTGCACGAGTCGTCGGACCGAAGACTCTCTGAAATACCGTCGTTGGACCAATGCCATTGAGCGTCGATCGTCCGAGCGATGCACCAGCGGGCCTATTTTTAATTTTACACCTCCGTACACGTTTCTCCCCTCAATCCCTTGGCCTGAGATGCCCCTCGCCCCACTTCTCGTTCATCCCGTTTGCTGACCACCGAGCGAAGCAACCCGCAGCGACCGCAAATCACTGTGTCACGTCATCAGGGTACAGAGAACTGCACCTCATGTATTTCGATCTTTTTCTCGCTCCCTCCCTCTCTTTTTTCCCCACACTCTTCCTCTTATCGTCGTCTCTGACTTCTAGTTATGAGCAGGATGCCAACGAGATTCACGAACGAGGTAAAATATATTTGCCAGTTTCTCGCCAACCTCGTAACTCGATCACGATTATTTACACGTACACGATAAAATAAAAGGAGAAGAACGAATAAAGAGCTGGAGAAAGACAAGTACGGGATATTATATGAATTTTCGTCGATTTAATACGAATTTTTAATCTCACGAGCATCTTCTCGAGCCACGGATCTTCTTACAAACTGATTTAATCTTGACATTTAGCACCGAGTCCATCCGACCATCCGAGATCGAGATTAAATACCAAAAACAAAAATTCTCGAATTCTCATTTTTTTTTTTTCGTTTTTTTTTCAATATATCATATGTTCATTCGAGTTTTATGCAATCACTTATTTTTCATTATAGATTTGTTGAAAAATATTTTCCTCGTAGTTTTATAAGGAAAACTGGTCCATCGACACGAAAGTTCGTTGCAGTTCGCGGGATTGCAATTTCCGGTTGAGAGAATGCACACGTGAGAGTAAGCGAGAAAAAGAGAAAGAGAGATTGGGAATGGCAGAGACGAGAACTCGCGCATTAGATTGAGCATCGCTGCGTCTCAAGGCCGAAACGTCCGAGAGCTAAGGACGCTTAGAGTCCCCTCTATGCACAAAATTCACGCATGTGCATATCCGCGAAATTTACACCTGTTTCTATAATATCTATTTGATTTACTTATTTGTATTGATACGCAAGGAGAAATCCGTGAGAATGACATGGAATGAACTTTACTCATCGTCCAAACAAACAACAATTGAATTTCGCAACGATCGTTTAAGGCCTTATTTACACTTGTGAGGGGGGGACAAATCGAAAATTTTTTTTATCTGATATTCTTCAAGTACAATGTCTGAAGAATATTCTCACCAAATTCCATAAAGATCGGAGCATTAGATGAGCAGCTGCGGGTATTTCAACTAACCGTCCGATGCGCGGGGTCTCTTTTTTTGGAAAATACCTTTGCGGTGGACACGATTACTAAAAAACTATATTAATCTAATTCATAAAAAATTTATAGCACTTATTTATTATAATAATAGTTAGGGCCTGAACGAAGGATTTCGTATTTTGTTGGAAAAAAAAATTGTAACAAAAAAACGGAAAACTTAGCACCTTAAAAAATGGATTTTTTGTTAAAATTGTGGCAATTTTTATTGAAACAAAATTTTTACAAATTCCTCGTTCAGGTCCGAGTTATTATTATAATAAATAAGTGGTATAAATTTTGTATGGGTCGGGTGAATAGTTTTTTAGTTATCTTGTTCACTGCAACTGATGCTCAAAAAAAGATGCTACTGAAATACAGCCGAGTTCCGCCATTTTGAGAAATTTTTTGATAAAGAAAATTGTACAAATGCATGAACATACTGATGAACGTTGTTCACAGTTTTTCAATAAATATTTATTTTCTTGTCGAAAAAGGATCAAGAAAATCACGTTTTTTCGCCCGTTGCGAGTGTATATAAATCGTTAAAAATGTGAGGATTCACCGAATGGACAAAGATTTTTCAAAATGCTACTCGAAAACGTCGAAGGAATGCGGGAAAATTCATTTTCGAAAGTGAAATAAAAAAAAAATGTTTGAAAACCGAGTAGTTTTGGTGAAAACGGAATTCCCCCCGATGACGAAGCAAAGTAAAGCGTAATTTTAGACAAGCGTCAAAGTCCATTATCGCCCTCTGGTCAAAAAGCATACGATTCCCCACAAAATGGCCCTAGCACACGTTGTTGCTCGAGTTTTGAGGTAAGAGCAATTTGTGGCGAACCCGAACCCAGGTGGAAGATAGACGAGGATATACAAAGCGAAGCTTGGGTGTGTACGAAACGGGGGTGACCGATAGTGGCGACGTCGGGGTTGGGAATTAAGGTGGTGCGCGGTTTCGTGTGACCAAGGTCACACGGAGCTCTTGGAGAATCGCTTGACTTTGAGCTAGATTCGGCAGGTTCCCCCAGTCATTCGCCCCTTCCGTACAGGACGCGTCAAAAGTCGTCCTCGAAATGCAGAAAGTAAGAAGATGAAGAAATTCTGAGTAGAAAAGTCTCCACTCATATTTCCCTGTGATTGGCGGTTCGTGAGATAAATTGATTTTTCTGTGTTATCCAATCCACCGTGCTTCACCGATGAGCGTGTGGAGTGGGGCGCGCGCTCGCCACGCCCACACGCTTCACCGCTCCGCCGTATTGGCCGCATAACAAATTCCTTCGTACCAGACAAACGGTGGCTCACACAAAAAAATGCTCCAACGATTTTCTCTTCGAAATTCCACGATCTGCAAGCCTCCACAACTTTTGCCAGTGTCTGTATTCACCAGAGAAAACAAAAACTCAAAAAACTATCTAAAAAGCATCTGTTTCTCGCTGAACAAATAATAGCTGGGAAGTTTAGTCTCGGAGCACCTTGCAACCGAGGCCCAAAGTTATCGCCCTCTCTCCCCCGTCCCTTCCTACGTACTAACTTCTAACACCCGTTCGTTAGATGCAAGCTGAACCTGCTTTTGGCTCCCCAAACACGACCAAAATGCCAAATAAAAAAAATTTCACACTCCCACTACAAAAAATCATGTTCATTTAATAAATTGCAAGTTTTTTCAAATTGTATGAAATTTTTCGGCTCTCAGCCGAGCAACCCCGAGCAACCGTATGCCCTTTCCTTCAACTCTTTCCATATTCAACAGACTGCACGATGAAACGACTTCTCGTACTTGCACAGTGACAAATGGAGCCTCGAAGCGTTTCGATACTCAACGAATATACAAAAACAATTCGATGCGATGCAATATTCATGTCCAAACATCAACATGTGCCACAACATAGAGAAAGAAAAAAATTTGATGAAATATTAATGTATATAGAGCATTGAGCGTGCCTGACCTATGTCAATCTGCATCGCACATCTCATTGACTCTGCTGGTTGCAACGACGCACGACATAACACACGGCAATTCAACTCTCGAGTCCCCCTTGCTCATATGCATCCACATAAATACATATTGCACACGTACGCGCATACATTTACATGGCCGGGCGTATATATGGGAGAAAATAACGCAGAAGCGATGGCGAACGAGGGCGAAGGTTTGGGCAAGAGGAGAGCAAGGAGGGAACTCCCCTCCGAGAAGGAGAGGAAAAGAGAGGGCGCTCTCGCACGCACAATCAATACTCCCTGGTAAAACCCGAAAATTCTCCCAGACGCTCGTAAACCTGGAGCATTCCGTCTCCGCAGGAATCCTCACGCGTTTCTAACCCCGCGGCAGCGCCACCAGCCGACTTGTTTAACAGTTTCTCCAGATCCCTGCCGTCTTCAAAAGGAGCCAACTACGAATGTGTATTCGAGGCGACCGGAGCCGCGGATCGTTGGCGTTGAAGTTAAATTTGTTGCAATCGCGACGTTTTCCAAGGAGGATGGATCGGTCGGGAAGTTCAGCGGGCAAGTTTTTTATGAATATTCGAACTTGAATATTTGATATTTCACAAAAGAGAGAAAATCGCCCGGTGGCTTGGTCGGTCCACGAAAGACCCGGAGCCCGAAAGCTCTCTCGACCTTTCTCCCCGAAAAGCCGTGCTTCAAGAATTCTCGAAAAGACTTCCGTTTGAAAATCGAGGAGACGGAATTCTCATGAGCGAAGTTGAGAAAATGGAAGCTAGTTGCACCGAGAGACAGCGGATTTGAAGAGCGGAGAAGAAAAATGACTGGGCTGCGAAAACGAGAGGAGAGAAACTCGGCCGAGTCTGCGCAGTGTCTGCAAAGTGTGCACGATCTCGTCGAGCGCTCCGAGAAGCCGCGACACAATATGTGCAACTGGGATCCAAGGCCGGACGATCGTGACTGGTTTAATAGCGTCCGGACCGAGAACTCGCACACACACATCCGCACACACACACACACACACACAAGTCTATATCTATATTTATATGTGTATATAGATACGCACATACATTGAAGAACACTCGACGCTCGGATCCTCTCGACTCTCGGTTGCTGGTGCAATTATAATATGCCGAGGCGCGAGGGATCTCTCTCTCTCTCTCTCTCTCCCTTTCTCCCTCTCTCTGTTCTCTGGCTGGTACGAAATGTGCAGAATCTCATCGTATCTTTGGCCGCAAGCTAATGCAAAAATAATCGTATACGACTATAACCAGTAGTTCCGCGAACGACAGAGATTTTACTGGCATTTTACCGCCATTTTGAAACTCGACCTTCCGCACCGGAATCCTAATCACCCCATTCGAGTAATTTTAGTTTCGATTCTTTTTTTTTCCCGTATACCGAATTATTCGCTTTGATATTTTTTCATACGCAGCAGGACTTTTGGAACTCGAGACCTCTGACGCGCTGGAGTTCCATTCCAAGGACCAATTTTGATGATCGAGCCTCCGACATTATTTCGAATAAAATCATTTTGTTTATTCCAACGTTTGGGGACTTTGCTTCTCGCGGAGTTTAAATACTGGAAATTCGCCATTTTTGATCTTCATCGCTGTTAAATGATTCTCCAGTTTTTTCCCCTCGTCACTCTCGATCAGGTTCTTCGCTATTTTTATCGACGCTGGATCGTTTTTTTCCTCATGTCCCATCTTTGTAATATGCTTTTTCCTCGCTCGTTGGACTACTTCGAAGGAGCGATGAAAAATAAATTTACTAAAGTCTCGAATACCGTTATTTTTCGCATTGAAATCGCGACGAACGGGCAAACAACTGCGAGTTTTGAAACGCTGACGAATCGAGTTTAAAAAGGAGAGAGGAAAATGAGAGATGAGAATTGGAGAACGAATAAAAGCGATGACGGAATTTCTTACTGCGGGACAAAAGAGGTCGTAAAAAACAAGCGGAATATTCGTCGCTCTGCAGCTCACTAAATGCCTCGAAAAAATATTCGTTTATCGTAATGAAAATATATGATTGGTAAAATAGCAAAACAAACGAATAATAAATACGAAAATGCAGAATTCCAAAAGGATGAACGATCGATAAGCGAATTTATAGAGGAGAATGAGCCACTTCTGAAACTCGAAATTTCACATAGAGAAGAAACTGCAAAGAAGAAAGCAAGGAAAAAGTTGAGAAAAGGAAAAATCTCATGGATTCTGTGGGACCGAAGTAACCGCGTCGAATTGGCAATGTCGAGTCTCCGAACGCAGAAAACCTGTTCCTCTCTTTTCAGAAAGAAACTTATAGGATCGTGACCAAGAGTACGAGGGCAAAGGGGAGAAGCCTGTATAGGATTCTCCACCAAAGGATATCCACGAAATACATTAAGCTTACGGATCGTCTGCGACAAATAAAAAAAACATTTTATGAAAAATACTTCAAAACAGTTTCATCGTCGCGACTCAATGTTTTTCTATTTTTCAGCAATCTTTCAAAGCGTTCGCAGCTCGTTTTCGAAAAACAAGCATTTTTCTGACAGAACAAAATTTTCAGCTTCGATTGTACTTGCATTACATCTTCGAATGCATATCTGTATGTGGACACACGCGTGTTATTCACACAGATTATTCCGGTTTCCATTCGGAGCTGGGCCCCTGAAAGAAAAGGGCCCGTGAAGGATTTACGCGCGTGCCTTGTAAAAAAGCGCACTAAAAAAAAGGAGATGGCAGCGGAGTGCATTGACCAGCTCGTAATGCAACGAAGACCCAGTAGCTCTTAGACGTATATATACAAATATTTATTATCCATGTGCAAGTGTGTACGTTTGTATGGCGTTTGGAATACGTAAAAGATTGGAGAGTAACCCATTACTTCAGATTGTCACAAAAGAACGAAAGGAGAGTGAGAGGGAGTGGAAGAGAAGAGGGAGAGAGAGAAAGTGCAATGACGAATGGCAAATGGCGTCTGCAGGCCCTTAAAACACGACGAAGAGCTTCTACTTGTGTTCGTTTCTTCCATACGTGCTTTTTGTCATAATCAGTGTATTATTTATTTCAAGAAAACATTGTTATGATTCAATATTTCATATTAATGACGATGGAACAAAAACAAGAAGCAACAACATTTTTTTCAAATCTCGAATAGAGCAATTAAAATATCGTGAATCAAACAAATTGGCAGATCTACAAAATTCGAAATAACTGATAAAAATGTCAGTGAAGATGAGAACACGGATAACTGTAAATAATATTTTTCATTTGATTTTTAGTGAATGAGTCAATCAAGCGATTATTATGGAACGGATGAAATTTAACGAGACATTTTGCATTTTTTTTCAACTGAGCTGCTACTCGGGGAAAAAACTGAAATTTTTGGCAAAATGGAACGCGATTCTCGTCAACGATAATGACTAACGAATAGCATAATATCTTACGGTGACGTTTACGATCGTCAGTGATCAGAAAAAAAAAGGAGGGAAACAAAACTTTTCAAAAACATACAGCACTCGTTCACTGAGCATAAACACGCCGGTTGAACCTCGAGCAGGAGAAAGGGAGAGTATGTGCTCAGACGTTTCATTTTCTTTCGTAAACTGCGGTCCTCCAGCTCCCACGGTCACTTTATATGTAACGAAAGTTCGACTTCACGTGGATGCGGATTTAAGCGATAAAGACTGAGAGTATGGAGCTCCTGAAGGACTCGCGATTCTTAAATTTGCATTTACTTTTAAGGTAGATCATGCTCGTAGGATCGTATTTAATGGGGGTCTAAATTGAATCGTTTTTTACTTCCTAATTGAAGGTACAATCACTTTAAATTCATGTCAGAGTTATTAATTTGAAATGGTAAATAAATTTATTCAACTTATCTTTTGACAAATGAAATTACAAGACGTTAATTAATCGGGGATCCGCATCACTGACTGAACCCCAAATTTCGTTCGGCCCTGGCGAAAATACTATAGTTTTTTGTGTAAAAAATCGCATTAAAGAGCGCAAAGGGGAATGGATCAAGAAAAAAGAGTTAATAAAAACGGAATGGGCCAAGCCCAGAAGAAACAAAATGCCAAAATATACAAATGTGAATACGAGTGGTCATTACCAATGTCTCAAATTTTTTCCCAAAACTTCGTTATATGCTTCATTGTTATCGTGTACTTTTTCATAAACTTCGTAAGAAGCGTTCGATCGTTATATGCCAAAGATAAACGTTTTTTTACGTACAATCCCTATAATTCTGTGTATTTTTCTTCACATTTAAACACGTTTATTTAAATAACCAACAAGATGCGAACCCTTTAAAATCGGCGTGTCAGTCGACTACCCATTTAAACTCTATGTAAATTTCAAGACTCTTAGAAAAACCGTTTCGTGCATGAACTACCTTAAATCGATCGATCTCGCGTCAACGGCTTTGATTCACAGCTAAAACTCGTGAAAAGTTCTCAAGCTTTGGCAGTTCCTCGTAAAATCGATGTTAGTTTTAAAATCGATGAATCTCTCAAAGTTGGAGAATCGATTAAACTTCATCAATTACACTGATGTGGACTCATATACAGACGAATTTTTGGATGTTCGTACGCAATGACGGTGAAACAGGAATTGCTACGAAGCACAACATTCGTATACGTCGTTGACTCTCGCTGGTTCAAGAAGATCGTAAACTGGGAGCCAGAGCATTGGGTTCAAGAACAACCGCTGCCACTCCTTGATCAATACCCAGCAGGATACCAATGTCCTAGAGAGGAAGAAGAGAGCGAGGGGGGGGGAGAGGGCTTCAGCATCAGAAAGGAGAGTCAGAAGGACCGGTAGAAGCGCAGGAAGCACTTTATTCTTATTTCTACCAAAAAAAATTGTTAAGCAATTATATTAATGCGAAAAACGAAATGTTTTTGTATCGACTCTTCGTTCCTGCCGGGCTAAAATCCTCTCGACTCATGTGCATCCATCTCTATTGCGAAAATCTCAACGTTTCGGTGATGCACGAACGATCCTCTCGCTCTACCTAATTTCGAGTTCCAAAAATACCTTACGCACGACCCAAAGTCGCTGTGAGAACCTCGAGCTCCCGCTACATGCGCGAGAGAAAAAAACACGTCGAGGAAAAAAAACAGTCTCTCGTAGAAGTTCTATGCCAAGAGACTCGTAGGGCTATCTTGCGTGAGAATTGCTCTCTTGCAGCAAATGCATATAGAGGCATTCGCTGCGATCCACCACCAAAGCAATTCCTGCTGAAATGGGCGGTGAGAAAAATGCTGAGATGAATGGGCTGCTGAATCCGTAAAGCTTCGCTACGTTCACATATCGTTAACTTTCAAAGGTTAAATGAAATTTTTATTTTTTTAAGAAATTAAGAAATTGGTTTGTCTCTTTCGTCGAAAAATGACGAAAAATCGTTTTGGAGGGTACGAACTTTTTCGTGGAAAATATGGCAAGTGAATTTTTTGTTTTGTGTGTCTCGTAATAGGATGACGCACGAGGTTTAAGTAACCGTAACTAAAATACAGGAAATTTGAGAATGAAATTTATAGGAGCAGTGTGCAATCGCGAGGTTTGTATTTAAGTTGAATCGTCTGGTATTTTACGATCTTTCTCGTTTTATCTCCTACTTTCGCTGAACGACGAAACTCGATTCGCAATCTCTGTTGACAGTGCGCTGGCTCCTTCGTGTGCATCGCCATGGACTGAAGCTTGCAGGCATTGGAGTCTAGATAAGATTGGACTGCGTGTGAACGAAAAAATAAATGAGTAACGGGAGATTTGCCGAAAACGATAAAAACGCTGAGCATTAAGAAAAGAATATAAATTCGATGATTCAACTGCATTTCGATACAATTATAAAATGTAACGACGTCGAAAACGACGGAGTCGCGAATACTGAAATATTTTCGATTCTATTTTATTTTATTTAGAGTTAAAAATTTAGTAAATTCAAATAAAATCCCATAACACAAGCGGAATTGTGGCTTTTTAATAAATCCACAAATCTGCAAATGCCAAGAAACGCTTACTCCGTTTGCTCCAATGAAATTATCGCCTTAGCAAAAAAGTGCTCACAAAACATAACAGCAGCAGAGTAAAAAGAAGAGAAAAAACGGCAGCAATCAAATGTCGTCGTTTATCGTAGCCTGGCTGTTAAATCGTGCCAGTAACTTGCAGAGATCTCGGTCAGAACTGCCAGAAAAAAACGGAGGTAGGACGAGATGAAGACGGAGCTGGAAGGATCGAGGTTGAAGCTTTAACTAGATTTAGCTACGGGATTCGATTCGTTTCACGTTACTTGCTACATCGCAATGTACACGCCGTATTATTATGCCACAGCTGTACACCAGTCAAGTACATAAGTACGTAACTATATTGTAGAACGCGTGGAACGGAAACGTGCGAGGTTTTTACTGTCATCTTCCCATCTCTCGAGCTCAATAAGTCACTTTTTCTATCTCACTTACAACTCGTGTTCAATCTCACGTTATCTCTCGCGACAGCACCATGCATTTCTCTACAACTATCTCATTTTTTAAGGAGGGTGGATCGCGACGATACAATGTTGCCATGCTAAACCATGTGAAAAATACTAAGAATTTCAAAATAATAAGAATTTAATAAAATTTGGTAAATGTATTCTTTAAAAATATATGAGATAATATAATTTTTTTTTAGATTTCTTTTAGATTTTTTTACCACATAGCTCTCGAGTAATTGAACACTAAAGTTCGCGTGTATAAGAGCTTCGATTTAACGCTCAATTATTCGATAACGATGTGGTAAAAAAATTTGAAAAAAATTGTATTTGTATACTTGACGCCAAAGAATGTTATCACCAAATTTGATCAAATTCTGACTATTTTGATTTCGTGATCCACCCTCCTTAAGTTCAATTTTTTTGATTTACATTCGTGCATGATTTTCTTATGAGTATTTGAAAAAATGGGTGAAAAATTTGCGAATTTCTTTTACGGATTTTTTGGGGGGTTTTTTCTTGATTTTTTTGCGGCAAGGAAAAAACATAAATTTTAGAAGTTCGAAGATCTTATTTACCGACATTGCAATTCTGCGTTAGATTTTTTTAACATATGGTTTTTTATGATCTTCACGATTTCGGGGGATTGGTTGGTCTGAGATCAAAAAACCAAAGAACGTTTCGATTTGTGAAGCAGTGGCTGTCGCCTGAACTAAAGTCATACAGAAATTTTTTAAGTTGAAGGATTCCCGCGCTTTAAAACATTTCTGCGAATTGAAATTTTTTATTTCACAGCACGAAAATCCTTCAATTTTTAATATCTTTGTTTCAATCTTTTTTTCTACTCAATATTTGGTAAAATTCCAAATAAAATGCAGTGACAATAGAAAATATTTTGTCACACTTTGAAAAATGTTTCATAATTTTTTCTGTTAACCTAATTTTCCATTGAGAATTTGGTATTTTGGATTGAGTTGGAATTGACAGTTTTTGAGATGGGAAACACGATTGAAATATTCCAAAGTTTCGTTGCGCTCCCTGGTTGCCGAATGTTCATTGGTGAAAATTTTTTATTGCGAATGTACGTGCAAAGTATCCTTAAGAGTAGGAAAACGGTGTCGTCGTGATGATCCTTCTCGTGGTTCGGAGCAATACGAAAAAGGACATCGACTTCTTATTGCGGATGTTAAAACGCAAGCAAAGAATCCGTAAAGCCACATTCGCCAGATCCTCAGGCTTCTTACTCAATCTACATGGAAATCCATTTGTCAAACTGATACCTCCGAATTGCTTATTTATCTGCGATTGGCATTACGTTCGTAATAAATGTTGCTGAAAGAGTTGAGCATGGCACGAGACACTCTTATAATTCATGAATCCCTTTTACGAGCTAGGCAGCGACAACAAAACGTAATTTTCAGCACCCCCTCGTTAAGGGGTGATTGCACAAAACTCGCAATTGTCAAAAGACACGAAAAGATCGACGAGAATTAATGGAATCGAACTTCGAGCTCGTTTAATGGTGTCGATAAAACTGAGATTTATAAAAATCAAGAAAATTCATTTGTCTCCGTTAATTTTGAAAAGATTGCTTCGTTTTCTTTTGCTTATCATAGTATTCGTTTACAAAATAATGTCATCAATTCGTAGCGTCGTCTGAGATGAATTTCAGATTGGAAAAAATCGCGATTTTTTTTACTTCCCATGAGACGATCACTCTCCAAATTGAAAAAAAGAGAATCTTCTCTAAGATTCTTGTTCCATGCGATCGATTAAGGGGGTTCAATGTCATCAGGGTTGAATTGCAACAGGGGCAAATTTGCTTACGCAGTCAGGATGGCCGAGCGGTCTAAGGCGCTGCGTTCAGGTCGCAGTCCACTCTGTGGGCGTGGGTTCGAATCCCACTTCTGACAGCTTTCTTTTTTTTTGCTGTCTAGTTTGATCCTAATAAGAAAGGGATGGTAAATAATTCCTGGGCTTGGAGTGGAGAAGGAGTCATAAGGCCTCGGAACGGTCTGCGATGTTGAGAATCGTCTCGTTCCATTGTTTAATCATTGTCATATCGTGAAGCTCGTTAAGTCATCAAGAACTCCACTCGGATAAGGTTCTCCAAGAGGCTATTATACATTATGTATGTTTGTGTTACGAGGGTGAAAGCGGAGAGCTGACAAAACTTTTCACGAGTTGAGGTAGCGAATAAACGACGAGTATTATCATCAACCCTCTCGTTCACGTTGGGAACGAAGTGAGAGAGTGATAGAGCTCGTGTCGGGTATCCGACCCTTGGGGAATTAACGTTTTGCCTCCTGCCTCGTCATTTTCATGATAAAAGCAACGTTTCACCTGTGGAGGATTCGCCGTTGGATCCTTTCATCCCAGTACCCTCTCTTTTTCTCCGCCCTGGTTCTCGCACTGTCTGCATACATTGTTGGATTTATTTCCATGGCTAATATATCTTCATCGACGGTGGAATAACTTCGAGGGAGTCTCCGGGCAAAACTATTCGGTTTGATAAGGCTCTCCACAGTGATTGGTGGAATTTGGGCGTTGGCAAACAACGGTCGTCGTAGCAGGCCTATCAATTCCAGTCTTGAATTGAATCAGCGACGACCTTTTTCCCAGATAAACATCCCTCGTGTATTCAGGACTTAGGGATACATCAAGAGAAGCTTCGATCCCTTGCGATGCAGGACAGCACTTTTATTTCCCGAAGAAATCACCACTTTCGACTGGCCTCGTGGCTCCGGGTAAGATTAGTCGGGAACCATTCCTCGGAGTACCCCTCGATCGGTCTGCGCCACCCCAGGATCCAGGACTATACTGCAGGCGAAAAGAGTTGACTCTCTTCGTTTCATTTTTCTCGTTCTTCTGATCCCATCGTCCCGTTGTTATGGCAACAGACGCGCAAAAACTCCATTGACGGTATAGTCTCTGCTGTGGCTCCTTTTAACGCAACCGAGACAACCGTGTTGCATTTGCCGAAGCGGTGATGCACCAAAAACCCATTCACATTGTTCACTGATAACATGCGCCCTGAAGGGCGAACCATTCTCGTCCATTTCACTGTCAAATTTCATCAAGCCTTTGCTCAATCTTGCGTGCGAACACGTCACGTTGTCAACACTTGTCCTTGATAATTACGGCCTCCGAGTGAAACAAAGGCACGGACAAACAATGCAGTAAATCAACCCTCCCAGCTTGATAAGACAGCGGCACTGTTTATCTGAAAGGAGCTCCACGTTCCCTTGTGTTTGTCAAGTCCACCAAGCCTACAGGGGAGCCCTTCAACGCAAACAACGCGCCAATTCCCTTTCACGAGTGAATAGCGAGAAGGGCTATGCGGCATATCATGCGTTTGGAATCGAATGAAATCTATCGACAACATCAGACAGTAGCTAAGTCCAATTCGTTTCGGATCATTGTCCTTGGTCCATCGTTAGGTTACTTCGAATACTGTTCACTTCCTTACAATTATTTTCTAACATATTTCTGTTACGGGGGGGTTTATTCTGGTGCACGCGGTCAGTTCCCCGTTAAAATCAACGAGTCTATTCTAATTCAGTGAAAAAAAGGTCCACTTTGGTTTCGGCTACAATGTTTCAGAGCCGATGGACCATGTAAGATTTTGCTTAGAGTCACGTCTTTTTATTACAGTCAATTCAATTGCGTTAGCGATTATTCAAAATAACCAATAAAATTTGTAATCCCGTATTTTTGTTTTGCACCCACAAATTTTTGTTCGATCGAATCAATGGAACCGCGATCACGTGGATTCAACGGTACGCTTCATTTTTACACAATAAATTAAACAATATGAGACTTATCTCTACGAGCGCTGATTCGGTCCCTCGCTGGCTCTCGCCCTGGGACTGGAGTGGACTTTGAAGAATGTTGCTGGAGTTTCGATTGTGGTTGTTTGACTGGCTAGTCGTCAATTTATTCGTAGAATCCGGAGCGTCCTTTTTGGAGTTGACTGATCTCGACGTCCCGGAGCAGAAAGAGCGATCTCGTCGATGCACATCGCAAGGCGCGAGTATTTGCGTGTTTAAATCTGACAACCAACGAGCTTGAAGCACCCTCCAGAAAGAGGAGGACGAATGAACTAGTGGGAGAAACAATTGGATCAAGTTGACAATGTTATTTTCATCAGCCAGTAACTTCTGCCCAATGATAATGATTCCTGCCTCATGATTCGTGCGTCTGAAACCGGGTTTCAAGGAGCATCGATGATTTCCTTGATAACAAGGTCCGGGGGGTGGTCCAAGATCGTGGTTGCGGGGGTTTCGAGAACAAGTGTTTTGGAACAGTTGAGTGATGCGCGAGTTGAGCCAGAGGGCTGTTATCCGTGAGCTCGTCTTTGGGATCGGTGCTCGGAACTTTCTCCCACTGTGAATCGCTAAGCTCGTGGAGGCGGACGCAGGAGAGACGTACGAAGAGGAGTGCGCGAGCGAGTGTTCCCGCGACTTTTGGCTGCTACGTATATGTGGATTTTAGCAATGGCTAGCAAGCTTCTTCGTCGGTCAGACCTCCCGCGAGGTTCTCAACCTTGTTTACATAAATCATAGGGCAACAGCCGCGCTCGACAGCACGCAGTCTCTCCGTACTTTCTCAAGGAAAAAAGAAGGAAAGAGGGAGAATGAGCGGGACGGAATAGCAGGATACGCGGCAAGGGACCAATAGAAACTGCGCTTTCGGGCGAATCGACGACCTCGAATCCGAGGGTCATATCCCGCGAAAAGTCTTTCGCCCACAGACGTTTACACGGATACCGAGGCAGCCAGACACGCTCTCGCCGCCCGGTGAATCACGAGAGAGAATCGACGAACTCGACGAGACGACTTCGTATCTATACGCGATACGTGCGCGTTGCTCCGAACGCTCGTGGCGAACAATAGATTGCAATCCAGACTATTTCGCGCATACACCAAGCTGACTAACGCCCTTTCGTCTGTCACGATCCTCTTTGCGTACTGTTCTTTATGGAAATGAGTTTCACCTGCGTGTTCTACTGGCCGGAATCGCGCCGCAGTCTGTGAAAGGTCCTTTACCCGAGAGAACGTTTCGTCATTTCGTGACCTTCATTTTCAGGCTCCATTTTTCGCGAGGAAACAATGAGGTTTCTTTCCATCGAGACCAGTATAAATGACTTCGCTGACGTCGCCGTCCGTTCATCCAATTTCTCAATTTTCTTTTACGAGCTTTGCTAAATGTCCGGAATCGCACGATCAGCTGGTCTAAGTGGATTTCTACACGGCCAATTTTCTTCAGCCGCTTGCAACGTCTATTTTTATTCCACCAGCATATTTCGCATCTCGTCTCCCGTGTACTCCTAATCTTTATCAATTTATGAGTCGTCCTTCGTGCAAGCTTTCCATTGACATTGTGAGCCTCGCAACGATATTGTGACGATGGGGCAAGTCGGGACTGACGTTTTTTCTTTCCATTTCCTTTTTTTCTCTCTCGAATCTTTCAATTCTCAGTCTTTTCGTTATAATACGTCGCTCTCGCACGCGATAGTCTCGTTATGCGCGCCTCGCCTCCCCTGTACGAGCGTTGTCTGGTGCGTGTCGTCACTCCATATTGCAGCGAGCTTAGCTGCTGCATGTATATCAGTCGTAACGACACACACTGTATGCAGGGTGTGCCTAAAATCGAGATTGAGCTGTCGAGGCTCGATCGAGGCGGATATTCCGAAGAGAAAAGTTTTTAGACATTTTTTCCGTTATGCACTTTTGATAAGATATTAAATTCGTTGGTGATGACCGCAATGAGGAACGGGGATGACCGAAGGTGGGCGTATTCGTACGAGCTTGTACAGAAGCTATCAAATTTTGATGAATATTTCGTGAATGGTGCATCAAAGAGAACGGTTATTAAGGACCTTTTTTTGAATAACTTGAGGAAGTTATTCAAGGGCGCTGAATTTCAGCATGACTTTTGGCATCGACTGTACATTTAAGGGGAAAAGTGAGTGCAAAGGACGCCGGAATTCCCGTGAGCTAACAAATTCCACATACTTTAGAGAAAACGGGAGAAACGAGACAGAAACCTCGAAATTTCCGAGCTGGAGTCCGGGTTTTTCTACTGCTCTGGTTCTGTATTTTTTTTTGAGCCACATAATGGAAGCACTTGCACGAAAAGTTTACACGGAGCGTAAACGCTTCGAGGTCTCAGTGAGCTCTTTATATGCGTAGCCACGAAACTCCGCCCACTGACGACATATTTTTCAGGTTTTAATTAGCGAGAGAACCTCGAGTGTCTATTACAATACGCGAGAAAATGTTTGTCCAAATAAATGCAGAATATTTGAAAGAAAACTTTGAGAATGCGTCGATACGTCGTTTCTCCCATTACAGATGTTGTTTTACCTCCTGAAAAATCTCTTCTCTTCTCGTTATAAAGAAGGCTTTTGTACGCGTTACATTATCATCCGATACTCCCACGCTTTTTTCACATTTCCATTAACGTCGGAAATTCTCATTCCCTCGGTAAGACCTCTCCGTTTCTCTTCCAGTCGACGAAGTATTGACACTGCTTTTCCACGTGTTCCTCTCCGATGTTTTAGTTTGACGTGCCTGGCAATCGCGACACTATTTTTTTCTGCCCTCCTTCACCGTACCCTTTCAGTTTAATGTTTACTCGAGCGCACCCTCCCCAGCTCCTTTTTTCCTTTATTTTTCTTTCCGAGCACTTCTACCATCCCTTCCACAGATTTTCCCAGTCACTTATGCTTTCGCTGCTAGTCCTTTGGCTCTGTTATCGTCACCCTCGCGGCTCGCTCCCTTTTCTACCAGCTTTCGGATCGTCTGCCGCGTACTTTCTCACCCCTCGAGCTTTCTCTCTTTCACCCCAATCTTCTCGGGTATCCTTTTCTCCGTTTTCTCTTCCTTCCCTTCGTCTTCTTCACATTTCTTCTCTTGCCTCCTCTCAATCTCTCGCCCTCTCGCGCTCCGAGCCCGCTCTTTGGATCCCGTAGGGTGGGGCAGGAACTCAGTTTCATGAAAGAGTGCGGCTGCGGGTTACCATCGGTCGTGTCGCGTCGAGAGGGGCGCCCGGGCGGACCGTCGATCGAGAGCAGCGGCACCAACGACGACGGCGGTGGCGGAGGAGTGGCGTCTACGTCTGCGACCTTGCTTGGGGTCGTTTCAAGGTCGAGCCTCACGCGCTGCCTCCTCCTGCCGCCACTGCGTACGCATTCGATGTCCCGCACCCCCGCCCGTCCCTCCGTCGCTCTTTTTTCTCCGGGACGCTTGTTGGCGCTCCTGGTGTTGTTTCTACTCTTTACTGGTGTTTTGCTTCTCTCCCAATGGGATCAATGCCAGGGTCAATGTCATGACGCGGTCCAACAAATTTCGTCCGATCCTCCGTCTCCTCGCCCCTTGCCGTTTTGACGGATGGCAAACGCAATGAAATAAATTGTGATTGATCGAGCCCATTTTCCTCCCACACTCTAATTATTCAAACAACTGACTCTTTTTAAACGCGTTAATTCGAATAAACTGACGTTTATCAGAAACAGGAAAAGTGACTAAAGACACCAACTGATATGCTTCGTATCGGATCTTTTCACTGATTTTATATTCGTACAAATAAAGTTACGTGTCTTACTGTGCAGTTAAAAACAACGTTCGCAGTGATTACACGATCCGGAAATCCTGTCGTATTAGATATTGAGGTTAATCCGTCGTTTAGGTTCAATTCGTAAGAATTAATCACATTCGATCGCAAAGCCTCAGAGGCCTTCATTTTAGGATTTTATGCATGTCTGTTACGAGCTATCGTCTTGAAAAATAAGATGTGGAGGTGGTAGACGAAAAAGAATTTGTTCCCGACAAATAAGGGGAGAGTCACCGGCGTGGCCTGCCTATAAATATTAAATGACGTACACTTGAATAAGGTTACAAACTCTCAGACTTCGTAACAGTCGTCTTCGGTCCTCGTGATATTAGAGCGTCCGGAGAACAGCCGAGCTGATATCTTATCGTATGGAAAATACAAACATACTTTACGTCCCAAAAGTCGAAACGAACGTCGAAAATGGATGTCGAAAAAACGTAAATGGATCATGTAACTTTGCAGAGAAGCCTTTTGCCATCTCGTTTTTCAAATCTCCCTCCATCAGGAGAATGAAATATTGAGAGTTTCTTAGGTTTTCTTGACATAGTTGGTCTCGCTGATCCATCACATTCCATCAAATATATTCGTCGAAGACCGCTCTGCCTGCTCCCAATGAATGTCGAATCAGTGCCTGAATTTGATGCAATACATATGAAAACAGAGTTTTTTTCGAGAAAGAGCTTAAAATTCATTCCTGCTCCACATCTTTTGGAAGCTAGAATCAGTCACACAAGCTGTCAAAAGTTGGGCTGCTACGTGCCCTCGGGCGATGATCAATTTTATTGTACAGCTAAAACAGACGGATTAATGTGTCAGGGGGGACCGAAAGAAAAGGAGGGAAAAGAGGTCACGTGCTTACGAATTCCATACAATTATCTGGCACACTTGGTGCTATTGTATACAAACCCACACTCACGTGCTCACCCACTGACGCACGCTTGAAACTTTGACACGAAATTCTTTCGAGCTAGGCGACGGAAGATCCACTAATTTTCATCCATCTGGATTTTAAAATCCACAATTCTTCAATCTCTCACTGCAATGAATGGGAAAGAAAAATGCCGGAAAAAAGGAACTCATCAAACGTACAAAAATCAATTTTGGAATGAAAATGTTACTGAATTGAAAAAATGAAGCAGAAAACAGTGATATTTGGCTTTCGGAACATTGGTAATGTTGTATCCAGCGATTTAACAACAGTATCCACTCTCAACCGATTGGAATAAGCAGCCTGGAATGGATTTTTCTGAAAATAAGCTCGAGTTTTTTATATTTCGCTTTATCGAAATCTGTTAAATTTTCTACGACATAGCAAACAGAGATAAGAAGAAACGTGTATTTTCCAGGTATATTTTCCCATGTTTTTATTCCTCAGTAGACGCGTGTGTGAGTCAGGCATGAAAAAGTAGACTGCCTACAGACTCGACGATCGATCGAGTTTCCCTCCTATTTGCAAAATGAGGAGGGCGTCTCTCCCTCTTTTGCTTTAATCCAATCTCGTCCTTCCTTTTATTGCTCCCTCTTTCCCTCACCCTCCCATTTTTCTCCGTCGCTTTCCCTCTTATTTTCCTTCTCCCGGTCTCCTCCCCCGCCTCACTTCCCTCCCCGCCTTTCTCGCTTTCCTCTTTCGAATTTTCTCTCCGTTCTTCACTCTCCGCCACTCGTTTTACCTCGTTCAAAGCTCCCTCTCGAGAGCCCTCTTCTCATAACTATATCACCCTCGCTTTGGCCCACGAGCTTCTCACATAGAAGCATAAAAATAACAGAAAAAACCATGTTGAAATAAAGTTTAAATGTAATCCTTTATTCACTCCGTTCGCGTCCACAGGAAAAATAAAACAGCTTACGTTCGTTAAGAAGAAACACAGAATAATTTCAATCATAAATTGTCGGCTAACTTCTGTCTAGTACTTCAAATCTTTTTGTTCGATCCTCTACGCGAATGTCAAAACGACATCAAAACTCTCATATTTTCTATTATTTTTTTTCACAAGTCTCGTCAGCTGACTCCCCGAAAAATAAGACGAGGCAATTTTAACATATTTCACAAAACCCTGAACGTAGAAAATTTATTGAAAAATTCATCATCGTCAATAAGGAAAAACACACTAATGCACCCTCAGAATAATAATAAACTGACTAATATCGTAGCACTCGCATGAAATAGGACGTTATCGGTCCGACACGAAACGCCTCCTGGCGGTCGATCTGGCAAATAATGTGCAAAGTGCTATTGGCCTCACGGTCACAGGCCTAGGTCGGGAGAGCACTGCACGACTGCACATATATATGTATGTGTTGGTCGCGCAAATACATGTATCCAGCTATCTCTCCCCCTGCTCTCTCCTCCTGGCCGGGCCGCGAGTTGACTCCTCGCTGCGCCCCCCGCCCGTCGGCGAATTGCGCGGGAGCGTTGAAACAGTTCGTTCTCACTCGCCCGCAAGTTTTGCCAACGAGTCGACGCGACTGTTTTACTAGACCGAGGTCACGGCTGTACAGCCAAAGCCACGAACGTCCTATATATCGTCGAATCCTTGCCACATCGCGAGATCGCGGGTGCGCTTGAAAACTCGCGCAACGTCGTACCGATTATTATTGCGCTAATCGCCTCAACTTTTATCGCCAATGTGACATTCAATGTGATGGAAAATAACGGGGCTTTGTACGATTATTAAATCGGGTTGAAACACTCTCGATCTCAATTTCCGGGATATTTAAAAAGAATTTTTTAATGCCCCGATTACTCGCAGTTTTCCTTTCAAACTTTTCAATTTCGAGGAAGAAACTGAACGTTTTATCGAGGAAATGTTTAAAAGTATAGATGCAGTAAGTGGATTTAATTTAATCTTATTTTTTCCATCAACCATTAACTTTTGGAGATTTTTCTCAAACGTGAATGTCGCAATCGTTGAGCCTATCGCACAATCGATTTTCTTTGGGAAACTTAAAAACTGGTCAGATTTGAAGAACGAGTGATAAGAGAAAACGAGAATTGAAGAACGCTCGTTGCTCTTCAAACTTGAACCAGAAAAGATGCTCGAAGAGTGCAGTGACCAAAAAACGATACGAACCAACGCTGCCTGTGACCCTGCAACGAACCGTTCACACCGATCGATTTTCCCGGAGGAAACGCCCTTCTTTCGTTTACGACCATTTTTACCACCGTTGCTTCGCATTAATTTTCTTACAAATTGTCCATTTTTCAATTACTTTTTATTATGTTTTCATTATTAATTTTAATAACGATGGGACACATATTTGAACGATTTTTTCGGCTTACATGGAAATGAACGACATTTATGCGTGTATCTGTCGAGTTCCCATCGAGGTGGCGATATTTAAAGTTATGCAAGGAGGTCAGTCGCGTCTGACGCTTGTTTCTGTGTCTCTCATCTCACCGCACGCGTTGCTATAGACCCGTTCATAAACAGCTATTCTCAAAAAACTGAAAAATAGTGAGACAAAATTCTTACAAAAGTCGTCCGATGAATTCCATTTATTTAAGGTCGACATATGGCAAACTTCGTTATTAGATAAAAACGTGATTTTTTTATTCGACAGTTAAAGTGCACAGGAAAAGGCCTGTAAAATTTTTGGATCCATCATTGACTAGCTATGACAATAAATAATCGACAAAATTTAGAAATTTAACACACAGCTTATACGGAGACCGCGCCCCAACAGAGATTTCAGCCATGAATAAATAATTTTCCCGATTATATATGTTTTTTAAAAAATTCTCAACTGTTAAAAAAACGATGAGGATCATTTTTGAATAGAAAAACAATGAGGTTTGCCGAACACTTGAAACAAAAATGTTCGATCTAGTCGAGTAATTACGTGGAGTGTCGTCGTCTTCTGCTACTACCGCTCCGGCTGCGTAGAGGTGGCAACGCTGCATAACCTCGAATGACACATGACGAAAGTGTTTCTGGTCAAGCCGAACATTGTGTTCGATCCATGGTCGAACATAACCTCCTCGCACAAAGCGATGGTAAATGGTAAGCAAACGAGACAGCGTTGCCATATGTATTCGGAGTACGACTGATTGGACGATGCGAGTCAAATGAAAATGACATTAAAAATCTTCACAACGAATTATGTTCCATAAATCGTCACGACACACACTTTAAAAATCATGGAGCTTCGTAATACTAATAAAATAATACATAAATCCATCATCTTTAGCTAATTTAAAGTTTTCAAAATAATAGGGTGTCTCTTGTCTATAAAAAAACGAGATAAACCTGCGTCGTTTGAGAGTTCGTTGATTGAAAGATGACCTTGTTCTTTTGACTGCAAATAATGGAATCATTTTGAACGAAATTCGTTCTGTTGCGCAATCACCTTTCGGTTTTCATTACGACTGGGTTAAATGAAATGATATTTTTCGAATGATAAATAAATATTTTTCATGAGAGCAGAACTCTCGAGCTATGACCCAAGAAATTCTTTTATTCACATCACCACGATCCTCTGTATATTTCAATTGTCGAGAGCTTTTCTCTGCCCTCCTCAATTTGACTTTCAAATTTTGTGTACGCCTGGAAAAATTGATAGGGGACCGCGAATGCTGGCTCGCGCTTTCCACAGGTCGAAACGAAATCGCCATTTTTACTGAGTGTTAAAGAAGTTTGAAAAAAACGACTTTGCTGTTTTGGGTATTTGAAATATATATTTTCACGAATACTCGCAGCTTTTGAGGATCCTCTGGCACTTCGGGCGACTTTGTATCCTCGTATAAGCTCCGTCCTTGCTACGCCAAATTGCAAAGAGTATCCTCGGGTCTGGGACGCGTCTGTGCAATGTGACTATACTCTTAAGAACTGTCCGTGATATATATTCGAAGCTTGTCCGTTCTTTTATTCATTTACACGCACAGCAGTGTGCATGAATACACTAAAAAATACGGAGGGTTTTAGAAGTTGCTTTCCGAATTTATAGAGCAAAAAGATCGTGCAATTCTGAGGCGAAAAGTATTCGAGCATTTTTTTGTAGATACGACGCTTCGCTGGCGAGATACCGATGAGTTTGAGAGCCAGCCAGTCAAAATCGCTCTCAAAGTGCAGCCTGGCGTGGGGGAAGGTGGGGGGTGTGCCACGCCTCCGGAATACTGGCGAATCGGCTGTGCGGGCACGCCTTTTTTCACTGAACCGGCCACCGGATTGCGTGGCTCCGATAATCGCGGTATTTTACAAACCGTGCATCGAATGAGAAAATGCTCAAAAAGTTTTATCTCCAGAATGAAACGAAGAATCGATCCAATTATTCGAAAATGTGACTTTTTCAATACCGCGAATGCAACCAGTTTATGAGAATCCGCAGATTTGACATTGAGACCTTTCAGAATCGAGCCCAATGTACGCACAGCAGCGAGCATTCAATCGGGATTGTATACGTGCGTGTGTGAGGCAAGGGTTTATGCAAAGCTTCCCGCTGCCGGTCGATACCAGCCGGCTACCCTCGCTGGCTTCAGCTTTCGCCAAGCATTGCGTTTCGTCGCCGTCGTCGCAGCTGAAGCCGACATCGTCGTAACGTCAAAGCTTCCCTACAACGTTTTCCTATCCCCTTGGCACGTCGCATAAGTCGTAAAACTTCCCTTAAATTGTACCACCCTCCCCCTTCATCCTCCCTGCGCTTTATTCTCTTCCAACGAATCTAGGCGTCTCACCGTAATACTATAAGGACGTCATAAACGTCCAAAAATTAAGCTCTTTCTCAGAAGAAGAATTTTCGAGAATTTTACTCCGAACTGATTATTCCGACGAAAGCTTAATTGAGAGGAAACATTATTCAATTCCTTTCTTTTTTGTAAATTTATTAACGATTCTAATTCGTCAATGAACATCGGAGTTTCTCTACGCAATTTTCAAGCGCCGCTACCAACTCTAGATCCCTTTAGAAAATGTATGCTCAGCAGAAAAAAGATCAGTTTCTTCGTCCGAGGCTACGAAAAAACAGCACTAAGTGCGTCTGGTGCAGTTTCCGTGGGCCGATCAGATGGAAACTCAATGGTACGTAGCTTCGGGTAAATAAAACGTGAGAATCACACGACCGTAGATGTCCGATGCTGCAACATCTGACCGCGCGTGACAAACTCCCGTGACGAGGATCATATTTATTAGAGACGAACGGATATTGTCGTAGATTTAAGTATAGTTGAGGAAAAATGAGTGCGGAGCAGCCGCAAACTCCTTGCAAGGGCAATAAATATAAAGCCGATACTTGCCAACATGCGAAGGGTAAACACAGCTCTGGAAGTGTAGCGATTTCATCAAAATTACGAGCTTCGAATCCGTAAAATCGTGAGGAAATGTGATTCGTGAATTTCTGCCGTAAGTTTACGTTTTTACAGTCGCACGGGGGGCGATGGAAATCTCTGCTTTTCAATGTTACGGTTTAATTTCGTGAGTTTAACTAATTCTTCGTCAAATTACTCTCCGATGACGAGCTTCCTTAGTGCGAATAACAAATTTCTTGAAATTCGAAAGTATTCTTATTTTCTTTCAACACTTATCGTTGCTCGTATTCATTTCAATGCTCAGTGACTGACACAATTCCCCATGCGGGTTCACTGAGTCTTGCTAAAGTAGACGAAATATCGCTCTACGCAGCAGACAAACGATCGTTCCGAAGCGCCGCATCCTTGGCCGCAATCCGAACCTCGTAGTCTCACCCTCATGCGGGAGGCCCCGTACATTCTTCGACAGCGGAGCGGTTTACGGGGGGCGAAAGTAGAGATTGTACGTTGGTGGAAAACTAATGTGGATCAAAAATACTTAAGCACTGGACGCACTTTTTACATTGAAATTTTGAGACTCTTTTTAGAAACGATTATTCGAATAATATTACCGAATTGAAAATAATAAAACAGTTCTCCTTCCATCAATTCGTCGACTTTTCGTTTTTACATTAAGGGGTTTACCCTAACGAGAATTTTCAAAAAATCGTTTTTTTCTATTGCATTTTTCGAAAGTATACATATTATACTAAAATTTACTGAATTATCTACTGAAAATTTACCAAAAATCATACTAAAATTAGATCTGAGCAGTCTAAGTGCACTTTTGAGCAACTTTTACTTTTGGCTGTGACCTCTCTTCGCCCCCATTTTTTTGTACGAAAACCGAGTAAAATATAAAAAATTTTTTTCGTGTATTTTAAGAGTGTATTGTTTAGGCCTAACACTTTTTATATCCATATTTATGATTTATACCGGTCAAAAAAATTCGTGAAAGTAGTATTTTTTGCTCGTCTAATTAGGGCAGATACCCCTCAATCCGTTAGCAATTGTGTGAAATAATTTTTTTTCGAGATGAATATTTGCGATATTCGGGAAACAAGTTACGATGATGATTTTTCGTTCATTTTGGTTTTCGTCCAATTTCGGAATATCAAAGTTTCGCTTTAGAGCGCACGTTAGTCATCAAATATTCTTAATTACTGCGTCACTGAAAGGATCGAGTGGGGAGAAGAGAAGTGAGAAATTCCTGCGTCAGAGGTCTCGAAATCGCACGTCTTACGTTGCAGGATACATGTTCCCATCGACAAAATACATACATGTACAGAGCGATACGAAATGAAGGGCTGATGATGGACGTTCTCGTTTATGGATTCCCCGAGGAGCCACTTATCTTGAGACGCGTCAATACCCTCGACCTATCCTTCAAGTGGCATTATATTTTATGTGTATTCGTATGAACCCTCTGACAAGGAACATCACTTTGGTGTCCCCCTCCGATTTTCTTGAAACTGCTGTATGTGAAAGAGCATTCGAAAGTAAGAGACACGTATTTTTTTTTATCGGCGGAAAAACGGTTTTAAGGGGTGAAACCACCCTTGAAAGTAAGGCATGTCAGGGGGTGATTTTGCAGTTTCACCAGCAAGCACTCAACTGATTTTGATAAAACCAAAACCAAAATGTTTCTTATCTGAAGTGATGAAAAGTTCACCCTGTGCACGAAAAAAAAAAAAAAAAACAGGGGGTTAACCACCCTTACATTCTTATATATCTCACGCCACAATAAAAAGGAACGAATATGAAGGAATGAAACGGGTTCTATTTCCATGAAAACATGAAAATAAAGTTCACGTGTTTTTGCATTTTTGCAAAATAGCAGTCTTAAGGGGGTGAACTACCCCTTTTTTGAATTTTCGTACCGTAGGTGGTTTATTTCTGTTTTACATGTTTTTGCTGATTCGAAATATTATAATAGTTTCGAATCAAGATTTTCTGACGTATCGAAGTCAATACAAGACTCTGAATGGGTGAATCTCCCCCACTCGATTTTCCTCTTTATTCGCTATTTCAAAATTTCTCCCTGCATTTCGTTCAATTTGGTTGCTCTGCATCGAAATTACAAATTTAATAATTTTAGGAACATATAAAACTCGTATTGACCTGGATGGTGTCGGTTTGGCGGGGGGGGGGGGGGGGGGGGGGAAGTTCTCACAACTACTTTTTCGGTGATCATAGAAAGCTTGTAAACTGCACGTAAATGAATAGGTACCATGCTACAGATAAAAATGCCTCTATAAAACACTTTCATAACTTTGGCGGAAAAATAGAGGCGTAGACATATGATCCCGGTGTTTGTGCTAGATAAAAATGTTATCAAGTAGTTATGATCACCTGATATTTTTGGCATTCTCACACACCGAATAACATTAGTCATTCCGAATATTCTTGAGTCATGCATCAGATAAAAACGTTATCAGGCATCGTGAGATTAATAAATATTTTTTTCTTTCGATACTTATTTTCGAAGGCGGTAACCATTAGCATTGTACTAGTGCATTTTTGAGTGAGCTCCAAATCGTGCGTGCTTTTTCTGTGCTTTTGGTGTATTGTGCCTACTACTTTTACCAGCATGAAAGTCAACCCAATCAACGTTATCAAATTGTTACTGGCTACATTTGAAGCTATGAACATTGCACAAACTCCTGTTAATAATGCAGAAATAGAGATGAAGGAGAATTTCGAAAAAATTTTAATCGATTCTATGCAAGATTACAACGGGATTGAGATGATACAGGAAGAAACTCTTGATTTTCAAGAACCATTTAAAGAGTTCGAAGCAATTGCTGTTGAAGATATGATATGGCAAAAGGATGATGATGTCGATTCCGACGCTTGTTCTGGTGACGATGAGCTGAGCTATGATTATAAAAAAAAAGCTGTTGAATATTGGAGATCTGGTAAAAAAAAGAATTACAGTGTTGAAACCGTCAAACAAAAATACAAATCTGTAAAATCCATACGGCAGTTACGACGCTGGGCACAACAACTGAACAAGGGTGGTACATATAAAGAAAAACTTGCTCGAATTTCTGAATACACATTACGGAATATGAAAACTGCTGTAGACGCGGGTGTCATTGTTCATGATATTGACCTTCGAAAGTGGGCTCTACAGGCACAGAAAGAAATAGGCCATGAAGATATACGATTCAAAGCTTCTCATAACTGGCTATGGAAATTTAAGAAATCGCATCGCATTGTTTCCAGAAAAATTAATAAATTTATAACGAGAAAAACTGTGGAGGAAGAAGCGCTTCTGCAAACAAATGCGGACAAATTTGTTCAAGATGTTAAATTACTAATAGAAAAGTATGGGTCAAGTAATGTATATAATTCGGACCAAAGCGGTTTTCAACTGGAAATCCATTCAGCACGAACTTTAGCGATGGAAGGATCGAAAAAAGTTGAATGCGTTGTACAATCAGTGTCTTCAACGACCCATAGCTACACGATTCAGCCAACAATAAATGCCAACGGGAAACTACTTTCTCCACTTTTCATAGTATTAAAGGAGGCAAAAGGTGAATTTGGACCGAGAGTAACGAACGAATTGTTTAAGCCAGATAACGTCATAGTAACAGCATCGAAATCTGGGAAACTTACTTCCGGTGCGTATTATCGTTAAGGGTGCATCAACTTTTTCCAAAATATAGTTATAAATATATAATTTGTTATATGTTTACAGATCATTTTAAAATTTGGATGGAAAAAGTTTTTTTTCCGAATGTTGGAAGTGACAATGTATTACTGATTGATTCCTGGAGTGGACACTGCCCCAAAGTTGTACGTGAAGCCACCCCTCATGATAAAAAAATCATCACAATGATTATCCCAAAAGGTACAACTGGAAAAATTCAACCGCTTGATGTATTTGGATTCAGGATATGGAAAAATTTTGTACGACATTTTTCAGATAGTGTTCTATTAGTGGATGCTGATATAAATTTACATTTGAGGAATAATATAATCAAACTGCAATCTTTGGCCCACAATCAATTGTCATCTCCACGCTATATCAATCTTTTCAAATATTCATGGTTTAAAAGTAATTATATTACGGAAAAACCGGAATATTTCGAAAATCCTGTTGATTTTGGGTTCGGTCAATCAAAAACACACTGTGAAATACCTGGTTGCAATAATATAGCGATTATAAAATGTGCATGGTGCAAAAAATCTTTGTGTTTGAAACATTTTTTTGATGAATATCATTATTGTACAACGTATGAGCCATAATTGCTGGAAATGATAGGTTTTATTATATTTTATTTCGATATATGTACTTATCTAATAAAATCCGATTCTATACTATGAGACGGTTAATGAATTGTTAATGTGTATTGAAGTTTCATTTAAAAAATGTTCGTTAGTAAACAAGATCAACAGCATAGACTTATTCAGACTTCAAAGTTGAATCGTAGTAAATATCAAATGGCTCCCCTCCTCCTTCCCTTGCCCGCCAAGATTGAGGTCAATACGATCATTATACGTTCCTAAAATTATTGAATTCGTAATTTCGATGCAGAGCAACCAAATTGAACGAAATGCAGGGAGAAATTTTGAAATAGCGAATAAAGAGGAAAATCGAGTGGGGGAGATTCACACTTTCAGAGTCTTGTATTGACTTTGATACCTCAGAAAATCTTGATTCGAAATTATTATAATATTTCGAATCAGCAAAAACATGTAAAACAGAAATAAGCCACATACAGTACGAAAATTCAAAAAAGGGGTAGTTTACCCCCTTAAGACTGCTATTTTGCAAAAATGCAAAAACATGTGAACTTTATTTTCATGTTTTCATGGAAATAGAACCCGTTTCATTCCATCATATTCGTTCCTTTTCATTGTGGCGTGAGAAATATAAGAATGTAAGGGTGGTTAACCCCCTGTTTTTTTTTTTTTTTTTCGTGCACAGGGTGAACTTTTCATCACTTCAGATAAGAAACATTTTGGTTTTGGTTTTATCAAAATCTGTTGAGTGCTTGCTGGTGAAACTGCAAAATCACCCCCTGACATGCCTTACTTTCAAGGGTGGTTTCACCCCTTAAAACCGTTTTTCCGCCGATAAAAAAAAATACGTGTCTCTTACTTTCGAATGCTCTTTCACATACAGCAGTTTCAAGAAAATCGGAGGGGGACACCAAAGTGATGTTCCTTGTGAGACGTATATCCTTGATAGCTAAAAGTGCAATGAACCACATGACTATTTATTTGTAGCACTTTTTGCTTCGCTTCGTGTCCCTCCCTGCTCCTATTTTCTCGATTTCTCGGGTGAAATATTTCAAGATGGTTGTACAAAATAAATTGATAAACTTCACAGTGGAAAAACATCGTGTAATTTCGTTATTCGCACGAATATTTTGCCACCTTTGTGTTAAATAACTTTTCTACTTTTTACATGTATTTTCATTTTCGGCTTCGACATGATGCGGATTTTTCGGATTAACGTTGCAAAATTATAAATTTCCAGTGGCTTTTCGTAAAACCAAAAAACGTTGCAGTATTTAAGCATCTTTTTTACTCTTGTTCTTATAATTAACGAGAGGCCAAATCGTTTCGGAAACGTAACGCTCAAGTGCGAGAAAATGGGAAGTTTATACGAGCCGATAGAAAATGTAGAGCGAATCTTTCGTCGTCGAGCTCGTTATAGCGTCATCGAACGAAATGTCAGGGTTGAGTTCGTCGCGTAATGACCTGGTTATTGGCTGCTGGTGTTGATGATGTGTTGCTCCACGTCCTTCTGTTTCACGCATACGAACTTCATTCCCGAGAGACTAAAATACTTTGCACACAGCGTTCGATGTCTTCTCATGCTTGAAGCGGCTAATTTTGCAGTGCTATGAAAGGGGCGTCCAGTTGCACGGAGGCAAAGGGTTAGAATGTCTTTCCAAGTTTAATTTCACAAATTACCTCTCGATTTGCACAGCTTGCAAAATTAGCACTTGAAAATGTCAGGGTATTTAAAGCAATTCGCATTTCAAAAAGTTCTAAACGAACTTTCTCACCGTCGAGTCGTTCTTGAAATATCAAACGAATCACAGACAGCCAATCCGTGAATGAGGCGTGGCGAAAGCAGGGGGTTGGTCGCCACTACTCAGCGAATATCTCGTCAGCGGTGCTCCGAAAGGGAAAACTGCAGAAGACTTTTCGCTTCGGAAGCTCATTTAGCTCGATCAGCTTCGTTAATCAATACAAACTCAACAAGTCTCGACATCAGGTCTGAGGAAAGGGTTTGCCCTGCCTCGATGCTTACGGCGTGCCGATCAAGTTTCCTCGAAATGTCACTTCACGCTCCCCGAACCTTTTTCGTATGCGCTCCGATCGAGGGTCTTTAAAAATAAACTTTTCGAACTTACTCTTAAAATGAGACTATTCAAAAGCGTTTTGTGAACATAATCATAATTAAAAAAAACCACAGACGATCCTCAGAAAATAGCACACTGCGATACGTTCTATGCAAAAAAGTGACAATAAGTCCACGTATTTGAAGAAGCGACAGCAGCATTCCGCGCGTCTATACTGATAAGGTCTTTAGCCCCAATCACTAAAAAAAAATGTGAATAATAACGAGTTGGACATCGATACGAGGCAAGACGGAGAACTCTTATAATAAACACCAAGTCACAAACTATTATTAGTGCCCCGAGTTTCTCAAATGTGAGTTCAAAAATGCACGCGCATTGCCCTTATAAATTGATACGAATGTGCGTGTGTGTTCTGTGACGCAGACGGGGACATAAACACGTCGTAGCGGAGTCGCAAAGTGCAAGCTCAGAGTTCGAGGAAAGGAAAAGCAAGAGGAAACGAATAGCAGAGAGAGAGAGAGAGAGAGAGTCGAATGTGCATAAGCGTTAAGGGGGTATTCGTGTGAGTCTATGGAAGAGGTCGTCGCGAGGCGACGTTTGCAGTAGACGAAACGAGAGTGCGGGATAGCGAGGGAGGGAGTGAGCAGAGAAAACGGAGGAGAGTTTGAGGGGCGAGACGAGGCCGCGAGTGCAGCGGTCTCCGCCGGAAAATTGCAGTGTCCAGCCAAACAACGAGCCAAGAAACGAGAGAGCTCGGTTCAAGGCCTCATATACTTCGTCTCTTCCTCTATACTTTTCTCTCTTTTTCGCTTCCTCTCGGTCTCCTTAATACCCCCAATCACGAACATGAAAAATGTCAACATCGATGATCTAAATCAGCAGCCCATTTTTATGCTGTACACAAAAACGGACTTTCTGACTGAACCCCAGCGAAACGATGTGTAATCGATATTCGTTATGTCAAGCAAGCCAAAACGAGGAATTGGAAACAAAAAATGCGAAGAAAACAAAACTTCAAATATCTCATTATTCATCACTATAATGATAGAACGTTGAAATTTTAAATAGACACACGGATAATCCCAGTACCAAGGCTAATATTGGAATTTATTGAATATCGAAACGATCGATAGCGTCCAAAGTTCATTGAAAAAAATAATAATCCTGTAACAGAAGCTCTAGTAAAATAATAATGATGCTGAAAGAAAAGACACTAAAATAGCACTGAAAATATAGTGCAAGCGAGTTCTTGTACATTGTACCGTGCTTGGGACTCTGTATATGCACATTGCACGTGATATAAGTAAGTATATGGACACGTTGATGTAATGCAGTAGTTGACTGCACTATCGACCGTTCGAAGCAAAGCCACGCTCTTTGGCACACTCGAAGAACCGAGTTTTGTGTGCAGCAGCAGTAGCAGCAACAGCAGCACCAACGTTGCAGCAGTACAGGCAGTGTGTCGAGCAGGCAATGACGTCATGGCGTTCCTAATGCCCGAGTTACATAAACCCCCATGCAGGCCACAGCATGCGTGCTTCAACCCACCTAGAGAACTCCACGGTTATCCCTCCCTCATCTCTCCCCCTCCTTCTCCTACGTTGCATTGCAAAAACGAGAGAGAAAGAGAGACGGACTCGACTCTGCTTCAATATGGAGTCGCGTAAACGTGGACACGTATATACGTGACATTCCTCGACGACCAAACGTCAATGCTTGACCCTGGTCTACGCAGATTTGCTTCGATTTTGCCCATTTTCTTCAACGGTTTTCTAATCATGCATTCGGATATAGACATTTTTTTTTTCGCTTTCCTATTTGAAGGGATAATCGTGTTTGACTCGTGAAATATTTTTAGCGCGGCTTTCTATTTAGTATGGATATTTCGGATTTTTTATCAATGAGGTTTTTAAATTTTTGTAATTTCTGTGCAATTCTCTTGGTGTCTGCTTTGACTTTGTTCGTCGAGGGTTAAAATTTGTTGCTTTTATTAACAGATTTTCTTCCTGGGTTTCCCAACTCTGTTACGATCGGAGATTTTGTCTAACGAAAAAAACTCGGCCAAACTCTCACTTGCGCACACGTTCTTATATCGCAAAATCTATCTTTTTCGTCGAGTCGATTATTTGTCGAGGCTTGGGAACTTCATACGACTAAATGATCATTTTGTAGAAGGTTTCGAGAAGTATATCCAACCATTGTTGTGTCGAGCTCATTTTGTTCGGTATCGTTGACGCAACAGGAAAACTCAGATAAAATCGCCGCTTTTCAATGCGCTGTCCGAATATTCCAGCATGTTGCACCGATCGAGTAAACTGTCGAAATTCAAATTTTTCACATTGAATTAGCTTACGAGTAAAAGTATTTTTAATTTTTGTAATTTTTCAAATCGACTCTCCTGAAATAGCATTTTCAATTTTGAAAATTATCAATTTGATAAAAGAATCCTCTTTTATCAACCGCGATAAAAATGGTCGCTGGTCACTCCGACGTTTTCCATCATTTAAGGTCCTTGGCTCCGCGAGTAATCAGAAAGACGATAAACATCGATTCGCCATTGATCAATTACAAAAATTATCAACCGGGGCTTTGTCGTTTAAAATTAATAAGTATCAACTTGATGCAAGTCTTTCTTGTATGAGTTGCGAAAACCTGGTGCTCGCAGCGCCTCCACCGCGGTGGCTGGGCTAACTACTTCAATGTCTTTACGTACTACCGATACATCGGATTCCCAGGTTTCCCATCGCTGAACAAATATCTTACGTCGGAATGATTCTCAGCCGACAATGTAGAAAATGATAATACAGTTTCGAATATCTCCATTATTTTTGGGATTTTCTGTTCGTTCAGTGGGTAGAGTCATTTGATCGTGATCAGATGCTTTTAAGAATTATTCGTTTGTGATATTCGAGTACACAATCAACGCGAAAAAGTGATTAATGATCATCTGCTGCACGCTTTGCTTGTTAATTGTTGCTGCACAATAATTGATGTGTCTAAAAGCGAGTATTTCGGACGAGATAAATATCGAAGAAATCATTCCTGGTAACGGAATATAAAAAATTGCAAGGACCAGATTTTTTTCGAATAATTAATCCACTAACTGACTTAACTCGATCATTTTTTCTTTTTCCAAACATATTCAGAGTAACTCCAAAAACATGGTATTGCATCATCGAAATTAGCATAGATTTGAGATAAGCTGGAAAAGTCGGCTGGAACGACTTCTTGTTGCACGGAATATTGCTCACGATATATTAAGTTACTCGCCGGGCATTCGATTCATACTTTGAGTGTTTTCTGCCTACCGAAGTCGATTCCAGGTGGTGCCAATGAACAGCGCAATCGCACAAGATCGCTGATGAGAAATTCTCCAAGTAGGCAGACCCTACTCATGTTATAGGATTTTTAATATACGTTCAAAGGTTTATTTTTATTTAACGTGTAGTCAAAATCTTTAAGGTAGAACACCCACGTAGCCATACGAACACACGCGTCCTTTTTTCGCATTCTTAGTGCCAACGCTTGGTGATTGGTTACGATTTTGGAGGGAATATCTATAAAATATATGAAATTTTTTAAGAAATTTTGCAATCGCCAAGGCCTCTAGTCCGTAACTACAGTATTTCTTTTCCGTCGCACTCGTTTTTCTGATAGCAAAGTAAACCAAGTACCATTTACAATCATCACGAATTTTTTGCATCAGCATCGGCTCGTACACATGCGTTGATGCATCGGTGAGCAATTCTGTTTCAGCATTAACGTCATGTAAGATTAAGAACGGCTCTTTTACTCAGCGCTACTTTCAGATTCGTAAACGCTTCATTTGCTTCGTCTTCAAATCGAAATTTGACATAATTTCTTAATAGCTTCGTCAATGGTCGTGCGATTAACGAATATTTTGGTATAAATGTCCAGAAATACTCTACGAGTCCAAGATACGATCGTCGGATTTGGAACTGCTTTCGTTTTATGATCAGACGATCGCTCTCTACCGTGCTCTACCTCGAGTTCTAGAAATTCGACTTGTCGCTTCAGAAAATGACACTTCGAGCACTTGAAGATCAATCCGGTTTCGCTTGCAACCTTAAAAACGCGCTCAAGATTTTCTATCCCGCTCTGTTCATCTTCAGAGGGAATAATGAGATCTCGTTCAGGTAGCCAAAATAATACGTTCGGTAGTGAATTCGCGAAAAACGACGTTCATGAAGCTTTGAAAAGTCGGCGGAGAAATGCAGAGACCAAAGGGCACTCTGCAAAACTCGAATTGTCCGATTGGCACTTCTGATGTGAGAAAGACAGAAAGATGAATTCTGCTATTTTTTTTCTCGCCAGAGCTCCTAAAACCAGGGTGAGCATCATTCAGCCATTCTTGAATTTGTGCATTCACTTTTCACTTCTCGTTTCTCTGCTTCGCTCAATCGTCGCGCTCTTCGATAGATCGGTTCTTCGTCTTTTAAACCGATCGTCATCTTTACTCGTACTCTTCGCGACGTTTTTTTGGCTTATACGAGTTTACAAGATTTATTTCTTGTTTTTGGGCTCAAAAAATTTGGACACTTGGACTTTCTCTTTTCCGTGTTCCTCGATTGCTTCGATTCTCAAAAACTCCGGTACATTCTCACACTCATCGTTTTCTGACAACGGTATGATCTTGGCTACACCTCGCTCACGAATGTGTCTCACCTAATCCAGAAAATCAGCACTAATCACGAGGCTGAAGTTTGGAACGTTAAAGTCCAGTGAATTTGACGAAAGAAACATTTGTAATTCATCGATTTTTTATTTCACGAATTCATTGGTGTAGGTTGAAAAACTACGAATTGCAAATTCGCTAGAGAACAAAATTGGAGAATTACTGAAATCGTGGGAGACTTTTTTTACATAATTTCGTTGGACTCCAACGTTGCAAACTTCAACATCATCTTTCAACCTCATTCCGACCAGGACTTTCATCGCATCTTCTTCCAAGTCTTTTAAGAAGGTCATTTGTTTTTTTCAGATCTCGTAAACGTCGGCGTTTCTGCTGAACGGAGACAAGAGCTCAGCCACTTTTCTCACATTCATGCGCATCGGGAATTGAGATGTATTTTCAGTCGGCGTTCCAGATTGATGAGCGAAGCGCTCTGTATTCGGCGTCTCACCGTTTGCCCGTCAGTATCTCATATCATTTTTCAAGTTTTCGTCGCACTAACGTCAGCTCACGTTTTCCAAGTTCTTTCTCGCGTCCACTGCGTGTGATTCCGTCTTTTTAATAATTCATTTTTAATATCTGACTTTGGTCATCGATGCCGATATTTCTTTCAGCATCTGTGTTGTATACTTCGTCTCACTGGCCATATTTTCGTCTCTTCTTTTGCACTAGTACGTCAATTTTCAAACGTATTCACGGTGACAGTTTTCGGCGTTACTGTCCTCGCACACTGACCATGCACTCACAACAAACTATTTTTCGACCATTCCGGAATGTTCACTTTTATCACGAAGTCGTCTTATTCACACCGCTAGTTCTACGATGGTTAATTTTTCCCACTGCTCGATCCCTATTTCATAAGATTTTAAATATGTTTGAAGGATTATTTTTATTTAACGGGATCGATGGAGAACAGAAGGAATAATTGTCAATTAGCAAACCAAACGTAGCGAGCAACTACTAAACGTTATTTTTCCTGACGTACGCTGCTAGCCTGTCGAGTTTTGCTTTTTTGTTTTTTTTTTCTCAACAGTAAGTCATAAAAGCAGCATCGTTCCGCGCAGCAATGAAACGTTCGCCTCGGACGTTCGCGCGTGTATTTTTTCCTTGAGAAATTTCCCTCAAAACTGCATAGTTCATTCATAGCATGCAATAAAACTCATGAAATAACTGGCAGCTGTCATATTTGCTACAACGGTGATCACAAGAAATATAATTAAAATAATTTTGGAGGAAACGTTGCTGTACGTAAGGTAAACAATGTCTGATCTGGTGCTGCTCAAATTTATTCAAAAACCAACCATTATATATTCAACTTTATAATTCATGATCACAACAATGAACTCTTCACTTTAAGATGTGCTTCAAATTTATAAATCGTAGTGCAATAGAATTAAATAAATAAAAATAATAATAATAAAATAAAAATAACGAACTTCTTTATCGACCATCACTCAAGAGTTTCATAATTTCATCAACAAAATCTACCAATCGATCGACCGTTGAAGATTTGTTTGTAATTGGAGAGTTGCCGTTGATAGGTTCGGTTAGCAATGCTCGCATCCCGTTGATTTTTTCTGAGGCATAAATATCGATTATTTTAGAAAAAGTTATACGAGCCATTCCCATTTTTTGAATCAACGCATCCGACAAAACACTCCGCAGTGGAAGCAAACTTTGGGTAGCATCCTCGTATCGTTTCGGGTGCAATGTTTTGTGCTGGCACTTCGAGTGGTACCATTTTCGATACGAAGAGGTTATTCGCAATTTTTAAACAAGTCAACCTCTGTAAAACCTCTATATCTCACAGTGCATTATGAGCTCCGTCGTTCGAAGCCGTCCGACTCTTCGATTCCGCAGTGTCGGACGGTCGGAAGCGCGTTGGCAGAGCGTGTAACTACGTCTTTAGATTGTGCAAACGTCGAGGTTTCTTTTGTTCCATGAAGAAGTCGGACACTATCGAAAGAGCATTACGTGTCGCGGGTACTACGTGAGCGCAGCTCATTTTGACGCGACTGAAGATCATTGAAAAACAGCACGAAAATCATTTTGTGGATTTTCATGAGACCGTTGACTGCCGACGCCGCAGTACGAAAAAAGGAACGCTTCCAAGAAAAGAAACATGAACGCTAAACAAAACTCCGTTTCACTTAGTGCTCTCATTTGCAATGTTCCAGCCAGGCGTATAGGAATAAACAAATAATGCAATTTCATCGCTGAGGGAATCTTCTCTTTATAATTGGGTGGAACTAGAGTAAACTGCTCTGCTGATCTCGCTTTTGGGCGGCATGAGTTTTGCTGTGTTTCGATACGGTATTGACGAATGTTATAATGGGACAACAAACATTTTTTTCCAACTGCATGAGCGAACGCTTTAAGTAGAAAAATTACGAGTGACGTGCCTGAGGCTGAGAATCTGAGAATTTGAAAAAAATATATTTTTCATCAATTTTAAGGATACAGAAGACACGCTCGAGTGAGGACGCGTCTGTCGCGACGGTTCAACTCCCATGACGACTGTGAACTAGTAAAACAGAATGTAATGAAAAAATGAGAGTACGGATTGATGAAAAACAAATGCGTAACGTATTGTGTACGAAACGCATTGTTGAAATCTAAAGTCAGAGAGAGTGCCGAACAAAGTGAACGCGTCCACAAACCTTGCTCCAAACTTTTCTTTCTACAACGTGTTTCAATTATCGCTGTGACTTTTTCATGTACACTTCACCCACGTTTTTGTTATCAATGCCGGCTGCAAATCGACAATTGTTCGACACGTTCGTGCTGAAGAATTGCGCTTTTGGTATGTTATACTAGTCATCGTGGCATGCAAATGCCCATTGAGATTACTCGACACAGCGTACATAAATTTATATGAATTTTCGGTCGACCCGTTTATGATATTTTTCAAGATATTTACTGAGCTTCACGTTATTAAAATAAATAAATAAAATGTATATTATACAGTAATACGTGATCGTCATGAAGTTATAATTAACGTGTTTCTGACACAAACATATCATGTTTCGATAAGAGGAAATATCAAATTATTTGAAACAATGGACACTACAGCCAACAGTCTGAGTTGTGCAGTTACTACAAACAATGAGTCGAGTCTTGGTCAGTTAAGAAAAAAAAGAATTGGAGGAGTCTGACTGTTTTAAAGATATCTCAAAGTTATAAGAATAACTTTGCTCCAACTTTTTTTTAGTTGTTCCAGGATGTTGATTTTTTTCATTGAATTTTTTATTTTTATACATAAGAGAAACACAGTGAATGCAATAAATATTAATTGTTTATTCGAGTGCGTTGGATTCGACACACAAGAAATTTGACAGATTCCTCATGAATGATTTTATCTCGTATTGTTGAAGGAATTTCTGGCATTAAAACGAAAATGATGTCACCTTTAGTCAGTCGATTGTATCTTATAAAGTGAAGTGTAAAAAAAATTGATTTAATTTTCCGACAGTTTAAGAATCACAATCAATAACAATCTGGACCAACTAATATGTAATCTGCTTATGGAAGTCAAGACACGTTCGGTGATATCTCGGTAAAAAATTATGTTCAAAATATGCAATTGTTTTAGAAACATGAGCAAGGTTTATTGGATATTGCCATTTTTTTTCAGATCCATTAGAAAATTTGTTGATATTGGGTTGATAATTTATTCCCGCGGATTAAGATAGTACCTGGAAATATTGCAAGGACACATTCAGGTTACCTCGCACTCAAATCAGTGCATTGCGGTGGGGATTTCTACATTACAATTTGAGAACGTCTTGTGTTTAGAACACATCATAGTTTTGCTCATTGCTGGATTTATTTTATTCATCATTTTCTCTTTCGATTGTTCGTTCTTGTGTATTATGTTGTAAGATTATTATTATTATTATTATTTTTGGTTAATTGATGTAACGATCATTAAAAATTCATATAATCATAGGATTGCATTTAACTTTTTATATCTTTATATTTATATTTAACTATTTTTATTTATTAACTATTATTTAATAATCTATAGAAACGATATGAATCTTCAACTCTTGGAACAAACTTCCTATGCTATGGTTGTATATTTCTGGATGAAGACTTCATCAATAATCAACCACTCGCATAGAGCTTTTCCCTCTTCGAGAGATACTTCCCTTTACCGATATTGGTTGCTTTGGGTGCTGTTTACCAACTGTCGCAAAAATATTCTATTAGTTTATTTCATTCGTAAAACTACTAATTCCCAAGACTAATTAATTGCCGAGTAAATTGGTAGTGTTTGAAATGTTCTTTTTCGCATCGGGTAAATTACGGCTTATAACGGAGTGCTCCGATGATAATAACAAAAATGTTATTCCCTGGGATGTGTGAACGTTTAAACTACGTTTCCGAGCGATAATGTAACCATCGTTATCCCCAGTGGCAACTTTTATTGGCACTCATTTTTCTTCAATATCAGACTGTGGTTGGCGAGTTCATTCGCCAAGTCGTTCGTTATTTTCGTTCGAGACGCTGAGTAAAAAATGTCAATTTACTTCCCATACGGCTTTTATAAAAAAAAACAAGAACCGTGGCTGCTCTGCTATGCGCTGTCGAACTCGGTAGACATCAATTATGGGGATTTAGTCGTCCAGCATGTTAAAAAAACACGAATTTCTGTTTGCACGAGCGGAAATGATATGTCTTGAGATTGGAAGTCTTAAGTAAAATAATTAATGGCAGTTTCAGCAACAATTTGAACACGAGTTCAATACCGTTGCTCTTTCACATTTTAATCTCAGTAATTTCGAGTTCGGGTTTGTTGATATTATTTCTATAAGAGAACTTCAATGACACGAGAACCGAGGGGGCACGACTTGGATTTCGATGGCTGGCATGAAGAAATTGTTGAATGGTACTACGATATGAAACTTAGTCCGCAGAGTACGGAGATAACGGGGGGAAAAAGTAAGAGTTGTTTAAACTCAACAAGCTCGTAAAGAACGATTTTTCGTGAGATTATGTTTGCCTCTGTGGTGGTTTCATATTATGTTCGCGCTCGTCTGCTCTCGTAAGACTTTCCGTGCACGGGTAATCAGGACCCGATTAGTGTCCGAGAGTTCATCATCCCTCGGGTACTCATCATTTTCGAGACATTTATTGAGAATACTCAAGATCATCTCGTCTGAGCTTTTTTCGAACGCATACTCTTGGGGATTAATCACACGTGGGTTTGCAATTGTTGGTTCGAAGCCATAGAGACGTTTCAAACGATTCGACGCCCGCAGAAACGAGACTTGAGAAGCGATGCCGAGAATGACACTGAGGTGGACGTGCAAGGTGGACTGCCAGTCGATCGGAGAGCGCGCGATTGTTGAGAGGCTACGCGTGTCTTGCATTGAGGTGGGAAAACAATGATACAGCTCGCAAAACTGGGTTGTCAAGAAAGCGGGTTTCGTCTCGAACCTATCCGACTTGTTCATATTTTCCGTTATCATCCCGTGGAAATAAAATGTTCCTTGTACCACGTGGCCGAAAGCAATAGTTTTTATAATTTGGCGTATTTCGCTTGAATCCTTGATGTTGTAATAGTGCTGTTGGCACATGGAGCATGGTAGAATCTCGTCGATATTATAGATGATAGCGGGAAAGCCACGTACGTCGTTCACCATTTTTTCTGCCAAAGCATGTTGCAACAGAATCGATGAGAGGTGGAGAAATGACCAATACAAAGGACCCCATTCTGAGGTCGAGTAATTACCGACATTAACTAACATGGTTTCCTTGTTCAAATCATAGGTGACGCTCAGAAAATGTAAAAATCCATCGATCAAATTTTTGTATGACTGCTTTATCCGTATCCCTTCGAGGTACCCTCGAAATTCGTTATATATCGGTGTGAAACGTTCGATTATAAAGCCAATGCTGAGTGTTGTCAGCTCGCTGGACGATTTTGATACGAGTTCCGAAGCATTCATGATGAATGTGAATGAGCAAGAAGCCTCTATATTAGTATTCTGGTTAACGCCAAGGACTTTGGATTTTCCGAAAGAACAGGCGACTTACTGATTCCGATATTGATTACTAATCATTGGCTTTGTCGGTTGAAGGTTTCAGCGTTGATTTGTGACGTAGGTAGCACGCGATTATTCGCCGTGAGAACAATTCAGTTCTCGTGTTTTCGTATTCTATATTCCTTCTTATTATTTATAACCATGTACAGAGCATAACGACATCAAGCGCAAGATCCAAAACGAGTGTCCGCGGGCATCCAATACTGTGCCAAGTTTTCGGCGTTGTCCGAAATCGGCGAAATGTTACGTGATTGTATCCCATCGGAATTTAGGACTTGGACGACATAAAAAAGCTCCATAAGTATAGTGCATCCCGCAGGGGATTGATGGCGACTCTCAGTGAACCGGTCGATCGTATATTTTAATACCAGTTATTATTAGATCGGCGAGTTTTGGTGAATTTTGTACTGATCATGAATTGAGAACTGATAAAAAAAGCAGTTACGATTACCAATGACTGGGAAGTGGCTCTCACGAAAAAAAGCAAACGAGCTCTAGCACAGAGACACTGCTTCGACGAATGTTCAAATATCTTCTTTCCAGTCGCTCTTTAGTTCATAAAGGTGACGAAGGAACGGTGGTTAAAGAAGAGTTGCCTCTAGAGAAGTGCCATCGTCCCATCAACTGCGAACTGCGGCTACGTGTCACCCGAACTGTAAAAACCGCATGAACGATAAAACAAGAAAACTGCATCTCGTTTGAGAAAGATCAATAACGTTTCGTCAGCTTGATAAACGAAGAAACAGCCGCGTGAGACAATACGAATCATATTTTTCATTCACCATAAACCCGGTTTGAAATGTAGTTAGGGGAAATCGCATTGAAAGTTAAATTTCGTGTACACTTATATTGGAACAACTGCCGTCTTTGGTTCAGAGAAAAATTCATTTCCATTAATTTGCTATCTTCGTTTTCGTGATCACCGTCACGAGCACACTTTTGCTCTGACGAAAGCTCTCAGTCGAGTTCTGCTATTGAGACGATACGGATGGAAGTGGTTGTGTCAGCAAGCGCGTCAGGTGCCGATGGATAATATGACCGACGACAGATCGACGGCAAAAACAGAAGAAACAGAGCCAGAAGCGAGCGTGACATCTTACGAAAATTACATCGTCGTCGAACCGTTCGTCATTCACTCAGAATCTGCTGCCCTCTTCATACATTATTTGGTGAGCCTAGATTTGCACAAGACACACTCAAAATATTTGACGCGAGCAACGAGACGCCGTAACATTGAATCAGACGATACGAGCGGACAGGCAACACCAGAAAATCACGTTGAAAGTCGATTTGTTGAGGTCCGTCAGTTGGACGTACGTATTCATGATGCAGTCTACTGCGCAATCGCATACCGAGTCGTCTTTGGAGCAGGATATCGTTTGCCTAGCATCACGCATAATGCATGTGATTGATGACAACTCGGTGGAGCCACAGGCCCGTGCTATCGCTCAATACATGCTGCATTCACGTGACATGAAGCTTGAGTACGCGTGCGAATTATTGGCACGACCCGGGGCTCGGAATGTTGTGAATAAACTTTTGGATTGCGAGTCCGAATTCATGGGACCGACGCCGCGCGCTCTCGGCATCGACGTCGTCGCGTTCATGACGGCTGGCAAGATTCAACAATCCCTCGACGTTAAACACTACCAAAAGACCAAAGCTAGCAACGTTGACAACTGTGAAAGCGCTTCGCGAATGAACGCGACGATGTCAGCCCAGAACAAAGCGCCAATAATAGTCGATCGCATCATACCGCTTATCAAAACCGATTTGCTGTATTCTGACCCGAAATTCATATGGATTCGTTATCATGCATTCGATAATCGTGCGATCGAGACCGAGTTGATGAACACTCTTGAAGTTACGGTGCTGACGGTTGAGGACACAATTTATGAAGTGTATTTCGCAAAGAGTACCCGGGTCGTTTTTAACAAAGCGAAAATCGAGAAAATCTTCGAAACGATCGAACGAAATGGCGCCGGTGGTATCATTTTTTGTTCAGAATTGAAATATTTCAACTACAATTCCTTACTGTTTCTTAGTAATTACGTTAAATTCACATACTGTTATATGTTACGTCGCAGCACGTTTGATCCCAAAGACTTTGACGAAGTGCAGGCGATGACGATTTATTTGACGTACGGTTTGCTATTTGTTAAAACTTCGAATCTCACGAGCATGCCATTGGAGACACATGGTCCGCTGATTGCTTACACGGGCGAGCGTCCTAGTATGGCACTGTCAAAATTCAAGTCCGACCGTGTTTACGTGAACGAGGGTACTCGTGCTATGCAATCAATGGATCGTGGCTCAGATATTGGAGCACGTTCTAATTACGTAGAAATTGTTTCGACGTTGCGCCTCGATGATGCGTGTCTTTCCAACATTTTGTAAAACAAAAACGGAATTAATAAATAAACGAAAAAGTAATTAAAAAAAATCATACTGCGCGGGGATTTTTATTTCCTTGGCATTGTCGCCTCAATAATCACCCGTTTAAATCAACAATTCCGCCGAATGATGAATGAGATCAGTGGCACCCGCGTTATTGGCAGAGTCAGCAGATGCAGGCTCGATCAATGGACGTATTGCCGCGTACATTATACTTGAAGCGGCGGCTAAAATCGCCACATATTTCAGCCCGATCAAAGTGAATCTGATGCACTTGAAAGTTTTATATTTGCAGGCGCTTCCGTTCGGCGCCTCAGCCATATCGGCTGTCAGCACATCTGCGACCGCTTCCAACGTCTTTACAACTCCCTTTTCAGCTTTGCCTATTGCAGGATCATTTTCGACGATATTTTCTATCTCCTTGATATCAATCATCGGATAGATGTCAGTTCCCTCGGTGTTGGAGGGCACAGTTATTACTGTAGTTTCGCTCGTGTTTGATTTCGGTGTAGATTCGGTTTTACCGGAAGAGCCAGTGTCCTCGATCGATCTCTTGTCCCTCTTCTCCTTGAAGAGGGCTGGCAATTTGTTAATCTTGCCATTCTTCGCAGTATCGTTGTTGAGCGCTTTTTGAAGCTTGCTTGGCTCGACTTCCGGCTGATTCGTTGATGTTATCGGCGTTGCCTTCTCGGCAGATTGCTGGGGCGAATGATGTACAACTGCAGATGAATTCGAGGGGGACGCGGTACCCGGTGGATGCTGACAATACACGATGTATTGGTTGCCCGGATATTGAGGGCCCGGAACTACGCTCGGAGTTATCTGCGGGGCTGAACTTGCAGCATACCAGGCGCCAGGATTTTCGCTCGCAGGTCCTCCGTACGGAGTGTACGGGGGCGGCGATTGAAGGTAAAGCCGTTGACCCTTGAACACCGATTGTCATACACTGCTGTCATCTACGTCGTCATAATTAACAATATTATTGGGACTTACCTTCTTCACTGGTAGCATGGTCGTGCTTTTACAAATAAAGTTCTCTCGATGAATCCGCTAAATTGTCATCTGCTATATTACGTGTGCCATTAACTGGGAGCTTTGCAGGGGAATTATTTACATCGTACTCTTTACCAACGGCATAACACTCTTTCGATGCGATTTGTGAAAAAAAAAAAATAATCAATTGCGGTATCTATTTGAACGTTCCTGAACCCAAGTATTGGCTTGAGGCCAGTGCTGCGGGAATCGAGCCACCGACATTTTGGCCTACACTTGTAACCGCCTGGACAACGTGATTAGACGAGAGCAGTGGGCCAACCAGCGGCTGAAGCATTGAGACAGCACGCGACGCGTATTCCAGCCCGTTGAAGCCGAGAGAGTTCATGACTAAATAAAGAGTCGCAGCATTGGTGCTAACCATCAGCGGATAACGAACGAAACGACACACGCCGCTCGCTACGCCGAACAACGTTTCGGTGACGCGACGTTTTTTCGATGTTTTCGTGCTTTCGACGTTCTCGTTGCAATGACAAGTACACTTTGTCTGGTCTTCCCTTTCGTTTCTCTCTTTGGCATCGTCGCCATCGCCGTTTTCATTCGTAGCGTTGTCGACGACTGACGTCTCCTCAAGATTGGTATGTCGAGTGGAATTCGTGCCGGAATTTATCCGGTTATTGGGACATGAATGGGGTTGCGTAGAGTTCGCAGCAGCATCATCCGCAGTCAGAGCGGTTTGAACGACCGCCGCCATATTGCGCATGCAGCGACTCGGACTCTTGTTTCGTATCGAGCGGTAAGTCACACGCGCTGGACTGCATCCGCGGCTCCGACTGCGGCGATAAACGCGGTTCATCTTGGCTTTACGACGGCTCAACAATAACGGTTTCTCATTGCCAGGAGACTCTGTGGCCTCGTTCGATGTATCATCCGTATTTCCATTTTCAACAGAGGCCACTGAAGCAGCGTTAGCTTCTTCGGCTATCGGTTCGAGCTCGATTGTCGCAACATCAGCATCACCGTTTTTTTTCATATTCGGCATGTCTTCGGCTTGGCACGTCCTGCCAGGTGGTAGAAACGAACGGAAACAAATCCCAGAAATCTTTTGGATTTTATCGCGAATCAGTGTCACCGTTGAGTCAGCTCCGGTGCTGGATTTGAGGTAGCGAAAATGTACCACTCGATTCCAATATACCCACAAATTGTAGCACAGATCCTGCTTTAGGGGGCATCGATTTTCGTCGCGTTCTTCATTCACTGCAATACTTTTTAAAATTCAACACTTTGCTTCAGGCTAGCAAGCATGACTCGATATTTCGTTGACTGGAAATAATTGCACTACTATATATCAACCGTTCAGTGTTTTGATGTGTAAAGCATAAGCTCATTGAGCCACTGTAGCATTAGTCGCGCTTAGCGATATAGTTGCACGCATAAACTTCGGATTTACGAACTCCCTGGTAGTTCTAGTATCTGGTTCACGATAAATAATATTTCACGAGTTATGAATTTTCATTGATTTTACCGGAGATTGTAGCTTCCAATCTGCTCTGAAAAAACCGTTCAAATGGAGTTGAAGCAGAAGGGAATAGTATGTGAGAAATAAATTAGATTATTTTTCATTTTCCCGACGTTTTCGCGTACGCAGGTTTTATGAACCCTTCTAATCACTCCGAACTCTTTTTCCCCCACTTCACTGTTTCTGTTTCTGCAAGACCCCCTCTCCCTCGTGTTGGCCAATCAGTATTTTCCGATTCACGATTGCACGAGCGCAAGCGCCTGAAGAGACTGCGCAGAGAACTAGATTTTTCAAGAGTCTGTGATTACTTGTCCCCGCCCAGCAATTAATGCGCAAGTTCGGATCACGGCTATGCGGTTGTGCAATCAATTTTTTACTTCGCCCGAGAATTGCTTCGCGGCAGCGATCCCCGCAACGGTGCACGAACTACGTCCCCAATGGGGTCAGTTTCCTGTGATTCTAATTGGTAAGCTCCGAATAAGTTTCTCCCACAATGCGCCGAACACCGATCGGGTTGCGCTCGGTGGGGGAAGCATGTTGGCCAATCCAACCTTGGGTCAGGTGCGCAGAGATGGGGAAGGGAACTGTGCGCAAGCCCGATATAACGCGAGTGCGATGCGAAGCCACTCCCACTGCTCTTTACAAAATCAGGTGGATTGAGTTGGACTTAATTTCAGGACAATTCGAGAATATCTTCTGCATGGGAAATATGAGCATCAACTATGAATTCAACCAAACGATCGCAATCGAACGTTGCAATAGCGTAATCATTGTCGGAATGATAAGTTGCGAATAGCGTATCGAGCCCGTAAGTATCTTCCTCGCCTAAAATACGTCCAGCTTCGTGTATCACCACGACGCTCATGAACGGATACAAATGTCGTTTGCCAAGTAATGCGAGGAATGCCGCCAATTGTAGAATCAGATATTTGTCGTGGTCCCGATTGATGGTGTTGCTAGCGTTGCAAAGGCGTTTGTAGTAGCGTGTCTTGAAGTTTTTCGTGCTGTCAAGAATGATGAACATGATGTGGCTCGAGGCTTCGTTCAATGCGTTGTAGCATTCGCGATGACACTTTTGAACATTGTCGCGGTTCAAGTCACGTTGCATAAAGCGATTTACGATCTTGTAGAGAATCGTACATTCATTGGTGTGCTCATAAATCATAGGCGCGTCACGACGCGTGAGAAGATAATTTGTCACCATTTCCGGGTCATCGTGGTGACGGCGAAGTGTTTCGAAGCTTATATCCGACACGCGAGCCCACGGATAGTTCTGGCGTATCTTATTCAACGTTGTGCTCTTCCCGACGGCGCTCGGACCTCCAACGTAAACGCCATTCAGGAGGTTCGATGCTTTTTTCGACGGTAGGTTGAATCCATTCAAACGAGCGCATAACGAGTCCTCAGCAAAGTCACCAAACTTACTTTGCTCGCGACATGAGGTGAGGACAAATTTTCCTTCCATCCTGTCGAATGCTTTGTGCGATCCCGTGTTATAAAAACTTCGAGGCGTGTGAGATTATTAACCTTTTAAGGACGAGTATTTTCACGTTGAAATCGACCGTTTTTACACAAAATTTGTGCATAATATCGATGCATTTTTTTAAGTCGAGCGCCCGACCAAACCAGTGGTCGATATTTCGACCAGGCCTGTCCTATAAAGGTTAAGGTGCAAAAGTATAGCTTATTAGAGACCCGATGATTTACAATCAATTATCAATTTATTTGTGCTTACTTATGGAATCCTATCGAAATCGTGATACTATTTGCACGAATACACCTTTAAATGAACAATCAAAACTTCATTTTTATATTCAAAGTAAAACAGTATAAATGTACTATGATCAATAAAATCGAAAAAAATGAATCGCTAATGAAATATTTGAGTCAGCGGATCTGTAAAAATGACATTTGGATTTCACTGAACGTGTGTTAGAAGATTTCGGTCCAATCAATGTGAAGTCGTGTGTTTACTTTAAAAAACGCATATTTCGACGCTCAAGCTTTTCTGAAGTATTTGACGCAGCAATATAGTTTTCGCGATCCGGTCATGATATTGTTTCCGCCGCATTGATTAGAACTTCGAACAGCGTAGCGTGGCGCTTCAAGCTTGAACAGCAACATCATCAACGACAATAGAATTTCAATATTACCAGTAAAAATGTCGATCGTGTCGTCACCCAACGAATGGGCAGGGACAGATCATCAAGTCCTACTTCCTGTGTACGAGTGGTTGATCCCAGGCAAAAACGATTTGGTCAAATACCCGCGACTACTCTATAGGACCGTGGAATCTCTGGACGTACCTACCGACGATGAGCTTTTGTTGGGCGGTAGTTGGACTAATCTTACTGATACACCGTGGTACGACGTCAGAGTTTTGCTCTGCGAAGATAATTTGTTCCCGTATGACTTGACCACCCCGCATTTCCGGGTGGCCCGCGGTGTCTTTTTGTGGGGTGCATTTAATCTTTCGGTTAAAACGCATCTAAAGGACGAGGAAACCATGTTCGTTTATCATCTGCCAGGGAAGTGCATTGGCAAGTTTGAATTCCGTTCATCTTCTATCCGATTGACTGAAATTGTTCGCAAGAATGATGATGAGAATAGTATGGACACTTCGTCATAACCATATTTCTGCACTTTTATTCTACCTTTGATTGTGTTTCGAATGATGAGCAGAAGATTGCAGCGCTGATCGTTGCAGAATCCGCAGTCTGCGATTCAACTGCTTCAAACGTATCGAGTGAGAGTCTTTTGGAATATAAATCGATGCACCGTGAGGATGCGTGAATTTTATCAACGACCCGTGTCTGTCATAGTGTTTCTTTTTTTATCAAATGCTGATTCGAAAATCCGTTGAAAATGCATGAGGAATCGTTTGGAAAAATGCTGGCTGAGCGAATCCATGAAATCTGATGATTCATTCTGCATTTGTTGGGTACCTATTGGAGTTGTGTGCGTTGCAAAAAGTCGACTTACCGGCTCGAAAACTCTCAAATGAGCTGAGCTTATGGGCACACGTTTCATTGTGTTCGGGTACGTTTATAGATACACACACGTGCACTCATCGACAATACAACGAGGCGGAAACTCATACGCGAATTCCAATGTATTCTGCTCAGAAATCTGTGAACTATCGAATAGCGCGTGTACCCAAAAAACTCGTGTATGCATAATATCATTAATAATATTAGTAACTGAGAATTCCATCGGATGGTTAAAACTACAAAAGTTTCGTACGAGTGTCAATAATGACAGCAGTCATTTGAGAACGTAAATCATGTGGTTTTGTGCTGAAACGCCGAAATTGGGCACCTTTTGACGATTAACACGATCACGAAAAGATTATAAAAGCTACGCGATGGGAAATTATCGCAGTGTTGTTCCAAGCACCTACGCACGAAGAACGTTTCTGGAACAGATATTTTCGATTCCCCTCGAAATAGTAGGAATTCAGTGTCATGATATCGAGCAGCGAAGACTTTTGTGAACACGTTGCATCACGGATCGATGACTTGTACGAGAGCTACGATGATGTTATTCAACAGAACCCTCGAGTTGAACTGTACGGCAAGACTTATTCGTTCCGCGACGTTCAAAAGGCCATGACGAAACAAATGTTCATATCAGTTGGAGAAATATCACCCGGAGTCAATGCGGACTGCATCAATGGCGCTAACGCGATGGCCATCAAGCGCGGATTCGAGAATATTCCACGCGCATCTGAAACGTGTGTGGTTCAATGGACGCGTGTGGAGCACGCAACCAATGTGATTTTCAGCGATGCAGAAATGAAAGATGGTAAGTTCTTCCCACCGCGGTTTTTCATAAATGTGGGTGATGTAGCGCCCAATTCAAGCGTGCGCATCAACACCGGCTTCGTTCTAAAGATCCCGAGATTTGCCGAGACGCGGCAGTTCAAAGATGGGCAAATTGTGCGAGGTCCCCTGAGCCAGCAGCCGCCATTTGTAATTGTGCCGCATATCACGTGCCCAGCTAATGATTTCGTGCCGTGTCTGTTTGCACGTGATTCCGAGGACACAGGTCTCTTCACGGTTCATTTCACCACGGTATCAGGCCGCGTTGGTACGATTCTAGTCGTACTAAAAGCCTACCGTGTAAAAATGCCAGTGAACAACGTTTGCGGCGTTGGTTCTAAACAATCGTGCAAGATTTTCAAACCAAAAGACACAGAGCTAAGTCGTTACGTTCAAAATCTTGGAGTCAAGATCAACTTCGATTCGATGTCGTTCTTAGCTGGCAACGCTCGCTGCAAGACTTCCCAATCCAGTGCAGTGCCTGAGGCTTCATTCGAATATCAACAGCCGTGCTCGTCCAAGCTCACCACTCGAGTTACTAGTCGAAAACGCGAGTGGAACGATTCAAATTTGTTAACACTTAGTGGGCTGTATTCCACGCAGAATTCGATACCGCCAAAAATCGTATGCGCTCCTGAAGTCATCGGAAACACACGTCGCCCAACATTCGTCGATGCACGACTCAACCTATTCAGCGAGATTGGACAATTCACTGCCGACATGAAGATCATCGATGGAGCGTTCAGTGACCAGCAAGATTATGCACAAATATGTAAAAAAATGCATCAGAGTATCGTCAGCATACAGAGTTTGAGCGCGGGCGCTAAAGCCTGCAAGGCGACGGTCAAAAAGAATCGCAGCATGTCGAGTTTGAAAAATTCACTTCGTTTGTTCGACTATCATCGTGGCTGCGTACGTGAGGACGGCGAGAGGCTTGCCCACAGCACGGAGAAGAGCGATTGCGCCATGTTCAAGTGTCAGCCGGCCCGTGCGAACGCTTACAGCGTCATTCTCTATTCAGCCATGAAATACTTGATCAGCATCTACTTTCGGACTGACTTTACTCCCCGTCAGCTCGAGGAATTGAGAATTAGCATTACGCCAAGTGAGAATGCCGACTTGACCACAACATCCGACTCAACTGCTCGAACTAGCACGGAATCGATGACTCAACCGATGGATGAAACACTCGTATCGTCAACGATATGACTGCCGATGGAACCGAAAATAAAAATAATATCCAAACTACCCAAAGCACCCAAAGGCAAGGAAAATGCAGTGAACAAGAGTCCCGTGAATAATGACGTTGAGACGGACGATGATGAATGTGTTACAACGTCCGATCGTATGGCTCAACAGTCCTATTCAGATCAAACGTCAATAAACTAGTAATGGGGCAGTTCGATGCAAAATACGACAGTTGCAGTGACCGGCGGCAAACAAACTTTAGCAGACGCAAACCTGCACTACTTCACAATTTGGTATGAATCCAATCGGTAAACTAAAGCCTCTGAGATGCGGAACTGGAAAGGGGTACTGCAATGAGAAATGTTGACCTCGAAGAACTTATTAAAAAAAAAAAAAATTAAACAAATACTTCTGTACTTGTTTTCCAAATAAATAATCCACATTCTTCCGAATTGTTATCATGACTTTTTCATGTTGTATTTACTCCATTTGCATATTTTGCTGTGTACGAATCCACGACGAGCAATCAGAATATGGATTCCAATATGAATCAATGCTCCGCGTATACAAATCGTAGTTCGAAACCGGGTAAGTCCATATCATGTTTCAACGAATGCGTAGCAACAAAATCATGGCTATTCTTCGTCTTCCAAAACTATTCTCCGGTACACTGATATTGATGTTCCATTGCAGTTCGAAGTCATTGGCACCTAGAAAAATCAGCAAAAAGGGAATGATTCGTGTATGTTTATGGAAGCGATCTCGGTATCAACAGTAAATCGTTGTTTTCTAACGAAACTCTTAGTTAGACGACAATCATTATCGATCACCAGAACGAAACGTCTGCTCTTAAGGTATTCCTTTCACGAACCCGAATGTTATACGAATAACTGATTATAAATTACAGTAAAGTAAAAGTGTGTGCGAACAGATTGGCGAAATTTCAGCCTATGGAGATTTCATCATCACCAAATTTCTATTCAATAATTCATACACTAAATAATTCGAAATTCCTGATACAAAAACTGTCTCGCAGATAGAAAAAAATGTAACGAATTGATGGCATCGATAAAAATAAAGGGTGGCCGAATGCTTGAAAGAGATATTAAATCATAGACGTTAGAAAAATGGCAGAAGCAGAAGCTTTTTCTATGTAACTGCGACTTCTCAGAGGTTAGGAATCAATCCAAATTTCCAGTGCCCCAATTTGTGCCACCAAAAAATACGCTCATGCGGAAGGAATACTTTGAGTATGCCGAACTGCGCATCAGTTCACATACTGACTCGTATGGCGGCTCGTGTAGCTACATTTTTATCCGTGATGAATCCTCTTGTTGGTTCTGTGAGAACGGCGTATGGCAAGTGCTGACATTCGAAAGAAACAAATGAAAGGCAACCGAGTCGCGAACAAGTGGAATGACATGGGCTCTTCTTCTACTTACGGATGGAATTCGTTTTCGTAGAGTTTCAATGCAGGATAGATCGTTAATGTTTGTAGCAACAAGAGTGTGAAGAACTCCCCAAACGTGCAGTATCATTCGTTGGTTTCGTCTATTGTGCCAAAGAGTCAGAACGTGCCGGATACACCGATTCTTAGAATTCGATCATCAGAACGTGCACTTTGAGAACGAACTGTTGTAAAATGGCTAATAATCTGGCTCACTGTGACAGTGTGCTGTGTTAACAGTTGTCTTTTGTAGGTAATTTGAAGTTTTCGCGATTCAACATCGTGGAGTCACGTCGATTAGATGTTTGCACATGCTGATACTTGAATAAGGAAAAATAAAAGATCGAGACAGACTTGCTGGATGACTCTGACTGAAGGTTTGTTTTCCTGTTCTCACAGTTAACGTCTCAATTACAGTGGAATTGCATACCCGAAAAAAATCCTCTCAATAAAGATCGATGGCAGGACCGAAATACGAAACATTAGGCACGTTTAAGATTTCTTTATTCTTTATAAGCTCTCCCAATGAATTTTGAACGATTGTATCTTCGAGTCCTTCGGTTAAAAACCACGCTCTGCCGTCTTGAAAGTGAGGCTCGATGAGTCGATACAAGCCATGAGTAATGACGATATCGTTGTGTACAGCAAAATATTTTGTCATTATGGCACACTCGAGTGAGCTAATATTCGGGTTGACGTCTAACGCTATTTTAGAGTCCTTCAGCTCGGCTATTTCAATCGGTTCGCTTTCCAAGGCGTCACTCACATTTATTTGACGAAATCGATAAGTTTGCCGAGTTTCCTTGTTCCGCTTATTCATCGTGTAAATGTTTATGCCGCCACACGGCACAGGAGGGTTTATCGATATTTTGTCCGAGCACACTGTGCTCGTCGGAATACCATATTTTTCCACCAGAAACTGATCGGCATCGTTACTGACCCCAACCTCGTCAGAGTTCAACACACTCGAACCGTCTACGAACAGACTCTCATCAAAGTACTCCCGAGCCATAGTTTGTACATGCAGATAGAAAATATTGAAGACACTCAAATCGCAGCTCGCAGCGATGAAATTTTTGCTTTGCGTGCCCTGCTCGTCATTTGGTATCTCCTTCTCCGCAGAATCTTCAAGTCGAATCCTAACAGCACAGCTCCTAACAGCACCGAATGTCACTATTTTTTGCAACCATTAAATCTATTGAATCCATTAAATCTGTTCAACCAAAAGCATGTATCTTGACAAAAACCGATGCGTGTGTCGTCAATGTCGAAACCTTTCTTTTCATGCATTAGAAGGCATCTTATACTATAATACCGTACAGAATAAACAAACGACAAACTATTGATTATCATCAAATGCATCACAATGAATAAAAATCATTAAAAAACAAATATAAATTTAAAGAGATGAAGGGTTTAAAAAATGGCTCCGCAGACGGAGTCGAGCGTTTATTTTTTGCATTGTTGATCAATTTTTTACATCCAGAGCACTGTAAAATGTTTGACTCTAGAACCCACAACCGTACATTTGTTTTGAAGTTACGATCATGAGCGCTCTAAGTTCCCCAACTGCAACGCTCTGTCGCACAGAGCGAACCAACCAGCAGATTCTTCTCCGGATCAGAATTTTCCAGATTTTTACTTTCTGTACTGTGCTCGACAAACTGTTCCGACATCACAAAGTCAATGGAAAATGTCGTTTCGTACTTGCTGACTATAAAATGTCAACCGTGCTTTTGTAAATGATCAGCGCGACTCGAAGCCTACCCGCGTGACCTCGTTCGTCTCCAGTCTCGAATATATTCCTTAAAGAGACTCGCTGATTATTTCAAAACGTCTCGCCAACAAGCTCAGTTCGGAAAATGCGATAGTGTTGGTTTGTCATAAGATTATAGTCTTTTTTCTCTTTTCGAGAGCGGTTGGCCAAAAATGAATATTTCATCCTCCAGTCCATACATCTTACTGCTGTTGCATTTATTGATTCGTACAACGATTCAACGATGATTTGTATGCTGCTTATTGGTTTGAGGCCGCCACCGTTTGCCGGATGAATGCTTGCCGCAACCCACTGCAAAGCGGAGCCAACCTTTTCGTTGATGAGGAGTGCCAACCCGCATGAGTGGTGATTCCAATTATCAATGCTGCCGCCACGAGGATGGTGGCGGGTCCTGACAAAATGGTCATAATATTTTTGTGCTCCTTCTCTCTTTCGACCTGATCATTATAATTGACGGCGTGCACATCTCTTACCCAATTGTATAATGCCATAATTATGAATAGAACCAAAGCAATTCCAATCATCACAATCAAGGTCATTGTGGAAAACTTAATGGAATTTCCGAGATCAGTACATGCAGGAACGATTACAGAGAGTAAACGGTCGGAAAGCAATTTCTTCGAGGCCATTTTTGATGAAGCTCAGAAACTGCGATATGTTTATAAAATATACTATTTTTACTGCAATGTTAATTTTATAAGCTCAAGCCTCCACTCAAATTTCCGTTGTCGCTCTTCGATCCAGCCTCATCCACCGGTGGTCGCTGCTGTTCATCCTCATAACTGCGATAAGTGACTTTTCTTCAGTGGATTCAAATATTTACGAGTATATATCTGTTATTGCAGAACCAAATAATAGTTTTGTCCAGGTATGAACAGTGGGATCGCTTTAGTATTTTTGTACCGTTGATTATTTTCGAGTTACTATTTTTCATTCTTTCATTTCCTGTTTCTGATTCCCACGAGTCGGAAATTCGGGACAATTTTGCGTATGAGGTTGCAGATCGTTGCGTTGGAGTTGAAGTATGATATCGCAAAATAATGAGGACACTTGAACCAGAGGACTATGCTAGCTGAGGTCTGATTTGCAGTTAAAAATATAATCCCAACCGCCATTCTTCATTACACAAGCCCACTTCAGCTTCCTCCGATTAGTCCAACTTTCCATAAACAGAGTTGGAATTCTATTGTGATTCATTGAACAATTCCTTGTTCCAAGGTATTGGCTCTTGGATATCAAATCGCTCTAGCGCAGCAGGCGGGGATTGCAGACATTTTTTGGCCATTTTTGACGCTGCAGAGTACTTCCACAATAAAGCTGCAAGTGTCAGCGTTGTCAACACAACGCTGGCTATACTCAGATAACTAAGAGCCTTCTGTACGTCTTCAACATCATCCTTGTACTTCGAATTAAATGAATCAGGTGAACCTCCGAGCTGCGAGGTGTTGACGATGTTGTAAATTGTTGCAGCAAGCATTACTACTAAAGTGATGAAAGCCAACAAAATTACAATGATTGATGAAACCTTGTAGTTCCGCGGGAGATGGCTACAATCGGAGGAAACCATCCATTGTAAGCGTGAACTGGCACCAAGTAATCCCATTCTCGATAAGTTTTTTTCAGCCCAAACAGCCAATTAATAGAACATACTATTTTATGATACAGTATAGAATAGATGATTGAGATGAAATGCTTTGATCACCGTTGTGTTTTTCGTTCCAAGGTTTTCGAAGAACATCCAAAAAATCTTCCTATGAATCTTCGAGATTATACGACCGAATACTAAGTTCCTGTGTGAGCGTAGACACGAATGCTTTTGATAATGCCCGGCAGTTCGTGCTTAAGTGACAAATCTTTCAAACTCTTATCTCGAAGTGTTGAAACAATTGTGCAACTGCATCATCATATCGTGCATTTGAAAAAGTCACCAGTTCGTTTTCGTGTTTTTTCTGCGTTTGTGATTATATCCCAGCGAGTTATCCAACCACATTCTGTTGTGCTCTACTTTCAAACGTCCGTGAGCTCGTGCTGCAATTTTCTGAAATTTTCGATTCGGTTTTTGCATGAGCGGGATTTTATGACCGATGACTATAAAACTGAACAAAAAATTTTGTAAATGTGTTCTATTTTAATGTAAAAAACGATCGTATTTTTATTTCCCGACCCGCAACTAATGGATGGAAATCTTTGAGAAAACTCTCGAGTAATTTTTTAAAGTGTTTTGTAATTATGAAAGAATCTCCATCGCGATTTTATAGCGCATATTCGAAAAATATATTTGCTCTTGCGAAGGGACTTCAGAGCTTCAAACGCCAATTTATCATTTTATCATATATCATAATTTAGTTATAAAATTGCCCTGCAAGTGACAACGAATAATTAATGAATCAGTATTTACGTTGACTGACGACAGCTTATCGATGAACCAATATCAATTATGATACTTTGGTAAATATTTAGTATCACAGCACCAGCTGTAACTGACTTGTCAATTTTTTTATGACTTCTGTATGTCCTGAAAACATCATTAATGTCATGTTATGTTGGCGTATGACTTTTTTTAAGAAACATTTTTTTTCTTTTGGACGAAATATCATGAATTTGTGAATATGTCTTCGCATTTACTGGGCATCAAAACAGAAGACTGTGATGATAAAAACGTTTTCGATTTGTGTGTGGAGTCGTTGGGTGGGTTTGGAGCACCTTCGATGCGTGTGCGGAATCATTGGGTGGGCTTGGAGCACCTTCGATGTGTGTGCGAAATCGGTGGGTGGTTTTGTTTGCTGTGTACTTGCGATACTAAATAATTACCAATGTTTTGTCCAGAAAAATATGAGTTACTTATAATTGAAAAAGCACATTTTTAAATAATTTAAAAAATTAAAATATCAATTTTTATCGATGGAAATTTCATGAATGAAAGTCAATCGGGATGTCAGGAATTTAGAGTCGAGCTTTTTTCTAGTAGTGGCAGATGTTAAAATCCAGGTCCGAATAAATAAAATAATTCGACACGTGTCCAAATGCTACGGGGAGCTGCAGTTTTCCTTACACCAACGAACAGATTTGTCGTTACTATAAAATTTGCTGCAAAAACGTTGCTCACGTTGCCCGAACACAAATATATTTATCTCTGTTCGGAGAAACTTCACTTATGTAACATTCCGAAGAACGAAGTTAAACTGAAATACCGTATTGAAGTTGGATCCCAACTTCGACATTGTGGCTCATTCGCTGATCGGAAACATAGAACGTCGCGAAAAAACTCGATCGTCTAAACGAGGTTATGGCATTTTTTCACGCAAGAATACTCTTTCGAAGCACTATCACTCTCTTGCTCTCTCTGCAATTTTTTTCTAATCCCCCAACATTCACAATTTCAAAGCAATTACGAAATTTTTACGAATAGCCCGTTATACTAGACCGACACTGACATCGCAGGCTTTGTAGATGAAGTAGAACTTGTTCTAAAATTTGTCAATTTTTTCAAATTCACAGTTATGATAAAATTACGAGGCATGAGTACATAACATACTCATTGTCAGCTAGACGATGTGATATTCGTAACAATAAAACGAGCGTGATTCCACACGTTTTTAACATACCCAATATGTCATGGACTAAGAGCGTATGTATAGAATGATGGGACTTTGGGCTTATGACATTTGAAACGACCTCACAGTATTTGAAATTTTTTTTTTTCGATTTAACATTCAGTTTTTCATTTCGAGTTACACATCACCAGTTTCAATTATTATTCACATTAGTTTCTACAGAAAAAAAATCTCTTTTAGAATGAGGTCTTGAACCGATTTCTATTATACACGGTAGCGATATGATCATTGTTCTGCATGTTGTCGTGGTTGGACGAGTCTCTAAATTAAATTCCTCGTGCAAACGTAACGAGATTTGTACGTATGAATATTTTACAACCTTAAGGAGGGTGGATCACGAAATCAAAATAATCAGAATTTGATCAAATTTGGTGATAACATTCTTTGACATCAAGTATACAAATACAATTTTTTTCAAATTTTTTCACCACATGGTTATCGAATAATTGAGCGTTAAATCCAAGTTCTTATGCACAAGATGTATAACTGTACATATGTAAACTCTATGCTTATACACGTGAACTTTAGTGTTGAATTACTCGAGAGCTATGTGGTAGAAAAATCTTAAAAAATGTATATTTTCTTATATATTTTTAAAGAATACATTTACCAAATTTTACGAAAATTCTTATCATTTTGAAATTCTTCATATTTTTAATATGGTTTAGCATGGCAACATTGTATCGTCGCAATCCACCCTCCTTAATTTAACGGACGATTTGCGCTCGTCATCTCTCGTAATATACTGGTTGTTGATTTCCACGTTGCTCGGAACGTTTGTACCTGCCTATTCCTAACACTATTATATACTTTTTTGTATGTAAATATTTTGTGGTGTGGTTATGAAATTTTTTCGAATCAGTGTAATGCATTTGTTATGTCGTCGATTTTTCGTATTGTTTCCATCGCATATGCGGAGGTAGCACAGAGGACTGCTTGGGTCCATGATGCTTAAATTTTTCAGCGTATGGATGAGAAGTATTGACTCCGCCTGAGTTATCATTGTTTAGGAAAAGGCTACGGATTTGCTACGGCATAGGATAAAACATTTTTTATATTTGTGGTTATGTAAAATTCTGGAAAATAATTTCTGTTGTATATTGCTGGGACGATTTTCGAAATTCTGAAAATCGAAGGTGACAGAATTATCGAAAGACCACACCATCCACTGAAACGGATGGAAGACGCGAAGAAAATAGCTGCAGCGAGCTTAGAACACGAGCATGAAGAATCGACGAACACAGAGCAGAGTGTAAAGGCGGAACGCCAAACACGAACTACGAACGATGCATCGAGAGACGGTCGTTATGACTCGTCGAACGAAGTTCGCAGCAGCGCTAAACCTGAGCTTCGGTATGAAGCGACGACAAGGAAAGCGCAACGATTCATTGCAGCGAGCTGAATGCAAGAACTCTCGTTGCGAAGAGCCAACCGATGTGGAGCGTTCCTTATTCGATTATGCAGCCGGAACGATTGAAGATACCAGTGCAGTTAAATAGTGTCGTTGAATGAGAGAACGAACGTGAACGCGCACGGAGTGCTTGAGCAACTTCATAATTCTTATTTCAGACCATCATGTCAGGCGGCACAACTCAATTCGAGCAAAACGATGCACTCGCAGGCGACAGAACGAACGACTCGTCGTCGACTTTTGCAGGCCAACCCATCACATTCAATACAATATTAAACTCGATTTTCTTCGAAAAAATCGAAATAACGCGTATGACTTTGCTCACCCACGGTCTACAATTTATCGGACTGCTCATCATCGCGTATCTCATCACACCTCAATACCTCTTTTATATTCTTCTAATCGTGATCTTCATTGTATTAGCGCTAATATATCTTGTGAGCCAGGCATCTCTGCAAAGCAACAAATTTGGTCGACCTGTCAACGTTGACAAGCTTGATGAATTGCGCAGAAGCCTCAAGCAACGCATGCACTCACAGTAGCAACAGCTACACTCTACCGTGAGAATTCTAAGCTCACGTCGCATCAACGGTGTTCTGCAAACGCTCTTGCGAAAGGTAGCCCGAGAATCAGCCCATAAACCAATTGCTAGCAAGGAATATTTTCCAACAAATTGCTCATCGAAATTTCAAAAAATCTAAAACAAGCTGTAGACGTTAAGTCATGATCACGACTTTTTTTGCTCAATGAGATTAACCGCCTTAGCATCTTCCGTCAATGATACAGTATTGACTTATTCTCCATAAATGACAACGATTTTTATATCACACGAGTAACGTGGTCTTGTTTCGGGGGTGGATTCGAATCATATTATTCTGTATGGGTTAGATCAGTGCAGTACGTAAAAAAATTGAATAAAAATGAAATAGTTGGAGCACGAATTCGTACGAAGGATAGATTTCGTTGTTGGCAAATGGAAGAACAAGTTTTTTTTCATCATTTCCATTACTCAACACGAGTGAGTTCAATCAAGTTTTGTTTATGACAAAAAAAACCATTAAAAAACTCAACCACAGTTTATCTATAGTGACCGTTATTCCGATCTCCGATTTATAGCAAGGCGTTGCTAACTCTTTCTTGCATAAAGAAACAAGCGGGAGCTATTTTTTTGGGACGTCCATGTAGCAGAAATGAATGGAAGCTGACTGTGAATAACAGAGCCAGTATGACAAGCACCGCGCTGGATATACCTTCGGTACGTTTGGCGAGCTTCATATTCTGTTCGATATCATCTTTTTCTGCGCGATCGTCGGAATCTGTGCTCAAAGAATTTGAAATTACGAAGGCAATGACTAGCGCTAAGACAAGTCCAATGATAAAAAGTATGATGATCGACGATCTCCAAACGGAGGTTGCTAAAGCTTCGCAATCGGGAATATATTCTTTGAGTTTGCCGTTAGACGCATGGTATACATCATATGATGACATATTGCAATTGGTTTCGAATTCTGAATGGTTATATACAACGGTTACAGTACACTATTTTATGGAGCGTATTTAATTACTCGAACACAGTACAGGTGCCGTCACTGTCGATAAATAAAGTTACAATTTACGATGCAATAGAATCCGATGGACAAGGCGACACGCAAACGTGTTCGTTGCTGACTATATCGATAGCATTTACAAGTGCCCGCTGCTTGTCATCCTAGACTGTAAGATGAGTTTCAATTTCAGCATGTCAAATAACCAAATTGTAGAACGGTCGATATTTCGAAATTTTAAAATTTGTAATATCAAATTGGAGAAAAATAAGTTATTCGAAATTCTTATTTCCGATCGACCGTTTAGCAGGTTACGCGTTTGACCGAATATTTCTTCTTTGAATTCGTATTTACTCGAAAATATATATTTCGATGGTTTTCATTTCGAATGCAATTTTAACAGACCATACGAATGCCAAAAGTTCATATTTTCGAATTCAAAATGGAAAATAGTTGTTTTATAGATAGACCAGAGAATATAGAGTAGCAAAAAATTGAAAGTGCATTTTTCGAGCCTATAAAACTTAGATACGCCGAATAGCGATGGCTCGAAAAGGCGAAAGTCAAAATGACGATTTTTTAAATTGGAGATCACCAGTCTAAGTAAGTAAGTGAGTGTATTTTGAGCTCCGCTGCGTTTCTTTATTTCGATCGGTTGACTTTTTGGTGTTTCAGTGTTTCAATCTCAGTAATATTTAGTCTTTTGTTATTATATTTTCGAAATTATGAATATTTACAGTATTGCTGATTGTAGTAATTTAGGAATCGAAAGAGTGATAATCGAATTTTCGGAAAATCGATATTTCAGTCGTCGTTCTATGGGTGATTGTTACATTCTATTTTCGACGTAAACGTGCTTCGAACCTTGTAGTCTCTATTTTTTTAATTTTCGACATTCAAAGTTCTAGTCAAATTGATTTGTCCCCATATTATTATTCGAAGTTTATAAACTCGAGATCTGTTCGAAATTTAAGTCATCCTAACATTTTATCTCCACTCGTTCACCATATCATGGACCATGATCTCAGAAAGCACACACTTTATGAAAATAACCTTCATATATTTTTATTTACGAGAATGGAGATTCCGGATTTACCTCATTCATCAAAAAACCTCAGTTCAGTCCCATGTTGATTCTTGTCGTTTTTATACCTCAAGTCGAACCTCGGATAAATGCATGTTAAAATGTTTCAAGAGGACGAGACCACTGCGGCACGAATATGAACAAAAAAAGATGCTTCAAAGCGTCAAGAGCAGTTTTTTGGCCGTACAAGAGACTCGGTATTAGGATCTCGAAAAGTTATTTAGAATAAAACGCTTCCAGCAATGACTGCGAAGGCTGCAGGCAAGACCAACTTAGTTGGTGTGATACGACATGTCGCCATATTGAGAGCCCAACCAGGATGAACGTCATTAGTCCGGTGCAAAATATATACCCAACTTCGATACGCTCATCATACTTTTCGTTGTTCCATATCATGATAATCAACAGAATAACCAAAATAACGAAAGTCATGAGTATGCCGTACGTTAACATATCATAGTTATATTTGATCTGGTCACAACTGATAGCTTCGAACAACATCCTTATGAAGTCTCGGGGTTTCGACGTCAAATTTATAAAACACACTATATTATGGAACTATGTAGCTTACAGTACTAAACAAAGGCGAATGTTCGACCGACGACGATAGGTTGCAGCATTCGATTACGAGTTGTTATCGATTAGCAAATGCCACATTTGGATGATTCTGGTCAGTGATTCAGCGTTGAGCACTGAGAAACGTTGCTGGTTATACTCTAGCGTACGATGAGTTTCTATTTAGCCCAGCATTGATGTATTCGCAGCTAATTCAACGTACCTGAAAATGTCCCTGGAAACCTGCTCAAGCGCAGCTGACGAGTGATCAAATTCCACGCGAAATCTAAAGATTTCAATAAAGTTTTTGGAATTTTGCTAAAACATGTGAGAACCGAGACAAACTTAGCTCAACAGTTTCCATTTGAGTTTGAACGACGGCGAGCACGCACACGTAGCACCGATGTCCAAACCATTGCTCGTTTAAACGATGCAAAAAACGACTCTCAGGGAGCATGACGATCAATTTTCCTTGCAAATAAAGCGCTTGAAAGATAAGTGCATTGAAGAAAATTCGCATACAACTTAGTTCGCTTTATCGTAGTTTAACAAGGCAATCTGTTTACCATATTCGTTTCTCTAATCGTAGCTCTTAGCGAAGCACCGCATCGTGTGAAAACAAGAACAACAATGTTACGTCTGGTTTGGTATTTTTTCAATAAGATTCAACTCATTTTTGGAATTTTGCTGCAGCGTTTTATGTGTTGTTGCATCATGTGTCAACGCTGAGAACAATGTTGGAGCTGGTTCTGCGTGCTTTTCATCAGTCTTCTAAGAAGTATTGGAATCCTGGAAAGGTGATTCGCGCTTCGTTTCGAAAAGTCTCGTAAGCCGTATCTGGCTGTGATAGGAAAAACATTCAACCTTTTGACCGTGTAAAGTAAAATTAGATTTCTGAATAATATTAGAGAGCCAGGAGTACCATTGACGAATTATATATTTTTCGCATGACATAAGAGCATGATTCTTATTTTAAAAAAAAAGTTATAAAGAAAACAAAAATTCCGGATAATTCCGAAAAGAGCTTCAGATTGGTGACCGGTGTGCCCAGCGTTTTATGCATTCGAAAAGTAGAAGCCAAGTCCTGTTCTTAATCATTATCAGAGTTGTGAGTGGTTTAACCAAACCAGACAGATAAAACGCTTTTTGGAAGAATGCCTTAACTGCACATGATTATGTAGATCTTTTACGTTCTTTCTTCAATGACTGATCCTACAAGTAAAAATAACAATCATCCCAGTTCAATTATAGAACCAATAATTTAGGAACTGTTTACTGTTAATACACACCGGATTCAAATTCGACTGAGCAACGGGTTATCGAGATATTGTGATCGCCAATTTGGTAATCATATTCATGAATTAATCAATTGGTAGAATTTTCGAGTAATCACCATTTTAATAAGACGGTGAAAAATAGTCGCATCATGTAATCTTTCGTAGTTCGTTTGCGGAAAAGAGTACGACAATGGAGCGCTCAAGCTTTTTATCCAAAGCGGTACAATCATCGTTTCATGAGCATTCTGTTCTTCGTCGTTCATCGACGCGCAGAGGACGCTGAACGGAATACAACAATGTTGACTCTGCTGACTGAGTCACTCGAGGGCTCCTCACACGTCGATTACTTCATCAGTGTCCGCGTGCATCGAACTGTTGAGCAAGCGTCTCGCCTGGGGCCCGCACAACATACGAGCAGACTTCAAACCGGGCCTGCACAAGTCCGAGGCGACAGAGTGTTCCGGCTCACGAGACGACACGGCGTTGGATGAATCTCGACCGCTGCGAGAGCCTTCGTTTGCGATAATATAGTACCGCGTCGAGGCATCGTTCTCCGGGCACGTCTGGGTAATATAGAAGAATAAAACGATTGTTAGACGAAGCGTGGTGGAACACGGTATCGCATATTTCGCTTTATGACAAAGGAGAGCTACCGTGCTGTGGGGAAACATAAGCGTACAGCGGGATAGAGAAACGACCACTATGACCGATTCAATAAAAACGTTTGAAACGGCTGAAGAGTACTTTTCGTACATCAAGAAACACGATACTTCGAAAAGCAAACTCGACATTCCAACGAATTTACACACAATCATCGCCTCTTTCGATCAATGCAAGTCACCTAAAAAACAATTCGCTGGAATAAGCGTACTTCTGGGATTGATGTACAAACGGAAAATCAGACAACAGCGGAAGGACAACTTGAATGATGTACGCTCGAATCACACACAAATCAAAGCACCGAAGCTGCCCTTGAAACAAGACTCGAACTTGTGTCGCAGCGCATTCGTTCCGGACGAGTTTAAACAATGCTCCTCACCGTTCGTCAAAGGTGCTATTGCTATGTTCTGTCTGCAATCATCCAAAGAGTCGATACGCCGGGACCTGTTGTTCGCCATTCTGCAGGGAGCCATAGTGCAAAACGATGACATTCTAAATCTAGCGAGAGAATCATTTCATAGCATCAGGGAAACCATCAGTGAAAATTACGCCGTCAACGATGAAACTAAGAAACAAATTATCTGTGGTATGCTCGTCACGTCGGACGTGCTGCGCGAAAAGAGTTATTCCAAACTCGCAATGACCGTTGATCCGAAGATCTACATACTAGTCATCAAGCACTTCACCGAGCGTTCTCAATTCAATACAATTTTTCCCTATACCGCTCTCATCACAAAATACATCAGCACGTCGATTGCGTCGAAATTCCAGGCGTCGGAACGCGACAAAATTCTCAATGTTTTCAACGTCAACGCCAAATCTATCGTCCGTATAATGATCGAAAGTCTTCCGAACGATCGTCAAATGAAATCGGTAAAGTTCGACGAGAACATGAAATATTTCGTGTTTCGCGGACCGACCAACTTCCCCAAAGACATCGTCTACTCGTACATTAACTTCAATGGCAAAATCTATCAAGTGGCAACATACAAAGATTGCTTGTATGACGTCTTCGGTAATGAGGACGAGCTTTTCAACAAACACACATGGCATCAGCGACTTGATTCGATCGACTATCGAACGAAAATCATCATTGAAGAGATGTCAGGCGCAGAATTGAACAACCTTAGCGAGAACGCTACCGTCGCGATAAGTTGGATGGAAGATGGCATGTTTCGCTACAAAACACACACCTTCGTCAGGCGGGAGATCAAGAAAAACGGCAAATGAAAAATCTAATGATAGAAATTACTTTTAATTTGATTTTTTAAACTTTGCCTCCGACTTTACGTGCGCACAATGATGTAAGCGGTTCCCGACAATCTCCTCAACCATAACTTACCGAAGCGATGAGATACTTCGTTGTTTCAGCATCGTAAACGGGGGGGCCACATGAAAAATTCCTCCTCAAGACTAAACGGTACCTCACAGGTTCCTCCGGCCACGAAGCAGACTCTTCGTCGTGGCGCCTCCCTTAAATTGAATCCTCCATAAAAACGCTATCATACTTGGATGCTCGCGTGCTCAGATCACACGGTTGCGAATCTTGCGACGTATTTACCAAATCCAGCACAATGATCTCCTCTTCTGACCCGCACTTTATGAGTCAATGTACACAGTACGGTGGACATTAACACTTATAGCGTTGTCGTTATATTTTGATAGGAAACCTCTTTTTCGCTGCATGCGACTGGTTCACAGTTGAGACTCGGCATCTCCGAAGCGCGGATGGAAATCCCGAGTGACATCACTGACTGCATCCACCACGACAGCACAGTCGTTTTAAAATGTTCTTCTTTGTTGCCACATTGGATGTAGCTTCGATCGTTACGTTTCTCATCCAGGCTACGGTTATGAGACCAATATACTTATATGGACCCCGAAGCACCATGTCAATAGCACATCCACTCCGTTTGCCAGTGAATTATCCAAGCTCAATCGATTTACGAAAGTATCATAAATATGTTGTCGAGTGTGCGATCGAGTTTCTCGATTAGAAGTTCGTTATTGGTTGGAATATCGTCGCGATACGGCTCTTGGGATATTGAAAGCGGATACGCGAATGCACGTCTTTGCACTTTGCATCGTTAAGGCGCGGCATATCTGGCCGTGGAAAATTGCAGTCGTTAGCTCGTCAGCTTGCGTGATCTCAGGACGAAAACTCTCTGAAATGTACTCTGTTGACGGATGAAATTTCCAAACAGCCGCTTGAGATTCCCGCGTACTAGCGATGTTTTTACTGCTTCAATAACAATATTCTAGTGTCGCAAACATGGAATTTGTAAACATCAAATGAGAGCAGATTCGTAGAGAGTCTTGTGCAAATCGAATATACAAGCTATCAAGCGCATTTTTCGCAAGCATTTTCTCATGAAGCTCACAATTACATCACGTAAAATACGATAATTGTTTTTTGGTTACGATGAAAGCTTCTGATTCAACCGCATAGTTTGTGACGATCGGTCGAATTGGTAAAATAAAATGGCTTTTCAGAGAGTTGAAAATGATGTACTCGTCTCAGACCACGCTACAAGTGACCCACCATATAAAGAGTCTTTCACTCTTCATTTGAACGATGGCCCTGGGATAGTTTCGTGCCGAGAAGTCTCTGACTTCTCGCGGATTATTCCTATTTCAAGACATAATCTACCCCCCTTATATAGGACTGACGATATATCCGATTATCAAATTGAGCCTGAAAAAGGAGAAGATAGATGAAGAGTAATTCGCCGTTGGAATAATTTTCACGCCAGATTACCTCAATGTTAAATTATGTATGTAAGATCATTGGAAGTTGGAATCACTAACTCGGTGAATGTAGCAACTTGAAGTACTTATCAAACAGAAATATGGATCGAAAGTCCAATGGCAGCACAGCGTCATCCATCTGGCGTGACTATGCATGCGAGTAAGATTTGCTGTCACACTCGGTAGAATACACTCACATTTGTCTAAGTGGATATAGTGGATACGTCATGTGAAGAGTGGTCTCGTTATTTACCTGACGTTTGAACGATGACTAGGAGATCTCGTATCGAAATTCCGGAGGAGAAGGAGCCTTGGAATTTTTGTGGATTATCCCCTTTTCAGCTCATCGTCGTTATCGTTACTCTCATTTTCTTGGGTGTACTAGTCTGGAGGATTAAAAAATCTATCAATAAAACCAATGACGATATTAAACCACCGACAGGCGATGGATTGACAATTTAATGAGAGAAGAGCGTCATCCATCCAGTACGATTATGTGTACGTCGATGAAATGTGCTATCACACAAAGCGGCAGAATGACAACCGTCCTCTTTACGGCATTACTCAAAAACAATGTTGCTCCAAACAGCCTTCCTCTCAAATTAGCAAAATCAATAAAATCCAATATGTTTCCTCTTTTGTCATTAATAATCTGTGTTATCCGTCTAGACACGTTAAAGAGTAGAGACGTTATTCGTGCATAAAATAAAAATCTTTAGAGAGGAAATGTTATCGAGTAGATTTATAAGAGTCGAGTTATGTTGCAGCAAGTCAACAATTCTACTCTCAATCAATGTATTCAATAACAGTTCTCCTCTAAATACATATTTAAAGAGCGGAGTTGTTATCGAGTAGAGCTGTGATGACTATAGTTATGCACAGCTGCTAGTTAACAACTCTATCAGTAGCCATTCTCGATAACAACTCCGCTCCTTAATAACCGCGGATCTACGGAGAAAACGTCTACCCTCCTTAATATATCTATTCCTGTGTGATATTTAATCCTCAATATCTGTACTCATGATGATTTCAGAACATATCTCATCATGAATAGAAATATTGAAGATTATGGATTTTGCATGAGTAGACGTAGAGTTGTTGTGAATTTCGGGGTAAAGATTTTAGAAGCAGAGTCGTTTTCAAGTAGAGGTGTAAAGAGGATGGTTGTTATTCTGCCACATATGACAAAACACATTATTCATACATACAATTTCCTCGTGATTCTCCAATAAAAAGAAACACTAGTTCCTTCGCTGGTGTCATTATCTTAGTAGCACTGTCTCGACACCAAGTAATGAACAGAAAAATGCTCACAACGCAAGTCAAGACGTGCAGCTTATCTATACTCGAGATTGGCCGATTTCCCCTTACTTGTGATGTTAAAGTGGTCTCGCCATTTAAAGAGAATTGGTCCGATGAAAAAAAGCCCCATGATTATTGTCGGATGGTCTGGATTTTTGCTGTGAGATTCTTTTTCAATTTATGCTATGCGTGCTCTTTGAGGATTGGTAAGTGGATTGGACTGTGTTTTGAAATACTAGGTGTTGTTGCTGCTGTTGCGATTGAGAGGTTTGAAGTGTGGGGGAGAAGGAAACTATCTGGCTGTATAAATTGAGTCGATGCCCGAGCGATGTACCTGGTGCTGCGAGAGATCTGCGATTCTTGAGTGGGGGGTGCTGAGTCGTAGACTTATTTATTATTCAGCACGGATAAGCCGATGGATTTGCCAGCAATTACCTGGCTGTTGCAAGAGATGGATTTCGGAGAGCGACCGTAGCTTTGACTGACTTTTCGAACAGGAATGCTCGATCTATCAGAAGGCATATGGTTTCCTTTGCAGTTTGCGCAACGTGGAGGACTGTCTTTGTTGGGACATTCTGCCTCATGATTGTGTCTTAGTTCACAGCTTCTAATACAATTTGCATGGCTTTTGCATTGACACGCTACGTGGTTGTACCTAAAGCAATTGAAGCAGATGTCAACTGGTGACATGGATTGACAGGGATTGACTGGGTGACGAACATGAAACAAAGAGACGTGGTCGAATCTAACGCAATTTTCAAATTTCAGATAGAATGATTTGGTCGGCACGAGCTTCGTCACGCCGTCTACTGTCGCATTACAATTTTGACAACGAACTTCGAATATACTCGCTGGGGAGTTTATTCCGTTGATGAACTCTTCGTTGGCAATATCGAGAGGAACGCCTTTTGAAGCCTTCGCAGGTTAAAAAGGAATCAGAGATGAAGGCTAACAATTTTTGATGATTATTCCTACTTTCTTTGCGTTTAGATGAGGTTTCTGAGCATCTATTTCGAGCGGTTGTATGAGAACAATGACTAGGTCTGAGCTATTACACGTGCACCAGTTCAGAAGACGTTCCGGTAGCCGGTTAACCCCTTCGGTGGCATTCACGCCATTTGGCGTCAGATCAATTTGTGCATTTTGCAGATCCGTAATCAGCGACCTCAAAAACCCACGGCTACGAATTTTCGTGGAAATCTGAAAACCTTTTTTCAGCGTTTTGGGCACTTGGCTTGAAAAATGTCTTGCCACCGAAGGGGTTAATCTTGGATCGTTGTTCTTTACCAGAGTCGTCGGCAAGTTCGAGAAAGTGGGATTTGCATGAGCAAGTATTGACGCAAAAGTGGTTAGGTGAGGTTAGGAAGGATATAACCGGAAAAAGCACTGAATTGCTTACATGAAATTGAGCTTGATGATATTACTATCGAGAAAAACAAAGTACATCGCCTCTTACACAATATGGAACCTCATTCAATAAATAGTGGTCTATTCGTTTCTCCTCTATCGAGCCATGCCGTTGTGGACGAAAGTTTCCATCATATTTTCAACTATCGCTGCTGTGGGAATTGTGATTCTTCTGACTCTAGAGAGCTGGGACAAAAGAAGGGGAGACAGAATATGGTGAAAAAGTAGTGCTCATCGGATAACGTCGAGAACGTATTTCATTCATATGATGTTCGGTAAGATCTTGGAAGGCTGGAACACCAATTCGAAGCGAGTGGAAACGTTGAGTATTAGTTAAACACCAGGCCTACAGCATGTTTTTTCATTCTCTCCTCACGTCCCTCGTACATCGAGGAGAATGTCTTGCGTTTCTCCTGCCGTCTAGTAAAAACTCTGACTAAGCGATCAGATGATGTTTGAATTCGTGTTCAGTGGCGTTAGCCGTTCTGATTGTACCGCTGAAAACAGCACTGTTATTTATTTTATTCTTTTCAATGACACGACAACGGTTGGAAGCTGGAGTTGACATCGCTCCGTTACCCATCGTTCACATTCACTCTCCTTTTATGGCATGCTAAAAATGTTGGGAAAAACGTTGCCTTTGGTATCCGAAAAGCGGATTTCAAGATATGACTTCCCACTATTGTTTATGGAAGGATCTTCGATCATCGAATAATAAGCATGTCATGACAGAGTGTGCGGATGTAAACTACAGTCATTCTGATTTCGAATCTCAATGCTCGATAACTCTTCGTCGTTTCAATTCTCAGTTAATAGGTCGGAGGTCGTCTGTCTTCGTCTGCTCTTACGCTCAACGTTCGTTCTCGAACATGTTTTGATCCATAAATTTTTTTCAAAATATCTAACGATTTTTTTTCAATAACTTTGTGTAAATATCTTAAATGAAATTAAGGAATGTTTGAAAATTTACACTTAGCCCTGTAACAATAGCCAAACGTTCGAGGTTGTCTCCGTTCGTTATCGCTGTACTGGTCATTTTCAGCTTCAATTTCATGTGTGAATGAAACGAGGCCAGCAGCCTCCTTTCGTAGTATCTTTGCGCAGCGATCCATTGGAAATATATCTTTTGAAGCACCGCTTCGAACTTACTCAGTGAAGCGAAGTCGTTGCACCTTTTCTTCCGAAACGATAAGGCGAAACAAGCATGACACGTGTGCTAATCAACAGTAAAATACGGCGAGCGACGTGCACATACCCGTAACGGAATTGTTCACCTCGAAACCAAAAGTCACTCGAAATTTATCCTTGCGACCGGGTGGATCGTCGGAAACGTTGTGACGTTGAATAGCAAGTGAAGAGTGCGCATCTAATGAAACACGCCACAAAATACGGAGAATTAAATTTGAAAAATTACCGTTCAGTAACGATAGTGCGGTGACGAATTGCAATTCATGATCTTATTGTGGCAAAGGAGTTGAATTTTCCCATAAAAAAATATCCGTTGTTCACAGTAAGAGCTTTTACTGGAGTATTTAGTAAATTTTGACGTCACGGTGAATTTTACCGCGCTGCACTGTAAAAATTTCCGTACGAATCTTGTCGCTATGTCGGTCTATTTTCCCATCGTTTTTTTATGCTCGGCCCTTTCTTGAAGTGTGTTAATCACCGTTTCAGTGTGCTACGAAATCCGGAAACAAGTGATCGCCCCCCCCCCCCCCCCCCCCACCCTACGTTAGGGCAAAGATATTTTACCGTGATGCACCGTCAAATTTACTAGACGTTTTGTAAATTTTAGTAGTATACGAATGATAAATTTCACTATCTGCAATATTTACTATTATAGAATTAAAAATTACGCAAATATTGAAAATTTTACAGTGCGTTACTGGAATAAATATTTTTCGTTAACTTGTCCCCGCAGTCAAATATATCCGGTTAATTTTACAGTGAATTTTACGCTAAATATTACCGTTTGATTCTCTCCGTGCACCATGTATCCGCGGGTCACCCGACACGAACAAAAATCTTGTAGGATCCGGATTCTGAAAGCAATGCGAGTGTTTCGCACGATCCCACAAATTCACAACAACTTTTACCACGTCCAGCAAAACACCCACTGCTTCTGGATCGCTCGAAAGTCTCGGGATCCATGCAGCATCAGATCGACTTCGTGAAATATTTGACGTACTTCGTCCTACCATAAGTGCATTCAGTTTCTAGCCGTTGTATAAACTTCTGCAAGTATCGCTTCACCTCGTGCATCAAGAAACAGAAAAATTTTCAGATTCGCATGTGAAACGAAGCGGTTGCGCTCATCGTTATCACCGCTAGTGTAGTTGTGCGGTCTTCTGCAGATGCTTGCACTGACCAAGTCATGCCAAATCGCCGGCACATATGACAACACGTCAGTAACTCGTTTGTTGAAGAGGTTGGATCGCGACAATACAATGTTGTCATGCTAAACCATGTTAAAAACATTAAAAATTTCAAAATGATAAGAATTTAATGAAATTTGGTAAATGTAGTCGCTTTAAAAAAATATATGACAATATAATTTTTTTTAGATTTTTTACCACATAGCACTCGAGTAATTGAACACTAAAGTTCACGTGTATAAGCAGAGAGTTTACATTTATACAGTTATACATCTCGTGCATGAGAACTAGCTTCGATTGAATGCTCATAAAAAATTTTGAAAAAATTGTATTTTTTTGCTTGATGCCAAAGAATGTTATCACCAAATTTTATCAAATTCTGATTATTTTGATTTCGTGATCCAACCTCCTTAATCAATTCGACGGTGACGCAACACTCTATTTTGATTAATCTCCGTTCTCAACGCGTTAAAAGTTACAATTCATAAACATAGGGTACTGTGAAACGAACAGTGAGCAGAGTTGCTTGATTCTACCATTTTATTCTTTGGGTCATGTAAACATCGACGACCGAAATATCAATAAATTCACCACATGTTCTCGATTCAATAGAAATTTCATTGAACCAGTATTTTTTTTCTTTACCGTATTATATCGAAATTTGATGAAGATTTTATTGAACGAAAGGACAAGATAAATTTATCCCAGAGAACGTAGAATTTGGAAGACTCAAAAGAGCGTTCGTGTATTCATTTCAGCTCGCGAGACGCCGACGCCTCGGGGAATTTGCAAAACTGAGACCTCGCGAAAAACGAACAACCATTGCTCACTGGATGCAATGGACTTCTGCATTTGCAGTTTGGCAACTCGAGCGAATGTTGCATAGTCAGCGCAAGTCAAGCATTCACTTCCGAGCATTATTCACTGTACGAGAAGCACGAAATTTTTCGGACGCCAAGACACGTACAAACTGGAACTGCCACACGCTTGTATTCAACGAGGCGGAGACACTTACTTTCCGCCTCCTCGAATTCCGACGCAACGAACGATTGGACCGGACGTTTCTCCCACCGCGAGGCTTGACTGGCCAATGTCGAGTGCGAAACAGAAATTGCTCTGTAAGTCTTTTGATACTAGAACTTTTTGAACGATACTAGAAGGATCGTCGTACAAGTCAATTCTCCGTTTGCGAACACGGAAACTTGCGGACTCGAAGAAGCGTGCGAGTATACGGATACGTACTTTCAGGGACTGCACGGAGAAAACGGATTTGTTTTGTATAGTGAGGAATATATTATTTTTCAAGAATTTTCAAAGTATTTAGGCACCGATTGCAAACAGCATAGTATTTTTTTAATTTTCCAATTTTTCATTCTATTTTTCAATTAAATAAATCAAATATTTTTATATATTTTTCAATTTTTAACAGCTTTATGTGCATAGCAAAAAGTGATGCACGTGTTAGAACTATATTTCGTTTTGTTTTCGAGTGTTATTTATCATGTCAGACTAGCACTTACCGATAAGTGGAAATGTATTGTAAATCACAAATTTTGACTGTCAGCGTAGTAAATTCTATGATAAATGCACGAATATAGACCGAATACGTGTGACATTTTACCATACATATCGTTTTTTTTTCAGGGCTGCCCGAGCATACTTTACAATATAAACATTTGAAATGACTGAAAAGATTTTTTACTTTGCTTATAGAGAAAAACGCTCTTAAGTCTTTTGAATAAAAGGGATGAGTATCGGTCTTTTTATTATGGTGGATAGAAAAATTGCTATAACTGCTCTTCGAATTAATGCTGCAACCCAGTTATATACTGTCCCCGAGATACTATATTCTTAGTACTTTCCTCTAGAATTTTCGGCCTCGTTTTCTCCGTGTGCGAAATGTGACGAGTTCACTTCGCTTCGTGGGTGCTATACATGTAATATCGAGACAAAAGTTCGTTTTAAGAGAGCGTGGATCAGTCGGTATACATCGCGACCGTGAGTGCGAGAGAGAAAGCTGCAAATTTCGAAAGTGAAATTTTTCCACACCGTTCGCCTGATCGGAATTAAAAGAAATGGTCAGCCCATTTTTGCAATCGTCCTGCGTGGGATGACAGAGCGTTTTTTAAATCGATCAAACTGTGTCAAGAAATTTTTATTTCAAAAATTCCAAGTGAGGTTAATCGACTGATTCATACTCTTAAGAGAATGCATGAGTGAGTGGGGTATTTGAGTTAAACCGTAAATTAAGAATTAGAATATTGAAAAAAAGGAACGGACGACCGAGGACTTTCCTGTCACGAACACTCAAGTCACTCGGCGGCAGTAAAATCATAAAATAAAAGAAGGATACACGGACGGACGAAAAATAGATGACGCGTAGTGGGCAAAGAATGTAATGTTAAAAAATAAGTTAGTTAGTCAGAATGCCGAACCGAGCGGACGCGTCCGCATCCTGCAGTCTTTCTTAAAGTTCTTTTTCATTAAATATATCAACTCTCCTCACGGAGCTTACTTCTCACAAACTCCTCATTACCGTTTACTGGAATAAATCCTTATTCTACATACATTTCTGAATTTCAAGTCTCAAAGATCGGTCGAAAGGCGCCTATTCACGGAGAGACTTTTATAGCAAAAATTACTATGTTTTTATAGTAACGTTGGACCACATCAATATTAAATAATAATCGCTACAGAGTGTGTCAAATAATGCAAAAGTTTGGGCAACCATTACCACAGTTCACAGTAAATAACGCGCTGTAATATATCAAAAATGAACACCGAGCGAATTTTCATCAAAAACATAGTAAATATAATAAAATGATTTGATGAAAATTTAGGAGATAACATTGCAGTCGTTTCTCTGTGCCATACGAAAAACTTCATAGTTTCGTGTTTTTCCTTTTACCGCACTGAATTTTGCTCAATAACATAGCAAAATTCATGCGCCCACCAATTATATGAGGCGTTGCGTGTATAAACATGAAAATTAACCAGTGGCACATAGTAAAATTTCAAGCAATTTGTCCAGTCCAATTCGCCAATTTTCAACATTTCGCCAAAGACACGAGTGACATTCGGATATATCGATACATCGTTCGATGTAAGAATGTCGCAGACCTAAATTTTGCCTGTCGTACATAGTAAAATTTGAGAGAACTGCTTTCGGCGTCAAAATTACTATGCACTTTGATGAAATGTAATAGAATGGCGAAATAGAACAGCGCTTCTACAAAACATAGCAAATTTTTCTAGCAAATTCATCCGAAATATTCGTATAAAAGTCTCTCCGTGTTTCCGCGGTGACAAGCGAACGATTTTAAAAAACATGGTTGCACTATAAGCGATCACGGTTTGAGGAAACGTGATTTTTTCCTTTTCGTGTGTGAATTTCACTGGAAATCGTTGAGGTATTTTTTCCTCATTTATTTTCCATAACATTTCGATGCATAACAAAGTGATTATCGATTCCCCTCGACAAGGCAATTTTCTCGTACCATGCTCAATTTTCCGTGCAATTATAAGTATTTCGTTACCAGTAGAACTTGTGGATTTTTGAGCTCATAGATTTGGAAGTATCAGTTTGGAAAAAGTTTCTTGAAGTAAAACCAATTGCGATGAAATGAGAGAAATGAGACCTCACGAAGTTCTTTTACTTTTAACTATTCAAATACTTCGTATATATACTGAAAAACCAAGTACGCTTTTAAATTATCGCCCTAATTTTCGAAATTGTTTCATCGATACAGCGTCAGTCGAGGTTCATAAGTGAACGATGAATTCTACAAATTTGTTTTCGATTTCTCTAGTCACACACACTGCGCATAATATTAACGTAGCATTTTGGCCAAGCACGTAGCTCTCGATGCCTTCCTATTACAACAGCTGAGTCGTATACGAAGCCACGTTCTGATCAGCATAAAACGTTTCAACTACGATATACTGAAGTCGTGTGAGCCGCACTGTCAGCATAACGAAATATTTTGCGTTCAAAACTGTCTTGAACCCTGTGTCTGATGCATTTCTGATTGTAGCAAATATATCCTTCATCTACTTATGTACATGTTAGGTATTAAATTAACGAAGGCGATAATAAAAAATGGGAGAGAACGGTGTAACTCACCAAACTCTGCAGTGAAACCGCTTACACGCTTTATTGCAATTCTGATACAATTATGTAGAATTATTAAACACAACAAAGTCACCCAATAGCAGTGCTGGTGAGGTGCGTCACGTTTTTAATTTTTTTTCGTTTACTTTTTTTTAAAATGAGTCCTTTCGACTCAAAAGATAATGAATTCATAATTGAGAAAACTTTCGATCTCTTTGAACTTTAGATTTTTTTAAAACTCGACGCAACACAATACACTGATGATTCTAAGACCACGCACCATCAACGGGGTAGGTCTTTCTTCAAAATGTCATGTCGTCGTTTCGTCGCCCAAAGCCTGCCACTTGACGTTTCATCGCCAAAGATCGAGAGCATCGTTGGTGTGCTATTTGCATTTCCGTTAGAGTCGGTGAAACCATTTACAATTGGAGTGCACATCAAAAGTGTTGGAACACATTCGAGATACATTTTTCACGGTATGTTTTGCGTACGTTTCTCACATATTTTGAAACCTAGAGTGTGTTTATTAGTTTAATCTCCGACGTTATTGTAAAGGTATTGGATAAACGTTACGAATAATAATTTGCGCGAATTAGCAACGAAGGACGATTATTCTTAATTCTCTCGTTTTTTTTTTTATTTTTTATTCTTTCCAAAAATAATTGATCCATTGTACTTATAAAATGTTTATTACAAATGTACAATAATTTTTTTGGAATACTGTATTTTTATCATCGACTCAATTCACACATGTGCCGACGGTTTCGAAAGTGCTGCAGTTCAGTAACTCATATTTGAGTTATAGTGCTTTTAGTCAATAGAAATAATGCATCTGTTATAGATTGCACATCACGTTTCAACTTTTACTTCAATGTATCGAGACTTCAGAGCAGTGCCTTATCGTTATTAACTGGGCAGAAAACTGGGTATTTAAAGAAAAATCACTCGTCTGAGCCACGCACTTGAGAGGGCAGCACCTGACAGCTTGCGCAGCATTTATATAGGGGAGACTGAGACAAAACGGGATACCCGAAAAATGAGAGAAATTTTTGTCTTTTTTTTTTCAATTTATTTTATACTTGTCCGAAAAGAACATGAAACATATTTTTTCCAAAATATCTTGTTTTTTCGGATTTTGATTTTTTTTTTCAAAAACTTCGTTTTTTTCAAATTCTCTTTTTTTACATCACTTCCAAAGTGAAAACGTTTTTGCACAGATATACAGAAAGTATTTTAATATCTGCGATTACTGCCTTGCAGATTACTGTTTACGATATGTTTGCGGATCATCATGTGTGGTTACACTTGCACATGAATCATGTGCCCACTCCGCACAATTTTGGCACTGAATCCATGATTCAGTGGATAAAGAATACAAATTTTTACAAAATAAACATTGGCAATCTTCTTTATTATTCACATCATTAATTTTTAATTGGATTACAGAGGGTGTGTGCGGCGTACGTTAGAGCGTTGTAAGCGCTGAGATCGCTTTCAACGATTACAGCGGTAAGTCGAAAGCACTCGGTTACGGGTGCAAAATGCACTCAAAGTGCATTCAATTAAAATCATAGTAAAAAAAAAAATTCATAAGTTTTTGAGGGGTATCCCGCTTTGCCTCGGATTTTTTTTGAAAATTGAAAAGAATTCCAGTACATTTCTTAGTTTTTGGGAGTAAAAAATAGACAGAGCTTCCCAAACTTCTGAAAAGTTCAATATTTCCTTAGGTATCCCGTTTTGCCCCGGTCTCCCCTAATTGTTGAAACGACTAACGAAATCACTCGGCAGAGAGAGAGAGAGCAAAGCGCCGCTCACAGCGGAGCGAGAGAGAAAGAAACGCCTCGCACAGTAGAGCGAAAGAGCGCGAATCCCCTCACTCGTTGACTCACGAAGCTTACAGTCGATCACGCGGCGCGGCAGCACCTCCCCGGCGCTCCCGTGATCCACCGCGCGCGCGCACACCGCAAGTTCGAGCAACGGCCGCAAAGCAGCCTTTTCAACCTTATCTTCGCGCCAGCGAAATAAAGGATTTAAGCGAAAGAGGTTTTAAGGAGTTTCGGTACAGGCGATACAATGTTGCCATGCTAAACCATGCTAAAAGCATAAAAAATTTCAAAAAGTTCAGAATTTTATAAAATTTAGTGAACATATTCTTTAGTGCCAAATTTGACAATACAAATTTTTTAAGATTTTTCTTCTACACAGTTATCGAGTAATTGATCACTAAAGTTTACGTGTATAAGCATAGCGTTTCCATATATATAGGTATACATTCCGGGCATAAGAAATCTGCTTTAATGCGTAATTACTCGATAACTAAGTAGAAGAAAATTTTGAAAAAATTTGTGTTTTCGCACTTGATGTTGAAGAACATTATCACCAAATTTCATCAATTTCTTAATATTTAGACTTTTGTACCGAAACTCCTTAAGCGGCAAGGATCGATCTAGAATTCGGATCAAATCGAACCCTCTCTACGTTCCATCCGTTTGACGACCGACTTCGACGTTGGGCATCGCCATCATTTGGAGGAGTGCTGCACTGTCTATATCCACTGCCTGATTCTCCACGATAATTCACCACTGTCGGCATGCAAATTCGGCCTGCTTGCCGAGTTCATCGGGTTATTTAAGCCGACTGCAGCTCGGACAGCGAGTGGGAGCCAGCCATCACTCCATGCAGAATTTCAGCTACTGCACCACATCTGTCGCGTTCAGAGCCGCTGTCACCGGCTATCGAGGCCGTCTCCAGTAAGGCGAGATCTTCTCCTTTAGACCACCCTCCATTAATTTGGCGAGAACGCCTCTTTGAAACCGATCAACCAGATCAAAATAATAATTTGTTTAAATAAATTAGGTGTTTCACCTCCTTGAAAATTTGAATCAAACAAAGACTCGGGTACTTTTACTCTCGCTAGCGCGCCCAGCCAGCAGTCACCACTTCGGTTCCTCTCTCGCTCAACACTCGTCTATCAACTCAGGAGTTTGCTCGTCTCATCGCTCACTGCGTCACTGTCGATCTCTCTCTATTCGTCGACTTTAAACAATAATTATATAATTATATACAATTATATAATTCTGCGGTGTTGTCACGTTTGTAAATTGCTCCAAATTTTGTCTTATTTTTATTTATTTCTTGTAACACAAGCAAGCTTTACATGTTTTCCGAAAAGAAAAGTGTCCATTGGACATACTTTTATATCTCCTCCAAATTTCATTAAAATCTGTTTGTTAACTCCAACGTAATAAATCATAACGTGCATAAATATAACAGATTCTCTTAAGGCTCCATGTTAACTGCTTCAAATGAAATCATTGATATCTTCTTTCAGAGTCAATCAAAGATTACAAAATTTGACTGAGTTGTTTTCGAAAGGATTCGACATCTCTGCAAATTTTAATTAACTTACCGAGTGTACTTTCTTAAACGTGGCGTCATGCTGAATCCTTAGATTTCTTTATGTTTTTTATTTCGTATTATTTTTGTGAAATTGTATGATTGGAAATCCCCTCCGCCCCTCCGAGTGCATTAGTTGATGCTCGTTTCCGTTTTTTTTTTGTAATAAATATTGCTAAAAAACGAAAATCTTCTACCGATAAAGCGGAAAGTGATGACTGTTGGGAGGATCTCGTAGTTATTGGAGTTGCCGTGCGAGGTCCCCAGTCAACGGTCGACTAAACGTGTAGCAAATCGCTAGATACGGTCTCTTGTTTAAACCAAGGAGACTTAAACCCTGTACAGCTCGCTGAACACTTTTGTCCCTTCAAATAGCTCTTGTTGCTGTGGCTTTCTCTGTGAAATTTCCGATCTCGTTGGTACCTGAAACTCAACGTCTTCGACTAGAAATTTTGTGTTTTAATTTTCGCTTTCCTCTACAAACGTGTCTGTTTTTCAATGGATGTTGTAGGCTTCGGTGGATTTTTAGGACCACGCAACTGTGACTTTGGTTAAGCGGATTTCATGCTGATGTTCTTTACTTAACTTGGTCATAGTGAAATATTCTACATCGAAATATCGTTTACCATTCATGCATACTATCATCGATCATTCACCTTATGAAAATTTCTAAATCGTTATTTCAAGAAATCTAAGAAACTCAACAGTAACAATATAAACGTTCGTCCAACTTGCACTTTGGCAACTTTATTTTTGCACTAGTACACATTGAAAACAAACGACGAAAATATACTCATCGGAAGACGAGAAATACTTTGTTGGTTATCGGAGACAAATAATATTCCATTCGGGAACAAAAAGGCAGTAAAAATTTGCGAGACGAAATGCAGCATCGAGCTTTCAAGGATTATTATCCAACGTTGTTGAACGTACCAAGTCTTCAGTTGCGAAAGTTTCAAGTTCTGTATCAAATTTCTGCTTTTACCAATGGCAACATTTTCGAAGAAGGAAACATTCAAAAAGGTAGAAGTGAGAGACTGTTGAACTTGTTTTTTTGGAGAGCCCTGGATAAATAGAGGATTCCCCGTGTAAGAAGCAGATCTGAAATTCATTCCTCCCTTGGGCAGCGCTCGCAAAGCTGCTCGTCGTCAATTGCTATAGAAACCACCTGCGTCTATTTGGTTGAACCATGTTCATCGCTGCCATTTTCACTCTCATCTTATCTTATCTGAGTTTTATGCTTACGATTTCCATGATTTTTCTGGAACTCAGAGTTCTAACACACCCAAGGAAACTGTAGTTACGATTGCATGATTCCGGCGACTTCCACGTTATGCTCTGTAAAGGCTGGCGCACACTAGACCGGGCCAGTCCAAGCCACGTCGTTTTTTCTTAATAACATTTATTCCCGTTAAATGAAACAGCGTCATTCTGGCTGACGGGCCAAACCGCATCGATGGATCGCTCGGCAGCTAAACCTCCTCGCGTTTCCAGCATACTGGAACGCGCCACAAGATAACGCAAAAGATTATTTCCGAAGAACCACTTCACTATCTAACGGACGATATAATAAAAAGGAACTTAACAGTTTTAAGAACTGCGGGAAGATGGTCATTTGTTTCATATGGCACAGCGTGTATTCCAGTACATTTTCTAGTGCAGTGAGCATGTACGAGTTTGTAGAACGTATATAACACTCAAGGTAATAATGTTTAATGTTTCTGTGGATTTTCGGTCGAAATTTGAAGTAATTTACTGGACTCTTCGTAGGACATTGAAAAGTGATGGAAAATAGTTTTTTTTTGGTTTTCAAGTAAATATTTGAAACATTTTTGGTTGCAATTTCAAACTGTCAGAGTGTGGAAAACTCAGGATGGAAATACGCAGATTAGAGGCTGAAAAATACTTTGATCTGTAAGAATCGAAAATATATTTTTGAACAATTACATTGAGGAGGGGAAAATTGCATGGACTGCAGACTACGAAATAAAACAACGATATTTCGAGGATCATCATTAAAATGTATTTGAAATAATGAATTAATAATCCAATGGCAGCACAGCGTCATCCATCCGGCGCGATTATGCATGCCGGTGAGATTTGCTCTCACACATAATAACACACTCACATTCATAAATACAATGTTCTCACGATTTTCCAAGGAAAAATGGAACAAAAGTTTTGAAAAATTGAATAAAATTCTCCATGAAATTCTTACACTTGATTGTAAAGTATTGTCTATCAACTTTAGCGTCGCATGTATAAAACTCAACTACACTATTGCGTGCAGTAAAATCATCGCCGACATTTTTTTAAAAGAGAAAATCATGTTTTCTTTTATGGTACATTCACTTACGAGTAAATCTTGGCCAGTCTAGACGATTCTCTTGATGCTTTTTCATCGAATCGAAAATCTGTTCAATCATTCATCTGCTCCAAAATGTCTCACTATTGAAATTTGACGATGCTGAAGTTTGCAACGTTCGAGTCCAACGAATTTAACGAAAATAAATATTTGCAATGCACCAATTATTTATTTCACGAAAAATCATTGGTGCACATTGAAAAACTACGAATTACAAATTCGCTAAAGAACAAAATTGAAGAATTACTGAAACTGTTGGAGACTTTTTTTGCATCATTTCGTTGGACTCGAACGTTGCAAACTTCAACATCATAATTTGAAACTTGAATTATCAATTTGATAGTGCTTTCAATAGTGATTCTAATTCAATAATAATCCAAATTTCAATAGTGATTCTACTGAATCACAGTTGCAGTTTCGAAAAAGCCGACAATTCGATTTTAAAATGACGACTCATTGCATTGGATATTTGAGAAAAAATTGTGAATAAGACAGAGAAAAATTCGGAGTAGATAAAATAATTCAAGAAATTTCGAACGATATTGGACTAATAAAAGTTATCCAATTTGGCAAAAAGAAAAAACAATTTATTCTAACGACTATCGATATGTGATTGTAGAGACGATTATCGCTCAATCTTCCATTGTTTATATCTTCGTTGTAATCCTAAGGGGAGCAACATTTGATGCCCACAAGAATAGGAAAGAATTTAAAAAATCGTGGCGTTTCGCAGAATCCTTGAAAATTCGAAGGTGCGAACTCAGACGCTTTTCCGTCCTCCGCAATCGAGTTATTTTGGTTTTGATTATAATTGAGCATCGATCGTCGAAACACTACGCGCTTCCGTTCGAAATTTTTTACGAACATCGTAAAAAACCATCGAGTACGTATCACTATTTGTAACAATTTCCGATGGGATTATCGTTTCATCAATTATTGGGTCGTTTGGGAATGAAGATTCAACGATTCGATTGAAATTTATCAAGGTGTTTCATGGTGCCAAATGATTTTTGTTTCCAGAAATGATTTTTCCAATTCGGCCACTTTACCTACGAAAAATAAGGAGATTAGAGTATCTCAATAAATTAGAAAGAGAAGCGTAGAGAAAATCACCTCTTCTCCGTAAAAATTCAAAAGGTGAAGAATGAACTCTCGGGAGCAATTTGGACGAATCAATGAATCTTAATCCCCCGCAAAGAGTTGACAACGGAATTTCCATAAAAAAATGGAAAAGTACTCTGAGAAACCCCCGAGTCCTTCGATAGTCATTTTTTCCTGAACGGCAATCGTATCGACATCATTGTCAAAGCCATCATAAATTTTGTTAATGGGGACAAATGGACGTGTGGAAAAGAAGGCTTACTGAGCCATAGGAACGCAGATGAGTGATCCTGGAAACACAGGAATCGGAAATGGTTGGTCCCTGGAAAGTCAAGATGATTGCGAGGAGGCCGTGGACCCATGGAGGGCCCCGGAAAATATGAAGGACTCGTGGAACCAAGGATTTGACATTCGTTTTGCACTCTGCACAAATGAGGTTCCAAGTCCTCTGTCATCGTCCAGGACGAGATGAGTTGAGAGCTTAATCAGTCAGGATTAAGAGAACTGTGAAAGCTTTGCTTCGGTAACACTCGGCGAACGATTGGAAGAGAAAACACGTTCGAGTCGACGCGGAGTTTTTCATTGGTTTGAAAGATTAGGATTAGGGTGGCTTGAAGGACACTTTGAGAATATTCAAATAAGATTTTAAGGGTACCTAGGATCAGTGAGATATCTGGCTGGCGATGGTTGATGTAGGTTATGCTGTGATCGATTGCGTCTGAAATCCCTGGAGGGATTTTCTTGATAGCCAAGGTAACCAGGGTAGGGAACAGATCTGAATGCCCTCGTATCAAAGTTTTGGGGAGTTTCTTGGTTCGCAGCACCAGGGTAGTCGGGAGGAGGTGCTGGTCCAGCTTGAAATTGTGACATGCTGGGCAGCATACCGACGGATCTTCGCCAATCTTCGTATCGTCTTTTTTGCACAGCATCTTCGTTGCTCTCCTGGCTTTGTTGACGCCTTCGGCTTTGGGAAGATCCACTCTCGGTGGAATTGCTATCTTCACTGGTCCCTAGGCCAGGATCTCTATCTTCGAGGACAGCTAAACTGATGGCTGGACTTGTTTCAAGAGATTTGGCTGCGATGGGTTGATGGTAAAGGAGCGTTGGGTGCGGAATCACGTAGGGGACCGGCAGTTTCGAAACTTTTCGATCTTCCAGCTTGCGTTTCTTCGACTCTTTCTCTTCTTCGTTATCGTCACTACTCGAACAAGATCCGGGACCGAATATTGATAGTAGAACCGGAAGGAGGAGCAACCCGTGGAGAGCACCAATGAATATCACGAGGAACACCATTTTAAAGAAAACCAAAAAGATGTAAGTGCCTGCCAGGATCAAAGCAACCAGACCCAGTATCGTCGAAGCTGCACCCTGCACGATTGGTAATCCCAAACTGTAAAGACATTCCTTCACACGATCTTCCGGCCGCTTCTCTTTCGAACTCATGTATGCGTAACATATGTGGGCGGTGAAGTCGACGCTGAAGCCGATGCACATTATCAGATTGATCATCGATATGCTGTCCAAATTAACATCCCAAAGTGCCATGTAACCCGCGACTCCTAGTTCTATCGAAACTATGCAAAAAGCCACCCACAAACTGCACAAAACGTTTGGTATGAAGATAAACGAAATGAGCATCATTATTAGCGCCCCGAAAATCATGCACTGTATACTCGTTGGCCTGACGAGCTCGAATTGGTCGAAGAACACGAAATAGGGATGAAAAACTGTCGCGTTCAACGGTGACTCCGCACACAAACGACGCAACTCTTTCACCATTTCTTTCTCCTGATTTGTTCCACTTATGTTCACAGCTTGAATTAAAAATCTACTCGCAACTATGTGCTGTTCGGACTTGTCGAATTTCACGTCCAGCGAGAATGTACTTTTTGGAAAGAGCCACACATCCTTCAATGTCTCTATGAAACTTGTTTCCGTGCTTATCGTCGCGTTCAAATACTCGTCGTTCCTTTTCATGTAACTCAGAAAACTCCGCAGCCAACTTTCTGTGTATATTGGCGTACTTATGTACACCGTTGACTCCAAACTCGATGTTAAATTCTCCATTTGCTCTTGGATCAAAGGGTCGCTGTAGTCGTATTGCCCACTGACGATCACCTGTTGACAAATCGAATGGAAAATTATCAATAAATTATAGAAAAATTGTTCAGAAATTTTCGCAAAGCGGATTTCGACATTCACGCTCTTGCTGAATAGATTTTTTCTCGAGAGCTCTGTGAAGAACTGTTCAAACAAATTGCGCCGAATTTTCTCAAATTATTCCTACGATTTAGACATTGCTCAGGTTCAATGCACTGCGAAGAATAATTTCTTGACGAAAACATAGTTCGTTTGTCAATTATTAAGGGCATTTTAACTCTTTGACGAGCAATTACTGTTTTATAATTACATGGAACCAAGAACAAAAGTTCTACGGTATTTTTTTAGCGGTTTTACATAATCGTATTTATAATTATGAATCGAGGATTCCTATCGTAAATAAATAAAAATAACCATGAACAAAAAACCGATTAACAATATAATCCATGAACAGAATAACCGTGATGAATATAACCGATATACAAAATAACTCGAATAGCCTAAAACTAACAAAAACACACACGCACGCACGAACGTCCAGTGCGAAGAAAGAAAAATTGCAAGGGTGAGTGTTCTCGAGACATCTCTTAAAAACAATAAACAATAAATTCATAATGGAGCATTTCGAATCTAGTAATAAAAATCCCCCATATAGGGTTTCATATTTATCCGCAATCAACGTTACAAATGAATATTTCAGTTATTTTCCATATTCCAGTGATTACAAACCTAAAGATAATTTCAAATAACGACGATTATTCTTGTGGTCACTCTGTGCATGGGTTATATTGTTCATCGGTTTTTTTTTTCATAGTTATTTTGTTGGTTATTTTACAGGTTATTTTGAGTGAGGTTATTCAGGTCGGACACCGACTCGAGTACCAAAATAAAAATGATTTGTAAAGATTTTCGATGGTCGGTGTACACGCCATTTTTTTTTGTCAAAACTCGAGATTTTATCACGTAATAATAACTCGATTCATTGACCGTATTGTATTGTCCCCAACGTTAGACGGGGAAATCGTATAGAAATGAATGGAATAATGGTGTGGAGACGCGGTAACAAGTGCCACAAATGAATAGAAAGAAAATTTTCTTTTTCATCGTTCGCTAGTCGAGGAAAAGTGTGTGGCGTTTCCGGTAAACGTATGAGTCACTTTTTTCTTCTCTTTTTGCGTGAGTATATTGGCAATTGTAATTTCCGCGTGTGGGAGAGAAAAACACTCTTCATGGTTGTGCCATTTGGGTCAGATCGATCAGTACCCACGGTAATAAACATAATTGTAGCAAAAAAATAATAACAGAGGATGAGTAGAAAATCAAAGAATTCAAATAAGCCGTTACCGACATCCGGTCATAACAGTTTCTTCTTCAATTTTCTTTCCTTTTCTTTTTTCTCTTTATTCAAGACGCCGGCAAAAGCTAACTCGTAACACAGGCCATAACGTTTCGTAATATTGCCGTTGGCTCTTTTTCTGAAATTCTAGACGACGGAGAAAGTTGTTTACACAGAAATAATGTACGCAGGGCACAAACGAATGAGCAACGCACGTGAACTTGTTTTCCATTTCTTGAGGACGTCTCCTCGAAATTCCACGTGGACATCGACAAATATTGAATAAATAATGACGATAAAGGGAATTAATTTAACCGATGATCCCTCGATAAAATATTTTCAAAAATAACTTTGCGTATTTCGAAAGGAATTGATACTTTTTTTTCGAATTCGTATGAATTTCTTGAGAACTTTTGAATTACAATTCGTTTATCAAAATTTTCGAATTTTAATGCCGCATTTAGGAGTTCGTTGAAAAATCTAAAAAATCGAGGCGTCAGAGATGATGTCGAGAAAAAAATAAAATTTTACGGACATTCGATGAACGAGTATTTTCAAACAGTTTTTTAATCATTTTTTCGGTCAGATGTTTTCGAAACGTAAATTGTCGGTGTGTTCTTTTGCAACATTTAAAAGGACTTGATTTTGAGTAGCTTAGAGAAAATTGCTTATTAGTTGAGTTCCTCTCGCGTAAAAGAACGTAAACAAAGGGGATTGTATACTTCGCATCGTAAAAAGTGGAAGCAAAATGCAAGATATTTTACCTGGATCCTGTATGGGAATTCGCGAAAATAAAAATCTTCGCGATCGTAAAAAGTGATCGAGTAGGAATCCTCCTTCGACAATTTGCGTCTGTCAAGACCTTCCTGGAGAGTTGTAAGACCGTACATTGCTCCTGTCAAATAAAGTCCGAAAACCAGAATGACGAGACACTTCACGGAACGACAATTCAAGGCCGCTGCCAAATAATCGCGGAACCATGTCATGCAACCGTGCTCGGGATTGTCAACTGGATTCGTTGGATCGTCCGGATCCACTCCACCGGTGCACAAAACTCGATACAACCATGATCGATGAGCTGTGAAAAAAGAAAGCACGAGGAAGGTTTTAATAATTTCTTCGTTCCAAGAAATCGGCGAACGGAAACGATTCCATGGATGACAATCATTTCGTCAATTGTCATGAAAAATCATTGAGAATTTCATAAAAAAAGTATGGAAATGAAATTGTAAATTTTAGATTGCCCCCCTCCATTTTTCGTCACTGGATTAAAGTAGGGCTGAAGAAAAGTTGGAAAAAATTCGAATCTGTTGGGATCCGTTTCAAGAAATTAAGTGCCACAGAAAAATATAATTTTCCTTCGAGGCCCAAGACGACAATAAATAAAAATGAGTCACGTCAATTTAGTCACAGGAAATATTGACCTCACAGTAGAACAGTCATTCGAGGAGGTGTCAAATACGTGAGTGTAATTTTACGATTGACGATCTGCATCTCGAATAATTACTGTCATTTTTCCATAACTCCCAACACAATGGAGTGAGCAATACTTCGTTGATTCAGCAATGAGCTTGACAACGAATTCGTGAAGATATCAACATTTTTATGAAATTTTTCCAAGCACAACAACTCCAATGAAAAATGAGCTAACAACGAATTAGGTCATTAAATTGAACGAATTTTTTTTTTATTATCCCATCACGATCATTGCAGGCCATTCAACATTCAATTTTTACTCCAACCACAAAAATAGACATGATTTTTTATGACGTTTGCAACAGTTTTTTCGATCGTTCATTGCACCAATAATCGACCTCGCCTACGACAACTTTCCTCGGGCAATGAATCGCAATCGCAACACAATTTCGTCAAAATTTTGAAACTTTTTCGATTCGCTGGCATAACAGACCCGTTTAAAGCTGATCATTTGCATTATGTACTTGAAACATGTGTCGCTTATAACTTTCAAATATTAACGACGTCATTCGTCTGGACACTGTACCTCAATAAGGTCAACCAAAGACCCAGCCGGAGAAAGCAATGTACAAACTCTTCTTACATAATGTGCTATGTGATCTAACAAATTAACGGTGTCTCAAACGTAACGAGTACTGAATTCCTGATGCAATTGCCTTCTCCAACGCCCAACAGGTTTTAATATCATCATTATTATTATTATTCTTACTGTCGATTTTATTACTGAAAAATATGAATGAATGAAAATAAATAGTAATAGACTATAAATTAGCCTCCGATCAGTCTTCATCGGTTCGATTCGAATGTTCGATCTATTCCATTCATGATCCAAAAAAGATCTTTCTTCGACACATCAATGAACATGACATTCGGAATAAACTTCGGAAGGCCGATAATCGAATTTCGAGCTGAAATTTAATACACAGCGCCGTTTTGATACAAGAAGACTGCCCTCCAAAAGATTTTTGGCACCTTTTTCGAATATTTTCCAAAATGTCAAATTTCAAGGTCATTTTTTAGGATACGATCGTATACTTCGCGCGATAAATATCTTTAAGCACACACGCGCGCAAAGAGCAGGATCTTTAACACGTGGAAATGGGTGGGCCGGTTCGAAACGCATCTTTGGATTTGTGTGCGGAATCGTTGAGTAGATCAGGAAGATCTTTGGGTGTTTATGGAAGCAAACTAGAGATATTTGACACGCGGGGAAGCGAGAGTATAGATTTACTTTTTAACGCTAGAAAAGTGACTTTTGAAAATTCGATATCTGGGAAAATATTTGAAGGCTCCTAAAATTCTGTGTCAATTTCAGCTCGAAATTCTTTATCAGCTTTCGAAACTACATCCATATTTATTCGCTTATACAATACGAGAAATGGATAACGGAAAAAATGGTTGGAAAATTGTAATGTTCGGTGACACGAGACAAAGGTTGACTCCTTTGATAATGTCATTTGTGCGGGACAATTACACGGTTGATAGAAAACTGTTGAAGTGAAAGCTGGAACAATGGCGAATTGACGAAATCGTGGAATTTACAATGCATGGAAAAAATATAGCCCCTCAGTCTGATTTATTGGAATTATTATATGAAAAAAAAATGTTTATTGGCGAATACGGTGCTCGTGTCATCCGTCCATGGAGCGAGCGAGACTTAACGCTTGTGAACTTGAAGTTCAAATTTAGCTAGAGGTTCGATAAAAAAATTGCGTCGAGCGCATCGGTGCAAATAAAAATGGTAATTGTATTTCTTTGGCTATTCTTTTTTCAGGGCATTTTTTTCTTCTCTTTTCGTTTCAAAGTGCATATTTATTCAAAAATTATTGCTCTACGAGTAAAAAAACAACTCACCGGACTTCGAGAGCGGTTGAACTTTGCAGCAAACGACACTGTGACGATTACTTTGCTCACAGTAACCGCTTATGGCCACGCAGGCGCTGAAGAAAGTCAAATGGAATAGGAATGTGAAAACGACAGCGAATCCTGAAATGAGAAAAAATCTTAATTTTTTAAGAATATAAACAAGAAAAAATACACGTTTCCAAACGTTCTAAGAATTCCAGCTTTTTAGTGTCGTTCGTTAATTTTTATGAATAAAATAAACAGTTGTAATCGCTTCAGTAATGGCGTGATGAAATTGTGTGCAATGATAATTATTATCATTTTTTATTAATCATAATTTTCAAACGATCAAAGTAGACTTCATGAATTTGATTTATCATCAGTTGATTTGAGTAACCAAACTAATTTTCAAGTAATTTTATGATGGGACTCATATTCAGCTATGAATAAAGTCACGAAAACTCAATTTTTTGATCTTTGTCGAAAATGAAGTTATTATTTTACCTGAATATATGCAGAATATTTGGACGGAAGGAAACGGTGAAATGATGCCAATGAAGAAGGATATCATGTCAGTTAATGACGTTATCGTTATCGAAACCGCAGCTTCGCTCAACGTGACTGCCATCCTCTCAGGCACGAGTTTCATTATGTTCGTTCGTCGCCACGCAGCGAGCATGACAAAAGTATCGTCGATCCCGATTCCTGTGTGAAAGAAAAAAATAATATTGCATCAAGTGTTTTTCAGAATTTTCCTCAACATTTTCGCTATCAGAAGTGTTTTGTTGTTGCATTTAATTTTTTATTCTCTTTGCTCAAAATCACGAAGATAAAGAGACTTGAAATTTTATTTTTTATGCTGATACCTTCAGCGGAACGAGGAATAAAATTTAAGGGTTTACATACGATCAGAATTTTCAAAAAATTAATTTTTTTTAGAGATTATTATTCTTTATAGTTTTAGGCTCATTTTTGTGAAAGTTGATTGTAAAAATTCTCTACAAATCGAAAGTTGTTATGGAGAACGTGACTGCCCAACGAGAGAGCATATTTTTTATAAACGTAATTAAAGTGTGACATTTATGAAACAAAATGCATACTTTTTTTAAACTGCCGTAAATTGCTAAATTTTTAGAATTTCAAAAATCCGGCTCGACAGACTGTAACTATACAACTTTATTTTACAAGAATTTTTTTACGTTTTGCAGTTCTATCAAACTGAAAATTTGAAGAAGAAATGATGCAGACCGTGAAACACCTTTTTTTCATGGTGCTTCGATAAACGTGATTTTTTATGTTGTAATTCTTGAAAAAAAATGAAACAACACTAAAAAATTAGTTTCAATAATTTCTATTTCCATCTCTCCTAAAAACAGTTTTTCTTTTAGTACGTTTTAGGCACTGCTGGACGTATTTCAAGGCGTTAATTGTTTCCATCAATATTTTTGAACGTTTTCTCAAATAAATTTTGCTGCTTCAACCGTTTAAATTTTCACTTTTTCCAGACTCAATGATTCCTTCTCGATGTTGTTGTAACGAAAAGTGTTTATGAAATTTAATCGTCCACGTGTTAATTACTATTCGTAAAATCATCCAACGGCTCCATTTCGATATCATAATACAGCTCCGTCTCAATTCACTGAAACGGTCATTTTAATCCTCGGTTTAACAAGCTTCACGCTTTCTTCTATTTATAAATGATTAGTCATATCGATCTGCACTGCTGAACGATCCTTTTCACGAGCATTCCTCGCTTCAATTTCCCCATCGAATCGCAATGTTGAGAACGATTTATTACTGGGGTGATATCAAGATCAATTGTGACTAAAAATTTTCAAAGTTTTCTGAAAAAAGTGATTCATCGACTTTCGCTTCAATGTCACAATATTTCATAATTTCCATTCAAATAATTCTGTGAATTAAATATAAAATTTACAAACTTATCTTTTTATAAATAATTATTAATTATTTTTTATATTATTTTTATTAAATAAATTTAATTAATTAACTAATTAATTTTCTTGACGACTTTTTTCAGTTTCATCATTTTTAGCGAATTGTTGTACGATTAATTTCGATGCTGTCACACTTTTCAAATACTACGTTCGGTCTACATTTACGTAAGCTAATGTATATATGTATACGAGCTCAATGAAGCACACGATGCCTCGCAACGATCTCACAATGTCGTGTTCTCGTAATATCGAACCACCTGCACATTCGTGTTGTAGATTTGATTCGCTGAAAACTTTCACCGATTCGTGAGTTTATTTAAACGCGTTCGAGTCACGATATCGTTTTGATTTTAATCCTATTTTAGCCTCTGTAATGTGAATGTTTAATTGAAAAACAAAAAAAATAATAATTAAAAGGCTCTGTCAACCCGTTAATGAAAGTAGTTCAATCTTCGCGTACTCTGAAGATCAGCGCGTTCATTCGCGGCAGAAAAATATGAATGAGATCGATCAACGAAAAATAGTGCAATAGAAATAATGAGCTGGAAATTTGATGAGAAATTTCTCAATTAAATGAACCCGAAAATGGAATAAGAAACATCGCGTACATTTATGAAATTCCGACGTCGTTAAATACGAACTCAAAAATTACGCTAATTAAAATAGAGATGCAATTAAGGGGGGATCCTGCTTTGGAAAGCCAAAGAAATCGATTGTTTTTGGGAATGTTTTCAGGATAGACGGAAAACACTCACCGTAGCGAACTTTTGGGTATAATTTCAAGGATATTTCAAGAGTCCAAAAACATTTTTTTAATGTGAGAAATACTAATTTGCATATTGTTTGTGCGCAATGTCTGATTGTCGAAGTTTCTCAGCTGCGTATAATGTGGAGATCGTAATTATTGTATGCAACGAAAATTCTAAAATTTTTTTCCATTTTCATATACTTTTCTACCATACGAACCAATAAAAACCCGAAAAAAATGCGAAATTCAATATTTTTAGCGAGCTTGAAAAAAAAGCTTCTTTAGAAGAAGAATATCATTTCAATGTCCTGTAAACATAGAATTTCGCAATTTTTTCGAGTTTTTATGGTTCGTATAAAAGGAAAATATATGAAAATGGAAAAAAATTGGAATTCTTGTTGCAAACAATAATTACGATCTCCACATTGTACGCAACTGAGAAACTTCGACAATCAAACTTGACGCATAAACCATGTACAAATTAGTATTGCTCACATTAAAAAAATGTTTTCGTACTCTTGAAATATCCTTGAAACTATACCAAAAAGTTCGCTATAGTGAGTTATTTTCGTGCATCCTAAAAACATTCTCGAAAACAATCGATTGTTTTGACTTTTTGTTTATTTTTTCAACTGAAAGCAGGACACCCCCCCTTCCCCGGCCCCTTAATCGGCCGATGCGAACATATCAATAACCGGTCGATTCGATGATACCGATTCAAATTGATGAATCATCGGTCAAAATGAACCGAAAACACGATCGATAAAAAGTGTTTCCATTTCTCTATTTATAATAATTGAATGTAATTTATTGTCCAAAACTGCAATTGTCTCGAGGTTAACGTGCGTGTGTATCTTTTTGCAGGCGACGGACTCGAGGGATTACAGCGAGAATAGCTGAGTCCATAATTTACGTGAAAAGCGGAAGTCATCGGCGTTTTTTTATGTCTCGGTCTCGCTTCTCGAAGCTTTCGTCTCGGTCGTTGATTATTATTACAAACAAAGTCGAACGACACCCTTTTACGAGTTATGAAAATAACAATTTGCCTCGCGGTCACGCATCCTCGGCGAGGTGTTTGAACGAACGGGCCATACATGAGCGTGTATACGAAACGATTTTCAAAAACTACGATTACGTTTGACCCTCAACATTTGACAGGTTGAAGATAAAAAATCACTTGATTAAATTATTTGACTGAGTTTTTGATCGATCGATTCAAAGAACTGTGTGCCGTTGAAAGCGTTGCAAAAATGAGACGATCAAACATATGATAGTGTATATAAGGAGAAAAAGGGAGAAAAATAGTAGAAACTCTTGTTATAATAACAAGAAAAAAAATATAAGAGCTCAGTTCGCGTCGAGATATCATTCCATTGCACACGCAACGTTCTCTAGTTAAGGAAGGTGGATCACGAAATCAAAATAATCAGAATTTGATCAAATTTGGTGATAACATTCTTTGGCATCAAGTATACGAATAGAATTTTTTTCAAATTTTTTTACCACATGGTTATCAAATAATTGAGCATTAAATCGAAGTTCTTATGTACGGGATGTATAACTTTACATATGTAAACTCTATGCTTATACACGTGAACTTTAGTGTTCAATTACTCGAGCGCTATGTGGTAGAAAAATCTAAAAAAATTTATATTGTCTTATATATTTTTAAATAATACATTTACCAAATTTTATGAAATTTTTATCATTTTGAGATTCTTAATATTTTTAACATGCTTTAGCATGGCAACATTGTATCGTCGCGATACACCCTCCTGAAAACAAAAAGTTAAAAAGCCCGTATTAATATTTGATTGGAGTAAAATCAATTCTATACACATTCATTGTAATATTACTAAAAATCAAACAACAATTTCAAAGGACTAATATTTAAACTCGGCAGCAATCAGTATGGCCAACTGATTCGAAGCCCGAGGTCTGACCTCGATAAAGGAGACTTCAAAAATCCATAAGAGTCGAGAAATATCTCCTCTTCATTTTCAATACACGAGGCGATAAGAATTTCCTCTTAATTAACATCAACTACTAATCGCATCATTATTTACACCAATTATTTTCAATTTGTTCATTATTGTTGTACTTAAACTGATTTAAATGAATTGGATTTTGGATGCCTTTTAAAGGCTTTTTCCCAAACATTGACTTTATTATTTCGACTAATTTACAAAATTTAACTTTATGAAAAAAACTTTGAAGGCTAATTGAAACGACAAAGGAGCGATTATTTTAGCGTATAAAAAGTATTCTTCATCGCCTGATTCGTTATTCGCTTCAGAATAAAAAACAAACATTCTAATCGGTCGAGATCGATTAGCATTTTTCAGAGTCGTCGATTCTGTATTCGTTCCGAAGACTATTTAGAACCGATAATCGAGGGTCAAGCTATTTTGTACCATGAAAACATATCAATAAGCTGTCCCGAAGGACGAGACAATATTCAAAGTGGACTGAGGACAAGTGTCTTCAGAATTGAATCTGACAGAATTTTGCGATATCGGAATTCAACGTTGTGGTTTCGTAGGTACGTGACGTACCGCGATGTAACGGTAATTCAAGCAGTTAGAGGATTCGAAATCTCTCGCTCGCAGGTCGATCGACTTGCGGCGACCTTCAACGGAACGCTCTTTCGAGTGTTTTTCGCCTCCCGAATGGCCGATTCTCTAAAAGAAATCGGTTCCAGTCTCGATCACGTTTCAATTATGAAAATAGCTCCTTTTTCTTATTCTACGCGTACGGAAAGCACCAACGAAATTTCGCCGAGTCACGAACGCCTTTGGGAATGTGTTTCACGTCCAGTCCGAAAAAGAGTCCCTCCGAATTTGGAAGTTCCGCCATTAGCAGAAACACAAAAGTTCAAACTGCGATAATGAAATTGTTAGAAATTTTTTTACTCGTGCGATATGAATTCAACGATTTTTCGGCGTAGTGCGAACCTCCGAGGATTTTTGACGACGTAACGAGTGCCAAAATTTTCAATTGAAAAAATTTCACGCTTGGAATGCTCGCTCGGAGTATCCTTAACCCGCATACAGTCTCATCGCAATGCAACAACGCACACGCGCCATTTTCTGCGCATCCTCCTTTAAAAGCCGATCTGCTTTCCATTTTACACACTTGAGAAACTTCCATGACATTTAATTATTGCTATTCTATTCCGTCTTTTCATTCGATAGCTTCACAAATATTCACTTCATTAGCTGCTTCGTTACGCAACACGGAAAATTCAAATTTTTTCTTTATCGCGGCATATTGAAAGTACTAATAATGCCTGACGCAAAAAAAAAATAGCTTTATGGAGAAAAATGCTTTTCCTCTTTCGTATTCCGCGAACGCTTTATCTGGATCTTTCGATTTTGTATTCCAGACGAGTCACCGTACACTTGTCAGTCTCAAGCAATTGCAGATTTTGTAACACGTGTGTTTTCCTCGTTTTACAAGTCGTTATTATTTAACAAATTTTCTCTTTTTTCAAATGTTTTCGATCTTTCGAAAAGATGAATCTTCCACAATTTTCAACTCAATTTTATAGTTTCACAAGGAAAATTTATTACAATTTTATTCGAAAGGAAAATGTCGTTTTTGTAAAAAGGTATTGATTTTTTTAAAATGAAAATTTTATTTGCACAAAAATAGGGATGAAAAATTTTCGTCAGGAAAAATGGTAATTTTGATTTTTCGAATTGCCAAAATAACATTTCGTCCATCAATCTTTCCCATCAAATCCCATGCTTTTGTAGAAATGTTAGAAAAATGAAATGAAAAAACATTCTCACCAATCATGAGGAAGGGAGCAGCGAGATTGAGGCCGATAAAATCGACGCCAAGGTACATGCAGAGTCCGAAAGCTGAGACGGTCGCCAGCCCAGCCGAAACATTGCCGAGAAGTCCGAGCCACGGTTTGCTGCGGACCCAGTCGGTCATCATACAAGTGACGATCGAGAATATTCCCATTATCGCAAAGGTACTTGAAAAGTAAGGCACGACGGTTTTCGTATTAGCCTCGAGTTCGAGCTCGAGAGTCCTCGAAGCGAACCTCGCTGTACTTATGTGTTGAAAAAGTCCTTCGTCCTCGGCTTTTCCAACGTTATTGAGGAACGCTTCTTCCCAAGCAGCGCCACTGCGAGTTTAGGAGAAAAAAAGTGAATCAACGGTGATTCAAAATTGTGGGACAGAAAAGGGAATTCTTTTTATTAAATTTTTCGAGACATCACGAAGAAATCGTTACATCCGAAGGTTTCTCAAGGTCCAAACAATCACCTAAATTTTTCGAAAAATACTGAGTTTGCTCAGATTTTCGAGCGCTCCAAACTTTTTCATTTTCTCACATATTCGTGATGAATTTTTATCAACTTTGACCTCAAACCGGGACGAATTTAACAGTACGATTTATTTAAAAATTGCAATAGTACATTTTTTCTCGATCACTCGATTTGGACATAAAATGTGTTATTTTTGAATTATTTATTTCGTGTAGAAGCGAGCCGCGTCGCATTGTGTTCATGACGATTTTTGCGGAACAAAATGAATAATTCCGATTCTGGTCACGCGTCAGGACTTACAACCGCGTTCCAATAATCGCGGAGGAATCGAGCCGTCGTTGAAGTTTCATCCATCCTATAAATGATACTCGATAAAAAGAGTGATTCTTTGAGACTCGCGAGAATTTTCTTCTCGAGAAGTCCGCGGTAAAACACAGAACTGGAAGTCGCGGGGACGCGAGAGATTTCACTACCTTCATCGGCCATCGACACGAGCATACTTAAGGCTTTCCTCACTTTTCATCGAATCGTTTGAAGCGAGGGTATTACAAGCCAGGAAAAGTCGTGAATCATTAAAGAAAACGAGGAAATTTTTTTTCCCATCAACTCACATGGCATCTTGGCGCTTGTTGTCCGCTGCTATGAAGTAAGCCAATTGGACCGCGGGCACCGTGTCGATCGTCAGATCCTCGGTTATCACACTCCCGCCAAAATAAACCGGAAACAAGTGCGCATCCCACGTTACCGGATTCAACATTACCGGAAACGTCAAATTCAGTTCTCGACTCTCAACCTCACTGAAAAAGTCATTCATCAGCATCATTTTTAAAGCTTTTCATATAGTCAAATGTTTCTGGGCTCGAAAAATCTTTTAAATAATAACGAAGGAATTTCCAAGCAGATGATTTTCCCAATAATTTGTCAAAAGGTTTCCCGCTAAAGTAGTTCGGCCGTTCGATAAAGTCCGGCGAAGGTCCACTTTTTTTTGCGTTAAATGATAGTTTAAGGTCCCCTGATAACGATAAGCACATTTCCAGGGCCTCTTATGGGGCAAAATTTTTAATTATTTCATTTGCAATTTTGGGTTTTTAACACGGTGCTTTGTGGGAGAATTTACAATAATATTAATTGGGAATAAATTGTACGGTGTTCGAACTTCGGAAAAGTTTATACCGTGAAGAAAATTTATCACAGATTCCATTTCTTTATAAAAAAAAAACATTACCTTACAGTGCTTTTAAGAAAGAAAACATGAAAAAACTTTAGGTTTTGACGTGTCGAAGACGGAAGTCGCAGTCAATACGTTGGGCTGTTGGTAACAGCTGATTGAACTTCGGGCAAATTCAGGAATTGCGGAAATTTCACCTAATTTATTTTTGAGACTCACTCACGTGCTTCGATTCGTCCAGTAGCTTTGCTTTTTTTAACGAATTGATCTTTGTTCCCGGTGCCATTACACCGATATAAACTTTCTTTTGCACAATAAAAATGTTCCTTCGTTTATGTGTATTTAAAGTGTCGGACTAAATCATTAACGAGTCAAGTTGAAATATAAATTTGATCTTTTATGATATTTTTATAGCATTTTATTACATTCTTGTGATAAAATTATTCTCAATAATGTAAGTGTTTATGAATTTTATTAATTATTTAGACTTGAATTTAATCAACATAAAGTAGTTGCTAACTTGACTAGTCGCAGAACGGCCGAACTACTTTAACTTGAAATAAACGAGTGATCACTGTTGTGAAAAATCTTATACGAGGATAAATAAATTCTAGAATTTTCCAGAGAGTAAATGAAAGGTGAAAAATCTGTAAAATAACGTTGTTTTCGTTGAGCAGATGATTAAAATTGGTTTAACGTACTCGATGACATGATGCAGATTGAGAATGTCATTCAAAAAACACTCGCCGAACCATCGAGCACAAACTTTCTCGTAAGTGAAGCTCTCGCCCTCATAAGTCGCCGTGGCGTTTCTAATGATCTCGTCCAGGAGTTTCAGTTCCTCCCAGATGGCAGTTCGTAGCATGTTCTTGTCGCCATCCTTCGGTATCACGATTACGTGACCGAATCGACCTGCGGAACGAAGATCGATGAACTCGCAGTATTACGACGTTTATGAGGCCATTTTTCATGTTGGGGAAGGAAAAAAAATTAAAAAATGAAATTTCGTGCGAATTTTCCAGCTGAAGAAAATTTAACTATAAAAAATGAGCAGATTCGTCGACAGAATCGATACGCGAAATAGGAAAAATCTTGCTAATTTTTTGCCACCATTCCGTTAACAAAAATAAGTATTTTCAAGACTCTTCAAGACTCTTCAAGTCGAATAAATTTGCGAGATAATAAGCAGCCGAAAAATGGCATTTACCTGGCCTCGTGATTCTGCCGACATTGAAATAATAGCTGTAATTGACTTTGAAGTGTTCCTCGGCGATGGCACGTTCGGTTTTGCCTGGTCCGTTGATCGGCGAGAAGAGATATTCGGGATCAATTTCATAATGAATTCTCTGATATCCGGTAATGCAAATGCACGCTAAGAGGACTGGAATGATGAGAAAATAGCCGGGATGTCGTCCGACTACGAGGCCGAGTTTGTAGAAGCTGCGATTGAGGAACTCGTCGACGCACGTGAGTCTACACCACATCTAGAAAATAAAGAGAGGAAAAAAAATGAATATTAAATCGAATTTTTTGAGGCTGCTAGTAAGAATATCGTTGATTAAGTTCTGCAATAAATAGAGAAAATAAAAAGTTGTAATTGATGAGAAATTATGCCACAGCGTGATAAATTCGAAAATATAATTAAACAATAATAAATTAACAAAATATATTATAACGAAAAATTGTAATAAAAAGAAAGAGAAAGTTAATTGGCTCGAACGTTAATAATGAATTTTAGAAAAGTTGTATAAGCGATCGAGTAGACTCGAGACATAATTAGGAACTAAATTTGGAATGAGAAGCTAAAAGAGGAAACCGCAGCAGGCTTAAACATTAATTTGTCACGTGTGTTGAGTTACATCAGGACACGGCAATTAAACTTGGCATATAATTGGCGTTGATTCGGCGCAGATTATAATCGAAAATATCTTGCTCATTTTTTCTGTTAAATAAAAGAGAAAAAACGATTTCCCCTCCATATTTTCTTTCGCGCTTAATAAATTAGTCCAATAGTCGTATTGACAGATTAATTATTACTTCTTAGCGAGTGATCGAGAGGCTTCGAGGACGCGAGAAAAAAGTGGTTGCACTCAAAGAGAAAGGAGAATTATTCATTTGAATTGAATGCATTCGTATCAGAAGAAAACGCTGCATAAAATCCATTTCGTTCGAGCATTTTGTTGAGTCACATCGATCCTTGGCGCAGGTACCAATAAAAAATCACGTGGAAATTCTAATATTATCTGCATAATAACTTTATTGCTGTACATGTGCTCATTTTTTTTAGTGATAATGCATAAACGTCCGTTTTAATAATCACTAGAGAATTTCAAGGCTTTCAGGGACTGCTGAAGACAGGCAGACGACCTGATACAGACTTGACCTACATTCACGCACTTTTCGCAATATTCATCTCCTCCCTTTTTGTTCGAATTTACCATCCCCTTTGATAATAACACTTCGATTATGAGTCTGCAATCGTTCGAGCATAAATATTCAGTTGGCCAAGATTAACGCATTCACGATGGCAATAAATTTACTCTCCACTGAACGTTTATTTTTTAGTGCTGCAGCATCTCAGCTCTGATGGGACGACTCGATTCTGGTTTGGGACACGTGGAAAAAGTTGTTGTTGCGATTCGCGATTGGAGAACTGTCGCTCAACTTTTAGTCAGATTTTCAAATTTTGTCATTCAATTTTTTGTCCGAGGTAATGGGTTTTATTTTATTTTTCTTTTCAATTAAACACAAATACATAAAAAATACTATTTCAGTGGTGAATTCGCAACTATGCGTAAATTCGGCAACACGATTATTTTGTTTTTTGACCGAACATCCTTCGTTTCGTTTCTGTACCGGAGGCGGTTATAATAAACATTATTCGAAATGAAGGAAGACCGTTCACTAAAAATTTCGAAGTCTTTCATCGTAATGATCTTTTTGTAAAGCTCGTTCTAAAACATTTCATATTTTTCATCGGCCAAATTATAATTTCCTGAAAGACAATTGAGGAGACTCGGAGGCAAACTGTGAAAGCTAATCGCATAATTACTTTGAGGTTTCTTACTCAAATTAACAATAATCGGGACCGCTTTGACACGAGGACTTCCGCTAATTTTGTTCCATTATTTTCGTTTTCATAGCACCTCTTTGACATTCTTCGTGCGCCGAACAAAAGACCTTTCAAAGTTTCCGAATTTCATTACGATTTGTGGCCACCGTTTTTTCACGCTCAAGTTTCATCGTAATTTCTTGTGTCACGATGACGCTTCGTACACTTCTTCATTCCCCACGATTTAGCGACATTATTTTTTGGCATCTCAACGATTTTCACAGCTTTTCATCAACTTTTTCTTCCTTCATTCCTTAATTGCAATGACCAAATTATTCTTCACCGTGAAACGTTTTAACCTGGATTCGAGAGTTCCGAAAAGAACGAAAAAATCCTTAAAACCAAATTGTCTTCCGGTTCAATTGTTGCTTTCAGTCTGTGCACGTTTTTTTCGAAGATTAATCATATCAGTTTACTCGTCGTTAGCCAGGAAGTTATTAATACTCGTTCAACGATTACTGAAAAATTGCGCAGATGTTTGAGAAGCAAAACGATTGTCTCGGCAGCTCGAAGGATCGAACAAAGCGCCCCCATCATGAGACCGAAATCGAAGGGAGAGTTCGAAAACGAGAAGGAAGTTTCTTCTTCGGTTACGAGGCCAAGAGCTTCCTGAGGGTGCTCAAAAGCAATCGGTCCGATTACCGGTCGCGTAACGGCGGTTTCAAGAGTTCGAAGAAGTGGGAACGCGGCCGCATTTTTCCTCCAAATTTATGACGATCGAAACAGAGATTCGGAGCTTATGCGGAAACTCGTGAAAAATGGGCCATTGAACCCGGAGGCCGAGATCTGCTCGTTCCGAAATATTGCGAAATTAAACCGGGACAAAATCCCGAGCGGAAAGTAAGCGGATGAATTTTGCTTCGTTTCTTTTCCCCTCATTTTTTTATAGCCCCGAGCCTTTCTCGAAGTTCAAAGGCTCTCGGTGGCGTCCCGAAATTGTACAAGATAAAAAAACGAGCGCTCAGCGCGCTCGGTGAAAGTTACTTAACTCATTATAGACTACCGCACTGTGATTGAATAACATTCTACGAAGAACAGATCTGCCTCACTTTCAGCACTTGCTCAGATTTAACAATGGAATTTACCACAAATTCGACTCGAATATGTCCTCGAGTACGAAATGTTTGAGCAAGTAATTAATCGATAATTCATCTGGTACTGAATCAACGAGTCGTTGCCAATACAGCTGCGAAAGAAACTTTTTTTAGACTGAAATTCAATGTTTTCGAATGAGAAACAAACCTGGAAAAATGGGGGGAACTAAAAGTACGGAGAACATTTATTTTCGGTGGCACAAACATCGAAAAGATTTTTCAAAAATTATGATTTCTGACAATTCGATAGAAAGACGATTTCTTCTCAGATCCTGATAGATTCTTGGCAACGTTTTTCAAATTTTATTGATACAAACACACGAATTTACGATCGATACATTTTTCTTACAGAATTCATTAAAAATTCCTCATCCCTATTTGACGTTACTTTCTTTTCTTTTTCACCTGAGATCGAGATGAAAGTGATGGATTATACGTGTTTAATTGGTTGTCGATGTCGTCCAGAAACTTCTCACCGATACTGAGCACTGGTGGCATATTAATTAGAAAAAAAGACGAAAATTATCGTAGAAACGAGCGTGGTTCGGCGACGCGCTCGTTCACTCCTTCCGATCCATCTGCGGGTTTTTCTTTCTGTGTTAATCTCAAGTCTGGTCTCGATCTTGATGAGTTTGACACAGAAATGATTTTTGCATTGCAAACGTTGTATTACACGGGTTTGCGAGTACGAAATGGAACTAAATGAGTTTTCTCGTGGCGAGAAAAAATAAATGGTCGAGTCTTACATAGCCAAATATGAAGTAAACGAAGAAACGTGAAAGCATTTCTCGAGAAAGGATTTTCCACTTTTATTATTTTTCGAGTGCATCAACACCGGTTCCCGTCTGCTGCCTGTATGTATAAGTAATTAGGAAAAATAAAAATGTACACGCACAAACTCAGCAGCTTTACAGTTGCAGCTCGAGCCTCGTATAATTACCAAGTGATTAAGGGAAAATACTTCAAACCATCAAATCATAAAGTTTCGGTATGATTTTTATTCGCCATCTGGGCCGAAATTAATGATGCTTCTCGCATTGTGTTAATTACGAGGAAAAAACAAAAGTGATAAAAATGCTACGGAATATAAACCGTTTCAAAATACCGTTCGTTCAATCTCGCACTTCCGCGAGTCCGAGTCAAGCGTGTAAACACGCTGTTTATAAGAGTATTTTAAAAATTCTGTTTGTGTGCATTTTTTCACGTACATCAACGATTTTTACTTCGAGATTAATCACGTAACGAATTCTGGTTCGTCGCTTAAGCAAAATAATGACATTTTTTCTCTCGCCACTTATCATTATCGGACGAATCGCACCAACATTTCCGCATACAATCGACCCGACTGATTTTATGTGCAAACGAAATAAAGTTAACGGCTGGATTAAAATATTGAGATGAGATTAACTACCCATCGAATGTGACGCGATTCAAAACAACGGAGAATATAAGAATTCGAAGAATACGTTCGTTTGACACAAATATATACTTGAGGAGTAACAAACAATCTTTAAGGATCATAAAATGAATGATCGAAGGTCGCAATTTTTTTTTATTTTTCTTTCTCATTTCTCTAATCTGCATCGTTGCAATGACGATCGAATATCTAGAGTCGCGGTAGCGACTCTGAGACAAGTGCGTGTATGTTCTGTCGAGTCGCTTTCGAGGAGTCTTTACAGGAGCAATAGTGTTTTTCAGCTATTTTCGATAACTTTAGAAATATATTTCTTTAATAATTAAATAATAATTACAGTAGTTCAGAAAATACCGCAAGTTGACATATTTTTTATTTTTTTTTCCTTTAGATCGCGACCTCTTCGAGCTCTGCAGCTTAACGCATTGAATATATGTTAATTATTTATTTTTTAAGGTAGTTCATGCACGAAGCGATTTTCTTAAGAAAGTCTTGAAATTTACACAGAGGTTAAATGGGTAGACGACTCACACACATTATTATAAAGGGTTCGCCTTATTGGTTGTTGAGATAAACGTGTTTAAATATGAAGAAAAGTACAAATGCGTGAAAAATCGTACTGTAACAAGGAAGTATATAATGAAGGTTTGGGAAAAAATTCGAGACGATTGTCTTACTAGTAATAAAGATATATTGCGTTAAGGAGGGTGAATCACGAAATCAAAATAATCAGAATTTGATAAAATTTGGTGATAACCTTCTTTGGCGTCAAGTATACAAATACAATTTTTTTCTAATTTTTTTACCACATGGTTATCGAATAATTGAGCGTTAAATCCAAGTTCTTATGCACGAGATGTATAACTGTATATATGGAAACTCTATGCTTATACACGTGAACTTTAGTGTTCAATTACTCGAGAGCTATGTGTGGTAGAAAAATCTAAAAAAATTTATATTGTCTTATATATTTTTAAGAATAAATTTACCAAATTTTATTAAACTCTTATAATTTTGAAATTTTTAATATTTTTAACATGATTTAGCATGGTAATATTGTATCGTCGCGATCCACCCCCATTGAAGATTGAACGAAATTGGTAATATAACCTCATATTTGCTTATTTCGCCATTTTGTTTCTTCTTGGCTTGGCCCATTCCTGTCACAGTTTTCTGTCTTTTCATCAATACTTTTTTCTCGATCTATTTCCTTTTGTGTTCTTTCTTTGCGTTTTATAATATGATTTTTTACATTAAAACTATAGTATTTTCGTCAGGGACGAATAAAATTTCGAGTTCAGTCAGTGATGGATCCCCGATTAATTAATGACTTGTAAATCCATTCGCCAAAATATAAGGAAAATATTTATTTACAACTTCGAGTTGAATTTAATCTTTAATTAGGAAGTAAAAATCGACCTAATTTCGACACCTATAAAATACAATCCTTGGGGAATGATCTACCTTAATTTCATCAAAAAACGTTGCATTTTTTCGCACACATGTTCACCCTTCAAAATATCTTCATAATCGTAAAGTGACAGCTCACCGTTGTGTTAAAAAATATTTTTTTGAGTTCACGACAAAAATAATATTATTAGTAATTGGTAGTGTATTTACCGTGCAGCGTTTGACGGACAAATTTTTGTTGTCTCTAATTTTTGGTTTATATTTTTTTTCGTTGGTTATTTTTTTGTAAATTTTTGTGATTATAATATTTTCTGTAGCAATTTGTTTTTGTAGTTTTTGTCGCTGTAATTTTTTGCGTCCAATTTCTTTCCTTTTGTAATTTTTTTGTTCGTAATGCGATGTGCTTGGTAACCTTTATTTGACAACGTTTTGTTTCTTGAATCGAAAGTCTTACAGCCTTTGATTTCCATGATTTCACAGATGACTGCTCAGAGAGCATAAATGTACTTGTCTCTAGTCTTTCAAGTTACGCTCAGATGTCAAAACTCTACGCGAAGTGAAGCAAAGCAGTTTGCAAAAATTTGCAATCCCATGGATAAATTCACATCAAAATGATAGTAAAAAATCTTCTTTTTACACTCCACCACCTTTCTCCAATGCTCCATTCGAAAAAGGCCTGAACGAAATTTTTCAATTGATCTGAATCCAAAAATGACTATGCACATTCAAAACTTCATTGGTTCATGAAATCGTCGTCTTTCATTCGATCATAGATCGTTCATCCTTTCTATCACGTTTCCAATTTTCGTTTCACAAAAAATCACAATACACTGAGAACCTCAAGCCATTATAGCCTTAGGGGAAAAAAATTCTGACAAAGGCCTGAAGGGTTGAACGTAAAAAATTGAGAAAAATACTTGTCCAACCAGGGCTAAAAAAAGGGTACTTGAAAACTCTAGAAACATTCAGCGATGATGAGTTTTTATTGGGAAGAAAATAAACGCTCAGGGTGAAGAAGCGCTTTTTATTTTCATCATACATAATGCGATGGTGACGAATATCAATGTGTCGTACACATACATGGAAGAGTGTGCGTGAGGTTTCCCGATTCTCAGAGACCCGCCTTCTGAATTTCGATTTCGACGTCGATTCGAAAATCCATAATTCAGTTCCTTCGAATGCATTTACATGATCTAAAGACGGCGATGATGACCGATTCCAACGAATCATATTGAGTTGATCATTTCTTCAGAATTCTGTCAGATATTTTACCAGAACGCAATCGAATTCGAAGGTACAGAACACGTTGATTGTTTCAGTCTCATCCAAAACTTTATCAATTTTCCCACGAACGTTTTTGAAATTTTATCGATCGAGGATAAATGATGTTACGATCGAAATGTCACGGCAGAGATTTTTGGAGTAAAAAAACCTGTTTTTTATTTTTCAAACATCTCATAAATTTTTGAAAAAAATCTTTTGAAATTTCTCTCATGCAAGACTGCTTTGTTTCGTTGGAAATAATAGGACGGAGGATTTGGGATTCTGGAGGCTTCGATTCGACTCGGAAAGACTCATACAAATGCATGGATGTTTAGTCAGCTCATACCTGCCTTAACCCCCGTGGTTAAACGTCTCTTTTCTCGGGGTCGAAGGCGTCGGGATAGGTGAGAATATTAATGGGGATAAAAGAGATGGAAGGAAAAAACATTCCCATCTCGATTCGAGAGGTCATCGTTAAAGATCGAGGCTGGATTCTCATAATCACTGGACTTTGTTTCATTTTCGATGTAAAGTGCATTCCCGATGTGTCTACGATGAGCATCGAGAGCCAGAAAGAATGAAAAGGAGTTTTGGAGATTGGGGAGCCGGAGAAAAAATGAAGATTGAAATTTCGGTAATTAGGTTCATTCGTGAACAACGACACAGAAGCTCGATAAAACCGTTGTTTATTTTACGTAAGCGTATAAATGTAGATTTTCTCGAGAGAGAAATCTTTCGGCTCGCGAAGATTGCAGCCGGTCGAGCGAAAAATATAAACGCCATGAGTGCATCACGCGAAAGTCTAAAGATATACGAATAAGACGCTCGGTTCGAGAGAAATCACAGTCGTTTTTTATTTCGTCTGTTTTTCTCATTTTTTCCTCTCCGTTGCAACAATACTCGTGCCACTTTTTCCAAACTTTGAGTTCTTCTTGTTTTTCTTTTCGGACGTTAATATGCAAATGGGTCGACTCTCAGAGCAAAAATACATCTCGCGATGATCGTAATCACGCTCGATTTCAGAAATGTTGACAACCTTGTCTCTCGATCCAGCAATCTCTTCGATTTTTCTCGCGATAGGAGCTGCATATACGCACTTACATTTCGCGGATATAGCAACAAATGCATCTCAACTCCGCGTCTTGAAAATCGCTTCAGGAGATCGAGAAAGGACTCTAAATTCCGCTGGGAATTTTCACATCGAAATATTCTCGCTCGCCCTTTTCTTTCTCCCGCAAAATCATTTTCTCCAATCTTTTTGTGAATTTCTCATCGATTTCATCGATTGCAAAATCATTATTTTTTCAGATCTTTTCTCCGCGAGCAGCTTTTGACAAAAAATCGTGACCCCGAGTCCGTTTGTACTTTTCTTTCATCATTTCGTTGTCGATTCTCGACAGTGGAATGTCAAGAATGAACATTTTGCAGAAGACCCCGACTACTTGGTCGTTTTTGAGATTTTATTAGCTTTTTTCGATAAAATAAAAGAAAAGTACGTCGTTCGACTTCGCATTAAGTTACCCGTAGACCGTAATAAAATTGCGTGTACAAAAAGGCTCGGATAGTAATAGTGAGTTATATCGAGCGATCGAAAAACCGGTCTAATTGAGAAACTGCAGAGCGTACACGTACTATCGCGATAGATATAAAAAAGCCACAGGTCCGAGCTATTACGATTGCTCAAGTAGTGCGCGCTTGATTTATATTATTTTTTATGTCAAACGAGCGTTGGCTAGTCGCAATAGTAATTCGTCTTGGGGCCCATTGCGTTCCTCGAGTTCGAGGAAATAGCGAAAAAAATGGGCGTATGAAAAGATGCTGAACAATTGGACCGAATGGACAGTTTTACGTCGCTCATTTCCATCGAAGTGAACGACCAGAGACGACATAACGACGCTATTAAATTCGTGAAAAATTGATTCAGGAAGTTTTAAAAAACTGTTTACAAACGATTCCTTAGGACAAAAAAGGAGCGCACGTGATGAATAAAATTAGGAAAAAATTCTTAGAGACGTAAGCGCGGAAATGTAATTCGATACTAAAAAGGTGTGAAGCAAACAACTTTTTGTCGAATTCCTGATAGCGAATAATAAGGCCAAATTCGAATGAAAATTTTATAAGACTTTTATCAAATGGTTTGCTTATTTTAATTAATGATCCAAAAAATAATGAAAAAAGACTGTTTTTTGCAAAAGTATCAACGAGGATTTCGTTTGTTCACTTCTTCCAGCCGATCTATTCAGCAACTCTGCAAAAGAATTGAGTATCCTCGCAAAGAAAAGGCAAATATAAATTCGAGTGAGAATGGAACTCGCGAGACAGTCTCGGTTTCTGTATTTCCTAAGGAGTTATACAAGAAGCGCATATTTGAATTCAAATAAGAGAAACGTTGTCCGCGATCTCGAGGTGCGTGGACCCCTCGAATTGAGCAAACGAGGACAGCGGAGGATTCGAGCTCACACACGTGTGCTGCGTATATTCATACCGAAAATGAAAATGTTACGCCTCTCTGGTTCTCTCCTTTTTTATTTCTTTCTCGTTCGCGACGACGAACGCGTGCGCGTTCTTCGACGTAACGGATAAATTGTACGCGATATCACTTCCGGATTGAAAGCGCGCGATCGTGAGCCGCGCGAGTCTCGATCGCGTGGACGACGGAGAGAGGAAATTGTACCTCAATTCAGCGATATGTGTTTTTGCATAAATATAAGTTTCAAATATGTACGTGCGAACTAAGCCATTAATGTTTCTTTCATTCTTCATTTCTCTGGAATAAAATTTCCAAACGATTATTTTAATGCACCAGTTGACTCGGATCGCTCCATAGCAATTTTGTTTTCAAATAATTCCTCTTCGATTTTCGAACTAAAACGCAAGAATTTTTTTCACTCACGAAATATCATATTGAGTAAGCTCGTAGTTTCTTATCGATCTTTCACTTTCACAGAAATTACCAGAATCTTATGATTCTCGAACGTTCTTCAAGGAACTTAGCCATTTGGAGAACAAACATTTGAAAGGAATGCCTTGGTTCATTATGTAAATAGATCATTCAATTCGAAATATATCGCGTAATTGATTGTATATAAATAAATTGAAATCGTTTAACTATTTAAGATAGTGGACGAAACGATTTTCTTAAGAAATTCTTGAAATTTACAGAGTTTGAATGAGTAGTCGACTGACACGCGTATCAAATTTTAAAGGGTTCGTCTCATTGATTATTGAGATAAACGTATTTAAATATGAAGAAAAATACACATGCGTAAAATATCGTTTATCTTTCCATATGACGAATGAACGTTTCTTACGAAGTTTATGAAAAAGTACACAATAACAATTAAAGTATATAATGAAGGTCTGGGAAAAAATTCGAGACGATTGTCTTTTACTAGTAATAAAAATATATTACGTCAAAGATTGAACGAAATTGGTAATGAGCACTCTTATTGTAACCACACATTTGCTCATTTCGGCATTTTGTTTCTTCTTGGCTTGGGCCATTTCTGTCATAGCCTTCTGTCTTTTTATTAACATTGTTTTCGATCCATTTTCCTTTGTGATTTCTCTTTGCGCTCTCTAAAGCGATTTTTTACATAAAAAAAACTCTAGTGTTTTAGCCAGGGACGAATGAAATTTGGGGTTCAGTAGGTGACTGATCCCCGATTAATTAATGGCTTGTAATTTCATTCGCCAAAAAATAGGTTGGAAAAATTTATTTACAATTTCGAATTAATAACTCTGACATTAATTTAGAGTGATAATATCTTTAATTAATGAGTAAAAATAGATTCAATTTAGGCACCCATGAAATACGATCCTACGGACATGATCTACCTTAATCGTTGAATTATGAATATTTCAAAATCATGCGATTCTACAATCCCATTTCGAACGTTCAATCTTTCCTGCGTTTTCTATACTTTCAGGAATTTATGAATTCGTGGATACTGACGTTAAATAACATGAACAAAATATTATTGAAACAGACCAAAACATGTTGTTCTGAGTCGTGTCATTTTTTTCATCGGTATCTTCAAATACGATTCAACCAATTAAATATCATTTTTCAGCCGACTCGTTAGACCCAAAAGAAGAATGATGTCATCGTTAAGATTAGCATTAATTTTCTCATTGAAATGATGACAAAATGGGCGAATAAGATCGGACAGGAATCAAGTTTTTGTGTGGAGTTCAATCTTTTGTTTAAAGGTCATTAAAATTGAATTGAACGATGAAGATATTTTTCCTTACGTTTGTTTAAAATAAAATTTGAAAAATTTCTTCACACCGAATACGAATTGACGGGTTAAAAATTATTGGAAGGTCAATTTTGAATGAACTTTTTGACAAAGTCTCGAGGTGAAAGAAAAGTCAGTGTGTGCTCGTATGTTTGTTCATTCGTATTGTATTCAAAGATCGTCGAACCATGCGTGAGTGTAGCAAAACAATGAAATTCTATACGTCCAACAGGAAGCGGAGCTCGAGACGACGACAGTTTGTAAATAATTATAATTACGATCAAACAAAAATTGCACCTGACATTCAACGTGCAACTACAATAGATATTTTTTGTTAAAAAAAAAAACGAAGTTCTGGTAGAGTGTCAACAGGCGATCGTGTCATCGCGACGCATCATGAATACGGAAAAGATGACATTTACGTATAGAAATCGCAGCACGACGTCGAATAACAATCGAAATATGGCGCAACGATAACGAGCACATGAACGATCTTGACATGAGGCAATTCGAATCACGACATAATCACACTTTTTGTTGGCCAAGGCTCATTCATTGTTGCTTAGCAATATATTCATTGAAGGCATTTAAATTTTATTGATTTTTCAGCATTTAGCAATTTGTTAACAGCGAATATTTTATTTCCAGCAATTTTCAGAATTTAGACATTCTTTAAATCTTGAGCTGCCTCCAGAGCTGATTGATATTATGAGGTAACAATTTTCACTTAGTTTCAAAGAAAAATTTTCACTATCTCATGATTTTGTGAACGCTAATCATGTCATCGTCCTATATTCGTAAGTAAAATTCACGAAGTTCATTGATTTTAAGCTTCAAAATTGTCATATTTTTTGTCCTTATAGAGTTCAAGAATATTTTATTCGCCGAGTAAAAAAAAACAAGTTATTGAAACAACGAAATGTGGTATTACTTGGGTGCCAATGAAATATATGATCATCACAATGTTAAACACGATTAAACGAATAAAATAGTATAGAATTTTTTATCTTATTATTTTATAGGATGAAGAGGAGGAGGGTGAACGATAAGAAAAAAATTAATAACTCTTTATTAACTTCAAAATAGAAATAAAAGTATACAACTTCAGTCTATCGTTTTTTTATGTACGTTTTTACGTCATTCAAGCTGAAATTCGACTCGGCAAGGGTAAGAGTTTTCAGATCAATCTTATCCACAGAAAATCACGATAATTTTTTTTTTTTTTAATTATATTCACGTCACTAATCGCACTATTCAATCCCGGACGAGCCCCCAAAATTGTAGTGTTTATAAATGGGATCGCGATAATGACTGATTATAATTAAGAAATAAGAAAAAGAATTAGTCATTTTTGTTAATCATTCCAATTGAATTCTCCACATCGATCTGCCCTTTGAAGAACTTCGAATGAAGAAAACTTTCCCAATAACATCAACTGCTACTGAATCAACAATTTTTTTTCTCAGTGATACAATCCATTAATTGAATTCGAAAGAACTTGGTGAAAAACATAAATTGAAAAATCGTTATCCGACGAAAATGGGTTCGATGTAATCTCGGAATCGGAATCGACTTGATCGTCAGAGTGCACAGTTTAAACTCCCCTTGGTGGCTTTACGAGATTGGTATGGGCATATTAATAACGTCATTTGCTCCGCACGTTTCCCCTTTGTAAAAGGCATCAGTTATTGAACCACCTCTGTAAAACGAACAGTATGTTGGGAGAGGACTTGAGCTCTAGGTACGTGAGCTCGGAGGGGTTTTTTTACACTTAAAAAACGACGAGCATTACAGTTGACTGACCGTTAAAACAGTGTCGTTGTGTCTATGTACATAGATGATGAAAAGAGTCGATAAAAGCTTCGAGACAGTTGGGAACAAAATGGAAAAATCGGTATAAAAAAAGCAGGAGAATGTTCATGGGAGCTCACCTTGTCGTTGGATCGAAAGTGGTGTGTGAAAGGTTGAATTAAAATTCCCAGATTCCTCGATCAGCAAATGCACGAGTTCGGTAACGATCGGTAATAGAAAAAAAAGCACACCGACAGTTCGGAAAACTGGGGAATATCACCTGCACGTCTTTGCACGATTCGCCATGTTAATCGACACTCGTTGAATCACACAAATTTCGGCAAATACTCGGTGCAGGAACGATACCGATCGCGCGTGCTCTGCCGAAAATCGGTTGCTCCAACCGGCCGAGACCTGGCCGATGTGATTCGCAGGTAATTCACGATAAATCGACGCTTTTTTCTTACCGATCTTTTACCGATTTCACCGATTCTTCGATTACTTCTCGTACCCGTTTAACGAGTTGTTCGATCTTGAATTAATTGCTTCCTTTTTCGATGATCGGTAAACGCCGGTTTGTAAACGAAACTGAGTTCCTTCACCGCGCCTCCTACCGATGGTAGAGACCGAACTCGATGGAGTGTAGACTTGCACTGAGCTCGTGCCACCACGGGGTATGCTCTCCTGCGACTTTCAAGTAGCCGCGCGCGCGCTCCTCCGTTCAGTCTCTTCCTCTCCGCTCTGTCTACGCAGAGTTTCTCTCTCCCGCGTATATCTTTACCAGGCAGCACCACCACGCGAAAATCGTCATCGTTCACCGCGATCCCCTTTCTTTCACGATCCCTTTCCTCCTCGCCTCTTCACCCCTTTCTTCGTATTAATGAAGCTTTTACTCAATGTATTTCATCTCGAGATCCTGTTCGCTCGGGATTACCGATCCCAGTCGATTGGACCGATAAATTTATGAGTATTAACCTATTATTGAGAACTGAAGAGCTCGAACCGGTCGCCTATTACGCTGTGGAGGGTCATCGGTATCCGGCTTTTTGGAGTCGAAATTAAAAACGTCTTTCCCAAATACATCCGGTTACGAATCTCTGCAAATTTCAATCCAAGATTCGATCTCGAATGATTTTTATCCCCTCATCGTTGTAGCTGACATTTTATTAGACACTCGTGTCAGTATTGATTGAGTAACGTTGATCGACACTTTTTCAGTTGAAACCTGAATCCTCATTTTCGATCGTCTGCACCGAAAATTCTTCAGACTTTTGTGCTTTGCATCGGTTTAATCCTCAGTCATTAATTATTTGAATAACGAAAATATTCATTGTTTCAATTTGTGTAAATGTTGTGACGAAAAAATTCAAGCAGCGTTACCAAAAAAATGATTTTTTCCCGTTTAATTAAGGGACAGAGTTCCCCAGGAAATTTTAGTAACGTAATTTACTTATCGAGTTACTTTCGATAACTTTTCTCCCGATCAGAATTGATTTCGACATTCGGTATTGATCGAGAAAAACCGAAAACTCATTTCATTGGGGACGTTTGTTGAAATTTAGAAGATAATAGAACAAAATTGCATATTAGGAATCAATCATAGTTTTTATCAATTTACGTGTGGAAATCAATGTTTTTGGCTTTGTGAAAGAAAATTTTCCGAATTTTCAATCGCAACTGTCAAAACCCATTAAGCTAGTTCTGAGCGTACACGCACGGGCTAAAAGTTTGGGCCGCGGCGTACAATAAAAATCCAGTATTACCGTAGCGTCGAGCCTCGAAATGTCAGTGTTCCCCAAAATCTTATTTATTCCTCACGAGAGAAGTTAAAAAGTGTTCAAACGACAATTCAACCGAGAAAGGTGGTCGAACATTTGAGAAAAGAGCTTTCATATTGTTTTCCATAACGCCCATCGCAGTTCGCCGCACCGTACACTGTTGCCGCGTCGTCACAGCTGGTCTGCGCGCGCTCCGCGTCACGTAAAATTAACACGGTTAATCAGTCGATATCTCCGAAACTGGATGGCCAAAAATTACCATTTTTTAAAATATTAATCCCACAATAGTACCGAACACACGACAGATTTTATTTCAAACTCGTAAGATCCGTTTAGCGTCAGTTATAAGAAATGTAAACAAAGTGCTATCCAGTGACGCGTTGGGTCCAAACCGCGTCCGAAATGACCCATTTTTAATCGCAAATATCTCGAAAACTGAATGGTGAATCGATTTAAACTTTGGCACTCGGTCCGTGAAGGCTATTGTTACACTGTATTTAAATTTCAGCCGATTCTTAAGACTTCGACAAAAGTACATAACTACCTTAATATTCCGGCTGTCTTGTTATATTCGCTCAATGCGTTTTTTTATTTCGATCCACCTATATATAGACGAGTAAACTATAGGAAGGATGTTACAAACTGGATAAGTGTCACGCTGTTGCGTCGCACATTATCCATGGTGTGCGAGCAATAAAGAGTTTGCCCCTTTCGTTAATATCGTCGTACAGCATACACACGTATAATAATTTAACGTTCTACACTCAAATACATTCACAGATTTAGATATGTGCATTCAACACGTGTCTATATCACTCGCTAAATATTAAACGGATCCATTCGAAAACACTCTTCAAGTTGAACAGGCGCATCCGAACACGAATGTCTTTTTGATCGTGAAAAATGTAGAGTCGCGGTAGCGACTCGTGACAAGTAAATTTATAAAATTTTCTTGTCACGATTGCTTTCGAAAATTTGTTTATTTATTGGTGAAATCATTACAGAGGATATTAGAGGAAGCTCGCGTATTTTTTATTTTTTTTTTTTCGTTCGTACGTGACGACTCAGAACTCTGTAGCTTAACTCTTCGTGATGGTTTTAATATTATTTTGACGTTGCGTAAATAATTGTGCGTGTTTCAAATGTTCAATCTTTATTTGTTTTATTATTAAATTTATTGAGATTTGCTAGCAATAGTTTTTAAATCCTTCAACGAAATATGCTAATTTTGAAAGATAATATTTTTTTTCATTCATCTCAAATTTTTTTAATGAGAATTTGTACTCTTTCTTATCATCGTACAGCCAATGGATTATCGGAAAAATTGTGAAAAATAAATGAAAATCGATGGAAAATTGAGAAAAATTTACCGCCCATCAGTCCCTCGAATGCTCTGTTTTTAGATTTTAGTTGAATCGTTATGGAAATTTGGAGAAAGACATTATTTTTCGGATGAAAAATTACGTGAATTAAATCCTCGTGGCAGTACGTCGAGCTGGTTCTCCCGCGAATCTTGTCGAAGCTGACCCACTTGCTGACAATTACGAAACGTTAGCGGAATATTTTGTGAACCGTGAGTTTTTATGGTACTTTCTTGTTAAAAGAGAAACGAAAGGAAAAAAGCATTTGGCGCGGATACGCAGAATGAAATGTTTTGAAGGAAACTCACGAAACAGATATCGTGCGTCACTGTGTGTCGATTATTCTGGAAATGTCATTGTTATTTGCGCCCCTGTTTATACTTCCTTTAATCTTTGCTTCCTATTTTTCTTTGTTATCTTTCCCAAGAAACAAGCGCACGAGATGTGGCACCAAACGACTCGTCACTTTTGTCCGCATTCCTCAATCAAATTTTCCTCGTATAAATAACGTCAGAAATTTTCAAACATTCAAACTGTGGCTCCATAGCATTTTTTTAGTAAATGATTTCGTCGCTTTTTCAACGAGGAAATGCTTGCGGAACTCCACCTTAAAAACATCGTTTTTTAATATTATTGTTATTCGGGAGACGTTTTTATTGAGGAAAAAGAATGAAGAAAATTGGTTTCCGATAGATAAGAAAATAATTGCTTGGGAAATGGGAAAAATTATTTATTCCAATCAAATCCTTCGAAGTTCGTTCGATTCTTAAATACGAATGTTTGTCGTTAATGAATGAATTTTTTATTATTCCGTACGAGCTCTTATTCGAAGCTGAAATTTAGTGCTTGCTTAGAATGAGGAATAATTTTCCAACCTGACAAATCTCAAACGTAGATGGGTAGATCGTTAAGATTTTTCGATTCCGATCTTTCGGCGATTCGTGATCAAAGATCGGAACCCGCGGTAGGGATGAAAATGAGACTCGTAATGATGCAGGAAGGGGGCATGAAGAAAGAAAGATTTTCCGAGTTGAGAAGGTACGCAAAAAAAAAGATGATTGACCGACGAAATTCGGTGCCTCGTTGGACTCACAGCCTCCGCTCCGGCCGAGTACACTCACACCAAAAAGTTTGGAAATTCGTATGAGAAAAGGAATCTGAATTTAGGAAAAAAGGAAGATAAAAAATGGGAGTCCATCGATCAGTAAAAATCGGCTTCGTACGATAATGATCGAACGCAACAAATCATTGGAATCATTGAATTTGTTCAGTTTCAAAACTTTACCCCAAAAATAAGAATAAAATGAAAATTATTCATTTTATTATGAAAAAATCAAATTTATTGATTTCTTCTAATTGCCTTGTTTTTTACAAGCTCCCTTGTTTTTTAAATGTTGTTCAAGCTTGTTGCTGGAATAAAAATGAATTCTGAAACTTTTTAAAGATAGTGTATAAGGCCTGATGATGTTCCCCTCATCGTTTCGTTCATCCCCATCCAAGTATTTTTCAATACGATTTTACCTGCCGGTTGCTCCCAGGTATAGAGATTGATCGCGTGGAAATTCTGAGAAATGGGCAACGTATGGGTGGAGGAAAAAAATCCCCTTTCATTTGATTGTTCTTTCGGTGCTGCTCGGTCCCTTCGTTCAATTTTATTCAGGCAGAAGGGGGTGGTATGAAAAGGCATTTTAAATGATCCACGTGAGTTTTGACGTATACGAGTTACTCAGTATGAACCGTTCGATTGTGAGCAGAGAAAATATCGTCGAATTTTACGAATTTTCTCAAGTTTTTTCCCCACTTTTTTGACCCCATGACCGCTCAGTTTATTTGGCAACTTAAGCGTGAATCTGCGTAAAAAATTGGGAAAAATGTTCGTTTGTTTTTAACGATTTATCGCATTCTGGTGAAGGGTGATCAAACATTTATTTTTCCAGGGTTAAGGGTAATTACAAAGATCGAGACTGACCCTCGAGACTGAGAAACAAATTGGGGGCGTCACTGTCTTAATGGTATCACAAGGTTACCTATCCGTCATTGGATGCGCAGACACCGAAGATCCTTGGGAAATCACGGGCTCGAAGGATCTGCCCATAAATGCTACTTGAGGCATTCTTACGCAATTCAACGAGTACGAGATCATGAGGGGCTTTTTTATGACGACGATCTAACCGAACTTTGAAAATCGAAATAGAATTGTTTTTCATAAAAGAGCATTTGAATTTTTTTAATTCTCCATTTAATAAAATTCTCAATATTTTTCGGCTTTTTCTTAACGCATTTATGTTTCAAATCACGCCAATAACATTTTCGAAACGAAAGTAAATCATTCCAAATGGAATATTCGTTAAAGAATAATAATAAAAGTGTTCGATTCTAAAGTTCCTTTTTCGATTTCCGTCGAGGGAAAAATCAACAGAAAATTTGAACGCTTACAACACCGACAACGAATGAATCGGTTTGACGTTTCTCTTCAAGTAATATTCAGCATTAGTCGATAAAATATATTCTGCACGATCCCAAAATAATGATTAAGGTAGACCATGCCCGCAGGATCGTATTTTATAGGTGTCTAAATTGGGTCGATTTTTACTTATTAATTAAAGATATTATCACTCTAAATTAATTTCAGAATTATTCATTCAAAATTGTAAATAAATTTTTTCAATTTATCTTTTGGCGAATGAAATTACAAGCCATTAATTAATCGGGGATCCATCACTGACTGAACCCCAAATTTCATTCGTCCCTGGCTAAAACACTGGAGTTTTTTATGTAAAAAATCGCTTTAGCGAGCGCAAAGAGAAAACACAAAGGAAAATGGATCGAAAAAAAAGATGTTGCCCAAGGTGAAATGGCCCAAGCCAAGAAGAAACAAAATGTCGAAATAAGCAAATGTGAGGTCATAAGAGTGCTCGTTACCAATTTCGTTCAATCTTTAACGTAATACTTCTTTATTAATAGTAAAACAATCGTCTCGAATTCCCAGACCTTCACTACATGCTTCATTGTTATTGCGTACTTTTTTATAAACTTCGTAAGAAGCGTTCATTCGTCATATGGAAAGATAAACGATTTTTTACGCATGTCTATTTTTCTTCATATTTAAACACGTTCATCTCAATAACCAATAAGACGAACCCTTTAAAAATTGATAAGCGTGTCATTCGACTGTCCATTTAAACTCTGTGTAAATTTCAAGACTTTCTTAGGAAAATCGTTCCGTGTATGAACTACCCTAAAACGCGTGTGGTAAAAAATGGAAAAATAAGAAGTTATTAACAGGTCACAATAACTTTTTCCTATGAGTAATTTTGAGCAAAAAGAAACCGCAATTAGATGAAAGCTAATGAGAGGATTTAAAAAGTAAGAATCACGATAATTCACCGAACTCACGATAATCGTCCTCATATAGGAACGAGAGTGAATCTCAATATTCCGATTTTCTTCTTTAACTAAATATAATTGTGAGACCGCTCCGGTCGTGAAAACCTGTTAAAGCCAGAAAAGCATTAAGGCACTTTAAAAGCCCACTCCATAGGTCTGGAACACCCCATGACTGTAAAAAATGTACACGCGCGAGTGTATATTTACGTGTGTACTCCATGTGAACCCTCGTGAAAGGTATAATCATGAATGATGCTTTCTTTACTCGAAGACATACGAGGGGCACATAAAGGGAAAAGTGAGAAAAGGAACGAGACGAAGAAGAAGGAGAAGGAGACCGAGAAGACGAAGGTACTTTACGTGAGAGCGGATGCTGACGTCACTTGTGCTATGATCTACCACCGAGTGTAGGATGAGGCAAAAGGGCGAAGAGGGGGAGGAGGGAAGAGGCAAAAGAAGAGTAATCCATCACGAAGTAGTTGCTCGACGGTATACAACCACCCGTAAATATTCCATTTAAGCTTGATGGCTAGATTGTTCCTCCAGAGTTGATGGTCAGACTCTAAATAAGTCTCGTATCAAACTGAGTTAGTTGTCGGAACGAAATTTATATTTACACACAACACGTGCTCTGTACTTTGCGAAAATACGTACTCGACTTCAACGGAGTGTACTTCGTGAAGTAAAACTTTTTTCTTCATTCGTCCAGTTCATTGGGATGGCGGTGTCGTTTGAACGCTGTGACATCAGTCATTTTATAGCATTTTTTCAATGCCAACGAGAGACGTTCGAATTACGGTCTTGACTCAATTGTCAAGTTTACTGTTTCGACGACTGAGCTTTTTGGCTCTACCATCGTTTGGGTTGTCCCTTCACTAATTTAGAGTTTATCATTTCTACTCGATCGGAAGCTTTTCTTGCTGATGACAAACCATTTTCTCTTGCGTCGTTGCTTCCCGGCAGTCGATTTATTTAACTTCCGTAATTGTCAAAGTTTTTGTTGAATTTCTTAGGTAATTGATTGAATTTCGTTATGTTTTTCCTTCGTTGGTTTCTGAAATTTTTATTTTTATTTATTTTTTTTCAATTAGAAATAAAATTTGAATACTTTTTGGTTAAAATTCGTCAAATTTCGGCGTTACTTTCGTATTTTGTTTCTGCGTAATCCGTCTCGTTCGAAACGGGAAATTTGATTAGTTTTCGAAATTGTTTATTTTTGTTGGTCCTCCGATCATTATTCATTTATTTTCACGGATACAGCGAGGAATAATAAGATCAATTATTGTAATCCGTGCCGCGAAGGTTCTACGAACTACTCTGATTGGTGATTCAACGCCGTCCTCTTAATAAGCTCTGTGCAGCACGAGATCGTACTTGCGAGCGTTGAATCTCGCGCCCACGCAATCATACTCTTATCGTGACAGTCCAATGCTCGGATAGGATCGCTCTCCATATTGTTTCGAGTCGAGACACTTTTTTCTCGTCGCAGGCGAAGCGTTGACTGATTAATCCAAGATTTTTTGAATTTTCTTTCGTTTAATAACGACCAAGTCATGAAAGCTTTTGACGTTTCCGGATGAATGAGAAAAGGCATTGTCTGGATTTTCATGTTTCCGTGACTTCCGCTTTTCATTGTAATTAATAATCGAGCGCCCGCATCTCGCTCGTTTTCCTCACTCGCGAGCGGAAGTTCAACGTAGCTTTGAATTCTTCTGTTTTTACACATTCGTGTTTTCATTCAGTGACCTTGAAATATTGAAGATAAATTGCTCGACGATTCCAATTCACTTTTTTTCCATTTACCAGACCGCTCTGTAATGGTCTCCCAAATGTTATAATAACGATTTAATAATCGATCTTTCAATGTTTTTAACGAGATTGAGAAACCGGTTGTACTTGAGGATCGATTACGATCCCGAAAATCGCATATCAGAGCGAGCCCTCGAGCGGTTCGTTGATTAATGGATATGTAGAAAAAGTAACACATAAAAATCGACGTTTACGGCTGCTGGAAACGTCGTAATTGATTTTTCACTTACGTATTCACCTTCAAAATACTTCCATGTGGGCTGCTGCTCATGTGGGCTTAGAAAAAAACCTGCTCATGATTTCAAGAGTGACTGCGATAAAAAAATGACGTTCTTTAATCGAATATTTTTCGAATCGCGACAGATACGAAAAAATATTTCATAACTTGAAAGCAACTAGCAATCACACGAGAAAGAATTTTTCTTCCATCGTTTCTTCGCGAACGATTAAAAATTGATTTTTTAAAGACGACTTTCAATCGATCTTTGCTCATCTTTAAAAAATTCGTTTTTTTGCTAATTTTAATATTTTCAATCCATACAAAGTGAGAGTGAAGAATCGAAGTCCAAGATGGCTGATAGAAATACTCGATTTTTGAAGTTTTTTACTCCAAAAAATTCTTATTTCTTATTTGTGCTTTGTATAAACTAAAATTGAACCTTCTCTGCCAGCTCGTTTCCGTAGTGTAGTGGTTATCACGTGTGCTTCACACGCACAAGGTCCCCGGTTCGATCCCGGGCGGAAACATATTTTTAACGTTTTTTTTGCAAATTTTAGTCAAATTTAATCCGAGTTCGATAAAATTGAGTGGAAGGAAAATATAAGTGAACTAACTTAAGTAATATTTTCATTTGCAATTCCAACGTCAGATTCAACAGCGTTGCAGTAACTTTTTTTTATTTATTTCTAAGCACAGCTCGGATCCGAACGTAGCCGAAAGCTTTTAACTCTCACTCGAGGTTATAGTGACACGCTTCGATACTCTTTCACCCGTTAATTAACCGTGATAAGCGACGACGGCAATTTTTTTCCTACCGTATCAGTGGAGCGAGATTCACACTGTACCGGAAGATGGGATCGATTCGCGCATGGCACTACGACAAAGGAAAACAGATTCGGTAGATAAACAACGCGGTTCGAAAAACTGTTCTGCATATTTGCTATCATTTTTTCCAATTATGTGCAATTGAAGCGGGTAAACAGTACGTTCACGTTGAAAACGACAGCTCTTCATATTGTAGCAGCCAAAACTTCGAGTATTGGAGGAACGATTCGATTGTAAGATCGTTTGAAGGAACAAAATATCCGAAAATCGAAAATACGAAGGATCTTGTTGTCCCGATCGTCGCCATTTTGTGATTTTTTTTTAATATCACGTTAAAAACGGCCAACACATTTTTCACTAGAAAACGGTACCGAAATTCCAGAATGCTGCACCGAAATGCTGAAAAATATTTTGTTGAGTGAAGTTATAAAAAATAAAGAACGTTTTGGCTCATCGCACTTGGCGATTCCCTTTAAATGAACAAACACTTTCCCACGATGCTTATCAGCCTGCTCGAAACGGAAATGTGCACACAGTGCACAGCTATGGCAGTTTTTTCTCGTCTGTAGATCGCACGTTCCTATCGTTGTCTTTATTTGTGGATAAAAACTGAGCGAATAATGATCGTGTCGTTCGCTATTGTGTGGTTTCCTCAGTAGCAAATTGCGACTATTCGGCACAGGAAAACGTGCGAATTCAATTTACGAAACGAAGTTCGAAAAATTACGACGCAGCCGGATGTCAAAGAATTGTAATTTTCTGATAAATCGAACGATCGAAAAAATAAAAAAAATTGCTTTGTTGCTCATTAGATTTTCGAAAGAAAGCACGCAGTTGACACTTTTCTTCGATAACGTACAAAAAAAAATACAAAGAATGACGACGCTCATTCAATTATTTTTTTATTCTTGTCGAATATCCTTGCCACTTGTCACTGAGCATCAGGTATATAAAGACGTTAATTATAACGCTGTCACGTGACTATTCGGTCGTCGGTCGTGCTTAAGTAAACATAACCTCTCTTTCCGCCTCATCATTTCCTCTCACTCTCGTTTCGAACCGGGATGAATTACGCAACGTGCATCTCTCGTGTAAGAGCCTTCGCCCTGTGCGAAGCGCGTGAATGTGCTCGGTAAAAGGCAAACGTCGAGCAAAACTTTCTTCTCCTCTCGAACGAATAATCCATTAAGTCAGAAAATCCCCTTTTCCTTTATTCCTTTATTGCTTGTTCCGTAGTGCCCCAAAGAGCATTCTTAACGGACGATAAAATCCTGATTATTTTCAATACCGAAAGTGCATCATAAATATTTTACTCGACGATATAAAAAAGGTTCATTTCACAAAGACCCAAACAATTTTAGGCATTTTGTACGTCGATCATTCTCCTTTTATTGGCCAATGGACTATTTCTAAAACTACCTTCGAGATACAGTTTACCTAAGAAAACATGAATGAAATTTCATTGCGTTTCCTGGTTGAATAAATAAGTTGGAAATTAAAAAACAGAAAATTATACTCAATATTCTCAAGCTCCGAGATATAATAACTCGAACGATGCGAGACTGTTGCAATTTCCTTCGGAATGATCATTTCTTCTCTTTCGACGACATAAATTGTTTGCACGACTCTAAATTAGCTGACCAAAAGTTTATTCTGATCCCACTTCTCCTCAACTGTAATTCAACTCGACGTTATTTCGTCGAATAAACAATGAAAGTTAATCGTTTAATTTTTCCAGACGAATAAATGAAACTCGAGAAGTTTTCAGCCATCCGCATATACTTCTGTCCAAATCTTAACTTTGGTGATTCCTCCTTTATAAGATCGGATATTGCTTGTTCGTAATCGAGATTTCCATAATTGTTGCAAACGAGGAATGATTAAGTAATCGCAGTGTTTTCTACTCGGATTCGTGGATACAAAATTTAACATTTTTCATCGAGATCATCTGGTAGGGTTTTTCCCCGTAAGATTCTATCAAGCGTAATGTGGAGTTCGCAGTACTTTCACTATGACGTCGGAGACGATAGTTTTGCTGAACTTACACCGTTTAATCATACACGTAAGAATATTACAAGAGAGAAAGGAGAAAAATATACACAGGAGACCGCGTGAGTTAAATCCGAATAAATAAAATAAATAAAATCGTTAAAATGGTAATGGGAAACAAAATTTGAGACGAAAGTATATAAACACGAGTTAACTTCGAGTCCCTAAAAATCCAAGTCGTTCGCACGTGTTATGTGGTCAAACAAATATTTTTTATTTGCCTGATTCTTTCGACATTCATTTCGCCGGAATAAATATACAAGAACAGGAACGCGCTGCTGTTTCGTCACGAGTCACTGAGTTTCAGCCATCGACCGAAAGTCAATTTGAGGTTACAATTCTGCTCGCAATGTTTTTTTTTTGTCAAACACAATTCTTTCCTGTTATTTGTTTAACTTTTTTCTTTCATTTCCGTTGTTCATGCTATGACAACACGCGTGCTAGGTATTTCGGACAACAAAAAAGACACACTACAAGATTTTGAGATTTCGATCACCAAACTCCCGCAATCAAAACTTGAGCTATTTATTCCAAATTTTCTCTTATCAAAATAGCTCGATCGATGAGCATCCAAACGAAAAGTTAAACTCATTTTTTATATTTTCGTACGTGAGCGAAATATTTTTAGTCTCAATCGATTGAGCAGTTTCAGAGAAGTTTCGCAAAAAGCTCTTAGATTTTTCGGCGTGCTCGAAACGTTCGAAGTTTGACACGTTACAATATGACGCTTTCAAACGACAGAGCGTCACTTTTTCGTCGATAAAACGTTACGCAGTAGCAGCAACTGTACAATCATGTTATTAATTCGTTAAAGTCATGAAAAAAATACGAAATTCATTAATACACGTTAGGATTTCTATACTCAGAGTTCTCATACGCCTCAGAGAGCACGTATTGTACATATAGTCGATTCCACGTTAGGCATTCGTCAAGGTAGAGCATCGGATACGTTCGAAGAATTGGTGATTGCTGTCTAAGTTATTCTGAATTTGATGTTTCAATTGTTCCTCCGTCCGACAGATGGAAAATTCGAGTGCAGTTGAGGTTTGCTCATTTTGCAACAATTATCGATTACGACAAACACGAAATTTATGAGAATCGTATAAAAAAATGCAGAATTCTGTAATCGACCCGAGTTTTTCTAATTCAATGCTTAGCCTGAAATTCCTATTTTTCGCGCGAATTTTTTTTGTCCACTTATCATCCAACTAAAAATATACAATCAAACGAAGGTTTTTGTTCATTTTTTCGTTTTTTTTGTTACGGATCATTTGATCATAAAACCGAAAAGTCCGAAGAGAGTTTCATTGACACGATAATTTCCAGTTGTTCGGAGGACAGAAATGGTAATTTGAAGTTCTGAATATCTCGTATGACCCAATTGTCGTTCTAGCCTTGTTCAAAAACACAATTTTCAATTAAGAGAATGTATTTGAGTATTCGACTGCGACGGATTCAATCGTTTCCCGGCAGAAGTCGGTATTTGCAAAGAAAGAAAATATTTTCTGTACCAAAACCGAAACCGTCAACGATTTACTGAGAGCTCGTGTTTTTTTTCGCATCGGCAGTTCCAAATAATAATAGAATTGAAATCCGGAACACGCGCAGAAGTTATGAAACTTTAAAGGGTTTGCCCCGGTCGACAGTTGCGTGATACTTTTACTTCGTACGTCATCGCGAGTCCGTATTTCTCAAGATCGTTAACAATTACGATCGAAATTTGGTCTCTCCATTCACAACAATTCATTTTGACCTCATTTCTTCCTCTTCTTCAGGATGAGGATTCCGATGATACTTTTTTCGTCCGCATTGAATTAACACAATTTTTCTGTATAAAATATCTTTCAGTTTATTTTACTTAACAGTAAATCAGTTGAAGAGCTTAAATCGATTATTCTTACAATTACTAATTGTCATAACTCCAAGAATCGACACCGAATTGACGTCGATTGTCTTAAGTAATTTAACATTTTTTCACTATTTTGATTATTTTTCATTAGCCAAAATGTTTTTTGTTTCTTTTTTTCCTTTTTCGTTTGACTGCTTTTGAGCTTTGCCTCATGCGTACATATCTGTGTATATACAAGTCACAATGTTTCTTATGGCGTCGATTCAAAAATGCATTTGAAACGAAATATCGAATTCGATTAAAAAACCCATTATTTTAGCACATTCAGCAAAATATAGACAATCATCGAGATTTAATTGAGAGAGAATTGAAGCAAAAAAAGTGGAGTTTACGCTAAGTTTTGTCGATACCGTTTCGCGGATATCAATCCGTCATATGTACACTGCTCGATCTTTAAATCGTAATGTCAATGGTGCGATCGTGCCCGTTTTATAATAACTTATTATGAATAAGACTCGATTCAGTCACGTCGAACGATGTGTGAATGAAAATCGAGGCAGATAAACAATCAATCGTTCTCGATTTTTTATTCACTGTTAATACTTAGAGTAACGTAAGTTAAAGTTCTTCGAGGAACACTTTATACATACGAATATTTAGAGAACGGCGAGTCTTCGGTCTACCGACGTCAATTTGAAGCCAATGAATCATTCCATTTCGAAAATATCGGGAATTTCGTGGAGGAGCTTCTTCAAACCGCATTTACGACAGACCAATTTCAATAACGTTTTGTTATCGATTCCTAATGTTTCAATCGTTTTTTCACATATTTCTGTTTCGGAGGCATGTTCCATTTTAAGCTGAAACAAATGATGAAATTTTAGGAAATAAAATAATTTTTTCCGACTGAAGAAAATGTCGAAAAAATATCAATTTTTGGAACTTTTTTCGAATGTAACGCATTCTCAATCTGCCTTAGCTTGACTGCAGAATGGTTCAATTTTTTTTTCAATACTTTTTTGCTAACTCTATGCAATTGTGTATTAGTAATTGAAATTCCTTTTCACGTTACGCAGTAGTTTCGTTGCATGGGCTGCAGAAAATTAGCCCTATAAAAATGCTGCTTTCATATTCATACAACGATTTCTTACTCGACGTGTGAAATTTGAAAGAATTGTATGGGAATTGAAAAAAAAATTACCACGTATTCCATCAGGAGTTTCTCAGCGCTGACTCGTTTGACGACACTTTTGAGCAGAACGTCGACATCAATACCATCTACGAATTCTTCAATATCGATTTGGGTTCCGACGGATGTGACTGAAGTGAGAACAGGATCGGTGGAAGTAGCAACAGATGCGGTAGCCACCGGTAAAGTATCAGAAGCTAAATCGATCGTTTTCATTCTAGAAACGCTTGCAGTATCGTTGAGTTCAGCGGTGATTCCGAGGTCCACGGTGATTTCTGGTTCGGTAGAAGAATCGATGACAAGCGTAGAAATGGAATTGGTAGTTGATGTTCGTGCGAGAGGTTGCAAGGGATTTAAATCGTCGATGGAAAGGAAATCATTGGTAGACTGAGCCCGAAGAACAGAATTGTCAAGGTCCATGGAGTCGGGCTGTATTTTCGAGTTGTCCAAAGAAATATCTCCCAAAGTTTTGCGAAGCTCGTCGGACAGTTGGACGGCTTTTGGAACAGTGTTTTTTTCCTCGAAACGATCAGATTCCGGATGTTGATCGGGTCGTTTTTCAGCCTCGGAGTCGCGGAGCTTAGACTCGTATCTTTGTAGAACTTTACGTACGAAATCAACTTTGGAAGTTCCTTTGACTGGAATCCGGACGATCTCGCGTTCGGACAAGTTAGCCAAATCTCCTACTGTCCTGATGCATCTGGTTTCTAGATACTTGGAGAGATTTTTTCGCCAAAGAGGATTAGTGAGATTATCAATGATGGAGTCGATCGGTTCGTCACAATCGTTCAGATTCGGATAAATCGGCTCGGTCGAATTGAGCAAGTCCGGACGAGTTATTTCGAGCACAGGCAGAGTCGAGCCTTGGCTGTCCATCGTGTTCGGTTGGCTGCTGAGTATAGAATCGCCAACCGGAAGTGTATCCATTTCGCTGATCGGATCAGGTCTCTGAGAGCTCGTGTGAATGGGCATCGTGTCGAATTGATCGTTCAGATTTTCCTCCAAGCTCGAAAGCATGACGTTCCGAGCGTCAACAGTGTCCTCGAGATTATTGTCCACCGGTCTCGTTGTTTCTTCTGCTTGTACATCGCTCACGGCACCGATTACAGAATCTTCGGTAACATTGAGTTTGAACGAATCGAGGCTGCTCACCGAAGACACGTTGAAAGATTCTTTGAGCACATCGTTGCGTCGATTTGCTGGCTGTTTCGGGCTGTCGTTTTTCTCGTCACTGCTGTTGAACAGATCGTCCTGAGTTTGACTTTCCTCGATTAATGCGTTTTTATCGGTTGTGCAAGTCTCCATCGCTTCTTCGGTAATTTTCTGAATTTGCTCGATTTCGATGATTTCGTGAGCTGGGGTCATTACCGTCATGACGTCCGGGACCGAGGTCGATGGGAAGCTTTCATTTTTTTCAGACGTTTCAACATTCGCCAGTTCCTCAAGCTCCTCGGCGATTTCCATCGACAGTTGGTCGTTTCTGGCACAGTTTACATCGACCTCACAGTTGGGAACTTGTGGTTCTTCGGATTGCACGAACTTTTCAGTATCGACTGAGATCATTACGTATTTGGATTGTTTCACTCTTGTTGGTGAATCTCTGCGCCCGTATAATCCTCGGGAAGCGTTGTATTTGGCAATTTTATGAGGCGACGTAGCTGCCTCGGTCTCGTAACCCATTTCTTTGGAGACCGGAGGATCGGCGAAGCTGACCCGCTTTCTTGGCGGTTTAACCGGCGTTGGGGGATCCGGTTCTACTTCGTTTACGATCGAGCGATTGCGTTTGAGGATACTCACGCTCGGAGAGGCGGTTAACGAGGGCGGATTCGCGCTGGACCATTCCAGAATCGGCAATTCTTCCCTTTCGCTCGCTAAAGAAATATTAATTCCGTCTTCCTTTCCAGCAGTGCCGTTCTCTTGAGACTCTGCTAGGGATTTCTCCATTTTCGGTGATATTTTCTCGCCGTTGTTCTTCAAATTGGAGAACATCTTTCCCGGAGGCGAGGCTGCGTAATCGGCCGATTTCATATTGTTGAATATTTTTTCTTGCCGGCTTCCGCTCGGACTTCCCATTTTCTCAGGCTCTCTGACGACGTTAGTTTTCCTGCAGAACAAAATCTCTCCCTCGTTCTCTTTCGATCTCCCAATTGATCGCGCGAGCGATCGTAATCTCTCGATTTTGCCCATTATCGCAACTTCTTCGTCGATTTGATTCTTTTCTGCGGAACTTTCTTTTTCTAAGACCCCGAGTTTGGTCACGAGACCAAGCATGTGTGCGGTGCGACCTTGGGGAACAAAACTTTTGCTTTTTGTGAAACGTTTTCCGTGCGTTTTTGGCGAAACGCTGTGGAGGTTCGTTTCCGGTTTCGTGGACACCGGACTTGCCGATGTTTTGCTCGCCTCCGGCGCTTTCTTTTCCGGCTCTTCCACTGGAACGTCGTCAGCGAGCTGTGGCCGAATCGCACTGATATCCAAAAACGTCTCGTCCGGATCTTCTACAATATTTTCGCCGCTCTCATTTATAATCCCCGTACTCGAAGGATTTATCGGAGATGATGCTGTCGGCTGTTTTTTTTCTATCAAAGTTTCGACCGGAAGCTGCTCGACATTCGGTTTCCCTTCCACGTTTATCGATTTCACGATTTTGCCGAATGATTTCAGCGTCGTCGAGATATTCGAGCTTTGGGAACTTTCGACAACTTCGTCGAGGTCCAGGTCCATTTGCGTTTCGCTTGTTTCTTCTGTGGGTTTGATCGGAGCTTCAGGAATTGCGGGTTCTTCGTAAGCGTCGCGTTTTACTGAAGTGTCTTCGACGCTTTCCTTCGGAAATTCCTCGTCCAGCGTCGATTTGACTTCTTCTATGATTTCGTCATCGTCCGTAATGAGCTGCGATTCAGAAGCAGCTCCACTCTCCTGGACATTTCTCTTTTGTCTGCTTCTCGTCGACCTCAAAGGTTTCGTGGTTTGAACTCCGCTCTCGTTTTCTTTTCTTACCTCGGTTTTTTCGTCCTCTTGTTGCAATCTAGTGAATCTTCCACGACGTCTTTTCACCGCATCGTCCAATTCCGTGGATTTAATCATTTTTCGGGGGTTCGAAGAGCCCCGACCACGCCCTGCTCTGCCGTGCACGTCCGGCGAATGCGTTCGCTTTCCGAGACTCTCGCTGTCGACGAAGTCGTTGAGGTACTTGGAGCGACGTCGCGTTCTCAACGGGCCGTCGTTTATCATGTCTATTCGCAAACGAGATATTTCAATTTCCGTTCGTTTTACCAGTTGCGACGGCGTTGAATCTTCCGAACCCGAAGGCGACCTTGACGATTTCCGACGTTTTTTCTCTTGCTCGCCGCTGCTGTCTTCGTTCTCCAGGTCTGAACACACTTTCCGCTTCGTCCCACGCTCCGTTGGGGGCAAAACTGATCGCGCAGCTGCTCTCGATCTTCTCGCAAATCCTCCTCTTGGATCCGTATTTGCGCTTTCTTCGATTTCACCAGTGCTTTTTTGTTCGCTTTCGCCGATCGATTTTCCACGAGTCGACGAACCTCCTTTTGTCACAGTTTCTTGCTGTGGCTTTTCCTCCGCTGAATTTATCCCACACACTTTTCCACTTCGAAGATTTCTACTCGTTTTATTTAATGATCGAATCTCTGAATTTTCCATATTATTTTCCTCTTCCGGAAACTCATCTCGTAAATCGAAATTCAATTTCTTTGCAATACACTCTTGCTCGTTTGGCTCCGTACAATCTGGCGACTTAGTTTCTTTCATGTAAGACTGGCCACTCGCTGGACTCGAATTTTGGACTTCCGTAGCTTCTTCAGGCTTTTTCTTCTCGAAGTTTTGAGGTTCTTCGAGGGACTCAGCTCCGAGCAATATCGATTCGTTTTTCGGATCTTGAGCGCTGCTTGATATCGTTTCTGGCGATTTTTTCATTTTTGATAATTTTTCTTCTGGTTCACGATTAGCTTCCACAGTTTTCGTGACGGTTACAGGAGTCACCATTTTTTCAAGCGAAACTATAGGGTTTTCAACTTTGTTCGCGGTTGCCACTTTTTCATGGATTTTCGAGCACTTTGGGCCAGCTTTCGCGACCTCAGTACCAATTTTAGGAGCTTTCGTATTGACGTTCGTTGACTTTGTCTCAACTTTAGGAGTAACCGTGGCAATTGAAGCGAACCCTTCAAGAGTCGATTTCACCTCAATTTCCTGAACTTTCGAATCCGGATTTGCGGATTCTATGCCAACCTTCAACGTTTTTGAGTCAACATCCGTGAAAGTTTTAACGGTTTTCGGACCGACAGTTTTGTTTGTGGTTTTAGAACGAGCGTCAATAATGTCAACAGTGACTTGTGGAGACTTTGCCTCAATTTTTGCTACTTTCGCTTCAGCATTGCTAGATTTCGTGTCGACATTCAAGCTCTTTGGATCAACGTTCACGGATTTCCTGTTGAATTGTGAACTCGTTGTTTCTGTCGTTGCAACTTCCATTTCAACATTCGCGGATTTCGTGTCGACTTTTAGACTCTTTGCATCAACCGCCGTAGATTTCATTTTCACTGGTAGAGTTTCCGCATTGAAGTTCTTAGATCTTGCGTCTCCTTTGAATGTTTGAAAATCGATATTTGCAGCTTTCGTGTCTCCTTTCGTTGCATCGCTGGCCGAAGTTTTTTGTTGCTGCTCATTGGTGTTTTTCTTTCCACCGAACCATTGCTGCAAATCCTGAGTATCCTGGGATGAGGATTGCGAATAATTGTTGTATATGGTAATAATATGGTCGCGTCTCTTCTTGAATATTTCTTTCTGATGTTCTGTCAAACGATCAACGTCGAGATCAATTTCACTCTGGATAACAACGTAATCCTGAGAATCAGGTTCGGGCGGCAGAGGAGCAAGTTTTTTGTTCGATTCTTCTTTGCCTCGGGTGAGCGTTCGAGGACTCGTACTTTTACGGTTCAAAAAGCTGCCAGCAACTCTTGCGGCTTTGGGCATTCTGTCAGTTTTATCGACTTTCGATTTCGTTGGATCTTTTATCGATGTTTTCTTCCACTCCTGAGCCAATTCTGCGAGTATCGATTTCGCGTTTTCTTTCACATTCTCCTTCAAATCTAATATGCCAACACTTTGTGACGATATTTCTGGGCATGAGTGCTTCAACGATAAGGAAATTATATGTCTGTAAGACTGTAGAAAATTTTCGTCCAGATCGGCGCTCAAGCCTCGTAAAATGCTCACGATCGTTTCCCACGTGCTCGTAATCTTTGCAACAACAAAAAGTCAGTATCAACAATTCATATAATGTAGTATGAATAGAAAAAAAACATTTAACACATAAGCTTGCGTTCTATTCAAAAATTAGCGATGCTAAAGGGGAAAAGGAATGGTTTTATTTGGATATTTGATAGATTTCCCTTTTACACACCTCTTTTACAACGACGTCTTCGGCGTCTGTTTTCAACATCAATTCGACCGATTGGCTCGTGGCTTTCAGATAAAAAAGAACTTTTTGAGGACTGTGGCCGTAAACCGTAATGAGCAGAGACGAGAGAGCCCTGAGAGCCCATTCAGCTTCGGAAGGTTGTCCTTCGTGGAGAGCTATCGTTGTCAAGTCTCCGACCAAACGTACGATCGTTGGGATATTGCTTTGAGCTGTAGAGAAAAGGACGTTCAGGTATTAGTATTAGATATATAAAGATAACAATATATAAAATTATCGAAATAAGGTGATTGAATTTTTACGAAATCTGTAAGACGAAAAAACAATGTGAAATTCAGTGATTTTTACGGCTTCACGAACAATTATGGTTACAGTTGCGAAAATTTTGTGACTGAACCCCGCATGATTTCGATGGAATTTCGGGGTTACTTTACTTTGAGAATTTGAAAATACTCGAAAATTTCTTACCCAACATAGCTTTATAATTAATAGTGGCCATGAGAGCGTCGAGACAATAGACCGCGATTCGATATCCCTTTTCGTTTTTCACCAGACACTCGTCGATCATTTTTGTTGTATTGTTGAAGATTTGGTTCGGTTTAATACTCGCAATTGTGTCAGCTTGGCACTCGTACTTTTTGTAAACGTCTTTCCAATGGACTGCGATTTTCTGAGCCTTTGCACAATCCAATTGGGCGTTTTGATTTCAAAATTTTAAAATGGATTATGAATAATGACGAATAACCGAGTTTAGTGAATTTTGAAAGAAACAAACGAACATAAATACGAACCTGCATTGAATTGGCCCAATACAAATGCGTGAACGGAAAACTTATTATAGATTCAATAGTTTTGAAGTTTGTTTCCGTCCCTGTTCCTTCGTTTACATCCTGGAGAGCTTTCATGTATTTAAAAGCTATTTCCGCATACGTGAACCATAATTCGAAGCAATCGGTTCTGAAAATGGTCAATACGTAATATTAATGAGAAAAATTATTGTAAAAATCAGAAAGTCCGATTTATTTAGACAATTGAGAAATATTGCGAAATATTCGAACTAAAATTTGACAGAAAGTAGAATGAAAATACAGTATTTGTCACATGAAAATTTTGTATATATAAAAAAAATACAAAACTACGTGTTCGAGACAGGAAGCTCGGAAACTTTGTTTTTACAATTGAAAAAAAAAGGTTTTTTTTTGTCAACTAAACTGAAATTTATAGGAGGGTTATTTTTCAAACTTACAACGAATCGGTGTCGATAGGAATGGATCGGAGCTGTTGAAGCGTAGCTTCAAGAAACGGTAGCGTTTTTGGATGATAATTCGTAAGTGTTTCCGGTCTGACAGTTTGCCACATGAGAATTTTGACAGCTTCGCATTGTTTTCCTTGCAGATTTTTCAAAAACGTCGGGACCATTATTTTTGTCATTAAATTAACGAGGGTATCATCGTAATATACCAAATTAGTTGCGACTCCTGCGAGTTCCGGAATAATAGCGTTGCGCAGAAAATCGTTAAGACATTCCTTTTTTAAGGAACGGATTTGGAGCTCTGATATCAGCAATATCAATTCATTGTATACGTTCTTCTGAAAATTTCAAAGTTGAAGAAATTTTTGTCATTTTACATGAATTGAAAATTACAATGTGTTGGAACGGAATAGCCAAAGAAAAATAATAATGGTAAAAAGATAATTATTGTAAGAGATATACGAACTTTAATTTCCTGATTCATGGTTCGAACGTAACGTATAAGATTGCTCCACAAAATTGTGCAAATTTCTTCTTTGTGTTTCATTTCGTTATCATTGAATTTGAAGATAATCATAACGGCTTCTCCAACGCTGTGAATAAAAGCTTTGTAACATTGTTTGAAAAGTTCATCGTTCACGGAACTCGGAAGTTTATCTTCCAATTCGGAAGCCATGAGAATCCGTTCGTTTTGATCGGCCACGAGAAGTTGAAGTAACGCATCAATTGCGCTTATTTGAGTTTTGTAAAATCTTTTTCCAGGTGATGGGATTATGTCGCATTTCGAGGATAAGAGCGGCGTGTCTCCCAATGGACCGAAACAAAAATTCAAAAATGGGGTCACAACCTGCTCCGCGAATGGCAATATATACTGATACAACTTTGATATCAAGTGCCACCAGACTTCCAATTTTTTCAAAGCTATCAGTTCGCTTTTACTATTGTTTAGTGTCAGCGGCACACACAACAATTTCACCCGCCTTTTTGTCGGTAATTCAGTCATATCCAGGGCCAAATTATCCACTAGCAACTTCCAAGATCCGAACGCGTCCCTGTGGAATTTTCAAACAAATATTTTATTCGAATATTTTCCCTTCCGGTGTTTGTCAAGTACTTTTTATTATAGTTTTATATATTATTATAGTATGAGCTAAATTAATGTTTTTGATGCTTATTTCTAATAATGTTTTTCAAAATTCATCGGCAGGACAAAATCACAACAAAAAAATTGATATTCTATTGCCGACTCAACGGAACATCATTTTTCAAGAATTTGAAACTTTGGATTGGGAAATTACATTAATCATTTGCTTGGTTTGTCATTTGAAAAGAATCAATAAATAATTCTGAACCTGCCAAATGTATCCAGTAAAAATACCATGTCATCTAGTAAAAATAGTGTTTTTTACCTGCGAATCATAGTATCGGTTGATTTGAAGGCTCTTTCTTCAACACTCAATAATTTATTAATCAATGAAGCCCCGCGATGGAGATCCGTACCAAGAATTTGAACACTTATGGCCCAGAGCTTAGCCCAATCGGTCTCTCGTGCTTTAACTAGGAGCATCATCCGTGCGCAGTATGGTCCTTCGATATCGTTCTTGTATTTTGAATAAACATTTGGTTCTTTGGTCTTTATTCGTGTTGACAGATCTGAATCAATCGCTTGGAACAACAGCTTTATCGCAGGAGAACGTTGCCTCTCATGACCCATGTAAGCCAATGTCATGACTTTGTTCATCACAAGAACATCAAACTGGAAAAAATAAATATTCCAGTATTTTTAAATTCATTTTTTTCGTTTTTGTATAGTTCAAAATAAATTAAATGGAAAAAGGGGGGTGTATTTGTAACATTTCAAAATTACTGTACCTTTTCCAAAACTTTATTCGTGCAACTACTGGCTGTCCTATAAATATTACGAAGGAGCGTTAAAGTGTTATGCACAATAATTTCTTCGACTTCTTCAATGCCAGAAACAATTTTAGTTTCAGCTGCTTTTAGAATTTGTAAATTGTCTGTGCAGGAATTGGGTGAAAGCCATTCCATCGAAGCAACTTGAACGGGGCTCAAACAGTCTTCTATAAAATTAATGGTCGGTGGATCATTGATAATGACCATAAGGGAGCTGTCATCCACTGCTTCCAGAAATTGAAATATTTTTAGCCTGCAACATATTTTTTCAACATGAAATCTCCAAAAACATTTAACTTTTCATTGAATTGCTTTCAAACAAAATTTACCTCTTTTCTCTTTCGATAAAAAGAGCAGACTCAAAGAATTTGAGACTATGTTTCTTAAAATGCTTGACAATGATATGCAAAGCTTTTGTTGCCTCATTTTTGGTATTTTGATCACCATTGATTGACAGTTCCATAACTAATTTACATATTTCAGCATATTCTTCTTTGCTTAGTGCAGAACTTGTTTCCAGTTTTTCTGCATTGCTACAAGAATTAAAACAGTGTGATGAGTACAAAAAAAAATGAATCTGTTCAAATTGTACTCATTTAGTCATGAGATTTAACCAGAAAAGAACACTATAATAATAAGATATGAAGAAGACAATGATTTAAAATTTGTAAATTGAAACAAAATTTATTAGAATATACTCCAAAAATTAAATACTCGTAAGAAAATGAATAAACTTTGCTTCAGGTACAGTGAATATAATTTTTTTCGTGTTTATTGATGAAAATTTATAAAATTTCAAATTCATTGATGAAATTTATTTGAAAATCTATTGAAACAGAAGACTCAATGAAATATTGGCATAGAACAAGTTATCCTAAATAATTATAATGAATAATCCATTACAATGAATTGATCGAATCGAACGTTTTTGGAAGTGAATTTCAATGATTTCAATTTTTTGAAAAACAATTTTAAAAAAATATGAAAAACGATAGTTTACCTGCGGATGTAGGTTAGGGCACCGCATTGTAAAACAAATTTTCCGTTGTCACGGAGATTTCGCAAAAGTTTCGGTACGGTTTGCGAATTGGAAGCCATTGTTGTGTTCTGCGCGTCAATAAGATAAAAAAAAAGGTCAATTATGTTGGGCGCATGGTCAACCTTGCAAAACGGTTGAGGGTTGTCCCGGGTCGAAGCTTGACAAAACTACGTTATTATTTCGTGGAATGCCTGAGAAGTTTCGGAGCGAGAATGAACTTTTCTCCTTTATTATTAAATTATTTCATCAACCGGCGTTCCGGAGCCTCGCATGTTTATCGTACGCGATCGTCGAATTGTTCAAGACACAGTGTCGAAACAAAAAAAAAGTTTGTCCGAAAAAAATTTCCAATTGTCACACACGTGTTTGTGATAATGATACGTCCATTTGTTTAAAAATCATTTAACATAAAGGATCTAGGTTTTTCTCGTAGAGTCCATTCCAGTCCATTCACTGAAGTCACGTTCTGGCGCAGACTCGTCCGGACAGAATCACAACACACAAAACACACTGGCGATAATCCCGAAACTTATTTTTTTCCATACTCCCACTGGCGATAATACTGTTACTTTAAGTTTAATTATGAGAAGTTTATTTCTCTACCATTTTCTTCCCAATTAAAAAATTTACAACTCATATGCACGTTGATTATTGATAACTGCTAACCGCTCTACAATGGAAGCCTGGCGTGAACCAATCACTCGATTCTTTACTGAACCTGCTTATCGCGCCAGAAACTAGTGTTTCGCGCCTTTTTCATAGCCATGTGCCTCAAGCAGCTCAAGCTTCATTTTCACGAGATCATGTGATACTCGCACGACCGATGGTAACTCTTGCTATACTTATAAGATTATTTTAGTTTTTCAATGAATGATGGATAACAATCATTATTGAACTTTATCATACTTATTCTCATTTCAATTAATCTAAACTTCGATTTATGCAAAATTTTCCAAAAAATATACAACATCCAATGTGTAATAACTTCAGTTTTCTTACCGCGTCTGTATATAAATTGAATAGTTCACAACTTCATTACGAAACGTCGCTGTTCGCACAGTGAAATATACGGAAGTATGCCCACACACACAACCCAGAACCATAAAAAAAAGGTAAGAATGATGGCTGTTGTTTCTTCTGGTTTGTAGAACAACTTACTAGCTGATCGACGCCACTATCCGCCTTCAAAAAATTACATCTTCGTTGAGGAAAGTTAATTATTTAATCGTGAAAAAACAATTAAAAAATGTCCACGAGCGCACGGCCAACTTTCGACGGAGCTCGAGGTGGTCAAGGTCGTGGTGAAAAAGATCTCAGTGCCATTTCGAAGCAGTACAGTAGCAGAGATTTACCTTCGCATACGAAATTAAAATACAGGTACGTCAAACTGTCATCTGGTTCACAATTTCACTTAAAAGCTTCGCAGTTGTGGAGTTTTCTTGGATTATCTTTTTTCAGCACTCAATTAAATCACGTCTGTCTATTTCAATGTCAACATTTTGATACATAACCTACAAATTTTTTAATATATAAAGATGAACATTTCCGTTGAGGTTTAATTGAAAAAGAAAAAAAATGTTTTTCTCGTTTTATTCGGAAAAATTTTGGTTTGTAGAAATTATGTGAATTTTTGCGAATTTGCTACTGAAATATTTCGGCTTTCAATTTGGACCCAGAAAATCTTGTTCATTCGTTTTAAAATGAGTAAAATTCTCGACAGAGAACATGGTCAAGGTACAGTGGAAGAGCTACGTACTCGCGACTTTCGCAAAGAGTTGGAGGAGCGAGAGCGGGAGAAAGAAAAACCGTCCAATCGACGAGTCGCCGAGCCAGTGAGAGAAGCGATAACAGCAGGCACAAAGCGACAAAAAGTGGATCAAGCGCCTGCTGCGAGTCTGGATGCAGACGATCCTTTGGACGAAGATGAATCGGACTCTGATAGTGACGAGGATGATACCGCAGCGCTTTTGGCTGAGCTTCAACGAATCAAGAAGGAGCGAGCTGCGGATCAGGCTAAAAAGGTAAGGAAAAGTAACAAAAAACAAACAAGATGAATAAAACTTGGTTCTTTATCTGTGCTCGGGTGTGAATATGCGCCAAAAAGTGTTTGGTAATAAGCAGTGAAAAGTTAATAGCTGAAAGATTAAAGAAGACTTAAACTTCAAGGAATGTTAATCAATACTAAGAAAAAATCAATATGGAAGCACATATTTGAAAAAAACTGAATTTGTGTTTGAACTTATCAAAAAATAAAGTCAAATTGGAAAAAAAAAATTATTTCAACTCTAGATCTCTCCAAAAAGGTCAAAAACCATTTCAATTCTTCACGTAATTAGTTTAAAGATTCAATTATCATTAAGTTATAATCGAATGTGTTATCATTATTCACCACCATGTTCAATCTATTTTGTAATATTGCTGCATGAATCACGGTAAAAGAATAATACTGAAGGCATTTGGCATTTAACTATACAGGACAAAAAATTTTCTCTAGAGTTTCAACAATTGTCCATAACTCTCTTGATAATGTTTGCAGGAAATGGAGAAACGTCAAGAGGAAGAGAGGATACGAATGGAAAACATACTCTCGGGTAATCCGCTGTTAAATTACACAGCTCAGCCAAGTCGATCGGACATGAAGGTAAGAAGACGATGGGACGACGATGTTGTTTTCAAGAACTGTGCACGTTCGGAACCAAAGAAGAAGCACGAAGTCTTCATAAACGATTCTTTGCGGAGCGAGTTTCATCGTAAATTTATGGAGAAGTATGTAAAGTAAGACTTTCATTAAATGATTCATTCCTCATCGATCATACTTTGCAGTCACTAAAATTACGATAATCTCTTGAATTTATATACATTGTACATAATTTAATAATGATAAGTACTAAATAATTAGTTGTATATGAAAATAAAGCGAATTTTTGTGTAAGTCGTTCATGGGTAATTGTGTACACAATTATTTTATTTTTCCATTCGTCGCTTAATTCAGATCGAATCCAATTCCTGCTAGGTGTGAATTTCTTTCGAATTTGATCGCAACTTAAACAGAAATCTTATAATCTGAAGTTTTTTTACAGTTGTTTTATAGAAATGGGAAATTGTACAAATTTTGATTTAAGTTCTAAGCTAATTATTATCTTTTAGCTACATGTATTTCTCGAATTTGATCCGTCAACCATTCAACTGCAGCTTGCAAACCTTCTCCGGTTACAGCATTCGTCGCCTTGATATGCCAAGGTTTGTTTTGGATCCTGTCTAATCCAAGACCTGCGACAAGTTTCACCGTCGTTAGGGAGTCTGGTAAATCCATTTTATTCGCTAGGAATAAAATGGGTAGTTTGCGTCCTGAAAATAATTTACCAATTGTGTAAACCTTCAAATTGTTATGACTCCATCGAGTTTCAAAATTTCAACGTATAAAACCTCCTTTCTGATCCGCTGAATGCTTTTAGTTACGATTGAAAGAATAATGATAATAAACAGAATTAAAGACAAATCTCCATCCAATCAGCCTCTGAGCAATTGGTAACAATTGAATTGCTCTCGAAACATTGATTATGGCCTAATCGGAGTTTCGATTGCTCGTTTCTTTTTTATATGAATCATCATAGAAAATTTGGCATATTTTATGCACCAGCTATGTCCGGATGTTGGAGAAGCATGTCAAGTTCTTCCTTCGCGACAACCAATCGCAATTTGTCGCTACTATCGATTACGAAAATGATTCCTTCACAATCCTTATAATAATTTTCCCACAACGATCGATACCGATCGTGACCGGACATGTCGAAGGCTGTAAAACTGACATTTTTCACTAGAACAAACAAAGTATTTTGGCAATCAGAATTTTCAGCCTCATTTCTCACTTATTTTAGCTTTTATGCAGCAAATATTTTGACGCAACAATTCTTGAAATCCCATTCAGTATTTTTGTTGAGAAGGATTGAAAACTGTTTCTAAAGAATTTACACAACAATACCACCGTGAATAGTGATTGAAATGGATGTATAAAAAATTCTGTAATTCGTCACGTTTATTCTCTACTTATTGCACTGTTCCCGTTTTGAAATTTTGATATTAACTTATTTCAAAAGCCTCGACTGATTGTATCAAAAATCACTTGAGTTTCATGAAATTTTCGCAAAAAATGAACTTACTATTTTCTTCTCTGCAAAAACACTTGACGGATTCAGAAATCTCAGCAACTTGTCGAATTGGGCTTAACAAAAACGTGGATACGCTTGAATAAGTGGGAACAATAAAAGCGAAGTGTTACACGTGGATAAACATTTTATTACGAATCAGTGCATTTGGTGCACTACAAATAATCATACAAAAAAATGTGCATTTTTATTCGTCGATACAATATTTGAAATCCCATTTAACGAGGTGTTCGTAAAAAGCTTCACTTTTCATCAGACTTACATGCAAATTTCTCGATATTAAACGCAACGGTGGGCACTATTTCTATGCAACGGTCGTCTTCGCGGGTGAAATGTTTGATGACCGTTGACTTACCACTGCTGTTGAGTCCTACAACTAATATGTTAACATATTTTTTTCTCAGGCCTAAGAGATTTGAAATTTTATTGAATAAGCCCATTATTCTGTTGCAGGTGCTCGGAGCTTGATTCGACGTATAGCCACCTCTTACTACGTCTGCTTCACGCTGTTTGCCCGTTCCAGCATTTCGAATCAATAATCATCCCACCTGCGCTCAGGGGCTTTCGTCATTGTTGCCACAGTTACGATTTGTCCGCAAATTTAGCGACATTGACTAGACTCGGGTGAATCTTGAATTGGATTTTTCAGATTTTTTTTTCCCATTCTCATAGTTTTTGAGTTCTTTATTTTTGTAGAAAATTGAACGTTTGTGGGGTCAGTCTGCAGTTGGAAAATTAGAATCAGAGTTTCAATATTGATTTGGGTGCATTTGAATTTGATTGTAATTCGATTGATGGGGAATCGTTCGTGAAATACGATCGTTACAATTTAATATCCCACAACTGAAAATCGAACGTAAGGTTTCTTCGATATTTCAAAGTGGCGCTGCCTCGTAACGGACCTTGATCGAGTGTTCTCCTCGATCGAGTGTGCAGTTTCATACCGATGGTGGGCTGGATCGAGCTCGACAAATCTGCAACGAAGCGAGTTTTTCCTAATATTTTCATGATTATTTCAATAATCTGCATTTTTTTGGTAAAATTAGTTAAGGCGTTTTCTTGAAAAGTCTTTGTACGAAAACCGACGAATCTCATCGATAATCCACTTTTTCAACTGCAAATTATTGTGGAAAAACCACTTTTTCAAACGTTGGCATGAGCAGACGCGAGAGCGTAGTTTTCGACATTTTCGAACTTATGGAAGATGAAACTGCTCTTCAGAGCTGAATTTATCCTGATATCCAAGTTGATTCAGGTTGAATTTTTTTTTCGAAAATCATTAAAACCATGCAAAAATAATAGAAAATATAACGAATGATAAAAATTCGATCAAAAAGTTTGAAAATTCGGCAAAAATTGAACGGGTACGATATACAAATGGGAAAAACAAACGTCGTTCCGAAAGTTATTGGAAACAAATCGAATGAGCAGGAATTGTCTCAGTGGCACATTTACATCTCTACCGAAATTCATTTATACCAAAAAAATCAAGTCCCGTAACATTTTTACCACGATTAAATAATCCGCGGTAATGACGCGACCAAATGTAAAGACGCGTTTTGAAAAATAAAATAAAATTTTTATAGCACAACTTCCACATAAAAACTCTACCAGAAATGCTCAACTTACCGCAAAATTTCTATTCACAATTTATAAATCGCCGCGACTGTACTATGAAAATAAATAATTTTTAAAATGTCTACCACGTACGTACCATTGTCAAAAATTACCAGAAAACATTTCTACCACTTGAAATTTCTATCATATTTCGTCACTACTTTACATTCATTGATTGAGTAGGTTTTCCGGGTCAACAACTTTTATCAAAAATAAAAAAAATATTAACTTTAAATAAAACGCCATTCACATGGCGCAGAATTGATTCTGGTAGATAAGTAAATGTGCCCTCGCGATCTCAGAGGAAAAAACGAAAAAAAATTTAAGGTGGAACCCTGTTGGATAACCAAAAAAAAAACAAATAACAAATTTTGTGTACTGAACATTTTCTGGCGTTTCAACGTTCTTCCAGTTGGCGTATTTTCATGGTTTATACGGAAATACCTATTATTTAATCACATGCGAAATGTATTTGTCAACGAGCCTCAAACTCCACGTTTTTAAGTGCCTTTGCCCGAAACAAGTTTATCACTAACAGAAAAAAACATGGAAAAGAAATGATCGACATTGCAAATGGAACACGGAGAGAAAAATTCACTAAAAACTACTATGGTGCCATAGAAGTAGGGTTCCATATCGGTAATATTTATTAATTCTTACGAAATACATAGTAATTTTTTGTGAAGCGACTCGATGAAAATTGATGAGTGATGTCAAAATAAATACATCGGTACACACGTATACCGGTATATTATCGTACAATCGCGAATGAAATTCTGTTATTTACCGTAGTTAATTTCTAAACACTTTGGCGTATGATCGATGCTCGTGTTCGAGCTCCTCAAATTTTACTATGTTCAACTGTAAATTTTAATTGTGAAAACAGTACTAAGTATAGCAAAATGGCATAATAATTTTACTTGACAGTTCATCATCGAGTCAACATAAATTTTACAACGTTTACTTGGTGAACTATGTTAGGAAAAAGTAGCACAGTTTAAATCTTTGTCACAGCAAAATATGCAATTTAAAAATTTTCATTTAGAATTTACTTGGAAATTACAATATTTTTGGTAAAAACCTTCAAAATGGGCGATATAGAATCCCAATATCGTGGCAGCATAGTAATTCTTACTATTTTTTTTCTCTCCGTGAAAGGAAATAGCATCGCTTGGCCAATGGGGGAGAAATGTTTTTTCCCTAGGGGTTGAGTTTGCTTTTGAATTTAAAATATGGATAATTGATGAACACTTTTGAACGCCCATCAAAGATGTACCTTTGTTCCAACGTTTCAGTACTCGAATTTACAAAATAATACTTGTTTATCCTGTTGCTTGACACTCGTATCAGCGATTTTCTCTTTCCACCCTGCCTGTTCGTTTCTCTCACTCTCTCTCTCTTTTTTTTTTTTCAGGTGAAAATGAAGAGGGATTTGCGTCGAAAATGCATTTTCAGTCAGTGGAACAATGGTCCATCCCAACGAAAGAGGAATTGAAATAATTAAAATCAGTACAAACAGCTGAAGGCTCGTGTAAGTGTTACAATATCCAACGTTTTTAATTTATAGCTGTGTGAGTTGACACACCTTCGACATTATTTCACATTTGAGCACTTTTTTCACAAAAAGTTATTACGTTGAACAAACGGCGAGGATAACGAGTCGGAAAATTAGTGGTTTTTTCATTCGAGGGACAGAATAATTGAAACGGAGCTTTCGCGTTGAACGCGAGTTTCGTTCAAAGAGTTTCAAACTCGTAGAACTGCCTTTTTAATATCATCCAACGCCGTGAGACACCAAGCCTATTAAGCCATTGATTACTTGCAAATTTCTTCATCAAAATCCCATCTCGGCACCACCGAGGCTTCGGATCTGAGAGTTCATTTCGATTTAACACCTTAATTCCAATGCATAGTAATATTCGAACCTCATTTACATGAAGATTTGTCTTACTGGAAGCACAAAGAGCACGCGCACTAGAAGCAAGTGATTTGAAAAGGATCAAAGCTAAATTCTCTTATTTACAAAATTATATCGGAGCCTTCGTCGTCACGGCGATTGTTTATCGAATAAAAAGAGAACGGTTCGGTTCAGCTAATTGTAACGACTTACAACATTTTTTGAAAATTTTAAATATTTGTTTCAATATTTGAAAATTGATAAACGATTTATTGGGAATTTGGGGCTCCGGTGACCTCGAAAAGCAGGTTTGTTAGGACTGAAATTTAATTATAATTCGGCTTAACCACTTCATTATAATGAGTGAAGTGATGGGGTTGATTTCTTTAGAATACGAGTCGACGAGTGAGTCATTATTTACGTTGGGGTTGCATGGAATTGAGGACACAATTTGTGGTACCAATAGTAAGGGAATTTCTTGGTAGAAGACGACTCGAGTGCATTGACGAGGTCGATAATTGAACCAATCACCCCCAAGCTCATCAGGCTCCCAAGCAATCCTTTCTCTCCAAGAACATTATTTTTTTTTCTCCAGCTTCCATTGCTCCAAATAGAAACGCGAACGCTGTTAGCACACCGGTGCTCCATAATGATTCGACCTATAGCTTTGGTGTTGTGCTAGCATTGCATTTAAACCGTATCGAGACTGACACTGGCCCCTCCATCAGATATATATACAGCGACAGAGTCAATGCTTTTTATTTTACTGTTTACAATGCTTTTTCGCCAACATTCATCGACCCATTTTGCCAACGATTAACTTTTTCCTCTTTCATAACGCGTCTGCCATTATTTTTTCTTTATTTTCGTAAATTCGTGTGGTTTTTTATATTTTTATTTCTTCGAGAATTCACTTCGTGCGTTGGCATCGACCCATGAGTGAAGGAGCAAACCCGCATAGGAGCAGACGAGAAAAACATGTTTATTTCTGGCACATTACCTTTTTTCTCGTACAAACTCGAGAGCGCACGAGAGCCATGAGTTTATCTGCGTTACAAGCTTTTTCCACAGTTTCCCAAAGCCCTCGTATCTTCTCGAGGGCAGTAAACATTGGCAGCTCTAGCTCCAACGGGCCATTGTCACGAGGCCAAAATCCAAGGTAAGTCGAAATTGTGGCTACAGCGCTAGGTCTCGTGGAGTTATCGGTGGTATTTCGAGGCCCGAGTGTACTGAAAACTCGAGAAGGGAATCTCGTGTGCGGTAATGAAACTTTCATTCCGGGAGAGCCCAAAATTCGATCGGTTTGTCACAAGATTGTCGAAAATCGTTTTTAACTGCTCGCTGATGATTAAATTATGAAATTCCAAGGAGAAAAGTCCTTTTTCGTTTTTATCTCCGATCAGCCGTTGCCGCGTAATGAGGGAATTGCGACGCAGCCAATCCGGCGTATTTCCCCCACTCGGCGATTCACGCCGGCCTGGATTGGTTGTTTGTTTTCGTTGAATAGCACGCGAACGACGGGTCGGAGGGAAAAGTTTCCGAGCACTTTTTTGTTGAGAATCTTGGGAGCGATTTGCCCCGGGGATCATGAGCGTAATTATTGACACGGTCTGTTAAATAGAGCGTTGAATATGAGCCTGTCGGCGTTTCTTGTTTAAATATTTGCGAGAAAATGCCTTTGGAGCTCGGGCATCCATTCAAATTGATATCACACCGTGCACATCGCCCGAATTCCAAATTTTCTTTTGCCCAGGGCTTCGTAGCGTGAAACTCGTTGACTGACGGTGTAATTTAAGGGGGCAACCTCGCCGTTGGATGAAAAAAAAAGAAATGCCTCGAAAAGTCATTCGCAAATACTCGCAGGTGTGAAAGGCTTTTTATTGCTGGCGTTCCAGTCACAAATCAATTCCAGACGATGCACAATGAATTTACAAAGGATTGGAGGAAAGTTCTGGAGGGAGTGACCTCGAGGAACTTGTCGATTTTAAAGAAAAATTCTCGCTTCGAGTACTTGAAACAAATGCTCTCGCAGCCAAACCTTTATGCGCACTTTTTTCTTCGTTTTTCTTCTTCTTCTTCTCACAAATGCAACCCAAACAAACCCAAATAAACCCAAAAACATACGAGAAAAAATCAACGCTCAACTTTTTTTCCATTTTCGTTGAATAATACCTCTGAGCACCTCTCAGACGACCACTCGTTCCTGCTGCTCCACCAAGAGGGCTGTGGACGATAAGTACCCTGTCACTTCTCGAGTATGCCTATTAGAGTTTGCCTCCGCCGAACAAGAAAAGGTACTGCTGTCTCCTGACCTCCGCATCGTCCCACACAAATCCTCAGTATTTCATTCTTCCCCATTATCAACACATCCGCGAGTTTTTATCCTCCATTCTTGGCTCTCGTCCATCATATTTTAAAACATTAAGATCTGCAAAAACATGAATGGAGAGAAAATCAACGAATTTCAGACATTTCCAGTCACATTTTCACCTCGATATTTGTTATCGCGACTTTTTCGATAAAATTTTTTAAACTATTGTTAAATGTTTTTTCTTCATACCTCGGTCGAAAGTACGCACTTTCGGCCCCGATTTCAGGGCCGAAAGTTCAACATTCCTGCATTGGTAAAAAAAAAACACGCTCGCTGTGACAGCGGGAGCAAAAATTTTTCTCTGCACACCTTAGTCGAAAGATAACATTTCTGCGCTGTCAAAACTGCATGCGCTTCATTTGTCTCGGCGGGAGCAAAAACTTTTTTCTGCATTCCGAAAGGTTTGACGTAATTATTTTTTTTACTTTTGACGTTTGACGTTTGAACAGATATTGCTTACGTGTTTTTTGAAAGGTTGTGTCTAGTCATCTGCAAACCGTACGAATAAGATTATGTTATTTATTCGGAAATATGTTATGGAAATGCCATATTATTTCCAAGCACTATTATCAAAACAGTACAAATCCGAACGAATAACATACATTTATCCTTCCAGATAAAATCAATGTGAAAGCCAAAAATAAAGTGACCAGGCTGATAAAATGAATATAGTCGTTCGGAATAATGATTTATTTTCAGCTTCATAGGAATGCAAATATTCATATTAATTATCTTTGCTAATATCTTGTTTTTTTGATGCCTGCCCCCCCGACCAGCAGCACTCGCTTCGCTCGTGCAGCAAATGTCGGGGGCAGGCATCAAAACATCTTCTATCGATAGTTGCGTATTTCGGAAGAAACGTACTTTCGACCGGCTATGAAGAAAAATAGTATACACCATACGGGCAGAAGTTTGATAGCCCTGAACTGCGCGTCACAATGCCCGAGGCGAAGCCGAGTGCAGGAATATCAAACTTTCTGCCCTTGTGGTGTAATATACTATTTATCAATGTACAATGGAAAAATAGACAAAAGTTCAAGATAGTTCATCACCGAAGAATCGTATTTAATGGGTGTCTAAATTGGGTCGATTTTTACTTATTAAATAAAGATATTATTACTTTAAATTAATGTCAGAGTTATTAATTCGAAATTGTAAATAAATTTTTTCTACTTATCTTTTGGCGAATGAAATTACAAGCTATTAATTAATCGGGGATCTATCACTGACTGAACCCAAAATTTCATTCGTCCCTGGCTAAAATATTAGTTTTTTTTTTATGTCAAAAATCGCATTAGAGAGCGCTAAGGGAAATGGATCAAGAAAAAAGTGTTAATAAAAAGACAGAAGGTTTTGGCAGATATGGGCCCAAACCAAGAAAAAACAAAATGCCGAAATAAACAAATGTGAGGTTATAAGAGTGCTCATTACCAATTTCGTTCAATCTTTAACGTAATATACCCTTTATTACAAGTAAAAGACAATCGTCTCTAATTTTTTCCCAGACCTTCATTACAGACTTTATTGTTATTGTGTACTTTTTCATAAACCTCGTAAGAAGCGTTCATTCGTTATGTGGAAAGATAAACGATTTTTTACGCATAGTCCCAACACGCCTGTGTATTTTTCTTCATATTTAAACACGTTTATCTTAATAACCAATAAAACGAAACCTTTAAAATTTGATATGCGTGTCAGTCGACTATTCATCTCTGTGTAAACTTCGAGACTTTCTTAAGAAAATCGTTCGTGCGTGAACTACCTTAAGAGAACAATAATCCTTGTTGAAAGAATGTGAATAATCGACCAAAAAAATGAACGAGCATTTTTCCCGTGTAGTTTAAAATGAAATTTTGCACGTTTTTCCACACGAATGATCTGTGGAAAGGCTGTGAAATACCTGACATCAAAGAACCTGGATTCTTTCTCGAGGTTCCTCGGATGTTTGTCTTCGTTTCAAGCAACGCTTGGTGTTCGGACACAATAGTGGTTATTTATTTATGTGATAAAAAAAAACGTGCAACGGATTTATTTTATTAAATAAACTGAGCAAGGTGCTGGAAATTGAGCGCAAGGAGTTCTCGCAACTTAAAGTTTTTCAAATGGACGCGAATATCCATAAGAATTTCCGCCTCGTGAAGCGGTGCTACACCGGCATAAATAGGAGGAGAGGAGAGAGAGTGTGTTTCTGACGTGTGTTTATTGGAGTTGTCACCATTATAACTAGACTCGTTCCCAACCTATTGCTGCTCGAGAAGAAAACAATGGAAAAAATGTTGAAAAAGTGGAGAACGGGAAATTGGCGAGAAAGAGCGACGGCGTCGGCGAATGCACCGGGCTCCGGGAGCCAGGCCAGAAGCTCATTTTCCTCCGAGAGATATGCAGTTATGTACGATTTTCAGAATCCGCTGTAGGCGCCCCCTCCAACTTGAAATTATATCGTTTACAGTGAATGAAATCTTCGCGTGTTCCTTATCGCATGCCCCAGAATGTAAGAGAAAAACATGCAGCTTGAATTTGCACCCCCAACTCACCCGAGTCTCCGCATGCTCCGACTACAAATGTCCCTACTACTGTTGCATTAAGGATGTTTCGCCTTCACATTCTCAGCCAAAAATTTCGTTCACCGAGCCGTTTGCTATCCAAGCTTACACCAAAATCTCCAAAATATTTTGTTATGTTGAAAATATTTCGCAAATTTTATTCAACCAGTAATTTTTAAGTACTCGAACCCTCTTTTGAGCGTTCGTAGTTCGAATGATTCTGAATTTGTTTTTTTTTTTTTTTTCATACGTTACACACTTTCCAACTTTGTTTCAATATTTTGGAATTTTTTATCCATTTAAACGATCAAGTTATTTTTGTATCAACATTTTTGAAAAGGAACATGAAACTGCAGTAATTTTGACTAATTTTGATTAAAAAAACTCAACATCACGCTTCAGAAGTGCCAAAAGTGTTGAACGTCAAATTCCCCACTCGTCGTGAGTCAGTGGGGAGCGGGGAATCTAAAAAAAATATTTCCAACCTTTTTGTGAGGGGGATTAAAAAATAATCTTATCAGTCGCTGCACCGTTCGGCGCTTTAAACGGCTACGAGAAACTTTAGAGCATTTTTATCGTAATTATCGAATGTCAGTTTGACTGAAGCAGCGAAAATTTTACTCAGAGTGTACATGTACAGCATCCTTAATAGTTTCTCGCCCTCTTCTCCTTTGATACGTGCAGTGCCGAAGAGAATACAAATCTGGGTTGGTCGAAGATAATTTATTTAGCACTCGCCCATTGAATTAGTACTCCTTTGAGGCCCGAATTATAATTTTTGATAACTTTACAACTAAAATAATCAGTGTGAACGAAATTTATTCGACTACGAATTTTCTTGTGTTTCTCGGAGTCACCAAGGTTGTTCTTTATCTTTATGCCAATTAATCCGTTGCCTGAAAAAGTGAGACGGTGGCTGGAAGAAATGGCGCGTATTTTCCCCATTAGTTTTTCCCACAACTTTTTGAGTGTCCTTCGTCATCCGATCGTTTCAGTATTTTGGATAGTTTTTCGGTAATCCTCGATTATAACTCTGCATCGATAAAAATCGCGGTATCTTCACTCCCTGGCCGTCCCAAACCGAGTGAAGCGCCACTGCTTGGAGGAAAACTCAAGAGACAAAGATCCTTCGAGCTTAACTATGAGACAAAGAAAATTGGGGAAAAGCTCCGGAGGCACCAGCAGGAGAGAAGTTGGAGAAAAGCGTAATGTTGAGCTCGAAGCTGAGTCGAGTCGACGGCCGTGTCTGCGTCGGCGGGGCGAGAGGTGGCTTCGAACTGGCGACGGCTGGATGGCTTGTGAGCTTGCAAGCTCACTCAGTCGGGGGCCAAACTCCGCGAGCGATACGTCGCATCGTGTTTGAGTTTCGAAGTCGCGCCCGAGTATTTTTTCCACGGACATGTGCTTCTGTGAATGCCGGAGATACGAAATTTTCATAGTTGAGCAAAAATCATGAAAATTTAGTGGATTCAAAGAATGAGATTAAAATAAGAGCAATCAAAATTTCAAATACTACGAACAATATTGGCTGATTGAATTTTTGTTCGATTTTTCACTGCCAATACTAATTGCTTCTATAACAAATACAAGTGACCGCAATTTTAAGCTCGTTGGGAAGAAATTTTTTTGAAAAGTGAGTGGAATTTTGAGTTCGTTCATCGAATATCGTGCAAGTCGATGCCCCTTCCGTTCCATCGGAAATTAAAGATACGAGAATCATCGGAATGTTAGTTAAAGGTTTTTACCTCGGGACTCACCTCGAGTTACGGAGGACAAATTTATCGGCGGGGACGAAGCAGTACTAACGGGGTCGGAAAGGGGGAAGAAGGGTAGAGAGCTGATCCATGGAGGTGATAAAAATATACCCGAAAAATCTCGGCACCGTGCCAAAGCCGCCTCGGGCCACGTATGAATATCGTTACCGATCGTTTGATAAGATTATTCAGGAATGCAAATTCTACCAGTTGGTAATGTCAGTGTAACCGATTCGACTATTTTCAATCGTTGTTTATACTTAACTCTCGAAGCGAACGGTCACGGAATTCATCACCGGCTCGCGACGGAATAACACGGAAAAAGGCAAAATTTCAGCGATAGCGTTCGAAAAGTGAATTTTCCCTGCTCTTTTTTCACCATTTTACTTTTTCTAAAACGAACGAAATTTTCGAGTTTCGCCGACGTAAAATTTTTCACACCGGAGACGTTGATCGCGATGCGAATCCCGTTGATTTTTTGTCGCAGAATTTTTCGACTGGTCTTCGAGTTCGGAAATCCACGCGCGAGTTGAGAATCTTTGAAAAAACAGACTCGAGCTCCCCGTCGACGTTTCAACGCGTATCCAGAAAAATGAATTTTTCACAAGTCAATTATTCTCCGCTGTTCCCCTTTCGCACACTCTAAAAAAACGTGTTTCATACTGCGAAGTCGAAAATTAGTGAAAAGCGTCGTTTGACAGGAGACGTTCGAGGGTAGCGTGAAAAAGCGAAAAATTTCCGAGTCACTGCGACAGACGCGTTAACTCATTTTTCATCATTTCGCAGAGCCTTCTCTGGCCAAATGTACGCATCATTCGACAGCGCAGTAAAACATGCTCTCATTAAAACTGATCAAAATTCAATCCAATTAAACTGAAAAACGGATTAATTGAAAGATTAATTACTAAAAACGCCGAACGAAACTCCCCAAATTTCTGCCGTAATTTTTCCCCAAAATTAATGATTCCACTCGTAATTTGTTTGACGGAAAACTCTTAATGGATTCAGTGAAATTCACAACGAAAAAGACTCGATTATGGTGAAATTCGCCACAAATTTGAAAAAGTGTTGTCCCAGTATCGCTGCTGTTTACTCTCTCCTCTTTTTTTTTTCTTATTATTTCTCATCGATTCCTGTCGTAAAACTCTTTCTGACACGTTCCGAGCGAAGCGTAGATTTTCGAAGCAGAAAAGTTTGGACGAGACCTGCAAAAGCATCAGATATCGAGTCCGAAAAGCGCGAAATTTTCAGCAAACTCACGGGTACGGGCATAGAAAAACTCGAACAAACGCGGACGCCGTGTAACACAAATATGCACGTGGCTCCCTGCAGTGGAACGTATTTCAGAGAAAAGTTCTTTCATTCGCACGTGCTTTTGACGGTATTATTTACCACAGTAAATCAGCTGCTCTGCGGACATTATTATTGTGCTTTCCGAATAGCTTCCTCGCAAGTATTCGGGTCTGCGGGGATAACTTCATCGTGGAAGCGTTTATCTGCGATCCTGAGACCTTCGTAAATACAGTTTGAGCCGAGGTTATTAAAAGACGCGTAGAAAAAATGTTTTTTGAAGATAGCACGTGCGACGAGTCTCTGCAAAAAGTTTGTTGGACTGAAATTCGGATGAATAATTTATGAGAGTTTGATTACATAATTCGAGATTCACATTCATCTGGAAAAATCGTCGTCGCAATAATAAACTTTTGAGCCTCCGCAGGCTCGTAGAATCGCTCCGAACGGTTGACTGAGATGAAGCAGCCCAAGGAAATCGAATTTCTTTCTCTCAGCTGTGATGGAATATAAGTCCCAATGAAAATGATTATTCGATCACAATGAAGATGTAATTTCCGGATGAAATGGCGAAAATACACGATGAAGCAACGACTTTCCGCAGAGACGATGGATTATCGATTTTCGATTTATCTACTTTTAACACTTTTTTAAGGACTCGACAAAGGGTTGCGGGTACAGGGATGAAAGCGGAAAGGCGATTTCCCGTTAAAACTGTTTCGCTACATCGATTTTATCTGCGCTCCTAATATTCTTTTTTTGTTTGTTTGTTTTCTCTTTTATTTTTTCTAACGGTTTCCACCGCATCACACTTTCGGAAAAGATAATATTTCACGCGGGATTACGATTGAAGTATAGCTTCTTCCACGATTTGCTGTAGTTTATTTTCATTATGGAAAATACCACTGAAATGTAGCCGTTTTGGTAGAAATTCTTGCAGCATTGTCGGAGATCTTTTTGCTCGTACAATCGCAGCCAAATATTGTAGTTTTTGTCATAACTCCGGACGCGACTATTCAAATTTTTTTACTTCTGACAATTCGACTGGTTTTTCGATGCGATTGTAAGGGTACGACGCAGTTTTGGAAGGGAAATAAAAACAAATAAAAAATGAACAGGAAGCGAAGCCGCAAGGAAATTGAGCCCGGAAATTGGAGGATTTGATGTTGGAAGGAAAAAACTGAGTGGAAAATAAATACGCTCGCACGGTGCGATGAAGCGTTCATTTTTGTGAGATAAATTTAACAAAAATGGGACTCTGTACTTTTTGTTAAACGTTTGAGGAGAAAATAAGTGAAAAAGAGGGAAAAAACAATAAAGAAATTGAACGGTGGGTGAAAAAAGTTGCTTGATAATAGGATACTCTAGTTGAAAACGACGCAGCGGACTCTTCAAACACAACAATTTGTATTGAAACTCTCGATAAATAAACGTTAATTCAGTCGGAAACAGCTTCTTCGCAAATTAATTAAACGAAATATTAAATTTTCCAGCATGATGAAATATCAGTAAAACAGTGAAAATCGTTGCTGCGTAAAGAAAAGTTTCAGCGTAATTGAGTCGAGGCTCCGGGATAAAATTGTTAACCGTTAATGAATGTGTTTGCCCAAGGCAATCGTGATAGTGATAGTGAAATCAAGAAACGGTGAAGGTGCTCGATTTAAATACATAAATGTGCGAAAGGAGTCCAGAATGGTGGCACGGCTCCCGCAACAAGTTTTCCTTCTACTCGTACTCGGTGAGTATATGCCCGCGAGAAGTATATACTAAAATTTGCATGATCATGTACCGGCGCTTCGTTCATGCTAGAGTTCAATGTACCCATCGAGGGCTCAAAGCTCAACGTGATTATTGACTATAGATTTAAAAAATCAAGAGTCCAAAACTGGTGATAGAAGCGGTTAATTTAACCGAGTTTCGTTGTACTCGAAAGGCAAATTCATTTATTCAATTTATTTACGAAAACTCAGTTTCGGTCGCGACGAATTTATCAGTATAATTCATCAGTGCGATATCAAATGATGGGAATTATTGAAAGATGGAAAACTGAACCATCGTCAGAGAGAAAAATTGCCCAAAAATGTATTTCTGTCGAAAAATGTGTATTGAAACAACTCGAGAATGGTTCTTACGATTTGTATTTTAAAAAACACGGTCTCAGAGTATCTTATGAAGAAAAAATGAAAAAAAAATGAAAAAAAAAAAAAAAACAGAAAACATGATCTGCCGTCTATTTTTTGAGAAAAAAATTATTTCAATAAAAATCTTATGAGAATTTGGGTGGGAGAATTTTAAGGATCGCGACCTGGCAACGCTGTCGCATGGTACAAACAAAATAACGAGGAATTATGAATTTTAGTAAAACATCGTAACCGTATATTTTTTTTACTGACCATTAACGATAATTTGAATGATTTTGGAACATATTTCACAACGAATAATGTTCGTACACGAAGGGGGCTGCAGCCTATTTTTTATACGGCACTTAGCTATCGAACTACCTTAATGACGAAAAATTTCTTCATTTAATTGGAATAAGAAAGGTTGAAATTCGGTGGGAAACTAACACCGGGCTAAGAAACTTGGTCCACTGTTTTCTGTCTTGCGAAGCATTCGTAGATCGATCCTCGGTGAGTTAATGCATTCAAAATAGTTGTGCTTTAGTTCGCGTGCGGGCGCGCCGCACTTCGAGAAAGTTACGAATTAAAATTTGTCTGTCTGGTTCTGGTTATACCTGCGCGAAGACGCTTTCCACTGAATTCGGAATATTTGGTATGCTGGTAAGGATTACGACAAACTACTGTTACCTGCATTCGGTTGTTTGAATTAACGAGCTCTGACTTAGAGTTCGTCGCAAAATTGAGTTAATAAAATGCGACTATGTTGCGACGGAAAACATGCTGAAATAGCCTCTGTAATTCGACGTAACGTCGTAACAGAAATGAAAATAAAATAACATGAAATTTCAGTCCGATGTGATGAGCCAAATAAATTTTTAATTCAAAAATTCAATAATTTTATCATCTTTCGTATTATTTTTTTCTGCTAAATCGGTTACATCGATTTTGATAAATTTTCAATGCGCTTGGCCCTGACATAGAAAAACCCCAGTGATCACGAACTGGTACATGCAGAAGACGGACGTTTGAGAATTGTGCTTAACTGCGTTGCTATAAATAAGCAGGTAGCCAAATAATGTGGGACACTCGAAGGAGGGATTGACCTCCATTTTCCTCCATTTCCGTTTGCCAGGAGAAGTGATTTCTACTAAACTTCATAACGATCACATATGTGAATAACAATTATTAAAAAAATATAATTTTGAGTGAAATTTATCTTTTATCTCTTATGTTTCCGCACGCACATTTGCCATGCTGTGGTTCCATTTTTACTAACTACTGATTTTCACATTCGATTCGAGTGGTTCGAGGCCCAAGGAAACTGAAAAACTCGACCGAGTTTACTGAATTTCAGTTCTGCCTTTTGCTCACCGATTGATGCGCCAGTCGCTCGGTGGCCACCCAACCAAGTATTGGCCTCACTCAAAGGTACTCGAATCATCAAAATCATCTGAAAAAAAATTATCGTGTTCTGTCTCCTCAATTTGTTTTTTTTGTCTCGTACACAGGAACTTTTGTTCTAAGAGTTTGCCTACTTCTCCCGTCACCTCTACACGCACATCCTCGTAATTAGACCCCTAAAAAGTTCACCCTGAGTCATCATTTGTCGATCTTCTCCACCCTCGATTCACTGCGCTCACTATATTAAATGTATACTTATTTAGCCTCAGGGGTTCCGTTTCCCATGAGGCTACAAATTGAGAGCATACTTCAAACATCCCGTTCTTCTTCCGTGTTAATAAATTCTTCATATTTTTCTGCGTACATACTTTATTTCGATTGTGTTGATAGGCACTCCCTGGCTGAGTCAACTTTCCACCCTGGTTTATCTCGAGGTGACGCTCGATTGGTCTCCTGGAGCAATTACAGATTCACGGATTCTTTAAAATCTACGTTTGCTTGACTCAATTTTGCTGGACGATTGAAAAATATTCATGTGCACCAACAAACAAAGTGTTCGCATAAAACAAATATTTTTTAAGTAGTTCGGCCGTTCTATGACTAGTCAAGTTAGCAACTACTTTGTGTTGATTAAATTCAAATCTAAATTATTAATAAAATAAATAAACACTTACATGGAGAATATTTTTATCACAAGAATGTAATAAAATGCTTTACAAATATAAAAAAAAAAAAAAATTTATATTTCAACTTGACTAGTTAATGATTGAGTCGGTAACATTTTTATTGCGCGAGAGAAAGTTTGTATCGGTGTGATAGCACCGAGAAAAAGGAAGACCCATTCATTAAAAAAAAAGCGGAGTTACTAGACGAATGAAAGCACGTGCGTCAGTCTCAAAAATAAATTTGATGAAATTTCTGCGATTCACGAGTTTGCCCGAAGGTCAATCGGCTGTTACCAGCAGTCCAACGTAATGACTGACATCTGCTTTCGACACGTCAAAAACTGAATTTTTTAAATGTTTTCTTTCTTAAGGGAGTTGAGACATTAGATGTCATCGCTCTTAAACCGATTATTGCATCTTATAAAGTGACGTGTAAAAAAAAAATCAGTTTAATTTTCAGACAGTTTAGGAGCGTCGTTGCTGGGAAAAATGAATAACAATTTGGGCCAAATAACACGTAATCTTATGGAAGTCAAGACACATTCAGTGATATCTCCGTAAAAAATGATGCTAAAAATATGAAATTTTTTGGGCAGTATGAGCAAGGCTTGCTGAATAGTGTCAATTTTTTCAGATTTATTAGGAAATTTGGTGAGATTATATTAATAATATTCTGTTTCCTGTACAGTTTTTTGAGACTAGGATCGTCACCGTCCGTGCTTTCGACTGAGCTTTCACCAGTTTTTCGCCTTTTTTCCCGACTCTTCTTTAACCCTCTCGGACCGTATGTTGCTTCTACGCAACACGCGCTTCCAGGCCCAATGAAACTTCATCGGTCAGTAAGGTCGGGGTTCTAACTGCCTATTTCAATCGAGCAAGGTTAGATTGCACCTTAGATACTCCTAAACCAAGAGATAAACTGCTTCAACTCATCGAAATATCAATATGAAGTCGGCGTTTCATGTTGAGTTGGCGTTGTGTGAAAAGGTGCTTTAGTTATCGCAAAAGAAAAGCGGGTATACATTTTTTTTTCGTACTCCAAACGTTATTTCCTTTCAAAGGGAAGCTAATATGATGTATTTAAGGTATTCGGTGCTAGATTCATTCGTAAATTTTCCTGATTTTGCTCCCCAAGGGCCTGGTGCTGCGCGCAGCGAACATTAAAAAATTCATATTTCCCAACAAAAAAACCGAAATGTCACAGTGGATTCGGAAACTAGAAAGTATTTTGAGATAAAATTATAAAGAGAATCATTTTCCGTCAACGCGAAATAGGTCTCGGTCTGAGAGGGTTAAAGTGTATGCAACCTTGCCAAACTGTAAACTGGCCTAACTTTTGAAAAGTTACAGGTCATAATTTTCGGGTAAAAAAATAACTGTACGGCCTCAACTTTCTTAAGAGCCCCGTACGGTAATGTTTTTTTTTAAAAAAACGGAATCTGTGATGAATTTTCTTCACGAATGAAACTTTTCGGAAGCTCGAACGTCGTTCTTTTAACTACAATTAGTTGATTTAACAAAAATTAAGTTGATTCAGTAAATTTATTTTCTTAGTTAGAGACGAACGACCAAAAATAAAATGTCATTTGCAGGCATTTGAGGATAAGACAAATCGCAGATAATGAAGAATTTTCGTTGCATTCCAATCGCAGTTTAATTCGAGAGGTATATAGAGTCTAAAAAAGGCTCGGGTATCGGATTATATGACGCCGTAGACGAGGCCCGCATGTGGGAAATGATCTCGAGAGAATGCGCGATGAAGTTCGGTCCGCAATGTGTACTATTCGCAGCGAGGAACTCAAAGCTCGAACTCGGAATTCAATGGACCTCGCAGGGTCGCGTTTTCTTTGAGGTTTTTTTTGCCCCAACTGACGCCGGCCATTTTGACATTTCTCAGGCGATTCTTATACAACAACGTTAAAAAGTATGGCACGTGCTCATTTTTCCAAATGATTTATTATCATTTTTCTGCAGTGAATTTCACTCGAAGTGTCGACAAACCACGACGAATCCGGACCACATGGTCGCAATGAAATTCATCGACAAATTGAATAAAAATTGCTCGTCACAATTTTGTTCGTCACAATTTGTTAATTTGACAAAAATTGAGTTACATTAAATCTGAAAATTTTTTATCGCAGCGAATGAAAAAGAGGTTTACCATCGTTTCGGAATTTCATTAAACGTTACGATCGCATCAATTATTAAAAAATTCCAATTCCCAGTTATGTGTTCAGGATATTAATTATTGACGCGGTTAAACTTTTCACGGTCGATGCGTGTTGATATTTTCGAATATAGGAATGCTCTTCGCAGCTTTTTTCCCATCCCATTTCATCTTCATTAACATTTCATTTTCTCGATAACTGCCAGGATTTATTGAGCTTTGGAGAAGGTAAAAAGAACACTCGTTCGTAGATAAATTCTTCCGATAGAATTATATTCGTCTCATCGGGCTACCGTTGAGCCACATTTTCAGCGACGTATCGATAAATAAAACGCAGCTTGACGCAAAGTTGCTTTGCGCAAAGGCGAGTCGAGGAAAAAGAATAACTTGCAATGCGATTTGCTCCGAAGGAACGCCAATAAATGAGCTCGGGAACGTGAACAAAAAATCCGACAGCTGGGATCAGCCGATGCAGTGTTTTTTCGAGCCGGGGGCTTTGCACGTAAAAAAAGATTGCTTTAAAAATCCGGGCGGCTACATTCGGTGGGTAAATACGAGAAAAAGAGTACACACTCTTCGTAATCCGCAGGAAACACGTCGTTTTCACCGTGGCCTTGAACACACGTTTATTCCCAGTCAAAAATTTAATTTGATGAGAATTCCGGTGAGTAACATTTCAACAAGAATTTGTATCGAATTCCAGCGATATATTTGAGCTTCCCTAAATGCCCGTCACCATGGGAGAAACGACGAAAAGGCATCACCGACTCGTTTCAACTAATGTGGACGCACGAGAAATATTTCAAGCCTGTATTTTAGAGATGCAAACGAATTTTTCCGTTTTCGGATACCGAGGAATATAGCCTTGCATTTTTTATGCTTTTATCCCTTCGTATATTCCGGAATTTTTTATAACAAATTATGGAAGCGAGAACGAGCTCATATTCATGAAAATTTAAACTTTATTTATAACCGAGAATTTGAATTATTTCATTTCAATCCTTATTATTATGTAAACTGATATTTTCGAGAGTTGAAAAATCCGGTATTTTCTTAGTTTTTTGTAGAAAAGCCGCGAGCACCGAAATTCTCATTCAAATGCCGATTTCACGTATTCGTCTGAATATATGTGCTGGGTGAAAAAAAATCGAAAGAAAGGAAAGATCCGGTGAGAATATGCGAACCCAAATACGCGTATACAAAACAAAGAGAACAAAAACTAATCCGCGGATACGCGAAATTGTAGAGTCTGGATGCGAAGTAACCCGGTATTTTTTCTAATATCGATTCATCGGACTCAAATATTTACCATGCGTGGCCAAACGAAAATGGAGCTCGGTGACTATTACATTAAAAAGTAGTTCGGCCGTTCTATCACTAGTCAAGTTAGCGACTACTTTATGTTGATTAAATTCAAGTCTAAATTACTAATAAAATTAATAATATCGGTGTAATGGCACCGAGAAAAAAAGGTTAATTCGTTAAAAAAAGCAAAACTACCAGACGAATAAAAGCACGTGAGTCAGTCTCAGAAATAAATTCGGTAAAATTACCACGATTCCCGACTTTGCCCGAAGTTCAATCGGCTGTTACCAGAAGTCCAACATAATGACTGACATCCGCTTTCGACTCTTCGAAAACTAACGTTTTTCATGTTTCCTTTCTTAAAAGCCCCGTAGGGTAATGTTTTTTTCAAAGAAATGGAATCTGTGATGAATATTTTCTTCACGGAAGAAACTTTTCCGAAGCTCGAACACCGTACAATTTATTCACAATTAATATTATTGTGAGTTTTTCCATATTGGGTATCGTGTTAAAAACTCAAAATTGTTAATGAAATAATTCAAAATTTTGCCCCGTAAGAGGCCCCGGAACTGTGCTTATCGTTATCAGGGGACCTCAAACTTAAACTTAAATCATTTAAGGCAAAAAAAAGTGGACCTTTACCGGACTTAATCGAACGGCCGAACTAGTTTATTATGCGGAAAAAATCTGGACTACTCAATTCAGGCTAATGTTAAACAATGATCATCATTTTGACTCTAATGCCAGTTGAATGGAGCGCAATTTCATTCCGCAATCAGACGGATTACAATTGTATTTTAATCAATCGTACTCTAATTGATTTAATCACGATTGAGGGGATTCGAATTGAATGGAAGTAAACTCGATTAGAAATAACTTAGTTTGAACTTTCATTAGACGAGATGTGAATTTGATTGATATTCAATGATCGTCAAAAACGTGGCTATTATATCGTGATTACCGGAATTCCAGCCTCGTTTTATTCGCGTACGTTCGAAATGTTCCTCGCATTTTGCAATCACAATCCTCCAGTATTCGTCCCTCCGTGCTAACTTTTCTCCGAGTCCAGGCGAATCATGTTTTGTCTTTCTACCTCGAGCGCTGGGTCAATGCTCACCCAACAACCCTTCACTCCGGTTTTCCTTCCTTTATATTCTTCCATCCCGTCCACCGATGGAAATAGCTCTTCTCTCGCAACGAGAAAAATCGATTTTTTTTGCTTCACTGGTGGGATGTGACTTTCAGCCGAGTATATATTTTCCCATGAAAATGATCATCGTTCTCCCTCTCTAATGGAACCCCCATGCGGCACTCCAAGCAGCAAATTTGCATGTGAAAAATTGCGCTATTTATACTGGCTACGAATAAAAATAAAACGGGCAAGCTGTTTTTCTAACGTTAAAAATTGCGGGTTTCTCATTTGTGTTAATTCGTTGGGATTTTTTTGTTTGTCATGTCGAATTTGTTGAAGCTCGTCAAAACTTGGTTATTTTTTCCACGCAATTTTCGATGTTTTCTGAACTAATAAATCTTGAGAATAATTTAATGCTTGTGAGGAAAATAAACTTGGCTTTTTCCTCTGAGGCAACTCTTCCAGATCTATTTTTTTTAAGGCCTTGCAGCAGGCCGAAAAATGTGATTTTCTTGATTTTTTTTCGACAAGAAAATAAAGGTTTATTGAAAAACTGTGAACGACATTCGCATAAGTGCATATGTTCATGTACTTGTACAATTTTCTTTATCAATAAATTTCTCAATATGGCGGAGCTCCAGCTCTATTCCAGTAACACCTTTTTTTGAGCATCAGTTGCGGTGGACATGATAACTAAAAAACTATTAATCCGATCCAAACCAAATTTATACAACTTATTTATAATAATAATAGCCTGGGCCTGAACGAAGGATTTGTGAAAATTTTGATTTAAAAAAAATGGCAACAGTTTTAACAAAAAAATCATTTTTTGAGGTGTTAAATTTTCAGTTTTTTTGTTACAATTTTTTTTAACCAACAAAATACGAAATCTTTCGTCCAGGCTCCTATTATAATAAATAAGTGATATAAATTCGGTGCAGATCGGATTTATAGTTTTTTAGTAATCGTGTCCACCGCAAAGGTATTAAAAAAAAAAACGATTTTGAGATAGTCGCGATTAAAGATTCAAGTATTAGACGACCGCGCGCACCGGGCGGTCGGTTGAAATACTCAGCTACGCTAATGCTCCGATCTTTGTGAAATTTGGTCAGAATATTCTCCAGACATTGTACTTGAAGAATATCTAATAAAAAAAATTTCGATTATTCCGCCCTTCATGAGTGCATATAAGGCCTTAACGATTTATTATTATTATTATTATTATTATTATTATTATTATTATTATTATTATTATAGAAGCGTATTCTTGAGGTCAGTGATACTGGGATTGCCACAACGACGTGTCAGCGGCTCGGCGACGGTTGCGTAGCAACGCCATAAAAGTGTAAAATCATTTTCAAAGGAATGAAATGTTTGGGGGAGGCCATTATAAAAACTTTCGAAGCAATGAATGATTCTCAAAGCTATTTTGAAGTGTGCGCTCCTCGTCGTTCCATTGTTAACCGGAAGGGAAGCAAAAGCACGAAGAATATCTTTTGAAAAATGGACATTTCAGTGGAAATAAAGGGAGTAATCGCAGACCAATAAATTTCGAATCAAATACGAAACTAAAAAATTCCTCATACCAATATTTTCCTCTTCTCTTTATACGTCCATTATTCTTCATTCAAAACAGAGTAGATAAAACCCCATAAACGCCACACTCGACGTCAAGAAAAAACGTTGCAGCTGTAATGAAGATTTTTGTAAAGCTTGATAAAAGTTGAGAGATCAGTACTTGTTCGGTCTGGTGAACGCAACTTTATAAACCGATTACACAGCTTTTAGCTCACTGAATAGTTGATCAGTCAAATTACGTTTTCATGTGGGCTGCAGCTTTGATCGTAAAAGGATCTCAATCATGCATGTTCTTTGTTACAATAAATGGCCGCAAAAACTATTTTAAAAATTTTCTCCAGACGAAATATTCGCAGTCATATGATAATAGTTTGCCAACTATTCGTAAAATTCACTCTCGAAAATGTGTACAATTACAAAGATCGGAAACGACGCATGGGAAAGGACTTCGATGGCCTCTTGAATTAACCCTTCGGTTCCGGTGAAGTGAACCACCGGTATGCTATCTATGTGAGAGCGTTTAAGCTCCGACTATATACACACATTGCCATCGACTGAATAACACTGCTACTTGCTCGCGTTATCCGCATTATTGGTTTTTAACAAGCAGCTGCAGAATAGTTTCTATTTGTAATTAGTCACATTAGTACGCAGAGGACATTCGTTGTTATGATTCCTTGGGAAAATGGTCGTTTGGTTGCTTAATATTAGTGTTGCAATTAGAATAATTTTATATTGCTTCGAGATAACGAGAATTTCAATATCATTTGGAATAATTTGAATAAATTTGTTGATTTTTAGTTACCATAATTATTGTTTGCGGTAGTAAATTTTTATTAATTAGTAATATAATTTTTTCCCCAGAAATTTTCAACTTCCAACTTTCCCTATGAAATTAAAGGCAAATTAATCAAATTTTCGACTCTGTTCCTTGGCTCAATTAAACTTGGGTTACCGAATGTTAATATATCGATAAAAATTGTTTCAGGTTGGTTGTAATTGATCATGAAAATTTTAACATAAACTTTTGGGAGAGTCGAATTTTCGAAAAAAGTCATTTTTTCGACTTTTGATCAACTTCAGTAGAATTTTCGAATTCTATTATTGAGCTTCTATAATTAGTATTGTATAGAAGCTGTTTTTGATTACGAGACCGTTTGCGAAAGGTTGGTAACACCCTGAAATACTACACAGCATCCGCCCAGAAGTCCCAAACTTTTATTTCTCTAACGTCGATATGTCGATGAGAATCGTTTTAATTTATCGAAAATTATGACCATTTTAATACGAATTCAAATAAAAACTTTATATAAAATAGTCAAATATCCGAAGAAAAATTCAGTATCTTTGATTTTCAACGGATTTTCAGTGTAATTAGTGACCGTCGAGTAATTAGCGATCCCAGTTTGAATTAAGGCGAGCTATCCTTTTATAATTTTTGATAAAATCTATTTTTTTTTACATATTTCGAAAGTACGATACCCAAAGAAAATGCGATTATCTCTGAACACGTTTATCTCGAAATTACTTTTACAAAAACTGCTCGTGTTGTAATTCAAAAAGTTATCGACCAATTTGGATGAAATTTTGGGAGGTTACTCTCAGTAATATTATTGGAAGGATATACCTAAAATTTGAAAGGTAGCAGGCAAATGAGTCACCTTTTTGGGGTCAAATATATCGAAAAAATGGTCGAAAATTCTGACTTTTAAGTAAAAAGGCTCCCAAATGTGCAATTTTGCACTTTGCCATCATTTTTTGGGTACATCCTTCCCCTTGGTATGTCACTAAACGAATGAGCAATTTTCGATGTTGCGGAAAACACGCTGCTATTTTGTTGATCATTTCAAATTCAATTTTTTTTTAAACTTGACAGTTTCAATAAACCCATGTCCAAATTTGAAAATGATTAGATTATTTTATCCCCTCTAAAAAAAATGCCGAAAAATACCCATATTTTTCCGCTCCTCGAGGGATTGTTCGCCTCCAACGAATATATTATCGAATTCCTGAACACTAGTAAAAGACGAGAATGATGTTACATCGGATAAGGATTGCAATCATTCGAATTAAATACCGGAAAGCCTTGGAGCAGTTGAATTTCGATAAAAAAAAACTTTTTTTTTGAGTTCCACGTGGATGTTCATTGAGGTGACTATCGAACCCGAATTTTTCGTGTTTATGTCCCAAGTCAATGAAGCTGAAATGAACATCAAGTGAAAAAACGATTCACCTCAAAGGTCCGTTTGTTTCATTTCAGTTTGTCACGAAACAGTCCCCCATTCGTCGACTTCATAGTGGTGACGTTTTCACATAAGGCTCTGTTTCGAAATAGATATGCTTCATGTCTATCAAAAGTGGATCTATTGAATTTCACAATAATATTATTCTGTCTGAATAAACAGAGATAATAGTGATAATGGAAGACGACAAGGGAATTCGTATCCTGTCACGTGATACTGTGTAAAAAGTCGAAACATGAAAAGGCTGAAAAAATATGAGCATTGTGACAAGAAGGATGGATATATGAGTGACACACGAAGACCCTCGAGAAAACAATAACGTCGTTGTGAGGGGTGATATTTAATTAAGAATTATTTGCACATACCGGCACGTACAGTCTGAGCTAAACATTTTATTTGTAAGAGAATTTGAGAGTTGGAGATTTCGCAAAATATATTCCAAAATTGAGATACCTTTGGGACGTTACGATCGTTAATTTCTTTGACATCGAACACTCTGGGATTGTGAACAATTCGTTGGAGTGAAATATGAAAAAATGAATTCAGTTTGAAAAACTTTTCTGATTTCTTGTCTGTTTTTAAATGCTTATATTCTTAAGAAAATCCAAAAAAAATCGATGAAAACTGGTGCAAATATGAAAACCCGTGATATCTGTACATCGGCATGCTTTTGGTAAATCATTCAACGTATGAGGAATTTATTATTTTGAGGCACACTGAGTGTACTCTTATTTTCAGTTCAACCATAGTTCACGAGCAGTACGAGCACGTGCATGTAAATATTGGATGTTACGAACGTACATTTATTCATGAATTAGTAAAAGACGGGAAAGTTAATATTTAAAGCATGCTTACTGCCGGTTGAGGTGAAAATGCAATGAAAAAATGAATGAAAATTTGATATTACTGCGGTATTTATTCACGAATTTTAGTGTTAAATCGATGGCCAAGTCCATCTTTTGCTGCTTTTTACCAATTTTTTATACGAGCTGTAAGAAGATTGAAGTGTGTATTTTTTCAGTGATTTTTACATGTGTGTATATTCTTGGTGTACACGAAGCGTACCTCATTTGGTCTGTAAATTATTCAGAGACTAAACGAGCACTGGTAGTCACGTCTCTCAGAGGTTTTACGGGAAAGCGGCCATTTTTTGTGTGGCTCTGTACCGTTGAAAAATTCTTGAAGAATTCACGCTACTGAAATCCTGGCGTTTTCTTCCCCGGAAAAACCTCAAAAATCTTGAGCTTAAATCTGCACGGGTCGAAGGGAAAGAAGAGAATTCCTGCCGCGAGAATTTCGTTATGAAATTTTTCGAAATTTTAGTCGCAACATTTGAATTTGCATCTATTTTCGTTTAGTCATTTGGTTTTTTCAAAATTCTTTTACTCTGACTATGCGTAAAAAATTGTTTATCTTTCCATATGACGTTATTCCATATTTCCATGACATTAATTATATTTTTAATTAGGGAGTAAAAATGAACCTAATTTAGACACCCATAAAGTACGACCCTTCGGGCATGATCTACCTTAAAAGTTTTGCGCATTGAAATTCAATCGATCGACTGTCAACTGATCACAGTTCTCTGGATTTCGATCGTGTAGAATTTCAGCCTTCCTTTGACAACCGATCAATTCCTGTCCCTCTATTTTTCAAGGCCTTCGCAATTTCCTACCGAAGGAACAAAAAGAATAAAGAAAAGTGTTGAAGGCGCGCGAAATGGAATAAAGTAGAAGAATTAAAGTTGGTCCAGCTCCTGTGTGCATAAAGGTGACATGAAGTGTTACATATGCATATAAACCCCACATAAAAGCTGGGTGGGGGATTTCATTTTCAAATACGAAACGAGCCGCTGGTAGAAGGTCTGATGCAACAAGTTTCACCGAAAGAAAAAAAAATAAAATGAAACAAACAGTCTGAAAAAGTAGGACACAAGTTTGTAAGGCGGTGCAATTGTCTCGGTTATGAACACATTTGGATTCCTCCACCCTTACGAAAAATGCTTCATTTCCAGCCATCCATATGCTGGACGACTCGAGCGATCTTTTTTCTTTCAATTTTCTAGAGTTATTTTAAAACAATGATTTTATAATATTAATCATCTCTCTTGAATTCTGTTAAATTAATAACGTAAACAAAATATTTTCATTTCTGAAGAAATGTAGAAAAATCTGACACAATTTGCAATAGAAATATTATTTTCGAAAACTAAGATTCTGTGGTTTTATTTTTGTCCATTCATTCAATAACTAAATAATACATAAAATATACTGTACTTTCTTTCGAGGTAGACATTTTTATATAGACAACTGATTTGGTTCGTCCTCGATAAGATTTAGTTTTAAGCTGCACGAAGAAAAATCCGACTGTCAAAAATATTTGGTATATTCCACAAATCACGTTCGCTAATATAATAATGCATTTCAAGAAATTTTGGGTTATATTGGACTGACCAGTATGATTCGATTGACAAAATATTTATCATTCTCAACAAAACCGTTCAGATACTTCAGTACTTGATATTCAAATAAATGTATTATAAAAGTGTATGTGAATTAAGTATAAATAAACAAAAATGTTTCGGGTTCTTCGAACAAAAGGTTTCACTCGTTTAGTTAATTCACATAAACAAAAATTTCGTGATTCGTGGATGAATGAACTATTCTTTATATTTATCACAAGCGGATGTTAGTTAGATCAAGCAACAAAAATATCAACTAAAAACCCTTTTAGTGGTTACAACAATTTTTTTTCTCACTCAGTTTACACTAGTTTAACGAATCACGATTATTATTATTATTTATTTATTAATATTATTTAACAATCGATCTCATCACCCTCACAAGACCACTTTTATTCTCATTTGAACCTTAAATCGCGTTACCATTTTAACGCAGTCATCGTATTTCATCAACGTCGATAAGATAATTAAGGGGGTTCGCAAAATACATAGGAATGTGAGCAAGTCTTATTTTTCGTCTAGCGAATATCCATCTCCGTGATTCTCTCTCACTGAACGTGTTCAACGAGCACGTGGTCACATAAAATTGATGTGGGTTCAACCAATTTACGGATTAAACTAACACCTTGAACCTCTCTCCCTGTTGCTGCTGTCGCTGCCACTGCTGCTCGGCTCGAAACAGAAACTCTAGTGTAACGCCAACGAATGCTTCTCCCTGATTCAGATCCACTGGTTAATTATTCCTCAGTAAAATTCATCAAATTTCATGGAACCGTCGATCGGAGCCGAGTCTCTCATTCCGTTTGTACCATCCCGATCACTATCGAAAATATTTCATTGATGGAATATTCGGTTTGCAAATCTGTGAAAATTTAGGCACTCGTGGAACGCTTAGAATGTCAAGTGCGGTCGTGATATTGTGGCGAGGAATGCAGTAAATCATTTTGAAAGGAAAAGTTTTTTCTTATTTACATTCGTTTTAATCACTTGAAAATGATTTATTAATTTCCTGTTGAATTTATGATTTTCCTTGATTTTATCACAATTTCCGTTCACTATTTTTCAAAGTTTCAAAACAAATATTAAAATACTGAAATTCGTTATAAAATTCTTCATAATAGTTCAACATGAAAATGTTTATTAACGAGTTTTCGGTACTCTCGGCGAAAGGATTGAAGGGATAATCTCGATATTCTTGGTCGAGAATTTCCTGCTGCCAGACCGTCAACATTCAACGATTTACATCAATGTCATCGCAACTCTCAATATATATAATTATAAAAATCCACGAAGCATACATAATGTGAGGGTGTATGCAGTCCTGAGTCTACTGTCCCTTTATTATAATTTCAATATGATTCAATACTGTTAAGTAATTCCGTCGGTGGATGAATTCCATATTTATTTTGGTCGCAAATATAGAGAAAGTACATTTATACGAATATTCTGAATTTACATTTAAACAGAGAGAGAGAGAGAGAGAGAGAGAGAGAGAGAGAGAGTGGAGGAAAAAAATGGCAAATAAAAATGAAGAAGTAGATAAATTGAAAGTAGTAAAGTTTGTGAAACGAGTAATAATTAAGTTTGTTTATTCAAAGCTTTATTTATTTTCTTCATAAAAAATCTTTTCCCAAGAAATTTGGAACTGGGAGATAAAAATTCTGGTTATAATTTTAACTCCAAGAGCACGCGGATCTGCTCGAAGCAGTTTTCATTTTCGTTGTTTGCCAGCAGACACGCCCCATCGTATACTAATTCATTTCCATCTTAACTCGATGATAAATTACATCTGGAATTTACAAATAGAATCGTTCCGGCATGAAAAGAGGAAAAAGAATTTTTCAAACATGGGCGTGCTTCTTTCTCTCTCTTTCTCGAGGAACTCACGCCAGATATATATCGAGGTTGCCAGTGCCAGGAGCAATTACGAATCCACTCGAATATGCATCCATTCGATTCTCTCTTGAAATAGAAAAATTTTTCATCCTCTTAACGGGTCAAGCTCTGTCATCTTTCATGCACTGACTTTGATCGCTCGTTCTGTCAGCAATAAAATATTTCATTTTCTTTCGTATTATGCTTTCAGTCGAATTCTACCTAGGCTCTGAAAAAACAATCGACTTTTATCTTCCCTCCAAAGCTCCATTCGCTGGTCTCAATTGTCATTAATTCTCTGCAATGAAACGTTGCGATTAGAAAATATTCGCAGTCGAATTGATCACAAACCTTCATCAAGCTCTCGATATTTTTTCAGTTCTTTCACTACAATTAATAGTTTTCGCATGTTGAAACTCTAAACGCGATTATCTCGAAATGACTTTTTCAAAAACTACTCGTGTTGTAGCTCAAAAAGTTATCGACCGATCTGAATGAAATTTTGGGAGGTTACTCTCAGTAATATTATCGGAAGGATATAATTAAATTTTAAAAGCTAGTTTTTTGGGGTCTAATATGTTGAAGAAATGGTCGAAAATTCAAACTTTTGAGTAAAAAGGCTCCCAAATGTTAAATTTTTCACTTTGTCTTCATTTTTTGGGTACATTCTTCCCCCCTTGCGTGACAACTGGAGAAATGTTCGATGTCGCGGAAAACAGGCGTCCGAAAACCCTTAATAGCGCTGCTATTTTGTTGATCATTTCAAGTTCAATTTTTTTTTCTTAACTTAACAGTTGTAATAAACTCATGTCCAAATTTGAAAATGATTAGATTTTTTTATCCTCTCGAAAAGAATTGCCGAAAAACACGCGGTTTTTTACGTTCCTAGAGAGATTTCTCACCTTAAGGAAAAGTTACTTCGACTATAAATTTGGTGATTCAACATGAAAAAACGAATGTTCCTACTTCGAAAATGGAGCATCGAATCGATGGAAACCCGGATTCTTCGCTTTTTTTTATCATACTTTTTTAGATTTACGCGAAATCGTCTTCACAGTCAGATCGAAAGGACGAGAAATCTTGACGATTAATAGGTGTTAGGCTCGATTCTTTTTCTCACAGACTTCGTTCCTTTTCGAGGAGGTTTCTCTCGGGGAAAAGCTCGGACACACGAAAACTCACAGACAGTTTTTCTGAACACCAAGATTTATTGTTCTTCCGAATTGCTTCCGGCTTGTGCGGTCCAAGCCAATTCTGCATGTAGGCGTCGAATAAATCCTTCTCCCGTTTTCACAGATTTTTGTTTCTCCACCGTATTCTTGTTCGCTCTATCCAACCAACTTTTTCCACACTCTCGTTAAACTCGTGATAATAGAAGTGCTGGTGCTGCATTTTTCCTCTTTGGCACGCGGTTTTTCAATGCTTCTTGCGTGTCTCATTATTCTATTAATTTCAGGACTAAGCCCTCCAAATCTCCAACTTGGTAATATTCAGCTTCATCCAATTATAAATTTCACTGAAGCACGAATCAACGATAAACTTTTATGAAAAATACAACAAAAAAAAACGCTCAAACGGTTCTGCCGAACGAATTGCAAGGCACGAAATCTTCAAATTTGTTTCGAATATTCCAGAAAATCCAGCTTATAAATGAGCGAGCCAAGGGAGAGAAAAATTTGTCATCCATTGCATTTGAAGGGTTGAAATTAAGGTAGTTCTGCAATAAAATTCAATGCTTATACGGTGCTGCCGGTTGTACACTCTGCCTGTCCTACGCAATCACGCTTCGTGCACGAATAGGTCCTCTACACATATAGAAAGTGGCGCTGTAATCGTGGCAACAACGCCATTCTCCAGTATTACTGTAGCGTCGAGCGTCAAAATGTCAATTTTTTCCAAAATCTTATTTATTCGTCACGGAAGAAGTTAAAAGTGTTCAAATGGTAATTCAATTGAGAAGGTGGTCGAATATTTGAGGAATCCGAAACTGGACGGTCAAAAATTCTCATTTTTTTGAATATTAATCCCACAATAGTACTGAATAAACGACTGGTTTTATTTTAAAGTCGTAAGATCCGTTTAGCGTGGGTAATGAAAAATGTAAACAAAGTGCTATCCAGTGACGTGTTGGGTATAGGCACCGCGTACAAAATGACCCAGTTTTAATCGCGAATATCTCGAAAACTAAATGGTGAATCGATTTGAAATTTTGACAGTCGGTCGATGTCACCATATTTAAATTTCATTCGGTTCTTAAGATTTCACCAAAAGTACAGAGCTACCTTAAAAAATGCAGTACTTTGATATAGTTTTATATCTTCGAAATCTTTCACTTTTCATAAAAATCGAAATCAATAATTGAATCAAATTGAATGGAGCGACGCTTCCCAAACGACACAACAGAATACGAATGATCAAATTCCATTTGTAATAATCCAGAAATTTGTCTTCATACGTCCAACGTGGTCGCCGCAAAACAGAAGCACCGAGAACTCGATAGTTCGGATGTTGGATGCTGCTTTCGTAGTTTCTCGCTCGAGAGTAGAGATTCGTTCGTGACACGACTCCAGATATACACAGAAATAGTGTATAGAGATATTTACGTGAACGAGTCGCATACACGCACGTGAGTATATTTTTGTCGAACGTGACGCAACCCGGGCTTTCCCAAATGAACCTGAAACCGTTGGCAAAACGTTTGATATCTCAATGTGACTAAAATTATCATCGTAAATAGTCGATGATCACTGACAAAAATATTGATAAAAAGCATTCGCTTGTCTGGGCAATAAAATTTTCGAGCAAAAAAATGTAAATTCAATGATTTGAAACGAGAAAAATGTAGCTTCATCCAATATTCTCGTACGGGAACAAAGTTTCGAGTAATTCAAACGAAGTAACGAAATAAAAATGGAAAGAATTAAAAATGAATAATAAAAGGAGGAGATTGGGTGGAAACTTTTCGGGGTTTTGTACCCGGAGAGCCCGTGCGTGCGTATTCGGGATTCTTTTCATCATGCAATTCGAGTTGAGGGGTCGAATAACTTTTGGCGTTAGTGCTGCTGGGAGAAGGAGGAGGAAGGAGCGTGAAAAAGGTAAGTTGTTCTGGGACGAGTGCGGGAGGATAGACACGTCGGAGGGAGCAGAAGTATTTTGTAGCGTCAACAAAGGTTTCGCATTGTGAGGGCTCCGGCGAGTAACAGAAACTCGTAAAACGAGAGCGCATAAATTGAAAGTTTTGGCGCAGTCGGCGGGGAGCAACAACGTGCGATGGACGCGAGCAGCAACGTAAACAATCGAGGTTTCTTGGTTCAAAGTGAAAAGTGGAAATAGGTTCTTCGATTGAAGGATAAGAGCAGCGAGAGAGAGACAGAGCGAGAAAAAAGATGATCGGAAAGTGGAAAAATGGCCGGACCAAGAGGATGGCTCCGCGCGGCGTTGAAGGGGCGGAAGAGCGGGTAGGAAACGTTGTCGATATAGCGTCATTTCCGCCGGTACGAGCTCACTTCCGGACGGTAAATTTCGATCGCACGGCACATTCGGCACCAGCCTGCACAGCTTCGAAACTGCTTTCGTGTAAAAACTATTTTCCTCTCGACCCTTAAGGCTGTTACGGATGCATGTTCCTTCCTCCTTTGCCCCTTGCGCCACGGCCTCGAGAACTCCTCATGTTTATTTCCTGCAGTTTTCACTTGCGCGAAATATTTTTCTAACTTCTCTCGATATCCTGCTCCTCGAAACAACGGGAACCATCATTTTTCTGTGATTATTTCAAAAACGCAAAATACATCGAGAACAATGTTATTCCAGCCAGTAAAGATGTTCTTCATTAGGGCTGTGCTGAGGGTGCTTGACGCTTGTTTTTTTAATTCTCCTTCACTGCCGTCGTAATGGGAAAGTACATTTTTTGCGATCACTTTTTACACGAGAAAACATTGAGGAAATTCCTTTGGTTACAGCCCCAACAAAAGCTCCTCATTGTTATGGAACAGAGGCTCCACTTTTTTCTCCTGCTGCTGCTGCTGCTGCTCTCGTAAAATGATGAATGTCGTCGCTGTTCTTGTCATTATTTCGTCAAGCGAATAAAGACCCGAAAAAAGCCGCTTTATCGGTTTTTATTTACGGTCACATTGTTTTTCGGTCATTCCCTTACCGCTTTCATCTCAGAGCTATCAGTGATACTTTTGTTTGCACTTTTTCTTGAGTTTCGTTTAATTAACACAAAACGAGCCCGCAGTTTCAGCTTCGTAGTCTGACTCGTTTTTTTTTCGACGCGGGCTCCTATCCACATTTTTCTTGAAATGAATTTGAATCGGATGCGAACAAAAGTACTGGACTTTTCTATAAATTAAAAATGTCCACCAGAATAATGATGGCGAAAAATGTGTAACGAGTTCGACGTATTTTCGTTCGATAAAAAATGAATAAAAAAGTGAAATTCATGATCCGGCTTGTGAAAAAAGAAAATCGAGTAAAATTATTGAAAAACATTGATTCGTCGAATGTATACTTTTGAAAGTAGTACAAATAAGCGTATCTCGAGTTAGCACAAATGTCGTTTCTTTCACGTACAAATTTCAAATTTCCTTCTATATTTGTTCGGATGGTTAAATTTGTGATTGGATTTAGATTGGGGCCAATAGGAAATGGGAAATTTCACTTCGATCGGAGATAATTTTAATTGGAAACGGCAGTCGCTTGTATAAAAATCGAAAGGAAATTGCAGACTGAATTCGAAACGAAATATACTTGAGGAAATCGTCACCTCCGTTTTACCAATAAAAGACATTGCCGCCCAAAGTAATATTAGAATATTCGCTGGAAGTTGTGACATGGAAAGTCCCGGAGAAGGCAGTCGATATTCGAGTTGATCTTTCATTTTTATTTTCAAATTTATGCCCGGTGATCGTGTGGAGGTTCGTTATAAATTGGATCATTTTTTCCTCGATGTTCTGATGAAAAAATTGAGTTTTCTCGAGCCGGAATAACTGGCTAGTGGGCCAAAAAAATCTTTCGAAAGCAGAATTTTCCAAAGTATCCCAGAGAATTCTAATTTTTTCTCTCCATCGATCAACCTCGTTGGGTTATTTTTCTTTTTGTTTCATAACGAGAAAAAAAAAAATAGAAATCGTGCTCGCTGTCTCAAAAAACTCTGAAACTGTGTAGAAACTTTGAATACTTTTTCGACCACTTGAATTAATAGTTTTTCATTTCAGCTCTCCCTATTTGAAAACATGGAAAGCTCTTAATCCTGTGATGTTGTTTGAGAAAATTGTGCTAATTAGTGTCTGACGCAATGAAACTCTTGACTATTTCACTTTTCTCTCAAAGTTTCCTTTATCAGCGAAAGTAGAGTTCTCTAACTCGACTCACTGAAGTATACAGGAAGCTTTGTAAAAGAGGATTAGTCGGAAGAAAAAAAATTCAGCACATATATTTTATGCAGAAGGATTTCCCACTGTTTTTTAAAGCCAGAAAGTCCATCAAGCTCCAATCTCTTTGCAGATATGTTTCTCAAGAAATAATTCCAAGAATATAACGAAATAAGAGGGCAAAACACAATAATATCAATGATGACTCGAAATAACCATGAAAAGTTTTGCCCTGGAAAATGAAATTGCACGTTTTATTTGACTCTAAAGTGCACCTTCGCTCGGGGGTGGAGGAAAATTTGTATGCCATCGCGAAACTTCCGTTTCGAGAAAGCAAAATAATTTTATGGTGAAATAAACGAGGATGGATTATGATGGATACGTTTTCTGAGAAACGGCATAGAAACGTACTCAGGAGTTCAATGCTACAGAAACACTTAAGTCGAATGGATTGCCTCGAGCAACATCTAACGAGCTCGGGACTCGAATTGGGGGGATGAAAAACAATCTTTTTATGGAACACGGAGCACCGGGCACGTTGATTTTCATTCTGTAACAACAGTGAATAATTTCCTCTTTTGTAATCGTTAATGAATGAAATCTGTCAGGGAGTTTATACTGCTTCACTGCAATTCAACCAAACTGTCGGTGGATCAACAAATCGCGGTGAACAGAATGGAATTCATTGAACCAAGCGAGGATTCGCTTTTATTGACTCTGATAAATATTTCTCAGTACGAAAAAAACGGAGTTGGATCAAAAGTTTTCTTGAATTTTACGAAATTTGCATTCTTAGAAAATTTTTTAATTTTCATTTATTCGTGTGGAGCTGAAAAATATCGATTCCATTGAACAAGTTAATTATGTTTTGAATCGAGTGTTATTTTGTTCCGGAATAATTGGTGGTTTCGAGAAAAATTGTGCGGTAGAAAAGATCGAGCATCGTATCTTCGATCCAACTTTAACTAGAATTCAGTAGAAAGTATCGCTCCTCTAAAAGGTCTGATCTTGACTGTCCATATCCACTGGGTAATTCGTTATCTCTCGACTCAAGCAGTGCTCCGCTATAAAAAGTTCAAAACGATATACATTTTCTTTCTAGAGTTATGAAAAAACGTACTTCTATGATCTCAGATCTTCGAAGCACAAAGTTTTGGTATTTGGTGGGGGAACTTTTATAACTCGTTTTAAGCTGCGAATGTTGAGCCTTTTTCTCGGTAGTTATTTTGCGCAAAGTTCGTTTCGTGCCAAGTCGCGATGAAGGAGGAAGAGGTTAAGGCTACTCGAAGGCAAAAAGTCTAGTCGCGATGTAGACCAAAAGTGTCCTTGAAGCGCTCGGTATTAATACCGAGCATATATTTATCGAAAATCTCATGATCCACGTGATTTCATTATTCTAATGCATCCTGCAATTTGGCCGAGCTGAATTTTCCTTTTTTCGTCTTTCACACTTTTTTATCCTCGATATTTCATTCCGTTCCGGCTCTTTTCTCGTATCGTACTTTTTCCAACCCGTTTCAGCCCCTGCCGAGCGCACTGAGGTGCATTAACCTACATAAATAGGGGCTCGATGACCCAGAAGAGATTGCACTTCCGTTCAAAGATACTCCAAGAAAATATCTTCGATTCTTCCCTTTCGCACATATTCCTTCGAACGAAAATCATTTTATTGTGTTGAGAATCGCGACGGCTTTCGTGCTCAGAATATTTTCGAGGAATATCCACCGTCTTATTTCACTCAACATTTTCAACTCCCTTTTTATCCCAATACAAAGAGTATCAAGAAATTATTTCAAGTCGTGCATTTAAAAGAGAATATTTTTCGCTCATTTTTCAGCGGAAATACATCGGTTCCACAAAATGTATCGCGAACACGATTTTTTTTCAGATTTCTTTCTGCACCATCGAGAATCGTGTTCCTCTTCAAGATTTTAAGTAGCCGATGCACGGGCACGTTATATTTCACAATTTCGATGTGGATGCAAGGCACCACTCTGCCACAACGACTTTTGCCACGCGTATGTGAATACCGATTTAAAGTTGAGTGCAGGGGTGAAAGGGCGGAAGGAAACACCGAAGATAAAACTGCCCCAGTCGAAGTTCAAGTCGATGTATTGCGACAATGCTACTCTCCATTGCATTTATTCGGGTCAAACATACCAACTAGTAGAATTAGCTATATACAAGCAAGGAATATATGTGACATGCAATATCCGTGCACGGAATTTATCGTAGCAGAACTTTTCAAGATGACAACGCCAAAAAAAAAAAGAAAAACATAAAAATAGAAATAAATTTATTCTTTTTGAAAGCTCAACAATTCGACGATTTTCAGATTTTTTAATATTCCTCTGTAAACTTTTATTTTCATGGAAAAAAGCAAGCCATTTCCGACGACCATTTCAATTCGTCTTTCATCATTTTTTTAAAGGTATTCCTTTCACGAACCTGAATATTCTAAAAATCATTTTAAATTACAGTAAAGTAAAAGTACATGGGGATAGATTGGCGAAATTTCAGCTGAGGTTATCGAACATTTAATGAAGAATTGAAACTTCAAAAATCGTGAAATTTATACGCGAACTCATGGAGATTTCATCGCATCACCACGATTCTATTAAATAATTTATATACCGAATAGTTCTGAATTCCTGATACAAAAAAATGAAAGGAATCCATAGCGCCGATAAAAATAAAGGGTTACCGAATTCTTAAAGAGATATTAACGATAGACGTTGGAAAAATGGCAGAAGCTTTTCCTATATAACCGCGACCCTTCAGCAGAGGTTAGGAATCAGTCCAAATTTATCGAGTGCACCAAAAAATACGGTCATACGAAAGGAACACCTTAAACGATTTAAATTGAGAAAAAAATAGTGAAGATGAATTTCGTTTTTTGTATGGTCCAAATTCGTAGTTTTTATATTTGAAATTGCATATGCTCACGAATCGAAGAATGAAATTCTCACAAAGATTCGTATTCGTCGATTTTTGAAAACAAAATTTCAAATTATATGCTCGATCTCTTGCTATCGATTTGAAACACATTTCGGCATATAATTTGAAAATGAAATTCAATGTATCCAGCATTCAAAGAGCGAATGCATTAAAATTCACTGTCATTTCCATTTTGTCGTTTTTTTTTGTTATACCGTTTATTGATATTTTACGTATGTACAAATTTTGATCTCTGAATGCAAAGAGTCCAAGAGACATCGGGATTTCAAAAGAGAGAAAATTGAAAGCAGGGGCGTGTTTGGTTTCCATTCGATCATTGAATCTCTGGCAGCTTTGCTCCACGACCAAATGATATGATTCTGTTTTCCCACTCGATTCGTTGGTTTATCCTTGTGATTATTTGTCGAATAAAACCTCGTCGATGTACTGTTAATATTGACTTCACAGCATTTACATGAACGGACCATCGCGTGCTGCATTATACAGCGGTTTTTGTTTTCCAATTGGCTGAGTGCTTTCGATCCAGTTGGACCATCATTTGAGACTCATAAAATGTGTTCGTACAGAAAAATTTAGGTTTTCATACAAATGAACAATAATGAATGTGCTCCATCGAAAAAATATCATCACGAGTAATGTGATGACGAAATAAAAAAAACTCAATGAGTTTTTCAAAGTTACGAATAATTGTAACTAAATTCTTGCTGTTTCTAATTCTTTCGGTTCGAGAGCTGAGCCATCTTGATGCAAAACTCATATCTCGTTTTTTCAAGAATGTTTCTGGACTGAAAGCTGAGCAAAGTTCGTAAAGATTTGAAAAGGGTCAAGACTGAGGGATGTTCAAGTGTGGCAGCAGAACAACTCGACGTAAACACGAGTGTGGTAATTCAATTAAATTGAAGGCCCGTACACTCGGGAAAGCTACGCTCCGAGAAATTCTGAGTGCTCGTACACATGCTCCCGAAGCGATGCATACTGTCAAACGAAAATGCTTCATTTTCGGGGTGTGCGTTTGCGTCCACGGGTCGCTGTATTAATATGTGAAACCTATTTGCGTCCGTACTTTGTTGGTGGACTGACTTCTCGGGAGTTCTCAAGAAGATCGACCCAATTCCCGTTCGATTCTTGGCAACGACATGAGCGCAGATATTTTTTCGATCTCAAAGAGCAAGAGCAAAATATTGAGCATGCAGATCGAAAACGGTCGAGTACCGAGTATCATCTACTGGAATTTCGTTTTTCAACTTTTTCCAACCAGTCCAATTGGCTTTTGTTTCTCTCGTGAGATAATTCGTAGCTCTGAGAAATTATCGTGTTAGTTATTCGACCGACTTTTTCGAGCCAACAATTCGATAGTCGTTTTTGGAATCGCAGCGATGAAAGTTTGATCTCTAAAATTTTTAACCTTCCAAATTTTACGTGTTTACATGAAGAATCATAAGGTTTTACGAACCCACCTCTGAGCAACGTTTAAGGAGTTTCGGTACAGAAGTCAAAATATTAAGAAATTAATCAAATTTGGTGATAATGTTCTTCAACATCAAGTGCGAAAACTCAAATTTTTTCAAAATTTTTTTCTACTTAGTTATCGAGTAATTACGCATTGAAGCAGATTTCTCATGCCCGGAATGTATACCTATATATATGGAAACGCTATGCTTATACACGTAAACTTTAGTGATCAATTACTCGATAACTGTGTAGAAGAAAAATCTTAAAAAATTTGTGTCGTTAAATTTGGCACTAAAGAATATGTTCACCAAATTTTATAAAATTCTGAACTGTTTGAATTTTTAAATTTTTTTAGCATGGATTATCATGGCAACATTGTATCGCCTGTACTGAAACTCCTTAAGAAAGTTTGCGCCAATCTAATGGAAATCGAAAATTCCAACTGTAAGAGCTTAAGGAGGGTGGCTACCGACGATACAATGTTGCCATGCTAAACCATGTTAAATACATTAAAAATTTCAAAATGATAAGAATTTAATAAAATTTGGTGAACATATTCTTTAGGGCCAAATTTGACAGTACAAATTTTTTAAGATTTTTCTTCTGTACAGTTATCGAGTAATTGATCACTAAAGTTCAAGTGTATAAGCATAGCGTTTCCATATATATAGGTATACATTCCGGGCATAAGAAATCTGCTTTAATCCGTAATTACTCGATAACTAAGCAGAAGAAAATTTTGAAAAAAATTGTGTCTTCGCACTTGATGTTGAAGAACATTATCACCAAATTTGATCAATTTCTTATCAATTTGACGAACGTAGCCACCCTCCTTAAATCTGGAAATATCATAGAAATATTAAATTCGCTTATCATTTTTAAATTCTTAATATTTTTAACATGGTTTAGCATGGCAACATTGTATCATGTTGCCATGCTAAACCATGTTAAATGCATTAAAAATTTCAAAATAATAAGAATTTAATAAAATTTGGTGAACACATTCTTTAGGGCCAAATTTGACAATACAAATTTTTTAAGATTTTTCTTCTGTACAGTTATCGAGTAATTGATCACTAAAGTTCAAGTGTATAAGCATAGCATTTCCATATATATAGGTATACATTCCGGGCATAAGAAATCTGCTTTAATGCGTGATTACTCGATAACTAAGCAGAAGAAAATTTTGAAAAAAATGGTGTCTTCGCACTTGATGTTGAAGAACATTATCACCAAATTTGATCAATTTCTTATCATTTTGACGAGTCTAGCCACCCTCCTTAAGAAAGCCTTGTTACCGGTGAAAATGACTTGGGAATGGAAAAAGAAAAACATTTATTTCAGGTTGAAAAGTAATAACGACATAAAATTGGTATTTGGGATTGCACTTATATCGGTTCTATCCGATAAGAATTAGTTTAGGAAAAAGTTCTCAGGCTTTTGTACCTGGTCGGCAAAGGTAACAGCGAGAGATCGACCGTATAACGTTCGACGACCGCGCGTTATTCGCGCCGAGTGATACATATTTGTGCTAAGGTAGATATTTTATAAGCTTGTGAATTTAGTCTTGAACACTCCTTCGACTTGGTACTTGGTACGATTTCGAGAGACGTAGTCGACAAGAGTCGACGTTCAGAACGAGAGAGACTTGTGAATGTTTTATGGATTAATTAATAAAAATAATAAATTTAATTTTGTTAATGTTAAAAACAATCGAGTGAATTTTTATTTTCGAAAAGAAACGCGTGACATAAAAAAATAGAAAATGGCTGTTGTCACACTTTCCTTGACGATTTTACTACGAAAGTATTTTAACCACGATCATTACATTAAAAATTTATCAATCTCAACCAATAAGTTACACATTATTTGAATAATTGCGAGAATAAATATTAATCGTTTCTTTGATCATGAAAGGAGCAAAAAAGTTCAGATGCTTTTTGAATCACAAGTATCCCATGATTTTTCTTAAACTAGCTAACATAATGCGATGCCACCACGCATTAATAAACAATCGAAGCGTGGGTTCGAAACCTCAAAAATTCAAAAATTCGCATTTAGATTCTTTTGAATTGGAACTATCAGTGGTCCATTAGCCTGCAGCTGATCTTTGCAGCATGGACCAATATTACGGTCTCCGTATGTGGTCCCGAATGAGGGAGACCTTGAGTCACGTTGAGTTAGGCTTTGAGGTCGAGGCTCGGTGTTTACAAATCTCTTAGCCAAATAGAGGGAATTGAGTTCCTCTAGACAATAGTACAATGGGGAGCAGAGTCACGAGCGAATAATACAGGGACATGTGTTACTGCTTGACAATTTCAATTTCGAGAGTGTCGTCCTTAATACTGTTGTTTTATGCTGCAAAGCTGAGCATAATGCGGGGTTGAGAAATCATTGATTTTTCAACGTCTCAGAAACGCTTGTTAACAATTGAAGAAACTCGATTTTCAGCAGCTTTCAAAACTGCTGTGTCTAAAACAAGTTGAAGCTGATGGGGGAGACCGCGAGTCCGTCTGTTTCTCACGTTTACGTTAAACCAACTTCTTAAACTGAATTTTCACTTATTCGAGTTCAAAGCCTTTTCGTAGCTCAAGTGTCCTAGCCAAGGGAGAAAAATATTTGACGGGACAAAGCCCACGAATATTCCTCAACAGAGAGATCTTTTGATAGGGGCATAAATGATGCGCGTCATGCAGAGCCTTTCTCCGCGGGCGGAAGGACTTTTGTGGGAAGTCGTATACGGAATATTGTTAAACAAAACAGCAGCATCGAGCAGAAAATGTACGATGGCGGAGAGTAAAGTACATGCGACGAGAGAAGCAGCGAAGCCTCATTGAATGTGATTTATATCATAGCTGAGCTTTTGTTCCCTCATAACAGTGGGCCATCACGGGTGCAGTGAAAGGGACGAGCTGGACTGAAAACCCATCACACAGCTTCGCGTCTTGGTCGTGAGCGATCCTCCTGCGCTCGTCCCCCTTCGAACAACCGCGACACGTAGGCCTCTGCGCCACGACAATACCGTCATTGAATTTTCTAATGAATGTTTACAAGCGAAACACAATCTGTGCGAAAGAGGGAAGAATGCCAGACAACGGTGTAGAGGATGTTGCAAAAAACCTACGGTCCCTGCGAGCAGATAGACCATGAAATTGTGAAGAGAAAGCTCCCCAGAGATTATTCAGTCCGATGCAGCGTTCACGAGGCTTTCATTAATCGGTGACGACCAATCGAGCGAGGCAGTGGACTTGCTTGGTATTGGCTGTCGCTCAAAGATGAATATTCTAAAAACGATGAACTTCTGAACAAAATGACAAAGAGCTTTTCAGGCTAGAATTTTGAAACGATCTAGATATTCGAAAACAAGTCCAAGTCACAAAACTACTGATCGAACGGTAGTTGAATGTTAGTTATAATGTAGCCATTCTAGTTGAGGACGTACCGTTAATGAGAAATTAATCAGCGAACGCCGATTGGATGCGCCATGAGGGAAGAGTGGGGGACTCCGCTTCTCAGCAGCGCACCGTATTGGCTGTGACTAATTGATTCCTATTCGATGAACGAAGCGTCTTAGACGAACACGCCCAAGGACTTTTCCCTTCAGAATTCAACGGGGTATCTCTCCGGTTATTTTTGTCGAGCTTTTTTGCCCAAACCTGTAGAAGAACGAGCAATGCGCGTGTTTCGATTAAATTGTAAGCCGGGCCCGTAGCCTCGCTTTTTCTGTGCGACAGTAACTCCCATTGAGGCTTACTAATATGCACCGAAATTGATCTTCCCTCACAAAGTAGTGCAACATAAACTAGGTCGCCTCGTGGTCGATGAATGACAGTTCCGCTCGACAGCAGTCTGTTGGCCCAAGTGATTGCCGCGGCGTTATTCCAGCGTGTTCGACCTTTCAACTCCCAGCAACTGTACAGCCCCCAGGCAAAATTTACGGGAACGATGAGTTTCGTTTCGATCTAGTGATCAGGGGATGAGTTTCAATGGCTTCAGTCCCCGACTGAATAGGGCGGTGCAAAGTTTTGTGTTCAAATTAGACGGGTGTGCTTCTGCTATAACAAGCCGTAATTATATGTGGCAGAGGCAGATGAAGAGCGCGATGGAGCGTTCTGTACGCGATTGAACGTCAGTCAGACTGGCTGAGCTTCGATCAGTGATTAGCCATCGAGGATCCATCCAACCAAAAAGCCATAGAAATAAGTTTCTCCTCGTTCAGATGCGCCGGTGCACTTTTCTTTTTCATTTTTCATTTGAAATTCAAACTTTTTCTCCACGTTACGACTGTCTTCAGGCTTGGTTAAATCCGTTGAAAAATGCTTGTGTCGTGAAATTCATTCAGCGAACGTTAAACATTTCGACTCGATGGAAATGAATAGTTTATTGCGACGCGGAGATTAAATTATTCACAAGTGGCCACGTTTTATGATACACCGAAACCTGATCCTCGGATTTCGGGACTCCGGTTTGATGTCCGATGTAGTTAAGCATTCGTGTCGAATGCTCGTTCCTCCACGTAGATATCCCATTTCCTCTCCCGTTGGAAGACGATGCTTTCATTATCCTCTGCCTTTGTTAACCATCGCTTCGCTCCGAACGGATTTATCTCAATATAATGAAAAATTATACTGATCGACTTACTGTGACAGATAAATACCCCTGATCGATCTTTCTTTTTCCTTTCCTGTGCTTTTTCTCAAAATAAATGATGGATCGAAAATTGGAAAATATTCAACCATCGATCTGTTTTGAAGGCTTTTTAATTTCAAATTTTTTTCCATTAGCTGAAATGAATTCGAGCTTCCGCGTGCTGTTGGCGGAAAACTTGTTCTTTTTCACATTTCCATTATAAACTCCTGCATCCATTTCGATAAACCTCCTACCGTATGATGTACGATACTTTTCCTCATAAATCATCCATCCTCCCAATCTCAACGTTGTTATCTATATATCATCGATGCCTCATCGCCGTGTACTAAAACAGGGAGTTTTGTAACACGAATACAAGAGCTTTTTCTCTCCCCTGGTATCAGGCATTTTGTATCTGTTGGGATGAAAATTTTGAGCGATTATAGCCACGCTTATTCACAGTGGCGTGTCCGTTTTTTCGCGTTGCTTCTCGACGCTCTTTGTTCATTTCTGATCGAATGTTTGATTAATTGTAGATTTTCTTTAACTCATTTCGATGTAAATTTCAATCACTTTTTCTCTAATTGGTTAAAAATTTAATCTCATCGAGTGAAAGACCAATATTTACGTTCGTTTTTTCCCGTTGAATTGTCAACTTTGTTATTACGAACGAATTTAGTTTCTGGAATGGTCACGAGGAATTTCGTTTTTCAAAAAATTTCCAAAACATGGATCAAAATTCGGTGATATTTCGAAAGTCGATTTATTCATTTCGTAATTCGTGCTTAACCGTGTGAATTTGTGCTCAATTGTTTTTTCATTCTCGAAAAAGGAAGAATTTTATTCCGTTATTTATTCTCATACACTACGATTGTTTTTATCGTTTCTGCGAGCCAGTGTTAGAATAGCATAAATAATTGGATCCAATTAGAGGAGCTTGGGGAAGGCGTTAATGAAAGACGGTTGTGTGAAAATCCGGCGTCGTATTTTTCCGAGTAAAATTGACGCGCTTAAAGCGCGAAATAAACGAGAAAAGTTGGGAGAATGTTTTTTTTTGTTGTTATCTGCCAGATCTTCAGCACGTGATTCTCCGTGTTATCATATTTGATCAAATTAAAACTTCTTTTTTTACTGCTACAATAAGACGACTTAATAAATTACATTTGGATAGAAAATGAACATTTCAGCTATCGCCTGTATTTTTCGTGTTATTTTCCGTTCCCTTTTCTTTTTTTTTTAAACCTCTGACGCTTTTTACATTTTGAGAAAAAGATGCCGTATTAAAAAAGTACGGCGATGAAAAAAAATTTCGCAATCGAAATTGCATGAAAATTTCAAATTCCATCGTAGTATTCCAACATTATTAAATATTCGCATTTGAGGGGTTTACCCTAATTGAAAAGGCAAAAGAAAAAAACTATTTTTTTGACCGGTATAAATTATAAATATGGGATATAAAAAGCGTTAGGCCTAAAAAATAGACTCTAAAAATACACAGAAAAAATTTTTCCGTTTTTATTTTACTCAGTTTTTGTACAGAAAAATGAGGGAGAAGACAGGTCCAAAAAAAGATGGATGCGTGCGCTATTGATAAGATCTCTGGAATGGATGATAGGAGAAAAAAATTGGTTTTAGATTCAATAGAGGTAAATGGCTATAGCACATATCATACGATTTTTGATTTTATCAAAAATGCACACTTAGACCGTTCAGATCTTTATTAAATCTGGGTATGATACTTTTATGCAATTAAAAAGGAAATCGATTTTTTAAAAATTCTAACTAGGGTGGACCTTTTAATTCAAATAAACAGTCAATATTTGTAGCGAAGGTTGGAAAACATGGAGCATCGTTTCCATCCACGAGTCCGCAGTACTGTGCTTTGTTATTGATTTCCCACAATGAGCTCAATGATATGGGGATGCGTTTGAGAGCAAAGGAAAACAATTTCGCACATAATTTCTGCGTATTCCTATACACCGTTGAACGAAAAGGCAATTTTTTCTTCTGATTGCCCCAACAGAATTTGGGAGTAATGAAATAATGGGGAATATTCATATTTTAATGAAATCGTCGGATAATGAAAGTGATTAAATAATACGAAGACTGATTCGAAAGAGTATGGTTAAAGAACGTGAATATTCGGAGCGAAATAATCAAGTATTTCATAGTTGCGATAAACCTCAACAACGAGATCTTCACCGCAATCGTAATATCCATCGAGCCGCTTATTTCCAACTTTCTGCTCAGTCAAACTTTCCGCCATTACCACCTTCGTGCGATTCTCCTCGTTCTTCCAAGCATTAATGAACTTTTCCCCCCCCTCTGCAGTGCAATTAACGATACGTTCGTTAAATGAATGGAAGGCAAACTCTGCGCTTTGCCTCGGCACGCCAATCCTCCAAAGCCTTTAAACTTATTTTATGTAAAACGGTTGTGAAACTTTTCGTCATTGTCAGCTTTGTATTCCAAGTCAATGGAGATTTTCGATACCTCAATTTGCTGCCCTTTAGCCTGAGTGAGTGATCCCTTTCTAGTGTCAATTGACACTTCCGGTTTGTACACGTGACAATGGCAATTAAAATACATTGATAAAGTTGTTTAATTTAACTTCATCGCTCGCTGATCTCATCACAACTCTCGTTGTAATTCGAAATCAAAGTATACGAAGTGGAACCGACCGCAGTGGGTGCCAATAACACTAAAATCTATTTCATCATTTTTCCTCAATGAAAACACCGTTCATAATGAGACTGTTGTTCAACAGTTAATCAAATGAGAAGTTCCATTGTAACGTGGTGCTGAAAGAGCGACGTGGCCCCGAATTAACGAACCAGAAAACATGAAATATCAACGGAAATAATTAGTGATACGAATAAGAGTTTCCAGGTCGAGCTAAACCAGCGACAAAACTGTGATGAGGAAAGAGATTAGGTGAATATACCAGGGCTTTATTAAGTACGTTGGATGCAATATTTTGTTCATTCGCATGAATTATTCATTTGCTAAACAAAGATACGCATTTTGTGAACTGAATGGGGCCGGGTTAAAGTTCCGAACGGTGAGAAATCAGAAGGCTCAAAAGTTCGAAAATCTCGCTAGTGCGATATATCTATATATTTCGAATCCCAGCTAGATTTTGGGACTTTTGAGCCTTCTGATTTCTCACCGTTCGGAATTTCAACTCCGCCCCAACTGAATGAAACACTATTTTCTATAGGATTTCATTGAATCAACACAAAAAAAAGTTTTATTGATGATTTAGAAAGTTTTATTTTTTTTAAGTTCAAAAATTTAAGTTTATTTTTATTTTTTAAAGATTTATGAAATGATTTAGAATTTTTGACACCATTCTGCGCGCATGAGTTTTGAGAAAGTTTTTTTATAATCTTGCCGATTAGAAGAGTTTTAATTTTGAAAATTTGAGGTTAGGTTACGAGCTTTAGAAATGTGGTAATGGAGGTCAGGAGCAGGTTAGAAGGATGATATTCGACGTACTTCACAGGCAGCCATTTGACTGATTTAACTATTCTCGTTTCTCGACCTGGAATTTTGGGTGCGTCCCAGTTTTTTTTTATAGTAAAATTTCAGGTGGTTTTTTCGGTATGAAAAAAATATACCAGAAGTGGTAAATGTGAAAAAATGTTTAATGAAAAAATGGGGAGAAAGGCTATTTGAAATGGACATTTACATGCAGATTCTTCGGCAAACTCAAGTTCGTTACGATAATCCAATGAAAGTTTCATCGAAAAATCTTCGAGATACGCCAAAGTTTTTGCGCGAGCATGAAACTCTTATCGTTTCGAGGGAAGGGCGCAGAGTCTCTTTTTTATCCAATTCCGTGTGGCTTTTGTGTTATGAAGAAAATACGTAACTTTGCGGAGTCGTACTGCTCGTCGCCGCGATGATAAAGACATGAAAATAAATGTACTGTTAAATCTTCTCACCCAGTTGAAACGTGACCTTCCTCATAGACATCGAAACGACTTCTTGAGCCGATAAGACGGCGGTTGTTTGATTGAGTTTGAACTACTTTTCTTCGGGAAATTGAACAACGTAACAAGTTCTCCCGAAGAAATGGCCCATTCTTTCTCCCGACAAATTTTATTCGCGATCGCTTCGAACTTGATCGGCTTATCGATTTTCTCATTCGCACCAACCAAAAATCGTTCAGCACGTTACGAATTAACACAATCGACGACGATTCACGATCCTTATCTCGATCCATTGCCACAATATTCCGAACGAGAGCTTTCAAAATTATCAGTACCATTCGTAGAAAATTGATAAAACGTTTAATTTTTCACACCAAGAAAATGAGTTTTCTTCAATAGATTGAGGCATATTTTTATTCCGGAATGGTATAAATTATTTATTTTATTCATCAGGAAAAACAGTCGAATCCACCAGGTTAACGCTCAACCGCAAATGGAATTTCGTGAAAGTTACGAATTTTTTTTTTACAAAAGCAATCAGACAATTTTTAAAATGAAAATGGAAAAAAGACGATTGCAAAACTCATAATTCTTCGAAAAATTAAAACGCCGCTTGATTTATAAATATCTTCGATTTTTGTGACCCATCCGCTCGATTCGGGGTCAAGGGTCACGTGTTGTTTTCCCCATGAGATCGTGTCACGTACGATGTCAAGGTTGCGAATTGTCCACTTGAAAAATTAACCGACCGTTCACAGGACTCACTCATTGTCAGCGTAGCTCGGAGGGTCCTTTAATTTTTGAGCTGCAATAAAACTTTGGTATTTTCGTGCAATAAATAAAAAACGAAGTGACGAAAGTCATGAGGGTATAAACACTGTCATCAGCGATAACACGATGATTCATACGTGAGCCAGAATTATTTATTCCTGGAGAGATGTTCGTTATAAAATGAATCGTTAGCTACGCCCCCGTGCAAAAAGGGAGATAGTTCTCTCGTGTGTTTCTCTCTCCCTGTACTTGTGTTGAACCGATCGATAGTGTATAGGCTGCGTGTATGTGCGCGAAGCACTCTGTCATGGGCGAAACCACACACAGAGTCCCGTGAGCTCTAAGTTCCAGTTGGAAGGCGGTGGCTGCTTTAATTTATCGTGGAAACGTGTATTCAAATGGTTACATTTCAGGCTACGTTTCTGGCCAAACAAAAAAATGAATAAAAGCAAAAAAAGCGCCATTGAATCCTTCGGGTGAGATTCGATTCTTTATTTTTTACCTCTTTTCTCCACTGTTTTTTCCGGCTTCCCACAAAAGCAGATGAAGCCTCCGGGCAGCTTAATTCCCGACTTGTTTTTTTCCGATGCGGCTAATTGTTCCCATTTCCGTGAAAACGTTAATTGTATTTTTGTTTTTTTGATTTTTCATAACTATTCCTATGCTGATAGAAGAACTGGCGATAAAAATCTGTTTCTTTTGCATATAAATGTCAATAATGTTTTTCTACCATCGACAGAATTACACAGGGCTGCAGGCAATGCTGAGAAATGATATTTGATATGCATATAAGTGTCAATGTGACTTTTTCTCGGGAGAATTATTGAATGATGCCTGAAGCAGCAACGCGTCGATAAAAAGTTATTTTATCTGCATAAAAATGCGAAGGATTTTTCAAATTTTTATTCAATAGCGTTTAATCGTGCCCGAGGCAATGTGAGTGGAATTTATTTACGTGTTGAGCGAGACAGCTCTTGATTGATGTTCAATTTATAGTTACTCTGAAACGAAGCTTTTTATGTAAAATAGTAGAATTAACATTTTCTGTCCCGAAACTGATGTTTCTTCGTCTTGAAAAGTGAAGAAAATTTTATAAAGCGAGGAATAATGAAACGGTTCTTGCAACTGACGAGAGTTGGACGAAAATGATTTTTATGGGCTGGTAGGAAATAAATTGGAAAACGAGTGATACATGATATCGATGTGAATTATAAATGGGCCGACGCCCATATACATTTCGACGAAATGGGAAATCCACTTTGGGACAATATCATACTTCTTATTTCTCAGAGCGTGGAGCGATTTTTGCCACTCCTAAAGTTCACTTTCTTTTCATGCGAGTATGAGAAGTTATTTTTTATTTTGAACGAAGGAAAAAGTTTGTTCGAGTGCCGCGTATATGATGCAGCGAGGGATTTTCGTGTAAGATATTTTTATGTAGAAAAGATGATGATGGCTCTTGAAAATTTAGGAACGACAATTTGCAAGTTTGAGCTTCCAGCTTTTTTAATATCGCATTAAAAGCCCAAGATCGTCGTAAGCCCAGATCGAAAGTTAGGAGGAAACATTTTATTAGTGACCGAGCTTACCCCGCTCGTGTTCGTGTGTGGGGTTGTGTTTGTATCGTCGAGTAGTTTTCGAAACGAGGCTTTGGGAAAAAAAGTCGAACGGAAATTCCTGTCGTCTCTAATGTCACTCGTAAAAGTCTAGGACCTTACTATACTCGACGACGTTATATTTCATGGCCGAGAAAAAGGAGTAATAAAAATGTCTCGTACGGAATACGAGTCGGCACTAGAGTGAAGGTTGGCTACCTCGGAGTTGTGTACTATAAATTTATATGGAAGTTACCGGGTGTTCCGGAATTACGTTTTCCCTCAATGATATTGAATTCAGAAGAAAATTCCGAGTCGAAAAGCATTTGGAATTTTTTCGATCCAACGTAAACCTGAGGAGTTATCGACGGTTGAAGTTGAGCACCAATGAGACTGAATGAGAAGCGCGCCCCCCACCACCGGAGCGGTGCTCGATCGATCTACGGCGCATGCGCTCTGTCTTTCGATGCGCATCGAAACGATTGGTTCTTCTTCTATCGGTCATAACTCAGCCGGGAATCCTCTCATCGAAAAACACCCAAATACTTTTCGTCTCGAAATTTTATGACAAATGCAATTTCACGCTGTTCGATTTCCAGTTTTGAAAGATTCTATAGATTCGTGGACGAAGGAAGCGAGGTCGCTTCATCTGCAATGCTCGACGCGTTTTTGGAAAGATATGTATGAAATCGTGAATATACTCACTGGAAGAAAGATAGAAACGTTGGTATAGAGCGATATGATAGAGTAGGATAGATTATGTAAATCGGAGCGGTTGCTCTCTTGCAGTTGCGGACGGTCACTGATCCGAAAAGTTCGAACGTCCGACCTTCATGGTATATTCAAAGCAGGAAGTTCACCCACATGTATGTTTTCGGTTGATGGTTCTGGGAGGAACTTTGAACCATTTCTCTTCCCTCGTTGACTGCTCGTTGATAAGAGGAAATATCCAAACCTGCTTCTCGGAGTTTCTAGCAACCAGAAAATAGATTACCAATTTATTTCCGCTCTGTTTGGCAGCGACATTTTTTTTCTCTTTATTTTGCACGAGCAAAATCAGGAAGCTGGTCATGTCTCATTGTCAAAGCGATGGGATAGTACACCTTCATGGGGTGGAGTACAAATTTTTCTTGAATTTCCCCACAATTGCGAGGATATTGAGATTTCCTTAGACTGCTGAAGTCTTGAATTCTCTTCATGAACTACTTTATTAATTGGTCAAAAGACTCTTGCTCGAGGTAACTGCTTTGCTTACAAAGGAATCTTTTACGGAAAGGCTTCTTTGAGACTCTTCGCTATCTCTTAACTGCTCTTCGCCAAGGAAAACGACCGTCACTTCTTAATGATATCCCTCAATCTTTTGATTCTAATTCACCCCTTCGCCCGTTAATTGCTATGAGTTATTAAAAAAACCTCTGACTTCTGCGTGAGGCCTGAAAATGTTGATTTTCTTAAAAACATAATATTAATACTCTTTTCATGGGGTTTACGAAAAAAATGATTAAATTTCGGCAATTTTCCAGATTGGCTTACGCTCTGTAAATATGTCCAGCGATTTTCTCATTTTATAAATGGCTTTTCACCGGCGTCAAATATCTCATATGTCTCGAGCGACTTCGCCTCTTTTTTACTTCGACTGCGTTTGTTCGTTCGAGTCCTTTTTTTCCTCGCCCTAGAACACTTCTACTGAAAAAACGTTGTCTGGTCACTTTTAAAAATTAAATCTTCCTGGGTGAAGCACTTTACGGGGTGGTCGTGCTGGAAACCGTTTTATATTAGCCATATTTTTTTATATGATCAATTTCGAGTCTGAAAAGATTGAATCACCTCGGGAGATTCACGCATGAGATGCAGTCAGTAAATTTGGATTCTGCGTTGGAAAAATAGATAAGTTTCGGGCTCCGTACGAATGGGGAAGTTTTATAAATGGCAAAAAGTTTCACCGCACCGTGGTTACAGCTCTGCGAGACGAATCGTTCGAACCTCGATAGAAATACAATGAAACATTATTTACACTCCGCCATTCGATTATTTTTGTTTTTCGGAGAAAAAATCATTCCCCAATGAAGTTATCGGCTTTAAGTCACAGAAGAGACATGCCCCCTCGTCTGCCGTCTCTCAATCACTGAGACTCGGAATAGAAATGGAAAAGAGGGTCGAGACCAGCTGATGGACACTCCGGTTCGTGTAATGCTCCACACTCATCACCAGCCCAGCTCGCTTGGCTTTTTGTTAGACAGACGGAGAGCGCAACTACTCTCAAAGCTTTGGCAGACCCTTGCCCGGTGCTCTGGAGGATCCATGTCTCGAGGAAGAGTCTTATCTTCCTGAAGCAAGCTTAGTCCGAAGGGCTGACGCAGAGAGCATTGTTCTGCAAAGGAGAACATTTGACTGAACCGATTATAGTCGTCGAGAGCTTCCAGAGATTTGCCGCGTATTTTGTACTCGCATGGTACGAGCCATTCAATGGGCTCACTTTCGGTTGTCAAGAACGACAAATCTGGGGAAGCCTGCTAAATGTGACAACTGGAAAATTCATGATTTTGCAAACGATTACACATTCATTGCGACGTTGAATGTTTCCTGTACTTAAAATAAGAGGAGAGTAGAAGACGCATTGAGCCAACGTTTTCATGCGAATGACAAATACATTTCGTTCCACTTTAAGGAGACAAAATAAAGCTCAAAATTTCAAATTAAATTCCCAATCCACTTTACTGGATTCCTTTCATTATTCAAACTTTGAGATTCGATGTTGTCATAATGATGATCGAGATCAATAGTACTTTGTAAAACAAAACTGATTCATTTTTCGACACTCTTTATTCGCTGGAAAAGTGCAAAATCATCGAAGCATCGTTTCGATATATGTCAACACTTCTTTATTACCTCACAATAATTGATGTAATCCAGAGGTACGTGAATTTAATTTGCATTCATCGCATGTTCAATTTTGATATTCGCGTGCATTGTTCACGAATTCAATTTTAAATGAATATGCATTTACCGTCGATCGATAAAAGCTCGTAACATAATACGCTAATTAGCATCCACCTATGTTTCCAAAATTCATGTAAACCTGTTTGCGAAAGATCACGTGTAGATATTCTCTTGGTAAAAAGAGGGCTCGGAAACTCGCTACGAAAATAGCTCGCGATTGTAACGGTTCGAGCCCATATTAAGGGACGAATTATTTGTTATAATAGTAGCGTTGATCACGAAACCGCCCAATTTCCGAACATTGTACGAGATTAAAATTTCAATGGCGCTTCTGATGAAACGTTGTTACGGATTTGGGAATGTTTGATCGATTGGCAGATATTGGGACCCGACGATTGGCTAAAAAACTGGATTAGATTCACGAATACAAACACTCAAAAAAAAGAGTCATCGAGCGATGGTATACGCAGCGCCAAGTGTCCAAAAATCAGACTAAAATCCGTTTCTACTGGATTTCGTCGCGAATATAACGATTATGCGAATATAAAAAATATCAAAAAATATGATTTAATTAGCCGATTCTGGCTGTGGTTCGTATTAAGGAGCGAGGCTACGTTCGTCAAATTGATAAGAAATTGATCAAATTTGGTGATAATGTTCTTCAACATCAAGTGCGAAGACACAATTTTTTTCAAAATTTTCTTCTGCTTAGTTATTGAGTAATTACGCATTAAAGCAGATTTCTTATGCCCGGAATGTATACCTATATATATGGAAACGCTATGCTTATACACGTCAACTTTAGTGATCAATTACTCGATAACTGTACAGAAGAAAAATCTTAAAAAATTTGTATTTTCAAATTTAACTCTAAAGAATATGTTCACCAAATTTTATTAAATTCTTATCATTTTGAAATTTTTAATGTATTTAACATGGTTTAGCATGGCAACATTGTATCGTCCCTAGCCACCCTCCTTAAGAAAACCAGATTTTACTCATCACCGCAATGAATAAATATAAATATAGAGCAGTTTGCGTACGCCATGACACCTTTTATACCGATCACAAAGATTATTTTATCACAAATTGCACACACATTTGCCACAACGCGATTTCAATAAAAATTTACGGAGAAATCCATCAGAATACAGGCGAGGCGTTTGACATGTGACAGCGATTGTATTTATGCAGTTAATAATTATTATACTATACTATGGGAGGGGCCATCATCGATTTTGAGTTGGTCACGTGAGCTCGATGACTTTTAAAAGTATGAATCAGTCGACTAACCTCACTTGGAATTTTCGAAATCGAAATTCTCTTTGACAGTTTACCGATTAAAAAAGGCTCTGTCAACCTATGCAGGACGCAGGAAAGCATTTCGATTTCCAAATTTGCAGCTATCTTTCTCATACTCACATTTGCGACATACCGACTGATCCATCCTCTTAAAGTCAAAGTACACGCGATTCGATTGGAAAAATTTGAAGCCACGTTTTCGTAAATTCATTGAAGACTTTCCACTTCAAAAAGCGTTCGATTTATACAGGAGCTTACAGAGATTCCAGGATCACGGGATTTCTGTTCAATTATTTATAGACTCTCTCTAAAGGCCCAAAGTGTCATACATCTGAAAAAATTCACGAGAAATCCGTCACATAACGACAAAAATAATCGGTAATTAATTGTTTAACCCTAATCACTCATACTTCTCTAGAGGAGCTTTCCAGCAAGTGACAAAGAGTTACACAATGCGCTCCAACAAGAGCGAAATAACACGGGCACCATACGACATTGTGTTGCACAGTGTTCCACAGTGTCGCTTGCGGGAAATCCCCCGACAAATGGGGTCGTTTAGACCCCGTGAGCGACTAGGGTTAAATAAAATGTCAGCTACAGAAGCTAGAAAAATTTGATGAGCAGAAGAATTTTTGTAAACGTGACACCACAAATAAGGTCGTGTTCGGTGGCACCGTGAACTGGTTGGTCAAAAAAATCGTTTGATTCCTGTTTGCTACGTGTAATAATTAATGACATTGTACTTTCATTGGGAGCTAGTGGAAATCTGGCATGATCAACGAGCACACTATTTGTACACCGAGAAAATCCGGCCCTTCTCGACAGGAAGTCCTTGAAGCGTACAATCGTGTGGAAAGCATACTCGGGCTGGTTTCGCTAGCAGGAAAATGCTGACAAGAAAGTGAACATGGGTCAATGACCCCTAAGAGGCACAAAGGTCGAATGGCAACTGGCTTACAATCCTCTCGAATGACTCCTACGGAATCTCCGGCAACGAATGTCTCGTGCTGAAAATGATGAACCGGCAATCCTCTTTGTACGATTATGCGATCCGATATTGAGTGGAGGTTTTTTCATGATTAGTTTCCATCATTGATTGAAAAAGCTTTGTGGATGTACAACAGAGGAAAATTGAATGAAAACGATTTTAATCCGGAGCTCAGAGTGGCCTTCGGAATCGACGTTGAATCACGAACAACGCGATCTTCCATCGGGCTCTTTGCTTATAAAATTTTCTCATTGAACTCGAGTACCTTCCTGAAAGATGTGCTGTAGATGTGGAAACGAGACAAAACAAGCAATCACTTCCGGTGGGAGTATGGAATATCCTTTGACCATCGGGTGTCAGGTGGTTTCGTTCATTTAATTAAACCCGAAATCCAACGGATGCAGATCGGTACAGGGAGCAACATTTTTTTCCCCTCCCGGCGACAAAGAATTGAAAATCGCAATCGTGCCCTGGGAGAAAAACATTTCGCTCTCGTTCCATTCGCACCTTTTTCAGTGTCAATTTTTTCGACGCTTCACTTTCAAAGGAATCTCACAAAAAGTTTGATCTGTTTTTCCACGCTAGCTCTCAACAAAAGAATCTCAAACAATACAAATAAAAGACAAAAGAAACGAAGGATAAAGGGCCGAAGGGAAGGTGCGGAGAGAAAAACTCTATCGAAAAAGTCGAGTCCTCCTTTATGTCACCCGTACTTTCGTGACATGAGAAATCTCATGGTAAAAAGTAAAATATCTCGGTAAACATAAGGCAGCAGAAAATAGGTATCTCTTTTCAATGCATTCCCTCTCGTACGTGTGAGTGCACGGAACAGGTACATGTTTGGCCAAAAGCCCAGGCTGTTGCGAGGAGAAAAGATATCACTGGGATAAAATGAGAGTCGGCCGCGAAACGAGTCCAGAGCTTTCCGAGCCTTCCAACCTCGACAACCCCACTGAGTATGAGAGAGACTATCTGATTTATTCCAAGAATGAGGATTTGGATGCACAATCCTGTTTCATGGCCCAACATCCCCCTTCTGTCATGGATTTCATCCCTGCCCTCCTCTCATTCCTTTTTCTCCACATTTTCCTTCTTCTATTATGATAAATCTACTGTCATCGCATGCTAAAAAATTCCATGAAATTTATATTCGAGCATGCATTAGACTCGCTTGAAATAGATTTCTTCATTGCTTATCTTCAGCTCCTCCTCCTCCTCTCCTTCTTCTTTTCTTCCGCTTTTTATCGATGTATTCTTATTTGAGGTAATTTTTATTATTCAGATTTTATTGAACAGTGAAATATTGAAAAAATGAAAGTCGGAAGCGGTTTAGAAAATTGGGAGGGTTTTTTTTTAATCCCCAGTATTTTCCATTACCTGTGAAAAGTGTTGAAAGTAATTTGGGATTGTGCATCGCAATCTTTAATTTTCTAAAGCCCCCGCAGCAAAGGCTATCGATCGATTATTTTCGTTCGTTATTTCAGAGCCAGAACGAGGCTAATCGACTGTACTTCAATCAATTGCTGCCCATCGAAGCTTGCACTTGGTTAATTAAACTTGGTCAACCAGAAAAACCGAAGATCAGAACGAAAGTGAAATTTCAAATGCCTTTTATCGATTTTACCATCCACTCGTGAAGGAGTCACTAAAAATTTAAATTTTCAATGCTCTTCACTATACTTTCTCTCTTATTCCGACAAGCACGTACCAATTTCCGAGCAAATGCTCGGATTCCTGCTGATGGAAATTATTCGGATCGTTTATTTGTAGGGAGGAGAAAATACACGTCAACATTTCTCACAATAATTACAGTCGAGACAAAAAACTCTTTTGGATAGAAGAAGCGACAAGAAGATCCACGAACATGTGATAAAAGAAACTGTCGTTTTCTAAGCAATGTCAATTTTTATATTTAATAAAAATAATGCGAAAAAAAATCTAGTGATTATTTAAGGGGGTCAGCCTGTGTGGTAGCCCGATTTTTTGGGGGTTTTTCGCGATTTTTTCGCAGCGAGGAAAAAACACATAGACTTTTGAAATTTTAAGGGTTTAGTGATTGGTATTTCAATACTAAGACAGAATTTTTTAACTCTGATATATCTCGTGTAAATTCGGTTTAAAACCACTCCACGGGAACCCATATGTTTCTCCATGGTCTCCACAATTCAGGGGGATTGGTTTATCTGAGACAAAAAAACCAAAGAGTGTTTTGATTTGTAGAGCAGTGGCCTGAACTAGAATCATACAAAAATATTAAAAATTGAAGGATTTTCGCGCTTCGAAACCCAACATTTCAATTTTCAAAAATGTTTTAAAGCGCGAAAATCCTTTACAAATCAAAAAGCTATTCGGTTTTTCGAGATATCAGAGTTGAAAAAATCCCATCATGGAAATGAAATACCAATCGATAAACCCTTAAAATTTCAGAGATGTATGTTTTTTTCCTCGCCGCAAAAAAATTGCAAAAAAACCCCAAAAAATTCGGCTCCCAAACGGGGCGACCCCCTCGAAAGAGAATTTGTTCCAAGTAGTAAAAAAAATGTTTTGTACGTAAAAAAGAAGAAATTCTGTAAGTTTGGATGAATTTTCAGAGAGATTTGTTTGAGAGATTAAAAGATAAACGTGGAATAACTTGACAGAACATTTTCGATAAACGTGCTTAATCCTTTAATTCAAGAATCCGAGTTTCGTTTTATAGTATTTTTTTCTTCTGTCTGGTACAAAGCTGACTTTTACAGCCGGTCTCAGAAACGTCAGATTGTTTTGCACTCTTCATTGCACGAGAATATTCCGTCCGGTTTTTACGAGCGCCCCCAATCGCAAGATTTGCAATTGCTATTCCGCGTTCATTCTGTTGTTGCTCCCACACCCTCTTTACCGAAGCGGTAACAAACGGAGAATACAGATAAGAGAAACGGGATAAAATGGGGGGTGGAAAAAAAAGCACGAACGAGTGAAAAGTTTATACCCAAGATATGGCCATCGTTAAGCCACACTCTTCAAAATAACTTCCAAAGAACTCGCTAACTTTTTTCAGCGAAAGAATTATTTTCATGCTTCCGATACGCCCGCCTTTAATTCTTTCTCAACTTTTTATTTTGCTCTAAGAAAAAATTTATATCGAATTATTAATGAATTATTTTTTATTAAAAACACTCGATCAAGGTGAGCTAAAATTTTTCCAATCTTTGCTTTGTTTTTGTATCCTCGAAATGTAACTTCAAAATTAATAGCCATGCAAGAGCAAAACTCTCGTTGTTTCGGTGGTTTTGTCGATTGATACTCCGACATACTATCTTTTATTGAATTTTAAAAGTTCGAGGTCTACCGACGGATTCTTTTATAAAATTTATAAAACTATTAGAATTAATTTTTGCCAAATGATATTTGCTAGGAAAGCAAACCCAATTGTATTTGATTTGAAGTCACAACGGTTCGCTGTCCTTGCTCAAGTTCGTCGCCCGTTTGAAAAAACCTCACAGTTTGGTTCGTCACTTGAGAGTTCAGAAACGAAGTTCAAGCACCCGGGTGGCTGAAATGGTCCAACGATGGGGTCGGTCAAACGTCAAAGTATTTCGATCCCTTAGAATCATCGAAACTCTCCAAACTTTCAACATTTCTGCAAACGTTTTGGTGCTTGGTCGAAACTTTGTGAAAAAGCAGCGACACTTCATACGACTTTTGAAAGTCTTCAATGACCACTGTATTCCGAAAAACAGAAATTATTCACCTGCATTTTCTCGCAACTTCTTCGATTTTATAATTCACCATTCGAACCTTCATTTCGCGAAGTATTAATTTTCAAATGACATTTCCATTAACGAAATAAAAGAATTTAATTTCACAGGTATTGAATAATTTCCATTCAATTATTACACAAGACAGAGTAACGGAATTTAAAACAAACAATTCAGAGTTTAAAAGCTTTTAGTCGCTTTTTTATTGGCACCTTACTACAAAGCAGCTCGTTCTTTCCTACGTCAACTGCCCAGGGAATGGTGGACATGAAAAAAAAATAATAATAATAATAAATCGCAGGCTTTTGATCTGCTGGAAAATTTCATTCTCTGTAATTTTTTTGACATTGTTTGCGAGGAAAAAAACAAAAAAAACAGTCGTTTAATTATGGGGAGCTTTTCTCGTTTTCATAGGGGAAAGAAAGAGAGAGAGAGCTCCAATTGTTTTGGCACAATATGCGCCGAAGGGTCTTTTAAAATACGCTCATTTGACACAGAGACAAAGCGTTACATAACAAGAAAGTAGTGAAGGAAGGAAATTGCTACGACTGTGTATTTTCCATGGGCCAACGTAACCCACACACACACACACACACACACACACACACACACACACAACGTGTCCACGAAGTCGTTGCTAACTTTTGAGGGGCGCATAGGACGTGGAGTATTGATTAGAAAAATCTTTAGTTATTTTTCTCTCCGTTGGACAATTTTCGAGATGCGAATGCGGTGAAGATAACCAATGGGCTGGGTGCGTGCAAAAGGGCGTGGCCACTGGGCAGCTCCGCATTGGCTGTTACGAGAATTGTTGATATTTCATTTCCTATTCACTGGAGAAAAAAAAGTTTGAGGACTTTTTCATCGAGAATTTCGTGCCTAATTTTATTCGCATAGAAGGATCCTGACTTTCGGGACACTCCGTAAATGGGGTCTTTCGGATCCGTAACTAGTGTGTTGAGAAACCGTAGTAAAAATGCAACTAAAGGGAAACCCAACACGGCGCGAATTCCCAATTTGCTCAGCGTCATTCTATTGTAATATTCCGTTTATTCGTAACCATGCGTTTCGAGGAAATGGCTTTTTCGAATTCAACTCTCAAGAGTGACGTGCCGAGTGTAGTAAACCGATATAAAAAAAGCTATTTATTTTATTTACATTTGCACTGTGAATAGAAGCGCGGAAGCCATGAAAAGAACAAACGTTTTCTTCAATCCCATTCCTCCACATGTGACCACACCAAATTCGATCAAAAGAGAAAAAAAAAGATTTGACGAAACGGAGTTAATTTTGCTCGTTGCAAATTCACGAGAATCATTAACCGTCCGAATTCCTGAAGTTTTTAGTTCGAGCTTGTTATTACAAATGAACGGATTATGTTGCAGTTGGCGGAACCACGACAGGGACCGTGTATCGAGCTGAGTTATCGAGCGGGGCAACAGTGCCGAGTTTTCGACGAGTTGGAGCATCAGCGCCAAGATTATCACATCCAGGAAACCTCAGGGGACAAGAAACTTCGAGCAGAACTTCAGTCCGCGTAAGACGAAGCTCCGCTTTGCTAGACGAGGAAATAACGGTCAGCAGCGAGCTGCCAACAACGAGGAACTTTCGCTCCAGTCAAGTATTATCAATCTTCGATGCGAAGCCTACTTTGACTTACAAACGGAAAAAAATGAAGAATAGCGAGGGGGAAGTTGATCGGAGAGAAGAATCGGAGGAGAAAGTACGATGGGACGATTCGGAGGATGAAAAATTTCGAAGTCCTAGCAAAGAAGGGTTGGCCACTTTGGAATTTGCCACCACCTCGGACGGCCAAAAGAGCTTCGAAACGGCAAACCAGACGATAATTATTCGTGGAAACCCGTGGCCTCATCAAGAAAACACGCATTATGAAAAACGTGTCAAAACTGTCAGCTTGCCAGCGAATAGTTCCAGCAACAGCCTCCAGCCCTCGGTGACGTCCCCGATGTCGAAAAAAGGCGAATTAACGACTTTGAATCCACCGAACTCGGACTCAGCGGACAAAGAGCAAATGGTCCCCATCGACGTACCTCCGCCGCGGTTTTTATCCACCATTTCGCTCGATTCAACGTTCAGCAACGACAGACACCAAATGCCCTCCGATTCTAGGCGTTACACGAGCAGAAGATTCGACTGGTTGACTTCCGAGCGAATTTATACCCCTGTGACGACATGGCCAACCACAGCGGTCGGCTTTCCGAAGCGCTATGCAAGAGACACCGAACCGGATCCGTGCGAGAAATTCCTCATCACCGATGACGTCAAACGCGAATTTTACAGTCCGAATTATCCGCAAAATTATCCACCGAAAGCCAACTGCGTACGGACACTCACGGGTAAGTTCATTTTCTATTATTTCTCAGTTATTTTGCTAATTTTACGTCATCACTGTCCCGTTTTATTTTAATTCGTAGACACCACGCTCCCTTTGAGGTCACACACTCACTGGTGCAAATTTGCACTTGGACTTTTCAAAACTTTTTATTTCGACCATGAATGCATGGAATGAATCTTATAACGAGACTTTTCAGGGGTAACGATTCCTTAGTACTACAATCATTAAAAAAATGATAAATGCAGTTTTATTATAGAAAAATGGCCAAAATGAAGAAAGGAATTTTGCAGTTCTAGACACTCGAAATTTTCGCAAATTTGCACCAAAATTAGAGTTTATCTGCAACTTGTAACACCCTAAAATCTGAAATTACAATTTTTTTCCTCAAGTTATTCTAACTGAACATACAAAGTTGCCAACTTCATAGAGACGATAAAAACGACCAAGAATAGGAAACCATCAGCTAAAAGTAAAAAATTACTGAATAATTTAACCCTCTCGGAGCGTATGTTGCTTCTACGCAACACGCGCTTCCAGGCCCCATAAAACTGCACCGGTCAGTAAGGTCGGGGTTCCAACTGCCTAGTTCCATCAAGCAAGGTTAGATTGTACCATAGATACTCCTAAACCAAGAGATAAACTGCTTTAACCCATCGAAATATCAATATGAAGCCGGCGTTTCGAGTTGAGTTGGCGCCTTGTGAAAACGTGCTTCAGTTATCGCAAAAGAAAAGTGAGTACACATTTGGTTTTCATACTCCAAACGTTATATCCTCTCAAAGAGAAGCTAATATGACATATTTAAGGGGTTAGATGATAGATTCATTTGTAAATTTTCCTGATTTTACCCCCCAAGTACTTGGTACTGATCCAACATTCAAAAATTCGTATTCCCCAACAAAAAAATTAGGGTCACAATGGATTTGTAAACTGGAAAGTATTTTGAGATAAAATTATGAAGCGAATAATTTTCCTTCAACGTGAAATAGGCCTCGATCTGAGAGTCGAATAATCCTAAATCTGATGACAAAGAAAATGAAATTGAGAACAAATTTTTAATACAATCGAATATTTAAATGCCAAGAAATATTGTACGAATATTTATTTCAATTCGTAATATCCTGCGCCAGAAATAAAATGTTCGAGCATGCAGATTCGTAGATCGCTGTGCAGTAAATTTTGATTCGCCGAATTGTAGTATTGGGTTTAAGGAATTTAAAACTGTTCTTCACCTTCCCACGAAATCCAGTTTAATTACGTTGCCTTAACGACATATTTACTCGGAAACGTTAACGAGACTTGGTTCTGTGAAATTAATTAACGGATTGCGTGGGCTCTTTCGAGCCCTCGTGGAAACAAAGACCGCAGGACCATCTTCGTGACTTATTCACACGGAACCACACGTCGAACGTTGTGTTTGCTCAATTCGAAGATTAGACGCGAGTTCACATTCGGTAAGTTGAGGGAATTAATTTCGACGGGAGTTGATTCGTTCGCGCTTGAAATGAGGAAGACCTTGAAACCACAATGTTCACTTTGGCTCATCAGACGTATTTGCCTTCGCCATTAAGGCTGCTTCAACCATATGTCTGCAGATCTAAAGGATCTTCTTTTATCGACATTCGAACGACTGAATGGAAACGTTCCATTCCAATTTCCTGAGTAACACAGCTGACTATTCTGAACCTACAAATTGAACAGAGTTCAAACCACTCCTAACTGGGTTCAGTTAATTTAAAAAAAAACCCAAACAAACCTGTCGAAACTCATCAAAAGTCCCGGATTTTCGGGGATCATACTGCCTTAAGATTTTTCTATGATACATCGAGAAAGGAAATTTGTCGAATGATCAACAGTTTTCATTACAACATTCGCCAAGATCCGATTGAAAAACTTGTTGAATCTTTATCAAAGGCTTCATTTAAATGAGCCTTCCAAAGTGGCATTTTCCTCGTTACTAGACATCGCTCCCAGAAATGAATAATCAATAGAGTCCACAGAGACGAAAAAATGTGAATTGATTTGGCTCATCGAGACACCACATGCTGCATTCCGATTGGAAAATGGAATCGCTCTGCTTCCGAGGGTAGGAAAAGCCCAAGTGTATACTCGATATCCATAATTTTCATAGTGGCCTGATTATTGTTTTGCTCGGTGGAACCCGCTTATCGAAAGCGTTTAGTCTTCAAAGTTCGCTATAATCGATATCCTATAAATACCTTCCCCACTGGGATTCGGGCTCCCAGAATTCACCGCACGTGCCTAATTTAATCATGATATTCGTTCTTGCTATCATTTTGCTGTGGTACAACGATTCGTCCCTTTGTAAAAGATACGATAATAATCATCCTCACTTTCGATTCCGTTCGTGTCGAATTCTCTCCCCTTTTCTCCCTTTGATCAAACTGTATGTGCCCCCTTAATTACTCTACTGTTATCTTTTGATGCAAATTACCGTGCTCATGTTTCACAACTACAATTGCCATCTTCGAACTATTTCGTGCATTGTTTCATCGGTACGATCTCGACAAGAAATTCGTTGCTATTCTGATTATACACTTTATTGGAAGAGTTTTGAACACAACTGGACAAACGTGGGAACGTAAAAGCATTGTGACATTCCGCGAATTTTGTTTGATGCCGAAGTTTGACTCCGCGAGTAGAGAAGTAAAATAAAAGTGAGGTTCGAAGCACGTTTATGTCGAAAATAGAATGTAAAAATTGCCCATATAGAAGGACGACTGAAATATCGATTTTGCGAAAATTCGACTATCACTCTTTCGATTCCTAAATCACTACAATCGGCGATATTGTGAATATTCACAATTTCGAAAATATCACAACGAAAGAGTAAATATTCAAAACTGATCATTCAAAATTCACTTTCGATTTTTTGCTATTCTGTATTTTGGTCTGTCTATAAAACAACTACTCTCCATTTTGAATTCGAAAATATGAACTTTTGACATTCGTATGGTCTGCTAAAATTGCATTCGAAATGAAAATTATCGAAATTTATATTTTCGAGTAAATACGAATTCAAAGAATGAATATTCGATTAAACGCGTAATCTGCTAAATGATCGATCGGAAATAAGAATTTTGAATAAATTATTTTTCTCCAATCTGATATTACGACTTTTTAAATTTCGAAATATCGAGCCTTCTACGATTTGGTTATTTGACTTATTAAATCCTACCCGAACATCGATGCAACTTTTTTCTCGGAAAAACTTCGTAAGACAACATAAATAAATTACTTTGTTAATGCTATTTGGATATTAGGATTTCCAGGGCGAAATGCATCGCCAGGCATTGTGGAATGTGTGCATGAAATAAAAGTTGTTTTTTCTTTCTAACTGCTTATGGTATCGATAATGGAACGTCAAGTATTTAAAATAAAAAAGTCCAACGAGAAAAATATAAAAAAAAATCAATTTCATGAGAAGCATTGAATTTTCAAAGTATTTTTACGTTTTTTGCACATCTGTGCGCGAACGTTACTGAATTGAAGGTTCGGTATAAGCGGAAACGTCACTGTATGTTACTCGATATTCGTCAGATACGCCAAAAGTGAACAGAAAAATTCGATAGCACGCATGCATGAGTTTTTCCAATGGACGTCGACGTTTAAGGCTGTCGAAATGCGAGTTTGGCTTGGGAGCGTCAGAAAATGTTTTCGAACGTTAAACTCCATTTTTTCGTAATTCAAGGTTCACTGAAGCAACATAAAATTCCAATGAATAACTCCGATGTGCTAAAACATCAAAGATTCGTATAATAATAATTTCGAGCTAAAAACTAATTGCACCGTGATTTTAGCCAGTCGTTAAATATATTGAAATGTCACTTGATATTCGAAATTGAAAAAGGCAGCTCGCGATACGAACAAAGTGAAACAGCAGCCAATAAATCAATTAAACAATTCGAATATTTATCGTACACGATGAGTTCGTTGATTTTCGTTGTTTTCAACTTTTTCGATGGTTTCATGTGCGTTCGTTTTCCAGCTAAAAATGGAAAAAATGGGGCAAGCTTTGAGAGAATTTGATTTTTCGATTGCGATGGGCACACTCGAAGGGTTTCGATTCGATTGAAGAGTTCGATACAAACAGCATTGACTTTAAAAAACTGTAAAGGGAAATTTTGGAAAAAGAGAAAATTTGATTGGCGAAATATGTCAGGTGAGGATGCTTTGCAGATTGTATATGAAATTTGATAAAACGTGAAACTAGCGATGAAAGAACGAACAGTCGCGCGTAATAGGTGAGAGGATAGGCACAGAGAGATCCAAGTACCAAGGACATCCGCAAAAGTCGTGAAAGCTACTTGAAATATAACGAGGTTACAGCGCGCTCAAGCTTCTCTTCGATATTAAAATCCACGAGTCTTTGAATGCAATTCAATAATGAATGAAAAAAAGCTTTGCTAAAAAGAATGTAAAAAGGGAGAAAATCAACGTTAAAATAAAAATCTATGACAGACGTTGAAGACGATGAAATTGAAAGGTTGTTCGATTCTCATACACTTTTGTACGACTGAAGGAAATAAGGACGTCGAGTGAGGAATAGGAGTTCGTTAAACGAGTACACTTGGTCGCTTTCAGGTTAAGTACTTTCCACGCTTCATTCACCAAGACTTCGATTTTGTCTTTAATTACTTCGCGCATTACCGAAGTGACTACTGCTTCATTTTATCTAAGAGACTCTTCAATTCAACCCAAAATTAAATTAATACACGAAAGTTTGCCTCAGCCTGCTTCAGGGTCTTACACAAACTCCGTTATCACTCGATCATTATATTCCAAGTTCCTCCCTCGATCTCAAAACCGAATGCGTTCGTCGATTCTTTTCTCGAGGTCAGACTTTTCTTTCCACCACAATTTTCATCGTGATAATTATGGAATTATCATAATTTTCGAACTAACGGATCACAATTATGAGTTTATTTATCGAAATTTTTCTTTTACATTTTTTGTGGCATCGTGCGGGAATGTACGTGTCAACATTCTTTTAATCGACAAAAGTTTTCCGATACTTTTTTCGATACGCGTTTATTGTATCAACATTGAAATCTATAGTTACAAGTAAAATTGAGTCTTTGAATACTCAATAATGTTTAATCGTTTAATGATCGAATGATTTTTTGGTGATATTATCGAAAAATTAATCGTCATCGTTGCACATCGAAAATAGTTGAATTTTTTATCAAATTTCTGAACACTTCAATTTGAGCTGGTTGAATTTTATTACTATTCGTGAATTGCTTCGAATTTTTTTCCTCAAATAAAAGTACGACCAGAAAAATAAGTCGTTATATGTGTTTTTTTCGATATACTTTGAGGAAAAGGCTAAACGTCTCTGAGGAGGCTAACCATATGTGGGGAATAAAATTGTAGAAGGTATTTCCTTATTTACGAGGCTGTTTGAATACGGAATGAAAGTCGAAGAAGGAATAACTTAGGTCCGGTGTTTGTACGATGTGGGAGCAGGATTCTGTGACCTGGATGCGCCTGACTAGTTGAACTGACATTTTTTACTGCTCTGAAATTTCGTCTTATTCCGGTGGTTACTTCTTTCACCTGAATTCAGATCGTTCTTCGTGTTTTTTCTGCTTCCATTCCTCTTGGAAGGTCTCTGCGATTTCTATCTCGATGATCAATATTCAAGCAAGTTTGAAGAAAGAGAGCATCAATGCCGACATTCCCTCTCACAAATTCTTGCAAAAGTTGAACAAACTTTGGTAAATTTCGAAGAAAGACGAACTTGAAAAGGCGAAATCAGAGCCGAAAACTTTCTCCGTGACCGACAACTTTTCAAAGTGACTCAGCCAAGCTTCTCAAAGTAACAATGCGATCTTTTGACAACACCAACTCGGCTGATAGTGTACAAGGCTCTGGCCAAAACTTCCAGTTGTTTGGAGCTTCTGTTTGAGGGCTTGACGGAGCGGCACAAGTTTCCAAGTGCCAAAGTACTTGCCGTTGCATTTTCATACAATTTACGGTTCCGTTAATTCATTCATCTGTTTTCCCTTCGTCGTTGTTTCGTGGCCATCAATCTCGTTAATCATCATCGGCGTTTGAGCCACTCGCCTCGCCCATTCAATAGCCACCGAATTTCCTTTCTATACCGAATCTCATTAAGGCACAAAATCTGATTGAAAATCCATTTCAAGTGCCTTCTGTTATCGTTTGAGAGTCAATGATTTCTAACGAAATAGCGGAGCCCTCGTCCTCGTGATCCTCGCCTGAATCACGCCGAAAAAAATGGTCGAGAAAGCCCGAAAATCGTACGAGCTCAAACAAAAGCTGAGTGGGTTCCATCAGTAGAGTTCGCAACGACGATTCTCCGCCTTGTTTCCACGAATAAAAAATGGGTTACGGCTCTCCCGACGTGTGTGCTGCTCACGCAGACACATCCGGGTCCACACTATCCCGACTCCATATTTTCATTCTCGACGACACAGGAAAAACCGGTTTCGCACCCTCGACCCGTCGATGCGTTATGGCCCAGCACATGTCCACCAGCCACTACGCAAAAGCATCCGTTTATTGTAACATAATATTGACGGTATACCGACCCCAGCCGTTTTCCCAACAAAGCCTCGTCAGTGTAAGCGTCCGTTGTTTGATGGCGCCAACGCTGCCACCAAACTCACAATATTCCATCCAACATCCTTCACTAATTGGTCCTTTGTGCCCTTTGAGAAGACGCACAGTTATTGTAAAATATTCTCGTTACAAATTCATCAAATTACCCCTGCACTTGGGTCATTACTTCGTAAAAAAAAAGAAAAAAATCAATAAATTACATCGTTCCCTTAAAAAGTCAGTTCCGTAAGTTCGATTCCCGAAATATCAATTCTGAAGCAAACTCTCGGTGAGGTTTAAAACGTTTGCGTTTGCTTGGAACGAAAATGTATTCTTCGTCGAGAATTCTTTCGAGTTTCAATCACATCTCCGCGTTCCCGGATTAAATTTTTCCATTGAAATGCATTTTTCGCAGATTTTCATTGGAATCGTGCTGGTATTCAGGGAAAATACGAAGAAGAAGGGAGAAAAGATTTTTCATAAATGATGAAGGGTCGAGAGAAATTGACCAAAGTAAATGAAATACTTTTGAAGTTTCATATTCGCCACAACTCGTTCTCATTTTCAACTATCCAAGATATTTCAATCGTTGTAGGATCACGGTTGAAGTTGAAGATCAGCGCGGACTGGAGGTTCTCGAAGGGCTTATCGGGTTAGTTCTGCGGGTGTGACAGTCCGGGAGGGCTGATACGGGAGTGCATATTGCAAAAGTTGAGCTACGAGCTTACAATTTTCGGGAAGGAGTTACGAGTCTCGGGATCGGTATTGTAAAGGGTGGAATTGGAATTTAATCAGACTGAGATACGCTTACATTCACTGGGAATATCTTCGAAACGGGAGACAGATCTTAGAGACTTATCCGCGAACAAAACGAGAACGAGGCTTGGGAACGTCGACAATGGATGAGACAATTACGACGGATTTCAATGCACGAAACTTCGTACCACAGCTTCATCGATTCTCGTCTCTCGTTTCAACATTCATCTGCTGAAAATCCGAGTATCTATTTTCTCCGTCTGAAAAATGTTTGCCCCGAATTGATAGTCTTCAAGTGGCTCGCAGCACTGAGAGGATACAACAGAATTCCTGCGCTTGACAGCTTTATCGTTTGTGTATCACTTTTCAAGCTTTTCGTACATACAGACTACTTCGAATTTCGATTGAGGCTTTATGGTAGTCGTGGGATAATGTTCCAGGTAAAAAATATTGGCCATTCTTATTGAGGAATTGGGTATTCGGCGAAGTGTGGATTGAACAGCGATTCCCAGTCGAGTTTTCCGAAACTATTTCCTTTCGAAATAACGTAGGATCTTCCCTGTTCTCATTTAAGCCCCATTATTGATGTCATCTGCTACGGAAGGCGCTGGAAATTCTCGTCTAGTGTCACTTTTTCCTGCGATTTACTAGCAAAACATTCGCAACACGGTGGTTGAGGCCAAAAGGGGCTGGAGAAACCTCCTCTCAACCAGTTGATTCGGGGCTGACGTGAAGGGCAATGCACTCAGTATTCAAGAGCTCTTAGCGTACGTGAGTTACGACCTGAAAATGTAAACGTTCCCCCATTTTCGGATAACGCGAGATATTCTTTCTCCACGTCGTTTTTCCGCTTCTGAGAATCATCGGGATTGATGAGAATGATGAAACCAACTCGATTTCAACGATGAGCAGAAATGAACATTTTTTTTTTTTAATTAAAAAACGTCAATTTTCATGATTTTTTTCGCAATGAAACCATTTTTACCTTAATTATCCATTGCCCATTATTTGTTCAAATATTTTTCATTACTTTGACCACTCTGAATTTGAGGCACTTGAAGCGCGTAGTGCCACCGTGGCATCGATGGCATGATAAGGTCGTGGCACGCCTTAGCACAGTGACGACGCACACAGAGCTTATTATCGATTTGTCGCTTCACCACTCTTTCTCCCATACATTTAACATCTATATACAGGATCGTGTCTTCATTCACGGAGGACTGTGTCGAAATAAAATCGCGATGTAACTCGAAGATAAGACGAATGAAATATTGCATCATTAAAAGCGAGATCACGTAGAATTTCAATGGAAAAGAATGAATTGGGGTGAAAAACAGCACCACAAATAAACAATAAGGAATGAAAACTGAGGGAAAAATAATAAGAAATGTTGTAAAAAATGAGAACGTGAGCAAAAAACGGTCGTTTGCGCTGCAGGCAACTCTTCGCATACTTTTTAAAAATTTTTTTATTTTTTATTTTACGTCACGTCATATGTGGCGAGGTAAAGCTCGGTGGATGCATTTTCTGGCGTCATATCTAATGTCGTAATGTGTGAAAAAGAATGCTATGACGACCTGCAATGAAACTTTTGTAGCCTGCGATATAAAAATGCAAACACTGCACGAATTAGAAAGTTGCACATTGCTTTTTCATTATTTGACCTCTTATTCGTGTCAAGTTTTTCAAGAGACGACAAAATTTTCAAAAGATTTACCTACAAAAATCACGCGCATACGTACGTCCTAATTTTTCATTATTCTTCCATAATCCTAATCAAAATTCACAAGAATAATAATTAACGTTGGAAAAAGTAAACTATTAATTACTTGGCTATTTCCATTCCTTGTCCCATTGGTCGAGCTCAGTGTAATCCACTGTGTTGAGGATTGATTTCACATCGACCCCCATGAAATTCAACCCTGTGCTGAATTGCCTGGGAAGGATCGCAGCCGTTAATTACCGGAGTTTCCAGTAGTCGATGTTGCATGGAAACTACATCAAAAGTTCGAAATTAGAAAACTTTTTTGAATTCGCCTTCTATACATTGGATTCGTTTAGAGGCACAACAAGTTCCAATACCTCCTCAGACGTGGCCTTCAGAATTTGTTACCTCCAAATTTGAACTAATGATTTTGTAGTGGTTCTCCCAATTATAATACTTCTGGACAGAACGAATATTGAATTCCAGAAGAAAAAGAAGGATCGATTAGGGACGCACCAATCACGCTGTCTCCCCCCACCCACCACTTCGTTCTCGCTCGATCTATTGCGCATGCTTCCTACTGATCGGTGGGTTGTGGATGCTCGAAGAACTCTGATTGGTTGAATGCTCAGGGACTAACAAGTCGTAAACACTTCGGTCGACTGAAAAAAAGAAAAAGATTTTCCATTCTGAGTTTGGTCTGGAATTTTGCAACGTTGAAGGATAATGAGCACGAAGCAACTCGACGATTTTACTCACTAGGCGATCGATCGAACTTCATCAGATTTATGTTGAGTGGATAATAGTAACACGCAACCAGATTAGAAGCGAGTATGAATTGAATTACTAAATTTTGGAGTTAGTCGAATATCCTAATAGTTTTACTCCGATCGATGAAAACGTGACCGCAGCCACAAAATTACTATAACTTCGGTTCGAGGCTTTTCAATTTAATAGACAATCTTCGTCGCTCGGGGCATATCGATCGATACACGCCACATGGTCGCAGCAAAGTTGGGCCTGTTCATCGTATTTCCTAACATTTAAAACGCGTTAGGAAAGTTCATCTTTTTATCTGCGTGCTCCGGATATTTTGTACACATGCGACGAAAAGCAAAGTTTCATAGGAACTTCTCGATGTTTAGAATGGAAGCAACGAAAATTTCGAGCCCATCATTTGATCGATCAACCATTGTGATTAAAACCCACGTTTCACAGGTTTTCACGTTGAATTTTTCAACGTCATGCGAACGTCAAATAACGCGTAAGAATGGACTATGAATGGAAAATTGGCGAACATAAAATGTTCGACGGTTTGGTGAGAGTGCAAGCTTCGTGGCTGGTGCGAGGTATGCAAACGAATTGATGGGGCATTGGGTTTCGAACTGTATGTCACGTTTATACGTGTTCCACGATGCCTGCAAATTTCGGACCGCAGAGCAAAGCTTTTAAGTGGAAAATCAGCTTGACCCGCAAATCTACACCGATGTATCTGTCGATACAATTGACTGATTGTGATGATTTTCCTCTGGCCAGAAACTTCAAAATACCTAACGATTAAATCACTTTGCAGTATTCTCTGCCCCAATAATTCGCAAGTGACGAAATCTCGTGCAAGGTTTCGCTAGAGTCGTCTTTTTTTAAGAATTTATCAAATTCACACCAGATTTAAACATCTCAAAACGATGAATAAAACGACTGTAATTTAAATGACAACGGAATTTATGCAAGTAATTCCTGCTTTAGTAAGTCAGAAAAATTGTTTTCGGAAATATTTTTAGGATAAAAGGAAATAACTCACCATCGTTTTTTCGGTATAGTTTCAAGGGTATTTCAAGAGTACATTAACATTTTTTTCCATTGTCTGCGACAATAATTACAAATTATTTTTCCATTTTCATATATTTTCCTTCCATATGAACCTATAAGAACGCAAAAAAATTGCGAAATTCTATATTTACAGCAGGTTGAAGTGATATTCTTCTTCGTTAGAAGCGTTTTTTTCAAACTCGCAATTTTTTCGGGTTTTTAGAGGTTCATATGGAAGAAAAATATATGAAAATGGAAAAAGAATTTGACATTTTTGTTGCCGACAATAATTACGATTTCCACATCGTACGCAGCTAAGAAACTTCGACAATCAGACTTAGAAATAAAATAAATGTTTTTCTACTCTCGAAATATCCTTGAAACTATACCGAAAAGTTCGCTATACTAAGTAATTTCCGTCTATCCCAAAAACATTCCCAAAAACAATCGATTTTTTGATTTTCTACATAAATTAGGACTCCCTTTAATAAATCGAAGTAAACCAAAGGGAATGTCGAGCCTCGAAAACTAAATAGTTGCCTCGGTGACCAACCGCTTGTGCATTTTCATGAATAATCCGATCGAATAAGTAGTTTTGGCACAAACCTCGAAAGTTGATCGGTCAAAGGAAGAAACGATTTATTCGATGCTTGTTTTCAAAGCGCCAATTTCGTTTGCTTGTTACAGCTGACAAAGGGATGTTGTTGAAACTCGATTTTCGGGATCGTTTCGAGCTCGAATCAATGACCGCAGTAAACGACAAGGTGAGCGAATGTCGTTTCGATTATCTTGAAGTGCGAGACGGTCAGTACGGATTTTCTAATCTCCTCGGAGTCTTTTGTGACAAACAATTTCCACCTGAGATCATCTCGAAGTCGAGACACTTGTGGTTACGGTTTCGCAGCGACGATACCATCGAATATGCAGGCTTCAAAGCTGTCTGGAGCACCATACCGAGGCCAACTACCGGTGAGTTGATAAACGCGTGAAAAAAGTTCCATGATTGAAGAAACAGCGTTATAGTTACTGAGAAATTTCTAATTAAAACCCTTCAAATTTTAGTTATTATTTTCATTATTTTGGAGCAGAGTGCAATCAGAAATTCCCAACTAATTTCATAGCTGATCATTATTGTACCAACGATCATCGCTTTCACATGTGTTCTAAATTTTATACCTTTGTACATTAATTAATTATTGAGGCGCAGGTGGTTGGATTTCGCAGGGCTTTGATTTTATGAAAGACTCAATTCATCAAACGGAAACTAATCCCAACTAAAATACAGCATGCTTACCGAATAACCTTCGACTATTCAAACGAACAGGGAGCGTAAAAGCGTATGAGGTAAATGCCGAAATGCGTACACACGAGCAACCCGGATTTCAGGGAATTGAGAGTCGTTGACATAATTTCGTGAATATAGTTAGAGAAGAATTAGAGAAAAAAACGGAATGAAGTTTTGTAAATCAGAAGCAAGCTCAAAAACTACATTTTTTTTATTCTTCACATCAAATTTTCCAAAATGCGTATTACCAAATTACATAAATTACGAAATATCTGCTTCAACATTTTCTCTTCTATGCTCGAGAGCAATTTACTCAATTTGCAACAGAATTCCGGAGATAAAAATCTTCGTTCATTTTTGAATGCATGTCGAGACAATGAAATATTAAATTTTTTGTAATATCCAGCAACAATGCAACTGGATGCTACCCCTCAAGACGTTGGAAAACTGCTTTCTCTAATAATAGCTGATGAATGAGAAACTCGATCAACACCAGCAATCCCTTTTCTTCATAAATAAAAGAATTTTCTCTTCGGAATTTCATTAAAAGAAACTTAGCTATACGCAGATTGAAATTCGAGAAAAAAAGAGAGTTACAACGAAATGAGGAAAACAGCACCGGAATGAAATTGCGAGGGAGTTGTTTTCATAAGATTGAAAAATAAACTGTACAATATTGATGGAAGAGACAAATTATCTCGAATCCTTTCTCCACCATACGAGATTCAACCTTTCGAATTACTTGTCATTCATGCACATTAAATAAAGCTTCGTATCAAAACCTCGTTAAGTAGTACAAAATGTAATGAAACCAAGCGTAATATTTGACGTATTAAAACGGAACAAATCATGCAAACAAAGTTAATTGGTGTGTTGTTTGCATGCATTGAGATCGCATGGATGTGTTTGATGAGCTAAATCAAGGTTCGATTACCACGGACCATCGTTTCCCCACGTGTTCGATTTCCAATTATTCCCGATATTTAATTTCATCAATTTTCCATCATAACAGCACGAATAACAGAACAGCGCAAAACTCATCGGCTCTTGTATTAGTTCAAATGTAAAATGGTTTCGAGGAAAATATTCTACGGGCGCCCGTATCAGAGCTCGAACTCTAGAGCTTTTGAAACGTACGGAGCTATGAAACATGGAAAATTGCTGCAGGATTTTTGGCTGTCAAACAAAACGATTGGCAGTGAGACTTCCACACCTTCGTAACGTTGTTTGCTTCAGAAAAGTTCGGCTGTTTCAGGCAGCCAAATGGACGAACCAGAGTTGATAAGAGTGCTGTTTTCCCAACGAAGCAAACGTTCCGGAATGAGCATCATTCTTGCTTTTTCAGGCTCCATTCCTCTGCAAACTGCATCGCCACTTTCCTCATTGATTAAGATTTCTTCCATGTCACAAATCCCATCGAATCTTTCTGCGAAGTTGCTTAATAGTTCTCTGATGCGCAGGTGGCGTGCCTCCTGAGCAGGAGCCGTGTATTCGGAACATCACCAATAAATCCGACTTTGAAATAAGCCATGAGGATATTGAGGCGGAGAAGAAAAGCGCCATCAAGAACAAAGTAGCGCTGGACTGTTTGTGGATCATCACTGCCCCAGCTGGCACGAGGGTACTTTATTTATTTAAAAGAAAATAAACTGTTCTATGACTCAATGAAAAAGTTTCATTTCCGCTGACCATTTGCGCAAGCTCCTCATCATGTTGCGCCTGTTTTAATAATATTTCGAACGCTCGTTTGAACTCAGATGCAGGCGACCTTCGACCCGTTCACTCTGGACAAACCGAACGACTGCAGTGCTAATTTCCTCGACGTATTCGATCAGGAAACGGACATTCCGTCACGACTGAAAAACTTTTGTGGCAGCATGGCAGAGACTGTACATTCCACTAAAAATATAATGTACATGCGTTTTTATCTCGAACCAAAAGCCATCAACAGTTCTTTCAAGTCGATCGTAACCGTCGTCCGGGAAAAGGGCAGCACTGATAAACGTGAGTCAAAATAATCAGGGAAATTCAAATATTTACGAAACAAACGTGCAATTCAACCACTCCGAATTGGTTGATTCCTCAATAATATTTTCACAAAATGTCGATTTGCTCTGGAATATCTCATATTAATATTTTCACATTGTATACGTATTCCGCAATAGCCACAGCTGCAGCTGTTGTGCGCAAAAATATTCCGGTTGACCACCGCGAGACCGAGAGCATTTGAGTTTGACCCTCGTGCATACGGGATATCTCAAGGGGAATTCGTGGTCGTTTTTTTACATTTTTTTTAGCGTGGAAAGCTCTGACAAGTTGAACTCTCTAATTATAACAAAGGAGGTGAAGCATCACGTCCGAAAATTCGCCACAAACATTCCGTTTACTTTTTCAAATGTTAATTCTCGTCATGCGACGAACCTCGGAACTTCAAATTATTCTAATTCAATGGAAAACCAAAATTCAAGAGTTTAGAAAGATCTCAAACTAAACAATGGCAAGAGCATTTTTTTATCAGGCAGAAATAAAGATAAATAAAAATTTGGTGGTTTCAGTAACTCTGAACCACCGAAAGTAAATTTCCGGTTGGAAAAGGGTCGCAGAGTCGTTTGTTGTAACTGCCTCCTTACGGGAACAATCGATGTTTGCACCATGTGGCCATAATATAAGAGAATATATGTTGGGCTTCCCCCGAATGCTATAATGCAGTCGGGCATGCGAAAATTTTCGTTTGCTCTCTGCAAACGTAAATGGACTCTAAGCTTAGAGTATGAAGCATAATGCATTCAGCTGCACTTGCCCCAACTACTCTCCAGGGATCTATTCGTTTTTGGCTGGAGTCATTAAATGTTGCGAGTGAAATTTGCCATTTTCTCACGGTATCCAACAAATAAAACTGGTTTATTTTCAGATTAGAAAGCTTTTCAAATATTCTGAATAGAAAAGTCCTCTACACGGAGAGACTTTTATTGCAAAAATTACTATATTTTTATAGTAACACGTCGGACCACATCGATATTATAATAATAATCGCTACAGAGTGTGTCAAATAATGCAAAAGTTTGGGGAAGCATTACCACAGTTCATAGTAAATAACGCGCTGTACTATATCAAAAATGAACACCGAGCGAATTTTCATCAAAAACATAGTAAATAATGAAATGATTTGATGAAAATTTAGGAGATAACATAGCAGTCGTTTCTATGTGCTATACGAAAAATTGCATAGTTTCGTATTTTCCCTTTTACCGCACTGAATTTTGCTCAATAACATAGCAAAATTCATGCGCCCACCAATTATACGAGGCGTTGCGAGTATAAACATGAAAATTAACCAGTGGCACATAGTAAAATTTCAAGCAATTTGTCCAGTCCAATTCACCAATTTTTAACATTTCGCCGAAGACACGAGTGACATTCGGATATCGATACATCGTTCGATGTAAGAATGTCGCAGACCTAAATTTTGCCTGTCGTACATAGTAAAATTTGAGAGAACTGCTTTCAGCATCAAAATTACTATGCACTTTGGTAAAATGTAATAGAATGGCGATATAGAGCAGCGCTGCTACAAAACATTGCAAGTTTTTCTAGCAAATTCATCGGAAATATTCGTATAAAAGTATCTCCGTGTATGATTCATTTTCCCGAAATTTCGCTGATCAGTTAACAAATAATTATTGCCAGCCAAAAGCGCGTTGATCAGGAAAAATGGGCGGGACAAGTGCCCAGCTAATTCTGAGTTACTACCATGATTTTGGCTGCTGGTTGCCTTACAACGGATCCCGGCGCCCGGGAAACTGTGTGTTCGCGACTCTCAAAAACATTCTTATTTTTCGGCACGTTTTTTTTTTCAAAACAATGAAAAACTCCTGGTGAATCAGACGGTACAAAAATTTTTAACAACAGCCGGACCATTGGGCTAGAGTCAAAGTTTGGAAAAGAGCATTTCAATGTAATCGATTATTATGCTTTTGGCCTCGATCTCCATGATCCAATGGTAGTAAGCCAGAGATATAAAATAATCGAGAGAACCCATTCGGGTAAATTCGACTATTATTTTTGAGGCGAGGCGAAACATTGGAAGCGTTATCGACTTCGCAAGCGTTTCATTTTTTTATCTCTTTTCTATTCAGCCTGTCGTGACAACGAATATGATTGCGATGACAACACATGCATAGCGATATCTCTGAAGTGCAACAAAAGATTCAACTGTCGGTTTCTGAGAGACGAAGATTCTTGTGGGGTGAGTTTCATTTTTCCATGTGATTGCATTATTTGGAATGATCTTTCCAAGAATTTCGTAAAAAACGATTATTTTATATTACTTTCAATGACTCTGAATATTCTCCGAGTCTTTCAATCGTTGAATCCTTATTATTAAAAATTGAATTGATGACTGAGATGATTATCATCAAAATCATATGACCTCGAATCACGAGTGCCAGCATTTTCAATGGAAAATAATGAATCACATAAAAAATAGAGAATTGAGAATAATCTGCAAAGGCTGCAAATGCAACATTCGTGGCATGTGACTAATCATAAATTATCGTTGCTAATTTTTCATACGAGCAATGTAATCGTGCACGATTCTCGTTGTTCCGCGTTACAAACAACGTTCTCTCCTATCTGCTCGCACGCCCCGAGCAATAATTTGCAGCTTTTTCTGGGAGTTACCGGGCTTTTATGGTGTACCGGTGCACAGCTTGCTTCTTTTTGTCAGGCACATTTTTGATCTCAGGATGCACAATGCTTTTGGCGAGTTACCAAAACGAGGTAGCCAATAAACGCCTGATGCCCACAATGAGGTATTAAATTAAAAAGGCACTCTGGCAACGTCACACATTCTCCAAATTCATAGTCCCTTATAAGTTTATTCCCATTTTATTTGAACGAAAATGTCGTTTATACTTCTAATTGATTCATTATTTGTTTGCTCGTGTTCCAGACGGAGGGAGATCAGCTTGATTCTTCGAGGGTCATTATAATCCTGGTGATATTTTCTCTCATAATGTTTGGAATGTGCTTCACGTTTGTGTTCAATTGCGTACGAAAACTGATGCGTGATCACCGAATAATAAGGGTAAGTGTCCAATCGAATTTCAATTGTTGATGGAAGCAATTAGCCGTCAACGTTGGTCTGTTCAGGGATCGAAGATCGTAAAGGATTTTCGAAGCTCTTCTTTCCTTTCCAAGAAACTTTGAGAACGTTGAACCGCTTTGTCCTTTATATGTTCAGGAGCACATAAGACAGTCGCGGGAGAATCGATTGGACGAGATTGGTCGTAAAACGACGCCATGTCCGGTGTCGTTGTCCCGAACAGATTTGCGCGACCACGGGAGTGAGTCGCCGAGTGTGGAGGTCGATTCGAGCAAAGAGTTGATACCGACGACGATGATAGCGCACGAGTACACGAAGGAATTAGTGTTGGAGATGAAGTACGGGACGAAGGAGGTGAACGACATACACCAGAGCAACAATGTGAGTAACGCGACGCAGGAAAGACTTCAAGAATCGAGCGAGGAGTTGGAAATGTGTGACAGTTCGTGTCAGACGAGGGAGAGCCTTTTCGAGCCCCGAATTTTAGACGCGAGTATAACGTCGGCGCCATTTTCGACGTTCGGTTATCGGCGGACTTCGGAAGGTCAAAACGGAGTGAGTCCTAGCCACAGAGTGACGCCCCAACAGAGTGAAGAACGTCATCAGCACTATCATCACCATCATCATCAACACCCCCACCCACCGTCGAGAAAATGTTCTCAACACAGTCATCAAAGCCATCCAAGTAATTCACCACCGTCGAGACATCCGGTTTCGGAACAGTGCTCCGTTTGCCTAAGTTCGAACTCCCGAGAAGGCAGCTTAGTCATCTGCCCAAAGCACAATCCAATCCCAGCTCCACCTGGATGGTCGTTGCACGATCCGCCGTACCCTCTCCTCGACGATCCACGACCCCCGGAGGATGTTGGATGTCTGACTTACAAAAGGTACCAGTCCCCCAAACCCGAAAGAACTGCCAGCAACAACAGGAATCATCAGCAACACCAATCCCCCGTTTACACCCGACAAAACACAGTTGGCTCTGGCGAAAGGTACGACAGTTTGATCTACGGATCAGCCCGCGCCTCCAGCAACGCAGCTAGCAACACCACCTCAGGCAGCAACGTCACCGGAAGCGGCGGAAGCCAACACTCGGCAACCCCAAAATACATTCAAACCGATCCTCGCTACAGGGCTGAAGCCGTTATCGAGGTCGACCAAAAGAGGCCTTTCAGCATAGAAAGCACCAAAAGTGCACCCGACGTTATCGCGACTCACTGACGTCGGGGTAATGGGGATTGGGAACCATACCGAAGGCGCCATCCCCGTAAAAACCTTAACGACGAGGATGTAAACCTAAGTGATAAGCCTGACGAGAATGGACTTTGCCGGGCTAACAAAATCAGTGTCGCGACCCAAAGCTCACTCGATGACGATGCCTCCACAACGTCCACCATCGAAGCCTCGTCTTCTTGATCCACGTGCCAATGTCCTGGTCCTGGTCAGCCAGGACCTTCGGCAATCCAGATTCAACCCACCCTCCTAACGGAAAATCAACGACGGGTTATCTCTACGGGTCAAAAGGACAATCAACCGGTTCTGCCGCCCCCTGAACTGTTCAGAAAACCTTTTTTTCCGTCTGAAAATACCTGGAAACGGTGCTGCCCCGGCCACTCTCGTTTCCCAACACATCGACCAAACCCTTTTCCATCTCATTTTCAACAACCCTCTCGAAATTCTTCCTATCTCACTTGGCCAGGGTACACCACCCCATGGACTACTGGAAAATCCAACGCTTTCAGGACCTGCGGACATCAGAATTATTTGATGCAACCTCGTTGCAGCAAGTCTCTTTGTAACTCGGCGTTCCGAGTCCCTTCGAACGAACCCAGTGGGAGCAAAGACGCCTGTTACGGGGAGATTGGCGCTGCCATACCTTTCTGAACCCTAGCAATACACTGGAAGAATATTATAAATGGAATTTTCGAGTATAATATACTGTTGAAACGTTCAGTTTGAAAATTGTATTTATATTACTTTTGTTTTTTTTTTGGTTCGATATTATTCAGGAGCAATATCTAATGTTGATCGAAATTTTATTTTCCTCAAGATTTCTCGAACATCATTCTTTCAGTGTACAAATTAAATTTAGGCGAAAAAATGGTGAAGCGTTTTTACAACGGATCGTGGAAGTCCCAGCTACGAAGTTTGCTGGGCACTGCGACCTCGATGCTGAATGAACCAAGTATTGTAAAGTATTTATATTCCTGACAGGGCAACACTGCCAGTTCGAATTCACAAATCATGAAAAGATAAATAAGAATAGCTGATATTAAAGAAAATTTTCTTCGATAACCTTGTTGTTTCATTATTTATTGACTTTTTTTTTGGAAAAGCCTCGTAATCAGAATTGCTTTAATGGTCAACGACGAGGATGAAATTCATGACCAATCACCCAAGTCACAGCGATCGAGTACATCATTAGGAAAAATCTTAATTTTTTCGTCTACGCAAGATGTATAAAAATATTTTAGTTGTTTATTAAAACTTCGTTCAACAGAAGCAGCATCTGAAAAATTCAATGTCGTTTCGCCAGATTTAGGAACAGTAAGTACTACGTCATCCTTTCGAACTAATGTTCACGATTTTTGGTTTCTAATACACTCAAAATTTTATCAAGAATCCCTGAACGTTGCTACATTTTCTAACAATAAATTCGTGAAATTTTACCAACTATTCAGATCTGCAGTTACCATTGTTGAAACGCGAGTCGTCGCACATTTGCATTAGAAGATAAACTAAAATTATTCCTATCGCCGACTAAGAATTATTATGCTACCTGAAAATAGGGCAACAAGGTAGATCAGTGACAGATTAATGACCACAAAGCGAATTATAATAAAGGTTCAAATATTTTTGCACCTCAGGCGGTTTATATGCGGACCGAATATATCAAATACTTACTGAGCCGAGTGAGTACACTTGTAGCATTGTAACCAATTTCCAGTGCTCTGAATCGTCGCAATGTTTAATGCCGTAGTTTAATCATTTGCTACTGAAACGATTTTGTACATTCGATTCCCCCAATTTGTATTTTGTGCTCATAACCAGCTCTGGTTTCCTCGAATGTGTAGATCTTCAAATTCTGAAGAGAAAAGTCTTCAACGATTTTTTAGTCCGATGCACCCTCGACGAGATTTTCATTCTTCGGTGACAGCCAATCAATTGAGGTTGTGAACACGGAGTGGGGGTCCCGTCGCGCGCAACGAACCGCCCCTCGCACCGCATTGGTTGTCACCAAAAGACGAATATCTTGACAACGGTGCGTTTGAGAAAAAAATGGTTAAAAACTTTTCGTCTTAGAATTAAGAAATCCATCAACTGAGCAATAAAGGGAGACAATTTTTGAAAAAATGTTTCTATTTGTAGGACCGAATGGAAGAATTTGTTTTTTCATCAGTTGTCCATAAACGAATACGATATTGGATTCATCATAAATAAACAAAGCTGTAGAATCAAAAATAGAGACGTAAGCAATCGAACACTGAAAATGTTGAATACATCCGAAAACATGCACAAGTTACAAAACTGGTTATCAGACGTGTAATAAAATTAGTCAATTGATAGTTGAATTTTTGTAGACTCTGGGATTTGTACGACGGTAATTTTCACCTGAGGAAATTTTAGGGTTTCGAAGACAGGGATTTATCGATGGTACACTGAATGAAAATCGTTTATACATGAAATTGGAAACTACTTGGTTTCAGGAAGTTGAACCAGGAATAGATAAATAAAATTTCGAAATAGTCAGCTCGCACAAAGAATTGTAAATAAGAGTGCTGAAATTTTTTAGCAGTGATCCGAGCTCTGACGTTTCGCATCAAATTTTGTGTTACAAATTCACCAATTGATTTTTTAGACAGTCGCATTTGCAATGTTATTATGAATGTACACAATATATTAATACAATTATTCCGCTTCGTATACACAAATATACAATTTAATGCGAAATATGTACAGGGTGTAAACATTTGTATCGAAGATAACGTAAATCTAGCAGAAATATATAAAAAATGTTTTTTTAAAATAACTGACGATTATTTATTCATGGCGTTTGATTTTAAACGAGCTTTCCATTCATGAAGTAAGTTTATGTTTTCATTTTACATGCTCCCTCTACAATATTCAACAATATTCATTCGCCGAATCAACACTTTTCCGAATTTTTGAGACTTTGGTGCACATCAAGATGATCCAAACGTTGAAGAAGTCATAAATTTTTGTCACTGGATGGATTCAACAAATTATTGGGGAGAAAAATTTCGCCACAGTTTCCATACGCTCAACTTTGGGCCACAGTGTTGAAATTCCTGAGGCGTATAAGAGAGCACATTATGTGACACACTGTTATGTGGTGAGCCATAAGTCGATAACAGCTTTCGGAACTTTTGAAATGCCCCCTGTGACGGTAATTCAACTCGTTGAGAATATTATCGGTTATTTGGCGAGCGAATAAATTTTCAACGAATTATGAGCGTAAGAGGATTACGTAGTTTATATGTTGGGTATGTTGAAGTACTTTCGACAAGCGCCCAAAAGCCCAGTTAAATTTTTGGTGCTTTTTTGCACAATTTGAACCGACGTGAAAACTCAACGAAATCGAATGAAATTTCGATGAATCGAATGAAATTGCAAAAAAGAATTACTCGGAGTTTCGTTTTATCCCCATCAATAATCTTTACTACGATTAAATTCATTTTTATTGAAAGTGCAACGAAGCAGTAACGCAGAAGTAGTCCAAGGAGCACTGGCTACGTGAGTCAGGCTCCTAAATCGTCCAAAACGTTTTCAAGTATTTTTCACTCCTACTCATCAGACTTCAACCAACTATAAACACTATTGAAGTTCACCATCTCAAATGTTATGATAATTTTGAATGAAAATCTTATTTTCATAGTATCTTGGATTGAACATTCAAAGTATCACTCACTTCGGTGGAGCTTGTCAGGAAAGTTTTCACGGTCAGAGTAACATACTATTTGATGGAGGCTGAAGACTGTGACGGCCGAAATCCTCCATTCAAATTCACGTCAAGTCCACGATCTTGGAGGCAATGCCGACCACAGTGGGAGATTGTAAGGGCTCGGAAGGGAATCCTCGTTATCGTCTTACCATGATGACGTTCCGTCCGCTTTGTCCTAACCTTCGCAAGGCATTGGGCATTCCATAAACGGGTTTCCCACTCTGACGCTTATTAAAGTTCTGACATTAGATGTCGGAGTCTCTGTCTCTATGAAAGCTGCACCCATAAATGCTTTTATTCAGCTATTGTGTGGCTGGTTCCGTGCCATTATTAGTGCGAGTGACTTCGACCGAAACTAACCACTTTAGCGCACGCTCCAAATTTAATAAAATATTGAGCATTGTCCGAGGTCCTTTTCAGAGAATGCAAAAGCTTTGAGGGCCCTTAGTTGAGACACAATATCCTTGAGGAACTGATCATTATTGGGGTAAAAGGATGTTGTTTGTATGTGGGAAATTGAATGAGAAAATTCTGAGATTGTTTTTATAAAAAATATTTTGTTTATTTTTTTTCACATAGCACCGTAGAATATTGGAAAAAATTAGGATTTGGAGCGACCGAGAAATTTTTCATTCAAAAAAAATTGACAACCGTTCCCACGGTCTAACGCATATTTCTTTGGGTTGTAAAGCCAACAAATTTTAATGACGCAATAAAAATAATAACAAAAGCACAGAAGTGCATGAGAGTAAACCATTCAGAGCTGTTCGAAGGTAACGCGCGCGTTCGGCGTGGGCGAACAATTGCATTCATGAGCGAAATCGCTGTAGCGCTTTTGTGCGAACTTGATAATTAACGAAGCATTTTAAACCGACTCTTGTGCTTTTCTGTACTCGTAAACGCTGCCACGTTCCACAAAAGCTTTGCTTACTTTCGCTGGGGTTTCGTTAGTACCTCCTGGGGAACCGAAGCCTCCTCCTCCAGGACTCTCCAGAACAAAAGCATCCTGCAAAGACGATAACCATTCAAGACTCTTTCGATTTAGTCAACCCTTTCAAGTATCTCTTAACGAGCTTCGATGGAATTTTGAACAGTCAATTTCCTTGACAAGGGAGCCAAAAAAATTTGATAAAAATCATAAAAATCAGGCGCCCTGATAAAACAAACTTAAAGTTCAGAGAGAAAAGACTGGCAGGAAAAAAATCGCTGAATCGTCGTTTTATTGAGATTCCGAAGTGGGTTTTGTTCCGCTTTCATCGTTCTATTTCCATCAAGAGCTTATGAAACGAATGGAAAAAATGAGACAATGCCTGCATCGGATGAACAGCCAAATCCGCTGTTTCGCGTTGCCTCTCCCATCGATATAATCGTACACGAGCATCGTTCTACGATTAGCCAAAACACGGATGAATGGCCAATGCGAAAGTCACTAGATGGTTTAGCAGGCATTTTCCAAAAGCTCTATCCACGCATTGTTGATCGAGGCTCACCGCAAAGCCCCCGATGCTAATTGCGAGTCTTCCATCCCACGCGCAACACTTATTTTCATTATCCTAGCTTCCGCGTGAATTGTTCAAGGAGATTTCGGACGCCGCACATTGTGCATGAGCACACTGGCCTCGTTTTGGGTGCTTGATTCTATCATTGCATGCTATTAAGCTGCTCGATCAATAGAGGGGGGTAGTTTCCTCGAGGTATATACAGGCTGACGCAAAAATCCACGTTGCTGATCGTTGGCTTTGTTATATCACGAAATTCTACAAGAAAAAGTCCTCTTCCATTTTTTTCTCGGATGCTTCGTTCGTGAGATATCGGCTCTCAAAGAAATCGACCAATCGGAAGTGACGGGGAGGCGTGGCGAGCTTCTCCCACTCCGCACTTTGCCGCGACCTCGCTAATTGGCGGCCACTGATTCATTGATATCTCGTGAAGGGTTAATTGGAGAAGAAAATCGTTGAAGACTTTTCTTTTGACAATTTTTCGGGGAGTAGAACAAAAAAGTCTCCAGCGTACTTACACCAGGATTAACGGCGACAGCGGTCTTTGGTCCCAAGTTAATTTTCCTTCCATCAGCCCTGATCAGAGTGTTTCTACCTCTGGTACCTGGTAGACCACCCTCTAGTCCTGGAGGATTGTGCGATCGTCTTTCAGTTAACACGGACAAGGTCATCGGACACCGGAACAGTATTTCACGAATCACCCCATCGCCACCCCTATAAGCACCGTCTCCACCACTCCCAGGACGGAGGGTGAATCTTTTCAAAATAACAGGATAACGATGTTCTAATATTTCGAGGTCGGTGATTCTCGTGTTTGTCATATGCGTGTGAACTCCACCCCGACCGTGCCACGTGGGTCCCTGCGGGCAATCATTTGCTAAGTACGTTTAGAGGCTTGTCACAAATAAGTGTATGGAGAGAGGATGCTACCCGGAATGACCTGATACCCTTATTATTAATCTTCTTATTATTAGTGTTGTTATTAGTCCGCCTTTAGACGGTATAAATTAGACTATGACATTAAGAGCTTCGACCTTGAAAATAACGACTTTGATCTCGGTCTCTGGGTGCTTCGATATTTTTGAGTGCAGAAAATATTTCTTCGGGCATTTCAAGTTCATTCGGTTTAGAATCCACTTGTGACAAGGTATTGAAAAATTTTCAAATATTTTTCCGCCCCAAAGCGATCCTTACGGCTCCGCTTCCACCTGCAACTGTTTCGTAGTAACCCCATTTATCGGTACCAAGTGTAACGTTGTTCATGCAACCCTGGGATGCGGCACAGGCGTTAAAAGCGGCCAAAACTACGTCGACGACGCGCTGAGACGTCAACACGTTTCCACCAACGACTGCAGCGGTTTCTGACGGATCGAGCAAACTGCCTTTTGGAATTATGATTGTGACGGGCTTCAAACAACCCTGCGGGATCAAATGATTCGCTCCGTTCACTATTTCAATCCGGATGATGTTTCTGTTTTTTTTCTCACTCTATTGCGAGCAACAACGATTGGAAAATCTCGGAAATTCGTTGAAAAGCATCCTCGAACGATGGACATAAGAAAAATTGATAAATGCACGCCGGTAAGTACGGCACAACAGCTGAATTGAATATCAGCATATTAAATTGCATCGGGAAAACGAATTTGCCTTCCTTAAGCAAACTGCGAACCGAGCATACTTGAGAAAATTTTCGTACTCGCGACTGGTGTATTGAGTAAACGAAATCGTTCTTGCATGAATGCGTGGACAATCTCCGGAGTTTTGCGGCGCACATAATTATCGAAAGGCTTTTCAAAGTTAGCAAACACCGGCGAATATTTTATTCATAATCCCTCGGGATCTATCGTTCGAGCCGTTCAATTCAACGGGGACAAATTCTGTCGTATTGCAATTTTAAATTATGGAAAAAGACGCTAGTTGACTACGAAAACATTGCGGCCATCTTGTGCACCATATTTTCGCTATAAAAACATATTATTCGAAAAATTAATGTGAACCATCGTGACTCACCTGATTCAAAGGCACGTCTCGACCGACGATGCAACGAAGACAGTAAATAATCGCCGACAACGTAACAGCCCTTGGCGCATTGCAATTACCCCAAACTTCGTATCCAGTTCCGCTGTGAACAAGCGACGCTCATTAAGTTTTTTCAAATTTCAATACCTGAAATTCGACATCCGAACGTTTCTGAAAACGTTCATGACGAAATTTCAGAGAGAAAAGTCCTTTTTCATTTTTTTTCTCCAAACTACCGTTGATGAGATATTAATTATTCAGTGAGAGCCAGTCGTGTGGGAATGGGAAGTGCAGGGAGAATGAGTGGGACGCTTTCACAAATGAAACAATATTTCGTCATCGGTGCGTCGGAGAGAAAACCGATGAGAACTTTTCTCGCCAGGAATCGAGCAATTATCTCTTGGTAGAGATTAAACGCCGTTTGACACCGTTAAGGGGGGTCCTGCTTCAGAAAGTCAAAAAATCATCGTTTTCGGAAATGTTTTTCGAACGAAAGGAAATAACTCACCATAGTTTTTTCGGTATAGTTTCAAGGATATTTCAAGAGGGCAAAATCATTTTTTTTTATGCGAGAAACACTAATTCATACACGGCTTATGCGCCAAGTCTGATTGTCGAAGTTTCTCAGCTGCGTATAATGCGTGGAGATCGTAATTATTGTCTGCGATCAAATTTCCAAATTCTTTTTCCATTTTCACATCTTTTCCTTCCATATGAACTTATAAAAACCCGAAAAAATTGCAAAATTCTATATTTACAGCACGTTGAAGTAGAATTCTTGTACTTGAGAAACGTTTTTTTCAAACTCGCTAAAAATACAGAATTTCACAATTTTTTCAGGTTTCTACAGGTTCATATGGAAGGAAAATATACGAAAATGGAAAAAAATTTGGAATTTTTGTTACGGACAATAATTACGATCTCCACGTCGTCCACAGCTGAGAAACTTCGATGAACAGACTTTGCGCATGAACCATGTACAAATTAGTATTTCTCACATTGAGAAATGTATTTATACTCTAGAAATATCCTTGAAACTATATACCGAAAAATTCGCTGTACTCTGAGGTATTTCCGTCTATCCAAAAACATTCCCGAAAACAATCGATTTTTTTTTTTTACTTTATAAAGCAGAACGCCCCTTGGCATTTTTTCTTTGTGATAAGAATAATGTGATAGGAATTGAAGATAAAGTTGAGATAGGTGAACTCACGTGAAATCACAAACCGCCTCGCCTTTCTCAATATCAAAGTCCAATCGTAACGTTATCACACTTCCATCGTCTAAATAATCCATCGCAGTGACCCTCGTACTTCCGGTCTTCTCTAAAGTTTGTTTTCCGACAAATTTGAGCATTTCACGAACCGCCAACTCTGCATTGTTCTGAATATGTTGCATGTAAGCTTGTACCACATCGAGGCCATAATAATTGATGAGTTCGTTGACTAATTGAGTGCCCTGATGAAACGAAAATTGAAAATTCATTTTCCAATTAATCGCGACATTCTTCGATTAAGTTTTTCGTGAATATTTTTGTCGGGTTCCGCGTAGAGCTCGTATTTCGTGATGATTAATTTAACTTTGCCCAACGTTAAATGGGCGAATATTTTTAATCCTTAATTCTTCTTCCCACCCTCAAGCATTGAACAGTTCGAACCTTTTGATTAGCAGCAATTTGTGCTTTGAGATCACTCAGATTATCCGCCAGATTCCTCGTTCCTGAACTCCCAGGGATTTTTCCTGGAGCCATTAAGGCTTCAGTCACTTCTCTTTCCATGAAAACACCTTTGTGTACTAGAAGGAAGCTCTTGAAAGTGGCGCCTTCCTATTCATTGAACGGAAAAACGATTTTTCAATATCTTACATTGGCTCTTCTACCTTTTCCATCTCATTATCATTTCAAATATTTCATTCAACTGGCGTACTTCCATTAGAGACGTGGAATGCGGAGGCATCGATCCGGGAGTGATTCCACCGATATCTGCATGATGACCACGGCTCGCCACGAAAAAAACGGGCTTCGGAATTTCGCTGTTGGAAAACATTAATATTCATCATTTCTATCGAAATTGACATTCGCTAATAACTCTGAATTCCGTTCAATTGTAATTAATTAATGACCTGTGAAATACCGGAGTAATAACTGTCAAATCCGGCAAGTGGGAGCCCCCCGCGGACGGATGATTAGCTAAAATGACATCGCCACGTTCAAAGTTTCCTTCAAACGCTTTGATTTGATACTGTACAGTTTCCTGCATAGCTCCGAGATGGACTGGAATGTGAGGAGCATTCGAGACCAAACCACCGTCGGGTCCGAAGACGGCGCACGAAAAATCGAGACGCTCTTTGATGTTTGTAGAAATGGAAGTTCTTTGCAGAATTCTTGAAGAATCATGAGTCGTAAAATGAGCATAAATTCGAGAGAAAATTGAAAATTGCTGTAAGAAAATGGAGCGATCTCAATCTCCCGAATTTTTTAATGCATTTTTTCAATTGCTTCGGAACTGATGTTTTTTTTTTTAAGGTAGATCATGCCCGTAGGATCGTATTTTATGGGTATCTAAATTGGGTCGATTTTTACTTTCTAATTAGAGATATTATCACTCTAAATTAATGTCAGAGTCATTAAATCAAAATTGTAAATAAATTTTTTCAACTTATCTTTTGGCGAATGAAATTACAAGCCATTAATTAATCGGGGATCCATCACTGACCGAACCCGAACAAAATACCGAAATAAGCGAATGTGAGGTTATACGAGCGCTCATTACCAATTTCATTCAATTTTTAACTTAATACAATTTTATTACTAGTAGAACAATCGTCCCGAATTTTTTCCCAAACTTTCATTACCTACTTCATTATTTTTGTCTACTTTTTCATAATCTCCGTGAGAAGCGTTCATTCGTTATATGAAAAGATAAACGATTTTGTACGCACAGTCCCTATAACCCTGTTTTTTTTTCTTCATATTTAAATACGTTTATCGAACCCTTAAAATGAACCCTTAAAAATTTGATATGCGTGTGTAGTCGACTACCAATTTAAACTCTATGGAAATTTTAAGACTTTCTTAAGAAAATCGTTTCGTGCATGAACTACCTTAAAAAACGTTACTTACCTTCCCATTTGTTCGGCTGTGCTCATAAATCGATGAGAAAAAATACTCAATTGGATGGCGTCCAACTCCGTAGTTATTTTCGATTTGACTCCTTCTCCGATCTCAATTTTGACGTCTCCGCGTGAAGTTATGGCTGCTGTGCAATCAGGTTCGATAATCAGAGTACTCAAGCTGTCCATAATTATTGCTGGTCCACGAACGACTTGGCCATGGGACAACGTGGCCATGTTGAATACTTTGGTTTTTTGGTATCCACCTTCGAAGTACACTAAAGTCGTCTGGAAGTGTTCAGACATTCGATAGAGAATGTGATTGAAGATGTTCTGGGATTCCGTCATTTTGTTTCAAAATTGCAGGCAAATTCTACCTTCTCAGCACGTGGTTCCTCCGAGACCTGTGACATTTCAATTTCTCCTGGAATTTCGCTTTTCCCGGTGCCACGAACCCGGACGTCGTTGACCAGAATTTTACGTCCTGGCATCGTGAAACCGAACTCCGTTCGATATCTTTCGAAATTCCACAGAATTTCATTTTCTTTATCATTCACGAATCGCTCAGAAAATGTAGAAAAGAAACGAGAAATACCTTTCCAAGAAGGTCGTCAAAAAATCTTCGTACTTCAAAGATTCGATTGTGTCGTACTCGGAGTCTCTTTTTGGACTGCACATCAATGCACAATCCGTCCCGTGGTAACGAAGATGCAAAAAATATTCGGTCCCAATTCGCTCATTAGCAAAACCATGTTTTTTTAAATTTTCTCGTACTTTCGATTCCAGCACTCCAAAACGCTCGCGAATATGTTCAAATGATTCTTCAACAATAATAACGTTACAAAAAAATCATTACTGCACTTAAAAAACTAAATTTAAAAATACAAAGTTTTGGTTACTTCCAATCATTATTTTTGTCACTTATTTTCATGAATCCAATTTACTTCTTTTTTTGCCAAACCTTTCGCATATTCCTGAGCACTTGGCTCTTGCGCTTCTTCAACAATATCCGCAAGTGCCATGCCATAGGCGGAAAGGATACCCGCATATTTGTGGACGAAGACCGTGCCCATGCCCAAACTTCGAGCTATTGCACAAGCGTGCTGTCCTCCAGCTCCTCCGAAGCATGCTAACACGTGCATCGAAGTATTGTAACCTTTTGCCTGATCGATAAAAAGACAGAAACTCGATAATCTAATTTTTTGTTTATCGCCCATCTGATTTATTTTAAAAATCCTTTCGATTTCGATCGTTTGATAAAGTTCTTATTGAATTGTTGTACCTGGGTCAAAGCACGAATCGGACGACACATACTTTCGTTAGCAACTTTAACGAAACCCATAGCAACTTCTTCCAAAGTCATTTTTTCACTCTCGTGTCCGTGGGATGTCATCAGGAAGTCATTGATCTGTTGTGATTAATCTCATAGAAAAATGTCTTCTGGAGTTATTTTTAGAATGGTTGGTTCTGGTTCTAAGATGCAGACATTGAGTGGAAAGTACCTGAGAAGCCAATTTCTCGAAGGCTTCGATCGTTTTCGATTTATCCAGCGGTTCGTTTTCATTGGGTCCAAATATTTTAGGAAAATATTCAGGAAGGAGACGACCGAGGACGAGGTTTGCATCGGTGACGGTCAAGGGACCCCCCTTTTTGTAACACGTTGGGCCCGGATGTGCACCGGCACTTTCGGGTCCGACTTCGAAAAGACCCGAACGAAAGAACAGCATGGATCCTCCTCCAGCTGCTACTGTATTTATGTCGAGCTATGAGATTCCAAAAGTCAAAAAAAATGGAAGAGAAAAACCGTTAATAACGTCACATCCGTATTTCCGTATTTCCAACTAGCGCAAAACGACGAGTATTTTAAGCAGGCCGCTCGCATTCGACATTAAACTGTCATATATCGATTCAATACAAAATTCTGAAGAGAAAAGTCCTCATCAATTTTTCACTCCCATGCATCGTTGACGAGATATCGACGAGTACAGAAAACGGCCAATCGAATTGATCGATACGAAGGGGAGGTGACGAGCGCAGCGTGATAACACACGAGCCTATCCGCGACGCCTCCCCACCCCTCGCCTCAACGCTCGGGACGAAAATTCATGAACGATTGAATATCTCATCAGCGGTTCGTCCGAGAGCAAAATGATTAAGGACTTTTCTTATCAGAATTCTACGATCTGTTCCTTCGCACATTTGGATCTCGTCCCGTGGGACTACTTCGCGTCTGACAGCTGAATAAACATAAAAGTTTTACTTGAGCAGCTTGTATGGTGACTCCGGCGGTGGTGCTCTCGTAAACGTGCTCGTAACTTCCGTCGTAACGACTCACGTCCGTCGAAGTACCACCCATGTCGAAACCTATTATGGGCAACGTAGTTTCCTTTTGGTAAGTTGTTTTAGCGTAGCCAACTACGCCACCTGCGGGTCCCGAAAGAATTGCTCGAGAACCAATAAATCTGGAAAAAAATTCAATCTTTTCCGGCTCCGTGGAAAAATTCACATTTTCTTCGACAGCCTCAGGAATTTTATATCCTTTCAAAATCAGTGCCAACTCACGAGCTCATCGGCGTCAAGCCTCCGTCGCTCTGCATGAAAAGAACGTTAACTCCTTCCAGATTATTTTTGAACCCGGATTTAAAGCTCTGAAAGCATAGTTTCGAATTTCTAAACTCGTTCTTCACGTTACTTTGACCAGACAAAAGTCGAATTTATGTTTCCTCCTCACTTGCAAGTATTGTTTGATGTGCGGGGTGAGATAAGCGTCTGCACAAGCTGTGAAACCCCTTGGCACTATTCTCATCATGGGCATAACTTCGTGCGATAACGACACTTGTGCGAAACCAATTTCCTTAGCTATTTCGCCAACTCGGCTTTCGTGTTCCGGAAATCTGATTATTGAACAATACACAATATGAGGAAGCTCCATTTTCAATTATGAGATGTTGGGGGAGAGCGGCGCGAGTCAATTGATTAAGGATCTTCGCAATAAATCGTTATTTTAAAACTCAATCTTTTCATCACTGGTTATATCGATTTGAGCAAACTCACACGTAACTGTGCGCCAAAACAACAGCTAAACTCTCGAAACCTTCGTCTCGAAGATTTTGGAGGTTTTTACGTAAAGTTACTTCGTCAAGTTCATCGATGACGAGGAGATCTTCCCCGGTAGTTCCTTTCACCCTTTTCCAGGCTTTCGTGTCCAATTTACACGAGCCAAGCATGGCTGGGGCGACTCGACTCTTCACTTCGATCACTTTGTCGTACAACATCCCCGGGGTTACGATCGCCTAGAGATTTTTTAAGGGCTTATATACACTTGCGATGGGCGAAAAATCGAAAATTTTTTTATTAGATATTCTTCAAGTATAATGTCTGAAGAATATTCTTACCAAATTTCATAAAGATCGGAGCATTAGATTCGTAGCTATGGGTATTTCAACCGACCGCCCTGTGCGCGCGGTCGTCTGATACTTGAATCTTTAAGGGTGAATGATACAAAAGTCGAAATAATTAGAAATTGATCAAATTTGGTGATAATGTTCTTCAACATCAAGTGCGAAAACAGAATTTTTTTCAAAATTTTCTTCTGTTTAGTTATCAAGTAATTACGCATTAAAGCAGATTTCTTATGCCCGGAATGTATACCTATATATATGGAAACGCTATGCTTATACACGTGAACTTTAGTGATCAATTACTCGATAACTGTACAGAAGAAAAATCTTAAAAAATTTGTATTGTCAAATCTGGCACTAAAGAATATGTTCACCAAATTTTATTAAATTCTGATAATTTTGAATTTTTTTATGTTTTTAGCATGGTTTAGCATGGCAACATTGTATCGGCTGTGCAATATATCCTTAAACGCGGTAATCTCAGAATCGTCTTTTTTTAAAAATACCTTTGCGGTAGACACGATTACTGAAAAACGATAAATCCGATCCGTACCAAATTTATATCACTTATTCATTATAAGAGTAGTTAGAGCCTGGACGAAAGATTTCGTATTTTGTTGGTTAAAAAAAATTGTAGCAAAAAAACTGAAAATTTAGCACCTCAAAAAATGAATTTTTTGTTAAAACTGTCGTCATTTTTTTTCAATCTACATTTTTACAAATCCTTCGTCCGGGTACAGGCTATTATTATAATAAATAAGTGGTACAAATTTGGTATGGATCGGATTAATAGTTTTTTAGTTATCACGTCCACCGCAACTGATGCTCAAAAAAAGATGCTACTGGAATACAGCTGAGGTTCCGCCATTTTGAGAAGTCTTTTGATGAAAAAAATTGTACAAGTATGCACTAATTAATGTAGTTCACAGTTTATCAATAAAGATTTTTTTCTTGTTGAAAAAAAATCAAGAAAATCACATTTTTTCATCCGCTGTACAAGTGTATAATAAGGCCTTAAACGTTATTATGAATTAAGAATTCGATAAACGCGAATGTATTTTTTTAAGGAACTTATACCACTAACCAAATCAAAGATATTCGGTCGTGCTTGATTGCCAATGAACAGTAGATCTTTAAAACCTTCGTTTATGAGCAGTGCCATTTTGGCTCCTTTTCGTTCGAGCAAAGCATTCGTTGCTACCGTCGTACCCATTCTAATCCACGCTATTCTCGACGTGTCCACTTCAGTTCCCATTGGCTCGCCGGTTTCCTGTTCAATTTTTATCATTTATGCAGTTGGAGTTTCCGGTAATTCTTCAACTTTCGAAAATAAAAAAATCCGTTTCGATCACAAAATTTCAAATACATTTCTCTCAATGATTTTTCAATTATCGAAATTAAACGAAGTTCAATGTTCAGAATCGAGAATAGTGCAACAGTCATCTACTGAATGGAGTTTGGTACCTGTTCGAGGATTCGACGAATACCCTCTCGAGGTGCATCGTCATAATTGCTTGGATCCACGGAGAGTAGTTTCATAACTCGAATTTTACCACCGGGACATTTGGCATAAACGTCGGTAAAGGTGCCACCTCGATCAATTGCGAAGCCGAATTTATCCTTCTCCATTCTTCGGCTCGAACTTTTGTCAGATTGTACAATAAAAATGAGATTTTATGACGGATAAAACCCAAGTATTGTCAACAAAGAAAATTAAGACACTCCGAGATCTGCTCCCTGTTGATCGAGGGATTTTTTAAAACTAAGCAAACTCAACATCCCACCCGACTATCTTCATTATCTCGGAATTGATTATTCTAGAATACGCGAGTTTCAATTTATCACGAAATTGACAAGGTCATCGTCGAATCATATATTTTTACAGCTTTTATGCAATGCGAACGATGCTCTCCTCGCTAAATACTACATTTCCGTCTCCAAATGGATCGCGAATATTTGTAAATTTGAACTTTACGAATGTCACCGAAAGGAAAATGAAAATGATTTTCAAATTTTTCCACACCTTTTGGGAATAAAAAATATTTTCAGGATTAAAATATCGATCGAACGAAGTAGGACGAATGAATGAAAACCAATTTCATAAAACTCATTAACATTCATTGATCCGTGGCCGTCAAATTGACGGTTGTAACTATTGTATTTCGTAAAACTCGTGACGAGAAGAAAAAAAATAGGATTATCGATTCCACCACCCCATCGGTGTTTTTGGCTCGTGACCGATGGATATTGTATTTAAAAATACACACTTCATGAATTGTGGTTTCCAGGGGGGCTTAACCGTAAACACGACTATGAATGGCTGAGCACTTCAGTACGATTGAGAGCAATTTGTAACAGCGCGGCAATAAATAAGGTTCAACAGGTGGATGGGGCCATGAATTGATTGCACCGATGCACGTTCTGACTAAATAATTCATCATGTGTCGCCAAATTCAATTAAATGTGATGAGCAGAACTATCCATGAATATTTTACAATCTACAACTTGAATTTATAACGAATGAGAAACAGAAATGGAGACGTCAAAATTCCAGTGAAGTTTCCACCTTAAAATAATGTATTATTTGATATTTTGGCTTGTTGAATTTTTCAGAATTTTTCATGAATTTACTTCAGTCTACCACTGTTTGTTTGGATGCATAAATTTTCCCGCAGGAATTTCCTCTGCAGCTTACTAACGACGAGACAACATGAAGTATTTATAACGAAGCTGCTCAACTGATAATACTATAGTCGAGTTTATGACAAAGTTTCATTTTATTTCACGATTTCTTTCGTTTAGCTTTTGAAAATTTATAAACAAATGAAAATCAATTAACAGAGTTTGAATTAAAATTTCTTGCAGTCTTTTATTATTTAAAAGTATTTTTTTTTTTTTGCATTTATCTTCAAAATTTTCCATTCGGGTATGAAAAATACGTACGTGTTTGTTCAGTTGAATATTGTTTATCAAAAATTATGGTGGAACATTTGAAACTGATGATGTTCGAAATGACAATATTTTTTTTCATGAAATTTTCATGAAATATTATAATTCGTAAATTATCTTTTGTTTTGAAAATGTTGGAACAAGCGAGTGACTTGTACGACATCAAGCAACCGACTGAACTCGTGCGTTTCGTCATGTGAAATAACGCCGACGTGTCAGTGGCTCTCGAGTTGTTCAAAGATAAACATCATTATATAATCGCGACCTTGCATAAGCTCGAGGAAATAATTTCAATGGAAGATTTCAATGGAAATAAAAAACCAATTTCTCTTTTCACCATTCTGAGTTTCCAACGAAACTTTGATCATTTTTTAATAATTGATGAAATTTGAGAAAAAATATTTCATCTCCAGTCTAATTGAGAATCACTTCGAAGCCGTGCGCCTGCGCAGGTTTCAAAACGGTTCAATCTCCTACAGAGTGTTCCCAAAAACATCACTCACAATGAGGAAAATTCTCATGAATAATTTCAGTAAAAAACAATTATACAAAATCAAATGGCTCCAAAAGATGTTGGCCAATTCTTCGGTCGAATAATTTTTTCGAATTTTGCTTAATTTTAATTTAATTCAATTTAATTTTAAATCATTGTTTAATAACAAATTAAAGCACATCAAAAAATAAAGTATTTTTATGATGAACCAGCTTGACAAAGTTTGTTGAGAATTTATAAATCATATTCATAAATCCATTTTGTATTATGAATGTAATTTTTAGTGGATATTAGTAAAAAGGTTTTAGGAAAAAGTTCAAACAAGTAAAAATGATCAAACAACTTTATTCAATTTCAACAAGCCACCACATAACTTGGTTCTCCTGTTGGTCGATCAATTCTCGACTCTTAGGAAAGAGTCTTTTGAAGACTATACAACACATGATCACATCGAACTTAGATTCAATTGATCAATTGAACATGTAATGAGTCGTAAACGTATCTACATATTCTACAATAAATGCTATGTCTGAATTAACAATATTAACACTCTCTGATGATTTATCGGTGCCCCAGAAGGCATTTTTGTTTGTAGTTCAACCAAGGAAATGCGTCATTCCGAATGGCACAATGACGAACAATTAATTAATTATAGTAAATGTACGAGAGATGCTCTAACATGTTTTGTAAACTTTAACTACTCCGACGTTAAATAATGGCACATTTAAATAAACTTACGTTGTTCAGTATACATAAAACATGGTAAATTTTTACACTGTGTAATGCAGTAAAAAAATACCGAATGATATCTCGAATATTTTATCATTTCCTCCCAGATTTAACGTATTATTCGCATCAAACTTTGTTGGATCGAATGATCCGTCGTATTCTGAAGAGAAAAGTCCTTAAGCATTTTCCTCGCATATGCTCCGTTGCTGAGATAGCAATCGATTAGTGGCAACCAATCCGCACGCTCGACGACGCATGGGGGCGGGGAATCGAACCCCGCCCAAACTCATTGGGATTGGTCGATTGTTTATTCGTTAATATCTCATCAGATATGGATCGGAGAAGAAATTGGCTAAGGACTTTTTTGTTCAGAATTTTGTAATCCGTGCGGTGTGTAAAGGTTTGATGCAGGTTTTGCAATACCCCGCACGCAAAGGCACATTTTACAAGGTTTTTCGATTCCATTGAAAATAAGGCTACTCTTTCGAGAATCACAATAATTCAGGGGATATTTAAGGTGTGATATTCACTTTTCGGGCTCTTATAAGTTCTACGTCTTGAAAAATGAAATATTGGAAGATCGACCTATAAATATTAACGAATTTTTAAATCACTTCGCGAATGTACCTTATTTATTATTCGGTAGCGAATGCTACCTTCTTCAGCAAGCAAATCTTGTAAAGAAATAGAAAAATATACTTTTTCGATCTTTTTCATGACTGATGCTACTCTACTGGAGTCAATGAATGCGCGGAGTTTGCATGTCATTCGGCCGCATTTTGGATCGGGAAACGAACGATCCTTACAACATTATTTGTGGAATGTGCACTCCGACTCGGCCCCATTCACATTTGACTCCAGGTTTTTTGTTCAAAATGTCACTGATATTTGCAAAACTTTTCAGTGTTTTTCGCAACTGTACGAAACCTTCGAAATCTCCTTGCAAAATCACCTGGAAAGTTGAGTGTTATATTCGAATTTTTCCATTCAGTATGTCCTTGAGCAATTCCTCAGTCAGCCTCGTATATGTGCCTGATTTATCTAAGAAATAAACTGGATCTTTGATCTGTAAACAGAAAAAGACGAAATGAAAAAAATCAGCAAAAATCCCGTTTTCAACGAGGCTATATAATAATTATCTCTACAAAAATCACCTTCGTGACATCGAACGCCTCTAATTGAAGGTCCTTTTTCTTCAATTTGAATGTGCCTGAAAAATAAATCAGCATAATAAAATCGTTAAAAATTGGAGGGAATTTGTGGATGTGTGATGAATACCTGTCATGGGCAGTTCGGACAAGACTCGAACGAACAGAGGTCGCGCGTACGATGGCAGGCCTTTTTTTATCCTCTCGGCGAAGTTTGTGAGATTAAGTGTTCCATCTGGATCGTAAACTGAAACCATTCCAGCTTTGCCCTCGTTTCCGGCAACCTTAAAAAACAATTGCAAAAGTTTCACGATCTCGTTATTGATATTATTTGAAAATAAATAAGATTGAACACAGCTCGTTATGACATTCGGACGCTGCACATGATCGTTACCTCGACGCCATAAACGGCAGCATCCTTTAAGCCTATCGCGTTACTGATCACAGCCTCAACTTCTGCTGTAGCTACATTTTCTCCTCTCCATCTGAAAAATGGCACATTTGAAGCAGAGTCATCTGTTTGTTGAATTTTTTCTATTTTCGTCTAAAAATACAAAACGGCCATTTGGTGACCATTGGCAGTAGATAAATGAAAAATGCTCATACATTTTGTGAAAAAACGATCATTTTGAAGAATTTCAATGGCAGCATGAATGAGCAAATTGAGATTTCTATTTGTTAAAATTCTTAAAAAGAACGATTATTATTAATGAAATCGGGCAATAAAAAAACCTGAAAGTATCTCCAGTTCTGTCCTTGAAGTAAAAATATCCATATTCATCCATAACGAGAATGTCTCCTGCAACGAAGTGTAATGAAACACAATGAGCTTCCACAAGCGATAATAATTTTAAAGGTTTGATTTCTAGAGTTGAAAATTTACCGGAATTAAAAACGCGATCCCCTTTTTTGAAGACGTCGTGAATAATCTTTTTTTTGGATTCTTTTTGGTCCGCGTAGCCACTGAAATCGTTGACGGCTTTCTTGGGATTTATTTTACCCACAAAGACACCGGGCTCCCCTAAAACGGATCAAGTAAACAAGATAGAAGAAAATGCACTGGCGGGAGACGATCAGACAGCAGAAAACACTTATCAAGAGTGTCAGTGACAATGAAGAGTTTCGTTTTCGTAGTTTGAGGGGCGCATTATGGAAAATCGATACGAACCAGGTTTGCAGCGAATACACAATCCATCATGGTTTCTGATGGGTTCCCCGGTCTCTTCGTCGACTCTCAACAAGGCAACGGGATACAAGGCACCAGCGTATAAAGGAACAAATCCAACAGCTCCAATCCTGTTGTCAATATTGACTGTAACACGTTGAAGAACATGATCAATTCCTCAGCCATGAAGCGTCGTGTACAATCCTTTGAAAACGTTGACAAATCCTGCTAACTGGAAATTTCTACATCGATCTTAATAGAACGTTCCTTCACTGCGACAGCCCTTTCTCTCCACAATCATAATAATTTGACACCGTTTGCAATTTAAACTACGCGCGACAGTTTTATATAGAAGACCGTAAAAAGAATGTTTTTATCGATGTATGAATTTCTAGTTTTTTTTGGTCTCTCTCAATACGTGTTGATGGTAGGATTTTTGTTGACTGATTCTGCAAATATTTAGCTCAGCTACAGACGGAGGTTGTTGCCATTCGGTCATAATGGCTGAGTAATCACTTGGTCTGAGGCTGTTTCATTGTGCAATCAAATACGAATTTGTAGATACTAATTTTTTAACGAGTTGGGACCGATAAAGTGGCCTTGGTCAGGAAGAGGCAGTTATCATTGGAACTCGAAAAACGATAGTAACTCGAAAGGTAATTGTAGGAAACAGTAAATCTCACCGAGATTGGAATTGCCCTCGGTTGCACCGTAAAATTCACCGATTTGCTTAACCCTGAATCTGTCAACGAACTGTTTCCATATTTGCGGCCTGAGGCCATTTCCGAACATGAGACGAACTTTGTGACTCGTGTCGTTGGAGCTGGCTGGTACAGCGAGTAAATAGCGACAGATTTCTCCGATGTACTGTGCAACCTGAAAGTTCGTACATGCAGAAATCCTGATTACAGATATCTCGAGGCTTAAAAACTTGGAGCCGTTCACTTATTCATTTTCTTTATAGTTTGAGCGCGGAGAGCAACGGCAAAGAGTAGCTTACGGTACATTCGAAGTGGACACAATCAGGCCAGAACTTGGAGGCGCTGAATCGCCTTCGCAATACGACTGGAATGCCACGGAGAAGTGCTTGACCTGCTCCGACAACACCACCAGCGGTGTGATACAGCGGCAATGCATCGTAAATACGATCCGTCGATCGAAGGCCAAGCATCGCGTGAACACCGCAAGATATCAGCATGTACCTGAGAATTATTATTCGATACGTCTCGTGGTTAGCTCCTGTGTGAGATTTTTTTTATTTATTTCTTTCGTGACTAGTCATCCATACAACGTGTCCCAAGAATGTTGGATTGAGTTAGTAGAAAGATCCCGAAATTCCGAAGAGAAAAGTTCCTCAACATTTTTCTGTCCGGTGCACCGTTCGCTGGATATCAATCAATCAATTACCGGCGAATCGTCCGCTGCGTCGCGAAGGAGCGCGGAGAGGGGGAACTACGCTCCGCCCCGTCGGGCTCACCGGATTGGCCATTCTGTAAATGAGCTCGAATCTCTTCACCTTTCAGTGGGACAGAAAAACCCTTGGGGACTTTTCGTTCCAGAATTTCACGATCTCTCTGTCCCACGTATCCTCGATAAGGATTTCGAGAATGAAAATTTAAGCACAGAACTCTCGTGCTCATTAGCGAAAATCAATGAAACGAAAGCGCCTTTCTCACTGCTCAGTATTTTCAGAATTTTTTCAATCCAATTTCAATGGGATTTTCAGTTACCTGAGATTATTGATAACAGCAGCTTTGGGCATGCCCGTCGTGCCTGACGTGTAAATATATATGAGTTTATCTCGCGGACAACCGAGCGCCAAATCGGTCAAGCATGCGTCAGATTTCATGGTCGCGGTCAGAGACTTGAGATCGAAAGCTCCTTCGAGTATCGGCTCTTTGCAATCCGACCACTGATACAACGTCAGTTCCGGTATCTTTTCTCGTATTTCGGCGATTGCTGTTTAAGGAGAAATTTTAAAAAATGAATGTTTTGTTTTCTGCGATATTTATGGCGCAGCAGTCACTCAAAAATTTCAATACCATCTTTCAACTCTGATCCAAAAATCACAGCTTTGCATCCAGCTGCACGAATACTGTGAACAAGAACCTCCTGACGCAAATTCGTATTAATTAATGCAGTTACGAAACCACTTTTGGATAGACCGAGCCAAGTGCCCACGTATTCGGCACAACCTTCCATAACCAGGGCCACACTGTCACCTCGAGATAGTGAACGACTCCGGAAATAACTCGCCAGCCGGTTGCTGAACTCTTCCAGCTATAAAACGATGTACAGACTCATTTAAATGCCAATTCATTCAAGAAATTCGTTGGATTTTTTCGTGAATATAAATTCTCCCTTAGGGTTGTGATAATTCCGAAAACTTTCGAGAGTTTGAAGCAATTTTAGCTTTTTTTGTCACGCGAGAAAAAAACTATTGCTCGAATGTGATTTTTCATGAATTTCAGACTCTTCGTGAAAAATCTCAATATTTTTCATTTCAATTGAAAAGAAATAGTGAAAAGTCTGCTCCTCTTTAAATTAAATGTCCCGGAAAAAATATTTTTACTTGTTGATAAGTCCATTCCCTTTCCTCCGTGATATAAGCCACTTTATGAGGGTGAGCAGCAACGAGACGAGAGAAAACTTTGGCTACAGTGAATCCTCGTTTTTCCCACCACCATAACAGTGCATTGACTCGCAGGAATCTGTATGCTCCTCTGCAAACGATAAAGGAAGAGAAAAATCTCATAACTGTTCATTTATGAGGCCTGAAAATGCGTGCACAAAAATGAACGAATTCTACTTCTATTGAAATCAAATTTGTTTTAGAGTTTGCTTCTACCAATTTTTTTGCCATCGAGCCCAATTTGAATTCCGAATATTTTCGTTCTTTCCCATTCCTTAGTTTTCATTGAATATTTCGAATATTGAGAAAAGAAATTTATTTTACATTCTTTGCAAAAAATGGCATACATCGAAAAATACCACGCTCTTTCGTCATCAATGTATTAATACAAAGAAACGGTATTGGACAGGAAAAATTTCAAGAATTGAGGCTTCGAGTGGGCAGGGTCAGAAGTCAACATATCGAGCAATTTCCATGCAACTTATTCACGCGATATCCGATTTCGATATCGACAGTATCGGATCCCCCGAATCCTCGCGATTGTTGCCTTTGTTTTTCGATGAGTTACCGCCCGATTATTATTATCGAAAGCTGCATTTTTTTCGTGCTCGTATTTTCATCGATTCACAGTCGATTTTTGATTAAACATGAGATCAAATGTCACCGACAATTGCACCAACTTAATTGAGGAGAAAATCGTCCTTTTCTTTTTTTACCGCTCAACAAAATGCCAAATATTCTTTACAGTTATTATCTGCGATGGAATTCACTCCGAGTTGTGACTGGTAATTGAAATATTCGTAAAATATGCCTCGGCGCGAATATTTTTACGATTAGAAACGCTGAATATGGAATAGTATTACAAAGTTTGCTTTAATTTATGCTTAAAATACGTTTGACGGTATTTTTAAACTTGTTGATCTTATCAGAACGGTGAGAAAACAACGCCCAATGAAGCCGACCATAATTATGTGCAGCGCTTGCATAAATTATTCGAGAAACGTGCGTTATTTTTTATCAGTTCAATGACATCCGGACAATGAATGGTTATGAGCCTCGAACTAGACCCTCGCAGCCGAGCGACGTAACACTCGATAATTTAATGCATACTACGTACACTTAATCTTTACTCCGTACGGCCAAGTATAAAAACGATATAGATAAAATATGAGCGATCGATGCTCGGGCTTTCGAGGCACTCGACGAAAAAAATCGTTGTCATTATCCGACCTTTGCATTTCAAGTGAATGAAAAGTACGTCAATTATGTAAAATCATTGCATCGAGGTCACTGTTGAGAAGTTAAGGTCAATTTTAATAAGACCGAAAAAGTTTTTGTTCACTTTCGATTCTGTGCTTTTTCTCAAATTAAACTTCAAGTCCTGAATTATTGTCAAAAACCTAAGATTTTTGACGGTAGTATAATAGTAAATATGAGAAGAAAAAAAACAAGAATCTAAAAAAACAGTCGTTTTGTGCCGTTTTACGTAGATTCGTCGGTTCAGAACCCAGAATTTTTCAAAACTAACAAATTCATCGATCCTTCTGGAAAATGGCTGCTAAAAGGTTGTTGCAAGTGCGGCAAGTAGATCTTTCCTTCCGTAGGGACTTTTCGAACCGCTGGACCGACTATTTTCGGCCCTTTTTCACCGAGCACGTGGCTGCGTACAGAAAATGATTTGAACCCGTATTTTTAGGCTTTCGAACTCGGCATGGTTCTTCGTAATCCCTACAGTCACATAAACATGCGTTTGTCCCGCCAACGCATGGACGGTTTTATCTCACGATTATCGGCGAATAAAGAATTGATATGAACCCTTGAAAGCGTGATAAAAAATGCGTTTGTCGGAGTTTTGAAGTATGTACGAGGCGAAGAATGTTTGCACGGTTTATTTGATCCGAAGACTCGATAAATGGGAGAAAAAAGATGGAGCTCCAGCGTCAGTGTTCCAATAAGAAAATGTACCATAGGAGCAAGTTCCGTAGTTATACCGTGTACAAAAGAGGCAGCATTTATCCATTTTGTGATACAGTTAGAAACGATATAATGCAGACTGGGTCTATTCAGAACGTAAACTGTAGGACAATCGGACGAGGAGGACGAGGATAAAGTATGAGAGCGTGATGTCTGACTGAATTCTTGGTCATTAGTCCTCGAGTAAACTCCGATGTCACGAAAGCTCGCGTTATTGAAGGGGAGCAATGCATAAACACAGGCTCGTATTATATAATCAGCGAAGTGCTCGTCCAGCACTCATTGGAGAATCTGAGGAGCTGAGCAAATGGCTCTTGGACGTGGTAGTGAGCTGACAAGTGGGCATTCTTTCCGGACAATTCTGCAGCTGCATTTAACACTACGTGGATCGAGATTTTTCGACCTTTCGTTCGGACAATCAAACATTTCTTGTTTCCATTGATTTGCCTCGTATTTAAAAAGCGTCACAACTCTTTTGGTCTCATCTACTCACAGAACATCCCTCGGAAGTGTTTCGAAGAGTATGCTGACGAAGCGACGTCTTTTCCCGGTGAAGAAAAACGCCGCGACGAGTACACCAACCAAGGATATAAATATTTCATAATAAATCGTCATTCTGCTGAAAGGGCGAGCAGATCTAACGAATGTTTATCAAGGGAGTCTTTTTTCGTAAGCACTAGAGTGAAACAGCGATCGCAACGCGCTCCAAATCTCCGATCACATCCGCCCCCGCCTTTTTTTCAAGCCAGCTTCTCATCCGCGGCGAAGATACGCCGCAGCTAAATTACTCAATGAACAACTGACTCAGGAACGATCCGACGATCCAACAAGCATTCGCGAACGGCCCAACAACGACTGAACCAGCATCACCGTCGACGTACTCGCCGACAGACACAATAAACGCTCGTCATTCGATCCCAGTGGCGTCGCATACCATGATGCTTTTATCAACGCTTTTTTTTGGCAACCCACACGCGGGCGAGTGACCGCCGATTGCTATTTCATTACGTTTATCGGCGGTTTAAGCGAGTGTCAAGGGTTCATCGTTATCGATCTTTTCCGCATTTTCAATATCCAGTTTTCATTCACCGCCGATCGAGATGAGGAGAAATTTTCACTCGCGAATCAAATAATTATTCGAAAATTCTTCTTTCAGAGTCTCCAAGAACGAATTTTCGATTTTTGGCTTTTTGGCAATTTGTTATTAACAGTCGCGGGGAATACCTTTCCGTACGGAATAAACTTTCCAATGCAATTGAACGGAATCGCCATAAAAAATTCTTAAAACAGTAATTCGAAGAAAAAGAGTCAACTGACGAGAAAACAAACCCTTAATTTAGCAAAGTGAAAAATCGAGTATTTCATTATTTACTGGCAAACATAATCGAGACCTGATAAAAATTCTGATTATAAACTTACTATAAAACAGCGTACCACCAGGCCTATCGGCCGCTCTCCCAATTATCCATTCTCCATCTCGCTCCCTTTTACTCATTCCACGTATACGCAAAACGCCTGAACAAAGATTTCAACGAAAAATTCGTCTCCACGCTTTTTAACATAATTTGGAGTGTGACCCGCGTCAATTTATCTCACTTTATATAAAGACTCGATTCATTTTTTCGTTTACGCTGAAAAATTCATATTTTTTTCTCCTGCCAATGTCCAATAAGAAGCCATCGCTCAATTTGTCATCGATTGCAAGTTAGCATCTCGGAATGGAACGAAAAAACATTACGAAAATGTTGATCCCGAAGGATCCCAGAAGTCTAATTTCATACCTTTCCTAATTTGCTACTAATCCGACGAAAATGTTCGACAAAACTCGCACAATTTATCAGGGGACGAAGAACAAAAATTGAATAATTGATTTCATCATAACGTGGAGTATGAATGAGTTAAAATACACATAAAATCACTGAAAAGGTGATCGTGAATTAATGGAATCAGCCAAAAAGATATGTTGATACAACTGCGATACAATGACAGTTGTATTGTGCTTCGGTTTGGAGCCAATAATTAAGTTCATAAGTATAGAACACTTTATTCGCGAAACAGCAACGAATTCGTAATTCGCAGACGACGATTCCGAAATTGTCCCAAATACCAGGCTTCGCGTCATCAAATATTCAAGAACGAAACAATTAATAATTGAGGTTAAATTACAGGAGGTGGGGGAAATAATCCGAACAATTGAAAAGCTTGTGGAACATGAATTCAACAGTCTTTGAGGAAATTTTGAAAGACTGCTCTCAAGGCACTCACCCCTCGACTTTATAATTTCGTTTTAAACAAACCTCATCTATTCACTCGTTTTATAAGTACACTGAAAAAAAGGATTAGTAAACTTGACTCACCGAATACGATCAACGAAAATGTGTTAGAATTGATCAAATTTAGTTAAACTTGAACACGTAATAATTGATCTAATAAAACCGATTTGGTTAATGTAACTTAATAGTTTTATCAGTATGAATTGTATTTTTTCAATCCAATCACATTTCGATTGTTACAATCAATTTTTATGAACATATATTGAGTTAGAGTTTAGACTCATTTTGGTCTTATTCCCAAAATACTTGTCCTTAATAACTTGTTTTCACGTGACAGTTTTCGCGTGAACAACAGTTGGAAAGAAATGCAGTCGAATCTAGAGACGCGGTAGCAACTGGACGCCGAGTTTTAAAAAGAAAAATTTTGTAGGCAGAGCGAGTCAAGACGAGCCGTGTATTTTTACTCGAGATTGGTCGATTTCCTCGTACTCGTGAAGTTGAAGTGGCCCTCATTTGTTGGGAATTTGTCGGATGAAAAATATGACAGTGCCATATGATAATGTGATTTGTGCGTTTCCTAGGTAAAATTCTTCCTTTGAAAAGAAAGAAGAATATAGATGGGGTTGAAATTGAAGCAAAAACAATAAATCGAATACAATACCCAATGTAATTGATCATATCAAAATATATACATATGTATTGAAAATATGTGTTTTGTGTGTACATTAATATATATTATTATAAAGTATATATATATTATAAAACAATATATAGAATTATAAATTCATTGTAAATGGACAGACTTGTAATGGTGCGCAGAAGGGGATGAAAACGTGGCAAAGTTCCTCATTCCAATTTTCAGGAGTACTTCGAAATAACAGTAACTGCAAAGAAAAACGTTCACAGCATATAAGTTAGAGATGTCAATGAATGAGAAATAAAAGGATCGAGACGAGGTTGAGAATTTGAAATGTGAATTTCAGTGCAGATTAATGGTATAAGTAAATGAGCAAATTTTTAAGAAAAAACGTTCTCGGACGTTTGTCTTGAAAGAATTGCTAGAAATGCAGAAGAATCGAGTGTCGCGTCAACGATGACTGGCTTATTACTCTTTCTGGTCAAAACTTATTCCTAATATTGAGAGCTCTGCCATGTTTCTGAATCTAATTGCCAGCATATATATTGTATTATGTTAAGAGATATATTCAAAGTGGTTCAGAATTTATGATTCAAGGGAGACGACAAGCCAGTTAGCATACAGTGAGCTAATGATGTCAATTCATAAAGTTTTTTCAATAAATTCTAGTTGGAAGTGCATCATGAGCGAAGAACATTAATACAGCTTGAAAATGCGCATTGAGCAATCGATAAGATGAATATTTATGTTTTTCCCCACTCGAATATTGATAAATTAGTTTCCACAGCATTTTCCCTCAAGAAACGAACAACAAACCAAACGTTTTACATCCAAGAGTCGTTCTCACCTAGTATAATCACAAATATGATGACAATGATCGCAATTATTCCAAATTTTGCTACAAGGTTCCTGTACCAGGCAGCGTAACGAGCTTTTCGAGCTGAATTTCGAAATTCTGATCCAGCTATATTCAAACGATCACTTGCGAACTGAAGATCTTCCAGTCGTTCTCCTCGGTCCATGACTTTTTGTACATTGTCGCGCATAACGTCTGTCACCTCACGGATTTGAATTTTAATGCTGCAAGAAAAATTACAGCACAGCTCAAATCGGATCATGTATTTTCGATGATCGAAATATTTGTTTATTTTTTAACCACGTTAAAGCATTATCCATTCTCTCGTCAATTGTACAGAATCTTCGCTTGACGGGTCACCACTTTACTCAATATGATTCTAAATTTGCCATTTTTCTAGACCCTCACATTTGATTTCATGCATCATCAATAAATCTATGACTCGACCAAGTATTATGGAGGAAAATTAGTTAAATTTTCAACAATGTGAATAAAGAAATGGTTCAAACTAAGATTGTCATTACTTATCCATTTTTCCATGGACCTGCACAGGTTCGCCGGATGAGCCTGGTTTACTGCAATACAGAAAAAAGAATGAGATCGGATTGGAAAAATTAGTCAACCAACTCAAAGGCCATCAATTTTGTTAAAGTGTTAAAAAAAGTATTTCGTCTTCACTGCAGTAGTGGATAAAGATAAAAAAACTACTAATTCCAATAATGAAAATGGAAAATCTTTAAAAACTGTCAATTTTAATAAACTCTACAATGTGAGCATTGTAAACAGCTCAAGGGCGATAAATGACAGTTGCAGAGAGATTCACATTTGACGAAACGAAAAACGGAAGGAATTTGAAAAAAAGAAATGAACCAAAAAACGTACTTGTATATCGTGTCTTCATCTTGGTCACTGTCATTATTGAGCAGGCTTTCCTACAGAACAAAATTAACGACGAAGTAAAAAGGAAGGATTAGATACATTCTCATTTCAAGATGATTTTGACACGAGTCAAAATAAGTGATGACGTACCCTCTCGTAATCGTTAGCAGCCTCATCATTGTTTGACACATTGCGTCTGCTCGTCGAAGCCATAACAATCGTGGAATTGAATATCGCATCAATTCGTTATCAAAATATTAATAATATTCATTTATTTATATTTTATTTGTGTCGGAATTCGCATAGTTTTGTAAACAGCATAACCTCAAAAACAGAAGGTATACAAAATGCAAGATCTGCCACGACAATAAGTGCGAAAAGTAAACTGCGATACGCTGAATACTGGCTTCGACATGTCTATATTCTTATCAACCGAGGGAAGAATGACATTATCAGGATTATTATTACGTTTAACGATAAGCTGCTTTTCATTGCTCACCCATTTTCTCACTCTAAACTTACATTTCATCGGCTATGAAATTACTAATCCATTTGTAACAAACACTGCCGGTTTTTCGGACTCTTTTCCAGCGCTTTGAAGGTAAGATCAATTTCGTTCAAGGCAAGTTAATCATACCACGTTTGGTACGATATTTCGTTCAGGGAACCACATTACCGAAGGCGGAACCAAAGAAATTATCGAAAGAAGTTCGAAATTTACAGATATTTGCTCTTGAATAAAGACCAACGGCCAACACCAAAATGACTTTAATAGTCATTTTTTCCCTTTGAACTTAGTTTAATTATTTCATATATTTTTCGACATAGGATAAGTTTATGGAGTTTCGGTACAGGCCTGTACGGGTGGGACTCAAAAGTTCGAAGTACAGGCGATACAATGTTGCCATGCTCAACCATGCTAAAAACATAAAAAATTTCAAAAGTTCAGAATTTTATAAAATTTGGTGAACATATTCTTTAGTGCCAAATTTGACAATACAAATTTTTTAAGATTTTTCTTCTACACAGTTATCGAGTAATTGATCACTAAAGTTCGCGTGTATAAGCATATAGCGTTTCCATATGCATATTTATTATTATGGACACAATCTTCAGCATCGGACAAAATTCTGACAGCACAGTTCAGGGCATTGAAATGGACAATTTGTGGCTCACTCAAGAAGAGCCGAACAACAGCAGGGCCAAGATAAAAAAGGAATAATCGAAATTTTACTGCTTTCCAGAAACGTACGTCTGTCAAAGCACGTGGAAATCTTGCAAATTCTACTGGCAGAGTCGAAGCCAAACTTCGGTAATAATCATCCACTGCAGTAAGTATCCTCAGCGCTTCTTTGGATTTACCCAAGGCCTTGATCCAAAGTATAAGGAATCGCTTTCATGACACCCAAGCATAGCAAGTGCATATAGTCAAGGGGGAATTGTTTGACCATATCAATATCTAAGGTTTCAAACAACGAAATCACATCGCTAAATAGATCAGGCAAGCCTTCTCTGAAAGTTTCATTGGTTCTGAAGATGGGATTCGAGTCTAGAAACAATCTACGGTTATCAACAGTTTCACCCATCTGGAGGCATTTTCTACAGCGGCTGTTATGCGCTGGGAAAATTGAAACAAAATTTATTGCTGGAGTGTCTGCAATAATTGCTTGCAATCTAACACTGTGGGACCGGTTATTATAAATGAATCCCTCATTGTACAATTTGGTATATTCGGTCAAGAATGATAGGAGATATTCGTTCGCTGAAAATGGTTTTCCATCCCCGTGAAAGATATTCCAATGAGAAATGGTTCTGTGAACTTAATGTCAACGATTTGACCTAATATAGGCCAGAATTGACTCTTCAAACTATTTGTCAGGGGTAGACCATCAAAATGGACATTACTATTATTACTATGTTTCGAACGGAAAATTCAAACTAAATCTCAAATTTGAATTTAAATTTGAATTTGAATTTGAATTTGAATTTGAATTTGAATTTGAATTTGAATATAAATTTTGAATTTGAATTTGAATTTAAATTTTGAATTTTAATTTGAATTGGAATTGGAATTTCAATTTTGAATTTGAATTTGAATTTAAATTTAAATTTAAATTTGAATATGAATTTGAATTTGATTTTGAATTTAAATTTAAATTTGAATATGAATTTTGAATTTGAATTTGAATTTGATTTTGAATTCGAATTTTGAATTTGAATTTTAATTTGAATTTGAATTTGAATTTTGAATTTGAATTTGGATTTTGAATTTGAAATTCTGTGAATAAAAGTAATAAAATAAGTAGGAATACTTGAATGAAAATGTCGCCGTTGCTCTGGATATGAGAATCGTAAAGCACAGTAATTTGTCTGGTTCGAACCTGTAAGTGATGCTTTCGCGTTTTCTTTTCATAATGAGACGAAACGTTTCGGATTCGGTATCTCCGTGACTGTGTCCTCTTAAAATTTCTCCGATTTCTGTCTTGACTGGTCTTGTCACTTGTCACACTCACAACATGAATTCTATATTGACTGTGTTCGTCGCTAAGCGCCACAACGGGATTTTGACAACATTTGATTTATTCATTTCTCGGATGTACAATGATCAATCAAACGTTCAAGCAATGTTATTTGTTTCAAACAAACGATTCCGAATCGATTGACGTCTGAAAAAGTCAATTTTGAAACAGTGGCCGCTAATTTAACGTAATTTTTTGTTTCGTTTTTTCGTCAAAAAATATTATCAAACAAACGTTTAAATTAATCAAACATTCACAAACTAACGACAAACAATCATACTGAAATTAAAGAAATGGCAAAAGTCAAAATCGAGGTGCTAATTTTATATAGCTAACCGCGAGCCCGTAAAATGAGAGATAACAGTAAGATTCAAGCCCCGTATTCCAAAACCTAGCAATTACTCGTAGTACTGGCAGTAGGTTTGGAAACATGGCCTTAGTTGATCATCTCAACCCTACCATGGATTAGTAAAATGCTGGAATGAAGAAATCACACTAGTACTGGATGAGTGTATCGGAATCTTTTTTTTAATATAGTTGTTTGGTCGGTAAAAATTCTGACACGGTTACAGCCACTTACTATATACGGAACCGGTAAAAATTTGTGAGATACTATTTAATTATAAAAAATAACCTAAATCGAGATTAGGTAGCCTCTGGCAACACTAGCACAGTTTCAGGATCTGTCTTCTAAATCCGAGTGGCTTGAAAGAAAATATAAGTTATACGCCGTGCTAGTTCCGGTGTATCTTTCATTTTTCTCGAAAAATCGAGGATGCCTGAGTAAACCGTGTAACTACTTTACAGGCTATCTCACTCTCACTCGTACAACTGATAGTTTCTACCGTTTCTACTAAAAAATAATCAGTAAAAGTCGTTGATTTTATCGGTATCTTGTTGACCGACAGGTGTTAAGATTTTCGTAAAAAAAACTACCTTACCGACTAACGAGCAATCGTAAATGTCAGTGATTTTACCACGCGTTCTAAATACAGTAAGACCTCGATTTTTTTAACCTGGGGAGTGGGGAGAGGACTGGTAAAATATCGAAGTTCGTTGGGAGGTGTGGCTTGAGACGTCATAGGGAGGACCGAAACATTCGGAGTATGCGCGTAGCCGTAGTGCTGCGTGATTGAAAAAACATGAACTAACCTAAAAATTCTGGTGCGTTTTGAGGTTATACGTACTGTACATACCCAAAACCGCGCGTAACGTAATATCTGTATTCTAAATAATTTATTTATTATTTTCTTATCGTTTATTTATTTTTTCATCCTAATTACGTTTGTTCAAATCTCAGTAAGAGGAAATAACAATTTGATTTGCAAAGAGATGATCGAATGGCGATATTTTGTTCCCGAAATTCGTTGCACTTGTGTGTAGTAAAGTAGCGATCAGTTGAAATTGGCTTCCAGGTTTCTGGTTCCGCTGAAAAATTTTTCGATCATTAGAAAAAAAATGATTCTTCAAGACTTTTATCTGAAAACATAAAAAAAACAACGAAAAATACGTGTGACTGAAGAAGAACAGCTCGTTTTTGATTGTTGTGCTTACAATCAGCTGTTGTCATCGAAATCCTGTAAAAAAACAGCTCCAGGACTGCAATGTACAGAAAAAAATGATTGAAAAGAATAACAGTTTGTAAAAATATGGGATTACAGGGCTGATCTATGACGCAGTTTATTATATAATTACAATATTTTTACTAATTATGTACCGTTAAATAATTATTAATCGTGACATGTTCTAGCATTGACGTTAACTCTGAAGTTTGATATGATTTTATTTATACACCATAAATATCCTTGAGATAAGTCTATTCCTCTTGTCAATTGTCGTCTCTCCGTATTTGGGTGGGGAAAGGATAAAAGAAGAACGAAAAATAAAACTTGAACAAAATTTGAAAACGATCCCGACCTTCGAGTTATTCTTATTCCTTAATCACTTTAAAATCTCGGGTTACCATGGCCGAACTACGCAGTTTTTCTATTATTAAATTTTTTCCAATAATGTCGTTGTTATAACTTTTTGTTTTTCTTCTCAAATTTTTTTTTTATCGTTAGTACAAAATATTAGAACTTATTGAAATATCGATTGCCAAAGAACTCATGAGCCTGTGAATTTTTTCAACGTCATTTTTCTGTTGGCTCGTAAGATTTTTCATGTTTGAGCAATCGATAAAACACGTTCATTCGAAATTCGGCACAATTTAGGAACTGTCATACCATGCTCTCTCTCACTCTCTCTCTTTTTGCTTTTACCCTTTCGCACTCTCACCCTTCGTTAGAATTCTAATGAAAAGACATTCACTGACAATGTAACATTATTAATTCTTTTTTATCTTGCCTAATATGGATTACACATTGATTTCGTTTTCCTATATTATACTCTGTCCATTTATTCAAGAGGACCCTTGTCATTCAGTCATTTAAAATCGATGTGCCACCGTGTACCGTCCAATTTCACTCTTTTATTCGTTTCATTCGCAAGTGGAATATTTGATCGTCACATTTTTATCGATCGAATTGAATTTTCGGTATTTTTATTCTCGATTTTTCTTTTCGAACGATTACGATATTCTACTCGTTTCAATATTACATTTTTCGCTAGGGTATAAATGACGTCTCGTTCCGTCGTTAGTTTTTATCAATGAATACAATCGTCAAATACCGGAAGTCGAATCGTACCGACGTCCCAAACTCTTTTCATTCTGGTATACGAAATCGCAATATTCCTCAATTTTTAATCTTACCCTAAACTGCTTCGTTCGTTTGTTTGTTTTTTTTTTCATTTATTTACAAGTAAGCCTATGGCAGGACGGTGATACGGCGTACTTTTGAACAAAAAATTAATAATTCCAACGATCATAATCCACCAAGGAATATCAACAGACTGAGAAACGGAAAAAGAATTAAAAAAAAAGGAAAAACACGAAATTCAAACACTTCCATTTTTCAACAGTGAGCCCCACTCGCCATGGATAACATTTTCAAATAATTAGGCAATCAGAGTCGCCAATCAAATTTATTATTATTTAGCCAATTATTCTGACCGATAACCATTGGTCATTATTTTGAGGAAATTCAACGATGAAACAAGAAAAAAACAAACCAAATAAAACAAACAAATCATACATAAATGTCTGCATCAATTTATTTTCAAATAATAAAGGTTAAAATATAATAGAAATATGTTAATAATAATAATAATAATAATAATAATAATAATAATAATAATAATAATAATAATAATAACTTTAATAATTATTATTATAATAATAAAGACAATAATAAAGATAATAAAGACAATAATAATAATAATATAATAATAATGACAATAATAATATTTGCTAATCAAATAATTCATTTGATAGGGTATCTACTAACCGTCATAATACGCTGCCATGAAGAACGTAACATGGAAGGTTTGGGGATTGGTGTTCCGAGGGTTTTGGAAAGCTTTACATATAATTTTTTTCCTCTCTTTCCTTCCACGCTGTTATCTTTTTCGTACACGATTTATCTACAGGGGGTTTACTATTCACAGCTTATACGAGCCCTCAGGGGCATTTTCTGTGAGATGTAAAAATACTCCTCTACCCGTTAATAAAAAAACTCAAGACGACAGATTAGTTCTCATTATACACGCCACACTGTCGTCGCTCGCGCTTTCTCTCTTTTTCTTTCTCTCTTTCTCTCTCTTTCTGCCCACAAATACTCGCATTCTACACACACGCAAAGCGGTCATGTGCGCTTTTTAGGAACTTTTTTCATTTTTTTTTTTTTTCGTTTACTATACTTGGTCCACGTATCGGGAAAAATCGATTCACGCTTGTTTTGTCTCTCACGCTTTTGCCACAAAGTCGTGAGCCTTTCTCGGTGTCGTTCGTACTTCGCACGTACTTTCGATTCCATCTGTTTTTTCTGAGTACCCACAGTTTTCACAGTCAAAATCTGTATGTAATCCAATGAATTTTGGAGTGTTCACAAAATATTGATATTCTTCACTGCACGCAAACTCGTTAATGAATTACTAAAGTTTTTGTTATTTTCTTCGTATTTCGTAAGAATGAGTTTAGAATTGACACAAAGTTCTGAATTGTTGAAAAACCGTAATTGGGGCCTGTCGTAGGAAGGAAAATATTTTCAAATTTTTATTCAATCGCAATCCAGCATGAAAAAATTATCAGCCGCGAATGTACGTACGAAGAAACGATGAGCGAGAAATCCTAACCGATTATAATTGCACGTGAAAGGATGTGCACATTGAAACGGTAATCCGAGCGAAGGGTCCTGATCAGAAAGATCCTAACCGAAGAGAATATTAAAAAGCAAAGAACCATAAAATGGATTTAAAAAAAACGAATAATACTGAAAAATTATAACTCACAGAAAAATCGAACAAAAAACATGAATGAAGATTCGTTGCATATGTTTATTCAGTTATTCATCGGATTAAAACAGTGTGCGAGGACCTTTTTGTTCAGGATCCACGTCCAGGATTGACAAAACAATAAAACAAAAAGAAATGGAAAATCGACGATAAATCCGTTCGTTATCGGCTGTGGTTTAAAAATACGTGAATCATCAAAAATCGATCCTGATAATAATGAGACAACAGACACGTATAATCGTTGCAAATTCAATCGAGGCTTTCCAAGCTCGTGAATGTACAAAAAGTTCGACTGGAATAACGCCTCTTTCGTATTTTTTCGCCCCGCCAGTTGTTTGTTATAAGCTCACACTCTCTTTCATCCACTGAACTATTTACAATACATTTATATTTATATATTTGTTGCCGTTTTCGTTTATCATTATTATTATTACTATTGTTTCAATATGTGAGTGTGGGTGTGTGTCTTCGCGTGGGTGTCGTTTCGTGTTCGTGTGTCCCCTTAAATGACTATATACTTTGATGTCGAACAGTCAATACGGTTACTTACAACGGAAAATGATATACTCGCTAATTTCAATGTATTTACACATATGTATAAGTCCGAAAAAACGCAATTGTTAAAAGTGCGTCTCGCGATTCGTTATTCCGAATTTTGGGCACATGTTGTAGGGTGAAACAGCGCGGGAACCGCGCTGCTCCAGACTCCGCGAGTATCGCAATCGCCGAATACCATTTTTCGCTTATTATCCTCCGTTTTTTCACATTTTTTCTTCGTCTTTTTTCAGTATACGTGAAATAGTCTTTCGACGATAACGCGCGTGTCAACGCTCGCGGAATACTTTAAATACCTAACTTGGCACTGAATCGCGTGTCACTCCCTGCAACGTTGTTCGATCGTAACACGCTATTCTGTAATACTGTTTTTCCTGATTTCAGCATCCTCGTTTCGCAATGTCTTCTCATCGATTTAACCCTCTGACTTTTCGCTTCTGTATACGTTTAATCTCATCCGAATATCGCTTTTTCAACGGAGTTTCGGACGCGATGCTTCCACAAGGTTCTTTGAACATTTTACCATTTCCATGTCCATTTTGGTCTATGAATTTGGCAACGAAAGTGCAAAATTAGTATGAATTATTTTTTAATTGATGAGAAATATTTTTTTCGAAATAAAAGTCAATGTTTCTTTCTTTCGTCATTCTTTTTCATCGCGTGGAGAAAAAATGGTCTGATTCTCTCGAAATTACCGATACACTCGAGATTTTTGTAAACCTCTGGAAAATCCGTTGAAAAACCGAAAATTACTTGAGATTTTACGTCAACACAATATCATCGCGACTGACGAATGTTGTGGTCAGTGAATTTTCAAAGTCCCTTTCGAAGATAACGAGCTAAAAAAACGTCCTAAAGAAAAAGGCATACGTTCAACGGTTAAAGACAGTGGACGAGAAATACGAATCATCGAGTGTCTTTACCACGAGAAACCACAAAAATAAAGCCACGTTAGGTTCGAGTCTTGAGCCAATTACGATTGAAAGACATTGCAATAAATAATTATAAATACACGAATAGTAATAATAATAATAATCATCATCATCATCATGATTACAATAGAAATAATAATAATGATATTAGCAATAATAATGACGACGGTGCTAAAAATAATAATAATTGGAATAGATCGCGAAACTAAATCACAATAGTTACAACGTAACGCAAAAAATTGTTCTAGAGTATTCCGCGAGGTCATCGGAGTCCCAAAACAATCGCTAAAGTATCTTAGCCTTTTTGTTTTCGTTTAAAATCGTTCGTTTCTTTTCGTTTTTTTTAAATTTTTTTATTTTTTATTTTTTTTTATTAAAAAGACGATCGCTCCGATAATTTCGCGAACGTCTTACCCTATTTTGCACGCGACGATTGAACTATATATTTATATAAAAAAAAGGAATCTTTGGGACCTCCTTACGTTCCTCCATCGATCCGTGATTCGATACCGATTACAATGAATTATAATTACAACTCTTTCAACCCTCACCGTCTATTTACATCGTGAACCGCGAAATAGCACACTTTTGAAAACTTCGAACGACTTTGTCGCCGAGCCGCGCTATTCCGGTTTTATATATTTTTTTTTTTTTTGCGTCCGCAAATTATTGTGTTTTTGATCCGTTGTGTGTGTATGTATGTGTTTTTTTTTCGCATCCGCATTTTGTTTCTGGTGGAAGGCCGTAAATGAGAACAATTGGGTCCAAGAAGCAACGGAACTTTGTGAAGTTACTGTGCCGATAAATTATGGTCCACTCTCGCACTGAGCTCTTTAGAAAATGAAAATAATTTCTGAAAATTTGTACCCCACAGACGATACGAAGACGGTACGAAATTTTTGGTATTCTTCGATCTGGGAAATGACCTTTTCGCTCTTTCGTCGATGACACCGGAGCCTCCGTTTTTAATGCTTGTTCAATTTCGACTTTTCGTAGGGTTAACGAAATTTCTCGAAAAAATCATTAACTTACGTGATATGAAATTCGCGGGTTCTGGGAAAAGAACCGGAAGTGAAAAATCGTATCGGAAAAAGATTGTCTTCCAATATTACTCGCGCCAATGTTGCCGAACTCGAGATTTTTTCTATCACCGTAGGATAAGAAAATGAAATGGATTTTTTTCAGTCCAGCGCCTTGGCATTGTGGTCCGTTAAGCTCCTTGTCTGAATCCACCATTTCGAATCGTTACACCAGCCTCAAACAATCTCAAAAAGTATCCGGAATTGTAAAACCGAATTATAATGAGTTGCTAACTCGACGTTGTCGGAATGGAAGCGTTTTCCTATTCTTTCGCTTTATTTCTTCGACTCGGTGAAAGTAACCGAAGAAGATATTACGTCGAAATCCCGGCTACCACCGCTTCGAAATGATTTACGGGTGAACAAAATGGCGGCATAAACTAAACGAGCCCCGAAGTGTCAGAAGAGCACAAAAACGATGGTCGGAGCTTAGGAATGTTGGCAGCACCAAAATGGTCGTCGAATCACGAAATTTCGGCAGCAACAAAATGGACGTAAGGCTTTTAAAATTCGTCCGTCGCAAAGACGGCAGATAAAACGGTCGTTTTAGCGATAAAATTCCGGTAAATTGCACAAGCGTCGCTGATGCTGACGATGATGATGTTGATGATGAAGATGTTGCTGCGACATTTGTTGATGCTGCTGCGAATGATGATGCTGATGATGATATAGAGCGTCCCTCTGATGGGTCGCATGTTGATGTCACTCGTGAGATTTGCTACCAATCGTGTGATAATTTCCGCCCGCTGACGTCACCAATGCAAGAGGTAGAGGCGAACCCAGAGGCGGAGGATGGGAATGCGAATGGCTCATCCCCGAGGAGTGCGTCGTTAATGCTAGTGGACTACCGGACATTGAACTCGCGAGGGAGGCGAATACAGATGGCGCTGGGGACGCCATCGTTGGACTTCCCATCGCTGCGGTTGGGGGGTTGATCCTTTTTTCTTTTTGTCGCCTGAAATGGTGGAAATAAATCATTAGCTTGACTGTGCTTATCGAATTTTGAAGCTTTCGTTGTCCCGTTCGTATTTGAAGGGCTTTTAAGGGGCAACTTGAGAGGTTTTTGCATGAATTCGAATAGGAGACCTCGCGTCTTTAGTTTCATTTTCGACAATCTTTTGCGTTTTGATGCATATTTCGACTTGGAGTTCCAATTCGAATTCGAATTCTTAATCCCGAAAATCGTTTTTATGATTTTTTTTTTTTTTTTTAATTTCTTCGAAAAATTGATTTTTTCCCGGGAATTCTTTCGAGGCTCCAGTTGACGATTAAGGAAAGTGTAGAAAGAATCGAGGACACTGACCTGTTGCAAAACCACACCCTGACGACTTCCTTCTCCATGGCGAGGCTATCGGCAAGTATCGTGATTTCTTCGGACGTTGGTTTTGGATTTTGTACAAAGGACTTTTCGAGGGCGACTCTGACGCTGGTCTCTATCGACGTTCTCTTTTTACGCCGTCTGCCTATCGCTTCGGGTGTCGTGAGAGGATTCGAGAGAGAATTCGGGTTGTTGAGAGAGTTGTCGGCGTCCTCGAGCCATTTTTGCAAGAGAGGCTTGAGTTTGCACATGTTTTTGAAGGAAAGATTCAGAGCCTCGAACCTTGAAAATGAAGAAAAAACGTGAGTAAACTCAGTCCTGCTGCGATCAACGATCGAACGCTTCGATCAATGACAAAGTCAGTGCTGCTTACCTGGAAATCGTCGTTTGAGAAAAATCATTTCCATAAAGCTTTCCCATCGCGAGGCCAACGTCACCCTGAGTAAATCCCAACTTGATCCGTCGCTGCTTGAAGGTTTTGGCGAACTGTTCGAGCTCCTCGAGATCGGTCGTCTCTTCGGGCGAAGGCTCCAGCCTCGTTGGCGGGGGCTTTGCCGCTGGTGGGGTTCCCGGTGGTGGAGGTGACCTCTGCTGGGGAACATTCCTTCCCATGAGACCACCTCCGCCCTGGATAGCTTGCTGCTTTTGAAGAGCTTGGAGCTGCTGCGCTGCTTGAGCCACTGCTTGCTGTACCTGTCAAGGAAATTCGCTATTTAAAGGGACAATTTGGGCTTTCTTAAATTCGCTAGACAAATGATCGAGTGTCGTTCAAGTTTAGTTTAATTTCATCGTCGTCTCAAGTAACGACCAAGATTCAATCTATTTTCAGACACTTTTATCGATCCCTCGGATCTTCCATCAAATTTGGTTGGTTATAATGGACCGGATAAATTTAGGGGGACTTCGGGGGATGCAAAATTGAGGGCTTGAAAAAATGTCCGCGTACGTAACGAGCGTACCTGAATGGAGTGCGTTCGGGGATGACTCGGTGTCTGAGCATAGGCACCGGTCTGCAACAGCCCCTGCAAGATTTCGACGATATTTTTTTATAGCAACTCCAACACATGGCTCGCTGACGTATAGACGAGTCAATAAATGAGCATTTCTATTCTTCTGCCCGAATTACGAATGAAATATCTTTCGTCATTTATATTTATCGAAAAATGTTCAAGTGCCTACGTTTTTGTCGGTCGCTATTTACGTTCTCAATTTTTTTCGATATCCTGTTAAGCTAGTTCATCCACGAAACGATTTTCTCAAGTCTTGAAATTTACAGAGTTTAAATTTTTAGTCAACTGACACGCATATCTAACTTTTAACGGTTAGTCTTATTAGTTATTGAGATAAACGTATTTAAATACGAAGAAAAATACACAAAGGTTATAGGCACATGTGTGAAAAATCGTTTGTATTTCCACATAGCGAATGAACGTCTCTTACGAAGTTTATGAAAAAGTACACAATAAGAATCAAGTATTTAATGAAGGTCTTGGAAAAAATTCAAGACGATTGTTTTACTAGTAATAAAGATATATCACATTAAAGATTGAACGAAATTGGTAATGAGCACTCGTATAACCTCACATAAGTAACATTCATCTTTTCAAAAATGTTTCTATTGCAACTACCGCATAATATTGATTCAATTTTCATTTTCGGATCAATCCAAAGGCCCGTTAACGCCGGAAACATTATTCAAGCACAAAAAATGCATTGACTCGTAACACGTAATCCGAAATTTATGGGGATCTCTAAATTTGCACACGGGGTTTTTAAAAGCACTTGTCTCGGGTGCTCGTGTCTTGAAATTAATAGAGTCGCGTGCGCGATGCGGCGCAGGTAAAAAAGGCTGTCTCTGTGGTTCGTAAAGTATGCGAGCTAATCGATTAACCCTTTTTTTTATATATGGATATGCGAGGCGTTTTCCCTACGCAGTTCTCACGTGTCCCTTGAAACGTGTGGCAACCCTTACCGAAGAATGGTAATTTAAAGTGGTCGCGTGTCTCACCCTTTTTTCTCGTACGCTCTTTCACGCGGGCTAAACGGATTCATCGCGTCTCCAGTTTCGAGACTCTTCGCAATATGTTGCGGTGCTGTTCAATCATATCAGCAATTAGCTGCACTCGAAAATGAAATTTGTTGATCCAACAAATTTTCTGTTGTTTCAAAAAATCGGGGCGAGCGACATGAAATTTGTTAACTCGACTGAAATTCCATCGATTCGATCACCCAATTCGCTGGCTCGTATCGATCATTACGACGAAAACATCGCAGAATCGAGGCAAAGTTTTGTCGATTGAACGAATTCCTTGTTGAATCGCTACAATTTGTTGATCCAACTAAATTATTGTTGAACCATCGAATTCTTTTTCTTCCTACGAAGATTCGATTTGCACTAATTTCCACGAAAATCTCCAATTCGAATTCAATAATCAATGCTTAGAACTCCAAGAATTATGGACATTTTTTAATTCGAGATGCTTTCGCCAAAATATTCGCGTTTAGTTTAAGAATAAATACGAATTAGTGAGATTTTCTAAATATCGTTAAAGCGTGAGAAAGAGAGTGCATTATTTAGTAGAAAACATCGAAAAATTTTTCCAAAAGTACTCGCAATTTTTCTAGTTGAGCGTACATGGCAACGAGAAAAATGAAATCGCTGAGTTGTCTTTCCCGATTACAGATCCACCTCGATTGTCAAACGAGTTAAAAAAGGATTTCATAATTTTTCACACTAATTACGTCGTCGAAAGTCGATAAAATCGTCTGTTGGCTCAGGGGTATACTTCGATCCGATAAACCGAAGCGATTAGATAGCAAGAATTCCTTCATTTTGTTGAAAAATATTCGAATGTATTCTACAACTGATCAACGTCTGTTTATTTTATCTGCAGCTTTTAAGTATTCACTCTCGACCCAGTTAACTACATCAATAAGAGTCGATGATCATTAAAAAACAACCTTCTTAAGTTCCGATAGAAAAAGTAAGCTCGGCACGAAAGAAACGTGTACGTTTCCTCAAAAGAAGTAAAATCGTAGAAAAATCGAATGAAAAGCGCATCGGAAAGAGCCCGAAAACGTACAAGGAAAAATGAATGGATCGGGAGTTGCTAAAAATTCTCGTATTACCTCGAGAGAGTGTTTCGAAGAGTTATTCAAAGATTTTTAGTATTGTTAGAAGACATTATGTCACTGCGCGACAACGATCTGTCTGAGATTTTTTTATATTGATAGCTCCGGCGCGTGTCGAAAGGGTTTGCTGGTTGCGGTATTGTACGAGCTGTGCGAGCGTTTATGTATTATTATATATAGGAATATGGGTGTCCCAAGGGAAGAAAAAAAAGAGGAAAGAGCGGGGTGTATCGAATGAAGAAATTAAACGTCCGTCCCGGTAGACGCCCCTGAGGCGAGGGATTACGATCGAACCCTTTTATGATCGCGTGTGAGAGAGGGGTTGAGGCAGGTTGGCTGGTTGCCTCGAAAAATACCCGAAAACGAGAAGGCTCTGCACACATCCCATCTCGGTCGTTTCCGTGTGTCGAAAGCCTCGTCGTGTGTCTCCCTTTTGTCACTTTTCGATAACGAAATAAAGGGTGCCCCGCTCCCTTAAAGAAAAGCTTGAAAAAACATCCTTTTCTCGTCCTTTGCCACGTGTGCATCGACAAAAGACAGTGGCAAGTTGCTAAACATGATGTATCACATTTTCGCTCGAGTTTACTTTTCTTCGTCAAAAATACTCTCGAAACATGCTAAACATTTTCAGAGACACGTTTCGCAGCTCCCGGAAGACGGACGACTCGGAATCAGGGAAATCCTGCGACTGAGGGAGGAATTCAGGTCGTCCGAAACGCTGCTGGCTCTTCGATATTACTTTTGAACTCGGCGTCACTTTATTTTTGTAGAAGACTTGCTTTCCTAGTTACGTTTGTTATGGAACTTCTCGGAATCGCGACGTGATTAAAATTCCTCGCTCAATTTTGCCAGAATATTTGTCCAACACTCAGAAAAGATTCTCGTGTATCTATGAACTGTTTGTACGAATGGCGGATCGAAGAAAAACTCCGGATTACCTGATTCTGCAAGAAGAATTGCGCCTGAGCAGGAAGCTGTCCCGCTGACGAAGGATTCGCCTGTTGAAACATCGCGAATTGTTGTAATTGCTGCTGAAGCGATTGCTGATGTTGCTGAAGAGTCGATGCCAACGCTTGGATTTCTTGAGGACTCAACGCTCCCAGTGGCCCGTGCATAAGAAGCTGCTGACCGACGAGCTGGGCCGCCAAAGCCGCTTGTGTACTTCCGGTATTGCCCGGATGACTTCCGGTCAATTGACTACTCACACCGGAACTCGGCGACGATGCGCTCCCACTCGTTCCGCTACTACTGTTCCGTTGCGAAACATCGGTAACCTGAACAGTCAAAAGTTATCAACATTTCAGTGTCGATGAATAATAAAAATCATTTCAATATTTTAATATTTGTTTGAACGAAACGACGATAAACGACCATTTTCAAATGACGTAATCAAATTTTCCTTTCGAAATGAAAAAAGTTCCTTTTTTCCTCGAGTTTTTTCAACTCCATCGATTCTCCGTTAAGTTTTCATGGCGTGTTCTGTATTTACACGCATGAAACATTGAAATATTTTGTTCTCATAATTCACTCGAACGGCACGCGTGTCCGTGCAGCAGGGAGAGACGAATCGAGAAAAAAAATTGAAAAGCAATGTATAACAAGATTTCACCGCACAGACAGGGTTTTTAGCGCCCAAGGCAGCTCGGACACATCGACAGATGTTCTTTTGAGGAAAGGAAGAAAAAATGGTTCCTTTCCTTTTTTCATTACGGGCCCGTTTCCGCATTCCATTTCGAGCTTCACTCAAGATTTACCTGAGATTGTAAAATTTTCCTCAAAAATCCGTCGAGTCACGCCAGTCATAAAAACGGGATGGCGTAGGATTGCGCGCGTTTGTATAATCGCCGGGTTACCGGTCAAAAAGGAGTTTTTTTCGAAATCATCCGAAAAAAATCGATCGATTTATCCGAAAGTGGGAAACTCGACAATTTGGTTGTTTCTTTTCGACTCACTCATTGAGATCGCACGTGCCACCTGTTTGAGAACAATTACCTAAGAGCAGTTCGCCTGAGTTTAGCGTTATGGCACGCGGCCTCAAAGGGGACGCACCTGGTAAAGGTGCCGGGAAGGAGACTTCGGTGCAAGGTGGTCTCCGCCATAAAAACTCACGAGCACATTATATTCACGCGACATCATCGAAATCATTGAATCTGATCACGTTTACAAACGTCGCAATTCATCGCATAGAAAATGATCGATCACGATCGGTGAATCGCTTACTACATTCGTAACTCACCAGGTTGAGAGCTCCGCCGCGATCGGAGTCCATGGAATCGTGATCCAGGGTAGCCTCGTTCGCGTCATTGATGTCACTCGCGATACTCCTGTCGTCTCCGCTGAGCTCGGGTCCATCGACTTCGCCATGCAAATCCGCATCTACGAAAAACAGTTAAATTACCGCTCAAATTAATTTTACTATCAACTTTGAGGTTTTTTCGTCGTTTTCATTGCAGTCGAACGACAAAAGTTTTGTTTTTTTTTTTTCTTTACAAGTTATTCGGTTGGCATTCAAAAGTATTTTAATTTTCTTTGTCAGGAAAATTATTTATTCCTGTACTTTCGTAGTAATTTATTTCTATTTTTCAGTCTTTCATCTTCCGTTTTGTTCAATTATCGTTAAATTTTTTGTTTCACGCATTTTTTTTTTTCAAATCAATCATTTGAAGGGGATTCGTTGGCATTTTATTTTCTATTCTTGGGAAGAAAATCAAATTTTTATTGGTTGTAACCAAAATTGCTCACAATTGTATATCAACATGGTTAAACAACGACCGAGGCGCGTTTTCCGAGAAATTTTTCGACTCGAACAATTCAGTTTTCTTATCAACGAAGGCTTTTCGTAGTAATTATATGAAATTGAGCGTAGGAGAAGTTTAGAAGCTGGGTTTGTTGAATTTCGTGTATTATTTTCTAATTTCCTCACCACAAATGTTTTGGCATCATATTTTCGTATGCACGAATAAGTTTTCTCTGCTAAGAATTCTTCGTTTATGTTCGAAATGATAACGGTTAGAAAGTTGTTCGGTTAATAGACCGAAGAGCAGCGACGTGTCGTCGCGTTCAAATAGAATTTCAGTTTGTAGTTGTTTTTCGCGCCATTTTTATAAGAAAGGTTTTTATTTAAATTTAATTAATGTTTTAATTTTATTTAATTTAGATTTTATTTAGAATTGAATTAGAACAAATTAGAATTTATTTGTAAAAAGCTAACTAAAGTTTCACAGCAACTCAATATTTTCTACGAATTTTTTTTCATCTTTTTTCATGATACACGAGCTGCAGCGGGTATCCCAATGGGAAGGGACAAAAAAATTCAATTCATTTTTTGCAAATTTCTAAAATATTCGAGAGGAGAAATAATTTATTATAACGAGAGTGAGGCAAGGTTTGCGAGAGAAAAAAAAGGAAAAAACTCGTACAATCGTTGTTGTTTTGAGGTCTGTACTTGTTATGGCGTCGATGCTGTCGATGATAACGCGTCGGTGTAGTGGTAGGTGTGCTGGTCGCGTGTAATCTCATATCCGCGAAGATCATTCTCGGATCTTCGAGGAATACCATTTTATTGGAATCACTGCACACCTGATGACTATTACTACTACCGTAAGCACTGGCAGTCACCCTCACATTTGGCGGCTCTTTTGTTTCTGTCGCGAGATCCAGCACGCCGAATTTTGGAGCAATTGTTTGTCGAGCACTCCGTGAGGAGTGTCCTCCACGCGCGTAAAACTATCATCAGCGATCAAGGATTTCAAATGACCGAATGATTCGTGGCACTCGAACGAAGTCTCATGGCAGCGATGATCGTTTGGTTTACTTATTTTGATTTTTCTAAATTCACTCCCGATCGGTGTTGAACGAGCACAACGTTTGTCACTGTTCACTCGACGGTGGTGCGCGCTCGATTATCTTTTCCAACGAGCCTCGAGATAGTACGAGACTTATTATTTGTTTAGTCAGTAATAACCCCGGAGATCTTTATTTTTTCCTTTTTCGCGGTATCACTCGACGATTGACTCAGCGATAGATAACCCGATTGCTCACGCACCTGAGTCAATCGCTCAACCAACGAGTAACCAAATTTTCACGAATAATCGTATGGAAATTTATCGCGGAGATTTGAATGCGCCGTTCATTTGCGTATGCGACACGAAAAAATAACCGTCGAAAGGTGGGACGGTCTACGCTCGAGAACCACCGCTGAGTGAATGTCAAAGTGACGCAACGCCGATGCGCGCCCTGCCACCGGTAGCCCTAAGGGCTAACTACCTCCACCACCACCAGCCGCGCATTCGCCATTGGCCGAGCTCCCTCGTCCCAACTATTTCATTGGCCAACCCAGCCGAAAAAACCCTTCCTCAAATCGAACTGGCTTTCCCCCACTTTTCGTACACCACGAACAACCCTTCGCGCGTGTATTTATCGTCGTATATCTTACGACACACGCGGCCTCCCTCAATTTCCATCTTTCTTTCTGTCTCCCTTTCTCCTTCGCTGGACTCCCACCCGTCCCATTTCGGGCTCTCACTCGCGCACGATTTTTTTTGCTTTCAAGCCTCCCGCTTTTTTTCCTCTCTTTTTCATACAATACGAGCCGCGAATAATCGCTCGGAACCGATTTCACGAACGAAACTTACGCCGCTCTCCCTCGCACTCGAGCAGCAGCAGGCTGCCGGTTTTATCCTCTGCCGCAGTTTGCAAGCGCAAATGTATTCGTCCAACCCCCTCCGTCGCCCTTATCCCGACGAGTTATAACGGTTTTTTAAATGTAATTATTACGATTCGCCACAACCGAAAATCCATTTTGTCCACGAGATTTATGACTCGCGCGAGCAAACGCGCTGCTCTCCGCTCTCCAACGGAGCCGTCGCCATCTTATTTTTTCATTATCAACTCCGCAGAGAAACAAAATGGAGATTCTCACTCGCTGAATATGCCGAAGGAATTAGCGAAGAAATGGGCGTCGCGAGAGCAGCGGGAGGACAAAACTGTCGGGAAAAAAGAACCGTTTCTTCGATATTTTCGAGCGGATTTCTGTCAACTATTTTGTCGTGATGGTCAGCGAATGGCGTGCGAAGAGTTCATCGGCTTTCGAATGTTTCAGACGAATTTTGAAAACGCGAAAACCGAGACGAAGACTCAGACATTCACTGCTCGAGAATCGATGCATAAAGAATCTCATCAATCGCAGCGAATAAACGGGACGAAGATAGTCCCAGGACTCGGTCACAACTTGTGGGAAAAGTCGAACCTTCGGGGAGGAGCGAATGCCGAAAAAATCCCGAAAAAAATGAGTTTTCGAGAAAAAAGCGTTTTAGCATTCGAGAATAATCGCGTGAATATTCTCTTCCGAAAAAACTGGGTTCGTGAGTGGATCGAATCTGTAAATACAAGCGAAAGATTCGGAGGGTAAAATACGATGAAGAGAGAGAGAGAGAGATGCGAAGAGACAGGAAAATTGGAGGGATGAAAGTGAGAGAGCAAATTCAAACAAGCATGAAAAACGCGCTTTTTTAGTACGACGTTCGTTTGTGAGAATGCAATACAGCAGACGGAATGTCTCTTCCCGGATTCTGGCTCGTTTCATCCTCCTCTTTCATCTCGTTGGCCGCTTTCACGATTTTTTCTTCCTTCTTTTCTTACCTGGCCCGCAGATTCCCCTGAATAACGTAAAAAATCTGGCCGAGCAGGTAGACGCGTATCCGGACGGGAATCCTCGAGTTCTTCGTCGAAGATTACATTGGTGGATTCACTATAAAATTTCAGTTACTCCGAGCAATCTCTTCCCCCGGTCCCTCGGCCCTCCGCGCCTTCGCTTACCCTCGATACCGAATTTTTACTACGCATTCGATCGCAGCTCGCCCTTAGTCCGAAGGGCACAGGTACCACGTACGCATATGGTGCAATCGAAGGCTTTTTTTACTCTCGTCTTTCATCCCCGAATTTGCATCCCTCGTCTGTATTGGCCGGGACCTTTTTTTACCCGAAATCCATACTTTTTCGTGAGAATCTTTGCTCCGCACGAGGGGTGGAAATATCCTCGAGAAAAAACACCTTTCCATTATTGAATGCTTCGTTTTTTCACTTTGAACGAAACTTCTCGGTGAAAAGGGGACGCGATTTTGGGGTGGTTCCTTCGGTTTTAACACTCGGGCTCTCACGACACCCGAAAATACCCTTTTTCGGAAATAAAGGATACGCGTTCGCCCTTTTATCGGTTATTTGGTACGTTGGAGCACGAAAAATCGAGCCTCGGATACGTTGCAAGATGGAACTTGACGTTCCCAGGTGCCAGAAAAGGAACGATCACTTTTTTCTCGCTCGCTGGCAGGTCGCGATAAGACGTAACCGCCACTTTTCGATTCTCACAGCTTTGAACCCGGCGCTAACTCATCGTCTGTCTCCGTCTTTCGTCTCATTTTTTTCTTTCCTTTCGTTTTTTTGGGGATTTCGGGTCTCGATCTGCAAGGGTGCATTTTAGGGGATGAAACTTCGTTAGCAGAGCGAACACCTGATTCCAATTTTGCAACGGTTTTTTCGCTCCTTTCTTTCGAATTTTTTAGAGCCAGGCTCGTCCCAACATTTTGTTTATTACGATTCTCGAACCGCGGGAAGAAAAATGTTTCCGACAAACTCACTCGGCTCGCGCAACCGTTTCTACCGCCATTTTTAACGGCTTTTCGATCTTTCACCCCGTCCAAGTGTGCCTCGATCACTTTTTTTTCTTAACCTCGTACTTTCGTGTCGATGGGTGCCAGAAAAATGGCGCGAGACGTCTCGCGCCATGTTCACACAAGACTTCTTCCCTACGAGCATTTTTTGCGCGGTTTTAGACCAACGAATTCGCATGAAACCGAAAAATTTGAAAACCCGAACAATCAATTTCGTACAATTTTAATAAATGAAAACAAAATGAATTTTTCTCGAAAAATGACGTCGCGCGGCGCATCAAAAATTCTCAGAAAACAATGAATTTTAATATAAACGAAACTTCCTTTCAGCAGATTTCATATCCTAATTACGCACACAAAAAAATGCGATTAAAGTCTGTCCGAAGTTCGATCGAGTGACACATTGACCCCTGGAAAGGACCGCAGCGTCCCATTTGCCGAAGGACCATCGTAACATTCATTTTTCCATCAAAACACGAATATCGCAGCTGGCTGGGATGAAAATTCTTTGTACGCTCGTAGACATTCTACTCGCAGTGATTTTTTCCCCCGAAACACCCCAAAAAATGCTCGACCTGGCGTGCATTGTGTTTTCCTCAATTCGGAAACCTTGCGCACAGAAAAATCCGGGCGAGCCCTATGACCCACACAGGCACGTATAGCTGTACATTTTTGGAGGTTTCATCCTCTATTTCAGCGTGGCCAGTCAGGTGATAAAAACTACACAGTGGCACCTGAGTTACGAAAATATTCCCAGCCAATTTCGATCACCGAATCGATATCAAAATCTTCAGAATCGCACTCAATCAATTGAATTTAAATTTTCCCTTTCCGAAAGTGCATATTTAATAAATCACCTCGATTTTTCCCCACAAATTGAAGACACTGGTGAGAAAATATTGAAGAATCATTGAATCTACAAAAGGTCGAGCTGCTTGGCTCGTTTATTTTGTCCAATAATTGAACAAAAAGATGGCGAATGTTAGAGACGAAAAAACATCCATGAAGCATTAAAAAGAATAATTGCAGTTAGTTTTCAACGGAATCTAATAACGACGCGACGTTATTTGCATCGGTGAAAAAAGTGGAAACAGAAAGATAGGAAAAATGTTGGAATCATCCGTCATTCTGACTCGCATAAATATTAAAATTTATTTGCATCGAAGGAGTCTTTGAAAGGATGTTAAAGGAAGGAAAAATGCAACGAATCCCGAGGATTGCGGAGGATTGAAAGGAGATCGGTTTTTCTGGATGGAATTGTAATGCGCGCGTATATGTTTGGCGGGTAAAAAGCAACAGCTCGGAAACGAGGCGGGCGGGTTTTTACCTTCTGTCCGATCTACATAAAATATCGATCTTCCTGTAGCTAAGCGTAGAAAAGTCGACGAGTCACGAAGCGACTCGCCCAATTCCTCCGCTCATTCGATCTTCTCTCTTTCTCTTTCTCCCTCTCTTTCTCTTTTTCCCACTACGTTTTTCTTTCGCCGCTCTTTTTTCTGCGGTCTTGAGCGCGGCTCTACAGCGAATCGCCACAAAGAGAAATCGTTATTTTCACGGCTCACCCCGATTTTGCGCGGTGCTGCATCTTCTCGCACCCTCACTTCCTCCCTGAGATCTCTCGCTACACAAATTCGTTATTATGCCCTTCTCTCGTGCCTCTCGTTTCTCGCTCTCCTCTCTCTTTCCTTTCGCTTCTTCCTATTTACCACTGTACTTGTATACGTCCGTACAAAACCACGAGATCATTAGAGCATCTGTGTGGATGCGTACAACAGTTACAAAAACTTGGTAAATACAAATTTAACGATTCCGCGATACGTAACGCGTTTTTGACCCTTTAACGACCATTCATTTTCATCGAAAAGCAAGTCCGACCGCATTGTAACACCCAACATATATTATATTTCGTTGTAAAAATTGTGTATCACCGGCATAAGCGCGGAGGAGAAAAAAATGGTGCTAAGAGAACGTAAAATGCCTGTTTTTGTAGCGCTGTTATTCGAAGTCTGCGGATTCACAAGCACAAAAAATTGTATAAATTTACTAGAGAATGTTAATTTAATTCTCCGCGTATGCGATCGAAACGTATAAATGTTAATTCGAGTACACGTAAATGGAGATTTATATACAATGTAAATGCGTGTATACTCTGAGAAGAAAAATATATGGGAGCGTCTAAGATGGAAGATCGTATTAGAGCGTACAGGGATTTTCCCTTCTTCTTCTTCTTCTTCATCTTCTTCTCAGCTTACTCCGGCTCACTTTTTCTCTGTGTATATCACAGCGTGTTAGAATGCTGCAGTAGCATCTGCTCCTATATATATTACTCGATCGCCATTCTTGTTTTCCCGGCTAGGCTTTCTTGGTCTCGATCTGTTGCGCAAAGGCCGCAACAAAGAGGCACTGAACTGAGAGAGATTCGTGCAGCAACTGTGTGCCTCTGTGCTCGCGTGTGTGCGAGTGTCTGCAGTAAGGGAGCTGAGAGAGAAATCGTACGGGGGAGGGCGACACACGTAGTGAAATCTTTAAGCTCTCTCTCTCTCTCTCTCTCTCTCTCGATCTCTTTCTTTCGTCTTGTGTATGATAAAATTACAATTCAGGATTTCCTGTCAACCGACTTACGATTTTATTAGGGCCTTACATCATTCGGTTATTATGCTTCTGCATCGTCAGATCCCTTATATTTACATCACCAATGGGACTGCGTCGGGCGACTTTTTTTAAGGCTGCATTCATCATGTTTTTTATATACCCTCGTCGCCAACGAACGTTTTATTCGCGTCGAGTTTTTCGGCTCTCTGGCATTCCACGAGCACTGGAAAACGGTCCGCCGCATATTTCGGGAGAGACGGCAATCGATTTCCCACGCGGTAATAATGGGCAATGCTGGATATTTAATTGCGGAAATAATTGTCAAATGCAAACTGCGTAGTGACAATTTTACATTTTTCGAGGGAATTCCTTTTTTCTCAAATTCTCTCTCTTTTTTAGATTTCATTCCAGTTTATTTCTGCTGCGATATCAACTCTAGTGGATAACGAAGAAAATTAAAAAAAAAATCGAAAATTTGTTTCACCGTTTAAGGATAGATAAGAAAAAAGTGTTGAATGGCTCGTGCCCGCGGTGGCTTCGAGAAAGAAAAACTGGTGCGATCACTTCCAAGAGCATGGGAAATCGAAAAAATGTAAAAAATCGATCGAAATCTCTTCAGTGTACAAATACAAGGATCCAAAAAGCTCGGAACCGCGGTAAAAAATAAAATGGCTGTGCGCAGAAGCCCCGAGTACGAGAAGGGTTCGTTCCTATGAAAATTGGGCGGTTTGATTGGCAGCGGTGTAAAGCGAAGAGTTAAAAATGCAAAAGTATTGTCACAGGATTTGTGAGCAGCGACACTGCGTGCAGTTACGAGGAAGGATGCTGTAGCGAGACGAGGGTTGCGGAAAGGATATTAAAGAGGGCGGTAAGGGGGGTGGGGGGTGAATCGAGAGCCAATAGTATAACAGTGTTACCTCGTGTGTTTTGAGCCGAAGGGCATACCGGGGCCCTTTTCTGCAAAAGGGATGACGAAGGGGTGGAACATTGGTAAAGGAGACAGGGAAGAGACGAGAACCGATAGAGAGATGACGATAGAGGAGATCGGAGAACTGGTTTTTCGGACGTTTAGTGGGGTGAGTTTAAAACCGTTAGGTTGGTCGCGTGCTCCATCGAGGCACGTGGCCCTTTTCGATCCTTATTCCGTTACCTTCTCTTCTCTAGCACACGCACACGTTCCATACATAACCCTGCTCCTGCTGTTGCTGCTGCTGCTGCTGCTGCTGCTGCTTTGATACACGAGAAAATCCCCCCACGGTGTTGAAAAAGGACTCTACAACTTCGGGCCCGAAGCGCGAGCCGCTAAAGTAAATATCCTTGAGCCCCTCTCTTTCTCTTTCTCTTGCTCCCTCCTCCCCCCCTATCTCCCCCCCCCCCCCTCGCCGCTCTCGTGCTTGCCCCTTAATAGTAAACTGTGTATATCTAATACTTCGAGCCCACACCTCTTTTTTTACCTCCAGTTATCCCCTTCTTCCATCACCTTTTTCGTGCGGTAACGTTTTTATACATGGTAATCTCTAACTCCACCAGAGTCCTCGCAACGATCCATCTCCTGGCAAACTCACCCCTTTCAGGCAGGAGCGAGGACGCCAGCCCTTGAAGTAATCTCCACGCAAATAAAATGGTGGTCTCATTCTGTGTTTTTCAATTATTGTTTACAGCTATTCGGTAGCTTGTAAACAAGCGTCAGGAAGATGCTACAACAGGGGAATATTAAAAAAAAGGAAAAATAATCATTGGGAAGAGTGAGCTATTCTGTGAAGAGCGAGAAAAACCTCGGTTAATTTAAATGATGAAGAACCAATCGATGAATTGAAATTCAGAGCAACAATTTACTGCTTCGAAATAAGTTGAGGAAAGAAGCTCGTTGTTATGAGAAAAAAGGCTTCAACAGTTTTCTAAATATGGGAAAACTTTGAAAACTTTTTACCAGTTGCTCGACGATAAAATTGAATAAAAAAAACTAAACAAAAGAAACCTTTGGTTATGAGGATACGCGTGAAGGATCCTCAAGGCGAGTCAAAACGATGGCACGAGTCAGTGTTGTTCGTGTTTTGATACGTAGGCGCATAGGTACTAACTGGAAAATAGTAGAGGGAGTCAGCTTGAGTGAAAAGTTGATCGGAGCAGATGCGGGCTATGAGAAACAGTTATGTTAGTGAGGATACAGTTATAGGTTGTATCAGGAGACAGGAAAAAGGGAAAAAAGCGTTTACGTCCCGACGAAACGGCTGCCGTGCTAAACCGCATTGAACACACTGTATCGATGGCCTAACTCGTACCCTGACCCCACGCAATATGAATTTCTTCCATTAAAAGAGTAGATAGAGACTGGGGCACGCGTTTTACGCACCGTGCCATCAACAAATACACGCTCGTGTATCGATATCGATGCGGTGCAAGCTGGAGCCAAGATATTAAAGTTTTTCCATCAAACTTAACGCAGATGTTCCAGTTTTAGGATTAGAACAAGCTGTATCCATATTCTATGGAAACATCATGCATATTTGATCTCGCATCGTATCAAATTATTCAAGGTATTAAGGCAGTTGATGCACGAAACGGTTTTCTTAAAAAAGTCTTGAAATTGTTTATCTTTCCATACAACGAATGAACGCTTCTTACGAAGTTTATGAAAAACGTACACAATAACAATGAAGTATATAACGAAGGTCTGGGAAAAATTTGAGACGATTGTCTTACTAGTAATAAAGATATATTTCGTTAAGGAAGTTGAGGCTGTACAGTCATTTTTTTTACCCAAAAGTGATGACCTGTACCTTTCAAAAGTTAGGCCAGTTTACAGTTTGGCAATGTTGCATACACTTTAAAGAAAAGTTGGGGAAAAAAAGACGAAAAACTGGTGAAAGCTCAGTCGAAAACACGAACAGTGACGATCCTAGCCTCAAAAAACTGCACGGAAAACAGATTATTATTAATATAATCTCAGCAAATCTCCTAATAAATCTGAAAAAATTGACATTATTCGGCAAGCCTTGCTCATGTTGCCCAAAAAATTTCATATTTTTAGCATCATTTTTAACGGAGATATCACCGAATGTGTCTTGACTTCCATAAGATTACATGTTATTTGGCCCAAATTGTTATTGATTTTTCTCAGCAACGACGCTCCTAAACTGTCTGAAAATTTAACTGATTTTTTTTTACACTTCACTTTATAAGATGCAATCGGTTTAAAAGCGGTGACATCATTTTCATTCTAATGCCTCAACTTCCTTAAAGATTGAACGAAATTGGTAACGAGCACTCGTATAACCTCACATTTGCTTATTTCACCACTTTGTTTCTTGTCATAGCCTTCTGTCTTTCCCTTCGTGTTTTCCCTTTGCGCTCTCTAATGCGATTTTTTACAAAAAAACTACAGTATTTTTGCCAGGACCGATCGAAATTTCGGGTTCAGTCAGTGATAATGGATCCCCGATTAATGAATGGCTTGTGATTTCATTTGCCACGAGATAAGTTGAAAAAACTTATTTACAATTTCTAATTAATAATTTTTACGTTAATTTAAAGGAATAATAAATTTGATTAGGAAGTCAAAGTCGACCCAATCTAGACACCCATAAAATATGATCCTTCGGGCATGATCTACCTTAAAGTAGTTCGGCCGTTCTATGACTAGTCAAGTTAACAATTACTTTATGTTGATTAATTTTAAGTCTAAATTTTTAATAAAACTAAGTTAAAAAAAAAAAATAAAAAAAGTTTTTTTTCACGTTTTCTTTCTTTAAAGCCCGTAAGGTAATGTTTTTTTTTTAAGAAACGGAATCCGTGATAAATTTCCTTCGCGATATAAACTTTTCCGAACACCGTACAATTTTTTCACAATTAATATTATCGTGAGTTCTCTTCCATAAGGTACCGTGTTAAAAACTCAAAATTGTAAATGAAGCAATTCCAAATTTTGCCCCGTAAGAGGCCCCTTAAACTATCATTTACCTCTAAAAAAAGTGGGCCTTCACCGTACTTTATCGAACAGTCGAACTACTTTAAAGGAATATTCTCGAGGGGACAATTTCGTTGATGAAATGTATACGCAAATTTTCGATCGACCGAACTCACATCAGGTTTCGACTCCACCTTAACTATTGATCGTATTTGCATATTTTTTCGAAAAGGTCGATATAAAACTCCGTAAAAAAGAACCCTGACGCGCTCCTCTCCCGATGGCTTTTGAGCGTAAATATTCGATAAGGAAATGAGGCTATGCATATGAAAGAGCGAGTTCCGGACGAGAAGTTTCATAGCGGCACTCTTGGTCCATTCTGAATTGGCAGCTTGACCCACCCCTTCCTGCTCTTCCGCCAGCCACTTTTCGGTGATATATGACTCTCGGTCTCTATCCACCGAGCAATATCGTCACTCGTTCCTTCGCCAGTTCACTCTGCACTAGAACTTTCCGCACGTCTTTTCATCCGCGCTAGAAGTTTCATCGCAGCTTTCATATCGCGACGGTTTATTGTTAAAAGGTTCGTTTCTTTCTCTCCGAAGGAGAAAACTGTGATGATTTACTTGACTGACGAATTTCTTTGATCCAAGTCGAATTTCCTGATCGTGTAAGTTGATTATTTTTCATTGGAGTGAAAATAAAAGCGCTCGTCGCTCACAATTTTAATATCCTTTTCCCAGGGTTGAAGAAAAATATTGCCGAATTATTCTGCAGATTTGATTAATAAAGAAATAAGAAAAAAAGGTTTACGAGCCGAGACCATTCGGCCGTCGTTGGACGCATACGAAAATGCCAAGAAAAATATCGAAGGAATCGGGGGAAAAAGCTGCGGATACGATTATTTGAATATCCTGTAGTTAAGATTCGGCCGGCGTAGTACGGGAGCGTGATTGTCAGGATTTGTAGGCGAGTCACGTGGCTGGCACGTCATACACGTCAAACGTAGGCTGTGCCGGTGCAGGACGATGGTTAGAAGCCCATCGGGACTCTGGTTTCTAGAGCTACCTCTATGCCGGCCGTTACGCTACTTTAACTGCTGTTCCTTCGGGGGTGTGACGCCGAGGGGAGCGGGGAGGCCTCGGAGTCCGAGTACTTTACATTCTATTTTCACGCTGTACTGACCCCGATGTCTGCGGAGCTCTCTTGTTCCCCGGGCTTTGGCTTTTCGTCATTTTTGCATATAAAAAGAAGTTTCGAATGAGGAAACGAATCTTTCTGCGTATTTTCGTAACGATCGATAGTACACCCGGATCGATGAAAATTTTTCTTACTTTACCGTGCAGAATTCGTTCTGAAATCAGACTGAAAATGGCCATTGGGGAAATTCTGTTGGGAAAACATCGTTTCGTAACGCTAAAAATTACAGTTCTGGAAGAATTTAGCTTCGCTAACTGGAAATTGATCTTTTGGCCACAGGCATGTGGAAAAAGGTGCTCCAAAGCGGAGCGGCAGGGTGGAGAAATGGGAGGGGGTCGAAAAAATCACATTGCATGATCACCCTAGCGAAGTGCAGCCAGTAACAATAAATAGGGCTGCTGGTTGCTATTTTATGCGTGTCACCGCCCCCGCAGTGTTTTCACGGGACGTCGAGCACCCCCTCGGCTTTTTAGTCGGGCGTATCTTGTCGAAGACGAGCCAGCCAGCCCGATGTAAAGGCAACGCGGTGTATAAGAGAGGGCGGGTGTTCGTAACCGAGTTAAATAACGCTACATTACCACCCTCTCTACGATACAAGGCTTGTCCGAGTGTGAAATACCCTCCGGCTTATCAAACTCCCGCAGAGATTTTTTTATTATGCTCACATGAAAAACCTACACACTTTCACCTCCTTTTTCAAAGCCATTTTTCTTCCGCGTGTGCTTGTGGCCAAATTTCTTCTTCTTCAACTTCACCGCTCGATACAACACCGCCATTGCAAATTTTCACCCCATGCTCAGTAAAGCTACGACTGCAAATTAGACCTTTTTGCAATTCCAATATTATTCGCGAGGTGCTAAAATCGCTGCGATATTTGAAAGTTCAATTATTGTTGGAATAAAGTTCCATTTTGTGAGTATATTCGAATCTGAATTTCTTGACTACGGCAACATAAATTTGGCTCGAATTCAATTTTCATGTCGTGCCATTTCTGTTTATTTATAAAACTACTAACTGAATTATTCAATGAAGATTTAATCTGTCTAATTCGTGGAACGTGTCGAACGCAATATTTAGTCAGACTGAATATTTAGCTCATTGAATGGCAAACTTTGTGCTGATTCAACAACATTTAGTTGATTCAGTGAGCTTTTTTTTATAAAATAAATAATTTTTGCAACTGAAAACTGTTTTAGAATGAACAAAATATTTTAACGTTTTCTACCAAATGAATTTGTCAATTTTTGTTGATTCAACTAAACTCTTTTCTCGCTGTGGCCGAGAAAATATTTGCTCACCGTAAAGACTTTTCATTTATTAGAAAGCCCAGTTGAATTTCATATCCGATATCATTTTTTGCGTTTTTTTTTTTTTAATGCAGGAAAACATTATAATCGAAAATATATTTTCAAAATCAGTAAAGGCAAAAATTCAAAAGTTCTGGGCAAAAAAAAAACACGAAAAGCATGGGTTTCAAGTAGTACATTATGACGAAAGGTCAAGTCCGATGGCATTGGATAAATGGCGGAAGGATATCAGATGAAGGTAAATTGGAAAAGGGCTGACGTCAGAAATCTCACTACTCATCAGCCTGTTGCAGAGCGAGCTCCTCGTACCGCGCCACCCCCATCACAAAATGTATAATAAAAAAAGCTCGAAGGGTTCCACCCCTCGACATTGTCCACCGGTTTCCGCGGGTAATACTAGCTTCCCCACGTTCTCAATGTCGAAGATAGCTGATTTTACTCGTGCTTGGATTCGGCCATGTTGCGTGCCGCCAGAGAGCGGGGCTGTTAATTGATTACGATAAACACTCCGGACTTTTAGGGGCTGTAAATACCGGCGGACTTCCGGAACTCTTTAACCAACACGAAGGGTACGCGTGAATTGGGAAAAAAATAACTCGCAGTTTGAAAAATCGTTGGAGGATTCTGACGGCGATTCGTATTTATTCGGCGCTCTACTTTGAAACTTTTTTTTTATCAATTGGAATATAGAGAATGAGAATTTCATTTGAAAAAATCAAAAAATTCAAAAATTTCATGAGTTACGAAAAAATTATCATTCATTGGCATCTGGCAATAACTAAACGGCTAAAAAACTAAAGGATTCGAAAAATTTAACGAAAATTATAAGAAATTAAAATAAACATTTGGAAATGCGTCAATTTTGTTCAAACGCTCAACTTTTATCCATCTAGTCAAATACAAAGTCGAAAATGCAAGCAATGTCGATGAAAAGACAAAAATAATTCTAAAAAAAATATAAATTACCGAAAACTTGTTACAAACTTCCATTTGATAATAATTAATGGATAAAATCATGAAGAATGCAAACGAATGAACGAACGCGATGACGAATTCAACGACGATTATGAAAGCGGTGGAAAAAAACGACCGTGAGTTAGGCGATTATGAATATTTTTTCGAGGACCGGTGTCAACGCTGAAAGAGATGAAAAAAGTGGCGGGTCATGGAGAAGTAAGTAAGAAAAGTACGAAAAGAAAAGTATGAAGAATGACAAGAAATGAAATGGTGAGACAGAAATAAGGAGCGAGGAAAGGCGGAGAGCGTGCTGACAGCGGGGGCGTTGGACAATTTATCGTCTTTATTTGCTCGCGGCCATATTTATTGCATCCTTACAAACAATATGGCGCCTGTTGAGCGCGATATACGATCTCCCTGTGGGGTGTACGATCAAAATAATTCCACGGTCTTTTCGCCTGCCGAGTTGCGACGCGTCGTTCGTCCGGATGGCGAGAGGTGCGCACGCGCCTCATAATAAAATCTGCAAATATTGATTATTTAATTAATGTACAATGGTTTCGCGTGGGTTCTGCTCCGTACAGGAGTCGACGCATACGTTGGTCCACCCACAACATCGGAACGCGAATAATGCTGTCAGCCCTTTCGTTCTTGGCCATGTACTTTGAAAAGTTCCTCACAATTCATGAGATCGATTCGCTTCCTCCGGTTTCGCTAGATTGAAAAATCCATTGGTCGCCTGCTTCGATAAAATATATTTCCATACGTTTTAAGGAGTTTCGGTACAGACGATACAATGTTGCCATGCTAAACCATGCTAAAAACATAAAAAATTTCAAAAAGTTTAGAATTTTATAAAATTTGGTGAACATATTCTTTAGTGCCAAATTTGACAATACAAATTTTTTAAGATTTTTCTTCTACACAGTTATCGAGTAATTGATCACTAAAGTTTACGTGTATAAGCATAGCGTTTCCATATATATAGGTATACATTCCGGGCATAAGAAATCTGCTTTAATGCGTAATTACTCGATAACTAAGTAGAAGAAAATTTTGAAAAAATTTGTGTTTTCGCACGTGATGTTGAAGAACATTATCACCAAATTTGATCAATTTCTTAATATTTTGACTTCTGTACCGAAACTCCTTAACTTATATTTCATCGGTTCATTCGACTCCTGGCTGCAAAGAAGCCTCTCTACGACTTTCAGAAACGTGAATCCCCGTCGAATCGTTATTTTCAATTTTTCTTTCAGAGACGCATTTTTTTCATTCTCGTTGAAAAAAGAGAAACGAACACCGAGAGCATTACAAATGCAGATCTCAAACATGGCGACGAACTAATTTATCCATCTGTTAATTATTGTAAAGGATCCGAAAGGAAGAGAGACACATCTCTCTTGTGGCGTCGCAGGATCCGAGTAGGGCACGTATACTGCAATGGGACCAGTATAACGAGAGGAAAGAGATGGAGGGGGGAGAGAAGAATGACAAGAAGAGAGAAGGGGTCGAGTTGACTGACGAGGACGTCGAAGAAGATTGAATGAATCGGGCAAAAAGCGCGAGGAACGTTGAGACAACATTGACTCTTGGCTTGGCTTTGTACTGATCTCTTTAACAAATGCCACAGGCATTGATGGAATCACCAATTGCAGTCTTATTGCTTTAATTGTTAATTGCTAGTCGTCGCTTCTGTAAGCGTCAAGAGGGCTGCGGCGCAGCGTTCTCGCGGCTCTTCGAATTGTCATGGCGTCTCGAAGCGTCGTGACGCCGCAGAGCAGCACGATGGCGTCGGAACTTTACGATATGAAAACGTCATTTTTCACATTACACACAAATATATGCAACTCATGCACGAAGCTTCATTACTTTATGCAGTTCACGCACGAGCAGCCTCAACATTTCTTCTTCGTTAAGTTTCTCGTTCCATTTAATATCCAATTTCTCTTATTGTCTCGTTAATCGCCTGCGTCGCCGTGTTGTGAGAAACGCACGTGCATCGATCTCTTCGGTGTGCTCCGAGTTTGTTCTGTTCTTTCAATAAAAAATTCAAGAGTTATCCTCGCTCGTTTTTTCCTCCAGTATCATTTATTCGAAATGAAAATCGACGATGCGAGCGACAATTGAAAAATTCAAGTAAGCGCACGCGGCGTCCTTCTTACGAAAAAATCATTTTCCTCAAAAGCATTTTGCGGAGCGAAATATCGAAAGACATTGTACAAACGATATCCCTGGAAGAAAAATATATCCCCGATGGTTCCACGTATCGATTATTTCTCGATTCAAAAGCTGGAAGAAAATCGTCGATATTCTCGATCTGTCGCTCCGCTGCGTCGAACAGCGGGCACGGAATTTATTGTAAAAAGTCAAATGCGTGTACGAATAAATCAGGGATTCAACAGTTTCGATGTTTTTTCTCTATTAGTATATACGTGAAGAGTATATAACTGCTCCCATTTACCATTTACCTTTCTTACGTTTATCTTTAGTTTTTATCTCGCTCTCTTCCTCCCTCCCCCCCCCCCCCCCCCGCCCCGCCCCGCCCCCCCTCGTATTTGCGATTAACGTCATACCCGAGACGAGTCAACCTGGAACGAGACGGAATTCAACTAGACACTGTAAACGCATAAGAAACGTAAAACGGCGCTCGTGTGTTGCACATTCGACATTGAATCCCGAACTCGCAACTGCCTCGACTTATACACACCCGTGAGAAATACGAGAAATGATGCCCGGAGGAAATCACAGATCTCGGAACGCGCTGTACCATCTCACGCGCATAAATCCTATACACACGTATATACATATATAACGCATTCATACCTATACACATATATATATATTTATATTCCGTTTTTCTTTTCTTTCTCACTCCCGTATGCTACGCTCTCTGAGGCCTTATCCCCACTTGCAGAGCTTCCAGGAAAGCACTACTACTCGTTTTCATTTCTTCTTACACGATTAGCAAACCGCAACCGGCCGCGCGCTCTACGCGCGTCTATACCCCGCTCTCTTCTTCTTCCTGCTCTCTTCTCGCCCAACAACCTCCTTATTCCTCCTGTATACACCATTTTTATATATTTCTCTATAGATTTAGCACTTTTATAACCGCCAACTAATCCATCTGACCATATAGAATATATCGCGACGCGTGAGCAGCATTTTTCACGTGGGAAAATGCGGGAGAATTTATACTCGGGGAAAAAGCCTTTTCGGCTGCGACGAGCTGCAGCTCGACGCGAACACGCTCGAGGCTCTCGAGCCACCACTTTGAGGGCGTGTTCGAACAGATTTTATTTTATTTTTTTTTCTCTTCATTTTTGACGATTTTGGGGCCACAAAATTGAAAATTTGGAGGATGGATTTTGAATCGCGTCTGGAATTTAGGGCCGAGCGAAAAATTGCTTGCGCTGAAGGATCGAGCGTCGGTGTCTCGTAACGAGTTTCTGACATTCGCGCGTCGATCAGGAAGAAATGGAAAAGTAAATGGAGGATAGCGGGTGCGCGGAATAATGAAAATAATAACGCGTTTATTCAACCAGATCGACGTCGGATTAAGAAACTTTTGTAAAAAATTGGTCGAACCACAGATGGGGAGCTTCGTCGAAATGTAACTGATCTTTCGGAACGGCAGCTTTGAGTGCTCATCATAAACCGTCATTAGCAATTAAGTACAAGTACCCCAACAATATGTCCACCAAAAGTGCAATGAATTTCGAGGAAAGGCATAAAAACCGGACGATTAAAAACGATTTTATTCTCCGCAGATCACAGGGAACAGCCTTAATAGCTGCGATACTAATAAAAGTGATAATAAAGGAAAAAATTGTTCATGGAATTGGTGTCGTATCGAATTATTCCTTACAATTATTGTTTCAATGTTATTCATTAAAAGCTGCTATCGAAGTCGTTTATTAACGACTTTTTTTTGTCTTTCGTCGTTATTGCTCGTCGTGATATTTGTTGATATTCATTCTTAATACAATTGGTATTGTTTGAAGTATTCTCGGAGGTATTTCAATGGCGAAAACAACGGTGCAGAGTTGAAATTACACGAAGAAAATGTTCTGTAATATATTCCAGGAAACACCGCGAGTCTGAGAGGGAATCGCTCATTCGTCGGTTTACGGAAGAAGCTTTACTGGAATACTTTTGAAAAAGGATGGCGCACTAAAATTGTGGAGATTCATAAACGTTAAGAAAGAGAGAAGAAGGGCGAGTAAATCCTGGAGATATAATAAAACCCGAAATCCTTGGGGGTTCTTAACTTGAGACGAGCGAGAAAATCTGGTGGAAAGTAGTGACAAGTCATTCCCGAGGAATGCGAAGAAATTTGAATTTTGTCGTTTATTTTTTTGGCCTGCGCTCGAAATGATCGAGGACTGCGGGCTAAGCGATCGAGCGAGGCGCGTTGTGGCGTGAGCGAGCGATTACGTCCACCCAAATGGATAGTCAAGGGCGAGAAAAAGAGGGTGAAATCCAAACCCCTTTGAAAGCCTCCCAGCTACGTGAAAGATTTCCTTCGGTTTGGTCTACGGCTCTTCGCGGATCGCCGATAAATTTGAATGACAAAGTCTTTTCGCTTGAGGAGAACTTCACATTTCCTATTCATCGCGTTTATTTATCTCTTTTAGTTTCCATCGCCCTCGACCATTTCAGAGTATCCTCCGAACGCCGGATTCCTCCGAGTCTTCGGAAGTTTGATTTTTTCCACGCGATTCCCTACGAAATTCATTCGTTTGTAACTTTTCTTCAACATTGTCCTAGAATTTAGCTACTACTTTCCAGCCCCCGTGAAAATCGATTGCTGGTTCGAGGAACAAAAGTTAGGAAAATTATTCCCGAAAATGGGAAAACGCGAATGGGGCTAGAGGCAGGGAAAAAATAACGATTTCTAGTATACCAGGAGATTCGGTAAGCTTACGTTGAAAGAAAGAGTGCGTCCGAGGGGGTGGAGATGGTGGCGCTAGTCGATCGGAAGTGTGTCAAATTACAGAGGTCCGTTGTATTAATGACGGCTAATGACATGCCCCCTGCCCCCTCCTTCCTGCGTTTCGTGCTGGTCCCGTCCTCGTCTGCTTGTCTTTGCTGTTATATCTTCCTCCTTAGTAGAGCGAGGTTTTTTTTCTCCCTTCAATTCTCTTTCCCTTTACCATACATCTTTCGTTCTCTTTTATTTCCTCGCACTCTCTGGCTCAAAACTCGGCACTCGTCGATCGCCCGTCTCACCGCGTCTACTTTTCACATCTCCCTTTCTCTCTCTCTCTCTCTCTCATTCTTCAAAGAAGATATTCGTCTCGCTCGCTTGCTCGAAAGTATCGGGGAATGGAAGCGAGAGAAAAGTGAGCTCGATGGGTTTGGGAGCCTTTCTCTTTTGTCGAAGGTACAAGAAAAAGAATGAGAATAAGCGGGAGGGGAGAGCGAAGAGAGAGAGAGAGAGAAGAGCGAGAAGCGAAGAAGCTGTACGCGCGGGCTCTCGGCGTAAGAAGGAGATGAGGAAAGTGGTGGGCTGATTCATGGAATCGACATTAAAATAAAATTACTAATTGACGGAGGCTAATAGCAATAAGACAAACAGCGGGGCTAAATGCTATAAAGTAAAACACAGCCTCGCAATGCTCTCCTCTCTTTCGCTCCTTCTCTTTCGACCTTCCATTTTTCTCTCCTCGTTTCTCGCACTCGTTTCGAGTCCTCCGAAGCATCACTTTTTTTGCCTCCAGCGACGACTGTACAAGTTTTTGTATTTCTGCTAAAAGTTGTTCGAGCAGAGACACCGCGATATCGCGCAGTGTCCGAAATGCTGCGAGTCTCCTCGTTAAGACTCTTCCTATTTTTTTGCAGATCAATCCTAATGGCGCATTTGAAAATAACTTGAAAGTGAAAACGAACGTTCTCATCGACTCACAACTCATTTGTCATCGACCACACCGTCGTTCCGACTGGATAAACATTCAATTACCTTCCCAGTTATTCGAGGGCTCACTATTTTACGAGGTTTTCGAAGCATCCACAGTTTTCGTGTTGAATTATGAGGAAAGATGTCAAGTACAATTGAATTCGGTTCTACTGAAGCAATTCATTTGTAAACGAGAACGAAAAAAATCGAGAAACAAGTGTGAAAAGACGAGGCAAGCTCCTGAAACAGCAGAACGCGTTTCCAAACTCTGGAAAAGTAAGTTTTGCATCAAAAGAGACCAGTCGACCCGGACAACCCCGTGAAGAAAACGAGAAATCGTGCACGTCGAGTGACCCTCGTAAAAGAAGGAACATGACATCGAACGATGAGACCTGTCAGCGAACAAGATCCGGTATCGGCGAAAAAACATTTTTGGAGAATATAAAAAAAGTGTGGCGAATCGAGTAGACAATAAAAAGTGTCGAAACCAAGCCAAAAGGTTCGATTGTTTGAACTCAGTTTTAAACTTTAGATAAAAAACAACTTTTTAATACTGCACACTCCAAAAGTTCTATCAATCGTTCGCCAATTTTGCTAGTACTTTTTTTTTCGAAGAATAAAATTCATAAAAACTTCCATACAGAGCTTCGCGAGCTCATTAAACTTTGAGGAATTTCTTTCTCACTGTTCTCTTACTTTCCACGAAGAAATTCCAACTTGTACGAAATATAATAAATTATCGGAAATTGAGAAACGAATGAAATAGACTTTCCAAAGGGTTTCCAAAGGATGAGTGAAAATTAAGGCTGTTTCATCAAATTCCAATTTTTTCCTGAACCCTGCGTTGCGAGAGATTTTGCTTCATTAGTTCGATTGCGAGAGGGAAGCTTTACGTACACTTGGAGTACTGGCGAAACTTTGTGATTTTTCGAGTCTTCCAAACGAATTTATCACGATAAAATAATAAAAAATGACTCGCATTGGTGGATTTTTGGTATTAAACTTTGGCATTGAAATCAGGTTTCTTCTGATGCTCAACGTTTCGTGGGATATTTGACCTACGACAGTGCCACTCTCGTCACGGTTTTTTCCATGAAAGTTTTTAACAACGAGAGGTAGCGAAAAGAATTTTACGATTCGGTCTGTGGCTCGAGTGTAAAGTTGTTTGGAACGCTTTCTCGGAGAAATATTCAACGCAAAATTGTATCCAACACTATTTTTCATTTCGATATGTCTCCAGGCTCGCGTTTATTCTCAGTACCAGAACGTCCAATTACAATACAGAAAAGACGGAATATAGCCTGGCGAAGAGTAAAAAAATGCCAAAGGCGTTTTCAGTCTTCTGCTTAAATTGCACCGAATTATCGTTCGCCATCTCGCGGTCGCCGGCGAAGTCAACCCCGACGAGAGTAGTTTTACGAGCGGAGATTGAGACGAGGGGCGAGTTTCCGGCTCCTTCCACCGAAATGAGTATGAGCCTTCTACATCTAATACCTAATGACACCATAACATTTTAAGCGTAGTCGCCAAAAATGAGAAAAAAAAAACAAAATCTTTTTTCCTCAAAAAAAACAAGGACTTTCTTTCAGTTCCAGAGCAAATGACAAACTGTCGCGAGAGACTGTGTAATTCTCTCCATAACCCACTTTACGTAAAAATGAACGAAGATAAACGTAGCAGAGCGATAAAAAGAACGCTAAAAGAAGGGGCGAAACATCCCCGAATTCCTTTTGCAACCACAAAAACCTTATGGCTAATTGATATATTTACGTGCCTCGAAAAATGGCTGCCACCCTTTTTTTTACGTTTAGCATCGTAGATTTTAAGTATTGGAATCCCCGAAACGTAATCGCGTATCCTGGCACAGTGCATTTTCGATTTATTTTCACCGGAAGTGTACTTTTTCAGATTCTTTTTCAACGTTTACGGAGAATCAGAATTTTTATCTAATTTTTCTAAAAGACTACAGAAAAAAGAAAAAGGATGCACAGCCGCGAGTACTCTTTTTAGATAGCACTCTAATTTTTTTATGTCTTACAATTCAAGATTTATTTTCTATGCCTGTGAAATTTCAAGATCCCTTAATCGACTGTTTGGTTGAAATATTAACATTTATTCTATTATCTGGATTGAAATTAAAAAAAAAAAAAAAATGAAAAAGAATTCGAATAGTCGGATCAAGTGCCACAGCAGACCTGAAAGATGGTGATTCAGCACATGAATTTAGAGATTCAATTTTCTTCTTATTGCTTCATGAGCGTAGATCCGATTTTTGTTGTTATTTCTCACTCCACGTTGTCGTTCGATAAGGTAAAACCGATTTGGATTCAATTATTCTGTGCTCTTTATATTCATGGCTTTTCTTCAGCCATCCGAGAATTGCGAATGGCTTGAAAATAAAAAAAGTTGCAATGCCAAAGATTTATAGCGCTGAAACTCGGTGTGCAAATAACGAAATTCTTGGATGAGAAACTCTCGTTTCTTTGGCGAATGTCTTCGCTCGAGGATTAAGAGTTTCGAGCTTTGTGAACGATAACTCACCTTGTATGGAGTCTGGGGATGCTGGCTCCTTATCGATTCTTCCGAGTGCGTCGCTCGCTGCAACACAAAAAGGAACAATAAATTTGATAAATTATCTCGATCCGCATTATTTTCACATTTGAACTTTTAACGAGAAATAATAAATTCGTGTGATCAGCCAAAGGCTCTCGAGAAACGAAAATGCGTGCAATCTTCGAAAAAAACGTCTCGTAAATATTCAAAGGGAAAAGTATCTGGAAAAATGGGAATTGCATCCAAGAAATACGAGTCGGGGGACTGAATAATTTTTTCCGAAATGAGACAGTCATTCGGCCAAGCCCGAGCTGAGAATTATGCTAAAGGGCACCCAATCAAGAGCCAAATGGCTTCCATTCGCAGTCTGCTATTGTATACAGCGGCGAATCTATAAGGCCGGGGAAGCCCGGAGAAGGGGGTTGTTTCATTAGGTTTCCCCGAAAAGGGTCGATGTCCCCCAAAACTAGTGACACGTAGCTCGAGGATCGATATTCAAATAATCTCTCTCGGAGGGAGGAGAAGAGGAGAGACAAGAAAAATAAAAGCGTGTGAACGAAAGAAATATCGTGCTGCGGAGCAACTTGCTGGGTGATTTCGTGAAAGAATGAAGGGCCGTACGTCACCAAGGGATGCTCTGACCAGGGGTGGACAACCACTTACTGGCCCCTTGGGTCTCACAACTCAGCCTCCGAAACGACAACTGTATTCAGATAATCCTACCACCCTCAACTTTCATCCCCACCTTCAACCTCTCAGCTCACGATCCTCACATTTCAAAACGCACCCCCCTTCCACCCCAAAAACTCCCATATAACGGGCTTCGTATATTTAGCACATCCACCCACGTACGAACCTACGAAAATTTATACCGCATGGTCCTGGGACCACTGTTTATCGTTTGCTACTTTTTCTTCTATGGGGAAAAATCATTGTGATTTAGAAGGGAAATCACAGTGAGCGAAAAAGATCGATGGTAGAGGAACTTGGCAGAATAATGGACCGACGTTCAGTTATTTTGGATTGCTGCATTTTTTTACTTGATTCATATATTCCCCTTAATCGTCGGTCAATTCAGTGGGACAGAATTTCTTTCGGATACTCAAGGTAGAGCTGGAGGATTATGAATCGTAAAATGTTTGAATTTTTTCTAAAGAACCGTATTTGTAAATTAGGCAATTCAGTTTTCTAAATAAACATTTCGGCGGTGGATGACGAAACGTGAAAAAATGAAACATTTTTGAAAAAGTCTTTCAGCGTTTTTTGGTTTAAAAAAACCGAGGAATTCTCCGACCAGGCACTGCATGCTCGATAGTAAAATATTTTATAGAGAGAAAGACGCCGGACTCGAATCGATAGATTATTGCATGTACTATCCGAGAATTCTCCGGAGTATCGTAAAGCGGATACAGCTGGACAGGAAGATGTACGTTTTCTTATCTCTTTTTGTAGTGTCCCCTCGGACCATCCCTGGCCAGTGCCAATATCCTTATACGACGTGTTTAATGTCGTCGTGGTGAAATGCACGAACGGGTCCACGTGCTCCTTTTGCATGGGGCATTTTAAATACCTATGAATACGAAAATTGAAAGAAAAAGTGTGCAAAAGTTCGGGAAAGGGCGTCGAGAAACTATTGTCATTGCTGTGAATTCTGTCTCACAGTTTTCTTTCTTATTTTTTTGTTAAATATGTTTATAGTTTTTAATTTCTCACGAATGCGTTACGGAGCGGGTAAAATCGGGTCTACAGAAATGCAAAAATTATGCTGCCGACCCATTCTACGGTGGAGCTCACCCTCCTTAAAGTTGAATCACTTCACCCTCCTTAAAGCCGAGTCAACCTTATCAGAAGGGTGAAGAAGCTTAGGAAAGGCCGGAACAAATACGATTCAACACGTAGCGTGTTGGACGTTACGCCCTCCCGCTTTCCAACACTCGACTGAAGTGAAATTGATGGAAAAAACGATCTTCGTACGCTTCGAGTCGCGAATCTTTATTTTTTAAAATGTTGCTGTTTAAAGGTGCGGGGACCGACGGATAGCGACTTTTTGAAGCGAAATGTTTCCGTACACTTTTCTCTCCCCGAAGAGCATCTTTAACGAGTTATCAGAAAACAAGTAACAGCGAATCCGATGGTCGGAGTGGGTTTCCCGGTGCGGATGGGTTCGAGTGTCATCGCCAGTGCTACTTCTCATTGGCTCGCTGGATTGGCTCTTGACCCAATAAGTTCATATCGCATGAAAGATGCATCGTAAGGAAAAATTTGAAAAAAGATTTTGTCTTCAGTATTTCACATTTAAGGTAGATCGTATTTTATAGGTGTCTAAGTCGGATCGATTTTTACTTCCTAATTGAAGAAATTATCACTTTAAATTCACGTCAGAGTCATTATTTCGAAATTGTAAATAAATCTTTTCAACTTATCTTTTAGCGAATGAAATTACAAACCATTAATTAATGGGGGATCCATCACTGACCGAACCCCAAATTTCATTCGTCCCTGGCGAAAATACTATATAGTTTTTACACAGGGAAAACCCAAAGGGAAATGGATCAAGAAAAAAGTAAAGACAGAAGCCTGTGACAGGAATTTTTTCCCAGATCTTCGTTATATACGTCATCGTTATTGTGTGCTTTTTCATAAACCTCGTAAGAAGCGTTGATTCGTTATGAAAAGATAAATGATTTTTTACGCATAGTCCCTGTGTAATTTTCTTTTAAACACGTTTATCTCTCAATAAGAGGAACTCTTTAAAATTTGATACGCGCGTCTCAGTCGACTACCAATTTAAACTGTGTGTAGATTTCAAGACTTTCTCAAGAAAATCGTTTCCTGCCTGAACTAGCTTAATGAATTTTTCATGTTTTAGAATCAAATTCAATCCTTCTTATCGACTTTCCCAAGAACGTTTCAAACAAATATTACTTCCCTCCACTCGTTATTTCGATCCCGATACGTTGGTGCAATAATGCGAATCGAATGAATCGGTAAGACATTGAAATACCTGGAACTTGAAACGATTATATTCTCAGTACTGCCCACACGTAACACGTATTTTTGCTGGCAGATATTGACAAGACGAATATATATGGGATGATGGATGTTCCATTAAATAATTGATACGAGCGAGCAATACGTTCGCTCCTTCTGACAACCGTGAATCGCGTGACCGTTGCACACTGCACAACCTCATTGGGTTATTCCTCGTTAGTATTCATAAAGGTCAGTTTGTTGACTGGCACTATCGTGGCTGCCGCAAACTACCCCTCCCTCTTCACAGCCAGCCCCGTTACACACACCCACACTTTGACGTTTACGGAGCTCCATTAAGTCCATGTACGAATTGATACGTAGAATATATTATTCAGAGCTCGAACTCGTGGCTTCCCGATTATTAGATACAACGTTGCGATCTCATACTGATTTAACGTTTTTCAAAGTCTTTAAAAACTTTTTGCAACTGAAATATTCAACGAGCTGGATTTACAGATTTTCCTATTTCTCGACGAAGCGATTAAGAGCCCGAATAATCATTTTCCCCGTGAATTGTGCTCTAAACTTTTCGTATAAGTTACTTCGTTCGGACATTTTTCATCGAAGCTTCCCCTCAACTCAAAACAGCAGAAAGAAAGACAATAAACTGATGCGGCTGCATTTGAATATATAAATGTGATTCGTTCGGTTATTTATACGAAAATCGATGTTTTCAGAGCTTTCGGTCATGCAAGCCTCATATCGTTGTGCTTTCATTGGATTTAGTGGGATGCAGTGTGTAAGTTATCGTAATAATAATGGAGGTTTGGGTGGGCCGCGTCGGTAGACGAACGTGCGTGCTTCAGACGCTTCTTTCCGGAGCTCTCACCGCATGAATACGAGATGCGGCCTCTGAATCTGGTTTGCGTGGTCAAACCGTGTCGGCCAGTCGGCCGGGCATCAATTTTTAAAAAGCACCCATATGGAAACCACGTTTCACCTACGTTGCGATCCTCTTACCATACCACACGACCCACGAATCATTCCTTCGAAGATGCGCGTGAATATTAATACGAATAGTATCATCGACCCGTTTTACCATATCGTATTGCACGTAATTTTCTTCCCTCTTGCATACTTCCACCAATAAATTTGAATTTTCAAACGTTTCGCTACTTTTTTCATGCATTTTTCTTCAAACTTTTTCCCTCCTTTTTTTCTGAAATATCGTTTGAAATGTCGATCAAAATAATAAGTTCTGGCTTCAATTATATTTCTGTTGGAAGCTATGACAGTTTTTTCACTGAGAAAAAAAGTGATTGGAACAACGAATAAAATAGTTTTAGGTTTAGATCCAACTGGAGATTCATTCTCTTTGAAAGCATTGTGTAGTTAAATGAACAAAACTCTTCCAATAATATGAATTGCTATTTTTTTTTCTCAGTGTTCCAAATAAAATTCACAATAAGATTGCTGGAACGGTCTTGGTTTTGTTCATTTTTCTTCAGGTCTTTTCCAAACTTTCTTGCAAGAATATTATTTGCGAGATTCGTCGTTCGAAATTCCAGCTCGATGCTCACGTTTTTTGGCAAATTCTTCGACCCTGCGTTCTATTATAATTCGAGGTCGTTTAATCGAGCTCTGGAAGTTTCTGAATAAAAATGGAGCTGGTGTGATAATGGGCGTCGTTAAGAAGAAACGAAACCCTCGCCGAGCCACCTCTCTTAGCCCCAACTCCTTCGTTCACCGTTTCCCATGGCAACCGTCTTATACGTCAAAGAAAAGCCCATTCGCGTTGGAAAGAATCTTCGCCGAGACTCAGATTCCGTCACGAACTTGCGAAAAAGTTCGTCATCCGCTCTCCAAGAATTATGATGAAAACGTACATCGCCTTGCTCACTGTCAATAATTGGGGACAAATGAAGCCTCCGCGCTAATATAAAAATGATGAGCGAACGCTCGATCAGACGATTTTACGAGCTCATGAGCAAAACGTATTCAGAATTTTCAGCGATCAAAAAATTCCCTACAAACGGCGGCCACTTTAACTTCGCGTCTTGACTCGCTCTGCCTAAATTTTTCTTTTTCATACTCGGCTTCGAGACGCTGCCGCGTCTCTAAATAAATGTGAGAAAAATGATTATCGTACGTTTCAAAGAATCCTTTTCTCCATATTTTCTGTCAGTCCCGGTTCTCCCGATGGATTTTAATATAAAAAACAAGAAGATAAAAAACATTCCCTATTTCGATGAAGTTCGAGAGTGCAGTTGTCCCTCAAAGTTGAAAATATTGACGCCGAAAAAAGGATCAAGACCAAAAAAAATGAGAGTGTCGTTCAGGACTCTGAATCTGACGTCGGAAGCGAGAAAATAAAACATCAGAGAGAAGCTCGGAAGCGAGTGGAATCCGAGAAGCAAAAGAGCGAAGAAATGAAAGCGATGAAAAATCGAATGATTGATCGACGGATGATAAATCGTATATATCAGGCGTTAATAAGCATTGTGAGAGTTTGATGGATTCAAAAATAATTGCTGTCCAGTATCGAGACCAGGGGTCGGTTACATTTCGGCCAAGGGTTGCAGGAAAATGGGGGTAGACATTTTTCGAGCCGTGACGTTAGAGTTAGCACGCCCTTGTGCAGATGGTAAACGATGTTTAAATTGACCTTCCGTTTATCTTTAGCGGGGCGTCATACGACCGTCTCACCCATGCGTTTGAGAAGGGGCTTTTTCCATAAAAATAAGTCGCCAAGAATATTGTCGAAAATGGAGGGAACAGAAAGGAAGAGAATGAAAATGCTGGTGGATCGAAGAGTCCGAGAATTATTTGAAATTGATGAGACTGCCGGGAAAGCGTTCGAAGGGCTATCGAAAAAGCGAAAAACCTTTGCAGTCTGCTGTAGCAGCTTTTTAAAGAAGGGTTTATGGGTGCACGGCACGCGTGCCTGGCGCGTGGTGTTTTAGGGAAAGGGTGCCGCATCGGTGAACCCCTTTTTATTTGTATCCGGGTCAATTTTGTGCTCGGGGACGATCACGAGTGTTGAATCACCTTAAGCACGTTTTACATGCTGCTACAGAAAGACCTTGATTCGTAGATCAATTTTCCGTTTTTACAGATTTTCTGCCAATTTTTTCTTTCTCGTAATCAATACTGAAAATTTACATTCGTCATATTTGCCATAGGCCCAATTTTTTAGTACTTTTTTCTGCTCTTCCAGAGCCAAACGTAATCGAATACGAAAATTTGATTTCGGAGTTAATTATGCCTGAGGCTGAATTAAGAAATGATTTTTTTTTTATTTTAACAAAATTTTTTAAACTATCAATAAATATTATATATTTTTTAATTTAATTCAATGTAATACGTTTTATTTTATTAATTAATATAATTTGAATGAATATATAAACATTAATAAAAAAAATGTAATTAAATTTAAAAATGTAACAAAAAATTAAAATCTCGAAATTCTCAATATGCACGAGAATTCCAGAGCCAAGCAGTCTGCGGCCGCAGCAATTACTCAAATGGCCAAATTGAAGAAAGTGTTGAACCACCGTGAAGAAAAAATCGTGAAAAAGGCATCGCTATTTATTCGTACTGAGGCACATTCGTGCAAAGGTGTATAAATAATGATTGCATGTGTGGCAAGAAACAAAACAAATAATCTAACACGTTAATATTCGGTTGTGTTGGTGTGAAGTGGCTTTTGAAATGTATGCAGTGTACGCAGTCAATACATGAAAGCCTCGATGCAGGATACATTTATCAAGACACTTATGATAATGCATAAAATATTTATAAAATGCAAATGCCTTTGGGTGTGTGTAGCATTAAAAAATAATAATAGAAACTCTGGTTAATTGGCAGCATGGGGAAGGAGCCGAGAGAGAAAGCCGTTGAGAGAGAGAGAGAGAGAGAGAGAAAGAGAGAGAAGAGAGCGTTGGCAGTAGTTTGCAGAGAGTTGAGAAGGTTTAGAAACTGAGAAAAGGGGCGAGGAAAAGATGAAGAGCGATGCCGGGTAACCCCGTGAGTCCTGACAATTAAACTTGATATGCCATGGAGATTCTGATGCACAGCGTACAACAGAGAGCTCGGCTCTTCTCCCCCTCCTCCGGCCCCTTTTTTCTCGAGCCGACAATGTGTGCTACCGAGCCGCTGCTCATAATTACGCGGTAATTAGAGAGGTTTGTCGGCAATTAACTTCGTGAATATCATCCCCAGCGTTCTATCGTACCGACCATTATACTTTAATGTTGTTGCAGTCGTAACAGTTAACGCTGCAAACTCGACAGGGTTGCGATGCACTTCTTATTCGAATTAACGAAATGGGCAACTTTTTCTCATGCAACTTTAAGCTCGTTGAGAAGTTCTTTCGTGCATACGAGAATGGGAAATCATCGATTTCCGAAATGTATTTTTCTACAGATTTTCACTCAATAGAAATTATGGGAGAATAATTGAATTTTCCTATAAATTAAATAATATTTATTGTTCCATAAGTAGGAACTTTCACCGGACTATTTAGTAAGTTTTGACATTGTGTCTGCAATATTTATTGCTATAAAACTGAAAATTCCGCAAAATTGAATTAAATTTTGAATTTAACATTTTATAGTGCGTTACAGGAACGAATACTTTTCGTTAATTTGTTCCTGCTGTTAAATTTATCGCGGCAAATTTAACAGTGAATTTCACGCTAAATATTACCGTTTCATTCTCTCCGTGTCGCAGGATGGCAAAAATTTACTCGCACTTTTTGCTTCTTGTCGGAGGAACGCGTTCATGGATCTACGAATTCGAAGACTACGATTGGCCTTTGCGATTGACAATTTCACTCCCGCGTGTCAAACTAATAACGAATCAGTTACGTTGAATCGCTCGGAAATCAATGAATAAACGAATGAAAAGTAAAAAAAAAACATTAACTCGTAGACAGCACACTCCCTTCGAGGTCACACACTTACCACACTGTTGTAAATTTGCACTTGGACTTCTCAAAACGTTTTTATTTCATCGGTGAATGTATGGAATAAATCTCACAACGAGACTTTTTAGGGGTAACAATTCCTCAGTAATCGATTACAATGATTAAAAAAGTGGAAAAATCGAGTTTTAATACAGAAGAATGGTGAAATTGTAGAAAAGAATTTGCAAGTTCCAGACTTTTGAGATTTTCCCTTTTGCAACTCCGCACCAGTGTGCTGTCTACGGTTTATGAGGCAAAAGTTTTTGGATATGCTGAAGGTAAAATGGGAAAACTGAGTATCGTCAGAAATGAAAAAAGAGAAATCGAAGGTAGCATTAACAGAAATATACCCATCGGTATAAAAGTACGGGAGAGCCTTCCGCGTTTCTCGTATATCGCTTATATATCCTGCCCGAAGAATATGGCCTCCCATACTTCATGTGCAGATAATTCCCTGGCTGGCAAAAAGTTTGTAATGACGGAAAATCTAATATATATCGGTCGAAGAGAAGAAAAAGAAAATGAGCGGCGGGGGGGGGGGGGGGGGAAGGAAGAAGAAGAATGAGAGAGAAGAATGAAGGTATGGCAGCAGCTTCGGCTGGTTCGCCCGGGCATTTGGCTCGGTCTCGTTGGTTCGTTCCCTCGCCGCTTTTCTTGTAATTAAGTTATAACGCGAGCGAGGGGTTGTGTCGAGTTGGGGGGGGGCGGACGTGGGTGGCAAGGGGAGAGATAAGGGAGCGCAGGGTGGCGAATCGGTACTGCCAGAGGTATGGAAGATTGCTGTGGAAATGGAGAGAAAAAAGGGGGTTTAAGGGGGAGCCCTCGGCGGACAGAGAACAGAAGCCAGCGCTGGAGCAGCGCTCCAAAGAACGGGAGAGAGAGAGGAAAAATAAATGAAGAGCGAGAAAGCGAAAGACAGGAGGAGAAGGAAAGAATAAAGAGCGAGGAGGGGCTCACTCGCGAGAAGTGGAAAACAATAAGGGGCTCTACTAATCCGAACGATATATTATATCCAACTTGAGTGGTTCTGGCATCATGTTGAGGGAGGGGGTTACGCGACAAGAGAAAAAGATGGAGGTCACTTTTGGTACTGAGTACACACTCGCATTTTTGTTTTCGTATGTACGAGTGCTCGTGTGTGTTCGGTTTTCTTGTAATGGCTCTGGCTGCTTAGTACGTGTCACAAATGGCCAAGAAAAATAGAGGTTGCCTCCTAACGCATATTGGAAACTTGTGCTAAGTGAGCTCGAGGGGCTCGCTAAACATTCGGGCGAAGACGAACCCCTGCGCTCCGTTGTCCCGCGTACTGCGTCTTCGGTCATTATCGATTCCTGTTACAATGTACTTTCTCGCGTTAACCCTGCATCCGAAACACTTATCGAATGATTTTTTCTTTTCCCCTTAATCTCGTTCTCGTCTTATCTCGAATGAATTTCATTTGAATTGCTCGCGGGAAGAAATAATTTTTGGGACGTTGCACTTGATTTTTTAATATTTTCCGAATGTTTAGAGCAGTTCAATCAAACGAATTTTCGTTGGGTTGAAAATTTGTTTTGAATTTTGATCGTTGAATGGCTCGAAAATTCAGAGAGTTGAAATAAAATTGGGCAACGAGTTCGAATCGCAAAATGTCCATAACACACAGATCATTTGGAGCAATGCCATGGAAATGATTTCCAAGGCTCGCGAAAGCTCTCGGAGCTCGGAGGCGGAGGCGGAAAAAATAGATTGGTGGGATGGGAGGTCGATCGCGGGGAAAGGCTAAAGTCGATAATTATCGTAGCGTGTAAATAGCGATACGCGGCCTCTGTAGTTGCCAACGAATCGTGATGAGGATGATAGAGTAGAGGGAGTAGACTAAAAATGGCGGTAGAGTTGGGAGCAGGAGCGAGGCAGGGGCAGCAGTGAGGAAAAAAGAGAAACGAGTGCTGCAAATCTTGGGCGGGCAAGTGTGAGTATATACGAAAAAGAAAATGGCCGCATTGTCGATACTGTCGGGCGAACAACTCAATTGTGCGAAATCGAATTGGACGAGAGGAGGACGCAATTAATTAGTTCGTGCTTGCCGGCGCTTTGCTCCAGACGCACGCCGAGAAAGAGCCCGAGAAATATCATTTTCTTGGCAGAAAACAACGGGGCCGGAGTATAGATAAGGTGGATTGTCCTGCTGCGGAAAGAAGACTCGAGAATATCCACATTGACGCGGAGATTCGACTCGCTACTTCATACACGTGTGTGTTTGCGTGTGTGTTTTCTCAACTGAACGGAATGAGGAAAACCGCGTCCATCCATTTTATTCTCTTTATGGTTCCTTCCGGTTAATTTTCTGCGATATTCACTTCCTCTTTACAATCCCCCCCGCCCCTCTGCCGCACCGGCGATTTACGTTCCACTTACTCTCTAATAAATATTAAAACTTTATGCTTATAACATATTTTTTTTCTATTTCTCATTCATTATTCTCATTTTACGTCTGCTCAAACTTATCTCTAGACTCTCATCTTGAACTCATAATTCAAGACGATTCATGTAAAAACAGAAATTTCATTATTCAAATGGGGGCTTATACAAGTTTCGAAAAGTCTGCACGCGCAACAGTACGCGATCTTATCGCTCGATCAAATGCTAGAAAAATCATTCTTTCTTTTTATCTCAATCGTAAACATGTCTATGGTTGAAGTAAGACACGTCAAATTGACGGCGAGATCGACTTTAGACACGAGATTGAAGAAAAACTTTCATTTTACTCATGAAATCCTTCGCGATCAATGATACCGTGGATTGGAAGACGAACATGATGATTGTTCTCAATTTATTATATTCTTGGAGTTGATAAGACTTTGAATATCTGACGTTTGGAATGGATTTCTCCAACGCAACGAATCTGCTGGACCCGAAAGTCTCGAAATGTGAGAAAATCTCTCAGCAATCACCACCGCTCTCTCGTCGACGGCTAAAAATCAACGCAAATATCTTCAAAAGCAACGAGATAGGCACGCAAGTTGTCTCTAACGTCACGCTATAGCCACTCACGCAAAGAGAAGACAGAAAAGTGGAGAGAGACTGAGAAATAAGGGGAAAGAAAAGTTCATAAAATATACACGCCACTTTTTTTCAGAGATTTTTCTCACTTGTGGTAAATTATCGGTTTAGCTTCGTTACTTTATCTTTTTTTATGACAACCGAATTCGCTTCTCATTGTTTCATTTGATTCTGACAAAATTGCTGCAATTGTAACTTAAGGTAGATCGTGCCCGTAGGATCGTACTTTATGGGTGTTTAAATTAAGTCGATTTTCATTTCCTAATTAAAAATATTATCACTCTAAAATAATGTCAGAGTTCGAAATTGTAAACACATTTTTCCAACTTATCTTTTGACGAATGAAATTGCAAACCATCAATTAATGGAGGATCCATCACTGCTTGAAATTTCATTCGTCCCTGGCGAAAATATTATAATTTTTTATGCAAAAAATCGCATTAGAATGCCCAAAGGGTAAACGCAAAGGGAAATGAATATAGAAAAAAGTATTAATAAAAAGACAGAAAGCTGTGACAGGAATGGGCCAAGCCAAGAAGAAACAAAATGCCGAAATAAGCAAATGTGAGGTTATACGAGTGCTCGTTACCAATTTCGTTCAATTTTTAACGTAATACATCTTTATTACTAGTTAGACAGTCGCCTCGAATTTTTTCCCAGACCTTCGTTATAATATACTCCATTGTTATTGTGTACTTTTTCATAAACTTCGTAATAAGCATTCAATTGTTATAGAAAGATAAACGATTTTTTCCGGATAGTCCCTGAAACCCTGTGTATTTTTTTTTCATATTAAAACAACGTTTATCTCAATAACCAATAAGAGGAACCCTTTAAAATTTGATACGCGTGTTTGTGAACTACCGTATTTTAAACTCTGTATAAATTTCAAGTCTTAAAATCGTTTCGTGCATGAATTATCTTAAAGATAAAAAAATTCTTACGCTAAAGATTCGTTTTAAAAAGTAGCGAAAACCATCGAGAGAAACGTCTCATTTTCCTTCATCGTCGAAACAATCGCCGAATTTCTAAAACCATTTTTTCGGATTTTTTTTGTAATAAGAATTCCCAACAAAAGTCGGTCTCATAGTCCCACAATTTTGTGCTCTTCAATCATCGATAGAAAGTGGGAAGGCACTTTTATAAATGCCACGATAATGCTCATTTTTTTACATAACTAATAGAGTTGCGGATAACGAGAGCTGCCAACTCATAACGCTTAATTAAGGCGCGGTCCCCGGGTCCACCGGAGTACCGCCGGGTCCAAGTTGGTGTATATATGAAGGAAGCGAGGCTTAACGTCTGCGCGAGTAAGCGCACAAGTTTAACCTGGGACGAAGGGTCCGATCTGCGGACGTGTGGGGGGTCCTGAAACTTCCCGTGCGCACAATCGTGACCAGGCCACGTTGCAACGAGACCCAAGAACGCGGCCAGATCTCACGATAACGAGCTCCGATAACACACCGCCCTCCCAAGATCATTCGCTCGGATGAGTGATATCGAAGAGAAAATAATAGCGATATTTGGAGACAAGGAGAAAAAGGTTGGAACCTTCTCTCTCCAGCTTGTCAAGACTAACCTCTTAATCGTTGACTCGAAACTCGTCTAAATGCCCGAGCAATCAACTTCATTATCTGACCTTACTAATATCGCTAACGAATTTTTTTCCAAACCTTTTCAAATAACTACACTCCGAGCCAAAAGTTTCTTTGATCGCGTGTTGGAATTTAACAAAAACATTTAAATATACAATTACCGTTAAATTAAATTGTTGAAAAATAATATATTCCTCACTATACAAAACGAATTCATTTTCTCTGTGTATGTTAAAAAAACTATTAAAAGGTGAGTCCAATGCCGGCCAAAAGTTTGTTTTCAAGCAGCAATGATTGTTGAAATTCGCTACCAAATTAAAAAATCTCACTTTCAATTTTTCAATTTTAAGATTTCTGCTGAATTAATTATTCGAATGGAGTTTGATGGAAAATTATTGACCGCGAAATGAGAAGGTCCGATACGCAAAAAAGAGTTTTCGAATAAAAATTTCGAATATTTCGAGTCTCGAAAGTCCTGTTGCAAGAAACTTTTCGCTGGGGATGTACGTGGACGGGATCTTAAGAGTATTAATGCTTCACTTTTGCGACGACGAGGATGCAGTAAAATCCTAGTATCCGTGTAGGAAGCCCGGTGGCAAATTGATGAATGGCTCAAAGGACAATCTCGATCGATATTAAGTTTGATGAGAAGTATTGATTACGAAAACGATCAAATCAAATTGCAGGAAATTGGCTAAATCGCAGACGTGCTCTTGACCTCTCAATAGCTTAATCTTTGAAAAATTTTCTGCAGAAGAGAAATCGACGAAGCGAACTGACGGAGAAGAACAAAGATAAGAGAGGAATGTGCAAAAGAAAATCTAACGAGCCCCACAAAAACTTGTCCGTTTAGTTTTTCGACCTGAAAGAAAATGAAAATTTGAAAACTCCACCAAGTTTCGTTCCAGGCCAAAGGTCGTCTGTTCCAAGGGTTTGAAGCACGTAAGTAATCCAGGCGAGATCAATGCCACGAGAGGCGAGCGACCGAAGAAATCCGTCGATAACACTGAGCCGAAGTGACGGGCGAACCCATGCCGATAATCCCCTCAAACTATCGTTATAAGCCTACCTGGAAACACCGCAAGTGCGTGACCGAGGGACGTTTCCGAATATATTCCATAAAAATGTATAATATTTGTAAATTAGAATACCTTTCTCGAGCGGAGAATGGAACGTGCCGAGCTTCAGCACTACTTTCTGAGCCAATATTTCATATTTGATTAAACATATTGGATTAAGGCAAATCTGCAAGTTTTTATTCCCATTCGGTGCTCTACATTTTTTTATCATCAAAATGACATGAAATATTTTCATTAATATTTATGGAGCATTCATTTAACGAGGCTAATTTTATTTTTCACGCACTTTTTGTTGTTCTCCAATGGAACAATTTTTATTTATATTTAAACAGCTTTTATTTATGTTTTTATAGTTTTTATTTGAAACTTAAAATTTCGATGAGATCAAACAATTTATTTTTCAAACGAGCTGATAAAGCAAGAAAACAAAATTTTGATTTTGTTTTGAATAAGTCGATGACAATCCCGAATAATCGTGGCATGCCAATCGGACATTTTTGTTTTTTTTTTTTCATGGGGAAGAACAACTGGGCTGAAAAAAGGGGTGGAAGAGATTGAAAACTCGGTAGTTTTCTCTCCCCGCTGAGAGTCCCGTTGGAGCGTGACACGATCGTCTAATCAGAGAAAGGGGGATGGTTTTGCATTTTACAACGCCCCGATTCAATGCTCTAACTGCCTAATGCGCGCACGACGACCCTTTTTCACCCTTCTTTCCTCCTCCACCCTTTACAATACTGACCCTGCTAACCAACGATCGCCATCTAAACGTCATGGCCTTGTCCCCGTCAATGGAGAAAACGAAAATAAACTGCGGATGTAACGTGTGGGAAAAAAACTCGATTTTCAAATGACAACTATTTTTTACGCAAACAGAAGCAGTTGAATTTTGGTAATTTGTAATTTTGACAAAGATTTATAATAATTTATTCATCTTGAGAGAGTTCTAATGGAAAAATTTCCGATTTTTAAACAGTCAAATCAAAATGGTGTCGACGAATTTTCCTCGAGAAGGGTTCTTCTGATAACAATTGGGATTTTTTCGAACTTGAAAGACTAAATTCGTTAATTATTTCAAGAGATTCATAACTTTAGAATGTTTTCGGTCATTTCCGTTTCGTTTGTTAATCCCAAAGTTAATTCGACTACCCGCAGCCCGATTCGAAGGAATTTTTACGTCGTGAGATAAATTGCTGGAACTGCATAATTGATAATCCACTTCATTAGTCTTCATTTCGAATTCACTCATCGCAAGTACAGAAGCTAAATGAGATTACAATCGAAATATATTTCAACGGTGAATACGATTAAATAAATTTGAAAAGATGGTCGTTTAACGAGAAACTGTCTTATTCCGATCCCCCGAAAGTGCGTTCGTGTATTTGTCAGCTGGACACCAATGAGATGAGGGTCGTGAAAAACAGGGGTGCGATTGTTGGATGGTCTCTCGGATCAACCACCATCACGAGGAACCCACATGATTCTCTCATCAGAGGCTTCGGGCAATGTCGAAAAAGTGGAAAATTGATGGCTCGATTGCTACGTTGTACGGAAACGATAAAATGCTTATTTAAAAGTAAGATAAAAAAAAATTCGTACGACGATGAGAAACGCGTCGGGTGGTCTGCTGGATTATCGCGATGGGGAAAAGTTCAATCGATATTTCCAATGAGAACAGTTCGTGGAACTTGGTTGATTCACATTTTGATTTATTCCAAATGAAAAGATATTATTCGTCTTGAAAAAGGTTCGACGAAGCATCGTGTTCTGGAGAGCGTCGACTTACGTATCCGAAATCTCGATTTAGTGTCAGCGTGCATCTTCTTCTTGCCACGAAAATGACAGATGCCTACGACCATTGGAAATCCGTAATGTCCGAAAAAACCACAAAACTCAAACAAACAAAAAAAAGCCAACGGTAACAAACAGAAAGGGGGTCAAAACGACGTGTCACTTTCGGTGAAAATAGCTTAAAAATCACGTGTCCGAGTAGCTCGAATGTTGTGAATAACAATCCGAGCGCGATCCCCGATGGGAGAGTCTTTGACACCGGAATACAATTGAAAAGCCCTCGAAATAACTCGAAATCAACAATGGCGTACGTCGCTCGAATAATATAATTAATGAGCCCGTGAAAAACGCGGTAAAAGGCAGAGTGACGATTGTGAATATTGCTCAAGTTCGCCAGCCGGGGGCAACTTGTGTACTGGTCGAGGAAAAAGCTGTCCGTTCGTGTTGGTCAGCTAGCCCCTCTTCTCAGCTGGCCTTCTGCGGCTTCTGCTTCTGCTTTTCTGGCGGTGCTGCTGCTGCTGCTGGCTCCTGCTCTAGGGATCTTCACTCCCTTGTAGAATTCGTAGGTGCGCACCCCCGCTTTTGCCACGACCGTGCGTCGCGCCGCGCCTCGCCACGTTCAACGAGGGTACATACATTATTCGTCCCTGATCCGTTCCTTCACTTTCTCCTCGTCCCCGATTCACCCACGACTACACACGCTTTCGGGCTCTCCTCCTCTTTCTCTCGCTCCCTTTCCATATACATTCACCATTCACTCTATTTTTTTCCTACCATACGAATATATTTATACGTTTCTGAATTATAGAAATACCGCTTTCCCGACGTATACCACGCTCGAATAAGTGCCCCCTTAATTCCTATTCTGACTGAACTATTTTATACGGAGTTACCAATAACTATAAGGACGAATTCTGCGCTCTATTTATGCTCATGGGAGCTCTGATGAAGAGCATTAAAAAAGGACATGAATGACTGCGCGGATTCGTTTGTTCGGACGAATTTAAGGTAGATCATGCCCGAAGGATCGTATTTTATGGGTGACTAAATTGGGTCGGTTTTTGCTTCCTTATTAAAGATATTGTCACTTTAAGTTGATGCCAGAGTTATTAATTCGAAATTGTAAATACATTTTTTCAACTTATTTTTTGGAGAATGAAATTACAAGCCATTCGTCAATCGGGGATTCATCACTGACCGAACCCGAAATTTCCTTCGTCCCTGGTAAAAATACTATTATTTTTTATGCAAAAAATCGCATTAGAGAGCACAAGGGGAAATAGATAAAGAAAACAAGGGTGACAGAAGTGCCGAAATAAACAAACGTGAGGTTATGCAAGTGCTCATTACCAATTTCGTTCAACCTTTAACGTAATATATCTTTATTACCAGCAAGACAATCGTCTCGAATTTTTTTCCAGACCTTCGTTATATACTTCATTGTTACTGTGTACTTTTGTGTGCATTTGTGTGTCAGTCACACATTTAAATTTACCCATTTAAACGCTGTGTAAATTTCAAGACTTTCTTACGAAAATCGTTTCGTGCATGAACTACCTTGAATGATAATTGATATTAATAGTAATTGATAAATCCTCTTAATCGAGATAAGTTTGATTGTGCTTCGTTTGACTACAAACTGGATGAGTGGGTCGTTTAATTCTGGAGAGAAAAGTCCTCGACGATTTTTCTCATCGAAGTGGTCTCAATGAGATATTTATTTATCAGTGAGAGCTAATTAGTGGCGTTGATAAGAATGGAGGATTGAGTGGGAGAACGCCGACTCCACTTCCCTAGCGACGCTTTGTACTCGCCACTCCCACTCGAGCTTATCGGAGCGAAGGATTGGCTGTTAGTAAATAATGAATATCCGTCGATTGATACATCGTCGAGAAAAATTCTTGAGGACTTTTCTCTTCGTAATTTTGTACTTGAACGATTTCCAGGTTTAAAATTTCAACGTTGTCCCTCCAAGTCGATCATTTCTGCGAATGATCGAACGTGTACCCGCTTAATGATTAACAGTAACAACGGTGAAGAATACGAAAATTATGAAATATTGAAGAAAAGAAAAAAGATACAGGACACGCGTGATTATCCCGGAGGAATTTTCGACGACAACATCCTCTGCCCTTTGAATATATACGTTCGGACAGAGAGAGAGAGAGAGAAAACGACTCTGGTATAGGCTAGAAGTTGTTAAGTCGTAAATGCAAGGCGCAGCCTCTCGGGAGAAAAAAATGCGCATTTATGGTACTTTTTTTTCGCTATTTTTTCTTTACAGCCTAGAAATGAGGGGGTGTAAAAACGCGCAGGCCTCGTATATTTTTGCAGACAGGTATAACTGGCGATGATGAGGAAGAATGAAAGAGGAAAAGAGAGGGAGAGATCGGAGAAGAGTCTAGCAGAAGCTCTAAGTTATTACGACTTTTTTATACACATGCAAGCGCATCTATAATTACGAAACCAGTTAATTAATGACTGTGAAACGTGTAAAAAAGTTTATGCAAACATATCCAAAAAGTGTGAATTTTCAAATGACTCCTTTTATCCCTTTCCCATGCCCGAATCTTTCTCTTTTTAAAGTTCAGACTGAACAAACAATAAAAACAAATATTCACGTATTTGCATGTATTTATTATTCACCGTGTTATTTTACATTCGCACTATTTACGAATCCAAAAAAATAGCAGTCCGCGGAGGACCCTCGGCGGGGACTGAAAGTTGTCAAGTCATAAATGCAACTTCAAGACTCCCGAAAAAATGTTGTATTTACAGTCTTTTTTTTGAACGCACATTTTGGAAATCAGGGCCCGTTGAAAGTGCAGCACCCTCGTATATTTTCGCGTCCAGGTATACACGGCATTCTTTCGAAAATTGAAAAAAAAAAAAAAAAGAAAAAAAAATCTCTCCACGGCTACAGTGCGTGAATACACTGTGAGAGAAAAAAGTCATTGCAACAACGAAATATGGCATTACGGAGTGCCAATATTTAATCATCACAGGATTAAAAATGATTGAATGACCAAAATTGTTTTAGATCAAACTCCAGAAAACATTGCAGTCGAATGAAAAAAACTCTTGCAACAACATCAATTTCTATTGAATCAATAATTATTCTTTTCTCAGCGTACTTTTTGTCCACTTCTCGATGATATTCTGAATATTAATAATTGCACAGACATGTGAATCGCTGGTGAATAATCAATGAAAATTCGATTAATCATAAAAACACGTGTATTTTCACAGCATCGTCAGCGCATCCTCATTCTCACGCAATTGATTTTACAAAGTCCTGTGAAGCGGTGAGCCTGTGAAATAATTCTTATGATTTTTTGTTCTCCGTTCCAATGAATACTTGAACTGCCAATCATTGTAATAAGTGACGGTTAAATAGCCTATTTCTATGTATTTATTCACAGGTGTGTGTAGATTCACTTATATATAGACGCGTATACTATACTCGAGCACAGGAAATGTACATTCATCGTTTCGCTGAGCAATACACGCAGCACGTCACGCTCAATTACTTTACACCCAGATCGATCCGAAGATTATCTAATTCGTTTAATTAATCAATTGACGTAATTATTGGTGTACCCGTAGCTCGTAGTTGGAAGAGTGAAATACCGGGTGAAAATAATACAAGGCGCCACGTTCATTCCCAATATATTCCCACATGTTCGCCCTCAATAATCGAGTTTGCTGTCTCCTCTTTTTCTTTTACTTTAACCATATAACTCGTCGTTAAAGCAATCATTATTAATTGCTTGATAACCATTGTAATTTCAGCTTATCCAAACGGAGAATTTTATTCGCATGGAACCGGAGAAAGTTTCTTATTCTCGGACAATCACTCGTATTGAAATAATGCCCTAATTCGAGACTTTTTTCAACGTTATTCATGCACGAGTCTCTTCTTCCCACGCATACAATCCCGATCAAAATTTCTCCTCTATCAGAATTTCTCTTGTCGCCATTCGACGGAATGTCAGCCAGTTCCGAGCCTGCCCCAAAATAATTATTCCCGATATAATAAAATAATGGTTCGAAACTACACAAAATTTTATCAAAATTCATACTCGCGTCAAATAAAAATAATACGAAATAATACACGGGGAGAATTAAATTTGAAAAATTACTGTCCAGTAACAACAGTGCGGTGACGAGCTGCAATTCATGATATTATTATGGGAAAGAAATTGAATTTTTCTATTAAAAAAATATGACTCATTGCATTTAGTCAATTTTTACGTCACAGTAAATTTTACCGCGCTGCACTGTCAACATTTCCGCACGAATGTTTATGTTTATTTCCCCAGTCTTTTTATATGCTCAGCCCTTTGTTGACGTGCGTAAATCACCGTTTCAGTGTGCTACGGAATTCGGAAGCGAGTGATCGAAACCTACGTTAGGGCAAAGACATTTTACCGTGATGCGCCGTAAAATTCGCTAGACATTTTGTAAACTTTAGTACACGTACCGTAAATTTCCCTATCTGCAAAATATTTACTATGAAAAAACTGAAAATTCCGCAAAATATAGAAAATTTTACAGTGCGGTACTGGAATAAATATTTTCCGTCGCAGTCAAATATATCCGGTTAATTTTACAGTGCATTTCACGCCAAATATCGTTTTATTTTCTCCGCGTAGTTTCGAAGGTTCTTACCCGCTTGAATTTTCCAGCAGAACACTCTTTTCGATAGTCAGTTTAACTGGCAGGATGACTCGTTAAGTTAATTACTAAAAATTAAGCAAAAATTTTATCTCGACCAGAAGGCTTTTCCGAGCCATTAATGACAGTAGCTTGTATAATGAAGTATGAAAGGACGAGGTTCTTTTCCCCCTCGCAGAGTAGTACGCAGCCTCGTTGGCCTGGCAATAATGGAGAAAAGCACTCGTTCCTGTAAAAGTCCCCGAGCGAGCTTGAATAGTGATAAAGAGAAAAATAGAAGGAAAGAAGGAGAAAAGGAGAGTGGCTACGAGAAAAAGAGAAAAAGAAGGAAAAATCGAGATGGGATAAAGGACGAAGACGGGTCAAGTACGCCCGATGATGAGGGTGGCATCGCAGCGCGTGCGTATCGAGAGGGTGCAACGAAATGGGGAGAGGGCAATAAGCGAGAATGCGGAGAGAAAACGATGAAGCACCCGCGGAGAGAGGGTGAATTGTACAAACAGGGAAACTGACGCACCCGGCTTCGCTTCCTTTCGCCACAGTCTGCTTCGATCGAGCTATCCTATAACCTATAACCTCTGCTTGTACCATTCACATACCGCATTTCCCTTGTGCGTGCATATTTATTTCGTCGAACTAAAACAGAAATAAAATCTTTTTGCGGATCCTTCACAGGTACAAGCGCGCTAAAAAATCTCGTTCGATTCGAGCCATCGCGGAGTTGGGTACTCGATGAATGATCAGAAAATTAGTCGAATGAAATATTTTTCGATCAACTTTTGCAATCATTTCGGATAAAATGCTGGATTTTTGAAATCTCCGAATATGCTCACGAATCTTTGTCTCTCTAATGGAGGAAAAATTTTGTCGTAGAATGTACGTGTGAAAGATCCGAAGGAAAAGCCTCCTCGGATCCCGCTCGTCTTCAGTTATCATCAATTTAGTGCTCATGAAAAAAGAAGTTTCGTACAGACTTTGATGTTACAGGAGAAATGTTCGATTTATCGAGAAGGAAACATGAATATATTCAAAGTATTTTCAACGGTCAGCTGGCGAACTTGAGCCGTAGCAATGAAACAGGAAATGACCGACGGACATTTTAATATCTCAGTTGAGCGATGCCTTCGAAAAATTGCACGCATTGATCTGGATTCGGGCGATAATTTAAAATGGGAATTTCTATAGCTCGTCGTGATGCTCCTGTTGGAGAAAATCGCACCCACGCAGCGACATACGAGATGCAAGAGGGTGGTTTCGGCCAGCCGGCAAGCACCCCCGTATTTTCCAACCTCCCTGCATTTGACCATGACATTGTCCACTGGAATGGCCCATTGTCGAATTGAATCATCGATGGATGCTGGGGTCGAGAGTGGAATATATTCAGGGATGGCCGATGGTCAGCGGCTATTATTGTTACGCATAGAAACACCAAAAGCTGCTGATTCTTCGCTCTCTCCTCCTTTTTCAACTATTTTGACGGAACCACTCTTGCCAGCATCGGAGCAAAACAGCTCGGGAAAGCGAACGAATTTTTCTCGACACTTGGAAAATTTGGAGCATCGATTCTCGCCTCGTTCTTTATGCGCTTCAATATTTCTCGACGTTCTAAATTTTCGTGCTTCTTTTATCACATATTTTCATTTTTTCATCAGCTCTTGAAGCGTTTACAATAAAATCTGAGATTTACGGTCCAATTGAAATTCAGGGATTGTCGAAAATTTGATGCACTTTTGATGGTTGTGAATCAACGTCAATCGGACTTGGCAGAGGCCGGATTTTTAAGATTGCTTTCACGAGTTGCTCAAGTTCAATATTCAAATATATTGCAAAATACGTGTAAACATTTTTGAATGGGAGACAGAAGGGCGGATTGGAGTTGAGCGATGAAGAAAATGGGCAATTGCTCTGAACAATGAGCCCATTGAACTGAATTATTGGTTTCTTTGTCCTGGAAATTTGACGTCGAATGGAGACGAAATTTTCGAAGGCATTATAGTCGCTGATTTTACGCGTGCTCCCGCTTAAAGAGCGCGCACGCGCGAACCGCACGCGCCGTCGGTTAATTGTACGAGGGAATCGGAGAATTCTACGCGATGAAGACAATTTTTCAACAATTTCTGAAAACATCATAAAACTTTTGTCGGATACGAGAGCGATGAAAAAATGGAGGGAAATTTATTAAAATCGTGACACGCTCCGCAGTGCTTTGCTGCATTGTGCGATGAGGAAGAGAGAAAGAGAAAAGAAAGAGGAGAGCGATGGACGTATGTGCCGAGTGAAAATGATGAAAACCGGCGGTCTTTCAGGTGAGGACATATTTTTCCATGGGTCGAGGACTCCATTGTCCTCGAGAAAAGTATGGCGAGCAGGGGTCAAGCAAGATTTGTTCGGGACGCGCACCGGACTCTCTGTACTTTCGGCGCCATTGTTCGTTGCATAATGATATTGGGCAATGGGGGTCGCGTGGCTCGCACCATAGATGACAGGGCCCCCTTTACGTTTTTACAGTCAAAGGTCGTGATCCCGATCATTCATTCCGCCAATGTATCCTTCATCATGATACACTTAAAAGGAAAATACTTGAAATAGTTTCTCACTAAAATCGGCACATTTCGGTATATATTTTATGGGGAAAAACTTGATTGATATAATTTTATTCATACTGCTGGAAAACAATACGAAAATAGTTTTATTGATTATAAATTCATACAAATTGTGTTCGTTTACAAAACAGAAATTGTCTGATTGAACGATGTTCCACCCTAAAAATTGGGGATGAACGGTTCCAAAAATCTGATTCGAGAATCCACATTTTGACTGGAATTTTGCAACATTGAGCAGTAACTTGGAGATTATTGGGACGATAATTCATGGGAGATTAAATATGGAGGCTGCGATATTGGATTTTGGATCAAGTGCGAGCTAATCTTTTCGGGTGCGAGGTATTTAAAAAATAAAGCCTCATAATGGGCGCTGCTACCTGAACGTTGGAAATAATGCAATGATTTTTCGGCAACGGACGTAGCAGGATCTGAAATGAATTCGAAAAAGTGGGACAAAGAAAAGAATCTGCGAGCGGAAGCCTCCCACGTTCTAGCGATGTTTTCGAGTGACATGCTAATGTGCGTTCGCTCAGGTAAGATCCGGAGACCGACCGCGCGACGGAGCACAGAATAATGCTAAGACTCTCATTGCGGTCCCAGCCACGTTTTAAATACGTGCTACTACATTCGAGAAGCAAAAATTCAAATTTTCCTTCCAGCCAAAAAATAATAAACCTCGGAAGAATGAACGTGCCAAAATTTGCAGGACAAAAAATAAAACTACGCGGACATGAGAAATGTTTGTGAACTGCGGAATTTTTGTTCATCGTAATTGTAATATTTCATTCGTCCGAAGCGTCGATCGGCGAAATGCAAAGAAAAACGAACAGAAAAAGCAAACTATTCTTCAACAACCTGGAAGAAAGTTTAATGAAATTACGAATTTCGGTGAGCAGCCCAATGGGTTGTTTCGGCGCACCGGGCCACGCGCTCATAACTGAAACAAATGAGAAGAAAACAGATTTGCAAATGCGACGTCGGCGTGCGACTGTAGTCCCGAAAGACTTGGGATGGCCCGTCGAGGCAAGAAAAAGGGCCTTCGAAGGGTACCTACGCGCTGCATGCCATTAGGGTCGATAGGAGCGTACATAACACGGATAGAAGGGAAGGTAATCCTTAGCGAGCGTGGAAGTGGCCGGTAATTTGGAAAGAGAACTGAAATTAGCGCGGGCCTAAAGAAGCAGGGGCCGAGAGATGATTTTCCAAAATAATACGAAGAGGATGAAGCGTTACAGGTTTCGAGTGAGGGAATATAATGGGGATGTGGAAGGCAAAACTTTTCCCGAGGACCAGCTGCCGCCACCAATCTGATTTATCATCTCGCCTCGCTCCGCGCCCCTCTCTTCATCTTCTTCTGGCCATTTTCCTCTCTCCCTGTCTCGGCTTACGCTCATCTCCACCTACAACTCGCCAAGGCTCATCCTCGAACTCTTTATACGAGCGGAACACCCCCTGCCCCTCCTTTTCTCCGGTACCTTCTTGCCAAACTAGCTCACCCATCGGTCCCGTCCTACTGCTACCAATATCCTGCTCTATAATTATCATCCAGCACGCGGGAGAGTTGGAATTTTTTAACTCCGGAAGAGTTTCGCGGCGGCGTTGATCTTCCCGCGCACGAGCGTTAATATTCAACGGCGTTTTTTTATCGCGCAGGAATATTTCGAACTAGAGGAAACCGGCTGCAGATTTTTCCATTGCACAAGGCCATTCGTAATGGTGTATTCCGAGCATGGAAAAACACGGAATCGGAGTTGACTCGATCGAATTATAACGAGTCATCGCGAAAGGACGCGGCGGTGCAGCGGGTGGGAATGATTCGAGCCCAAAAAGCCTGCTATTTTATTTTCCACTTGGCGAAGTTGACGATTTGTGGAAAATTGCACTTTACCGAATCTCTCAAAGTGGAGATGGATGATTTTGAAAGATGAACGAAACTGAGTTCAATGCGAATACAAAAGCAATATTTATCCAGTGAATTTGAGCCGAAAGGGGGAGGTGCGAGGGAGAAAAGGAAGAGGCCAGGGGGTGTGAATGTTTCGATGTTTTAGCGAAGGTTCCCAGGCAAAAGAACGAGGGAGAAGGGCATGCTTCGAGACGTGCTGTTAACTTGGAATCGTTTGACCATTAGCTTATAGGAATGCGTGGACGAGTGAGTCGAGGGAGGGAATGCGATGAGGGTAAAGTTGAGGATATCGAGGGTGCCAAGGGGGTGGCACGAAGGTGGGGGTGCTCCAATCGGTTATTGATTGGAAATGTAAGCCGGTGAGGATCGGCGGAGAGGGGAGGGTGGAGGTTATAGGGGTAGCTAGTGTCCAGGAGAGTCAGAGCTCCGAGGGAGGGTGGAGGTCAGTTCTGCTGCTCGGACGAACCGACAGATGGCCACTGGACAGTATTCGATTATTCTTACGCCCGGCACGAAAATTCTTTCCCCTCTCAGCCTCCCTCTGCTCCGCCATCATCCCCTACTTTTAATGCGATGTTATTTTCATCCCTGCAAAATCCACCGCGTTGACTATTCACTTTTTTTTTGTTTCTTCGCGATTGCTCGTCGCCTGCGGGGATAGTGTTACAGAAATGACTCTGCTTTTAGGATCTTCCAACCCCCTGACTTGCATCCATCTTGGATTCAAACGCACTCGCTTGGGGGTCCGGCAAATGCGGTGGAATCGTGAGATATACTTTCCTTTGTTTCGCTTTTTCTTTTACATTTCTCCGACGCTTTTTTCTCCGACATCTTTCGACCAAGGTCGCAGCATAGAAAGATACCGCAGCTCGACGAAGGTGTACGTGCATGCGTCTGTGTCCGAACACCGCCGCTGGAAAACATGTACGTGATCGACATCCATACACGGAAAGCTTTGTCACGCCCATATTTTTATTCTCGTCGACATCACATTCGAGCCAACGACCTCTTCATCTTTCGGGACGAAGCCACCCTCGATTCTCGCAAGGATCATAGCTGTCTCACATTTTTCTGCGTTTTCCGATACAACTCGAAAGCTCCCTTTCTTATAATTAATCCTAATTGTACGCCCGGTAACCATCGATTTTCTTATTTTCTTGGCCACTTTTTTCACTCAATTCTACGACGGATAGGGATTCACTGAGTGGCGTTTTCATCATAGATCACTACTTAAAAAATATTTAATGAATACCGTACATATTTTAAATGGTATTCCATGATAAATAGCGCTCACTATGGAATATTCTTCGCATTATTAATCGATGCACGCGATCGTCTTTACGGCATCGTAAACGGTTTCACGATAGGTTAATTGTAGGTTGTACCGACTACCGTGACAGGCTTCCATTGCCGGTACAACAACCTCAGAAAGCTTGGAAATATTATCATTTTTGATGACACTCCAAAACAATGAAAGCCTCTTCAGCTCCTGTGAAATCCAAGTTGAACATCGATAGATCCGGCCTTAATTCAATATCGATAATATCAAGTTTTCAGTTGAATTAAGAAACTCGAAATTTTGGTTAAACTCGGCAAAAGTTCTCGTGAAGTTAGGCACAGAATTTCTCAGTCCGTTTGACGATTTCTCCGTCTCCAAATTCTGCTAACCGATTGATGAAAACGGATCGAACGAGGAAATTTTTCAGCATGAAAAACCTCGCCATTCGTTCGACTCGTTCGTCGCTCATTATCGACTCACTTTTACACTTGTGATTCAATCGCTGGTGTTTCTATCGTGAAAAATAAACTTCGTCACGACAGGGCAGTTTACGAATGAGAAAAGTTGATTTAATCATCGAGCTTTACTAACTTTTTAACAAAGATGTACTGGGTCAGGCAGCACATCCAGTGAATGAAAAGAGTCATAACGTCTGTATGTGTCTATATAGATTGGCTGAGGAACGCGCCTCCGAGGAAGATTTGCAGGATAGAATCCCTCGCGATGCATCTTTTGAGATAAGCTCTTCCTTTGTCAATCAGTATTAAAAAGAGATCTTCCTACAGCTCACTGATGTCTAGATCTACGAACTTTATTAACAATAAGTGCACTGAACACAGACGTCTTTCGAATAATATATTTTATTTTGTCCATCGCACGATACACATTAAGAAAACGGATTCGTTTTATATAGTGAGGAATATATTATTTTTCAAGAATTTTTGAAATATTTAGGCACCGATTACAAACAGCACAGTATTTTTTCAATTGTGCAATTTTTCTTCCCTTGAATTCTAAACAGCTTTATGTCGATAGCAAAAAGTGATGCAGGGGAGAAATATATTTCGTTTTGTTTTCGAGTGTTATTCGTAATGTCAGACTAGCACTTTTTAAATCACAAATTTTGACTGTCAGCGTAGTAAATTCTATGATAAATACACGAATATAGATCAAATACGTGTGACATTTTGCCATAGATATAGTTTTTTTTCAGGGTTGCTCGAGCATACTTTACAATATAAACATTTGAGATGACTGAAAACATTTTTTACTATGCTTATAGAGAAAAAACCCTTGAGTCTTGAATAGAAGATATGAGTATTGGTCTTTTTACTATATGGTGGATAGAACAATTGTTATTACTGCTATTCGAATAAGTGCTGCAATCCAGTACGTATGTATACTGTCTCCGAGATACTGTATTCTTAGTACTTCCCTCGAGAATTTTCGGCCTCGTTTTCTCTGTGCAGGAGAGTCAAAGATTTTGGAAGCTTCAATTCATCAGAATGATTGATAATTATTTTAAATTTAACTGGATTCTTACTTTTCATATATCTTTGAAAAATCGTACTGTCAATTCGAAGAAATGCGATCGATTATTTCCTCTGAAAAGTTGAATTTGATATTATTCCAATTTTTCATGAATCATGGTCCAGGAAACAGGCCAAAGAAACGGATAAAAAAGAATCGGAAATGAAAGAGATGGAAAAAATCTATCCAAATAAAGGTGTTTGTTAGCATGTTTCTAACAAAACTTCGTACAATGGATAGGCGTCAAGTCGTTTGGTAAGAAGATACCAAACGATTTAACGAAACGATACCGGAACGAATAAATAGGCTTGGGATTTGATAGGAGTTAAGTGGATCACGATTTAAAAGTGTGAGATGCCCTAACCGCGAGCGTCCTTGATACGGTGTAGAAGGGAAGGGTGGATTACGATGAAGGAGAAGGAGAAAGAGGAGGAGGAGGAGGAGGTGGAAATAAAGTTGAGTAAAGGACGAAGAGGAAAGACAGCCAATGACGAAAGATCGCGGGTGATGAAGGAAGAGAAAGCAGCCCTGAGTGAAGTTCACCAACGTCCAAATGGGAAAGTGGAAGGGCCCAGCAAATAAGGGTAAAAGAAAAAAAAATATACTGCGAGGGAAGTGAAGAAAGAGAGAGTTCTCTTGCATCCCTCGGGCAATCTTTTCAATTTAAAGTCAAGTATTATAGCTTAAATTGCATTATGGTTTCCTTTCCTCACCGCGCGCCGAGGAGAAGAAGACGAAGAAAAAAGCGAATCTTTTAGGTATACGAAGTTCCGTATGTATTACTCTTGCGCCATATATAAAAAGGACGGGAAGGGCAACTCGTTGCGAGAGCAAGACTCAATCACGCCGCTTAACCTTTGACCCTAAAAACCACCACTCTCGTACACTCCACACACAAACTCCCAATCTTCGACTCATTGAAATAACAAGTGTTTTGTCGTTTATGCATAGTTCGTCAATCGATCTTTATGCATTCAATTAAGCTCAGAAGCGTTTCGGATTTTTCTTTTCCTCACGTTTTTTTGAACGAAGAAATTTTTCGAAAAGCAAATTCTGAATACTCTATTGGGAAATGGATAAAAATTTCTGTTTGTGGTCAATATAATTGAATGTTCGATATTTCGAGCCATATATAATTCATTCATAATTGATAATACGATCGTTTCTTACGAGTGTAAGCTTAAGGAGACACTTTTATTGCTACTTACATTTAGTAAAAGTTCAATTGTAATTGGAGGCTTGATTCTAATCAATGACGGTTTATACGTATTTGAAGCAGCATAAATAACGAGGGAAGCAAGGATGTGAAGAATTTAGATGATAAAGATCGTTTCTCATCCCCCAGGTTTCGACGGCAATAACGCGTTTCAGAAAGAGCTAGGCACGTAGATATACCAGATACCTGCAAGTTTTTTTCTTTTGTATTACGCTTCGTGAATGGTGATGCTGCATGGATTCTGTGTATATGGGCCATTTCACGTTACAACGAACAGAAAATGACTTTCAGATTTGACGATTCTGTTACTATTTTTTTGCATTTTCGACAAGAAAAAATTTTGAATTTTTGAGGCATTCGGATCAAAAACTGTTAAAAAAATTACTTCAAATACGTCACCGAGTGTTCATTTTTTCCGATAATTTGTCCAACTTTAAGAGAATTTATTAAAACTACAAAAACTTTGAATCTCCAATAACAAAGCTTTGCTTCGATCAAGAACGATCGAATCGTCGAATTCCAATTGTGGAAAGTATTGCCGATTTTTTCTCCCTTAAGAGTCCGAGTCGTTGAAAAAATCATTCGGTAATTACACGGTCAAAGTTGAGTCAAGTTTAAGAACAGATGCCCAGTCCTGCATGCGCATAAAATATATGATATCACAACGACTGTGCGAAGGTACAGGGACTCCGAGTGCGAACTTGAACATATTTATATGCTCATACGCATTATAAGCACGGTAAGAAACGTACTTGATCCACCGGGTGTCCTTAAAACCGTAGTCAAAAGCCCGTGAGCATCTGTATCAAGAAATTGTGAAGAGAAATCGTTCCGGGCATTTTTTTCTCCGAAGTATCGTTCAGGAGATATCGACGCACGAGTGACGATCTTCCCGGCGAGAGCGGTGCGTAGGCGAGAAACGGTACAAGAGGCGGAGCGAGCGCTGAGCCCTGGAGCCCGAGCCTATCCGCTGGGGTTGCCGGCGCTCCCCCCACTCCGGGCTCTCCGCCACAGCCACCCGATTGGTCGTCAATCATCGATCAATATCTCCCGAACGACGCAGCGAAGAAAAAATAGCCCAAGGACATTTCTCTTCGGAATTTCACGGTCTGTTCTCTCGAAAAATTAGCAGGCGAACTTTTGAGACACCTCCAGGACTCCGCTTTGATTAAACAGGGCAGGTACGATGCGTCCGCAAGCCGCGATACGTGCTCGCACTAATCACTCGATGGAACACGCGTGGGCCAATACTTGCGCTTAATGCTCACCTCAGCATGTACCAAGGCGTACGCTAACTTTACGCGAAAGTACGCGTCTCTCACGTATGCTCGTACGGACATACATGCACAATCCTGGCGCAAGGGAGGCCAGTTATTTTCCAATGAGCGAGCGAGAGGTCGAACGAAAAGGAAAGACGAAAAGTGAGAGTGGGAGTGCACAGTACCGATACTACTATACGACGTAACTGACTTGTTGCCTGGTGCATATTACCGGGCTGTTAGAGGGCGGAGTCGGCTGATGAGTTAGCAACGTATTGACTTTATAATAATCACGTTAGCCGGACTCCAGCGGGATGGAAAGAGAGGAAAAGTGAGATACTCGATAGTAAGCGCGAGTCAGACAATCCGCATGTAACGGGTGACGACGATGAATCTTTGCTGTTTTTCTGTCATTCATACCGGAGCGTTTTCCACGCTCTTTCATTTGTGGAAATCGATCTTTTGTTGGTAAATTTGAAGAAATAACTTTTCCAATCGCGTAAATTGGCAGTTAACATTTCTATTGAATCTGGGACGCGATTAAGGTAGAACGGTACCTCTTTTGCGGGGCAGGCGGTGAAAGGGGTACTCCTGTGCTTCGACATGGAAAACCTCTCGCCTTGCCACGTGAATTTAGTTTCTGATTTTGAATTTACATGAAAAAATGATAATTGTGTAATTTTAAACGTAAAAATAACTATTTCAACCACAATGTTCCTAATTTTGGCGAAAAAAGCTTCTTGCTTTATATTTCAAAATATCAAACACTTGCTGTGACAGCAGCAACGCAGGGTTATGCTTTCAGTTTTTGACGCTTCTCCATAAGATCCAATTTAAAAAAGTAATTCAATTTTCTCAGAAACGGCATGGTCGAACCCGCTAAAATTTTGCGAGCAAATAGTTTACGCACTTTCGAACGTATCCACCAATTTGCACCAAAATCCCTCTTTTTTTAAATATCGTACCGTTCCACCTCAATAGAACAAAAATTTGGTAAATTCTGCAGCCAGCTGCACGCTCAGCTCTGTTCATTCTTCGTACAATGATGAGCGGAAATGACTCAGAAATCGCTCAGACGAGACAAAGTTCAGGTGAAGAGATCGGGAAAGCTTTTCTCGGGTTACTTGAGCCGTTGCGACGACTCGCTTCGTTAAAGTTTTTTTATCGTTATTCGAAAATTGAGTGGAAAAGAGTTGAAGCAATTTTCGAGATCACCCGGTATATTTGAGGAAGAAAACGAAGCTCCGCCGATTGGTATAGAATCCTGACCTTCCATCTCACCTCAATTTGCCTACACACCGGCATCCGCGGGAGCATCCACGAGTAACCAACAGCACACATCAGAAGGTAGAGCGAAAGAGCAACACACGGGCCGTTTAATGACCGTGTGCAGGAGTCAGCTTATCTGAAATGATGATCTCAAAAATACTGTACTTCGCGAATCCTCGATCCCTTCGGTACGGCCATTTTGCTCACACAGTAACGAGACTTGATCGATTAAATAAGAAAATTTTATTTATTATGAATTATAACTGCATGCGAATTAAATGAGATTCCTCGATTATTCGACTGTCTTAATATTCGAATATTCATTTGAAAATAAACTTTCAGAGGAAATTTTTCAAAATGTTGAAAAAACCGTTTTGAAGGCCTCGACGGCGGAGATCGACTTTCGTATTTAAAAAGTAACATCTTAATTAAGGAAAACGACACAGACGAGAGTTTCATGCTTCATTTTATGATTCAGAATAATTTTGAAAAAATTCCAGCCATTCTTTCGATAAGATTTACAATAATTATGTAAATTTATCAAGAATACTGCAGCTGTTGAGAAACGATAAAATTTTTCGAGAAATATGTACCAACAGCGTAACGACATCGAGATTAAACTTTGCCAGAAGCAATTACTCATAGAACTGCAAGCAGAGGAAGCAGGAGTTAAAAGGAAGGGGTAGAGAAGAGAGAATTCGCAGTTTATATGCTCTTCTGGCAAAACCACAATTTTAGTTGACGTAAATCAGAATTCAATTTAGGCCAGGGGCGAAAGATTCTTTCAAAAGATATCGAAAAGACAAAGAACATTAAAGGTCTTTGCCATAAAATTGTAACTTATGAATCTATAAACTTAAACATGAGCTTCGCAAAAGCTCGTATTCTTTCCAAATATTTAATTTCATATTCCCAATTTTGATTTGTTTCATTACTCACTGATTACAGAAAAAAAAACACGAACAAAATTACACTTTGACGTTTTTTCTGAAAATGCAAAATATTGGTCCCCCTCAAGAAAAGTATTTCCAAAAATCAAGCGATTTGTAAATGAGCCCTCTTGATCGATAATTCAATTAAAATATTCCGGCTGTTTTTCCTTTTTATTCAGAGAGCGATTAATCATAGTTAGTAAAAGAATGAATCCGCTCCAGTTGACTAGGACGTATTTATTTTAGTGCGCCACCTGGCACGACGTGACTGCGACTAACACCCATTGAAAAGTTGGCGATTTTTGCCCTCGTGCGTTGTCCTGATCGATTTAGCGCCAAATGTCGCCGTGTTTTACACCGGGCAATAATAGTTGAAATCTATGTAGCCAATAATTCAAGTCACCCCTTTACGTGTCAAGGGAGGGTTTCTCCTCCACCCTCTCCTGTCACCAAATCCACCGTGTACCCTCTATTCGATGATGAAATCGGAATCGAACGATATTTTTATGTTCTTGGCACATAATGCACATATTTTTCTCAATAACGAAAAAATCCCAATAAACTCGACCATTCGAATCCACTACAGAAGAGCATTAACAGATTCTCGAAGGATCGAAAAATGCCCTTGCGATTCCCTGAATCTCCATGATCGGACACCCTCGTTTTTCTCCTCGTGCGATCCCACTTTTTCCATTTATTCGAAATTTCGTGGAGCCCTCGAGCGACGAGGACACTCGAATAAAGTTATCAATTTTTTTGTCATCGATTTGGGCTCGTCTCGAACGTGGATTCTCAACCAACATTTTAGAGAAAGCTCAGAAGCAATTAAGTCGATTCCGGAAAAAAATATTGCACTACATTTTGTTCAGTGAGCCAATGAAAATTCTTCTCGAATTGTGGCAAAAAATTGTCTTGGCAACGAAGCGAAGATCCACGCTTGTAGTTGGCTCCCCTAGAACCGAACTCGTCCGTCGTTTGAAAAAGTAGACATATTCTTTCTCGAGTGGCTTAAATTGGATCTTCGAAAGGGTCAATTGACCCAGAACTGGACAAGTTAAATGTGCTTCAGTCGATGGGGTCCATCGAAAGTAAACGTCTCGTGTAAAAAACTACGCAGGCTACGAAGGGGTGCGTGGACTTGGATAAATGGCGAGAATTCGTTTGACAGAAGGTGAATTTCGATCAGGAGGAGACAAAGTGGATCTTTGGCGAATGATTTGAAGAGTATGGAATTCTGACTCTGGCAATTCCTCCGATTCGCGATCCTCCAATCATCAGTCATTTCTGTCAACACTTCAGAATGAAATTCGCCTCTACTTACAGTTTAATTCTTATTTCCCAGAGTAAAGATGAAAGCGTAAATAAACATTGGGAGCTTTCAAAATGGTAAAGAAGTTAAGTGAAAGTTGCCTGTGTGATGGTCCCGGTAGCATGATACATATGAATGGTGTGTTCTATGGGAAACTAAAGTTGTACGATCTTAAAGCATATCAGGAGAGTCTATGCGTCGAATAAGAGGAGAGAGGATCTAGGGAATGGTTTTAAATTCCATGGGTCAAAGCAATGTTTGACATGGAAATGTTGAACGATGCATTAAACATTCCTCGGAGAGTGGCCACGTTCATGAAAGCTCGAGCTTGCTTTTCCTGCGTCTTCTTATTCATCCCTTTTTTCTCTCCATCCTCCTCCTTTCATCCCTGCAACGATCTCATTTTCTTGGCGGATGAAAAAGCTACGAGTCGTCACCCTGTGACTGACAACGACCATCGGACCCGTGGAACTCTCGCTTTGCTACCAAATCTCCCACGCACTCAACGTTCCCTTTTCCCTTCCTCCGCATCCACTTTACTACGCCCTGGCCGAGTCCATCGTCCATTTCCCAGCCCATTGTCCGGACAATATTTGTTTAAGCAAACGAAAGGAAACCCTGGCGTACACATCGCTACCCCTTGGAACCCACAACCTTCTGATGGACCTTTCTCTTTTCCAGATTCTATGCTAACCAAATTTCTAAGATCGATTCACCAAAGCAACGGATACTTGAGCTTTGTTGTCAATTTATTAATATTTGCACACATTTCGAGTTGGAAAATGGGCTTTGGGCTTCGGGGGGAATCTTACGAAGTGAATTCGATCACCGTTGGCTCATCGCGAAGCTATATAAACTTTCAATTTTCAATTAATTAAAAACAGCACTTTTGCAATCGAATTTTATTCGTTAGTGATTAAAGTAGTTCGGTTATTCGATAAAGTACGGTGAAGGTTCACTTTTTTTGCAATAAATTATAGTTTAAGGTTCTGCGATAAGCACAATGCCGGAGTCTCTTGCGGGCCAAAATTTTGAATTGTTTCATTTACGATTTTGAATTATGGAATACTCTATACTTAACTTTATGGAAGAACTCACAATAGTATTAATTGTGAAAAAATTGTACGGTGCTCAAGCTTCGGAAAAATTTGTATCGTGCAAAAAATTTATCACAGATTCCGTTTTTTTTTTTAATATTACCTTACGGGGCTTTAAAGAAAGAAAACATGAAAAAACTTTAGTTTTTGACATGTCGAAAGTGGTTGTCAGTTGGACTGCTGGTAACAGCTGATTGAACTTTGGAGAAATTCGGGAATCGAGGGAATTTCAACAAATTTATTTTTGAGCCTGACTCACGTGCTTTCGTATTCGTCTAGTAGCTTCGATTTTTTTTTTAATGAATTGACCTTTTTCTTGGTGTGTATTTAAAATTATGTGTATTTAAAGTGGCGGACTCAATCATTAACTAGTCAAGTTGAAGTATAAATTTTATTTTTCATCCTTTTTTTAAAGCATTCCATTACATTCTCATGATAAAGATATTCTCAATGTAAGTGTTTATTAATTTTATCAATAACTTAGACTTGCAATTAATCAACATGAAGTAGCTGCAAATTTGACTAGTCGTAGAACGGCCGAACTACTTTAAGCAATTTTTCCAAAACTTCCTCCTTGTCATACACTTCCGAAGTCTAATTATTTCGATAAGAGATTCGAGTGGTTAAAACCATGATGGAAAGTGCATTAGAATGGAAGTGGAGTAAAAAGAATACATCGAAGGGGGATTTCTATCAAAGGGAGTGGCATTCTTGACCCAGCATTGTTCGGCCAATGGAATCAGAGTTATTGCATTATTTAAAGAGCTCCACTTTAAAGCCCGTCTTAGGCGAGGGCATTTTTGTGAGGTTGGTGTATATAAGAGGACAAGAGTAGGTGCTCGTTTTGGAGGGGACCACGATCGTGGTTTCCGCACGCGGCCGGAAAATCCAGAGAATCTTGTAGGCAACTTTATACACTGGTACGAGGAATTCGTGAGGAACGATTTTAGGGGTGAGATGCGAATCGAGGGTGACCGAACGTCTCTTCGACACATTTTCGGACTCCGGGCTCAATTCCGGAACGAAATGGACGGCTTGAAAAACGGAGCGAAGAAAAGCAGGGAGCATTGTGGCTTTCCAAGCTTCACATTCATTTTTCTGATTCGTTAAAGTCACAAGATGATTGGAGTCTCGTTGAAAATCTCAACAAGAGACGAAGTCACGTAACGATAATCACTCGAATTCCGCACAGTCGACCTGCAAAGTAATCAGCTGGAAATCGGAGATTAAAAATAATAATACCTGGTGAAATATCTTGATTAGGTTGAAGGCTGGTGGCGCTTCTATGATCGAGGGTGGTTACGGGTGCTGCGATGGAAGGCGACAGGTGGGGATGTGCCGGAGCCCCGCCACCTGTCGCCGCCGTAGTTCCAGTGTCCGTCAGAGGTGTCGTCGCCGTTGCGCATGCCGCATTGTGGGGTGAGGTTCTCTTGAAAATTTGCTCCGTTTGCCACGCAGCCTCGCTCTCCGTTCGCCAAACTTTTCCTGCGCAGCAGAAAAAAGAAACATTCTCGTTAATGAACCGGGAAAAAAGTTCTTTGTTAAGAGACCGAAGAAACTGAATTTTTGTTTTGGTTCGGATAAAACAACGAGTCGGTCTGCACGAACCCACAGCGCTGTGGGTCTTTTTGACTCTTTCGTCTGCGTCTCCGAACGCTCGATTTGAATTTCGATTCGTTGAACCACGACGAAAAAAGGAAACGTTTGATGGAGCACAAATTCGATATGGAAAAGAGAATAAAATGTTTGAACGTCGAGGAGCATTTTATTCAGAATTTTTGCCTTAATTCTGAGTCGGCGAGCCGGCACCAGATGAGAAAAAAGCTTAGCGCAGTCTCGATGAGTTATATTCGGAGTATGAAACTCGGCGATGTAATAACACGCACGCCCATGCCTCGTATCGCTCGAGAAAGAACGAGACGAAAAGATAAAGTGAGAGATTGTGTGCGTGAGTTGGGTTGCAGAAATGGTCGCTCGCTCCCCTCGCCACAGCGGCCTTTATCCCGGGCGCATAATTAGCAAGCGCCAGGAACAGAAGGAACAACCCCAAAAATGTGTCCGCGTCTCTTCTCCCTCTCGCTTCCTCTCGCTGCCTTAATATCAAATCCACTCTATATCCAGATGCATTTTCCCTCGGCTATTTTCCTTTTTCCCTCGTTTCCCTTAATTTCCGGGAACAATGGACGTGGGTCGGTGTTGTTCCAGGCTCGACTATACATGCCAGTGTCTAATTACAAGAAGGGGGCCTCTCGCTGCACCCTGTGCTCGTCGCTCCCGAGAATGTGCTTTCCACCTCGTCGATTGCTTCGACAATATTATACCAAGTTAACTTTCGATGTTGTATCACTCTCGTTTCATTTGACAAAATCGATATTTCTTGTGGTCAGTGAGCCTTCAGTCCTCCTCGATAAAAAAAGTCCTTTTTTCACAATTTTTTCGCCTCGTTAAAATCGCTAGATTATCCTCCGATTGCAAGAATTTTCTGATATTCAATGATTCCGGATTAGAAAGTTATCTGCAATATTCATCAACGGCTATTGACTCCTCCGCGGCTATTTTCCATTAGAACAAATCATTTAAACAACGTATCCTTCGTAAATAATTCGATAAATCGGTGGACCGGCATAGTCATAAAAGCGTTAAAAAAATATAGAGGACGGAAGAGCCGGTATAATATTCCGGATTTGTGGAGAGCATCGGGCAAACGCGGCTGGCGCCCGAGTGCGTGAGATGTGAGTCAGACGAGGTATTATTTGCTTGATGAATGATTTATCTTGAGAGCTTCTGTTTCTCTCGCACAACGACGACGTCGCTGGACCAAACACAGAGGATCCCCCTTTTCGTGGCGCATCTCACCCCTCGGTTACTACGCGAGTCTTATTCCAAGCATGAGACGCGGCGCGGTGGCGCGGAGGACGAAGAGGAGCGAGCGAGTGAACGAACGAATTACCCCGGACTGGGGGAAAGAAATGGAGGAGGGAGAGGTCTCCAGCAAGGGTGGAAGTAGTATAAGTAAAGTCCGGTAACGCTGTGTGGTACGTTTCACAGGGCGAGAATAAAAGGAGAAGAAAAAACGAAGTTAGGCCACGAGCGAGCGAGCTGGAAGCTGGATGCGAAAAAGAGAGGAAACGGCTGAGAGCACGAGAGGGGAAAAAGAAAAGTGTAGCGGTCGCTGTTGGCGCTAACTAAGGGCGTCGGCTAATCAATATCATCGGGGAATGGCTGTTCTCTACCCGCGCCCCCGTCCCTCCCTCCCTCTTTTCTCTTTTTCTCTCATAACGAAGAAAAGCATAAACTCCGGCATGGACTTTCCCCAAATAATAAATGTCGCTCCTTCATATTCCATTGTTATGGAAATTCATTGAGGAAACTTTATCGAGGAAGCTCGTGCTCGAAGATTCACCATCGAGAATTATGAATATTCAGATTTTCGCAGGCCTCGAAGCTATTCCCTAATTTGCAAATTTTTCGCCCCACTTTAATTTCCATTGCCGAAAATATCCTGGCGTTCGTACACAAAGCTTCCTGCAATTAGACAACCAATGAAAATCCAAATATAAAAAAGGGACTTTGAATTCTAATTTTCAAAAATTCTACCTTAGAGGACTAGAGGTCTGATTGGAAAACAAAGAATATCGAACGCTTGTCATTAGACCTTAAAGGAGCATTCGAACACAAGCAACGTGTATACAAAAACGATCTCAACTATTGAAATATACAACAATAACAAAATGAGAAAATACAATAAATGTGAAGAAATAATAATCAAACGATGCATGTAAATTGTTCACGTGACATCGAATGTCCGCAGAAATAGCTTCCACACATATTTATGTAGCCGAATTTCAATGGAAGAGATCGATGCTATCGATTGGTGGAAGAAGCGACCAATCTCGAGGAGAGTTAACGTCGCTATTGTCGAGGTCGTACGAAGCAGTCATCGAGATGATAAGCATCGAATTTTGTAAATTTGTAGTACGCGAGTAGGAGATATTAGAAAGGTCGAGGTTGAGGTTTGATGGGAAGAAGAAGGGGGAAAGGAAAAAGGCCTTGCGGGCGTATCGACATTGGTCGTAGAGGAAAAATTGGAGCGCGTGGTCCAGAGCGATGCAGCACGGTTTACTGTACACACGAGGACTGTGAGCACACACAAGATCGGAGAGCGCCCCCGCGCTCTTGTCATGGGCCAACGGTTCCTTTAATCTCGTGGTGTTTGCATGCCCCAGCCAGGGTAGAGTTCCACACATCAACGATCAGGGAACCCTCCTCGTCGCTTTTCCTCGGTGTTCTCGTATGCTCGCGACGAGGATGGAGGGAATCAATGGAGACGTATGGAAGAACTCGTGCACGTCTGAATCCCGTTGTGTTCGCGAACGCCACAGAGAAAATTGAATTACCGTAGAGCCAGAAGAATTTCCAAACCAACTAATTCCTCCGACATTTCTTTATTTTCCTCCACTTTTTTGACATTCCCTTCGAGCGATTTCAACCGAAATAAAAAGTTGCAGCTTGCTCTTTCTAACTCGCTGGTACAACTCGAAATGATTCAGAGACAGTTAATTAACCAGACAATCACCGAAACTCATTTAGAGTTTTAATCGAGTTACTTTTATTTGTCCCGAATCAGGTCGAACGTTACATTAACTTCGTTACTTTGCTCTCATCGAAGCAGCGTACTGTTGAAACGAAAACCTGGGATCTCATGAAAAAAAAAGACAAACTTCTGATCATAGTTTTTCTACCTGATTTATTTACCGAGGCTCAGAGACAGTATGAGTGGAAATAACAATTGATTTTTTTAACAGAATTTTCGCTGCAGCACCGTTTCTTATCGCCACGGCATAATTTTGCAAATAATTTATACTTTTTTATTAACGTGCCCGGAGAATCGTATTTTATGGGTGTCTAAATTGGGTCGATTTTTGCTTCCTAATTAAAGATATAATCACTTTTAGTTTACGTCAGAGTTATTAATTCGAAATTGTACATAAATTTTTTCAATTTATTATTTGGAGAATGAAATTACAAGCCATTAATTAATCGGGGATTCATCACTGACTGAACCCCAAATTTTATTCGTCCCTGGCGAAAATACTATAGTAAAGCGCAAAGGCTAATGGGTCAAGAAAAAAGTATTAATAAAAAGACAGAAGGCTATGACAGGAATGACCCAAGCCAAGAAGAAACGTACGAGTGCTCATTACCAATTTCGTTCAATCTTCAACGTAATTTACCTTTATTATTACTAATAAGAGAATTCTCTCGATTTTTTTCCCAAACCTTCGTTATATACTTCATTGTTATGGTGTACTTTTTCATAAACTTCGTAAGAAGCGTTCATTCGTTATATGGAAAGATAAACGATTGTTTACGCATAGTCTCGTGTACTTTTCTTCATATTCAAACACGTTTATCTCAATAACCAATTAGACGAACACTTTCAAATTTGATACGCGTGTCACTCGACTACCAATTTAAACTGCGTGTAAATTTCAAGACTTTCTTAAGAAAATCATGGACTACCTTAAATTTGTCTTCTAGAAATAAAACACTAATTAAATTAGTCGACAGATGAAGGAGGAGTTACCGAATTTCTCAAACTCTCAGCCAGGCTCGTGCACCGATACGAAGACTGCGACATTCGGATTGTCCAGCAGCAGATTCTTTCTGCCATCAGTTTTTCACCCCCTTAGCATCTGGAGGACTTTTTTTCGTTCTGGATCTGAAGCGAGGGAAGCAGAAGAGCGAGTTCCATTCGCAGGTTTATCACTGTCCGGATAACAACGATTTACCTACAAGCTTTGGAAGGGATTGATAAAGAGTCCGTAGCGAGAAAGAGAGGAGGACAAAGAGCGAGGAACTCTGAAGGGACCGAACGACATCTTATAAAGATGCACAGACACGTGGACAAGTTCACATACACACATGGTAAAAAGCTTGGTCTGACAAGCACCTTGCATTCAGAAGTATTTCACTTTAACGGCACCCTCGGGGATTGGCTGACCCATGGACCCTTCACCGTTTCAGCATAATGGACCTCTACATTACTTATTCGAGTCCGCCTCGCACTTTCGGACACAGCTAATGCCGCAACTCCTTTTCTTCACGAGAAAAACCACGGTTTTCGCGTCTTCCGCGCGTGTACGTGTCGGGACGATGCCAAATGGCGATCCATCATCGGTGATTCAATCGACGAACAACGAAGATGATCAACGCTCCGTTCTTCGTCGCGATAAATAGTGCACGAGACAAATAAGAGATCGCGCTCTGTGACACATCCTGCAACCATGAATTCGAAGGCGCTTATTACGTCGAAACGAGTTCTAAGTGAACTCAGATGCAGACTGAGACAAGGGATGGAGATGAGACGACTTTTTTTATGCCCACATCCTCTTATGACGGTGAACGAAAAAACTTGGCGAACCGAAACGTCCTGTCGCACACAACGACCAGGATTTCATTGTTCCTCTGACGTCTGACGATCGTTCGAGTTCCAGGACAATTGAGAAGTGAGCTAGGTCACGTGGTAGCTGGAAAAATATGTCTTGAGAGCTTGAAAAAGTGATCGGTGTCAGAAATCTCGTTATTCGCTGATCCTGATTCCTCAAATTGGAGAAAATCATCGAAGAAAAAATGACCCGACTTCGAAAAAATAGTCGTTGACGCAAATCCCGTTGTTGGTTTTTCATTGATGTTAAAAGTGCGTTCAAGAATGGAGGGAGTTTCATTTTTTTTCCTCAAAGATGTTGGTCAGCTCGAATGCCATTGTTCCTTCTTCACTGTTCGACGATTCGGACGTTTTGCAGATTCTTAAGAGGAAATGGAAAATTGGAAATTCCCACTCGAGGAGCAAAGGCTCCGGGCCATGTCGATAGATAAGAGTTGTACATAAGGGATACTTGGCAGCAGACGAAAAGGAAGGAAGAGGAGAGCCCACGGTCCGGATAAAACGTTCGATATAAGATTAATAGCAGGGAGGCTCCTGAAATGCTTCACAGACGCCACGGACATCTTCAAGGGTGAACGCTATACCCATGGTGATTCCTCTTTGAAGGTGGACCCCAGGGTAGTGGCTAAATTCAATCCCGTTTAGGACCAACCCAGCGACCTGTGCTCCAAAAGAACGAGGAGGTGAGGAACGTCAGAGTCCTCTGGGCAAAAGACAAAGCAATTTTATCCAACACCTCGTCTGCTCTTCCTAGCGTTACTCCTCGCTAACTTGTTTCATTGGCCAAAAACGCTTCGTTCGACATCGAATCACGAGATCATTGACTCGTTGGAACTACGAATTAACGACAGTATGAAAAGCCTCTTAGAACTCCAAGGAACGTTGATTTGACAATGGGTGAACCGAAAAAAATAAAACTCTTCAACCGTCTCATTATTTTTCAAATTTCGAAATATCCTTTTCGAGGTTGTTGCGTTAAAAATAATCAGCACCGGAAGCGTGCCGGACGTTCGTTATCGTTAAATTTCAAGAAAAATACCCGAGTCTCGATTAATGCCGTTTTATCTTCTCAGCACCATTCGATACTAATCGTAATGATGGAGAAACCGAGGGAGGCGCGCCCGCGCGTATTAGTACGTCCTTCATTCAATACATATATCCGATCACTCATTAACCACACACGCGCACAACGCTTTCAAACGGGGCGTTCGTTTTACGACGAGAGTTAAATATCTGCTGAAGTGTTTCAAGTACCGTCACGACGAATTTTCCCCCCCACAAAATATATCACATCACCGAAAGGTCTTTGGGCGATTCATTTTTTTTCAAAAATCAGCTTTTCATTCGAACTCGTAATGGGGTCATTAGGACCCAAAATGAATTGGGACATTAACGTGACGACAGTACACTGGTGCAAATTTGCACCCATGAAAATTTCAAGTGTCTAGAACTTCAAAACTTTGGTCATTTTTCTATAGTAAAACTTGATTTTTCCATTTTTTTAATGATTGTAATCGATTACTAAGGAATTGTTATCCCTTAAAAGTCTCGTTGTAGGATTAATTTCATACATTCATGGATGAAAAAAAAAAACGTTTTGGAAAATCCAAGTGCTAATTTGCACCAGTGTAGTGAGTTTGTGACCTCAAAAGGAGTGTGCTGTCTACAGGTTAAAAATTATAAATCCTCAATTATTCGTCCTTCAAAAATCCTAATCCCAACTAATATTATAAATGCGAAAGTGTGTTTATTTGTTTGTTTGTTTGTCCTTCCTTCACGCCCTGACTAAGCAACAAATCCGCTTGATTTTTGGCATAGAATTAGTTGAAAGAACGGAGAGAAACATATGCTACTATTGGTGTTGGAAAAAAATTAAATTTCTAAAGGAGATTTATAAAAATATTCGTATTTCTATAGTCCTTAACAGTCCTTAAATAGTGCACTGTCTATATTCACGATCGATGTCTTACTCCTCTTGGAAAAGTTTTTCAAATCATAAAGCTAGTATTATAAATAACATAAAAATCTTATTGATGAAAGATTAAAAATAAACAATTTGATGAAAGCCACGATAAAATTCTGTCAAACCAGGAAATTTCTCGATAGGAACATGAACAATGGATCTTATTTTGTTCAATATTCCGACAAGCCTGCGCCCCGTTTAATCTTTCTCAAGCTTCAATATAACGAGGATTAATTTATGACGAGGGGCCAATGTCGTTTGACTACCGTTTTTCACCGATCCTGCTTTTGATTGATAGCTATTTATTCGGCTATTATATTTATTCATGAATATTCGGCATAGAATAAAATAGAGGGAATTTGTATGGGTTAGCGTCGTGCACAGACACGAGAGCGGATGTCGGTACTCATTTGAAATTTTTTGAGGCAGCGAACGGAGATAATAGAAGTGAGGATCAATGGCTCAATGAGCTTATCGATCGTTAGAGATCACTTGCTCAAATATACATAAAATTCAACGCGTTTAAAAGAGACATTGAGATATCGTATGATCCATCGATTGTTGTTAACAAGATCTATAAAATCTCGAATTTTCGTTCTACGAAAAAAAAATCGATGAGGGAGTACCAAAAAAATGTTCCTTCAGCTTTGGATCTTGAATTTTGATGTTTTCAATGTTGGCGGATATTGAAATTCGTGCTTTTTATTTCGTTCAATAAAATGCCATTTTTGCCCTGGGGTCGTGTTCGATGGACGACTTTATATGGTGATTCCTTAGGAAAATATTGAGATGGCAAACTCTGACGACGTATTTGATGATACAAAAAAAGAGGCTCTTCGGACGAAGGAAATTTTCGCAAAACTTGTTATCAAGAGAGGTGAGAATCTCTGCAAAGATGAATCGAACGAAAGAAGCTGGCATCCGCTATATTTCATTGGGCTGGAAAGGGGGGTTGAATGAATCATTAATTTTCATGGAAAATAATCGAATGGAGGTTGTTGCGGTGGATAATGGGTCGAAGGGGTTGGCAGTGGAGATAAAAAAAAGCGAGTTGCCGTTGAAACGAGCGTTGGCGTAACGAATGAAGTTCGCAATCCAGATTTACAGCCAATCGGGTGTAGCTGTTGCGAAGCGAATGCTCGAGAGCCGGGGTGCACGAAATATTTTTCCTGCTTTTGGGTGTGTGTACGGGAAGAAATATTTTCCAGGAGCAGTGATACTCGGGAGTATCACTGAGGGTGTTTGATGGTGTGACGGTAGCGTTGGTGGTGGTGGTCTAGTGCTCTCGTCGCCCCGGCCGATCGATCGAAACCTCTATTGACCCCGAATGACCTTCCAGAGCACTGTCCAAAGAAAACCTCCCTTGCGCCCTCGTATAATGCATCTCAATAAGATATTACAATTTAATTGCTTTTCTAGGGGATTATTCGGGAGTGCTGGATGAGATAAAAGAAAAAATCAAGGAAAAACGTTGTAAAAATGATGAGAAAAGTATGGAAATAAAAACATTGAAGTCTCGAGATGAAACTGGGGGTTGTGGGGAGGATATAAAGTCCGCCATTATGTTAATACTCAATGGGGGTGGCAGGCATGCGCGGATGAATGAAAAGTGAATAATAAAAAGGTACGTTTTTTACTCCTCTCCCTCTCGCTTCCTTCCTTTGCCTGTGCTTCCGACGATGGAGGTGGAAACGTCAGACTCGCGAGATACGCGAGAGAACGTAAGGGTTGAAGCGCAAGCGCTGAACCGCCCCTCATCGACCTGAGCGTGGGTTTGCCAGCATCCACCACCTCTCCTTGGGTGCTCTCGAGGGACGCTCGCGAGTTACCCCCCGTTGGATATCCAACAAACAGACACCTAACCAATCTGCATGTGAAGCCTCCAGCGTTCAACGCCATTTTGAAAAGTACTTTAAACCGCGAGGGTTGTACTTTTCATCCCCTCCACGAACCTCCTCTTATTTCATCCCCCAAGTTGAATCTCTCGTTTCTCATTGGCTCGTACGATACGTCATCAATTCGAATTTACATTCTACGTGCATGACGCACACCTACGATAACGTATCGCACGCTCTCGGGTTACGTGAACGATTTCTATCTCAAAATGGTGACTCGACGCGCTTCAATTTTTTTTTTCTTTCCCCATTTTATATCATCCTCCTCCGTATTTATTAATCAATTTAGGTTATCCGAAGTGGATGTTCTATAGTTAACGTGAATTATTCAATTGTCCATGTAACAACGCTTCGATTTTTTTTTCTTTTTTTTTTTCTTTTTTTTTTTTTGAGATTTCGACAACAGATGACTTCACGATTTGTCACAATCGGCCAATTATCATTCATCGTATTCACCGCTTCTACATGGAATCTTATCAAAAATAAGTTTAAAGATCGAAAGATTTCTTTAAATATTTCGCATCTATGCGTGCCATCTGCGGATGAGGAGATAAAAATATCTGTCTCTCGCAGCCGTAACTTTGTAACGTTTGAATGAAACGTGACGAAAACTGGTCGACTCAACAACTCTCGAATTGAATGGAGAAATTTGATCGAATAAAGCGTTTCGATTCGTGTCCCGTTCAATGTACTAATCGTTAGCATCGACGAGTCGTGATAAATGTGCTCTGCTCACCGCCTCCCAGCTCTCGTTCGTTAAGTCGCCTTTGAAGCACAGTCAGTAGAGTTTTCAAAGACTCATGCTCGGCCGGAATTGAAGATCAACATCCGTCAGCCGCAGACATTTCGTTTACGCTGTTTTAAGGTTAATTCAATAAAGATAAAAATGAAAAAATCAAAGTTTGCGAGAAGTGGAGATATTTTTGGATACTTTGAGTCGCCAAAAAATATTTTAAATGAAAGAGAAAGACGAAAAATTGAAAATCTTCAATGTTCAGCAGCGACGTCATTCGAATCATCCGAATTTTGACAATCAAAGGGAAGAGAGAAAGAGAGAGAGAAATCGAGGGAAATTTAGGGGGCGAAAAAATCGAAAGACACAACTATGCCAACGCTAAACCAAAAGCCATTGCCAAATGGGAGGGAGATTTTTTCATTCGAATTTAAAATTACAATGGGAGAGACGCACGTTCCCGGCCACGATCCCCATTCACATTTAGTCGCTGTGCCCGCACGTTCGATCTTGCGTCGGGGGCTTTTGCCGGTATCGAGAAGAGCCTCGATGAGCATCTGCGTTTGTCCCGCGCCGGCCGCGTGTGTACACGAGCGTGCCATGATTCTTTCTCTTTGTCCTTTTCCTATTAGGCTTTCCCTCTCATTCGCAGCCCCAAAGTTTATGGCTTTTGCCAGCATTCGGATGACACAGGCATGAACACACGCACGTAAATACATAATCAGACACACGCACCCGCACACACGAGCAGCCTCGGACTCGCAAACACCCTCCGGAGCATAAATATTCCCAAACTCACGATTATTCTCGTCAATAGAAACAGCTTCGAAAATCTACGAAACACGTAATTCACAAAATTCAACGAATTACCGGAAACTTTTCAACTTTTTACATCAGTCAAATGCATTTTCTCACTTTTCATAAGTAGGTCTAAAAATAAATATAATTATTTATAAAAATGTATTAAAGTTGATAAAAAAGCGTTACGTTCGACTATTTTGTCGCGTCATTTCGTCGTCTCAAGTAAATTTCAATGAACTCAAACCAAATTCAATTCTCCGAGGGCGAGCCTCGAAATTTATGGAATCTTTGCACACACAGAAATACTTTCACACACGTTAATCTCCGCAAACATAAGCTCTCACTCACACGAGCATCTCCAGCCACGCAAATACCTTTTACACGAAAATCTCTGTCGATACGAGAGCCCCGAACAATTCTAACACGGGCTCTCACTCACACGAACACCTTGAAGCACACAACACCTGAACTCACTCACACGAGCCTCGCCAAGGACCATTTGATGTAACAAGCTACGGCGCGCGCCGATTATGCGTTTGGTATTCGATAGCAGAGGAAGAAAAAGAGCGAGCTCCAAGTGCGTTTACCGAGCACGAACTTAGCACACGTTCCATAGAAAACCTGGGCGGCGTGCCCGAAAATCCGTACTGCCAAAAGTGAGACAAAGAGAGAGAGAGAGAGCAGAGAGAGAGAGGAAGAAGAGCGGAAGGGAGGTCTGACCCTCGGAGCAGGAACCTTTTCACTTTTGGACCCTTTTGCCTCATTCTCTTCCCGTCTTTGTCGTGCTAACTCGTTTTTTTAGCCCGTGCCACTCTTTACTTGATTCTTTGGCCCGCACTCACCCTTCCTCAAACATTTTAAACTTTTGCCCGCTATAAACGCCACATTTTACACAGGGGCTGTTAGATATCGAGGACCGTAGCAGCGCGTGTTTACTGTTACTATGTAATATAAGTGTTTTCCATGGCCTCGGGGTTTGCGCTTTTCTTATACTTTTCAGGGCTCTCGTAACAACGCAGATTTTTATTGTTGGCGTTATTCACCGTCGAAGCAAATTTCTAACCGTTTTTCCGCTCCGAACGTTGAAACAATTGCGCGCATTTACCGCGGTCATTATCTTCGGTGATTTAATGGTTTACGAGTTCGAAAAAACTCTCCGCACGGAGACTCGATTTAACGCGGGCACAACTTTCCATTTCACGAATTCGAAAATCCCTCGATATTTTCTCACCACGCTCGATTTTAACGGTTGAATATAAACTCACTATATACGAGAACGTAAATTTCTAAGGAACTGCCTTCATTTTCGACGTGAAACGCGCTTGGAAAAAAATAGTTGCAACTCACTTCCTACCGGATTTCAAAAAAGCGTAAACTGTAAATTTATAATTACTTTTTCAAATGTTAACGCCCGCGAGGCTCTGTGAAACGAGGATTAATTAGAATAAAAGAGGGAGAGAAAATGAAGAGTGCAGCAGAAAATTCGATGCGGTACGATTGTTTTCAGCGATTTTTGCATCATAACGAGCAATCAGTTATGTTGATTATTTTACGATGATATTAATTTACTAATGATATTTACATTCGTGAGTGCCTCTCGCGAATATTATCTCTTTCTCTCTCGCTTTTTTTCTCTCTTTTTTTTCCTTTTTTTTTTTTTTTTTTTTTTTTTAATCGCACGCTACACTAATTAAAATAAAAAGTTGGCACAATACTCGATGCGCTACTATTTTTTTTCCTCTACTCCCAATTAACGAGCAATCAGTCATGGTGATTATTTTACGATGATATTAATTTACTTCTCTTTACTTATTTGCTAAACTCGGTGCGCAGACGTCAGGGAATTCTTGGTGTGTGTATACTTATTATGGGATGGCGTTAATACGGGACTACAGTTCGTGCCAGAGGCGTGTACATCACGCACGATACGTGCAAGATCGGCTGTCGGGATTAAAGTGCACGCGGAGGCTTCGTCATACATACATACATTTATTTATGTATATGCATAAGGCAGATGGATAGACGCATGCAGATAGACGGGCATCTTCGTGTCTCGTCTCATACAGGGTGCTCCACTTCAATTATCAAATCTTTCCTCATATATTTCTAAAAAGTAATCGAAGTTTTAGACGAAATGAAAACTGAGAACAAGACTTCAGCGTGTGGATGGCAAAGAGGCAAATTCGACTGTGCTTTTTTTTCCATAAGAATGAAAATTATGCAAATAATATTTTTGTTGCGAATTTATCTTGGAATTGGGAGGTTTCGATGGAGTCAGAAACAAATGAAGATGATTATTCGCGTTAATTTTGTTAAATACGGTCTCAAAACTCGAGTGAAGATGGATCGAAGTGCCGAGCTGCACAACCAGCATTTTCTGGCCGGTGAAATTTTTGTTACGGCCCCATTTAAGAGTGGAATTTGTGGATAGTGAAACAGATCAGTCTGTCAAAGTGAAATTATTCCGAGAAGAGTCGTCTCAGTTCGAAAAGGCACTCGAATAATTGAGCATGCACATTTTCGAAAAAGTTCTCGCTGTTTTTCGGAATAATTAGTACGAGTGATCGAAAATGTAATTGAAATAAGACACCCTGTAGAGACAAATGCATATTAAATGCAACGAGGCATGTACACATTGATGCATACATGAAATAAACTTTTGTATCTCGGGATTCACGAGTGTGGGAATAAAAGGCCCTCTGCGTTACATTAAATTCCACTATTTTCTATCTATTCATTCGTAATCATGTTTCTCTCGTTCTAACGCACACCCCCTTTGAGACGACTAATTAATCTCGGGTCGGGGCTTCCCGCATTCGAGACTCCCGCTTTCCCAACACGCTTTTCCTGCTCAGCATGTCTGCGAATTAACACGATTTTGCATTGCAAAAATAAACATCGCACCTCAGTTCCTCACCGTCTTTGAAGATTATCACTTATCGGCATCGCTCGGGAAATCTCCGCATTTAACTGCGCGCTCGATATTTTGTAAAAGCATATTTTCAGTTATTTTTTCACTCATTTCCATGATAAATATGCGAAATGCGCAACTTCATCCTGTCCTCGAATTAGGCGAATTAAAACTGTCTGGAAAATCACGTTTCCTTGTCAAAAGTGTTTTTTTTTCTTTCAACTCACGTCAAATCATCAAGAGGCTCGTTAGAAACTCGATATGAAATATCGTTTGAGACATCGAAACAGTCAAACGATTAAGATTTTTGCTAAATCTTTTTTGAGGCTGGGTGTAAGAGACGAAGCTCCTATGCATTGAGTGACGTCAGCAATGCCACCTCATAGATACTGAATGATTGCTATTCATTCGGATGAAAAATGCGAAAATTTTCAAGTGTGTGCATAATAATATTAATTATTATTCAGAAAATACCTTTATTTTAATCACTTAAGTTTCATAGAAAATTTATTTCCGGTAATTGAAAATTGCGTTGAAATAAAAACAAAGTTGGGCAACTTTGCGTAATTTCATCGTACTCAGCTGTTGGGTTGGATGCAGTGAGCCCTATGCCTCTGTGTACGCGTTACTTGTTTCGTCCGGCGTTTTTGGAGGTTATTATGTCAACGATTGCCCGTCAAGGAATTGCTCCCGTTGGTGTCGCAGTTGCAACGTTGCTGCATTTCTACACCGCAGTCTCAGTTAACCCGCTATGATCGTGACGCAGTCACATATTCTCGGTGATTTCTCGTCATTTACGTCGGTAAACTATCTGCTATTTTGAGTAAAATCATTCTATTTGTCGTCCTGATCCGAACTGCGTCGTTTCTAAAATGAATTTCTTCATTGATAAGAGTGATATAAGAACAAAAAGTGTGAAGGTAACGACTTCGTCCCATTCAACCGATGCAACGAAATGACATTTTTACTGAACTTTGACATTGAATTTCGCCAAAATGAGTTTGGTAAGCTCAGTTTTCCTTGAAACAGTACATTCAGGAGATATTCATGAAGAAATAGAAAGATTTTTATTGACCTCAAAAATGTTGAGCAACAACCTTAATATTCTAGTCGATGCTAATGCAGGCTGATTTAAACCAATTGAGGTATAATTATGAACAGCAATTAGTGACGAATTCGATGGTAATCTCGATCGGAAAAAATGAACGATAAACATGTCATGAATTAATAAAAACAAAAGTGAATTTTAATATACTCCGACTCATTTCGGTGATTCGTGAAACACCACAAATTCCGTGAAATTTTCCCGAAGCACTGTGAATTAATTATGTCACAGCATTCGATTTCGTCGTTGAAGGATTCGGTAGCAAAGGAAGAGACACAAGCACGCGAAGCGAGTTGCACACCCTTCGATCCGTCGATTTAGGGGTTTTCGGTCAAACAGTCGTTGCACTTAGTTCGACTGGAGCAGCTGTTTGAAGGAAAGAAAACTCAACGAGTAAAAAAAGTTCCGAAAGGGGAGGAGCGGAAAAAAGCGCGGTAACAATCTTCGAAGCGAGGAGGGGTTGGATTCTTTAAAAAAATGACGCGACGCCGTAGGAAGTGCACTGAAAAAAAAAATATTCTAAAAACCGATTCTTCATCTCCGAAAAGTTCTCCCTCAACGTTGTTTCAACTTCGAAAAATGTCTTATTCTCAATGAACAAAATAATGAAAACAGCGCCCGGAATAAAAATGTCAAGGTGTTTCGTCTCCTCGACTGAGAACGTTGGAACCGATTTCGCCAAGAAAATTCATAAGATTGGTGGCGATCGGTATGCACATACGAGAATACACCGACACAAATGTATGCTCTTGATGGGCTGTTGGATCGGCTTGGCGTCTCACGGTGAGATGCCCCAGCAGTAGCTCGTGCAGGAGGAGCAGCGAGCAAGTTTGTTCGATTGATTCAATGCGAACATATACATACCGGGTGCGCGGCAAAAGGCATCGCTTGTTCCTCCCAGGATCAACATCCAGTATTTGTGCATGCGTAATGCATTAAATCGGCGTCTGGGACTCGATGATCCCGCGGACGAGAGAACGTCGGCGAACGAAACGCGAGAAAAACTGGTAGACCCGGGACGAGACGAGGACGTCTCGTGCGAACGACAGAGACGCCTCGTCAGATCGTTTCTTCCTTTTACCCGAAGAAAGAGCAACGGAGAGAGAGAGAGAGAGAGAGAGAGAGAGAGAGAAAAAGGCCCGGGGACAGAGAGAGCCTCTTGGTGAAGACACTCCGTCGATGTTGCTCAAGTTACCTCTTCTCTTCTCATCTAACCGGCATTGCCATTGCGGGACCGGACTCTCGATTCTTCTGTTGCACTTCCAGACAAATATACAGACACACTCTGTCGCTCAGTCTCGACAATTATTCCGCGGTATATACAGCAGCGTTTAGGAAAATATAAGCGTATCCGACCCACCGATATACATAGACAAGTTCCATTTATAACTATGTTTGTATATAGAAATTTCTACCTCGTATGTATAAATACGAATGCGATATATAAGTGGTCCGCCGAGTATGGATATCGCCAGTGTTTTCTACGATAGAGAGAAAAATCATTCTTCCAACTTCATTACAAATATAGTTGAAGTTGTCGCGAATTAACAAGCGTACGCATCGCCGGAGATCAACGCCATCTTCGTTTTTTCGAGTGCGAAAAAGTTATAGGGGGAACTCGGAAGATTTGCTGCGATGAGGAAATCTCGGGCCGGATGCCTGAGTTGGGAATGAGGGAAAATGAGGCGAGTGCCGTGTTTATTTGGTCGTCGGAGGGGCCTCGGGAAGTTGTGAAGATTTTGAAATATCTTACAAATCGAGGGAATCAAATGGAATTTTAACTTTTCAGTTGTACAACGCATCGGAAGTAATTCTCGTGCTGCTTATTTAATCAACCGATCGAAAGATTAGCGCGGAATTCTGGCGATTAGAGATTTCGGGGGGTTTCGGTAGAGAAGAATTTCAGCGAGCCGTATCTCCCGATCGAAAGTTGGAGCGTTGTTTTCAAGGAAAAACTCGAATTTCGATCGAGAGTCTGCTCGTTTTCGGGATAAACGCGGCAATCGGGTCGAAATATTTTCACTGCAAAGTGACAAACAGTTATTAACAAAGATTCTTCATAAATGTACGAATGCAATCTATTTCCGAAAGCTTCCCGGAAAACGGAAACTCGTTGTCGTACTGCAACGAAGTCTTTGCCGCGCGGCAGTGAAGGGTAATTAGCGTGACGTCTTGTTACGTCAAGATCGCGAGGTGGAAAAGGGGCAGAGAGGAGAATAAAATGAGTGAAAAAGAGGGATAAAAGAGGAAGGAAGAAAATGCGGCAAACTGGTCGCTGACAAACCAGCGATGCCTCGGTTTCTCGCACGGATTTCCCTGGATCGAGAACACGCGAGCAGCAACCTTCCTCTGCATATATTCGTAATTAGCCGTTCCTCTTTCTCTCTGACACGGTGAACGAGAGCAAGAGAAAAAGACGAAGGAGAATGGAGGAAGAAAAATAAAAGAGATAGAAAAAGACAAGTCCTTATGTCTGGGCCGTTCTGTTGTTAATTAAGTATTCGCAACACGATTCTTCGCCCATCTTTTTCACCCTATAACGCGTTGTTGGTAGAACGAGCCCGATGCGGGAACTCCGCGCAGTTGTTATCCGTATCGCGCGCGCACACGCTTTTACCGCGAGAGTCACGAATACGCTATTCCGTGCTTGGCTCAATCGTCGTCACACCAACTCGGGACGCACGAATGCCAACTTTTCCGAGGCTCCGTGACGCTTGGGGGGCGAGGAAAAATGAGCAACGATCGCTCCTCGTTCGGAGCGGACGCTTTTTTTCTGCTCGAACGAATATCGCACCGAGTTTCGTCGCGTTGCGGAGGCACAAAGTTGGCAGAATCGCTGTCGCGCTTGCAGGGCTTCCGGAGCTCACCGTTTTTTCAATATTGTTTCTCGAATCAATTTTTCCTCCACGGAAGAGCGAGGATCATTAAACATTTTTAAGAATACACGGTTGACGGAGCGATAAACTGAAGAAGCATGTGCGCTGATTTGTTTCATACAATTCCTAGAATTGAATCATCAAAATTAAACTGACGAATAGATTTTTTATGTTCTATGAAGATTCGAATTATACAGAGTTTCAAAAGCGTGATAAGATGATAAGGATTTATCGGCTGTAATCGCCGCAGCGACGATAGTTAACGTCAAATAAAAAATTAAACGAGGAGAATTCGAATTTTCAGGTAACTCTATTTCCAAGATTCGTCGTCTACGATAGTGAGAAATTCATTAATAAAACGATACTTTATTTCACATTTATTTACTCGGGTATGATCCGCGGCGCGTCGTCGCATTTCACGCGGTGATGAGCGGAAGTTGAAAAAAGGAAACGGACGAAAAACACGATGTTATCGTACGTGTGAAGTGTATACTCGTATTCTCACATTCGAGTGTATTTCGAAATGAGAAATATAATGTAATCTATAAGGGCAAACAGAGACTTATTGGAGCCATATCGCGGAGCGCAGGTACCAAAATATACATAGATACGTTCCTACCAAGGTACACTGTGATCAAAAAGTTGAAAAAAATGGAATCGTTCGAAGGAATCGAATGGTTTGTGGCTTTCGATCGATTTTATTGTACTTTAGTCGAGTTAGAAAGAGAATTTCTTCGATCGTGCTTTTTTGGGATTTTGTTTTTTGGATGAGCGTCAAGGGGATTCAAAAAGTAGTTCGGTAAGTCCGGTGAAGGTCCACTTTTCTTTGCGGTAAATGAAATTTTAAGGTCCCCCGACAACGATAAGCACAGTTCCGGGGCTTTTATAGGGGGCAACATTTTGAATTATTTCATTTACAATATCGGGAGAACTCACATTAATATCAATTGTGAATAAATTGTACGGCGTTCGAGCTTCGAAAAAGTTTCTATCGTGAAGAAAATTCATCATAAGTTCCGTTTCTTTAAAAAAAACCTTACCTTACGGAGCTTTTAAGAAAGAAAACATGAAAAAATGTTAGTTTTTGACCCGTCGAAAGCGGATGTCGGACAAAGTCAGGAATCGCGGGAATTTCACCAAATTTATTTTTGAGACTCACTCACGTGCTTCGATTCGTCCAGTAGCTTCGCTTTTTGTAACGATTTGACCTTTTTTTCTCGGTGTCATTACACCAACATAAATTCTCTTTCGCACAATAAAAATGTTCTCTAGATTATGTGTAATTTAAAATGTCGAACTCCATCATTAACTAGTCAAGTTGAAGTATAAATTTGATCTTTTAACATATTTTCATAGCATTTTATTACATTCTTGTGATAAAAATATGCTCAACGTAAGTGTTCACTAATTTTATAAATAATTTAGACTTGAATTTAAACAACATAAAGTAGTTGCTAACTTGACTGGTCATGGATAGGCTGAACTACTTTAACGACAAAGTACTTCTGACTCATCCATTTTCATTAGATTTACTGATTTCGATGTAATATGATTGTGTGATTTCCAAAGGGTCTCGAGAGATTAAACGTTTCCAAACTTTCTAAAGATAGTGTATATTATGTACAATCGCACGATAACTGCGATGGGCGCGTCTCGATTTTACATGTTTAAGAGTCAATAAGATTATCGGACCGCTCGAACGTCGAATAAATCAAACAATTCGGAGTGTATGCGAGAGTTGGTAAACTGAGACGAGTTTATATTATCTGTAACCTCGATTATGCGAGACTTATATTTCTCTAAGATTATCACCTCCGGTGGTCGTTGTACGACGACGATTGTGAAAAATATTCAAGATTCATGGAAAATTTCACGGTTTACAATAAAAATAATTTCGTTGATTTTGTTCGTGGTTTATCGTGGTTTTTTCGAGTTTGAGGATTTTCCAATATGGCTCTGCAAACATTGGAAATTGATGGGGATAACTATTATTTCGCAGTGTAAACAACATTTATCAACATTAATTGAGCGGTAATTATCAGTCAGTTGTGCAATTAATTAAGTGATATACGTGCGGGTGCGTAATTATATCGAGATTATTAGTTTCAAGTATAATTAATTAAGTAATGGAGTTTAGTGTAATTGAGCGGTAATAATTAGTGAAAGAATAAATTATGTTAATATGGTCAAGCGGTACAATAATTCAGCGATAAAAAAACGATAAATCCACTGAAAATGGAGCTTCCATTGCTGGCTGAACAAGCACCGGAAAGGATTGTTTTTCATCCCGTGTAACTTAAAACCACGAAAACTCCAATGAAACTCGACGAGAAATAAGGGATAATTTTTTTGTATTTCGAGCAAGGGTTACGTTCAAATTGAGACGGAAGAATCGGTGGTTAAAAATCTATCAGATTTTACGAGGTCTCTGTCGAAATTGAGAATGCTCGAGATTTTCGGGTGGATTCAGTCGAGCGAAGAATCAATATCAGTTCCGAAGGATCGCGCTTCCATGAAAAAGCGAAACTCGCAGAGCGAGAGAAATGGAGAAGAGTTTTGCAGCTCAGTGTTTTCTGAATGAAATCGAGGTGATCGCGGCGGTACACATTCGACGAGAATTTCAATCGAATTGCTAATTTCGACTTAGTACAGATCGGGTGCGCGTGTGCGGGAGCTCGCCCCGCTTCGCGATATCAATCAATCCTCAAAAGTGGTTACCCAGCCGCCCATGCGATAGAAACTTTTCCTTTTGTTGTCGCCTCTTCCATTTGGCCCTTTTTCTGATTGATATCCGGCCACTAGGCCAGATTATTTCTACGGCATGCTCGTCTCGACTCTTTGGGGGATCCTTTCCATTTCGACCATTTGTATTTGTTAATGGAATTCGCCATTCTGAATTTTCAAGAAAATTTATTCGAACGGTTGGTCATTCATTCTCATTGTGGTTGGATATTTTTCGTGCGTACAATCTGAAAATATTTTGTTGCCGAGCTCCATCACGCAGAATTGGGCAGAAAAGCCAGTAAATTTTGCAGCACGATCGCAGCTAGTCCGAAAGTGATTTTTCACTGTTCTTCCCTCACCCTTCCGCGATTGCTGAGGCAAAGCAGGTGGAAGAAGGGATTTTTCAAAAAAGCGATAGAAAAAATGTGTCGCTGCTGAATCTTTGTTATCCGGAAGAGAATGCATAGCTGAGGATCGCAGAAAGTTTCTAGTCATGAGAAATATCGTTGAATCCGCGTTCCCGCCTTTCCAGGCGCCCTTTTCCGACCGAAAATTCGTAAAAACTGTGTGAAAAAGCATTATTTTGGGGTGAAATCGGATGCCGCGAGAGAAAAGGAGAGAGAGAGAGAGAGAGTTTTTTAACGAGTTCCGAACCCCAGAGATCGAGGCCAATTGGTTGGAGGGATGGAAAGAGGCCTGGGGGTTGATTGTCAGAAAGAAACGTCAAAGTGACGCAAAGGGATGCTGGAAATTTCGTGATTCTGGAAGATTATCGTCCACGGATACCGCACGAATCGTGAATCGAATATAAAAAGGGGGTAGTGCATCCTGCATATTCACTAGATTTTTTAAATCCGAGGGTTCGGGAGAATTCTCTCTAGAGTTGAAGAAGAATGAGGAGAAAAAACGTTCTCCATTCAATAGGTAAAGCGAGACAGAATAAGGCTCCCCTCGAAACGACTGTTTTTCAACGCGAATCCTCGACGCTTCTTTTACATTACGTGGATTTCTAGGTCATGAGAATTTATTTTTTTCCACAAAAAAGGTAAAAAGCCTCGCACGCTGGGTTGAAAAAAATCAATGAATGCACAGATGGGAGGAAACCCTTCAAAACTTCATTGTTACTTTCGTTCTTACGGCCGAGTTTAAACCTTTTCCATACGCTTTTATTACGATTTTCGTTCTCGTACTTTTTCTTCCTCCGAGAAAGTTGGACAATTTGAAATTTCATGAAAATATATTTATAAGATCACATATGAATGAGTGAATTTCATTGATAAGTTAATTATATTCCATGTTTATTTTAATACTCGAGGAGAGAAAGTTCCTGAAACATCAAAAACATCAGCAGAAATATTCAAGTTGCAATTGGAGTAAATCGTGTCTGTGCGATCCTCAAGCGCGATTGTACGGACACGTGTGTTCATTAAAATGCTACGCCAACCTCAAATCCGACTCTTCGCTTCGACGCAACTGTATGTACGAATTTGCTCGCGTCCACGCAACACTCCGTGTCTAAATGGATCTCGTGCCTCTTTTTATATTTTATATGAGTCATTGGGAAAAGCACTTTCTTTTTTTTTTCTCATACTGCAATCAATAATATGAAGAGAAACGAAAAAAAATTTGTTTACCGATGATCGAGGTTGGTCGAGCTTCAAATATCGATACCTCCGAGAATCGATCGTTTGTTTGTTGACACGCATGGATAATTATTCTCGAAAAATCCGTGAAATACAAAAGCGAAATCCTCCATAATATTCGTAGTTTTTTTCTTCTTCTCGATCCAGTTGAATTTCGTTTATAATCGTTAAGAATGGGATCGCGGATCGAAGCATCGCGATGAAAGAAGGAACGAGGCCAATCCCCGAAGCATTAGTAACGCAACAGTCGCGTATAAAAATATTTGGAATTTGAAATCCGTCGTCGGGAGAATGCCGAGTCTATCATACTCACGGGACTCGGAGAGCGAAGAGAGCGAAGGAAAAACTCGGTGGACAAAGAAGGTAAAACATCAGGAGGGAAAATAGAAGAGAAAAGAAGATAATAAAGGGGAGAGAGAAAGACGAATAAACGGGAGGCTGGAAGGTAGGAAAAGAGCGGGGAAAGAAAAGTAGATGGAAAAGATGAAAAGAGAGAGGGAAAGATTGAATTTTTGATCGAGAGTCTAGCCGAGGAAGGTTACGATGCGTCGCGAAGGAGAAAGAAGAACGAGGGGTGGTTTATTTTTTGTGAGGTGAGTCTACGACTCTGTTCACTGTAGCGCAATGCGATAGGAAAAAGATGGAAGCTCGAGAAAGGGAGAGCGATGGTGGTGGCGGCGTGGCGGGGGATGATGAGTGAATGACAGGACAATGAGCCCCGGCTGATGCACGCGAATGCTGCTTTATGACGATTCAATATGTCAGCGCCGCGGTGACCGGCCTCAGCGAACTCTTCTCAGTTGCACTCATCTCAATTCTACCCATTTTTCTGGCTCGAATTTCTTTGTACGCACGAGAATGAAATGAAAAATAATGATAGTCGACCTCGTGGAACTGGAGCGAAGTGAATCGGGAAATGTCTATGGAAAAACGAGACAACGAGAAATCTGTCACTGACAAAGGGTTCGTGACATCGATATTACATCATTTTTTCAACTGCCATTGTAATAACGATATTAAAAATAATTTAGGTCGATTTATTTTGAAAGTTGCGGACGTCTCAAGAAATCATTGAAAATCGATGAACGAATATCATTACAGTATTAAGGTATTTCTTTCACGAATTCGAATATTCTAAAAATCACTGATTTTTTATTAGAGTAAAGTAAAAATGCATGCGAATAGATGGGCGAAATTTCAGGTCAGGTTATCGAACATTTAATGAAGAATTAAAACTTGAAAAATCGTAAAATTTATACCGGAGCTTATGGAGATTCCATCATCACTAAATTTCTATTCAATAATTCGGATATACTAAATAATTTTCTAAATTCCTGATACAAAGTGTGTCACAGATAGAAAAAAATGCAAGGAATCCATAGCGACGATTAAAATAAAGGGTTACCGAATGCTTAAAAGAGATGTTAACGACAGAAGTTGGAAAAATGCTCGAAGCAGAAGCTTTTCTTATATCACCGCGACTTCTCAGAGGTTAGAAATCATTTCAAATTTCGAGTGTCCGAATTTGCACCACCAAAAAATACGGTCATGAGAAAGAAATACCTTAATTATCATTTTTACGTTGAATAATTTTCTAAAATTTCTATTTATTTCTCAATTTAATAATGTTTTGAGATAAAATTCGATTGAACGAGTTTGTGTGTGTTGTTCGCGCTTTTTTTTATTTCAAACAAGTTTTTAGACCGAAAACATGGAAAAAGCTCATTTTTTCGTGTCCTCGATTATCGATGAAATAACGAATAGCTTAGGAAAGTTTGCCCAGTACTTTTATATAACTCGATTTTTCCCTTTTTAAACAAGCATCGAGCAGTTTGTCATTCGTTTTGTTCATTTTTTGCGTCGGGTCCCGAGTGACTTTTGAAAATCCGCGTGGGGTGAATTTACAATGACTGGGAGAATGATTCACGAGCGGGAAAGGGCGAGTCGGCGAACGAGCAAGTGAGATCGGAGTGCGCGCAGCTGCTTCATCATTACCGGGGCACGTTAAACTCTTGCCAGAACTCATCCTCGGACCAAAACGAAAGGAAAACGTGGGCAACCCATAGGACACATATTGGTAACGGGTGCGTGAACGCGCTCTTGATATACACTACCGTCAGAAAGTTTTTGAACAGCGTTTTCAAAAATTCATCATTCAAAAGACCGCCCAACAATCGCACTGAAAACCCGATTTCACCAATAATATTATGCAGTGCTCTCGTAGAAAAATCATTAAACAAATTCAGTGAAAAAACGAATGTTAACTGCAACCTGAAAAACAAACCTCCAAATTGAATGAATTTTCGAAAATGTTTCTAATTTCAGTTATAAAATGGCTTCATATTAACTGACTCAATTCTTTGATTCGTTTTTAATTAAATTTGTACTCTTCATCCGTCGATTAAAGAAATTTCGAGTTCTTGATTCATTCGTTGATTCGGATTAAAAAAAAAAAAAAAAAAAAAAAAAAAAAAAATTTCTATTTAGATTCCGCCAAGGGAAACGATTGAGACGGAATTTTGTAAAATGTTGATATTTCCAAACTTTTTGATGGTATTGTATATGCGTGCTGTTCGATACCGCGCGCGGGTATGGATCATTCGAACGTTCGATCTTCGAGTACATAATTACGAAACCGGCTGATATTGGCTGCGACCCGACCACCGCTAACGAATAGCTCATCGTCACGTGAGTGCCCTCAGACACGCAACAACGTATTCCAATTTTTATTTACCCCTCAACCGATAAGTTCACCTACAATTATTATTTCCGATAATATTTATTTCTATTTAAACAGAATGCAACGTTTTATCGAACATCGGATGAGCATTTTCGAGCTCCATGCGTCGTCGAGTACAATCCTAACGAAAATTTTCTATCTACCATAATTCAGTGTCATTTTTAATTCAAATTAGTTGAGCCGATCTATGACTAGTCAAGTTAGCAACTACTTTATGTTTTTTAAATTCAAGTTCAAATTATTAATAAAATTAATAAGCGCTTACACTGAGAATATTTTTATCATAAGAGTGTAATAAAATGCTTTAAAAATGTCATAAAAGATCAAATTTATACTTCAACTTGACTAGTTAATGATTATGAGTCTGACACTTTAAGTACGCATCGAGGGAACATTTTTATTGTGCGAAAGAAAATTTATACCGGTGTAATGGCACCGAGAAAAAAAATGGTCGATTCGCTTCAAAAAGCGAAGCAACTAGACGAATGGAAGCACGTGATTCAGTCTCAAAAATAAATTTGATGAAATTCCCGCGATTCTCGACTTCGTCCGACATCCGCTTTCGACACGTCGAAAACTAAAATTTTTTCATGTTTTCTTTCTTAAAAGCTCTGTAAGGTAAGGTTTTTTTTAAAGAAACGAAACTTATGATAAATTTTCTTCACGATAGAAACTTTTCGGAAGCTCGAACATCGTACAACTTTTTCACAATTAATATTATTGTGAGTTCTCCCAAAATTGTAAATGAAATGATTCAAAATTTTGCCCCGTAAAAGGCCCCGGAACTGGGCTCATCGTTATCAGGGGACCTTAAACTTTCATTTACCGCAAAAAAAAAGTATCAAATTTTTACAAAAAACTCCTGGAAAATCTGGAAATCCTGGAAAACTTTATTTTCAACCCAATGAAATGATTTTGCACCATTTTTAAAGGAATTTTTCAAGTTTCTCTGTCAAATTGCGACGAAAAATTGAGGAGGATTCGAGAACTATAGGAACTTTGTGAAATCGATGAAAAATCACGAATTTTGACAAACGAAAGGCACGAAGGAAGGAACTGCTGCTTTTTTTCGTTTTCTTCTTAAAGTATTTTATAATCAAACGCGGAATATGAATCACGAAACGTTTTGCTTTCGAAGTGTTTCAACGCCTTTTTTCAATTCGGATAAATGCAATAATTGCGTGAATAAATATGTTGTTATTGGAGAGCAAAGGAAAATGGGCGTAACAGAAGAGTCGGACCGGGTCAACGGGACGGGAATAGCATTCAGCCATTTTCCACTAGGAACGACACAATAATCCTGGCAGGAGAGGGTCGACATGCAGCCTCAGTGGTAGAGAAACAGCGCGGAGTAAAAGCAGGGCGAATTTACCGGTAAAGTGGCCAGAGACAATCGCCCCGCAACGCTCGTCGGGTAATCTAATAAAGCGGTTCGCGCGACGCCCCCTTAAGGACCTTTTGCCATACATTCCAAGCAAAAATTGTAGACCAAGAAAATTTCTATGTTTAGCCATTCGAATAAATGTTTTTTTTCTATATTCATCTCTTTTCAAGATATCAAAATTATAGAGAAAAAAGAAAAATGTTAATTTAACAAAACTTGGAAAGGCATATTTTGGCAATGCGGTTATTCGATTAATCCGTAAACACCGCACTCCCTTTGAACTCTTGGTCTTGAACTTTTCAAAACTTTTTATTTCATTCATTATTGCAAGGAATTCATTTTACAATAAGACTTTTTAGGGGTAACAATTCCTTAATAATCGATTACAATCATTAAAAAAATTGAAAAATGAAATTTTATTACAGAAAAATGACCAAACTGAGGAAAGGAATTTTGCAATTCTAGACACTTGAAATTTTCGTGGTTGCAAATTTGCACCAGGGTCGTGTCTACGGGTTGAAATTCCGTTCATTACGAATTTAAACGGAACTGCGTTAGATCCGTTTAAACGACAAGTGAGAAAACTAGAATTGAGGACGATCGGATTCCTCAGAATTTTTAAGAACCAAGTGCAAATGCAGAACATTTTTTAAACGATCCAAAAAATGAAACGAGTTCGTTTGACACGAGCACAAAGACTATTCGACTTTATACTTGAATTGAGATGAAATGTTACGACTTTCATATAATTTTTGAGATCGACAATCGTGAAAGACGAATTATTCGATCCTTTGGCTGATTCTCATTCCACATACTTTTCGAGCCGTCAGGTGAGTCAGATATTCGAGTAGAAAATATTTTTGTGTGAGAATGTACGCGTGAAGAATTCTTGAGTCGGTCGTGGTACGTCGCCACGTGACTACTTCGATCTTCACCTTTAGACGATTCCGTTGGTACCCTCGCCTTTACTTTCGTCTCTCTTTTGGATGATTCTACGGCAAATATTACCCCAAAAGATTTTCACGAGGGTGTTGTGCGAGAGAGAAGAGCGAGCCGATTGTGTGGAAGGGAGCTATCTCTCGGCGGCAGGCGAGGCACATAAGTGACAAAGTCGAGTCGATAAGACCCTCAATTTTCGGACTTCCATTTGTCTATGAAAGTAGAGTGAGAGTCAGAGAAAAAAATCCTCACGAATTAGTTCGAAATGACCGGGTCGACGTTGATCGAGCTCTTTTTCGCAATTATTTAGCCCAAATGACCAAAACTCAAATCGGCTTTGATACGAATTGCCTCTCAGGCAAACCACTTCGACATCCACCCGGCGTCAAATAATCATTCGCTATTTAATCTCCTACCAGCGGGTGTTGATTATTGTGGTGTTAAACACTCGCCACTGCGCGATAAGCCTTAATTCCGATCCCCTTATGACCGGTCAGCCTTTTATCTGCGATCTAAATCAGCCTTCGAATTTATCTCCAAAATTTCAATTACATTTTTCTTTCCCTGCACGTTTCCCGTTTTTTTGGGCGCGTTTTTCAGTGAGGTCAATCCCCCAATAAAATTTGAGCCATCCCTGGACGAAGCGTTGCCAGTATTTGCCACTATTTCTTAGAAATTTCGAGAAAACCTTCGTATTTTTTTAAATTCTTGACACGTTTTTTCGCTAATTATCCATCGAGCATATTTTCGGTCGGAAACTACTTTTCGAGAGAAAATTCTGAGGAAACGTATTGTCAAAAAAAATGATGACTCCATTCATTTATTTTTCGAGAGACTTGCGATATTGATGTACTTTTCGGAGGGTGTTACCGGAACAAGTGCGAAAACGAGCCCCGTAAAAGTTGTGCTAGCGAGTCCGTGAATTGGCAGTAACATATACGAGTGAAAAAAGCAGCAGCAGTAGCAGTGGCAAACGGTCCGACACTGTCAATTTCCACAACAACTGTGGTGGAGCCACCCTCGTGGTTTTCGTCCACGAGGTGTAATTGAATTGGCTCCCGCCCCCCACCTTTTCTGGCAACGCCGTTTTCCATCGGCGAACCAACCGAGCACCCCGGCTCCGTTTTTTCTTATCTTATTTATTTTATTTCAGCCTTTACCGCGCGCCCCTTTCGAATTTCCATCTGCGAAAACATTCGTAGTTTGGAAAATTCAGGATTTGTGGGCATCGGCGTGTTCCTCGATATCTTCGGTCCTCGATTTCGCTGGTTGAATAAAAAGTGTCATCATTTTTTGTCCACCGTTCTTCGCCACCTCTCGATTGGCTGAATTTCTTAAAAAATCGCTGAAAAATTGTATTTTGGGCACAAAATATCAAATGAAAAATTAGTTTAAGAACGAATTGCGGATTCGTAAGAAAGGGGAATGACGAATTCTCGATTGTGTGCTGAGAGGATGGCGGGCTATTTGCGAGTAGAATAGAGAGCGGGTTTCCCAGCCCTCACGGAAGATAGTCTTTTCTGATTCCGCCCTCCGCGCGCGCGTTCGGTGCAACCCTCGCATGTATTTTCCGAGCAGTCTGGATCGTTCCTTTTTTTCATTTTCTCCACCTTGTTTTCTCTTTTTAGCTTCCGGTCCCGGAATATTGACCGGGAGAGAGCGGCCGGGCTATTCCGCATTTTAAAGGGGAAATTTCCGTTTGTTCGCGTGCGGCTCCGCTCCTTTTTTCTATTCTATTTTACTTTTTTTTCGCTCGAGCTTCTTGTCCGCCTTCGCGTCCCGATTTCTTTGGATTATTCTTACGTCTGAGCGCGTCCACCCGCTCGAACGGAAAATAACCGAAACGCTTTGCTCGTGGCAGCTCTCCCTTCTATCAGAACACACGAATGCGCTCACGGCGAAATTCCTTTCGGTTTGCCAATTGCCAGCGCACAAGTACGCCTTCTTTCCCGACTCCGAGGAAAAGAATCCAACAGGAATCTCCTCGCAGGAATTCGAAATGAGCTACTACGATGGCCCGCATAACTTTTCTTCGTTAGCTTTTGCCTCGCTTATCCTTGTGCAATATCCTCCGTTTGTATGCATTCCTTCGTGTATAATATATATAGAAAAAAAAACGTAATAATGACAGAAAAAAAATTAAACTCTTCTATGGCACTGAATTAATATTTAAAAAACGGTGAATGACGTCGTAGAGAGAGAAAAAATTATTCCTTTTGCACGAAATCTTCAAATTATTATTAACCAAAATGACAGAAGAGTGAAGAAAATAATTGTAAATGTTTCATGACTCTGAATGCGATTAGAATTTTTGTGCATTCTTTCAAATAAATTATTACAAAGTAGTTGTTGCAAAATGAAATTCAAATGGTTCCCAGCAGGGACTTAGTTGATTCTTAAAAACCCTTTGAGTCGTGCAGAAATAAGAGAAGAAGATAATTTTGCATAAAATTTCCAAAGTGCTATTAACGACAATGGCAAGAAAATGAAAAAGAAAAACTCTAATCGTTTTATGACTTTGAATTATGATTATACAATAGGTTAATGAGGAGGAAGGGAAAAACGAAAAAACACGTTACGCGAACGAGAAGGAGGGAGGAATGGCCAATTTTTTGCATCGGATTTGAAGGGCTTACGACTCAAGCTGCCCATTAGACGATAGGTTGTGTTTGCTTTTCTCGAAGCAGCAGGCTGTTGAAGGGTTCGTCGAAAAAAGTAAAGAAAAAATCTTATCTCTCCTCCAATTCCATCACCCTCTCTCTCTCTCTCTCTCTCTCTGTCTCCTCGCGTTCGTGTTTATTCTCCTCATTTTATCACGCACTTCGTACAACGGGCGCGAGAACAATACAAACTTCCGGCTCTCGGAATTTTCTGAGAGAAATCCGAAAATCGAATTCATGCATTGCAAGGGATTGAAATTTTTCCTTGAATTATTTTCACTGTAAATGTCACAAAATTCAAGAAATTCCGATGAAATATGAATGAAAAAAGAAGAATAAAATAAACATCTCATTTTGTCATTGAACTTGCATTCATCTTGATACAAAAGAAATAGCAAAGGCACTTAAATTGTTGTAATGATCACAAAAATACGTTTTCTCTCATCCGAACATGTTCGTTCAAACAAAATCTTAAAATTTTTTCTCCGAATGGTTCTAGACTGTAAAAAATCAGGTTTTGAGGTACTGTGAATGATTCTGCAAAGGGCCGGAGGAAGGAAGAGCGCAGCGTGCGGCGAGGTGTTAATTATTGCGTGGCCGAGTAATTGTCTCGAGCTCGAAGTCTCGTGTTTTTCGTTCGAGAAGAAAATTACGAGTTTCTCGAGCATTATACACCCTTCTTCACACTGTACTACACATCTCATTCGTAATACTCTTCCTGTAAAATCGTTGTGTGTTCTCGTAGTTGGCGGCGTGCCGCAAGACGTTCACCCATCCATGGCAGCTTAAACTCGACGTCCAGATTTACGATAGTCTTATTAGTTGATACTTTGTGTATAGTGGACGAAAAAAGCAATCAGCGTTTAGTCAGAATTAATTGTAATTTGCATTCAATTAAAAAGTCGTTACATCGATCAGCAGCCAATCTCGAAGCCGTCGTTTGAAAAAACCATATTTTTATGCTCGCCCTTTGTATCGCTTGCTCGATGAAAAACGAACGATTCCGATCCGTAGAAGAAATATTGTTTGATCGAGAACAAATGGACACGAGAAAAGAGAAGCGTCTTTTTCAGCATTGGACACACGTACGCAACGAAACCGTTAAAACGTAAGTATTCAACGGGTCACATCGATGATCCCTGTATGGAGAATCTTCCTGCTCTACGTCAGAGTACGATAAGATACGTGAGACTTTTTATCCCTTTGACAGAAGCTACTGAGAATACTCGATGCGCCCGTAATCAATGGGAAGAAGAATACTCTGCTGTTACTGTTGCGTCCATTTGGATCTTTCTGTATATGCTTGATCAGTCTCATTCTCAAAGGCGGGGGCATCAGCTCAAAAACGCTTTAGACATACAGTCTCAAACGTATCAATCAGATCACAGTTGCCAGTGATTTGAAAAAAAAAAACAAAACAAAACAAAAACAAAAATCCCAACAGAATTATCTAAACAAAACAACTCTGCAAATACTGAAGTTCGTAAGACAGAGGAAACTCTTTCAAATTTTCTAGAACTTAAGGTAGATCATGCCCGAAGGATCGTATTTTATCGGTGTCTAAATTGAATCGGTTTTTACTTTCTAATTAAGGAGGGTGGCTACCGACGATACAATGTTGCCATGCTAAACCATGTTAAATACATTAAAAATTTCAAAATGATAAGAATTTAATAAAATTTGGTGAACATATTCTTTAGGGCCAAATTTGACAATACAAATTTTTTAAGATTTTTCTTCTGTACAGTTATCGAGTAATTGATCACTAAAGTTCAAGTGTATAAGCATAGCGTTTCCATATATATAGGTATACATTCCGGGCATAAGAAATCTGCTTTAATCCGTAATTACTCGATAACTAAGCAGAAGAAAATTTTGAAAAAAATTGTGACTTCGCACTTGATGTTGAAGAACATTATCACCAAATTTGATCAATTTCTTATCAATTTGACGAACGTAGCCACCCTCCTTAAAGATATTATCACTTTAAATTAATGTCAGAATTATTAATTGGAAATTGTAAAGAAATTTTTTCTTTACAATTTATCTTTTGGCGAATGAAATTACAAACCATTAATTAATGGAGGATTCATCACTGACTGAACTCGAAATTTCATTCGTCCCTGGCGAAAATACTATAATTTTTTATGTAAAAGATCGCATTAGAGAGGGCAAAAGGAAAACACTAATAAAAAGGCCTATGACAGGAATGGCCCAAGCCAAGAAGAAACAAAATGCCGAAATAAACAAATGTGAGGTTACACGAGTGTTCATTACCAATTTTTTGTTCAATCTTTAACGTAATATATTTTTATTACTAGTAGGACAATCGCCTCGAATTATTTTTCAAACATTCATTGTATACTTCCTCGTTATTGTGTACTTTTTCATGCACTTCGTAAGAAGCGTTCATTCGTTATATGGAAAGATAAACGATTTTTTGCGCGTCGTCCCGTGTATTTTTCTTCATATTCAAACACGTTTATCTCGATAGCCAATAAGACGAACCTTTAGGAATTTGATACGCGTGTCAGTCGACTACCCATTTAAACTCTGAGTGAATTTCAAAACTTTCATAAGAAAATGGTTTCGTGCATGAACTACCTTGAATACATTTTGTTGAATTCAAGTATAGAATCACTCGAAATTTCTGTATTATAACGAAGAAAAAGGGCCATTCGGATGTTTGTCGATAATTTTATCGTTTATGAGCCTAGTAACGAAAAAATTTTCATGACAAAACAACAAATAAGAAAGTTTTAAATTCTTCGAAGCTTCTGATATTTCGGAAAAAACTGCCGCACGCCCGAATTCGAAAATTCCGCATGTTCGAACGTTTTTAGTTGATAATGTACGTGTAAAGCGTATCCTAAAGGCTGCTCGTAGTGTCGGATGATGGAGCCAGTATGTAATGGGAACGCGGTAGTCGAGACGCACGGATTACGAGCCTTACGGTGTCGCCATCCCGTAATGGAGACAGCAAAAAGTTTTCTCGGGCCGTAACTCTTAGCGCGAAAGGGATGAGAGCAGGATATCGTTCTTTGACGTCTGTTTCTTCGTCTCGTTTCTCGGATAATCCTAGAGCGATGCTATATAGAATGATCAGCGAGCTTGCAAATGCGGTCTGCATCAGTGTAGAAGAGACTTTCAGGAATGCGAGTCCGCGCGGATTCCCGCGATCCCGTTTCCGGGCTTTCTAGCATCTAATTAATTTTCTTTATGCGCAGTATCGATCGAGCGTTTCCTGGAGCAGCAGTGCAATAAAGTATCAAATAATTTCGAACATTCAAGCATAAGAACAAAGCCCATGAAACATTTGACCGACCTAAAAAACTTCACCGTCCCCTAAGAAACGGTGCTCGGAGCTGCGAATGTTCGATGACGTCACTAACAAGCCCCCCACAATGAAGAATACCATTGCACCAGGTACGTGTGACATTCCCAATGTAATCTCGCTCCAAAGAGGGCGAAAAGATCTAAGCACACAATCATATCTACCGGAGCACACCACGAAAACTCGGAGTCTGGTGAAAGGAGCGAGAAAAAAGGAATGAAGATAAAAAAAGAGGTTTGGAGAGGTCGAAGCCTCATTGTTAGTCACGCCGTGGTCACGAGAATAATATATCATGAGATAGTTTGCCAAGGGAGATGGTTATATGGCTTGCACTTTATTTCTCCTTCTACCATGTTCAAGTTCGCCACCAGGTTCGCAACTTCTCACATGTATACGCGGAGTCTGCGGTGCGAGAGTCCTCCTTGCTCGCACCCGGACGTCTCAACAATGTGAGTATATGTTATTCTGGTAGGAGGCACGCGCACGAGTGGGAACAACAACACAACGAGAGAATCCACCGGCGTGTATGGAACCTTCCTCGAGCATACGTATGTACCAACATTGGGAAGAAGAGCTGATGGTGCTGAGAGCCCTCATGATATATGGCCCTTAAATCATCGAGGAGATGTGGATTGCAGGGCCTCACCTGAAAAGCGGCGGTGAGGCGATCCTCAGGCACGCCGGTATACGCCTTGCAAACATATCAATCAGTCGGGCCTTATACCCTCTTAAATATCCACCTATTCGAACACTCGTTAATCAACCGGATCAAGAGCTCCTATCACACCAAACTGCTTTTCCATAACTCCATATCTTTTTATCGTCATCCATGCGGTACTTCGATCCGCTCAGAATCGCGCTCTTTTGTGCATTTTGTTTTTACGATTTCTTCTTCGCTCACGAATTTTTTAAGCTTTCGATCGCCCGTTTGTTCAAAGAGTTTTTATTCATTTTATTCGCAAAAATTTCGTACGCGGAAGACACATTGAGCTTTGGGGATCGACTCACTCATTTCCTGAGTCCAGCGGCCTGCGGTAGGGAGCGCTACTCGACTGGGTTTGGTCCCACTTTCCGGGAGGAATCGTTGAGAAAAAAATAACTGGAAAGCTGAAAGCTTCTTCGAATTTGACAGCTCTGTGGACTGACTTTTCGTCATAATTTTCATTCCCGTCACCAGAGTTTAGACCCCCTGAAACGAGGGTATTTATTTGATTAAATAAAAATCTATTATTGCGGCATGCTCCACGCGAAAACTGGTCGTACGAGTCTTATCGGGGACCACCGTCAATGACGCCCTGTCCGAATGACAAAGTTCCAACGTACTGCATTACATACAGAGTGAAAGATCGTGACCGGCCACGAATGTTTAGCAGCACGATTAAAACGTTTAACCGTACACCGAAAACGAATCGAGAGATTCGAATACCGATCGATCCTGATCTCCGGTAGAATGCCAGGAGCTCTCGCGTTTGATTTATACACCGCGCTTTCTTGGCTCATCGAATAAAAAGTAAAACCGACAGTTAGGACCTTCGGGGAAGACGAGGGGGAACAAAAATGAAGAATAAATTTAGTATTAATAGGGGGTGACAAAAAGTTTTATACAAACGAGAAACCATCCGGAAATATGAACCTCTCCAAGCGAAGTACTAATTTTTCGGTTATTTTACACACTCGACAAAACAGTATTTCGAATAACATTGACAGAAAAATCCAAGGTGCGTTACACAAGAATTATCCCTATTTTACGATGAAGGAAAATTATTCCCTTCATATTATTTTATCTCAAAATACTTTCTACTTTACGAATTCATTGTGACATTTCAGTTTTTTTGTTGGGAAATACGAATTTTTTAATGTTGGGTGCGCGCAGCACCAGATACTTGAGGGATAAAATCAGAAAAATTTGCGAATTAATCTAGCACCTAATGCCTTAAATACATCATATTAGCTCCCTTTTGAAAGGATATAACGTTTGGAGTACGAAAACCAAATGTGTACTCACTTTTTTTGCGCTAACTAAAGCACGTTTTCACAGAGCGCCAACTCAACACGATACGCCGACTTCATATTGACATTTCGATGGATTAAAGCAGTTTATCTATTGGCTTAGAAGTATTTATGGTACAATCTAATCTTGCTTGACAGAACTAGGCAGTTGGAACCCCGACCTTACTGACCGATGTAGATATTAAAATTTCATATTCAAAAACAATAATATCGATTCGAACAAATAATAAATTAAATGATTTTTATTGTAAAATTTATATTCTCCTGGCTCATCATCATTCGAAAATTACATATTTTGAATATATTATTACGAGAATGTACACCCAAACATGTGTGTGTGCGTGTGTGTGTGTGTGTGTGTGAAATGATTTTTAAGGTCGTGAGTTTTTGGTCATTTTTCGATAAAGAAAAGCTATTCTATATTATTAAATTAAATATACATATATATCCATAGGAAGGAACTGAAAGGGTGCCTTGAAATTGACTTAATAATGATTAATATCACAAAGTTATCTCGCATGTGGGTAATTATCTACACGTGTTTTGCCAAGTCGGAATCTCATCGTTAAAATATAGTGGCGGGGGAAGCCGGTTAGTTTAGATTTTATATGGTGTACGTACGTATATAGAGCTAATAGTATGCTTGGCCTCTCATTCTGTGGGTCCTTACGAGTGTGGGTTCATGGCCGGGGCACTTGTTTTTTTCCTGCCACGATTCTTCTCTTCTATCTTTTTTTATTCTTCTACCTTGCTCCGACTTTCGCTCCTTTTCGTCCTTACTTTCAGATCTCTTTATCTCTCACAGCCTCCGCAATGCTTGGAGTGTAAAAAAAATCGTTTTGTTCCTCGTTCCTCCCGCGCACTATCAAGATCGTGTGATTTTTCGAATCATTCATTTTTTTTACAAATATTTTCATATCAAAGTGTTCCACTTTGGAATCCCCGACAATTAGACGAGCAATTCGATAGTTGCGTGACGTCGAAAAGTTTTTTTTCACTTCGTCATAAAAAGTTACAAAATTTTCAGCGAATTTACGTCGATCAATCAGATCTATTAACGAAATTTATCAAAAAATCTAAATTTTCATAATATATCGTGCACTTTTCTCGTTACAATGAAAATGTATTTGATAAATTGCAACGGTGAACTCTAAAACAATGTTGAAACTGCCTGTTAAAGTTAAAGTTACGTATGAAAAAAAAAAAATGATGAAAAATACATAAGCCCGAGATCGTATTCTATCAACAAATGAAATAATAGGCTATCACATTGCGATGAGGGGAAAGCAGAATAAAGATACTGAATCGTGGACACGGCACCAGTCTCGGACACCCTTATGGACGCGCCATGTGTGAGAAACGACTAGATGATTTCTTATACGGTTCCCACGACTAGAACAGCATTCATGACTGGCCAACGCTACCTTACCTGCATGTTAATTCGATCATTCATACAACGGTGTTGGGAAATTAAATTGTTATTTGTGAATTCAATACCCAAATTAACATTTAGTGTGCGCGCTTGTGAGAAGAAAAAACGGAACGACTTTTTCTTTTTGGTAATCTCTATGAAAAACTCGTTATAATTCTCTTTACTGAATTTTTTTTTTTTTTTTCCAGTGAATTTCAAACTACGTGGATTTCGTATTGATGAATTTAGTCGTTGATAAGTTCGCTACTTCAATTTACATTTTGTAAGAACTCGAGGCGGAAAAAAAACAACTTTTCTTGACTTTCCCATCGCGGAATACTCGCAATTATTTTTTATGATTGGATTTTTTGTATCCTTGATAAAATCTGGAATCAACTGACTTCTGGGAGCCTGAGATCGATGAATATTCCGCAACGTACGCTTTGAACAATCATTTCAATTTATTTATGGTGCTGAATTAAGAAAAAGCTGATAAATCATCGAACGAATCTTTATATTCATACGATTCTCATCGAACCGGTGATACGCGCAACTCTCGGTTTCTTCCCCGGAAAACTGCGCTTGGAATTCGTAATGCCAAAACCGCTAATTTCACATGCCCTATTCGGTTGAGTTACGAAGACTTTTTTCGTCATCCGATACGGCAAAGCAACAGATTATTAAGAAAACCACAGAAAATCTTGGTCAAACATTCGTCGTTGATAAGAATGAACAAAAATTTGTTGAATCAATCCAAAGAAATGATGAAAGAGGCTTGTGAGAAGAGGAAGGAAGCGAAAAGTGAAAGCAAGAAATGTGACAAAAAGATGAAAAGAGGCCTAAATTTTCGAGAATTCGTAATCGTAGACGAAGCGTTTGGTCATAATGAATAATGTCAGTTTTTCTTTCGAAGAAGAACGTTGGTCCTGAAAAAAAGGAGGGAAGAGAAAGGAGCATAGAAAAGCGGAAGTTGGTAGGCGTAGAAGCTCGTCGGAGTGGATTCATCGTTGAATTATCATAGTAAGGTTGGAGCGTGACTTAGTACTGTGCACGCCTCTCATCTGAATAAATATCGTATTGTAATTAAAGGAATGCTTCGTTCCATAAATCAATGACTCTCAGTTTGTATATCAGGGTTGTTCATATATTCGATAATGTGTATCATGGGACTGTAGGAGAATGCGAGTGCGGTGGTGAGTTGTTTTCTCCGTCGGTTACGTTATGAAGAAAAGACCAGAAGAGTTTCGCGATCGCCGTGGGGGGTCGTCCTATGCTAATGGTGTGCTCGCACGAAGTGTATTTCTCTCTCTCTCTCTCTCTGCTCTAAGGATCCCCAGCAGGATCTTTTGAATATCATGGTGTATCATCCATAGAGAGAATATACTAAGCATTTCGTATACATGTGTATATACAAATACACATGCCGGGGTGTAAGTAGTAAGAGTGAAAAAAGAGGATATTGCAAATGTTTGCCCGGCCCTGACCTGCCTGCGAAGATTTTTTCTGGCCCCCGAGATACGAGATCTCGTCGTTTGCCTCTCGTTCATTCGCTTCATCTCGAGCACACACTCGTTTCTTCATTCATTTCGTTTATTCCCGTACTCGCGGGCTCTTGATCTTGCCGACTGAACAACGCTTATCAATTTGTTACGGATACTGTTTGTTAAATCAAATCAAAAGGCCGCGCGCGCAATCCATGGGGCCCCATAAATAAAATCCTCTTTAATATTTGCGTCTCTCCTTAGGATGCTGTGACTTTTGCTTTCCTTCTCGGTTCTCTCTTCTTCTTCTTCTTCTTCTTAGCCTCGGCGCACACCGAAGGAACGTCTCGTATCTCAAACACCCTCCTTGCCCCCCCATTCGCAAGTGCGTTTTCTTTTCCGCCCCAACGTCGTTTCTCCACCCCATGGAGAACAGCGAGAGTACACGCGTTTTCATCTCCCTTCTTCTCCACTTCTCGATCTCTTGATCTATTGATCATACGCTCCGGTATTTAATATCGATCCGCGATCCTCACGGACCCGGGAGGCTCCTCGGCTCCTCTTCATTATTGATGGTCTTTCGCGTGGGCTTACGACATCTTGCTCCTGCGCCATTTCTTTCTCTATTCACTCTTCTCTTTTTATGCCTACTCTAATTCCATCATTATGAGTGTTTATTCAAGCTACCACGATTCCATGTTTTCATAGTTATTTCCACATTTCTCCTCTTGAAAAACTTCACGAATCGTGGCACGAAGAGCAACAAATAACGGTGCGCCCGACGATTAAGGTTGCTGCTAAATCTTATTAGAAAAGCTGGGAATGAGAGACGAACCTCGTATGCTAATGCATTGAGTAACGTCAGCAATGCCACCTCATAGATACTGAATGATTACTATTCATTTGGATGTACAATACGAAAATTTTCAAATGTGTGCATAATAATATTAATTATTATTCAGAAAATACCTTTATTTTAATCACTTAAGTTTCATAAAAAATTTATATTCGGTTATTGAAAATTGCGTTGAAATAAAAACAAAGTTTGGCAACCTTGCGTAATTTCTTCGTACTCAGCTGTTGGGTTGGATGCAGTGAGCCCTATGCCTCTGTGTACGCGTTACTTGTTTCCTCCGGCGTTTTTGGAGGTTATTATGTCAACGATTGCCCGTCAAGGAATTGCTCCCGTTGGTGTCGCAGTTGCAACGTTGCCGCATTTCTACACCGCAGTCTCAGTTAACCCGCTATGATCGTGACGCAGTCACATATTTTCGGTGATTTCTCGTCATTTAAGTCGGTAAACTATCTGCTATTTTGAGTAAAATCATTTTATATGTCGTCCTGATCCGAACTGCGTAGTTTCTAAAATAAATTTCTTCATTGATAAGAGTGATATAAGAAAAAAAAAAGTGTGAAGGTAACGACTTCGTCCCATTCAACCGATGCAGTCAAATGACATTTTTACTGAACTTCGACATTGAATTTCTCCAAAATGAGTTCCGTAAGCTCAGTTTTCTTGAAACAGAACATTCAGGAGAAATTCATCAAAAAATAGAAACATTTTTATAGACATTTATTCCCCTCAAAAATTTGTAGGAACAACCTTAATTGTTCTCGTTGAAGTTCGAATAAAAAGTACGTGAGAAAACATTAATTTCCCCGGAAAAAATGAAAGACGCAGATACATCTGGAGCCCGAAAGTATCTCGAGATACAAAGGAATGTCTGGAAATGCGAACGGTAGTTTATTTTCGAGGAAGAAACATATTTGGTATTTTTCTATACATCAGCTTGTATGTATATATGCGTTTATGTTACTTTTTTTAATACAATATTCCCCAGGCTCGGACAAATTAACATGAGCCCATGCCGCTCTATTAACAAAGGACGATACAAATTAGATTAAATCGCCGGAGGGGTCGGCATCGAGGCCCGTATAAAGCAGACGAATGATGATACAACTTGATTAATTGACGAACGTCATGCAACGCTTAAACGGCGTTCGTCTAGCAAATGAGACGTGGCTGCGGCCTTTGAGGCTCGATCACTCATACGAACGAGTCAAACTTTTATATGTACTCCTCCATGTACTTAAGTGTACTTGAATTATACTAAAATCTACTCAACTGTAGTGAACGTACGCTTTATAAAAGCAGTGAAAAGTTATTTCGGGCAAGAGCTCAATTGGCAGCTTGATTAATCGTAATGTATAAGAGCTTTGTAAACAAATGCCACCTGTTTCACATGAGCTAACGGTTCATACTACAATTCGTTAAACCTTCATCCCTTTATCAAAGTTTTGTACAATTTTTTTCAATTATTACACACTCTTGGCAATTAATACTGACGTTTTTCAAGTTCCTCGAACTATTCGCCACGCCAACGATCTTGGACGAGGGTTTTATTGGATCGATATAGAGATTCGAAATTTCACTAAAATCTGTGACAATTAAGACAATCTTGAAACTCCACCAATCTCGGTTTTTGATCTAAGAAAATCCATCAAAAGAATTTTTCATTTTCTCTTATTTCTTGTATGATAATTCAATTTAATTGGCTGGAATTCGAAGATGGTTTTTGTCACATTCTGAATTATTTTCCAGCATCTCTCGTAGATGCTCCATCGCAATCTGTATTGAGAATGACGAGAAAATGTTTCAATGTTCGATACAGAATTTAGGAAGATGCATGGGCACACCGAGAAGAAAATTTGTCCATCGAACAAAATCTCATCCAGTCGGCTGAGAGTCTGATGGATGCGGTCATTTTTTGTTTTTGAAAAGCGTACAATTTACGAAAAAGAGGAGGGAAATGGAACGCGCCGTACCCGCGCTCGACTAACCAGCAGCTTCTTCGATGAACGTATTTTTGTTTCTTAACGCTTGTTCGAATCGATGACAGTTCGCAATTACAAGAAGATCGATACTGTGTCATAAAATTGTCATACGATCGATCGCGCAATGAGGAGGAGAAGAAGATCAAGGGACGTATCTGCCACCCACGTTAAAGAAAAGCCGGATCGGCAGTGGTCAACCTTCCTCCCTTTTTTCAAGTGGCGGACATAAATCTTGAGCCAGGCCATTCAACGCTATCATTACGTGGCTCCTCGCTCTGACTAGAGAACCGACGCCGAAAATTTAATAAATTCCTGGTAGTAGTAGAAACGACTCCTGAACCTTGATCACCGGGAGTTCCTGTTGTTTATTATATCCAGGGTGTCCTTAAAATCAAGGTCAAGATTTATAGGGTAAGTAGATTGCGAAATTCTAGAGCTAAAAGTCCTCGGGCACTTCCTTCTTCGTCGTAGGATTAAAGAGATATCACTATATTTGTACGAGGGCCAATTAGCCGAGTTGTATAAAAAGAGTGTGGAGTGGGGGGAGCGACCCGCCCCTCGCAGTTCAGTGGCGCAGCCACGCCCTACTCCCTCTTTTGCTGGTCGTTGACGCAGTCGATTGGTTCGTATACTGTTTAATTGATAACTCATTAACGCTTGATCGAAATGAAAAATGGCCAAGGACTTTTCTCTTTGAAATTTCAGGATCTAAAAGACCTTGGAACTTCAGGACTTTTGGAACAACCCTTGAGCTGTGAGTGAACTTCTTCGTGGTAATTGTAAAAAAAAATGTACATGCGTCATTTTAATTATCATGCACTTTTGTACTGAAGTAACGTTGGAAAAAGACAAGAGAAATACATTTGATTTTCGGTGAAGATAAATCGAATATTTTCAGGGCAAATAATTAATGCTGAATATACGAGAGCGAAGGACGGAGGAAGTAAAAAATCGGATGGTGTATATATACGCGAATCACGGTCTCGAAACACACATAATCGTCGAGCCGACGTCACCGGTTTAACAATATGAAATGCCCGAGCGCCTGTAGTAGTGCGCCGATCTTCGAAAGCCCCCGCAGTCTGACCAATATTTAATTACAGATAATTACCGGTTATAATGCACGCAGCCCAACAAGCATCGGTGGCCTGCCGTTTAATTGATCGGCTTTGCGCCTGATTTGTGTGTCTTTCGCTCGCGCGGCCAACTTTGAGAGGCTCACGATGCCCGCAAGGACGCATTCTTATTTTTTTTTCTTTTCGTACTTTGGTCACCGTATTTATAATTCTTCTTTTAGACGATCCATGATCAATTTATTGTCGAGTAATGAACATTGCGTGCAACTTTCAATCGTCACTCGTGACAGATGCGTTGCTATTTTTACGATTGTTTACAATATTATTCGACTTTCAATTAAAATAACAATCGTTTCATTGGGCGATACAGAATTTTTTTTTTATTTTAACTTTTCCAGTATTAACTATAAGCTGCTATTAGTATAGCATTGAATAGTTGATTTAGCCAATATTATTCTAATTTAGAGAGCACATCCAGTGATTTGAACTGCTCTATTTATAACACAGAAATGACGGAAAATTATTTTTTTCATATCCTTTAAAGCTAAAATTTCGATAAATGAAAAAGTGAAAAAAAAACTCTGTACGTATTGCATTATTTTAAGGATTTATTAAAACGTACATCGTGGCTTTTGGACACGTTCCGATCGTTGTTTTGTAATCAATTCGGAGATTCATCCGGCGATTTTTTTCCATCTTTCGATCGCACTCGCTCGCTGAGCTCTCGTCATTTCTTCTGGTTAAACTTAACGTTACAACACGAATTCCCGGTTACTTTGAACTGGCTTCCCCTTCCTATACTCTCTTCGGTGCATCGGTTTCGTTCCCGCCAGAATCGACGCCGAACCCAAGATGCAGATCATCGACACGAAATACTATTAATAGTCGTTTGCCGGATCAGTGGTTCGGGTAATCGAGTTCCGAGGCTCCTCGCAGACTCCGAAACCGCAGCACGCTTCCGACAATAATTGAAAAATGTCGTTAAATTATCTGCTCTTTTTCTTTTCAGCTTTCACCCTTTGTTCATTCCGTTTCACATTACCATTCAAGACTCTACATACATGCCACGAAAATTATTTTCTTTTTTCATTACAAAAAAATTTACACTCACTTCATTCACTGCGATAACAAATTCAATCCGGTTCAGAATCATTTCTGATAAAAATGCACCGCTTTTCCAAATACTCGCCTATTGACTCATCAATAATGAACAATTTGATCTCTTAATTAAAATGGGCATAAAAGTTGCCATTTCTTGTTTGTTAAAATAAACCACTTTCGGTTCAAGAAAACTTATGATTTCTGAAAGCCAATAGGAATTTGATGAGGATTCAGTAATTAGGAGGAAAAGTATTATGATAATTGATTCGTCGAAGAAAAATTGTCTCCGCAAATAAACAAACGTCTTTACTTCGTTTGTTCCTTTTTTTCTTTTATATCTAATATTCATCCAAATATCCGAACTAGTCAAAGGCAATGTGACCATCTTCACTGTCAACACCAATCGATATTACTACTCAATTCAAAGAATGAACCATTGATCAAACAACAAGTTTTTGTTGTTTTTGTTTTTGTTGTTTGCAGGAAGAGTAAAGTCATCGATAAATATTGAATGAATTAGATATAAATTCATCAAAATTCAACTCCATTAGAATGCGAATTTGACACTTCATTGCATCTAGAAAAACCGAGAAAATAACAAAAAGTAAGCAAACTCGGTGATCTTGAATCGATAAAGGTTAAAGGTTAAAGTCAGGCAAGCGAAATAGAAGCCATTATATCTGGAATTGTAAAAGTTAGTCCGAAGAAAGGTAAACGTGTCGTGGAAGGATCAAGTAATGAACTAAGTCAGGCTCTGTAAAAAGTTGACCCAAGCACATTTGGAAGATCATGCAGCATCTTAAGAGAGTCCATTCGTTTAAAATACAGATGTGGAAAATGAGGGAATTGTTGAAATGATAAATGATGAAAGGTAAAGGAAGTTAACGATTCTTAATCAGGATCGAGGGCAGACTAGAATGCGGGTGACTGAAGTGAAAACCATTTTAGGATTTTCTATTCGAAGAGCAGTCTGGATAGTTGAACGTGTTGAAGATTACTGGGTAGGTGAGCTCGACGGTTATTTCATTGAGGAGAAGTCTCTCGGTGGGTCTTTAATGCAGCAGCAGGTAGCTGTACGTTGGTGCGGAGGAACGACGGTAACGGTAATCGTGCATCGAGTCCACGGTAGAAAGAATTGACGAAAAAACGTTGGACGGAAAAGGTAAAAAGGTGTATATAGTCTGGAATGGAGAAGACCAATCCGTCTTGGACAATGTTCAACACTGACATGCTTGAATCACAGTGTCATTGTTCGCTTGATTGCTTCTGGCTGTCAAAGCAGCGACAACATACGGTAGAACCTGTGCACCGAGGTCTTTCGTGAGCGATTAGCTCTGCGCGAACAGTGACCACCCAACACAGAGACGAAACCGAGCGTTTTTCCTAACGCTACGCTATTTCAAAACGAACGAACGTGCGACGTTTTAAGTTGGAAAAACACTGGATATGCTGCGGTAAATGTATCCGAAAACGTTTAATTTTTCATCTTTGTGTGCACTTTAAATTTGACGTTAATCATTCTGAGCGGATTTCAGAAGTGCAAGAATTCCCTTGGGAACGGTTTCCTTAAATGTTTGTGACAAATATTCAATTTGTCGTTTGTCCAATCCACCGGAATTCTCTAAATGCTTGACTTGGAAAGCGAATTAGTTATTTCCCAGTAAAACCGACTTTCATCGAATCACAGCGGTGGGAAGCCGGAAGAACCCTTTAAATAACGAGAGGGAACAAAAAAGTCGTAAAGGTAGAAATGGGAGAGAAAAGCCCTCTGATTTGATGTCCAGTGGCGTTTATGTCGAGAATGATAATAATTAAATCGGGAGAGAAGAGAAAATCGGGAAGCCTTGAGTAGGGCCACTTTCATCTTAAAAGCACCATGGAAGCTAAATTAAGGTAAGACACGAAAAAAACTAACTTCAATAACATTATTTAGTGGCTCTGTTAAATTTTTAGTGGAGACGAGAAGTACATGAAATTTTCATGAGCGGTACAAAAATCGATAATCGATGTTTATAGGAACGAGATATTATTATTCAATCGTAATGATACTCCCGGCAATATTTGCCTTTCATTTTATATGAGAAGGAAGGGAATGCTTGGAAACAGAGAGGATGATTGTTATGCCGCAAAAATGTCGCGGTCCACAAAAGAAACGTCAGATGCTGAAGGATCCGCACACTTCACAATACGCGCATATATTTATTCTGAGGTTGAAGGGGGCTGCTGCTGCTGCTGCGGTTTTAAAACTTCGGGGTATCTAGAGCGGCGGCGGCGGCGGCGGCGGAAAGAGTTTAAAGTTGTATGGTAGCTTGATGGGAAGCAGTGGGACTCGCTCGTCGGCGACGCCACTGTGTCCACCTCTGCATCGTCATCATCCATCGAGCGGGGCTACAAAGACAACGCCGCCCGTCCGATGAGAACGAGAGGGACGGCTCGGGGGGACTGAGAGGAACAGGGTGGCGAACTGAAAAAGTGGCTATGCTAAATAATAGGGCTGTGTCGCTGCTGTGGCGGCTGAGACTCCTCTGTCGCTTCTCCTCTTCTCCTTCTCTCTTTCTCTCTCTCTCTCTCGTCTTCTTGCATAGTTCATTCATGATTCCGGATTCAGTATTCCCTTAACGGATGAGCAAAGGAGCCTCTTCACTCAATGCCTACGGCCAGCATCGGTTATCAATATGTGTTTGTTGGGAGTCGAGGCCTCGCGAGTTACGATTCTCTCGTGTCCAGTACTCAAGCGTCTTAAACTTTGCTCATCATTATTTACGCCTGCTCGTGCGTCCGATTCCCTGGTCCCTTGATAACTCGACACCTGCTCGCTGCTCGCTCGATTTGTCCTAATTCATTTCGTTATTTTGAAGGATCATTTGGCCGCTTGGTTCCTGTCGAGCGAAGAGGTCATGAGGACAGCTGATTGGAAACCGTACGCAAGAATTGGGGGAAAAATAACGATGGAGACTTCGAAATAATTGCAGAATCGAAGCTCTAGAAGTCGAATGAAGCAAACGAAGGATGCGGAAAAGCGCCATGAGTGTCACATGGATCATGGGCAGTGTATCGAAATAAAGAAAACCAATATTCGAATGAGAAAAAAGAAGAAACGGGAGGCAAAAAATGAAGGAAGAATCGACGAGCGAAGGTAGAGTTTTTTGCGCTCTCCCAAATCAACCTTTCTTTCCCTTTTCGGTAGAACCTTGTCTTTCCGCCGAAGAACGCTCGTCCAGAGACAGGCATGGCCCCTGCGAATATATGAAATGCGTCGTCGTCCATATCGAGTATGAGTGAGAAGCTTCCGCAGCAATCTCGGAGATAAAGACAGAGTGAGAATGCCAGAAAGATTTTTCTACGTTTTCTTAATGGGAGAGACTTCACTGAAGGATGCCATTAGCTTGTGGCACCCTGGATCGTGGACTCGTTCCCATCCCTCTGGCGGAAGAGCGAGAAAAGCACTCTTCATCGAGTTGATTCTGTAGTCTCATAAGTCCAAAAGATTCACACCAGCAGGTAGCGGAAAAGGCCTATTCGAGTTTTCTCGAAATGGAGCGCGTTTACAATTTCAGATTCGCGTTCGCAAGACTCGCACTTGAAGAATTCGTTCATCCGGATAAGGTCGATAAAGTCGTCCAATTTCCATTGATCCAAGGACGAAACAAGTGCCTTAAGCTTATTTCTACGTGGCTTATTTATTTGCCGTGTCAATCAAGGCTCGCTACTACGCCCCGCGAGCGTCAGCGACGTTTATTCTCGCGAGTTTATCCGTCGCCTCCGTTACGGAGGGTCAGTAGACTAATTGTTTTTTCATTGCTGTCTAATGAAGGGAAGGTTTGAATCGATCCGTGAAAATGTACCAGGAAAAAATCGGTCCTCGAGGATGGGAGGTGAATCAACATCGACGCAGGCCACTTTTCCGGGGCTTGCTCAATCGGTAACACTCTTGAAATCGATCCTAGTGTCGCTCCCATATAGAAAGAGCAAAAGAATCTTGGAAGGTATCTTTCTCGAAGGGCATTGGACTTGGAAGCAGAGAGAGAATCCCTCTCGTCCCGGGGTACCTGTTTGTCGCTAGGACGACACCGGCGTTAACTTTTTTTCTGGTTCCGCGGACGTGATGCGTTGAGGCCCCATCAGACGTGTTTCAGATGCCGGACAGCCGGAGTTCTCCGAAGCGTCTCTTCAGGGCGAACCAAAGAATGAGCAAAGAAGATGAGAAGAAGAAGAAGGGATCGCGCAGCGCGAGAGAGCCAGCAGCAAGTGCGGCACAAGTCTCGCACACAGGTACACTCCTGCGCGGTATAAATCCATGGGAGTGTGCACCTTCCAACGTTTAGTGACTCTCGTTACTCTCCTCAACGATAATCCTCCCTTCCTCAGCTATTCCTTGCTCTCCTCTCTCTCTCTCTCTCTGCGCCAGACACACATACACACACACATAGACCGATCGCGATCTTCCATTGAAAACGTCGTAATCTAATCGTCTCGTCGGAAGAGCAGCAAAGGAAAAAATCCACCACTGCGAGCGATATATAAAAAGAGTATGAACTCGATTCATACAAAACATACGCGTCATCAAAGTTATCGCTAATCAAACTATACTTGATTCTGGAAGGATAAACTTCTTCGGCGTTAGGAGCCCGTTATCGTTTTCCGGGAAACTCTTAGCACCGCTAATGTCGCCGTGTGCACTTTCTGCGTATTAAATAAACTACATTTACTCTTCTGACGAACACTTTTTATCACGATTCCTATTTTTTTATCGAGTTATGGAAAATGCCGCTGGGATTTAAATGAATTTGCTATGAATTACGTGTGATAATGCTAGACCCTCGTAAATATGTGTGTTGCTATCTGATAGCATTATCAGTAACTTCCTTCCCGCAGTTTCTCAGTTCTTATTAAAAAACATTGTGATTACAAGCTGCGAGGTGAAACATAAAATTCGACGCGAAGCTATATACGAATAATCCGAGGTCCGGACTCACTTTTCCTTGGACAATTTAATGGAGATTTTAATTATGAACGACGTTTGTCTCGAACGGAGTCACGAAGGTGCGAATCGTCGTGGGAATTCAATGATAATCGTGCCTTTTTGTTACAAAACGACCATCGCACTGTTCCGACCCTCGGACTGCTCACCAATGCTTAATTGCTCTTCATAGACTCACAATGAATCAGTGTGACATAAAAGATCATCGAAAATATATAAAAATCACGTATCAAGAGCGCCTCACCGAGGCCGGAATGCATTTTCATCGCTATAAAGATGGAGCGTGCTCGAAACAAGGGCAAAGTTTCCGCTTACGATCACCTGGCAAGGTTCCTTGCCCAGGGCCCGTTCGCCCCTATGCAATTTTCGACCACTTCAAAAAAAGCATCATCCTCGAGATAATTATTATTATTATTAGCCCAAGTAGCTTCCAAGACTATTAATTACTGGGTTGGTGCTCAAAATAGGAATTCGGATACGGAAAATTCATAATTTATTGTTAAAATCAATGTTGGCTTCGGTCAGACTCAATTTAATCGTGTAATTTATTTCCAGGTTTATTCAAATCGTTTGAACTTTTCAAATGAATATTTTTTCTTTATTGCACATTCTTCCAACGATTATAATTGTTTCTGTATTTGAGCCTTGAAGAAGAGCAATTCACAACTTTGTCCACCGAATATCAAATGACCGGAGCTTCTCGTGGAGCTCCAAGAGCGTCGATCGTTATCTTGGCCCGATTCAGTGATGGGGGTCTCTCCTCGGAGCGTTCCTCGAAGAATTAGTCGGAAGGTGTGTTTGGATACAGTTGTCAAATTGGTCCAACTATAAACGTATATCACCATATCGGAGGTGTTGAAAGAAGACATCAAAGAAAAGGGGGAATCGGCTGATACGAGTTTATGATTCATATCGAACCGACACACGAGTCACAACACTTTCAACGCGAGGCTTCTTCCGTTCTTGAAATTCGGAGGAAAAAATTCGATAAGAAAAAAAAGAGAAAGCAGCGTCTCCGTAACTTCATTGATCCGTTTCATCGCGACAAAGTCAAAAAACCATGAAAAAATAAAAGAGTCATTGATGCTAGCGCAGTGCAGTAATATTATTTTTCGAATCAGAAGAATAGCGAATGCTCACCCAATGGCAATGGATGTGCAGGTGTGAACGAACGCCACTTCCTCTAATTTCGTTAGGAATACGTCGTGAATGCAAAGTGATCGGCAAGGCCGTCATTTCAGAGTGAGCAAAATGGGAGAGGGAGATTGATTGATTGATTGAGTTTATTAGGCCACGGAGAACATTCCATTGGGCCAATTATGTAAATACATAGAAGACAGTAAAAAGTCTTAAAATAGTAGATCAAATAAAACAGTGATGGTATAAAAACATTAAAGTAGAAAAGACAGTAAATATAAATATAAAATATAATAATATTAATAATAATAATAATAATAATATAATATGATAAATATAATAAGATAAAAGTAAAATAAAATAAAATAAAATAGAACAACAAAATATAAAGTAATATAATAATAAAATAATAATAATGGAAGTAAGTAATTAGGTAATATACAAGAAAAGAAGTTTAGAAACATAATTTGGAATACTCAAGATAGCAGAAAAAACAATAATAAAAGAATGATGATAATGTTAGGTACAGTAGCAATTAAGGGTAGTAATAATAGCTTAAGACTAGTATACAATATAAGACACGCAGTAAGGGTTATAACTAAGACAGATACAATGATAACGCATGGGTTTATCACTCCCAAAAGGGGGAAAAGCAGTATCAGAGGAAGCCAGCAAAACGTGAGAAAAAGGAAACAAAATCATCAGTCAACAGAAGCTAGTAAATCAAAGAACAGAGTTGCGAGAGGATAAGTAAAATTTCATAAGCTTAGCTCCAAAGAGTAAAAAATAATTTAACATTTAAAGTTAAGTTAAAATAATGGAAGTTTTAAGTAAATAATTAAGTTTCTGGACTGAGTAGAAGTATTTCAGAGAGTCCCTTCAAGTTCAAAAAGGTAGGAAAAAAGTTGAGATTTGAAGGAAGAGAGAGAAGGAGCTGAAGTGATGCATACGGGAAGCGAGTGCCAAAAATAAATGGAAGCAAGTGGGAAAGAATTTCGATAGGTAGAAGTACGATGAGAAGGGACAACAAAAGTATCAGGGATTCGATTTCTGGTTGGTCTGGAGGAGGGGAGAGGACGAGAGAAAAGCTCACATAGGTATTGGGGGGCATTTCCACGAAGGATACTGAAGGTAGAGATAGCGAGAAAGTAAAGCCTTCTCGAACGAACCGACAGCCAGCCCAAGCGCCTACGATAGGGAGTTATATGTTCATCGCGACGGAGGTCAAATATGAATCTGATTGCCGCATTGATGAGCTTTTCAAGTTTGTTATTAAGCTCTGAAGTAAGATCATTATAAACAAGGGAACAGTAATCGATAATTGGAAATATGAGAGTTTTGACAGTGGCAATTTTTACAGGAAGGAGTAAGGCCCGCTTGTGGTAGCTCAGTTTATACAGAGCAAAGTTGACTTTGCGAGAAATCTCTCGAATGTGGCCATGCCAGGACAAATTTGCCGACATAGTAACACCCAGATTCTTAGCCTCAGTGACATAGGGAAGCTGAGCACCATTGATCACGATAGGTGGAAGAGAATTCAGATTTAGCTGACTAATATAGGCGTTGCTTCCTAGGATGAGAATTTTGCTCTTAGAAAGATTGAGTTTGATACCGTTACGATCGGCAAAATCAGCAATAGATTTGACATCCATTGAGACTCTCTCAATTCCGAGAGCAAGGTCGGATGGAAAACAAGAAAGGTAGATCTGTGTGTCATCAGCATAGATCATGTGCTGGCAGTAGCGTAGCTCAGTCGAGATGTCGTTCATGAATAAGGAAAATAAGAGAGGGCCAAGCACAGATCCCTGCGGGACACCAGAGGAGGTGTGAATAAACGAAGAGCAATTGTTGTTATCATCTCTCACGGCCTGAGATCTCCCAGTTAAATAAGAGAAAAACCAGAGAATAGCATCCACAGAGAATCCAAGAGTTCGTAGTTTAATAAGCAGATTAATGTGAGGAACAGTATCAAAAGCTTTGGAAAAATCAAACAAGACAAGGAGCGTGAGTCGTCTGGTGTCAACTGCCCTACGAACATCCGAACAGATGCGTAGAAGAGCGGTTTGAGTAGAAAACCCCTTGCGATACCCAGATTGACGGTTGTCAAGAATAGAGTGAGAGTGGAGAAATGCATTAATTTGAGACGAAGCAATCTTTTCAAGGAGTTTGGAGAGTTCAGACAAGTTGGCTATTGGACGACAATCAGATTCAGAAAGAGGAGGATTTATTTTGAGGAGTGGACGAATAAATGCACGCTTCCAGGAAGAAGGGAAATAGGAGGAGGAGAAGGAGTTATTGAATACAGTAGCGAGGAGCGAAGAGTATTTCGGAATAATCTTGTGCAGAAAGAAAAGGGAAATTCCGTCCGGACCTTCTGTGAGAGAGGTGTGAGAGGGGGGGAGCAGGGAATTGATATCAGCAGCTGAGATTAGAGTGAAGCGAAATTCGAAGGGAGGAGGAGGCAGGGCAGAAAGACGATTAAGGAGCAAAGTCAAATCACAGGGTGGAGAGGCATTGGAGATGTTAGCAAAAAATGAGTTGAGCTGATTCGGAGAGAAATAGGAAAAAGGGGTGGTGGGAGACGATCGCACCAACCCCAAGGTGGAAAGCTCTTTCCAGAGAGTGGAGGAGTTTGAAGAATGTGCAAGTCTACGGAGATAATATTCATTTTTAGCCAGTCTCACGTCAGACGCCAGCTTGTCCCGATACTGCCTATAAATAGCCATTGCTAGAATTGAACCTTTTCGTTTAGCACGTTTATATAAAATAGAGCGATACTTTAAGCGAGATTTCAGAGCAATTGTAATCCATGGGGCAGGATTTTTGCGACTGAGGAAAGTGCAGAAAGGTGCATGTGTGTCGAGAGAGTAGGAAAAGGCTTGATTTAGAGAGAGTACTTGATAATCAATTTCAGGAGGAGTTGCAGTCGAAGAGAGGGAGGGCAATAGGGAATCAATGTGAGACGAAAAAGTATTTAGGAAAAGCTCAGAATTCAAATGTTTAATTGAGCGGCGCGTGACATAACGTGAAGATATTGCAGGCGCCGGAAAAGCGTAGATGAGAGTGAGAAGATCATGTCCCGCGATAAAAGGGGAGTCAGATTTCGAAAAATTTTTTGCTTTAGTGACATCATCGACAATAAAAACATCAAGAGTTGAGTCGGAGGATAACGTGTGATGTGTTGGACCAGAATCTAATAGATTAAGCGAGAGGGAATTGACGAGGTTTCGCAGAAATGTCGCTTCAAAGTTTGTAGAGCGGAGATTACAATTCAGATCGCCACAAATTATAAGATTTTCGTATGAGTATGAAAAACGAGAGAAAACATTTGAAAAATTATTGAAAAGATGACCTTTAGGTCGTCTATACATACAGGAGAAAAATAAAGAGTCTCCGGCCGATGTACGCAGATCAAGCATGAGAAACTCCGGATCATTAATGTCAGAACTATCCGACTTAGCCAGTATCTTAACTCTAAGAGAGTCGTGGACGTAACAGGCGACCCCACCCCCTCTCTTCAGGGATCTGTCATTTCTAAACAGTGAGTAATTAGCAAGTTTCAATAGATCATCGGAAATCAGTGGATGGAGCCAAGACTCACAGATAGCTATGACATGACAGGACGAGTCTATGAAATTCGATCTGACGTCATCAATGTGACCTAATAATGAATTAGAGTTGAAACAACAAATCTTAATGAGCGAGGGGGAGGCGTCATTCAGAGAGAGATTAGAATAAGCCAGCTGCTTAGGCTTCACTGGTAGTCAATTCAGTTTAGCCAAGTCCAAATCTGATTGAAGAGAGATGACCGGAGAACCACTTGATCTGCGGACATTTACAGAATGCGACGTGGCCCAGACTGCTTCAAATTTGAGATCTTTGCTCTTAGATTTAACGAGACGCAGTAAATTATAAATATTGGACGGTAGACATTCACTGATAAAAAGCTTATTGCTGAGATTAACACCAAAGACATCTTTAACAGTCAGATTCTTAAGAATGCGTTTTTTCGAAACAACATGATTACGAACGAGCAACGATTTAAAGGTGATCACGAAAGAAAGACGAGTCGTTGACGAATGAGATTGGGATTGGGGCACGGGGCGATCCCCAATATTTTGTTGGGTTTTCTTCACTAGGGGTCGGATTTCAAAAATGTCACTCATATGCTCAGAAATATTGAGGGCAGTAAACACTTTGGAGATGAGAATACGAGGGGAATCAGAGAGCGCTGCCGGGATTCCAGAAATGATAACTTCGAAAAGAGATTTGTCGTTTGTGAGGTGATTGGAGCCAGAAGATCCAGTGGTTTGATGTAGTAGAAGCTCCTTGTTTTGTTCCTTAAGCCGGGCGCATTCAGCCTTCACCTCGGATAGATCAGTCTCAAGCACAGAGACTTTGTTTACAAGAGCTTCATGAGAAGTAGAGAGATTTGAAAAATCTGCTCGTAGAGAGAGAAAGAGACGAAGATAGAAAGAGAGGAAAAGAGAAACACCTTTTCTTGGTCGGTCCGAAGAACCCGGTCATATCGAGTTGGCAGGTAGTCATAGAAGTGAGACGGAGTTGCTGTTGAGTTTGAGAGAAGAAGCGAGCAAGTGGCTCATCATTCAACAACCGAGAATAAGATGAAGAAGGGAGGATACGAAGATGAAAGAAGATGAAGCGTGGAGAAGCAGAGGAGGAAGAAGAAGAAGAAGAAGAAGAAGACGAAGCGGGAGCGGGAACGCGATCTAAAAGCCGAGGATATAGAGTGAAAGAGATAGGGAAAAAGAGGTAAGACAATGTAGGTGAAGCCGAGGAAAGGGTCGAGGGGATAGTAAGGCCCCGGGCGAGGTCACCCACCCCCGCCCTCTTGGGCCCCGCGCCCCACATCCTGATTACCCGCCGCCGGGGGCGGGACACACTGTAATGAGCATCGAAGAGGTGCTCAACTTCGACACGCCGCAAATGTACCCTGGCTATTTATCGTAACGCGAAGACAACCGACGTCGGACTCCGATCCGGCAACGCGCAACTAAATTTACCTCAGCGCTCTTTTCTCCTAAGAAAATAAATATTCTTTCTTATCTTTATTTCATTTTCTTCATTCGCTGATAACGAGACCTGTTGTTTTCTCACGCGAATCGCGTCCTAAGAAAAACAAAGATGCTCAAAACGTCTTCGTTTGCTCGGACTACTCCCGCAATGACCCTTTTTGCTTTTCCTTACTGCTCTTCTCTCCTCTTTTTTCTCTATTTTTACCATTACACCAAGATGGAGAAATGACTTTGTTCCAACTGCCGGATTATTCTACCGACAAACTGACATCTTGTGACAATTGACGTGACTCGATTCCTTAAGAAAAAAAAAACAAACAAAAACGTTGCGTTAAAAAATCTTTCGACAGATTTGTTTCAATAAAAGTATTTTTCTTCGTTCCATTTGGCGCGATAATCCGAAATTCGAGTACAGTGATTCCCCGCCCGGAAACGTATATAATGATGTGTCGAAGGATCGGTGTTGAAGAGCTAAGTCCCGCTGCGACAGTAGAAAGGGTTCTGACAGCGAAGTAGAGGGAGCAATAGATAAGGGGAGCTTTCGAGGTACAGTAAGGTTGGTGGTTTTGGAGCACGGTACAAGGAGCAGAGGGTAGAAGAGTGCGGGGATTTAAGGAGGGAGTGGGAAAGCTGGAAGGGATTCTAACACAGGGAATACGAAAGTAGGTTGTTGGATGTCGTCATGAAGACACACCGGATGATGGAACGATGTTATTTTAAGTTTTCCGCTGGGGGTTACGTCTGCTTCTTGCCCCTAATCGGCTGTCAGAGGGACTTTGGACGAGATCGGCCACCCCTGCACCGTTTGATACCCCCGTACATGAAAAACAGGACTAGAGAAGGAGGAACGATCGAGCCAGCATGTGCCTACCAACAAGCCAATCTTGTATTCACCGGCTCCCTCCCTCTCTCTCGCTCTTCTTATCCGGGCGAAAAACAACCCCCTGCAGACATGGAAAAGCGTCTACGAGACGAGGAGAACATCGGACACGGATGGAAGAATGAGAAAGATAAGAAACGAACTGGTTGCCCCCTTTACACAACATGATTCGCGGCCTCAACCCCAATAGAATTTCATACACTCCTCGACAGAGGGTGAGGGTGGATTCAAAACGTTTTACTCTCTAAAACTCATAACCTGCGGAAACCTGTTGATCCTCGACACTTCAAAGCACCAAGCACGCATATAATACCATCGCGTTTTATGTATATCCCCCCATGACCCTTCCAAATCTTCACTAACCCGTCGTCTAACAGACTTCTTCTTTCGAGGCTCACCCTACGTCGGCCTGGGACCACACTCCGTGCAATAATATATTTGACAGTCATTCCCGAACAAATTAACAGCCAGATATTAACTCTCGATCATCCAGCCTATCTCAGGCTCATTAATTATATAATATTGATCAGAATGATCCCCGTTTTTTTCTACTCACGACCCATACGTGCCGAGTTGTTTCTAATGTTTCTCGCTCTCCGTTCGATTTTTCTGAGTCGAGAAGCTTACATTTTATTCTAGTCCAAAAAGTACATCGTTCCTATCAAAATAAATGACATTTAGTTTCAACTACGAGCAGATCAATTGTTGTTAAATATGCTGGGGATAGATTCGAATATTCATTTATCTTGATTGATGAAGAATATTCATGGTTCTTGCATCGGAAAAAATTCAAGCTAATTTTATAGGAAGATTGAAACCAAAAGTCACAATAAATAGTTGATTATTTGGAATAAATTGTAGATTCACGACAACGAGTAAACTTTTGAATTATACATCCAACAAGTTCTCACAAAATCGACGTATGAACTTCAACTGAAATTTTGTCAGACGACTAACAGGAGCATACGTATTAATCGTGGCTTGATCTTTTTGCATGAGTAAATCGCCAACTAATACAATAATTAATTGAATCTGACACGATTACCTCATATGTGATCAAAATTAATGCGAGAAATTGTTTCACCATGAAATATCCACTTACATTCAAACCAATGATAAACAAATTGATCTTAAAATCAACGGTTGGATCGGGGTTGATGTCGTGATCTTATTTCGTCAAGATTTTTTAATGCAATAAAAATTAAGCAACAAAACAAAAGAAGCATCAAACCATATTTCACTTATTTCTAGTTTCTTATTTTTTTAGTTAAGAATAAACTATGAACATGTTACACTAGATAATAACTGTCGAATATATATAATAGACAACGTGAACATTTAAACATTTTGAACAATTGTTGTCATCGAGTCACGAAAATGATCGTGTTTTTGCAAAAAATTTTCGTGTTTTCAGTTCACATTACTGGATCAACTTACTCGTCGGAAAGGTATTGAAATTTTCCTTTTCCCTGTTCATCTCATGAGTATTTTATATCCAAAACGGTAAATTTGTGGAAACTGCACGATTTCTTACGCGCAATAAAATCGCAAATGGTGGGAGTATTTGGAGCGAAAAGTTGCGAGTGAGCTTGAAAAATCTTGGATCGTACACGTGACGGAGTTTTCGTCCCCTGCTTTCTGGAGGGCACCGATTCACATTTTCCCCTCCATGTTAACCGCTCGTTTACAATAGCCATGATTCCACGCAATTTCTTTCCGAGTCCGCACTTGTTGCGCATTCCTCGAATTTATGAGAGATTCCTCAAACGAAGATTTATTCATTAAATTTATTCACCAACACGATTTCCCATTTGGTTTCGTAAAATTTGTTGTTTTCCTCAAAAATTATCGTTCCAATATTCCTACAGTTGTGTTTAGTTTTTGTCCGAATTTCTCGGCGAATATTTTCACGAATTGTTTCAGAATTATTTCGGTGAATGTTTTTTGCCGCTGCTCGTTTTTTTTTATCAATTTTCGTCGTCCAACTGTTGAACTTGGTCATCGCGCGCACCAGGGAAGCGCCTATGGGGCAGCGTACGCGGAGAGGGTTATTACGTGACATTAGCTACGGCTTCTGGTCTCTCTGTGTTTCGCCGCCCTGACGGCCAATCATAATTGCGAGTGACCAAATACAGCGCCAAACTGCATAACGTTGCATTATACGACGTTGTCATTCAGACGACGGGAACCTTCTCTCTCTTTCTCTCTCTCTTTTAGTCTCTCACAAATATCAGATCGAAAGAAATGAAAAATACGATCGCCGGATGCGTCCCAATTTTTTTTCCTGATCCACGACCATCGGGACATTTCGTACACATTCGTACCAATGGAAAATACAATGCAGCGATTCTATTTATGAAAAATAACAAAGAATGATGTTGGCATTGGCGAGATTAATAAGAAGCAAAACTTGAGTTTTCGACTGCACGCAACTTCGGGCCAATACAAACGAACAATAAAAAAATGAGACGCTTTCGTCAGAATTTCTTCACTGATGGCAGCATTATTTGTAACGTTGAATATTACGATTTTTTGTCGTCCAAAAAACAAACGATCATTTGAGTACTTGTACAGTCATTGTACTGTAATGTTGTTTCAAAAACTCCAATAATTTGACGTTTAAGAATGATCGATCGTTCGAGTGTCCTTGTAATTCATGAATTCGTATGTCGAATTACAACGATACGAATTTTTGTAACCGCACAATTTATAATGGGTTTCCACGCTCGAGTACGATTTACGAGAAAATGAAGGAAAAAAAGAGACGCCCGAAACACTGCCAAGGTAATGAGACGAACACAAACGAATGTTTGTCTCGTCGTGTTGGCGTGACTCTCCGTGAACATTTTGTAAGAAACGACGTGAATTTTGGTTATTCGAGCAAGCAGAGTGGAGCAAACGAATCAATGACCGTTCTCGATTTCAAGGTGATGCGATGGTTCCCTTGGCCGAAACGAAACTTCATAGAAGGACTGTAGGATCGTAAATAAGGAAGGACAGCGCATAAGGAAACAAAAGACACCGACATTTTTTGCCATCAGCATCGGGCCACAACCGACGAAGCCTCCGCTAGTTTCTGCGCGCTCTGCGCTCAACGGACTTCGAGATAGTCTTTGCCTCGATTTTTCGACGGGTCAGCCTCTACTCTACGGTGAGTAGCGTTTCAAGGATGTGGCAGAATATTTCGTAACTCACTTGAAAATAATCTTTTTGATATCAGACTCGAGTGATTGGACCAAAATTACTCGGACTTTTTCGAAAAGTCCGGAAAAACCATTGCCATAGGATAGTCTAATTTTTGGGCTCAATATTTCTCTTTGATTAAAACTCTTTCGGTTTCGATAAAGTGAAAAAGAAAACGAAAAAAAAACCGCTTGTTTTAGAAGTAAAACTAAATTCACGACTCAAATTTCGATAAGAAACATTTGTAATCCATGTACCCGAAAATGTTTGTTCCCTGCTTCGCAAGTCACTCGCGTTAGCGATGTTATTTTTCAACTCACACGATAAAATAAATGAATAAGATACGAGTTTGAATAAACGCACGAGCATGCTCTTGTGTAACTCACCATATGTACGTTCTGCCACGGTCTCACTCGAATCTGAAACACAATAGATTCAATAATAAATATCGTATTAAAACACGAGTAACCTCATTACTAGTTATGAACGTTGCCTACATTTATTCATCCTTCCAAATGCAACTGGCAGCCGCTACTTTCACTTCTTTCTACGACACAAACATGCACACATACATAAACGTTAAGGCTCAACGAGAAATTTCACTAACCGCCAGATTAACTTTCGCATCACCGTGAATAAATGAGATATTAATGAGTTTTTTTTTCAGATTTTATCGGAGGACGACTTGTATGTCAAAGTATTCCATTAATCACAGCAACCAATTGAATACTTGATGCAATATTAAAGATATTCTTATTAGAATCACACTTTTACCAGCTGCTTAATTATTATGCTTATTATGCTTTGCACAGTATTTGTGCATCCCATTAAAATCTTTCCTACTGGGATCCTCAAAAAAAATAATCACTCGCGAGTAAAGAAAAAATCGAAAAATGAATTCGCGCTTTGAAATTTCGAGATTTGTTTTGGACGTCGCTGAGAGTCTTTGCACGATTATTTCTTCAAAGTTTTTTCGTTCGACCAATCGTTCTTCAGTATTCGAAAAAGACTTTCTCAAAATACGAAGAGTCGTATATTTCTTTTCGTCTTCCTTAAGAATTGGCAACGAAGTTATTCCTACAAGAAACCGAATGGAAAAAGTTCACTTTCTCACAAACGGAATATGGATATGAGGGAAAAAATATGAGAAACCAACGCTCAGCTTTCTTGTTCGGAGGGTTTTTTGTGCAATATGTAAATGACTGTGGTTGTTGCAGTTATAATGTGCAGGAATAATGGAGAGAGGGCTTGATTTTAATGTAGTACCTCGAAAGCATGAATTCACATGTCCGTTAACTGAGAACGATGGTGAATATAGTCAGACCACCGGTGCTTAGTAATGTCTCACTCAGGAAGCTATCGAATAGAAGCAGCGAGGAAGCGATACAAGCACGCGAAGGTATTGGGTCGTTGAGTGTCATAAACGTTCGTGGAAGCCAACGATGGACGCACTGCATGCTAATGCCTCGATTAGAAATTCACGATATTGATTTCATCCTCCCCCTCCCCCCTCCCCCTCCCCTCTCCCTCGTTCTCCACTGGAGAAGAATTGCTTTGACAGTTGGTAAAAACCATTCCGCGTACGATTCCTTTCACATTCACGCATAATACTACTGTTTTTATTGATTTACCTTCGTGTACTGATTCTGGGAAGATTATTCTTCGCGGATGGAAATCCGACGTCATTTCGCGAGCCTAATTGACAAGCGTTTTTATGTCGTCCAGGTTGTTGATACTTTCGACGGAATTCTCATTCCAAAAGTCCTGATATTCGTTACATTTATGACTTTACAAACAAGAAAAATTCATTTGGCTCCAGCAATTTTTTATTATCAACTTTTTTATATATTCCGCTACGGATAATTGTTTACACAATTATCTAGACTTTGTGTTTCGTTAAACGACACTGCGTATGAGTTTTTGGATAAACGAAATCGGTCAGAATCGTTGGAACGTGACGATCAGAAAACATTTTTTTTGCAAATATTTTCAAATAAAAACGAAATAAAAAACATGTCAAAAACAATTCAATTATTCTTTACCTTTTGCTAAGAAGAGAATTGATAAGAAGTAAAAGTGGTTAAGTGAATGGTACAATTTCCAGGCCCACACGGAGAAAACGGATTCGTTTCGTATAGTGACGAACATACAATTTTCAATCAAGTATTTAAGCACTGATTGCAAACAGCATAGTATTTTTTGAATTTTGCAATTTTTCTTCCCTTGAATTCTAAACAGCTTCATGTCGATAGCAAAAAGTGATGCACGTGAGATATTTCGTTTTGTTTTCGTGTGTCATTCATCATGTCAGATTAGCACTTACTGATAAGTGGAAATGTATCGTAAATCACAAATTTTGACTGTCAGCATAGTAAATTCTATGATAAATACACGAATATACACCGAATACGTGTGACATTTTACCATACGCATAGTTTTTTTTCAGGGTTGCCCGAGCATACTTTACAATATAAACATTTGAAGTGACTGAAAACATTTTTTACTGTGCTTATAGAGAAAAATACTCTCGAGTTTTTTGAATAAAAGGTAAAAAAGTATGAGTATTGGTCTTTTTACTGTGGTGGATAAACAATTGTTGTTACTGCTCTTCGAATTAATGCTGCAATTCAGTACGTATGTACTGTCCCCGAGATACTATATTCTTAGTACTTTGCTCTAGAATTTTCGGCCTCTTTTTCGCGGTGCACTTTTCGTGTTGGGTTTGAAAAATGATGAATGAAAAACGAATTGGGATGCGTTCGATCGTTTTGTTTCATTGATTCCTCGATCGCGTTTGAATTTGCATTACTTATGCGCGGGTCGTCTGAGTTATAACAGTAAAAATGAGATTCTCGTCTATTCAAATATTTTTCAACGAATTCATCGTAACCACGCGACGAATCGTAATGTAAGTGATGCCACCAAGTTGGAGAAACGTGAATGGAGGCCAGCGATAGATAATAAATATTAAACGACTTTCAACCTGCTATTGTTGTACAACACACATCGCCGCTTTGCATACGGTTTAGCTTTGTTTTCTCTTTTCATCGTACACAGTACACAGAGGGTTGACGTAATTGCAGCTTTATATGCCTTAATGCTACAGTAGCCATATTTGTTTAAGATTAAAACGATAAAACTAATCAAATTGGTTCAGTCACCCGTTGTAATTAATTTCTATGTGTTCCCGTCTGAATAAAAAATCTTGTGAGACGTGAGCAAATATTTTTTCGGTAAATAATCTAGCGACTCATTTTTCACTGAATACAAACACGATTCAGTGTGTTTTCGAGTTTTCTGTGACTCATACGTGTACATTGGGAAACGAAAAATGTAAAAATTCCTACCTCCACGCCCAAAATATCGTCTAACGATTATCAAGCATCGCGATTTAAGCTGCGACATTAGTTGAGCCGTCAAATTCTGAGGAGAAAAGTCTTCAGTCATTTTTATCCCGGCTGCACCGTTCTCGAGATATCTCCAGATTCGCACGAGCCAATCCGCGAAGCTCCGATAAGAAGTGGGCGAGGCCTGCGTCACGAGATAACGTTCCCGGTTTTCATTGGCTCCCACTATAATTAATCAATATCTGACGAACGGTCCATCGGACAGAAAAATGCTTGAGGACTTTTCTTTCCAGAATTTCAAAACCTATTACTGGATTAGTCCCAAAAACGCTGTCCAATTGATACGCAAATAATGGTACCGTTGGTACGACCTCAATTGAATAATCCATTGACTCGAAGTCCACGTTCACACGGCCAAAGACACATTTTTCAGTGTTTGTATTCGTTGAAGCGGTAAATCAAGTTTTTAATACAAAAACCATCGAATTAACAGACCCATTGTCATTCCATGATTAATCTTCACAGACTCGCTGCAACTGTGAACAGGCCAATTTTCTACTTTGAACACACCAACACTGAATTATACTCGAGTGGAAAGGAAATGGTAGTGCATCGTACGTCATAGCTTCGTTCACCATCGTCTAGGAAGAAGAAGAAGACTCGCGTGCTTGGAGTACTGCCCTCGAGCAACAGGCGCTAACTACCTCGCAGGCGAGAGTGTTCGGCGGCATTGTGTGTGACGCACAGACAACGCGCCGTCAATAGGCCACGTTGTATCGATTTATCGGTTGTCACGAGAGCCGGTTTAGCTCCCAGCACTCCAGGCTCAATTCGTAGCTATAAACTCTGTCAGATTTAACTATACGAATAACCTACGGAATTACCATTCGAAAATGCTAATCACAAATATAAAGAACAATTATATTGTCCTTTTTCAGATTCAACGGACACGTTGTTGATGCACGAGCACAAAAGAGAACGTTCGTTTGGACGAGAAAGAAAATTCTTTTCTACTTTTGTTTAAACGTTACAAACTTTTCCTTCGTCGACTCAGAGTTTCTCGAATGCTCAAAAAACCTTTTGTGCAAGTGTAAAAAAAATGAACGTAGTTCGGACATCGAGATAAATATTTTTCATTGATGACTCGATTGCAAAATTGTTTAATAGTTCTTTTAGATTATTATTACTGAAAATCAGTTTTCCCGAAGCTTTCCCGAATACGTCACTAATATTCGTAGCAAAATTCATCAGTAGCGAAGTGTATCTTCAGCCCGAAAATCATTAGATCGCAAAGTACGAATATTTCGATTGTGAGAGGAGCTAAAAAGCATGGACCACGTGTTTAGAGCATCACTTCCAGCCCACTGTTGCTTTTATTTACGGACTCTCTCGAGACCCTATATTAAATTTGCATTTACGAGAGCATAAAGATTAGTGTCTTATCCGTGACGATGGGAGGTGTCGGTTGCAGGGACTTCTCTCCTTTTTGTTGCACAGCTAAACACATTAATTCTCGTTTCTAATTTTTTCATGAACTCTGCTTAATTACAGTGCTAATTCTTAAATTGTTACAGTTCATTATACAAACTAGGCCGTCCGAATAAGCAGTAGTTTGCGAAAAATTATTGTCCTTCTCTACGATACGGATGAGCAGAATTCTTCTCGCGATGATATAGCAAACAAAATGGAGCATCGTGTTGAGTTTTTGAGAAAAGCCTATTCACAATTAAAATGACTAAATAATCGAAAGTCACGTTAGAGCCGAAGGCTCTTTAATTCCACGAATAAATTCATTCCAATATCAAATCTAAATCCACGTTGAACAATGCGAAACGAAATTTCGTCACTGGGCCTGTTTTTACAACCAAATTCTATGATCGTTTGTCGGTAGAGTTAATTACTCAGTTATAACCGCTAATCACGAGTGTAGAAGGAGGAAAATAAAACCGCACGGAATAGTTGGCAGTGAAGGTATACAACTCATCCGAGTTGCTTAGCAATGCGCGCTGGTATAAAGTAAGGAAGAAGGAGGCAAAAAATTAAAGATACGACATTACGAAGGAGGGAACGAGATTGACTCTGGCCTGTCTCAAGGTCAGATTCTTTTTAATTTGCCTATACAATGTTTTTCTTTCGACCTCGCTCGTAACGTTGTCAGCGAGCACCTGACAAAAAATCTAAATTAGTTGGATTGAGTTACGTGGATCGAGACTGGACTAAAGTTAATGTCGTACGTTTTATACATTGGGAGAATCGTGTACACGTATTTTAAGCGGAATTTCAATTGTGAACATTCAAGACATTATCGTGCAAGGGAATTATGTTATTTTGCATGAAACATTAACTTAAATGGAATTTTTAAGAAAATTTGATGAACGTTAAAAATGAAAAGTGCCACAATAAGTTCTGACCAAAAATTTGAGAATCGTGCTTGAGTTTGTTCGCAGTTCAAATTTACTGTTGCTGCAATTTTCATCATGAATTTTTCTAAATTCACTAAAAAAATGAAAAAAGGCCGCATGATCGTCGTTCGTAGCGAGCAAATTATTATCCCAGTCAGCGTGAATCTTAATTTTAGTGAGAAAGATCGTCCACCATAAATTCATATCCTGTCGACTCAGTTTCAAATTACATAAAGTTTGACGTGTAATGTGAATAAACTTGAAACTTGTCGTAGAGGTTGGGAGGAAATTATTGCGTCTTGAGAATGGCGTGACGAGTCACTGTCCTGCTTATCTCCACATTTGCGAGTAACGGAAATTCTACGTGTTCATAATGCTCGTGTCTCTACATTGACGTTCTCTCTAGTTGAGAATCGAGTTAAGAATCACGATGAAATTTATTTGAAAGAATGATTGTGAAATATTTGTACGACGATCCGGAGATTAATTGCACGATATCGTCTTATCGATTCATTGATTTACTTGGCATAATCTTTAATTTCATACTTTATTGGTAGTGGAAAATTGCCTAATGATAGCCTGCGTGTTTTGATTGTTCCAAGGCAATGATTTACTTGCCGATGACACCACGTTCAACATCTCCCCACCTGCCTCCCCCCTCCGTTATTGGTGGTTATAACTGCGGCCTCGCAAATCGCTCGTCGTACATCGAACCCTTCCCACTTTTTTGGGAACAGCATTAAATTTGCGCTCCCCTTCGATAATATCCACGATGCTACACTGTTTGTTCCTTCGCCGACCCCCAATTTTCTCTCTCGAAGAAGGGTGAATCGCATTACGTAGTAAATACAGAATTCAGTAGATTTAGATAACTCCTGTCAATTAGAGAACACAATTTTTCGGTGTTGCAAACAATTTTTACGTTTGCTGGAGTCACTCGATTGAAGGGAGAAAAATAAATCCTGATTTTTCATGATTTTCAAAGAGATTTCCACTGTGGGGTCTTTTCGACTCGTCAGGAATCGATTGAGTGGAAAAACACTTGTTCAGAGTTCGTTTGCAGTCGACTTTTTCTAACTTGTAAAAAAAAAAAACCAAGTGTCGGAAAATATCAATTTCTCCAAGAGCTATGAGCACGCAAACATGTTTGGCTCATGAAGACCCGTAATAATAACGTCCAGAGCTAAACAATGGCAGTAATCTACGGTTCAGTTTGCTCGAGGAATGTTCGATTCCTGGTGAAGGTAACAATCTTCATCGAGAATAAATACAGTGCAGACACAGTGAACTTGTGTTTAGAAAGGCTTTTTCTCAACAGAGAAAGATCGAATCTGAGTAACTTGATGAAAACGACGACTAAAATAATAAGGCTGGGATCCAACTGATAAGGTAATTCGTCGAAAAGCATCAACAGATAAACCAACAACTTTACAATCGCGATAATACTCCGTTCAAAACTCGAGTACTCGGCCATTGCTCTTCTTGCTTCGATTATTAAAAAAAAATCTTTTTATCTCTTCGTCCTGAGAATATCTAACTGAGAAACTCTAATCGCGAAACCGTTTATTGATAAACAGAAACTCCAAATTCGTTAGGCTATCAAGTTTTTGATCCAACGATAACGATTAATGCGGACAGAACAAGAATAAATTATCGACGTTTTAGCAGATTTTCTTCTAAAAATTCCAAACGAAGAAAATTGTGAAAATTTCGCGTCGATATGATCCAAAATTGCTTGCTACCAAAAATTATGCATTCCAAAAGAATTTTTTGACAGCAGAAACCAAAAAAACTGAATAAAAAGAAAAAATTCCATGTTCTAGCCCTACAAAAAGAACCTCAAAAATAGATGCGAATTTTGAAGGGTTCGTCTTATTGGTTATTGAAATAAATATGAAAGAAAATACACGGGACAATGCGTCCATATAACGAATGAACACTTCTTGCGAAGTTGATCTCACATTTGCTTATTTCGGCATTTTGTTTCTTTTCGGCTTGGTCCATTCCTGTCGCAACCTTCTGTCTTTTTATCAACACTTTTCTCTTCGTCCATTTCCCTTTGCGCTCTCTAAGTCAACTTTTCACGTAAAAAGCTATGGTATTTTAGCCAGGAACGAATGAAGCTTCGGTTTCAGTCAGTGATGGATCCCCGTTCAATTAATGTCTTGTAATTTCATTCGCCAAAAGATAAGTTGAAAAAATGTATTAACCATTTCGATTTAATAACTCTGACATTAATTTAAAGTGATTATACTTTTAATTAAGAAGTAAAAATCTACTCAATTTAGACACCCATAAAATACGACCCTGCGGGCACGATCTGTCTCGAAAAAAAAATCGAAATCCTTTGCCTCAGGAAAGAGCATCCTTTATCACTGCTACCACCACCCTGAACATACAGAGGGGCAAAATCTGTAAAACAGTTCTGAACAATGATCACAGGAAAGTGGAGAAGGGTTGGGGGAGTATGGTAGAGTCGGTGTAAAATGAGCGTTTGGATAGGAGTGAAGTTTGTTTAGGTACGAATCGGTTTGTTTAGATTAAGCTGTGAGAACGTATAGTCACTGAGTTGTAAGAACTCTTCGTGTCCATACATAAATATAGATATACGAGCGTGCAGGCATAATGCGTTATGCATTTGCGCCTCGGGCTCGGAAAAAAAACGACATAGACAAGATTATGTGAGAACGCAGAAATCGGGCACAAAAGCCAGCAGCCCTGGTATGAGTAACCATCATCAGTGCCAGCTACCGCGCAATAGTTGCGACATCGATTTCTTGCACACTCAACTCCGCGCAGAGGAATAAATTATTGCCGCGTGAGAATGCAACGATTGTCAGCTACTTTGCCGTCCAACTTTCTTTCCATTTCTGTCTTATCTCCCCCCGCTGAACTCACAATGAGCCTCGCTTTTTCTGCATTTTAAAAATAAAACCATCATAATTGCTCATTCGTGCATGACATCGATTTTGTAAACATTTCTCGTTCTAATTGTTTATTTACAGTATGCGAATAATTATGTCTTTACTAATCATGTATTCCGAGTCAAGTCGTAGGCTCGAAGGTTTGAACGAGCGCAAGCAGTCGGGATTCAATAATTCCCTCGTTCTGTCAGATCACTCGATCCATCAATCGGAATCGTTTCAATGATGAGTCCACGGAGCAGTGATTCACCGAGCCCATTTCGTCCATCTCATTCTCGCAAAATATACTCATTCGATAAATTGCTCAATGTCGGAATCCCGGTCAAAATAACTCGTCGCGTTTCTGAACTTTCTTTTCATCCAATAGGCATCAAATAATGAAAAAATCAACTGTTTCAGAGCGGATCATAGTTCTTCTCCCGAGCTTCGACGACTCGGTCAACAGCACCGCGGACTAATCCTGAAAGCACTTTCCCTATCAACCGCTCGTTCGTCTCGTACTTCAATAAAGTCATTTGGAGAACGGGACACACGTCGCGGTTGGCAAGTCACTCGTCTGATACACAAACAAGCTCTTCGATGTAGCGAGAACATACAAATGTGCTAACGCTTAGCTCGTACGAACGTGCGAGTGGCTTCCTGTCTCTTCTTCTTGTTCTCCGCGAGTCTACTTCCGAACCCCGAGCAGCAGGGCCCGTCCGCGTGTTCCAGATCTCCGCATAATTAAGGTACATGCCGCTTGGCACAACCGCGCTCAGGCCTTAATGTAATTTTAATAACTGAATAAATAAACATAAGAGGGTAAGCTCACGAAGTGTAATTTGAATCCGGATGCGCGCGATGAGCGGTTTCGATAAAGCAAACTATAATAAGCCTTCTCGTTTCGCGTGTAGTGTTGTTGCCATAGGAATATACTAATATATTACGTCGATCATACACTCGTGTATATTCTACTATGTGTGCATTGACGTCTGTTGCCACGTTTCCATCATTTGCTTACGAGAAACGACGTTCAGTTTCTGACAACTATCTGAATTTCCCTGCCGAAATCCAGTTCAATAAGAGCGTCAAATTTACGGTGCTGGCCTCAACGCAATTCGGCACAGTTCTACATTCGATTGCCATTTATGAGTCAAATTCTAAGAATTTATTAGTTTAGCTTTCATTTCATGAGTTATTTATTTAATTTTATTTTTTTTTTCTTTTTGCCGAGCTGGTTGATTTTTGACGGCGAATCACAACGGTGCGATTGCCATTTGTGAGTCAAATTCCAAGAATTTATTAGTTTAATTTTGATTTCACGAGTTATTTCGTTTATTTTTTTTTTTTTGTAAGCTGCTTGATTTTTCTGATTTTTTCATCTTTCTTCAAGCGTATTTTTCACACTCGTTTCTTCGCTGGTGAAAGAACCTTTGATAAATGGTAAGAAGAAGTTGCTGCCGAAATTCCTGCCGGTTCATTAGAAGCGTTATTAGAGGATGAAAGTTCACTATTAATCACTCGCGATGTAGCGGAGGAAGGTTTTTTCGAAATTCTATTCCAACCGTTTGACTATCACGCGCTTTCAATGACGACTGGATTTCTCACGTAATGTACTAAATTCGCGTGTAATTATTCTAGCCGGAGAAATGACTTCGAATATCTGTGCGACGACAGTCCACACGGTAAAAGTGCTTGTAATGAAAAGTGATTCGAATCAGGAATGAAGCGTTTGAGGAGCGTTGATGCTGAACACGAGAGTCATTATTTCCTGCTGAATTGAAGTTTTTGTGCTCGATCCTAACAACGGTTACATCTTTGATAATTATTTTCATAGTTTGGCATATTTATATGTTTTCAAAATAAAAAATGACGGATCGAGCTGCCGAAATACGAATCAGCACTGGAGCGTCTCTCGCTGAGGCGAGAAGCCACGTTTTTTTCTTGTTAGCTCTCAAAGCGTTGGCAAACCACAAACGACCGATTATGCAATTCGTTTCCGGCAAATCATGAGAATTTTATTTTCCCGGGCATGCAAATGTGCGGCGACGTGTCGGTATCGAGTTGTGCTTCCGTTGGAGATTTGCCAAGTGATAATTCGCTTTGCAGTCTTCCTACCACCCACGAGCTTGGATCTTCACGCTCCTCATTCGAATACAACAAATAATTTTTTCACTTAATGTTTCTGTAAATTACTCAAAGAAATATTCCATCCGAAAGGAACGACAATAAATTCCGTGCGTGGTTTAAAAAATACGATAAATATCGATTTTATTGAAATCGCAGTTGGAATAAACGAACAAAACTATTGAATAATGTGACTAGTCATCGCTTCCGGATTACCCAGAGCTCCGGAGCCTCGTGATTGATATACATGCACGGCTGTTTACAATTGCACCGGGGACTGTTGGTCGTCCGCTTTATTCCATTCACCACGCGAATGAACTGACTTAATTATTCCAGTTGAGCGACAACTTGGCCGAGCCGAATATACGAGAGTCAGCAATGATATCAGGACTTATTTGTATTGACTCACCCTCCGTTCCCTCGCTCGAAAAACAACTTTTATCGTATATCGAGGTTTTTCCTCGCTGCATCCTAGTGAGTTGAGGGAACGCGAAAGATAAATGTTTTCAGGAAAAATCAGCTGGAGAATGGAAGGGAAAGGGTTCAACTCTTTCCGTGGAAAAATATTTCTCTCCCATTCTTTTGTGCCTGCACATGTCATTGCATGACACAGCGCAAATCTTAACACGTCTCTTACGTTCATTAATGTATTTTCGCAACGAATCGCTATTCGTTACTGGCATTAATGGCTCTGTGATTCATGTGATCCGTTTTTCTCGATCAACGACGAGTGCTTTTCCCACGTGGAACGGATTAACTCACCACGCAAGTTTGGACAGAACAACGATTCAACAGCAGCTTATAATAACGAGGAATAACACCTCGTCATCAATATTCAACTCAATCGCAGGCCAGATTCGAACGAAGTAATGTCCTGCTGCCATTGGTCACTGAACATTCACCACCAATATTTCGGTCCAGATATACTAGATTGGAGCCGAAGAATTGTGCATTTAATTGTGAGTGCGAGCTAATAACTTGGGACGAGGATATTCGATGGATTTTAAATTTCAACATTAAGGCGAAGACCATGCTTGTGATTCGAAAAAGCACCTGAACTTTTTTGCTCTTTTCATGATCAAAAAAACGATTAAAATTTATTCTCGCAATTGTTGAAATTGATAAATTTTTAATACAATTATAGCGGCTAAAATACTTTCGTAGTTCCACCGCTTATGTCGTTATTACTCGTTAGCCTCAAATGAGTGTTTTTCTTTTTCCATTCCCAAGTCATTTTCACCGGTAACAAGGCTTTCTCAATTCTCATTGATATCTAAAAACATCCTATTTTCTTATTCTCGTCTTTGGCTCTCCAAAGTTGGGAGGATCCTATTTCATTAAATCCAAATTGTCGAACAGGAAGTGGGCCTGCCATAAGAGCCTGTGTATGACCCTTCAAAAACTGTGATTTTCGTTCATTGTTTTCTCGACAACTAGACGGTAGATCCTACAATAATTCCGGGAATAAATGCACGCTGTATATTTCTAGGATATTTCCAAATTTCAACTCTTAAAGTCGGAATTTTCGATTTCCATTAGATTCGCGTGATCTTAAAGCAAAAAATAGAAAAATTCCCCGTCGCACGAGCCCGGGATGAAAAATAACTTGAGCCTAAGTCCTCTGATATGAACTCATGAAAATTTCCATCGACATGTTTCCAAACAATGATCGAATCCTAATAAATATTCAAATCGAATGTTCTCCAAGTTTTTACGGGGATATTAGAAGTGAAATAGCCCGAATGTAAGGTACCGGGTACGAGGCTGTAGAATCTTCTTCTTTTGCACATCCGCCTCCGAACGTCTCGGCGGAGTCAAGAAAATCAATCGGACACGGACCTAGATGAATCCTATCCATCCACGCATTCTGTATTCCCGCTGAAACCGCCATTAACATGGCAGACGTATAGAAGCGAGCGAGCTCACGTTCAGATTCCTTTGACTCGGACAAAGAACCGACACCTAAAGGCCGCGCGGCCCTTCGTACAAGGGCGAAGGAAGGAACGCGAGGGGCACACACGGTTACGCATTCGCACTCAGGTGCTCACGCGCTCGGCTACCCTCGGCAAATGTGACTAGATACGCGAAGAACCTCTCCAGTACGAGGGAGCATAAAATCATCAAATAATTACGCGCCATAATTGCGGTTAACTTGAGCACGATAAGTAATGGACGCTTATGCGGTTATAACTTCGTGGTAATCGACTAATCGGCTGACATTTTGTTTCTACTCATTATATTTTTCGCGCAATTTAAATCTCAACTTCCTCATTTTCATCGCCGAATTTAGAGAAAGTTTTTTAGTAATTCTTACGATCCGAGTACGAAGGGTTACGGTTCCGCGTGTTCGCAATTATCATCGAGGAATTCGTCCCGAACTCGATTCACTTTGAAAACTTTACGACCATTTCATCGACGTTTCATCGACATTCAGGCCCAATTTTCCGTTCGTTACTCCTTTTTCACTAACCTACTAAATTGTCTTCCATGAGGCCCCGATTCCGAGTACTCGTTTCTCCCGCCAATACAATCAACAATACAATGCGTGCGCCTGTCTATATAATAGGCTAACGAGAACTTAATCGTGACACGAAATTTAAACTACGACAATAGAGTCGAAAAAGTTATTCGACTACGGCGAGTTTGTGCTCGGCGCGGTTAACGGGTTTTTGTGTAATGGCCCCCAACCTCCTCACGTGTCTCCATATTTTCAATCGACTACTGTTTAAGCTAATGGATCACGAGCAGTACCACCCACTTCGGAATTTCGAAAGCCTCTTTCGAGCACTTCTATCGATTGAAACCTCGGTCATCTATGCTCGAAACGAATAAAATGTTGGCCTGGAAATTCCAGTTTTTCAAAAAAATTGACTCTTTTTGAAAAAGCACAAAAAGTATTTGCAAAAATCGGTGATTTGATGGGAAAAGATGATAAAATTGATTCGTCGTGGGCAGCGACCGATGTTTCGTACGAATAGTTCGTACGATTAGTGTGCAGGGACGAAAAAAAGACGAAAAAAATGTCTGGACGGTTCTGTGGAGGATTTTGGATCAGATGGTCGTCTTTTCACTCGGAGCTCGAACTCCAAGGCTCTTGCGCCCTCTCGAAGTTTATTAAAAACGGCGTGAAATTGTCTGTGAATGTATAACAATGTCTTCGGAGAAGATAAAAACAGGTTACAAAAGCATGTTAAAAATAGTTGGCTGGAGCCTGAGACACGAATACGGATTCGCTCGTAATAACCTCGGATTAATTGCTTCCCTGCGTCACGTCGCTTGCATGAATTTGTTTTTTCTCCATTTGCAGTCGCCATCGAACGAACACAATTTCACAACTCTGCAAAAGTGGCCGGATTCCTCGGGAACGCATTTCCCTGTGACGCGAAAGTCTTTGTACGTTCACACTGTCCTCACATTCTTCTGTCATGATGTCCAAGATCGACAACTTCCTGATATGAGAATCAATTAATTTTTCACAGTAAGATCAAATGAATCATTTCATAGATAAATCTCGGAACACCTTATCCCGTCGAATTTCACTTTCAGAATTCAACTGAGCGTTTTTTTCATCGACTCCAGACAGGACAACATATTTTTCTTGACGTGCTCAGGAAAAATGCTGTGCATGCGTCGGTCACTCCGCCGGTGGATGTGACATTTTTTTATAGCTCAATAAATAGGGTGTCATTAACTGTTGAGAATATTTTTCGATTACTAAGCATTTGCACCGGCGTTGAAAGCGTGGGAAAGAAATCGAAGCTTCTTTTCAAGAATCCATTTCGCAATGCGGAGGCGAGATGATTGTTTATTTTTTTCATCAATTCAAAATCCAGCATAAAACACTGAGAAATATGCGATGATCCTGGCCATGAGCTCTATTAACAAAGCACTAATGTAGGCAGAGATTAGCCTACGATATCCAAATACGGTCAACGCGCGTACACTCATTTCACCTTCGCAGGAACGCGGCTCTCTTAAATGTACGTACAATATGGTAATTCCTATAGCTCATCAGACTGGATCGTCGGACTTTTTTCTCATGCATATAATACGCTCCAATGTTTAAGGTCCTTGAAGCCTAAGATTCACTTCTCTTCCATTGATTGTACCACTTATCTATACTGATATCTCGACCTATTCGTTCCACGAGTAAACGCATGTGCGCCAACAATAGAAATGTGACTAAGAAACGTCGCGCTGCGAAACGAAGATTGTGAGAAAAACAATCAAGTTGAATCTGTTGCGCCCGCGAAAACCGTCTCGTAGGGACGAGTGATCGTGGACGAGTTATTTAAGGGGCATTGCCGCGAATGAGTCGAACTCCAGCTCAATACTTTAAAACAAGTTAACGATAAGTTTATTTAGAAAATAGATTACAAAGTCGAGATGGCCCCGAGACCAGTATGATTAACCGTCAGTTAATTCGGTAGTTAATTGTCGACAGTCGCAGCCTGGCGATTCGGGCTTTGTCTTGTCTTCATATAAGTTCATTCAAATGTTCTAGGTTTGCCCCTTTCATGATTACTTTCGTGGTTTAGTGAGGTTAGCAGTTTAGCAATTTAACAGTTAATAATTAAGAAATTAGAGCAATTAGTAATGTAGCAATGTTTCTAGTGAATTATTACATAGTTATGCCAATTTGTGTTGCCATGGGTACAACAAATCAACGAAACTGGATGATTTTCTCGATGGAATGATGGTCCAGTGAACAGACTGGGATTGTTTTCGTAATTTTTGAAATTTAATTCGTAATTGATAAATTAAAAACTGATATAATTGTGATGAAATTCGGGATTATTTTACTTCCGAAACCTCGTGTTATTTCGTCATCGAATTTTCGTCGGAAGCTACCGAATGCCAGAAAGTGTAGAAATTAAAATTCACGAAGAGGTGAAAAATATTGGTAAGTGATTGATAATAATCGAAGAGTTTGGAAAGAGATTAGGAATTTATGGCTCGTGGCAGGAAGAATTAAAATGCTTAAAAACATGCTAAGGATTGAAAGGAAAGGAAAAGAATCGACCCTTCTCGGCTTGTCGCACGTTCGTTTGCTCCATCCCACGTGCTCGGATTGTGGGTATTTAAAGAGAAAAGAGATCGAGGCGAAATTGGTCGCGTGTCCTGGTCTGACGCGGTGATTTGTCGGCTTTGTGAGGGGAAGGTGGGCCCCTGGATCCACCGCAGTCGCAAACGCCGATCACCGGATGAACGGAGGAAGAAAAGGCTGCGGAGAAGTGGAGGATCAGCTTACCTGCTGGTGCGGAGATCCCGCCGGTGAGCCAAACCAGCGGAATCAAAGCAAATACACACATTCGACTAACCAGTCGTGCCGTTAAACAATACTAGACGATTCGAGATAAATTTTCATTGAATCTCGGAAGCTCGAAAAGAAACAGAAATTCGAAACGGTGAATGGTCGATTTTTTCTGTCGAAACGACCCAAGATAACGAAGAATTTTGAAAAACAAATTGAGACGCCGGAACGAGCACTGTCACTTCAAAATTCCCAGCGTCTCGATCGATCGAAAAGTCGCTGAATTAATATTAGAAGCTGAAGAGCAGACCTCCTTTGAAAAGAAGTCAATCGATATCGACTGGAATCTGATGTGGAAGTGAGGATTTTAAAAAAAGTAGTCTCACGTGACTTACAGGTCTTTTGCCGAGTAACATCGCTCATGGATCCGCTGACTTACTTTTCGATCCTCCTCAAAATCCTTCTCCAGCCTGACCTATCGAAGGTAAGATTCCTCCGACCCCTTTACCTGAGGCTACTCATTTTTTCTGCCTCTTCTCTTTTCTTCGTGGCCTACGAATTCTAGCTGTATCACTTTAACTACGATCTTTCACCATGACGAAGGCTTCGTGTTACGCAACAAGTGAGAAACACTCGCGGATCTCGATTCATCGTTCTTCCGTCAGTTCTCTATGCTCGTGGCTATAGGAAGCTATCCTCGGATGTACGCTATCCTTAGAAACACGTTGAGAGCGCTTTTTCTGATGAAACTTTCGAATTTACTCAACTCCGGATCGAAATAACGAGTCGACTTTTTTTGGTTCGTTACTCAGAAGAGTTCGACGTGTAAATCGATCGGACTGTGCTCTTATCAATTAAGGGAATTTGACGATTCGTTTACGGCACTGAAATAAAAATGTGAAGGAAATTTCGAGGGAAAAAGGTGTCTAAACATCCAGACACTCGTGCACGTGCGCCACTCGTCTCGGAATCAAATTTTTTCGAGATCTATGAATAATAACTTGCGTCAACCCCTCGCTGTCACAGAATATTTACTCGAATATTCCGAGTACAGTTTATCGCCTCACAATCTACCACAACCTCGGAAGTTTATGGGATAATACAAATGAATTGAGAAGCCTATGAGTGGTTCCCAAATCGCTTTGGGAACGTCATTGGGTGTCGATTTTTGTTTTTCCTTTGTCTTCAAAAATTTCTACAAGCACATAGAATTTTGGAAACTTATTAATCCACTTGAAAATCAAAAGTGACTTCGTAACACCGATTTCAAGTTTTCCATCGTCGTTTCGTCTTTCTTACCAATTTTGTTTTGTTCTAGCCTACTTTTTTCTCTCCGTAAGAATCTAAATTTCACTGAAAAGCTTGTAAAAATAAACGAGCCCGCGATAAATCTTCATACGAAAATACGATGAAGTATAAGGAACAAGCTTCGGCACCTCAGCCGTGTCGTTTCCGGTTGTCTTAGAATACACACCTCGCGGGACTGCGAAGCCGTATCTTTATCTCGAACGAGCAAGTCGAAAGTGATGATGTCGTTAGCATCGAGAATCGGGTGAAGGAGTAAGCCAAGCCTTGCTTTTTCAAGTTACATATACTTTGTCTACACGACTAAAAAAAAAAAAGAAGAAGAAGAATCGGTGACACTACACTGTATCGCATCGAGGCGGTTAGGTCAACAGAGAAGAAGGCCCAGTCCGTGATGCAGATCAAACAAAAAAAGTGAGGAACTAACGCGGTGCTCGGATCGCGAGTGATCAAATACGAGGATGACTAAGGGGCTCGCGATTGTCGATAGTAGAGCTTCATCGATATTTGTTACACGCGCTTCGAAAGTCCTTCACACGTACACTGTCATGAAAAATTGATCGTTAATCGGGAAAATTTAGTGGTTTCCGACAATTCGACGTTTTCGATATTTTTAACAACACGGAGAAAATTAAATTTGAACAATTACCGTCCAGCAACGATGGTGCGGTGCGGCAAAATAATTGAATTTTCCTATACATTAAATATTCGTTCTTCAAAGTAGGATAACTTTTACCGCGGAGCATGTCTAAAAGTATATCTAAAAGAAACGTGCGGTCAAAGGTGCCGTACTTTTGAAGATTATTTCAATATTTATACTGCGCTGCGCTGTAAAAATTTCCGTACGAATTCTTATGCGAGGATGCGGCGATAATAGGAACACGGCAGGGATATATTGTCGCTATATGGGCCTATTTTCCCATTGTTTTAATATGCTCAGCCCTTTGTTGAAGCGTGTAAATCACCGATTTATTGCGCTACGGAATTTGGAAGCGAGTGATCAATTGGGGCAAAGACATTTAAGCGTGACGCACCGTAAAGTTTACTAAACGTTTTGTAAATTTTAGTACACGTACCGTAAATTTCACTATCTGCAATATTTACTATTATAAAACTGAAAATTCGGAAAAATATTTAAAATTTTACAGTGCGTTACGGGAATTAAATTTTTTTTTTAATTTTACCGTAAATTTCACGCTAAATATTATGACGCTGAAGTTTCCAACGTTGGAGTCCAATGAAATGATCTAAAAAAACTCTCAAATAATTCCAGTAAATCTCCAATTTTCTTCCCTGCCGAATTTCCAATTCGTTATTTTTTAAGCCACATCAATAATTCGTGAAATAATAAAATAATGAATTATGAATCTTTTTTTTGTTCACTTCGTTGAACTTCAACGTTGCAAACTTCAGCGTCGTCTAAATATTACTATTTAATTATCTCCCTGAAATCGGGAAAAAAACCATTTTTTTGTCTCGAGACAACGGTTCGTTTGAATATTAGACTTGCGGTCTCCTAAATTTGGGAAAAAATAAGAAAATTTATTTTCAGTCGCTGGGTACCGAAACAAAAATGTTCATTTTCACGAGAATTCGAAATCTCTGAAAAACTGCTCACGCATAAACTTCTCGCCGAAACTCGTTCTCGTGAATGTCAACGTCTCAATCTTTCGAAATTGCATTACCTCAATATTAGTTTTTAAGAATAAAAAAAGCTTCAAAACGCAAAGGTGAATAATGGAGTAAAAAATATTTGTCAGCGTAATTTAGACTGCTCAGGAGACTCGCACGTGGAAAGAGACAATCTGATAATCAAATTTATCAACGTTACAATCAAATTAGAAAAGTAAATAATGGAAAATATGCGTGTTTATTCGATATTCTCGATACGGTTAAACACCGAGAAAAATCATAGTGTTATCTCAATTTCATTATTTATATACTTGTCCCTATATAGTTAATTATTATCACATCTGAATGGCCGCGTGGATAATCTCATGAAGATAAGCGATGAGTTATTCAGCTAATCAGTATATATCGAGGTACGAGTATATTATTCAAGTAGGAGGAAGGGATACACACCGAAAGAGAGTATAAGCGATTAGTTTTATCATCGGCCGCGTTCATATCCGTAAAAACCTATTACCGATAATGAAGGTAGGATCGACGGATACTTCGATCACGATGAAAATAGTATCCGCGATAATTCGGAAGTTTCTCGAGCCTGTTGAAGCGTCGTTTTGAGCCTCACGAAATTATACACCCACGTAAAGTGTATCGGGCTGTCGATCGCGGACTTTAATGATGAAGAAACGAATTAGAAATCGAAGGTATCGTTATTCCGCTTGACCACGCTCAATAAATCGAAATCACAGATTTTTCTGTTGTTCGAATGAAATTATCGCTGTTGCCATTTTCGCCAATGGCGACGAAAATAAAATTGAGCTAAAATTCGCTTCGACGTTGATGAAATACTTAAAATATTCAAATATTTGATTCGTTTAGAGATTATTCGATCGAGATCTGTGATAAAGAACCAAAAAACTGCTCACTCATTCTCGCACCTTCAATTTCGTGAATAAAAACTGGTAAACAATATTTCAACTCGGCTGACTCTATCGTCACAAATTCTTGGTCCTTCAGAATTATCATCGAAAGGCATTGCAAAGTCTTTAAACAAACGGAATGGTGAAGCCAGCTCTTATCGAGACTGATATCATATCGATATTTTCAATTGCACGCTCTCGCTTTTTATCCCCCGTTTGAAAATATTTTTCATTAGATGCATGGAAATATTCTACGATGCATAAGTGCACAATGAAGAAATGCACGGTTCGAAGATTCAAATCGAGTCAACAGAAACGAATGGGAAGCTTGTTGGGAATTTAATTTAATTTCTTTATCCAGCGACGATTGTAATTTCCTTCATTATTTACGACAATCTTCGGCATTTATTCTAGTCATAAAACGTTTAGAATATTTATCATTTATTATTGTTTACTATTCTGGGACTGAGTTTGACGATATAAAAAATTGAATAACGCAAAATCGTTTTAATCTCTTTCATAAACGATAAGAGTTAATAATCTGACGTATCCTGACACGATCAATCGGCGTCTGATACTAGAAATGATTAATTATCATGACACGATCCAAATAGTCCGCAGCTGCACGACTCGAATAGCGAGTCAATAGTGGAGTTGTGGAATTATTATATTTCAAGTCCGACGAGTGAATTAATCATGGAAAATAATTCGCATCAAGTGATGGCTCATATTTGAAAAATTATCAACTCACTCGCACCGATTTGTTTGCTTAAATAGTCGTATGCGCAGCCGCGATCAAATAATTGCGACAGATTTCATCGCAGGGAGGAGAGACCAACATTTTTTACTTCTCCGCTTCGCGAATAATAAAGACCCGTGGATAATATTTCACTACTTGTTGATCGTGAGAAATAAGTCTATGACATTAGAACCGACTTCGATCAATTATCGCATGACTTTTTAGATTAGCAGTTAATCTATGAAACTATCCTGACTATCATTTATTTGCGTGAAGTGCATTTTTTCCTTACGCTTTGTACGAGCTCTTAAAAATAAAAGAAACAAATCGGACTGATAAAAGGTTTATCACTGAATCTACATCTGATGTAAAATCATGAGTCGATCGATTCGAGACTGAATTCCTATTTTTTTTTCATTGTAAGAACTGATTTTTCTCAATAAATCATCCGAACGATTTCATCGTATTCACCAGCTTGGAATATTTCAAATTCAGATCTTCGTGAACGGCATTCGAAAAGCCAGACGAATTTTTCTCGAATCGGCGCTTTTACCACTGTCAATATTATCCATCAACGTTGGATTCACAGTGGACGTTGAATGCAGCACACTTCCAAATGAATCGCTATCGATCATCGGACGCGAATGGTCTGCAGCGAGAAGAGATCTGAATTATAAGCCTGGAAAGCAAACAAACAATGCCCGGTCCGGGTACGCAGCTCGTTGAGACGGTGCCAACCCCTACAGGCAGTTGCATTTACTGTGACAGCTGACACACTCTTTTTCCACCCGCATAAGTGCTTCACGGTACGCGTTCGTTCATTCGCATTTGACTTCCCTACGTTTTCTGATTCTCGGCAATATTTTTTAGACTTTTGTCCGACGTCAAATGCGCAAACATTTTGCGGTAATGGGAGAACGAGTATCAAAAAATCACACAGGAGTTTCGCGATTTTCAGAGGAGTCAAGAAGAACCGTAAATTATTTAGCTTCGCCTCAAACTTCTCTGAGAGTATCCTTTGAATATTTAAAATCGCATCACCTTATCCCAGTTACATCAATACAAAATCGAATTACTTGCCACTTCGAAATAATGAAACAGAAATGAGGGTCAATTTTGGTATCAAACTTGATGCTCCGGTGATAAATTTCAACTTTTAACGAGCAACCTCCGAACGTTAATGGAAAAAATGACAGGCAGCGTCGAATTCGACGCAACTGGAAAAGAACAAAGTTCCGTGATTGATTGCAATATTTTTCCAGAATTTCGAAAAATGTAAATGTAAATTTTCAAATGGATGGAATGAGAAATTTCATTGTATTCGAAGGTCGCAGCGTTAAACGTCATCACTAAACTCTCTCCGGTATTCCCTGTCGTCTTGTTCGAGCCCCACAGATGACATGTACGAAGAGGAGTCTGCCGCGTACGTCCATAATCTGCGATAAATCAGGACTCACCATTTTCGGCGCCTCGGAGGGGTCCCGATGGACTTCCCCCGGTGGAGACCCCCTCGTCTTCGCTGCCGGTGGTGCTGCTATCACTCGTAGGACTGTAGCTTCTTCGGCTGAAGGTGCCGCGTACGATATCAGCGTCGCCGGTATTTTTGGGGACTTTGGTAGCGCGGGGACTCATTCCATTGTTATTATCATGGATACTACGATTATGTTGTTGAAGTCTTCCATGCATGAGCCTCATTCTAGATTGAAGCCTTTGTTGTTGGAGGTTGCCAACTGAGAAGTCGAGAGGTTGGTCGATATCGGATTGTCCCGCGGCACTTTGTTGCACATGCACTTGGGGTTGGTCGCTGTGTTGTTGATGTCTTAGTACTTGACACAATGAACCGGACACTAAACTTTGCACCTGAGTACTAGCTTGGGGTATCGGAGAAGTTTCACTATCCTGACGCTCTTGCTGAACACCACTGGGTGGATTCCACCATTGATGCGTACTTAGAGCCCCGATGCCGGCACTGCCTTGGATCGATCTCCAGGCCTCGATAGTGTTATTGTTGGTTGGGCTACCGGAGTGTTTTTCTTTGCGTTGATGTTGCGCGAGTCCCTCGCGCTGTTGCTGAAGCTGCGACTGATGATTGAGCTGTTGCGAGGCCATTGCGACCTCTACTAAATTGTTGTTCTCCAACAAATGCATACTCGGTGTTTGGGTCATTGACGATGGTGAAATAAAGGACGTCCCCAGTACCGATCCTCCCGTCAGAGAGGGACGCTGATGCTGGAGACGATTTTCTTGTTGGAAATGATGTTGGGGTCTGAGCTGGGTCTGCTGTTGCTGTTGTTGCGGTTGTTGAGATTGCTGATGGTGATATTGCACCTGATGGTGCTGCGACGTCGGGAGCACCGGCGGTGGTATCTGCCGGACGGTTCGGGCCGCCTCAGCTACCCACCGGCGGACCGCCTCGCTGTCGAGGCCCGCCAGCCCTGCAGACTTCGTTTTTGACTGTCCTCCGGATGATGATAATCCTTTCTCGGATATTAAGCTACCGCCGCCGCCGCCGCCGGGAAGCGCCGCGAGGACTCCGGTACCCGCCACCGCGACGACTCTCTCTGTATCCAAACCAAACGCTCCCCAAGCACTGACTCTACAACTCCTCTCCTCTATACGCTATTTATCTCCGACTCTTTCTCTCCGACTCTATCCACCAATATGATTAAGTCGATGAATCATCGATATTAAGTCGATTGAAAATGTACTTTTCTCCTTCCGATTATAATCGTACTGGCTTCCATTCAATGCGATGTTAATAACGTTCTTTCTTTCGCCGTTCAGTCGAATCAATTTTGACAACAGCCAGAAATATCAAAGTCATCGTCTTTCTAAATAATTTAATGAACAAAGATCACCCAGGGTGGACGTCGCATTAATGCATCTTGCATCGCAATGCATTAATTGCCTCGAGTATGTGTCAGCTACTTTGAAAACTCGCTAATACTTTTCGATAGTCAGTAGCTTATTTTGGAAACACGATAAACCGGTCTCTGAGTTAAGCTTCACTGTGGATTTCCACAAAACGAGTTTCAACAAAGTAGCAGATGTAGCCGTAATTGTCGCTGCTCTATTGAACCTGACGAAGATGATGAATCGTCGCAGCATCAAATAGTAAAATCACACACGTCTCGTCAATGAGATATGCGCAAGCACTGTTGTGTGTCGCCTCAAGGAGCTCCGACCCAACCACGCGGTCACGTAATTCATCCAATTATCACTGTCAGTGTCCTTCGAGAGTTACCGAAGCGCAGGGCAACTTATCAAGGTAAATAACGGGAAGAAAAGTTGCGATGGTGTTTGACGTGAAAGTTTGACACTACCACTGATAGGAACTATACAGCCACTGGTATACGATCAAGCTCTTTTGGCTGTCAGCCAAGAAGAAGAAGAAGAAGAAGAAGAAGAAGAGACATGTAACGAAGAGCGCGTGGCCCAAAGTGCCTTGGTTGGTGCCGCGCACGTTCTCACTCCTTCACGTCTCACTACTCGTTTCACTTGCTCATCTTCGTAGGCAACTTGCACTTAACTCAAAAACTACACTAGACCGATTGCCATCGCTATAGCTCTTTGTCCAGTTGCTAAATATCCACTCGTTCCTTAATACTTATAAGCACTACACCATGCAATAGTGAGAGACCGATGCCATGGGCACTGTCATCAAAGAGGTTGCGAATCAAACAACTTTTCAGGGTTTCACGCACTTTCTGGATTGGCCAGTTACGCAACGAGCCATTAGTTTCCCGGCTTATGGAGATTCTCGTGTCTTTCAACGTGCACAATACAACGGAGCACTCCTGCTAAGTGATACTTTACTATTAACATTAATATTGCAACTTGCAATTTTAAAATGATATTGAATTTGGAGTGCTACTACGTATATGCGACTGAGGCCTGATTCTGTTGAAAGGAAGCGAGCACTGTCGGCTCACGGAGGGCCGTAGCGTGGTGCGGTGTGGCCCGTGGTACGTGGTGGCAGTCACTGAGGCCTCGAGGCACTCCGTTATTATCGCAATCGGAAGGAAGCAGCAGCGGGAGCACCAGCGGGGCAGCACCGTGGTGGCCAAGCGCGAGAAGCGTGAGCGTGGTGGAGGAGAGCGAGAGATACAACAGGGAACGTACAGTGCAGAAGGAGGAGTAGGAGGCGGATAGATGTTGCCGCCGCGTTCGAGAGTAGCCTAACGTGGGCATGGACGCGTGTGTAAGCGAGAGCTCACCAACAGCGTACGCAACACTAGAGCGAAACGCGACGGTGTACGGTATAGAAGAAGCCTGATGCCTGCTCTTGGGTTACGTAGCCAACATAGTCCCCGTCTATATGGTGTTCGCCGGTGCGGCGCGGGAGGAAGGGAGGAGAGAACTCTCCGTCCGCGACACTAACACGAGAAGAAAAGTCCCTGGCTCTCGGAGAGTCCGCCACAGTGGGGGAGTCGCTGGTTGCCTTGGCGGGGCGTCGGGAAACATGGATATAGAGTCGCGGAGGCAAGAGCGAAATGGACAGACAAAAGGCAAAGGAAGGAACAAAGAGGTTGATGGAGAGAGGAAGATGAAACGCGTCCCGGTACGTAGCAGGACCCCCGCACTAAATTGCACAGCATCCGAGCGAGTAGGACGATATGTTGTAGTGGAAATAGCGGTGTGCGGGTGCGTCAATCGGGTGTCCGCACTGGTAGCAGCGGGCGCGTCCACGCGGCCTCTCTCCAACGGTGGGGATTCCGAGCTCCCCTTCATATCGGTGGGGGAACGTCAACCAATCGTGAAATCTTAAGGTCTGGCGAAGTGTCCCGCCCCCCAACGGACGCCCGACTATACATGCTTTCGCGATCTACTCTCGTGGCTGACTATCACATTATCTCCTTTTGCCTCTCTGCTTCTGCCAGTAGATACGCGTACTCCGGGCTTCCTTGTCTTCTTTATCTTGGTTCAATGGACCAGCGTCGTTGGCAACGATTCGGCATCATTCGTCATTATCCCAAGTGCAAATGTTCCTATTACTTATTTCTTCTCTCTTCGTCGAAAACTAACTTGGCCAGCGTTTATTTGCCTATCCATGTCGAGACACTCGTACGCGTTTAGCCTGCTCGCACCTTCGCCTCCCTGTAATCTCTCTTCCCATCCGTATATCTTCCAACGAACCGCGCTACAAACACCGATCCACTGCGAAGAGCTTCCCACAATCCCTGGGCCATGCTCACCGACGATTCCAACGAGTCACGAGTCATTTGATCAGCTGAAGAAAAAGGTGTACGCCCAGCTAGCGGTGGGCACTTGTCTCGATCGAGCCACCAGCTTCCTTTCGCTCTCCTCCTGTCATCGATTAATTATTCGACGCAGCCTCCATTCACCGTTCGCACAGGTGGAACGCGCCCAGTCACAATCTCAGACACAAACCAAGTCCCAAAGTGGGTGGAGCGTGATAACTCTGCGAGAATTTAATACTCCGAACTTTACTCTCTCACGCGGCACATCCAAATGAGACATTTTCACATTAGCGCGTTTGCATTCGTGCCAACACCCCCTGCTCGCGTCGTCGTTACACAGCTCCGGGCAACGTGAGAACGAGAGGCTGGAACGACCAACGTGCAAGGTCGACCGGTGATCTACGAGCTCGTTGGAAAAAGTAGGTTTATTACTCGTTTATGCATTTGCTATGAATCCTTCGTTATTCTTCTCAAATGAATAAATATCAACTGTGATCCAGCGGACGCAGCAGTTATTTTTGTATAATCGAAGGTCGCATCCTTATTCCCCTTATAGGAGAAAAAAAAACACAAAAACACAAAAAATGGAAATAGCCACAGTATTTTGATGAGTACTCAGAACCAAGTCATAAAGTATCTGTTTTCAGTAAGCAGCCTTCGAGCTCTAGAATTTACTGGCTGAGAATAGCCTTAAAAATTGGGTAAAAACGCCAGCAGTTGAATGACGCAAACAAAGAATTTTCTTTGAAAAATTCCAAGAAAAGATATTTACGACTCGGAGATACTCGGAGCCGGTTTCCATCCGTAAGAAGAGCAATTGCCATAGGATTTTTTCGTACCACTTTATTATACGTGATATGGAATTCAGTATGGCACCCACCTAAAGCACTTAATCATACGTGGCTTGAAGAAGGGAAAAGCAGCAGCACCGCGGCAGCAGCGCCATACCTTTTCCTTGGCAACTGAGCAGAGGCCTGGACCTATCATATTTCCCTATCATAGAAATGCTTGATCGTCACCGCAGCCACCCCTTCGCGATATGCTCGACGTCCCAGCCAACGCCTCCCCTCCACCACCCACGTTACATTTGAATCCGTCATGCGCACTGCTCGACCTCTAAGAAAAACGATGATAAAAAACCAAAACTTACACACGTACACCTTCCGAGCTTTAAACTGGTTCTTATTGGTTGCAGAAACTTGGGACGCACCCACTCATCCTCCAGGAGTTCCAGAGGGTGCCTCCATCGCTCCTGGAACATCCGAATTTCCTCCTTATCATTTCTTATGCCGATATATACATTTATATGGTCTCTCCACATATACACCGAGAGCGAGTTCGTTCTCCATGCATATAGACATATCGCCGTGCCAACGCTCGCTTCCTTTTCCTCCCGTTTTATCGATGCTCCATCATATCGCCATGCGGGGAGACACGAGACTACATCAATCATTAAACTTTGTAGATTTTTGCCCAGCCCCGCATGTATCCTCCCACATTTTTCATATTTTTATTCATCTCGACGGAGAAACTAAAATGGAAGCTCATCAATAGGTAAATCTCATTTCCGCTCGTCAACGTGTGACCCTGAACGAAGCTGACTGAGCAGCATAATATTTTTTTTATCGCGAAACTTGCGATTCGTTTTTTCCAAAATTGTCAGGTTTTTGAAAAATCTGTTTACCACGAATCTCTCGAAATTGTTCTCTGCTCATTACCTTTTCGAATCCGAGTCCCCGCGATTCTTCACTTTCGTGAGGCCATTCCGACACATTTTTTTCATCTCTTTTCCTTCCAAAACATACATTTTCGAGCTTTTATGTGCGGTTATTTCCTTGTTTCCCCGTGATTTTTTTCCTACCGAGCTTTCCTCCGTCTTTTTTTCTTCTTCGCGCCTTTCTCCTCCCTTAGATCTCTTAAGCTTCCGCCGCGTCTACCTCCTCGATATCCCCACCCTCGTTTTCTCCGGTTTTCTCGCTCTCTACGACCAAGAGTCGAGCTTCACCGTCGAGAGTGGAGGGGCCCCTGCAACACCCCCTCGTCCTACAACCTCCCCCCGGCACGACCACTTTCCCCCGAGTAGGAAAGAATGATTGAGTGAACGAAACGTGCAAAGGAGATAGAAAAAGCGAGGAACGCGTATTGATTTTAATGACAACCCCCACCCTCGGCCCTACTAACATGCACACGTTATGTACGAATGTACCTAGTATAGCATTGCTCACGACCCCCCTCACTCCCCCAACCCACCGCACTTTTGGTATATACGTATAAAAGTCGATACAATACATTCCAACGAGAATTCGCGTCGGGGGCGCGAATAATATCTTCCAACCACCTTACATTTTTTCTCGCTCGCTCTCTCTCTCTCTCTCTCTCTGTACACTGCTTCGCTATTTGCGTGCTTTGAATCGCGATTCTTCATTCTCAGTTGAGTCATCACTCTTATGCATTATTTACTATTTTATCTTACTATTTATTGAGTTAACCGGAATAACTGGGCATCGATATTTGTTTACACGACGAGATAGCGCTTTTATTGGTACGCGTGAAAACAAAATTGTCGAATTTCACAGTCAAACATTGGTCGTGAACAAAAAATGCTTTTTTTCTGTAATTTCGATTGTTCACTTATGTAAAAAATATTGAACATGTTTCGATTACTCGAATTTTGCTTTTCTTATTCCTTGTGCCGTTTGCTCAATTCGAATTCCCAATTGACACAGACACGCGAGATTGGTGCGGAACGAAATTTTGGGAGCATGATAAAAAATGAAGAAATGCTGCTGGATTTTCTAGTAGTCGTTACTCGTGCAGAAGCCCCATCGCACTTGGTAAGCTGCAGACGAGAAACGTGATTAATTGACAGGTTTTGAAACAACATTCTTCCTCAGTATTTCTCAAGAGAGTAATTTTCGGAGAGAAGTATTCTGATTAGTACAAGATTATTTGACCTTTTGCTTCAGTTTCCACTGTTGAGTGTTAGAATTTTGAGAAATAAATTCTTCCCATTGAACCATTACGAAAAAGTTCGGGATGCTTGTCCACGAGTTTGGGGTGCAAAGTCAATTTAGATTTTCAAATGAAAGCGTTACACGATGAACCTCGGAGGGTCACAGGTTGCGATATGACCGAGTAAAAAAGCCACGGAAGGGGGAAGAGCCACTTGCCCTTTGGAATTCGAGGGTTCGAGTGGCACTGTATCCCAGAGAGGTCTATTCAAATATAGAGCCATATAAAGCGTGAAGCAAGGGTTCGCCTTAATCTGAATATAGACAAGCTGTTTCATGGCACGCGCACGCGAGAGAACCCTCTTTTTATTCATCACAGTACACAGAGGCTTTTGCCCCAGCGGAGAAAAACGATCGAGCAGGTATTTTGCATGGTGAAGGGCTCCCCTCGTACGCTACAGGTGTTCCTCCCTAGCTCCACCTCAACCCTTTTTTTTATTATTTTATTTCATGTTTTCTATGGGGAGAAGGCATTCGAGAGGACTCGAGGGGTCACTTTGTGTATATGGTAATCGATGCCACTTGTTGGTACGCCACACGTGCATAATAGTTATATTGTATTCAAAATGCATCATACAATCATCGTCCCGTATAATTTGACAGGTATTTTATTTGATCTTCAGATTTAAATTACTCTTGTACCTTCCTGAAGGATTCAATTCGATTTGCAGTGATTTTTCGGATGAGTTATACATACAGTAAACCAGGATTTCGGGGTGGAGCTGAATTCGAAGGAATATGTTCAAATTTTCATTCTTATCCACGCGGAGAGAATGAAATTTGAAACATTACCGTCCAGCAACGATGGTGGATATTGTGATGGGGAAAAAATTGAATTTTCCTATACATTAAATAATATTCGTTCTTCGATTCGGAAATTTTACGGGAGTATGTCTAAAAGAAATGTCCGGTCGAAGGTGCCGTACTTTTGAAAATTATTTCAATATTCATTTCGCAATATTACACGAGCGTCGCAGTAAATACATGCACCGTAACATTTACTAAACGTTTTGTCAATTTTAGGAAACGTACCGTAAATTTCACGATCTGCAATATTTACTATTATAAAACTGATAATTCCGCAAACATTAAAAATTTTACAGTGCGTTACGGGAATTAATTTTTTTTCGTTAGCTTGTCCCCGCAGTGAAACACATTTGATCATAAATTTTACAGTAAATTTCACGCGAAATATTACCGTTTAATTCTCTCTGTGCGTGAACGTTTCTTTTAAGCAAGTTCCACTTCTTCAACGATCATTTCATTTAGCAAACTATAATTATTGATCGAGTGATAAATTTTTCAATATTTCCGATTACTGCGATAAATATTTTGGTTTGAATCGTATAAATGAAATCTGTACACTTAAATCTTTGTCAAACTCGAGCTATTTTATCAATTGTTGCTCAAAAAAATATTTTCATGAAATATTGATTCCTCCCAAAAGTTTTATAAACTTTTGAATCATCGAGAAAAAGGAAGATCGGAATTTTTTTCATAAATTCGAGTGTCGCGATATTATTAGATTTTTGGCGCACTTCTGAGGTAGTTTTCGAAGCTCGAAGGTTCGCTGTGCCATAAATAGAACGAGTTCTCGTAACGTACAAAATAACGCTACGAATAAGTCCTCACAGGGGCCCCTTCGAGATTTGTCTCATTTCGCAGACCCATTTTTATTGCACGAAACCGGGCACCCCCGTCTCGCACGAAATTATACGTTTCCAGTATAGTTCCCTAAATTTTCAACGTTAACGAAAGAAAGTGAGGTCTTTCCATGGCTATACAATTTTTTCGATCTTGAAATTCCTTAGTCTGCATTTCGATGATGACTCTTATAGGTACCAGCTGCCCCTTCGCCAGCGCCATTGTTGTTTCTTTGTCGATTTCTCATATTCTTCAAAAATATAAAAAAAAAAAGAAATGTGTGCTAAATACAAAGGTACAAAGAGGGCCACTCCAGGCTCGATACGCTTCCTCATATTTACCATTACATTTTATGTTTCTTTTTTCGAAATATTACGAAATTCGGAAAGAACCTCTCAGAGAAAGTGTTTTTTCTCTGCTCACAATAAACTCGTGGAAAAAACGCGAGCACTCGATGAAACTCGTGAAACATTGAAAGACACTTGCAAAACTGATCTCGCGGATGACCAAAGTGGAATGTTTTCCAGAGCTCGTCAACATGAAACATTTTTTTGAAGTTATACTTCGAAATAAGTATTTTCAAGTGTAGCTACTATCAATCGATATTCATGTTGGATTTCTCAACAGAATTATACAGTTTTATTTACAGAAAATTTACGAGCTTGATTTGTTAACATATAAATTAGTAAAGCGAGCAAAGAGGAATAAATTATGTTGAATTTTATCCTCTGCACTCATTACAATTCATATTCGAATAGAAGTATCTTAGATTATCATTGTGCGTGATTAGTTTTAATGAACGAAGTGAGATATGATCGACCTTGGGAAAAAATTGGCCTCGTTCTTGGTCACGAATCGGCTGGAAGAGCAGCTTATTGATCAACGTTAGAGAGGATACGCCCTTACGTAAATTCATAAAATAAGCGCGGTTCCCCTTTGACGTAATTAGACAATATCGCATACACACGCCCGACCCCGGAATCAGCACTTCCCCTCGACTCTTCAAAACCTCAATGTATGCGTATAATTCTCGCTGCTAGCACAATGGGGCCGCACCTACAAGATAAAAGGACAAAGTAAAAGCCGCCTTGGATTACCAGCGAAGATTCTTCACAATTGGTCGTGAAGCCACTTACTGTGCGCTCGCCTGCTAAAATAGCTGCATGCATAATTACACGATTTACAGTCGCGATACCCAAATCCACGAAGAAACTCAGTCCTTCGAGTTTTCGAAAAACAACAAAACACTTTTTTCAAATGGAACATTCAATCATTTGCGAAAATGGAAAACAGTCAATAACAGAGAAAACGAATGAGCAGAAGTGAGGACAAAAGAAGCTAAAGATGTGTGCGAAGGGTAACAGGGAAGAGTTGATAAAGACGCTAAAGAGAAGAAATGAATGTTTAATTGTGTCAGTTTTTTGATGAAATAGAAATAGACAATGTGGAAAAAGATAAATTTGAAAAAGGAAAGAAGGAGAGTAATGTTATTATTATATTATGAGGATATATGTGAACAACGTAGATATTGTAAAAGGTCACAAAGGTCGTGCAAATAAAATTCATTACTAAGACTACACTAATTTTCAAATGAGCTTGACACACTGTTGAAAATACTGAAAATGTAGGAGAATACACAGGAAAACTGTTGAAAAAACATTCTAAATTTGAGTCTCGTGAAAATACGATTCACAACGATAAATAATTTCGGTTCTGTGATCTCGAAAAAATGGCTAATTAGAACACAGCGAATGATGTTAGCTTGCAGCTAAATTATTTACCGGTCCAAGAACATTCAAAGTGTTTTCTATGAATTTTGGGAAAAGACTGAAATTGGTTCGAGAATCGAAGAAAATATCATTGAAAATGAGGCCTAAAGTTGGCTCTTGGGTTCGACTTGAATATCGTACGCAACGATCGCGAGTTCGAAACTTGGATTTGAAACCAACAACGAGTCGATTGGGACGGAGATTTGAAAAATAGCGAAAATAATAACGAGGAAAAACGATTTTCCTCGTCATTTTTTTTCCCTACGAGATTTCGTGCGCTTTCAATAGTAATTGACAGTACGACGTAACACAATTAGTCGACCATGTCCCGTATCAGCTGCGATCTCGTACGTTTTCGAAGACGGTGTGTGTATAAAAAAGCAGGAGGTTCACACGATTCGTCGAAAATATAATGTATGTCAGAAACGCGCGTACTTATTACCCAATTCATGTGGCCAGTTAAATTGGCACTTGTCTCAGGCGCACTTACAGCCATTTATTAAAATGAAGTACGAAATGGTAGGAGGCTCGAAGCATAGATCTAAATAGTCAACTAACAGAAGAATACGGCAGCAAAAGTCTTTAAGTTGGGCTCCGAAATTTTTGGGATTTCTCTTTTGGAATAAGAAAAAATTGAAAGAAAAGCAATGTTCCAAGGTGAAATATTCGATGATAAAAATTTCTCACGTAAAACTATAACAAATGATTTATTCTTTAGGAGAACTTTGTGAATGAAAAATAATTCATTATTCGAAAAAATTCATTCCCACACAATAAAATACGCGGCGTGTGGAATATTCGTGTTTAACGTGTTAATATCCGAGTTCCCTTGCTCTCGTATATACTCGATGTAAGACCTCCGGAGCGTGTGTCGCGCGGTACTTTAGTCGCCTCTCCTCCGTACGAGCATTATTCTTCCATGAAAAGCTACTACGCAGCCTTTCATTCAACGGAATATTCACAGAATTAAGGTAATTGGACAATAGTTGCGTGTATGTCGCGAGCGGGTTCGAGTCGGACCGTATATTTCTTCCACGAGTACCGCTTCCACTACGTTTACGTGGGTGTATACGAGAAGAGGAACAAGCGTGCATGTTCCTTCGCCACGTTTCATCCGTTATTAGCATGTGTGATGCAGGTGACATTTTTCGGAGGCGCTAAAACGATCGAGTAACGTGTATAATTCCGAGAACTTTAAGGAATCTTCATTTTTTAAAAGATTGATCATGCCCGAAGGATCGTATTTTATGGGTGTATAAATTGGCTCGATTTTTACTTCCTAATTAAAAATATTATCCCTCTGAATTAATGTTATTAATTCAAAATCGTGAATAAATTTTTTCAACTTATTTATTGGCGAAAGAAATGACAAGCCATCGATTAATCGGGAATCCTGAAAATACTATAGTTTTTTATGTAAAAAATCGCATTAGAGAACACAAGGGGAAATAGATTGAGAAAAAAGTATTAATAAAAAGACAGAATATTACCAATTTCGTTCAATCTTTAAGGTAGTACATCTTTATTACTATTAAAACAATCGTCTCGAATTTTTTTTCAAACCTTCGTTATATATGCTTCACTGTTATCGTGTACTTTTTCATAAACTTCGTAAGAAGCCTTCATTCGTTATGTGATAAGATAGACGACTTTTTACGCCTAGTTCCTATAACCCTGTGTATTTTCTTTCATATTTAAACACATTTATCTCAATAACCAATAAGACGAACCCTTTAAAATTTGATACGCGTGTCAGTCGACCAGCCATGTAAACTCTGTGTAAATTTCAAGACTCGCTTAATAAAATCGTTCCGTGCCTGAACTACCTTAACGGGGGATGCACATTGATCTGTTTCATTGGAACATCAGAGGGAACTAAAAGAAACGAGAGTTGCTCGATCACAGTATTATTGTTAAGTATGCAGAAACCTCATGTCAAAGTTCGAGATGACATCTTAATTCGAAGGCCTGTTTAATGCTCGAGTGAATACAGACGCAGCGTGGTGTCGGAATGTATTATTATTCAACGGGACTGAGTCGGCGATATCGAGTTTCACAGTGCTATCAAGCGGAGCACGCGCCACGATTCCGCTCAGCTGCCCCTCGACATGCGTAAATACTCGTCCATATACATCCTTGTAAGTAAATTGTAAAATCGCTGACATTTTAGTTTCGAAGCGAGGCTCCAGGCAATTGGTTCAAAATCCAGGAAAAAATTACAAATTATATTCAAAGACATTTGAACTCAAAGTGTTGCATTAGCAAACGCTTCCATACATTAATTGATTCGAGTGTTGAAAAAGGTGTGACTCTGTCCGAACTGAGGAAACCTGTGAATACCGCATTCCACATGAAAAAGGCCTTACGGAAGTGGCTCATAAAGTCGATTACAAACGTCACAACACATCGCGCACGCGAGTCGTCATTCGAGGATGCTCACGATCCAAACGTATTTAGAATCGTAGCTGAAAATACTTTTCATCGTTTTTTCGTGCAACGGACGATCGACTAGAGTTTCTAAAGTAACTCCTCCGATACGATTTGCATACTAATAAACAAGTATATAGAAAAATAAAGGGTGAAAAGTGAAAAGTAGCGACACAAACGGTCGGTATCTTTCGAGCTATGATGCAGCAGAGTAATTAAACGGTGGTGAGTCGTCGAGCGAGGGAGAAGAGAAAGGAGAGGGATTACAGCGAGTGTGCTGGTCGGCGTAATCGCGTGGCATTGCTCCTGCCATACTTCTTGCTCGTCATGGTAACGACGGGTTCGTGGAAGAAATGGTAAATGCCTAAGAGAGCAGAGCAGAGATCTTGCTCGCGAGAGAGCATTCTGGCATCCATCCGCCGTGCGTTTTGTTGCATATCTTGCTCGTATACTATGCAAGCCCGTTGCATCGTTGTGAGATTGCACACAGAGTTGTCGAGCAAGAGAGCTGTGTACGCAAGTTGCCACTGTCCCTTTAGTTCGTACATGTACGCGAACGAGCCCAAAGAGCAGATAAATGCGTTCCCGAGAGGAGTCACGTCCGCGAGAGCAGAGCAGAGCGGCTCTCTCACTCGCGGAGGCTGTGTGTGACGACGGAAGACGTAAGTGCGGGCACGAAAGGCGCGGCTTACCATCAAAGCACCGGGCCTAGTTGAGCCACTTAACGTCCGCGAGTTTTCACATTTGCGAGGCAAAAGTCAGGAGTACCTCACTCGCCCCGTCTTTCACCGATCGTCTCTTTATCCCCGACTCTCTTCCTTCTTTTATTATTCCACTATTTTTTTTCATTTCGACCTTTCTTCGAGCTCGACATTTTCCAAAAATTTTCCTCCAGTGGAACTGTCCAGTGGAGATTTCGATAATTGGAACAATGGGAAGAACGAGTTGCCATGCCAATTGACCATTTTACTACCGTGGGTCTTTGCGACCCTGGCTAACTTTCGTGCTCACAACTCTTGCTAGAATCGATAGTTTTTGAGAAATATATATGTTTTCCGACGATAAAACAAACTGTGGCTAAGCTTGCGGGTGATTTATTCAACGATGGTGCTGATTCGGGTCCAAATGACCCAGTGCAAAGAACCTGCGGTTCAGACGCGATACTATTGTACAAGCTGAACTTCCTGTTTATAGAAAAAAAAAAAAAAAAACGAAACTACGGATATAGCGGAAAAGATGTCGCGTGCCCCACGCAAATCACGAGATCGACGAGTCGAGGTTTCTCTCTCCCTCTCTTATCACTTTGGCACAAGAGAAAGAGGCGGAAAGCATTATAACAAGATATTGCTGGCTGGCCAGGTATTTATGCATCGTAAAATAAATGCCGCATGGTACGACGGGGGCCGAAGGATTTCTCGTTCGAGTCCTTTTGCCTCACAGTTTCCGACGCTTCAGTGGAGAACGAGAAGGAGAAAGAGAGCGAGAGAGTGCGAGCAAGGGGCCGGTGGGGGGGGGGGGGGGGCAAAAAAAGCACGCGAGCCCTACTTTTGTTCGAATCTCTTGTTGCACGTGAGGGTCGGTGCACTATTGAAAATCCGCTGAGAGTTCCGAGCAGCGAATGAATAAACGAATAAATTTCTCCAGGCCGCGTTTTATCGACACTGTGCGAAATGCGTTTTCCATGAAACTTGGTACTTAACGGATCAAATAAAAAAATATATGTATATATAAATGAAGGAATATTAAAAAAATAAAGCAAGAAGCGACCACGGATGAAAAAACTTGCTGAACGCGAGAGAGAGAGTGCAATGAAGAGGGAAACCGAGCGAAAGAGAGAGGCCTGCCCGCACATAACAATTCGACCCTTAAACTTCGCGTGACGTCCAAGAATTAGAGCAAACGATACAAAGCGCGTTGAAGAAAGACGAACGTACAATAATGCACACCAAGATTCTTCGACGTTGTAATACGTACACTTCGTAACCATAATTATCGCTAAGTTCTGAGTAAAATAATTACAAGGATATTTATTTTCCCAGACCCTTTCATTACAACCAAGTCAGCCAACCGAAAGACTTCGCGGATTGTCACTGCTGTTCGCCCGCTTCCTCGCTTCTCTTCTTCACTCTCCTCTCTGCCAAACGAGGAAAGGAATTGAAATCGTCCGGTGTAAATATATATACGTGTTCACACGACTCTTTAACGGGCTCAATATTCCGTACGATCCGGTCAGTTTAATGATGCTTTTTACGTACATTCCCTTAAAAAATTCCTCATTTTTCCCCAATGACTTTATTGGAATATTGTCAAAGATTAATCATCTGTTGCGTCTGCGTAGATCGCACTCGCAAAATAAAGAGTCTCAAATTAAGGGCTCTCAGATTAAACGCATCGATATGGCGAAATATCGACGCTCCCGACGAGCGCATTGACCCTCGATGTCAATATCGAAAATTCCAGAAGGAAATTTAGGCTGAGAGGGGAAAACCCCCGAATCTATAAAATTATCGATTAACCAAAAATCGCCAATCTTTGACGAGAATTTAACGATTGGTCTCGAGGCAATAAAACCTCGAATTTGTAACTTCTTAAATAAATTTATTGGTAATTTGTAAAAGTATGGAGTTCAACTCGTTTTGATCTTGATCGTCCTCGATTTATTTCTCGTTTTATCGGCATTTCCACTCGTTGTGATGATTACTGTCAAAATAATATTGAAACATGGCTTAGGTGCAATTTAATTCGAACGTAAACTGCGCCAATTTCTCCTCCACACAAAATGACTGTTTTCCAACGTTTTTTCAAATCTATACCGAAGAATTTTCGGCTTCTTTTATCTTCGTGTATATGCAAACCCGAAAATCGAGAGGCCAAATTCATTTCGATCGTTCATTAATCCCTTCGTTGACAACTTCTCAGTTCCACGTCAAGTGGAAATCGATATTCCAAGTACTTCGGAAAGCAACTGGATATTTGTCCATTTTATAACTCGTTAAATGTCGAGTGACAAAGAAAATTTCAGTGAAAAATGAATACGCGTGTGAAGCAGCTTCCTCAAGCCCCGATGATAATTAATGATAATTGTACAAAAAAATCTGATGATTTAACTATTCCGAGAGCAAACAATACCGCCTTTGAGGCTGCAGTCAACAGAGTGAAGCGAAGCGAGTAAAAAGAGGGAAAAGTTAATCACATTTACGACGAGTACTGCGAACGGACAATCATAAATAAATAGATAAAAATGGAACGTTCGATTTTTTGCCTGGCAATAATGATTATTTGGAAAGTAGTACCGAAAGTGACTTACCATGTTGATTCGTCACGGGATCTTGAACATCGTGCAACTTCTCAATCCAAATATTCATCGTCCCGTTAGGGAGGGTGGAAATAAAAAAATTCGAGAGCGCGAGAGGAAGGGGAACCCTCTTTTTCCAAGCCATCTACATATGGGTGAATACAATGGAAGCACCCCATAGAACGTGGGGTGGCAACGTTTTTTTACCATTCGAGGCATTTTTTTACTTGATTTTCGTCGCGATTGGGAGAGGCGGATACAGTTGCCTGGCCTTTGTTGCTGGCCGGATAATTTTCCGAATGCTGGGTGAAATAATTCCGTACGCGAACGACCCTCGATCGTAGGAGGCAGGCTAGATGTGATGCGAAATAACGGATCGTTCAGTCTCTCCGCAGATATATACGAAAACTGGTGCGTTATCGTTCGATCTCTCGCATCATCTTGTAATGATTAATCCGTTAGCAAATTTTATTACGTATCAATTTTATCGCCCGTTTAATGCAGATGAAAATAAAAACATTAGCTCGGCCTGCAAGACTATTCATTTCGAAGAAATTTTCGATCTTTAGTATCCTGGGATAAAAATCGTACAAACGGTAGCCACGAACTGGGAATTGAAATGGAACGATTGGAAATTTGAGAATTTTAACTTTCTGCGTTGAAAAGCATTTTTCGAAATAACACTGAACGGATTCGTTCGCTTCTTTCGATCAGGAACCTCAGCAAAATGGTTTTTCAACGTGGAGAAATTATTTTCATTCATAGGCTGTTAAAATCAAAGGATCAATGAATTCAGTGGGTGTGCCAGGAAAAGCAACTCTCAACATCCAAGAGCCCGAGCGTTCGAGCACTAAATCATTTTCTCAAATCATGCAAATATCAAAGCTTCTCTGCTTCATATGTGGGTGTAATACGTTTTACAATCGTCTTGGCCATTGGATCCTCTCCTCGTATTTTCTTCCGGAAACTATGAATAGCGAATAAAGCTTCTATTACACGCGGTCTCGTATCGCAACGCATTCGCGTGCCATGAATAGCTACGCCATCTGCAATCTGAATACAATACGAACCTCAGCTGTAAAATCTCTCTTAATGGCATTCACACTCGGAATATTGTGTGCATTGTACAAAGCAAATAATTAAACATTCACGCAACGCTGAGAAAATAAAAGTTTACGAAGAATTTACACCTTCACAAAAGGATCGAGCATTTTTTCTCAAAAAAAAATCCTCCAGTTCTTTCTACATCAGACACTGAACAATGGAATGTTTACACGAATCTAAAAAACAAAATATCTTCAAATTTGTACTGGCAAAAAAAACTCGACGGTGAAAATTCGAAAAAATGTTTTCTTTTCGATTTTATTCACTACTTGCAATGACTGAAATGCAACGAGTTTATACGCAAGATGAACTAAAGACGATGCTGCACGGAGGCAGCACCGGACAGTCCCGATTACGTCATCGCCGGAGGATATTCATCGCGCAGCAATCTCGGTCAAGGAAATTCTTAATTGGCCTCACGAGATTATTGTGATTTTAAATAAAGGGAGCCTCGGAGACCGAAATTTTCATAAGAACCTACCACCTTGGACCGGCAGCCCTGACAAGGGACTTTTTTCGTTATTATTTTTTCTTACCAGAAATGACTTTCGGACAAGGCTTTTATCGAAGGCACAGCACTTTGGTAAAAGGAACTCGACAACCCATTTCCAGTCATTTTTTTCAAACTGATTTTATTATCTGATAAACACAACTTCTTATTTCGAGTACGTTTCAAAGCCAAGTAGAGAAAAAGCCACAAGTTTTTTCGAAAGTCACAATGTTCGAAATATTGGTAAAGTTCGTACCGATTGATGACCAGAAAAAAAAAACTTCTTTTGTTACAAATCGATGAAGAAACGGAATTTTTCTGTCAATACTGACAAATGAGGTTACAGTTCGGATCAGGAGTCGCTAACCATATTTTGAATTCGTATTTTCAGTCTTTTACGCGAAGGTTTATATATCTCTCGGTTTAAAATGTCGCACGATATAAAAGAGGCTCTTATGTACGAGTTCGATCATAATCTATTCGTAGCAAAGACCATGATACCAAATTTGAGGAATGTGCAAGGTACAGATTTGTAACATTTCTACTTTTTTTCCATCGTCGAGTTCTTTAGTTTATTTTTCTTGATTTTCTCAGATTTAATTGTCGATTGTATCACGTTTTGATGGGTATCAACTTTTTAAATTGGTCAGACAGAGAAAATGCTGCAAAATGGATGAGACATTTGAAAAAAAGTTCGAGGACGATTGACGAATTGAAACTGAGGAACGATTTTATGTATCATTTGGTTTTGGGTGTACAGAGAGACTCCCTTAAACCACCCTTTAATAACCCTCCGCCAAATATGCCTCTCCTTTCGATGGTGACCCTTTTAGTACGTCAAAAATGCTCATTCTTTTCTACCTGATAAAAAACTGTTTGATAAGGCCCTTGAATTCCAAAAACTTTGTATTGCCAAAATATTTCCCTTTTTCAATTTATTTCAAGAAACGTAACGTTCCATTCATCCAATAACATTTTCTCCCCTCCATTGAAACTTTGTTAATTTTTTTCATACATTTCCTGACAGTAAAATATGAAAAAACGTCACTCGTTCGTGCTGCAATAAATTAAATCACGTTGCAGCCTCAGACCGAGGGAAAATCTGAGCATCAAGATCTCTGGTCGACGAGTTCCGGCGATACTCTGGCAACCGGTGAGGTCGGACGAGCGTCGACAAGAAAACCGGAAATCGTTCGTCGTTCGCCTGACGGTGGAGAGTTTTTGGCTGGCCAGCCAATACCGGATGTTGGAGCTTTTTGCTATCTTGCGGTACTCACGAAAAAGGGAAATTGAATTATTCTTCTCACTTATCGATCTCGAACCGATGATGAAATACCGACGATCTTTCCGAGCACCGAAGAATTTTGCATTTACATTTATTTCGTTGGACCAAATTCTTGTTTTGTATTTGTGTGTTGTATGAACTTTTGTATTTGTAAAAAGCATTTTCATCGTCATATTGTATAAAAAATATATTTCAAGGGCGTTCGAATGAAAAATTGAATTCATTTCATTGCAATTCGTTCAAGAGCAATTGGACGTTCAAGAATTATCGGACGAATTTCGTTCAACTATTTTTTTTCCCTCGATTCGTTTGAATTGGATCCACGACTGTGACTGGACCATTTTCAATTATTTTGATAGATTTTCACGCAATTTTCATCAGCGCTGAACTTCCTTCGATGATGAAACAAAAAAAACGCTCGTCTCGGCTGCTCGTGAGAAGTAGATGAGTTCAACGGTGGCTGCGATGTTCCTGCGCTTCTGGTACATTTCGCTGCGGTGTGTAGGTCTCTCGTATCTCATTTCATACTCCGGGAACGAATAGAGTGTGGAGAATAAAGGAGGAGAAAGAGAATGAAGGGAAAGTGAGAGAGAGAGAGAGAGAGAGAGAGGAAGAGAGAGAGGAGAAGAGGAAAACAAGGTGGTGGGTCGAAATCGATGCGTAACACATTTGGTTCTCCAATCTTCGGCCGAGAAGCGAGTCCACGATCTTCGACGTCGAACCGACACTGCGGTGCAACAGCGCCCGTGCAAATTTCAATTTAAACTGCTAATCTGCCAACTAATAGCCCACTCGGTCCTTCCCCAGCGCTTCTTTTTATGGCACTGAACTCCGAATCGTTGGAATGCTACGACAAATCTTTTACCTTTTTCTCGAACGTAACTTTTGTTTTTTTCAAAATTCTTCAATTCGTGGTTGGGTCTAAGAAAAATGAGACGAAGGGAACGAAGATTTGAGGATTTTTCGAATCCGTTTGTTAAATGATGAAGTCGAAATTTATTTAAACTCATTTTCACGCTCCTTCACAGAAATTTGGATTCCTTTTGGCGAGGATCAGATTGATGAGCTTTGAAAGGAACTGAGAAAAGTACGTCATGAGAATCGATAAAAGTTTTCGATCCTCCATGTTTCTAATGTAATGCACGTTGAAGGTGAGAAATAAGCGCTAATATTGCTTTCGTATTGGAGCATTTTCGTAACCCTAAGAAAATCAAGATTAATATTCGTTCGTGCAGGAGCGTTGACGAACGTGGGACTATTAGTTTATGAACTTCCTTGAAGAGATCACGTCTTTCAGGATAATGGTAGCTTCTCTTTTCGTCTTACTTTCTACCGATTGGTCGTTGTCACTGAGATGATTTATTGCAATATTTTGACATGAAACGTAGCACGGAGTATAAGGAAAGATGAATTGCCAGTGGCGATGCTTAATGGCTGGAAGCTGACCACCCTCTCTTCACAGCCAAGAAACGAATACGTATACAGTCCTGCTGCTTCTATTCAACCAGACAACCAGGCACTCTACTACAAAGCTGCTATCAAATTTTATTTTTCTACTTCGAATCATTTTTTCCATTCATTTTCACCCAAATTTTATTATTTTTTCATCATTCGTGAGGATCTTTTATTCGTTTTCTGTTATCATTTCACAGCTTGATATAACAACATTTTATTCGTGTATTCGAGCGATTGCTTAGATTTTCGTAAATCCGGAAATTTTCGATCCAATCGAAATCAAACGGATTCGAAATTTCAAAATTTTACTAGAGTTATTCATGTCTTTTCATTACCACTTTTTATCTTTATTTTCTACTTTAAATTCTACTCCGAACTTTTTTCTTTTTATTTTCTCATTGTTCTTATTACTTTTCGAAAACAGCGATGATCTCTTCTAGTTTCGTTTTCCAAAGATTTTTTCGCTCATTTTCACTTTTATTGTAATTCATCTTCCCATCGATCTTCATTCATTTACAAAAAAAAAATCTTTCGTTAGTTCGAAACCAATCGAATACAACGAATCTGAATTGGTAACTGCTCGTATGCTTCTATTTAAAAATCGTCAGGAACGTCTTTTTCTACTTCAAGTAATATTTCTAATCGAATTTTCATTAATCTTTATTTTTTTCAACTCCCGAAATTTTTTAGCGTTTTAGTGCGCGATCAGTGAGTGGGTGAGATATTCCTCTGTCGCCAGTTTTCTCAAAAACTGATAATTATCTTGACCAATTTTTGGCATAACTTTCTACATATGCTGGACAGTGTTCTTATTTGTAGTATGCTAGAATTCGTCTCGAAATTTTTTGTTTGTTTAACTTTGACGTTAATAATATGACCATATTTCGATCATCGACTACTTCACACCATTGTATGTTGCTAGTTTCACTCCGAGCTTTTGTTTCCAAGGTTGGGTCCCAACTCGACAGCGGCCAAGTTTGTCAACTCTATATTACATATAGTGAATCAGTATCGAGTTGACGCCCAGCCAGTTTTCTCATAAAAAACATGATGAACTTTAAAAAATATGAAACAAAATGTTGTTTTTAAAAACACATAAAAACTCCCGGCTGAAAAACTCCTTCGCTTAAGAAAAAAGTAGTGGTAAACTTTAAAAAGTCTGAAATAAAATAGATGTCGGGATTTTCGTTGGGAGATGTCTCTAATCAGACCATTGAATAAGAAGGAAAGACATCTCCCGACGAAAATCCCGACATCTATTTTATTCCAGACTTTTGAATGTTTACTCCTTTTTTTTTCTTGAGCGAAGGAGTTTTTCAGACGGCAGTTTCGATGTTATTTAAAAGCATTATTTTCTTCGGAAAAGGTCCCGTCATTCATTTCATTTTTCAACGGTATTCTTTTCATTTTTCTCCATTTAGGGCATTCGAAAGATCCGTGACATTTCCAAATATTCTCAAGTATCTATCCAAATGAAAGTAAAGAAAAAAAGGAAGCATTCAAAGGGCCCTTGCTATTTATTTTACTATCGTTATTAACTCAATGATATCTTTTATGGTAGTTTTTTCACTTACCTTGTAATTTTCCCCCAGGTTTAAGTTTGTCTTCGATAACGTGATGGGAAATGATAAACTTGCGGAATGTACGGTGCACTCCGCATAAAAAGCCGGTGCATATTCGCGGATAAAGATAACTATGGTTATTTTTTATATTTTTCTGAGTATGTGCGTCCGCATACGAGAATTGCATGGGTCGAGTGCTGTCTGAGTGGTTAACGTGTAAGGGAGAAACAGTTGGACATTGCTTAATTATTCAAATAAATGTACGCGGTGATGGGCGATGCTAGTGATCGCGCACAAACGAGTGAGAACATAGCACGCAACCGACTTAATAATCCTATGGGTTTCTTAGGCGTGCGCATAGTCAGAGGCACCTCTTCGTACGATAATATGCAAAAGCTGATTTCTCAAGAATTCTGCATTACGAAGGATGTGTAATTAGTTTAGCGTTGAAAAAAAAAAACAATTTCCGACGTTCGCCTGGAACTTTGTGATATTTATTTGTTTTTATCATCTGGCTAAAATAAACGATGCTGAATGGCAGAGTGAGAAAAAAGTGTGCATACCAAAAGCCCCAGGCACTTTGGCATCGATCGCCTGAGCCTGCACTCCGATAAAACCATATTATTAAATGTCTCTACTGGTTTTGGAGCTCCGCCACCCGCAAGCGTTCCTTAGATCGTATTTAAAACATCGCTACCTTAATATCGATCTCGAATCCCCCGCACACAACCCCGTTGAAAGGGTTATATGCGCGAATTTTCGCGTACCACCTGTCCCAAATATATTATTATACGTGTATCAGAAGAAACAGATGATCGAAGCGGGCAAAGAGCCCTCGATGATGCGTTTTTAAATGCTTCCCATACGAACCCTCGGAACTGTTAATTCCTTACTTTTGATTTATTGGCCAGAGCCCTCTAGTTTTTCGTCTCTGCTTTATTGCCGTTCGTATTATTATCTAATTTTTTAATTTTTAAATGCGCATTCGAGGCTTCAGTGCTGGCAAATATTTCGAAATAACTTTTCAAGTGCTCCCATCAGCTCACTCCTCTGGACTATGATTTTTTCTATTCCTGCCCAAAATACACCTCCTCTCTGATGGCTTTTCATTCTGCCGAGGGTCTAGTGCATTTTGATATTTGCCTCAACGTCAAATTTACAAAATTCTGAACAAGGAGCCTCGTTTTATTTCTATTCAATTCGAACGGTACAACAATTGACGTTGAACTAGAAACTATTGAAATTCGAATCAAATTCCAACTGAAGATAAACATTTCGTAAGATAAAATAAAAAAATTTCTATTTCGTGTTGATCCAATTCAAAAGCTGATAAGAATCGAAATTGTATCAGAAACGAATGAAAACTGAACCGAAGGTTCCCATTCTAAATAACCTCGCTGAAAATAACCATGAAAAACAAAACCGATGAACAATATAACAACAAACGAAAACACACACACATACTAATCTAAGCAAGAAAACAAACGAACGCACACACAATTCTAAACGAACAAAAACACACAGACGAACCTACCAATACGAAGGAAAAAAATGCAGGGTGGGTCGAAACATCTCAAGATATTAAACATGTTAAAAATAATAAACAATAAATTTATATAATCAAGCATTTCGAATCTAGTAATAAAAATCCCGCATAGGCTTTCATATTTATCCGCAATCAATATTTCAAACGAATATTTCAATTATTTTCCATATTCCAATAATTACAAACCAAAGTCCATTTCAAACGCGACGATTATTATTGCGGTGGTTATTTTGTTCATTGTTTTTTCGTTCTTTGGTTATTTTGAGCGAAGTTATTTAAGCTGGACACCAGAACCGAATTGCATTAAAAGCAAAAATTGCGAGTCCCTCATTTCTAATAATTCGTGGAATAAAGTTCAAAATCTAATTCTGTCGGCCGAAGAAGAGTAGAAGATGAAACAGAAATGAGTACGAGAACGTACAGAGACACGTTCCATTTGGACGTCGAGTTACCTGTAATTATCTAATGACTCGTCACTGCTCACATACGTATGCAATCCCGTTGTCGTTATTCTCTATCAGGCACGTAACATCGCGTCACGAATCTTGCTTCCACGATCGGCGATCGCCTATACCATCTTTTAGTGTGCACACGAACGATCGATTAATTAAGAAGCTGATATACATCTTGAAAAGGGACTTGACTCTGTCCACACAATGAAGATTATTAAATTAAATCTCATCAATAATCGACTAGAATTATTGTCTTGTTTTCTGTGCTCTTGGATGAGAAAAATCCGGAGAATCCTTTTCCAAAACAAAGTTAGACGACATCAAATCGAAACTCGTTACTCGTTCGTTCCGATTTCACGTTTAAAACAGGAGATATGAACTAAGCATTCGTTTGAAAGCCTTGATCGATGCGTGCTTCAAGACTCGCAGCTCAAAACGATGATGAATTTTCCTTAAAATCAGAATTCGTATTCGGAAATATCGAAAAACAGTTAATAAAACACTTCAGATAAAATGGGAGGGGATTTTAAATTCTGAATTGACTTTCAAACGTTTTCCAACGACTCGTTTCAAGCCGGAGGAGCTCCAACTCGATCGACTTGAATATCTGATTTATTGACAGCGCGAGAGCGATACGAAAGATTTTGTTTCTCGAAATAGCATAACGGTGTACCCCCCCCCGTACATAATTATTTGATCAAGTGTCTCAGAACGATCGTTGTTCAACTAGAACCTCGAAAGTGCCTTCCGACAAGTTCAAATGCAACCGCAAGCTGATATTACACGAAGAAGTGGCGAGCTCGAATACGCTGTTGGAGTAACATTTCAATTGGTTGGTGGGCACGTAGTCGAGACTGCGGAGGAGCATCGTAACGAAGCCATTTGGAGAACGAGATGTTTTATGCCATAGGTATATATAAGCCCGATGTAATATGGGAACGAAGAGATATGCCGAAGGAGGACTTGCCCTTGGAAGGCCATAAAAGCCTGTGAAGAAAACTGCGACGTGGCCCTATCGGTTTGCTCTTCGGAAGTGTGTCGTTGCTTGCGAGAGGACAAGAGTTTGCTCCACAGGCTTTTGATCGTCGTGTGGCCAACGCGTTATCAGATTCGATCCAGCTTCCTGATAGTTAATTAACGAGTTCATTATGCACCCTTGGGCCACGAGGCCCCGGTGATATTGCTTCCTCTTGCTTACCAGAACCTGTGTGCTCCTGCGCCCCACCAAGATCGCGAGTAAAGTGAAGCATTGCAAGAGATCCACAGGACGATAAGGACAGCCCGGTGGGTGGCGCTACTTTATTGCATCACGACTCCCGAAGCCCGACGTCCCTTTCCCTCGGGGAGTGAAGGGACCAAATTATAATGGGCCTTTTGCTTTCTTCCTTTTTGTCAAGCGACTGAACTCTATTAGCTCTTACGTTCGCCTCCGCCGAGCTTTTCTCATTCCCACTTTTTCCCACATTCGATACCTGACCTACGACAGTATCATCATACTTCAGCGATCCTCTCAACCTTCGGAAATATCATTCGAACAAAAAAGGTTCGATGGAGGCGTTCGGTTGGAATGAGATCTTGGGGCTCATTGCGAACAACGAAGGATCGTTAAAATCCCGAATAATTATATCGAACGAAATTCCGTTGCGGAATTTCATCGAAATAGTGGATCGTAAAATTTGGCTTTTCAATCGGAATGCAAAGTTTAAGAACAACGGAAATTGTAGTCGAAACAACTGACGATCCGAAACGAGCTAAAAATCGCGGTCTCCCAATCTTTTATTTTCCTCATTACACGTAACTGGATGTTCGAACAAAAAACTAGGATTGGTATCGCGATAATCGTCTGACAAACTACGAGAGATCGTATTAGATCTGGAGTAACGTAATTTTTTTTACGCCCTTTATTTTGTTTTATTTTATTTATTTTTTCACGCCGGCGGCTGTCAACTGATGTTAACCTACGATTACGAGCAGGAAGCGTGATCTGGAATCTTTTATTGTAAAGACGTAAGAGCCATAACGAGAGGAGTTGGCCCAGTGGGCGGTTATAGAAAATCTTCAGTTACTTTCGTATCGGGCCGATCATCGATCCAGGCCAGTTTGCGAGACTCCTACCAACAGGAATATAAACAGATAAAATCTCACTCGGTTTTATCAAGATGCCGTACCTATCAACACTTCTCAACTTATTATCGGCGTCGTCACGATCCCTTTTCTTCCAACTATTTCTGTATATTTATATTATTTATCTTCCATACTTTTGTTCCTTGAAACAGCACGATGGTTAACCATCATTTTCGATCGTGAATTATCGATCGGCGATGCACGTCGAACGCATGCAAATCATTGTCGAAATAATGGGCTCCTCTGCACTGGGAAAATGTTTTTCATTGCAGATTACGTCTTATCACACTTTCGCGATACTGTCAATCGAAAGAAAACGATTCGGTGACCTTGCTCATTTTTCCAGACTCACGTTCGACAATAAAATCACGAAAATTGACGAGTGTAAATGTAACAGTGTGTATCCTCATGAAAAGCTTTAGCTGAATTTTCAATTTTTTATCAAACCGAAAGCCGAAGACCGAAAATTTTTCGATTCGATAATATTTTTTGTAGTGAGCATAAATAGGAAACTATCTCAAGGTTCTTCCAACGTGGAGCTTTTATCGAAGTATTTTTGCACTTTTCCACAGTGCCTTGGTTCGCGATTAGTAAAAAAAAAAAGAAAAAAGCAAAGATGATATATGAAGAGAATCCACAGCAGGTAATGCCGGAGAAGAATGTTTTTGGGAATCATTAAAGCGGCAATTATTTGCTGGCATCCCCACTTTGCCACCCTTCTTACGATCCTTTCTCCCTTAAATGTTCCTTTCCCTTTGCTGCGTTAGGTCATCGGGCCCTGTGTAATTTTAGGCACAGGTATATACTCTCCTCACTCTGATGAATTTATGAATACGGAGGATATTTGAATGTTGCCAGAAGGGACGGTTCGCGTCTAGCCACAGCGTCTACTACATCTTTCTTTCATTCGCGCTTGCCACTAATATTTAAGGTGAGAGATAAAAGACCACCAGAAGAATGAGAGAGAAGGAGAGAGAAAGAGAGTGGAGATTTGCTGCACCTCCCAGCGAGGTTTTTACTCGTATTTCTATACCGACCCCGTTACTTTCGGTCCAGACGGCACTGTCCCGATGTAAATCATCCTAAGTTCTAACGCCACTCCTATAATTACTAGTTACGGTTTGATATTCACGGCATCGAAACCTTTTCTCGTTTACTCCGTCTTACGATTCCTCCATTACCTTTGATTTCACTTATAAACGTCGAAAACGATCGACAGTATGGTTATACACTTTTTCACGATTTCCAATCGACTCATTTTTTCATTCCGAAAATACCATTTTTTTCTACCGATTTACAAAAACGCGTGAGATTCCGATGAATCAAAAAAGGCCAAAAATTCGTAAAAGATTTTCAATAAATCAGACAAGTTATTGTTTTTTTTTTTTTTTTTTTTTTTTTTCACTTATGAATGGGAGAACTCTAAAGATGAAAGTATATCCACAAAACAAAAATTTATAATCACAGCTCCCCGAGCTAATTATAGTTCCTGTTGGTTCGCTCGTCAACAAGAAAAATCTCGAAGCACTGCGCCACGTAGCGGCTAGTGAGCAGAATTATTGGCAAACTGGGAATCCCTCGGTTTCGTGCCGCACGAAAAACGGGATTCCCTGAGGTGTACTGTCGTACGCTCGCTGGATTTTACCGAGGTCCCGCGGTATGCATGGAAAACGTTGAATCGTTATCGATCGATGTCCCCGATAATCGGTAATTCACCAAAAAGCTTCACCCCCACCAGAAGAAGCGTCTGTGAATTCTTTGAAATTCGGAAAAACTATAAATAAAAGGCATAAATAATAAAATGAATATTTCCGATCAACCGAAAAAATATTTCAGTTTCACCATTCAAATTTTCCAATCGTTCAAACGACCCGGTAACGGGATTTTCGAAAGAAAATTATGCAAATTCCTATCGCGAGTAAAAATGTACAGAAAAACAGGTGGATAAAAAAGGACCCGGCAAAAAAGCTTCTCGGTCCGATGGAATAAAAAATAAATACACATATCATGCCGGATCCTGTGTATTGGTACGTCCGTCCAGTCAGGCAACGACTGCGCATTCCCCCATTCGTCTGTTTCTCTCCCACTCACTGTGAGAGCCTAGTAGTAAGCGGGCAGTCGAGTCGCTATCATCCAAAGCACGTGGCGCCGACAGCTGTTCGTTCGAGCTCTCGAAAAAGTGTATTCATCGCGACATTTGAAATTGAACAATGCGAAAAGTGAGCATTGCGTGATTTCGGTGCCCAAATATTACAAAATGTATTGAGCTTCTGTCGTCACTGTTTTGATGCTCGATGAGAACGAAAGAAGCATTATTTCGTCGTCATTTCATTCGGAACTCGAACATTTTTTTTCTTTTTCTCAATTTTTCTTTTCAAATTGGAAGAAAACTCTTCAACGTGACAAAAGACTTGGCAATAAGCTCGAAAGCTTTTTTACGATAATTAGAATTATATTTTTACAAAAATTTTGTCCAGGACGAGTTATAATTTTTTTCAACTCTTGAAGAAAAAATGACGCATTAAGCAAAAATGAGGGAGAATTCTTGAGACACCTCAAAAGAGCAGGAAGGTCGAAAAAAGACAGTTCCCCGGGTTTGATGGACCCGTGTCTGGACACGAAGGGTAAAGAGGCCGATACTTCATAAGATATTACACGGTGCGGTCTATCACCAGTCGATCCGTAGGCAATTTTTCTCCCGCGCGTTTGCGCCCGTAGCTCCTACAGAACTTCTCATTTTCGTCTTGCTTTTTCCTCGATTTTTATTCTCAAATGTTTTTTCGTAGCCTCGTTTTTTATTATTTTCACTATTTTTGTTACTCTCTTAGCTGATATTCTTTATTTCGTGCGCAGACGAGAGTACACGGAGTAATGCAATAATAGGTGTATACTAATGATACAGGGGGCTTTTGCGAAGAGTTGAACGCACGGGGCTTAGCACGGTGGATTCAGTCACGTAGTTGCATTAAACTTAATATAAATAATAGCGGTTTGTGGATCGCTGGACAGCCGGCCCATCGGGAGAGAGAGCGAGAGGCTTCGTTTTCTGTTCGCCACAACGCGCGCGCACATACCCACCTATCTCCATCTTCGCCACGGCAGCGCATCGAGAGGACCATAATACACCGTCCATTCTTCCGTTCTATCGTTTCGTTCCTTCGTCCGCGGCATGGTCATCCTTCCACGCTTCTATACCTGTACATTGAGTATATATGTTTGCTATATATACTCGATATATACGCCCCGTACTCGCCTCCACTTAATAAGCAGGATCTCTCTGGATCCCGAATCACCAGCAGCCGCGTGCGCCCTCGGATCAACCTGAACGAATATTACGACACACACTACGGAGAGAGCTCGACTCTTCGACATGAGCCCAACAGGATTATCCACCGTTGTCTTCTTGTTAGTCTTTTCCTTTTATATGTGTATTACTTCTCTATCCCTTCGCTACGTATTTTCGTATCCGATCAAACGAATTATGAGCTACGAGCTCTTTAGATCGTAATTCAAATGTCTGCTGCAGATGTTCTGCTTCTTTCGCGATGTATTCCGAAAGTGTTTCAAATGATATTTTCAAGGCCTGCTCGATGAGCGAGTGTGGTAAAGCGAACATTGAGCTGTCCAAGAAGGAATATTTTCGGGGTAAAAGCTCACGAGGGGTTTGATGATGTTTATCAAATCTTCGAGGTCTTTTTATTCGGGTTTATTGAACTTCAGTCGTCCAGGTTTTATGAACCTGAACTGTTTTGTCGAGGTGAATATTACGGATGGCGGGAAATCTTTGGGGAACCCTCGTACAGAGGTTCTTCATTTTTCCGAGTATTCAAAATCGTGATCCGGCACACGAATAACGATCGAAGACCATTTTTTCTTTCGTGCCAACGCCCTGGACAACTTTCACTCAACGGTCGAGGGAACTGCGACAGCATTTTTGGCACGCGAACGATTCTTCGAAGCACTCCTGAGAATTATGAATTTCACACGATTATTATTCTGATACATACGTTATTTCTATCAAGTCGCAATAAAAATGGGATAACTCACGATCGAAGTGCGGAGCTTATTTGCCGAGAAAACTTCTTTGCCTCTCGCAATGATTTACTTCAACGAAGCAGGAAACGTCCCCCTGCATGTCTGCGAATGAAAAAATATTATGAAACTGAGTTGTATTTTCGTTGCGGATTCCAGCAATGATCTAAAGTGTCTGAAAAAAATATCAATTGGAGCGAACAATTTTTGCCTACCCCGAATAATTGGCAATTGTGACAAAGATTTGCCAGTGACTCCACTAACAATACCGATCATTTTTCCAAGGTCCTCAGTGACGAGTTCAATCAATTGTTGCATAAAAACCACTCAGGCAAGCAGAGTTTTATATTTTTTGGCTAATTCCGGCGTTGGGGATGAATACAGTCAAGAGTGATTTGTGTATACCCGAAGGCGGGTTCGAGGCTACCGGGGCGATTAGTTTAACAACCGGATAGTTGGAAAAAGCCTCTTTTTTAGATGAGTATAAATTAGGCGAGTTTGTGTACGCATCTATGAGTTGACCGGTAAGAATTTATGCAGGCGTTCGGAGGTGCAACCTATTTTATTTGACTTTAAAGAATAACGAAGTAGTTTCGCTTTGAAACGTTATATGCTCGGGTTAGATAGTCTGCGTATCGCCTCTAGGTTAAGAAACTAGGAACATCGTAATTGCCATGATTGCCAGAATCATCATAATTACCACCGATGGGGACACGATAATTATACCAAGAAACTTTGCAGACTGCCGGCACATTCCACCTAGTGCCGACCTTACTGTTCCGCGCAACCCTTTCAGTCAATGTAACTTTTTTGCACAGTACTTTTTGAAAATCTTCTCGAATGTCGTAACAGCCGTCACATTTCGATTGCTACCCTCATTATCCAGCTAATTAGCCTTGTCGCATGCGAATATTGAAAATTCATAAATTCCGATGAATTAAAAACCCTTTGGAGCTGCGATCGAGTCATTTTTCTCTAAATTGCGATCGTTATTTCGGCTAAAATTTCGACACGATCGAATCTATTGTTTTTGATATGATTGTGTCAAAGAAAAACGACTTGCCTCAAGTATTGCGAGTGCACGAAGCTTCCTGGGTTTTAAAGGCCGATATCTGGGGTCAAGGAAACGAGAATTCGTGAGGGATAAGAACAATTTGGAGATGAGAATATAGAGGATTCCAGAAATAATCAAAAAAGCTTCGACCGATTTAATCGACAAGGATGATTTGAACATTTCACTCCCCAACTTTGCATTCAGAATCTTTTTTAATTGACCAGAAAAAAGCATCATTCTACACGTAAAATAACAAGAGAATTAGCTTATTTGCAGGAATATTTAAAAAGTTCAAAACTATGCAGTTTCGCAATTTTCTTTGACGCGGTTTTCTCAGTTCTCGATAATAACGAAATGCCCAAAGATTTAGGGAACACAAACCATTATCGAAATAAATCGTTTGAAACCAAAGGCAAATAACTGAAAATTTCGCCAGGGTGACACGTGCACAATTGAAATTTGGAAAAAGCTATAAATGCGGAAACGATAATCGATTGGATTGGAATGTATCCCCATGCGATCGATATCACAAAAGCTATTTTACAGATCGATGATAAATGGACGGGAGGTTAGAAAATTTACAATGCAGTTTGTGGTTGAGTGGTGATGGGATCAGTGATTTTGTGTTGAGAACAAGATGATGGTATCAATTCTCACGTTATTGCTTATGGGGTCAACACTTCATTGTGATTCAAGGGAATACGTCGCATGTTCGCAGGACGCTCGCGAGGATAGAGGGAGAAAAAGCGATGCATCATATCGAGAGGAAAGGTACATAAGGTACATCGAATTGAGAAAGGGCGAGGCGAGGAGAGGGAAGCTCGTGTTTTTGTTTGATATTCAAACGTATGCACGTATCGTCGCATTTCACTATTACGTGTTGGCGATTGTGCGAATCGAATAAATGGTGGAAGATGTAAGTGGATGGGATCTGGGACGATTCGTGTATCGGTGTAGTGGGTCGTCGAAAATACAAAGGCAAAGAGAGTGTGCAGGGAGGAGGAAGAGCTGCTAGAATCTTTCGAGATGTAAGAATTCCACAGGCCAGAGCGGGAGAGTAAGCCCGGTTATATCTCGATAAATAAATGAAATAAAAGGGAAACGATATTGCCGTTGACATGGTACGCGCTACGGAGAGTTCTCTCGTTCGCCTCGCAACTTTAGCTCGCAGTTACTCCCTCTGCTTCTGCGCTTGTGAGCTGGTGTGTGCTCGGTGCTGGAAAAAGATAAGCATCGTATATATAACGCGTTTGAACCTTCCTACACGGCTCTATATATACAGCAGCCAACTAAAGCCCCTTCGAGAATCGGCCTTTGCGTGCGAGATCGTGACCCGGCGAAGAAACCGAGTGGAGGAAAGCCTGCGAAGTGGAAGAAGAAAGGTGTAAGACGCGAGACTGGAGCGCGCGCGAGTATAGTAACGAGTACGCAGCGATCGTAAAGTTCCAGCAGCACATGAGCATATCGATGGATGGCATGCGCATCGTTAGCAGTTTAAAACAGTCGTGAACAACCTTCGGCCCGTCCGAACTTAAGATACTCATTTTACGTTTTCACGCGATCCTTTCTCGTTTTCCTTTCTTTTGTAAATTTTCACTGGGTTACGCTATTCGCGGATTATATTCGATTTTTCGTCACAAAGCCTCTATTTAATCGCTCGAACATTGCTCGAACAATCTTCTGATTTGATAGCGTGATGAAGGAACGGTGATGGAGGAAGATTCCTGTGATCTGAATCTAGCTCGGTACTTTCTCAAGACTCGGTAAAGGTTGACGAAACCTGATTGATCCACTAAATTCTTTTCCTAATCACTAATTCTCCATTCCGGTACCAAAATAAATCGGCTGGCAGGAAAATCACGAAACTTGCTCAAAAAGTCTTCGGGTTTTCGACGCCTCTTTTCTTTTTCTTATCCACCCACGAAATCGTCGTTAGACTTTGGCATCGATGGGCTCGGCTCATTCAATGCCGAAGCCTTGAGACCTTTGCCATGGTGCAGCGAAGTCACGACGTTTCTGAAATGTGGAAGAATGACGAAAGCTCAGACGAGGACCAACGACAGTTTTCAAGTCATCAAAACTCAAGAACGGAGAGTCTACAGGCTTTTGTATTCTTTGTATTCGATTATATGAGAGCGCGCCGTAGGACTCGTGCTGCTGGATGTCTTCGAATACTTTTATTGCGGCGTCGAGCCACTGCCGCGTCCCTCGCTACCTTTGCACGCTTGCAACTCACGAAAAAATTCGTGTTTACCCAAGTTTTTTCATCTGGAACGTTCTGGCTTTTAATCGAAATGAGAAAAAATCATGCTCGATGTCGAAAAATCGGTCGATCCCTCGGCAAAAGGAGTTTTGAAAAACTGCATCGCAATCCAGTGGGAAATGACGACAAACTATTTGGACACGCGCTGATAAGTTCGTGCCGCTTGAATTATCGGAGCTTTTACATTTTCATTAAGGACTCGTGTCACCATATGCATTTTCCTCGCCCTCGCTCGATCGGAACATCGCGCAATCTCACTCTCAGGGCTAATCTAGTCACGTATATAAGCCATTAAACGGAAGAAGAGAAAAAGACGAGAGTCCAACTGGCGGTGTGTGCGCACAGCGTGTTTTATCTCAACGCCCTTTCCTTTCACCGTCCAACTTGGAAGTTTCGTAGATACATTTTCCACGTGTTCCCTTCGCCTCCCGCCCAACTGAGTTATACGATAAGACAATATAGAAAAGAGCGAGAAAGAAGGGGAGGAAGGGCGCGAGGTTGGTGTTCCTGAGTAATGAGGGATGCGTGGAAGAAGAAAGGTAGTTGGAAAGGACGGAGCTAATGAAACGAAAGAAATAAGGCCAATCAGCGAAATATAAATGAGAGATGGGGGCAAGGGGAGCGGAATACGCGGCTGGCAGCGAATCTTGTTTGCGCGTCACGCGCGATTTTCTTCGCCAAGCGCACAATATGAGTAGAATAAGGAAACCGAAGAAAAAATATACTGAAACAACACGAAACCCGATGAAATAGTCGCCTTGGAGGAATAAGAAAAAAAGCAAACAACCGGCTGAAAAGAAGAAGATGAAAAGGAGAGTATCAAGCTGAGAAATGAGGTTTAACTATCAAAAAGCAACGAGGCGGAAAAAAACAGACGAAAACTATGTAATCTACGGGTGAAAAGAAAGCATCACCGCTGAAACGAAACTTCTGTCGAAAAACCATCGTAGATAATCCTGACTGGATCAATTCTATGGGTTCGTCACTAAATTTGATTTTAAAGCAGAATCCCAAGGGAATATGCAAAAGCAAATGGGAGATGAATCCACTTATCCTGGCTTCTGCGAAAAATGGTACGAATTTTATATTTTTTATCTACTCGAGATACACTGCAATGACAATGAGAGCGGGCTCGACTGTATCCGACGACCGTAATTCTCGTGAAATCCACGAAAGAGCGATCATTTTTAAAAAATTGTTTCTGATTTCTCCACAAAATTGCGATTTCAGATGTTTCGAGAATAGCAAAAAAGAAGAAAAAGGAATGGTCCAACATTCCAAAGACAGAGAATACCAAATGAAAAATGAAATATTTCTCAATGAATGCTCTCACATTGAGTTATCAAGAGTGACAGGCGTGATAATGAGGAAAGAAAAAGATGGCGCATATAAGAAAAATAATGGGTTTGGCACGATTTTTTGCTAGCGGAAGGGAATAGTGAATAGGTTCGATTAATAACCGCGCGATATAAAAGGCGACGCGTAAGAAGCGAAGCTATGTGGATTTTCTAGTCACGTTCAAGCCGAGTCTGAAGTTAATTTACGAAATAAATAATATCTCCTACGTAGTATACCGCCGTTGGAATTCTCAGACTGAAAAGTGTAGGGGCGGTTGCTTCGTCTATAAGGGAGAAAAGCAACGCAAGGGGTGGGTATCGAGGGCATAGAAGAGTCGGTTGAAATGAAAAACGAAAAAATGAAATAATAAAAATATAAAAATAAAAAATAAAAAAAAAACAAGAAAATAAATAAAAAGTAAAGTAAGGGACGGTGGAAGGATATCAGAACTCATAAACCTACCTACGTGTCCGGTGCAATGAGAACTGGTGATATTTTTTCTCACTCTCAAACGTTCTTATTGGTTGGTCAGGGTGAAAGAAAAATAAATGTCCGAGCGAGCCCCCTCTGATGGCCGCTGCAATCGTAAAATCTCTAAAACCAAATAAATTCATTGTTTCATTTGTTATTGTGATCGACCAACATTTGATTCTCGTTTTTATTTATACTTTCAGAGCTAAACAATGAACAAACATGAGTTGGGCCTGCTGGAAGTGGAGTTTTTAATTTTTTTGAATTTATAAATCGAAAAAAAAATATCTCGCTCGTCGTCAATTCGAAAATGATCGTTATTCATCATCCAGAATGGTTTCAGGTCAAAGTAAAAGGGTAGCAAAGAGGCATGTCCATGAATCATTCCAAATTTTTATGGAGGAGAAATTTGAAAAAGTTTCTCAAGTCCTAGCGAGTAATCTGGTGGACACAAAAATTTCACAGAAATACGTACTCGAATAGATTTTTCAACAGCCCTTGAGGAGGAATGTGGCGATTTTTTTGGTGTCTCTGAAAGGGTTTAAAGTAATTTTGTTTAATTATCGAAACAGGACTTTGTTGCATCACCTTATGAATGATTAATGCAATGAAAAAAAGAATCGATCAGTACTATCGTTTACAAGATCCATGTCCGGTGTGTTTGTACTGTTTTAACTCCCGGGATGGTCAATGGAAGCCACCGTTAATTGAGCTACAAATTCCACAATGATCAACCGGTTGTTGTGAGGCTCATACTAAATCGGAGCGATACGGGAAGAGCAAGAGCGGGTAACAATTGACCCGATCTGAAATCACGACGACAACGTCGGTGAAGGAACACAGAGGGAAAAGTAAGACCGCAATCAACGTCCCAATTCAAACGACCCACCATTCCCGAATTCTTCGCTTGCAAAAACTGGACTTATGTTTGGTCACGTAGTCACCAAAGGCAGCGAATCTTCGTGACGGTTCCGACTACTGAAACGCATTTATACGAGTTCTGGTTAGTTCTCGACGATGCCGATACGTTTATCCGACGTTATTATCTTCCAATGGTGAAACACAAAACCGCTGGAGTTTCTTTGCATATTTACAGAGCTGGACCAAGCTCCTTGTCAAGATGAAAAACCTTCACATTTTATCTCAATTCCTAAAACTTCTCATCGACAATCGACTACGTACAAAGTTCGGTATCAACTTGCGTAGAGTTCGTAGTGAACCTTCTCAACACCGAAAGAATTCAGAGTTTGACTCGATTGGATGAGGTCAAGATGAATTAGACTCAGTTCCCACAACCCCAATCACGTTTCAGCTCAACTAAAACGCTCCTGTTGTCAAACTGTGTTGGTTTGGAACCAACTTAAACGCGTTTATCCCAGTTGGAATGCGGCGATTCGTACGATTCCAGTGACCTTAGGCGAGCTGCACTCAGTTCGAACGACTTCGATTCGTCTTGGAACGTTTTGGTGATTCGTTTACATCACGAAATTTCTTCTTCAATCCACGATTAGCGTTGATTTTCGTCAAGAAAAAAATGTAAAATCTGTAGAAAAGCCGGGATCGCGGGACATTGGAAAAGCTTGCGAAGCTCCCTGGAAAATTAAGCACTTATTTAACATCCGTAACTCGAGAATGAAGTGCGCGTGATACGGCAAGACACATACTCTTGACGCACAACTGATACCCGGCATTTTTACCGCTACTGAATAAAAGGCGTTCTCGTAAAAATGCCCGGAATAGCAACGAATCGCTGCCGAGATTGTCGCCGAGCTTGTGCCGCGGCCATGAAGTTTCACTGACAACTTCTCTTTGCTGTTTGACTGGTCGTCTTAGTCGACCCTACCTTAGTCGAGTCGGAGCTCGCGGAGGCCGGTCTGACCAGCAACGACGAGTGAACTGAGTTGATACGATTGTTCTTATGGTCGCACCCATCGCAGAAAAAACTGTCGCCCAGCAGTGACGCTCAGTGCTTCGTCTCTATTTGAATATTTATCCGGATGAAATACTCACGATCGTCGCGAATACGAGGCTGCTAAAATCCTTGGGAAATTTGAGCTTGTCAAAGTTTCTCATCCAAAATTGGCCCGCAACCATGAGAAATGGTGCACTGCGATCCACGTGCCCGCGTTATTGAGATCGGAAGTCGATTTCCTTGAATTTTCAATCCGTCGATGATTCAATAAACGGCAACTCCAATGCAACCGTCACGGAATTGTTCCACAGCCATTTGGCAGGTTCAATTTTTTAGCGATTTCGATCAGTTTGCTCAGACTGCAAACTCGAGGTTCCATTTTTGTGGTTGCACTAAGATTCGGAGCTGAAAATTAAAGTTTGAGAATTAAAGGAAAATCGTGGCTCTAACGAAATGAACATCTGCACGAAGGAAAGGATTTAACGGCTTGCAACCAATGCAACTACCATGTGAACCACTGGACTTGAGGTACGCAGCTGCCGCTGCTTCTGCGTCTGCAACTCCTCGCGCGTCTGACATCTTTGACCGCTCGCTGACTTCTTGAATTGCATTTAACATATTTATGCACGGTACGTAATGTTCCCATGCTTTTTTCTCACCCGTCTACCCTTCCCTTTTTACATTTCTTTGAAAACTGCATCGGTGGGCTTCCAAATTTTAATGTTCTCGAGCATCCCGTATACGTTGTTTTCCTCATAAACCAAAATATTTTTCGACTTGAAAACTCAAACTTTTGGATTTTCAAAAGTGTCAACGAATCATTGTCATTTTGGCTTTTCCATTGAAATTCAAATTTTCATTTGTCCATTTTGGAACACAGTGGATTGCTGACCTGGCCATTTTTTTTATATCTTCACTTTCGAAAACTTATCCAACCGAATTCAATGTCGCAGTCCAGGCATTTTTTTCATAAAAATCAAACTCAAAACTTCCTCAATTTTCATCTCATATTTTCCTCGATTTTTTGCGTCTTTCTCATTCCATTTTTTAATATTTCCCACACAACGGTGGGAGGTTTTCTGCGGTATCTCAGCTTTTGAGAGGTGACAAATTTTGCTAAGAATCCTAAAATTGTCCCAAATTTCAAATTTTTTTGTGATCAAATTTCAAGGGCTTGGGAAGTTTGAACCTAGAAATAAAGTTTATCGAAAAAGCCACAATTTTCGTTTTATTTGTGAGATGCTTTGGTCGGTCGGCCTCAAATATCGCCACTCTCAGAGCTCGCGCGAAATAATTTCGATATTGAAAAGTTACAATTTTCATATAGTTACAACTATTATGAAAAGGAAATACGTGGGTGCGAGACTGCGAATTGGGACGAATCGAACGATGAGCAAAAAATTGAGAAGAAACAAAACGTCAGATGAGAGGAAAGATAAACGTTTGTGGTACCGGCGGGATACGTTGAAGGATTCTGGAGACGAAACCAGGTGCGAATGGAATGCTACCCAACCCATTTGCGGAATCCGATCTCGCTTTAGTAAATCCGAGCTACGGAAAAAGTCCGTCGAATAATGTACGCGAGAGGGGTAGGAGCAGAATACTCTTCGACGGTTGGGACAGTCAATCGTTGGCTAAAACACGCTACGGCGCGCACTCGTATGATCGTGATTATAATGGATTCTTCTTGAATGCTTTGTGACCGACAGAAACACAAACTATACCTGTCGGCGCGATCTTTCTACTTTCTTATACTCTTTCCTGTTGGCATTCTCCGATGAATTTTGTTCCATTTTACCTTAAACCCGCTGCTCTCACTGACGAGAGATTATTGTTTAAGAATATCAGAGAAAGTCTTTATCTGTCTTTATTTTTTATTTTCTTTTAAGGATGTGCAGGCGCGAGGGCTGTTTTTAGATTGCACTTTAATTTTTTTATGTCTTGGAATCTAAGATTTCTTTTCTGTGCATGTGAAATTTCAAGAGCCCCTGATCGACTGTTTGGTTGAAATGTTAACAGTCGAAAAGTACAGAAATTAAGGTAGTTCATGCACGAAACGATTTTCTTTAAATTCAGACAGAGTTTAAAAGGACAGTCGACTGACACGCATCGTCTTATTGGTTATTGAGATAAACGTCTTTAAATATGAAGAAAAATACACAGGGTTACAGGGACTATGCGTAAAAAATCGTTTATCTTTTCATATAACGAATGAACGCTTCTTACGAAGTTTATGAAAAAGTACGCAATAACAATGAAGCATATAATGAAGGTTTGGGAAAAAAATTCATGACGATTGACTTACTAGTAACAAAGGTAAAAAGATTGAACGAAATTGGTATAACCTCGCATTTGCTTATTTCGGCATTTTGTTTCTTCTTGGCTTGGCTTTATTAATACTTTTTTTTATCCATTTCCCTTTGCGCTCTCTAATGCGATTTTTCACATAAAAAACTATAGTATTTTCACCAGGGACGAATGAAATTTCAGGTTCAGTCAGTGATGGATCCCCGATTAATTAATGGCTTGTAATTTCATTCGCCAAAAGATAAGTTGAAAAAATTTATTTACAATTTCGAATTAATAACTCTGACATTAATTTAAAGTGATATCTTTAATTAGGGAGTAATAATAATCGATCCAATTTAAGACTCCCATGAAATACGATCCTTCGTGTATGATCTACCTTGACATTTCGCTTATAACCACAATCACTTACCGGTCCCTTCAACCATCTTCAACTCGAAATTTCATTTATTTCTAAATTAGATGTCAAAGATTAAAACCATTATTTATTATTATTATTTTAAAAGATTATTTTTTTAAATAATATTTTGCTAGTACGAATAACCGAGGTAATTCCTTTAAAAAAATATGGAAAGACCGTCAACTGACTAATACGACGCGCACGTGCATCCTTAATTTTTATTCTCAATGCGTGCTTACCCTCGAAATTCTGCTCTTATATCCTTTCCACCGTTTGATCTCCTGATTTCTCGGATCTTGTAATCACAGAACCTAGAGCAGTGGTCAATAATTTCAATTTCTGGTAGACCTAATCTGGTCTGTCAACAGACATGGTTCTTCAACTTGGTTCAACGACAATCGCGTTTTTTGTCGCTCCATTATCATTTCTTTTCTCCATCGAGCTCTTTGTTTCCCTCTCAGACCTTCCGCTTGGCTGACCATTATCGAACATGTCATTCCGACGTATGTTATTGTTTCCGGGAATGAGCACCGATGTCCTTTTCTGAAATAATCGCAGAGCAATGTCAGCAGGCTTTGTGGTGAATTAATCCAATATTAGTAATAAAAATATCGAAATCTTGAAAATAATTCTTGTTACAAAACTTGACACAGTGCAGTTTTTATACTTGATATTTTCCGTCGTTCAACAGCAGAAAGCACCAAGGCCAATGAAATTTGCTGAAGCGTTACTGTCGCTATATTCAATAAACTATTCAAGAAAAACTGAATTCAATAAACTTTCCAAATCGTTAACAAGAACAAACAATTACGAATGAACCAGCATCATCGCATCAGCAAATCTTTTTAAGTTTCATTGTCACCAGGCTGCGAATTCGAGGAATTTTCTTACGAAAATTCTAAAGTCACCGGGCCGTCAACGTGGCCCGAGGCAGTAAGTTTCGAAGTTGGCTGACGCAGAGTCACCATGACTGTGAGCTCTGACTATCAACCCCTGGTGTGCGAATCGTGTTCCTCTGAGAGGTTCCTGCTTCTCTAGCTTGTTAACAGTGGATTAATGGGTGGTGGAAGACAAAAATTTAAGATGTTGGAGAAGAAGTTGGCGCTGTCACGGGGCTGATGTGCTTCCAGTGGTTTCCTACAAAAGCAGCATTACACCGAGATTGGTAAGTTCTTAAAGGCTCGATGGGAGTTATAGTGGTGACACTACTCACGCGCAACCACTATTGCAGGTGGTGCAATTCAGGAAACTCAAAGTAAAAAAGAAGAGGAAAAAACAAAACTAAGAAATCTCGTCGTGCGGCAATTCGAACTTGTCTCAACAATTCTTACCACTTCTTATCGTCGCGCTTTTTTCCAATCCGCCATCCTCTCGCTCCCGATCTACTACGACTCGTTTTACTTCTCAACTATTTCGGTAAAGCTTTCCTCGCCACTCCGCACGACTCGTCATGCTCGCATGTGTTATTAAGACCAATTTCTTTCAGCCGCCGCGCGCATATACGCGCTACTTTTTTAGATTCATTCATTTTATTGAGCTGGATAATCAACATGGAATGTTGCTCGTCATTTTTCATTCGATTGCTCCTTTAATTAAACGGAATACCACCAGTTTTTGTCGGACCCTCTCACTCTCAGTTATTCGATTATCAGCTGTTTCGACCTTACCGCAAAATTCATTATTCATCTAGCGAACGATTATTGGGAGCGTGAAAAAGAAGTGTCGATTTTTAAGTGGGCATAAGACGGACATTTTTAGGTCGTGCAGTAGTAAGAACGAAGGTCCAGATGCTGCGGCATCGATCCGATACATCACAAGGGCATTTACATCCCCCACTACGTTTTCGTCTCCCTTCTACTTTATCCCCGTCTTACTTCAACGCCATCAGTCCTCCTTCTTTTCTTTTCCACATGTATACAGCTATTCGACTGTTGCAGCGCATGCGTCGATTACCGGACGTTTCGCTGTTTTTCGTCCTTTTGTCCGTACCTCGGCGTCCAACTTGGAACCCATCATAAGAACAATTCTTCGTGGAAACGTGTCAAATTCAACCCCAGCCCAATTAGCACCTCCAAACGCTTTTCCATTGTCGAATATATCCATTTTACCGATCTGTACTCGAACAATTGGCAAGGATCCTTGCGATCATAGGCAAAATCATCGAACAAACATTGCAGATGCAGCTTCCCTCTTCTGAATTTTAAACAACATTCTTAAACGTCAATACCACAATTTTCATTTGTCTGGCAGTGAAGAACGAGCGTACCCGAACTCAGGTAGGATCTTCGTTCCTCAACCAAAGTGCACTTTTACTAAAGTCCAATTATAAGTTCAAGTCCCGCTGCAGATGCCGTCGATCGGGAGACGTTTATTCTCGGTTGCTAAAAAGCTCAGCTACCACCGCTCCGCCGATCGATGGCGGTAATCCAGAAGATATTCTACTTTTGTTTGAAGTGTAGAGCTATTTAGGATTATCGGTTCCTCGCGTTTTTCCTGTGAATATCCGCTTTTACCGACGAGTATGCGACTAGCGAACCTATCGTCGGAAGCACCAACCGCTCAACACCAATTGTAATATCGCCATGATGTTTTTATTCGATTTATTACTTTGCAGTGCAGCGAATAACGCTGGAAAATAATAATTTTGGGTATTTTTTATCAGGCTAAAAAGTTGGCTTGTCACACTTTTTGATGAGCTGTCAAATTGCATGATATTATTCGTTTTCAGTCGCGACCAAATCCACCGACGAAAACTAGATGCTCTTTGTTCTTTTCCATCGAATTTTTATCCAATTGAAATATCCCAGCAGGCGTAGACTTTTAACGCACAACTATTTTTCTACTTCATTATTCTTTCCCTTCGAGAGCTATGTGTCCGAGCCGTTACTTTGATGTTTCCAATTAAATTGAAGGAATTTGGCGAATGTCCATTCTTGCTTGCTCCTCTCGTACCTTATCGATTTCTCTTTCTTTTCTAACGGGCCTTTTTACCCGATCTTGCATGGCCCTTTCTTTTGAAGTCGCAACACAAAGCTCAGAAATCCTGATTCCCTTTTCTTCCTCTTTGTTTGAGCTTTCCCGAGTGGCCTTATCGCACGTGTACGATTCGTCGGCATTAATGAAATCTGATTTCGTGCTTTCATTAGCCACTGTTTTCAACGGGACTCGCTGCAAGAATTTTGAGATTGAAGTGAGCCAACTTATCGAAGGTTCGTCGAATCAAGATTTTTCCTTCCATTTTCTAACGAGAAAAAGTTCAAAATACATTTTTCAAAATACTCACAAGAAAAGTGATCAAAAAATCAAAAAAAAATAAAAAAAAAAACACTGTAAATCGAAAATGCACATGCTTCTTGTCCGGGTCCCAACGAATCAAAGCATTTTAATGAATTTAAAAAATTACGAATCCGCAAGAAACAATGCCAATATCGCTATAAATGTTGCATCGGGGGTTGGATCGTCGGGGCGAGATCCACGTTATTCGACGATGCAATAAGGAAGCGTGAGAGATCAAGTGAGTAGGCACTCTGCTTAAGCGGGAGGCAGCGCAGGAGCATGCGCTCAAACAAGATGACATTATTGATCTAGAGAAATGAACTATGGAATCCTCAGTCTCGTACCGAAGTTTTGCGGCACCCTCGCGGGGTGTCCTGCCATTCCCACTTCTCTCGCAACGTATCCTTTTAACATTCGTGCAAACTCGATCCTCCAACATCGGCATCGTGCTAAAGACTATTCTAACAAAGTCCCATTGATAGGAAGGGTGAAGAATTTCTGTTTGGGGTTTCGTCAATTTTCAATGAAAACGTCAATTCCGTTATCGAAGTTGAATTTCAATGATCGACTTCCAGAATAACAGAGTCTGTGAGCAATTTCACAAAAATTAAAAATATTCTTTTTAGGCGGGACTCGCCGCGTTTTATCATTGTTTCAAAACACACCGAACTGTTTCTACTGCGGTGCTAAGATGGCGATGGGAATAAAGCTTTTAAGGGAGACTTTTCATCGCTCTCAGATGAGGATGCATGAAAACTTTAACATGGAAATTTGAATATTTGTTACGAGCGTCTAGCAATTCAGTCAATCTCGATAAGTGCACAGTTCTTCGAAGCCCCAAATGTATTCGTTATCAGAAACGAGCTTTTCGCCTTTTGAGCATTTCCAAGTGCTTAAAAAATGACGAGACTCCAAATTGCCGAAGGCCAATACAGGAAACAATAAATCCCAGATGCCGAACGCATGGGAAATTGTAAATTTCTCTTTCCTTATAAAACAGGAATTGCTTTTCGAGACTCGTCGTCGAACGAAGAGAATTCAGACGCCAATTGGTGTCGAACCCTTGTCGAGGGTTATTCTGCTTAGTAATTAAGGCGAAACAATATTTGAAGAGGAATAGCGAATCGGCGACGTGATTAAAGAAACGGAAGGTTCGATTTTTTTTGGAGGTATTTACCAATTCGACGCACACACACGCGCGCCCATACACACACTTGCATGTGTATACATTCGGTGGGATTTTTCGTGATGGAGGGGGCAGCTCCTCTTTTCTTTTTCTTGTCGGATTTCGCAAAGTCAGAACGATCACATGCCAGTGTGATTCTCGAGATTTCTTCTCTTTTCTCTGAAAAGGAAACAGAATTGAAATCGGCTTTTCGAAATTGCACGTCCGTCGTCCCATGAGAAAGTAATGCAAACACGCTTGGAACGTCGTGTAGTCAAGCCCAGCTCGAGAGTAGAGGTTCAATGGAAGGGAGATACGAGTTGACGGAGCGGAAAGATAAGGAAAAGGAAAAGAAACGTGTAGAGGAGACGATATGGACGGGATCCCTTCAAATATATCGTTACTTTGAGGATTTCGACCCTAATGTGCGAGGGCCAAGTGGACGTAAAGCTCCCAGCCAGCCTGCCTAGCTTGCTCCGCTTTGATGCCAAGTAAACATTTTAACAAGATTCGTCTCACAATAAAAATGAATCCAAAAAGTAGTTTCTTTCACCAAACGTCTCGCGGACATACTAAACATATACAAATTACTCTTTCAAACGAAACTCCAGAAATTTTTGGAGCAGATGAATATCGATTAAGGGGAGGATCCTGCTTTATGGAGTCAAAAAAATCAGTGGATTTTGGGAATGTTTTTAGGATAGAAGGAAATAACTCACCATGCCGAACTTTTCGGTATAGTTTGAAGGATATTTCAAAAGTTCACGTTGCAGCGATACTCTTCTAGTTTAGAAGCGTTTTTTTTTTCAAAATCGCTAAAAATATAAATTTTCGCAATTTTCGTCGGGTTTTTGTATGTTCATATGGCAGGAAAATATACGAAAATGGAAAAAAAATTGGAATTTTAGTTACAGAGAATAATTACGGTGTCCACATTGTACGCAGTTGAGAAACTTCGACAATCAGACTTTGCGCATAAACCACATGTACAAATTAGTATTTCTCACATTAAAAAAATGTTTTTGTACTCTTGAAATATCCTTGCAAACTATACCGAAAAGTTCGCTATGCTGAGTTATTTCCGTTTATCCTAAAAACATTCTCGAAAACAAGGATGGGAGCATTAGGTGGCAGATGGGCCCACATTCGACTTTTCCAATCATTTGCTATTTTGAATTTTCGTGACTGACGTTATCAAACATTGTCAACAAATCATTTATTTTTTAATTGAACAGAAATCAACAAAAAATAGTTTTTCCCCAATTGAACAGAGATTTTAAGGGAGTATGAAGGCTTTTTTGAGACAAAGATACCTCAGCTCCTCTCGAAAGTGCAAATACTCTTCGGCCCCGATGAAAATGAAATGAAAAAATAATCAATCTTTTCGCCATTACGCCTACGAGAATTTCCAGAGGGCACTCAAACGAATCGTTGATTCACAGGATACTCAAATTTTACTGATATGTCAAACTAACATTTAATATGTTCCATTAATAATGAGATTTAAGGGCTAAAGCCTCGAAAAGTAACTTTTACAACAAGTTTTCTCAGTTGGAAGGGAAGCTGATGAAATAGTAATATTCGGGAAAGTTTTTAAGCATATCAAGAGACTCGGTAGAATCTCGGGACAATATTACTATGCGATAAAAAATTATAATAAAACAACAGTGAAAAATGGCGTTAAAATGGCTACCATCGAAAAATTTCAATCAATCGAAAATGTTCATCCGACAAAATTTTTTTTAATTACTCTTTTATTTAATGACGCTGGAGTTTGCAACATCGGAGTCCAACGAAATGAACGGAAAAATCATTTATCGTTATTCGATTTTTTATTCCACGAATCATTTCTGTAGGTTGAAAAACTACGAATTTCGAATTGTAGTAAATATATTTATTCCAATGTACAGTTTAACTTTGTACGTCTCCCTCTCCCTTCACATTTAAATTTACTTTTACATTTTCTTATCTCGCTTCCTTTTCACGTTTTCCCTATTTTTGACTGTTTCCGTATTCCGTGTTTACACTTCCTCCCCCAACCCTTCCTTTGCAATTTCGAATTGTATTTTTCGTTCATTTCGTTGGACTTTAATGTTGCAAACTTTCAGCGTCATTTTATCTAGATACCCATATAAATAGCGGAGTGCACAAGAGATTTTAAAAATATTAATTCTTGTATGATTGACGAGTGTTTGAATGAATAAGTTCAATTATCGACAGAAATAAGAGGCAATTATTTGTCGATTTGAGTTGAAAATTTTGTTTTTTTTTTTTTTTTTTTTTAATAAAGACCTGTCGAAAATTCGAATTCGTGTAAATTCGCTTCGAATTGTTATTTTCAAAATATTGTTGAAAATTCAAATGGAATGAATAAAAAATGTCTGAATTATACTGCGTGCGAAAAATCGTATTTCGAGGAAAACGCGCTTGAAGTTTTAAAACGTGATCGGAGCAGACCGACGCCCTCGAGGAAAAATCGAAAATTTCAATGGATTTTTTTTTTTTTTTAAAGTATGAACTTTTTTGCCTCACATTCAGAGGATTCATTTCAAACGAATAAAAAAAATTCAGTTTTTTAAAGTTCTAGTGGTTTTACCCCGTACTGAATATGCTGATTGGAAAATTTCATATAAGAAAAAATTCTAAGGCCTTGGCTCCGAATTTTTGTCCGCGTATAAAAAATACTAAATCTGTGTGCTCTTATTTTTTATATTTATCGTTGTTTTTTTCTTTAAGGTGGTGCTTAAGAAAATGAGTTTTTAACTTACTAAAGATTTCTCAGAAACTTGAACGACAAAATTGATTTTGATAAAATTATTTAATTGAAAGTAATTTTCAGTTTCAAAACCTCTATTTCGAACTTAAAGGCAAAAATATAAAGTTTTTAAAACCAAAAATATTAAATAGAATTTCAACTAGCATTGCTCCAGGATCATAACAGTTGTTTCAAAGCAATGGCTTTCCATCAGATGCAACTAAATAAAAAAGTCAATCATCAGTTTAAACTCAAATTTTCATCAGCAAAATTCAGTGATAATTCTCTCACTCGCGAATTAAAGTACCAACAAGCTCCTCGAGTAATATGACAAAATTGATGAGCAAAGAGAAACAAAAAAATAACATAAAAATGATCTCAAATGAAAACCTTTCGAAATCAGCAAAAAAGTGAGAATATTACAAAATGAATATTTTTCTGAATAAATCGTATGCAAGGAAAATTTTTAAAACTTCCCAAAACGAGAAACAAATTCTCTTTACGATTCGTTTCAACAACTTTTTACATAAGCACCACAAATTTTCTCCAAAAACACGAAAATTTTTAAATATCGCATTGAATTACAATCTCAAATTAAAAAAAAAAAAATCTGAAACGTAGCAAATATTTGGAAAAACTCTTTCTAAGTATTGAAAAATATCGAAATAAATTTACAGAACAAGCTTATCTGTAGACTTGTAAAAAAAAGCACCAAACAAATCTTTGTTTTTATTTTATCCAATAAGAATAACATAAAATTGCACAAACTCAAAACTTCCTCGTTTTGAAAAAACAATAAATCTAAAACAAATAAAATTTAAATCTAAAATTTCTGAGAAAATTTTATCAGCAAAAAAGAATTTAATTTTTAAAATATCTCTAACAATTCACTAAAAACAATAACAGTGATATATAATAAATCAACAATTCACTTCCTTGACACTTCTCTTTATAAAAAACATTCTTAATTTTGTTGACATCATTCGCGCGGTAAACTTCTAATTTAAATTTTTTCAATAGCGACAAACATTAATAGAACACTATTTTGAAAAAAAATACCTCCGCACTGCAGCTAGTTACAAATCCTCCAAAATGTGAATTTCCAACAATTTTTGTACTGAATAGAAACTGCCACACCGCTGCTTCACCCATTGTAAAGAAAGGATGTAACACCGTTTGCAAAAGCCTTCGACAGACTAAACTACCCTTTCAATGTTGGAACACGAATACCGGATAGCACTCTGGAGTTTACTGGACCAATGAGAAAATTTTCTCAGCCAATCGGTGCCAGAGTTTTGGTCCATCGGGGTGGCTGAGTTGAGACGCACAAGCTTTGAAGCTGCGTTTTGGTTGGCTGTGAAACGGAGTATCTGCCGGCTCAATATATTCTAAACCCTAAATTCAACCCTAAATTCAGAAGGGTGCTTCCTACTCTTTTTTACATGTAGGAAAAAAATTGTCACTGTGACTTATTCCCTCAAGAAAATTGACTTATCCAATCTGGACTTATCAACTGTTTCTAAAAATCAATTACCGTCACATTTTATCCTGAGAGTTTTGTTGTAATTAACTATTGCACTTGCATTTATGAGTTAATCGATTGAAACAAATATTTTAAAAAAAATTGGTCAGTACTTTTTCAGCTTTGAGAACCCTTTCGGTGCCAACCCCTTTTTTTATGGTTTTAGGGGTGCAGTTACCCCTTTCGAAGGGCTTTTGAAGGGACAAAAAAGGGGGCCCATATGTGTTGCTTTTAAATAGTTCTGTTCCTACTGTTAAAAAATCACGTGTCATGCCAGGGTGGAAAATACATACACAAAATAAAAAAATGTTTGCACAACACAGATCTTCTCAGATTCCAATTTTGCAAACTTTTTATTTCTTCGTATTGAAATAATTTCTATTCTGAAGTTGCACACAATAAAGACTGATGTATTGCACTTATAAAAAATATCCGCGTCAATTTTTTGGAACAAAGACATCAAATTTTAATGAAATCTCATTAAATCAAAAATTCAGCAAAAATATAAAATTTGCGGTTATAAAATGATGAATTATCTGAAGAGGCGGCAGCATCTTCCACATACTACGAAATAAGATCGAAATGAAAATTTTTCTGAACGATCCCACGAACACGATTTAAATTCATCTTAACTTAGATGGAATTGCCGCAAATTTAGAATTTAGATTGAAAAGGTTGATTCTTTTCTGAATTCAACTACTTTGGAAAACACGGACTTCGCATTATGTAGAGTTTTCCCGCGCACTGTTATGTTAGCTATATTACTCCGATTGGATTTCGATATCTACTGCCGGTCAGCCAGTCGAACAATAACATATCCGATATACACTAATATTACTATTATTCAAACTTCCTCATCATTATCATACAAAATCAATAGTGTCGAAACGCAAACAATTATTATAATTTTTTTGTCACGCCAAAAAAGGTAGTCATTCTGAAATTCGATCGGGTAATTTGTTTTTCGATTTTATTCCCAAAACACCTTCGCAAAATTTATACTGCAAAAACTATCTAAATTATCGACTGCGTAAAAAATCAAGGATCATGAGAAACAGCTGGTCTCGTTGTTATCATTCGAGATAATTAAAATGCTCCGAAAAGTGCTGCCACACGTGTGAAAATGGACAAACAAAAACAAAACTGTATCGTACATATGCACGTATATATGTTATATATATAAACGTAAGAATTGTCTCCTCGTCTCCTCATTACCGTGTGAAGCACCGTGAAGTAATGAAAAAGCAAAAAAGGTGTCGACGGTATCAGCTGTATTAGGGGCAGAAGCCTAACCTAAAACATTCTTAGACAATTACCAATAAGTTTTCTTGAATAAAAACTAAAAAATTAATATCCAAAAATGACACTGTATCATTTCGGCAATTGCGTGGCTTTAGTTTATGTGCCGTATTATTTGACTTACAAATATTCAGGATTGTAAGTACCTCAACCATGTTCGTATAATTAGTTTAATTAATTCAAAGAAAAATACATTTATCACGATTTTTTACAGATCTGAGTATGGAGCTTTTTGGAAATGTATCCAGGCTGGAGGAATCTACATATTTACACAGCTGATCAAAATGCTGGCATTGGCAACATTTTTTCCTACAGCTGAAATTACTGGACCGGAAGATTTTAACATTCTTGGAGTTAGTATCGTTCAAGAAAAAATAAATCTAAACATTTTTTGAGAGAATTAACCCATGATTCATATTGCACCTTGCAAAAAAATTCGAGAAGTAAACAAAATCTGGGGAAGGGACAAATTTGAATGATTCTGGACTCTGGTCCCTGATGACTTCAGTTATTTTCTCTTAAAACAATACTAGATTTTGAAAACTAATTCTTCATTTCATACAGGAGTTCCTGAAATATTCCATAGACTTGGCAGACTTGGTTGGAATGCTGTTAGTATTGAAGGGAATTCCGGGTAAAGGACATGCCAAAGTTTTGACAGCTGGAATTGGTTGGGCTGGAGCCGAAGTACTACTTACAAAATTTCTGCTCCTTTGGGTCGGTGCGAGAGGAGCTGAATTTGACTGGAAATATATCCAGAAAAGTCTTGAGTCTAATATCAGTTTGGTGAGTTAATTACTGCATACTATAGAACTGAAATTTTCTGATCCAACCAAATTTTTCAACCTAATCCATTTTCCTTTTAAGTGATAATTCAGTTATTTCTATTTGAGATCCAAAAGGAAACATTTGTCGTTGTTTACTAACATAGGATACTTCAATGCCGCGTTTTAAAATGATGTACTAAATTCATTACTATGGAAGAAAAAAAAGTCAGCATAAAAATAAAATGCTCTCTAAAATAAGATGCTCTTTTCCTTGATATTATTAGTATGAAAAAGAATGAAACATAAATTGAGTTGGCTCTACAAAATGTTTGAACCATGGAAACTCGAGTTGAAAGAATTTGTGAAAAATTCAAATCACTATCTAGTTGGAGAAGCTTTGAACTAATTTTATTAAATACGCTGAAAATTTGGTTCCTCTTTTTAATCTGTTTTTTATTCAATTTGACGACATTTACTGTTTTTGCTTAGGTACAACACATCACAACCGCAACTCTTGTGTGGCTGTGGTCACGACACGATTTACGTCGAGGTCTGATACCCGTAGTAGTTAGTACTCTAGTGCTAACGATTTACAGACCTTTGTTGTTGGAATTCGTCACAAAACTTTTGTTGGCTGGGCCTGGCTCAACACTTCTCATCAAAGCAGTGACAACTCTTTTCATGGGGTTCATAACTCTCCATATTTACTCTGGACTTGCACATTCTATTGGTATTTTTTAAGATGTTATAATAAAGTTGAATGATTTCCAATATAATTTCAATGGAAGTATTTTTTCTTGCATTCTGTCCCTTAAATTCTCTTATTTTTCAATGCGTAAAGCGTGTTTTCAATACTATTAAAATATCATGATTCAGATGGTTTTCGCTAAATATTTCATTAAAATAGAATTCCAAGATTTAATAATCGTTTGAAAACCTCACAAAATTCAGCAATTTTAATACTTAATGAGCATTATTGATTTTAATAAAATATCAAGTACGTTAACCTTCCACCTCATGAGGTGGAAGGTTTAGCTGAAGCCGCTACTTATTCCATCATAAAATGTTCGGTCACATCAACAAATCATAATTTTTTTTTCACCATCATAACCGTTTTCATTTGCTTTTCAATAATGATATCATTAAAAAAAACATTAACAGAGTTCAAACGACGTATTTCAACAATTAATCGAAGAACATTGTTTTATTTGCGCAATGTTACGTGAAAAATAGATGATACCAGATTTCGTATGGTCGAGGAACACAACTTTGTCTCTCAGTATACGTCATCTCATCATCGATCTTACAAAAACGTTTTTTCCTAAAATGCTATCAACAAAACGAAAAAATCAACCGCCATAGATTATACGTGGCCTCTTTGCTATCGTCTTCCCTATCGCCTGACAGATCAGCGCGTACCCATAAAGATGAAAGAAAGTCCTTTATACTCGAGATTTACGTGGATAAATGGGACTCAAATTCAGGCCCAGATAAGAATTTTTAGTTTTTTTTCGCAACGAGATATCTTTTAATACTTTTTGTAAATTAATATTCTTGCTCTATATGGAAAATTTACTGTTAGAACTATTAACGTATTGTAGCTTGCACTTCTACTTCCCAAATCAAACGACCTCCACAGTATTCGAGTTCTCTACCGTTTGTCTAATGGACTCGTTTGGGTTGCTCCATTAGTTTTCGTTTAATAAAACCAAAAAAATACTTTATTTCACTTAATTGTTAATAATAAAAGATAGAAAGGGAAACTTGTTATTTTAGAGCTGTTTTGAAGCTCATTACGTATCGTACGAATATAAAAATTTGCGCTTTCGCGGTTTTTCTGCGTGTGGCCAGTGTGGCGTTCCAGTAGTTCACGCAATATCCGCTACGAGGCTTTTCGTTTCTAGTCAACACTTCGTGGCTTCGATATTGGCTTCAATAAACATCCATTTCAACACATTTCAATGTGCTTCACGGTATTACTCAGCGCCATTGTCCGTGGTGGTAGTGTATAGTAGTTTTGTGAAGTAGTATATTTATATTATTGTTTTTGTTTACACCAAGGAGACTATAGTAAAGGATATAACAAAAATGAGCCAGGAACGAGTTCACGTAGAAATTCAAAAAACTTTGTTTTCGATAAACGAAATTACCTTAAAGATGTAAGTGTAAAATATGTATGTCGATTTAATTAATAGAAGATTTATTAACATAAAGGCGTAACTGAGATCGTGATCCGGAAATTCGATACGAAACTTCCATAAAAATTTTCCAGTCATAAACAAGAAGAGGATTTTTCATTTTTATGACAGAAAACAATCACGATAAATCATAATAGGATGATTGAATCCCAAATGAAGTATTTCACGTTTTAATTGATAATCGGAAATTCCAACCCAAAGGATTCAAAATTTGAAACAGAAATATATACCAAAGATTTATGATCGGAATTCTTTTTCGAATCCCATCATCTAGTTGTGCAGATTACAATTTCTAAATATGACATAAGCATAGACTCATTCTATAATTTTTCCCAATTTCAGCCCTTAAAATTATAATTTCTGATTATCATTAGAATCGCGCGAACCTCCTTAATTACACCAAAATCTTTTTTAAACTCTTGACTATTTTTGCTGTAAGTATCTTCATTTTTAAGGGATATTTTTTTTCAGAGGGAAAGAATTACAAGCAATCAATGAGCTAAGCAGTGAAAATGGTCCTCTAAACACTGCCATAGATGACGCCAATATGACATTGAAGAATGATATTAGAAACTTTGGTATAGCAATACCTTCAAGCGATACTGATGACAATGAATCAGAGAACTTCGTGATAGCTGAGCCTTTGTCCAGCATAACAGGCAAATTGAATGCTCTGATGCGTGATAATGCATCGTAGCAAGAGTCGCTGTAATTATTTTTCATGGGAATTGATTGTATTATGAGAATAAATGAATGAACTTTTATAGAGAAATATGAGAAACCGGTAGAAATATTTTTAATGAATCAATAGAATTTCCTTACATTGTAGAAATCTTGACTATTTTAAAATCTGAATATTTACAATTTTAAAGATTTCAATGACTACTAAAGCCCAGAACACATTTTTTGATTTTCAAATCATCCCAAAATTCATTGAATTCCTTATACCCAATAAAACAACGTAAGTTCATTTTCAAAATTAACTGAATAAATTCCTAGTTTTTATATGTGCACCATTAAATTTTTTAAAAATATTAAAGTTTTGGTGTACAAAATTTGTAATTGAACGTTTCGTGGACTTAAAGTTTTGATTCAGTCAACCAGTTGAACTTCTGTTCTTTACGTCCAGCCTGTGGATCTATCAAGATGTTTATTATACTGGGAGAATCTTTGACCTGAAGAAGAAAAAACAGAAATAAATTTTTTTTTTACAGATTTCAGAGTTATACGAGTTATGTAGAAAAATTGTTATCACCTGCAAAGCGATTTCCAATGCCTTTTGTATTTCCTCTATGGTTTTACACAAATGACCTCTCCGTCCAAACATCTCCATCATTTTTTCGTAACGAGTCTCGGTGGACAATAATTGAGGTAAAGTTCTTTTAATGAAAATACAAAATTTGGTACATTTTTCATTGAATAAAGTGAGCAGAATAGGTATAATGAAAGAGAAACTCACGTTTCAGTGGGATCTCCGATGGATTGTATGTCTTGAAATGATTCTTTGTCCAAACCTCCGTAAATCCCATTGTTGTTTACGATTATAATAATTATTGGCAATTTGTATCTGAAATACACGTTCCTTAGGGCAACAACTTAAGATTATTTTTTTTCAAACTGAAATCTAAATTCACCTAAACATCGTTTCAATCTCCATTCCAGAAAACCCGAAAGCGCTATCCCCCTCCACACAAATGACTTTTTTATCGAGTGCTTTATCTTTGCAATACAACGCAGCAGCAATGCCAAATCCTAAACCCACACCCATCGTTCCAAAAGTGCCAGCATCGAGTCTGTGACGGGGATTTTCATTCATTAAAATCGTCCTCCCTATGTCCATGGTGTTTGCGCCTTCCGAACAAATAATACAATTTTTTGGAATTGTATCTTGAATGTGTTTGAATACCGTGTAATAATTAAGAGGTACAGATTTGTCAGAGGCCATTCGCTGAAAAAATGTAGAATTCAAGAATATCGTAATTTTTGTCCAAAATATTCTTTAAGTCACAGAAAAATGTATACTTCAATTATCGTTCTGTTCTTTTCTCCTGTTGATCTCAAGGTCATCCACCATGGATCACTTTTCCTCACAACAAATTTTCTCTGCATAAGCAACTTTGTCAAAGATGCGACTGTCGGTGCCAAATCACCATGAATGGCAACCGTTGATGGGACAGAATTGTGAAGTTCCTCAGCGCAAATATCGACCTGGAATGAAAAATTACAAATACAAAGTGTTTTTCGTTGTAATTATTGCCAATGTGTTGAATTCTTATGACTAATTTTTTTTTAACCATTTTACAGGTTGGTAGAAATACCTGGATGAATTTAACGTCCTTGTCGAATCTTGGAGTTCGACCAAAGTGCAACATCCAGTTCAATCGGGCACCAAGTAACAGAATTACATCAGCTCGTAATAAAGCAGTCGTTCTTGCTGAAGAAACACTGTGCTCGTCGAAGTCCGAAACAACACCTTTCCCCATTGGAGTCGCCAGGAATGGCAAATCCGTTGCTTTTATCAAGTCCCGAATTTCGTTTTCGGCTCTCGCATAAGCTGATCCTGGAATATTCCAATTTAAATTCCGAAATTCCAACTATTGCGAACGTAAGCTGGCATTGAAGAAAAAATTACACGGCTAAATTCGAATTAAAAAAAAAGTTTGTCTTTTCTTCATTTAAATCGTTTTCTCATTTGATTCAATTTATGTCATTAGATTTGTGAAATTGTTTGTGCAGTTTCTTTTTACCACTTTTTCATTTTTTATTCTTCCTTCTCTCCTCTTTTTTCTTGATAAGCGAAAATAATTTTGTATTTGAAATTAATTAGTAGAATCTTTACAACTTCTAATCGCAGTTTGATAAAATACTTGCAGGCGTGCATATAAAAAATATGATAAAAACCTTTGCCAACAATGACGAGAGGTCGTTGAGCTCGCGACAAAACGTTTGCTGCTTCTTGGACATTTTCTTGGGCTGGAAATATGAGAGGTGGTGGTCGACAAGGCGAGGTCTTGAAAATATGATCTTCGGGTACATTCTGTGTCAAAAGCGTCGCCGGTAAATCCAAATACGTAGCACCCGGTCTACCATAAGTTGCGAGCCGCACAGCTTTTTCAACGTGAAGAGGAATCAGAGCTGCTGACGGTGGTCTCGCGGCATATTTACAGTGAGGACGACTAGCTTCGACTTGGGGATATTCTTGGAAACCACCAATACCCTCGTGATCCTCGGGACAAGAACCACCAAGTACCAAAAGTGGCCTAAAATCAACGTTTCCTTTTGTACGTCGCATTCAACATTATTCATTTATTCCTCGGGGATGGAAAAGTAATTAAATTTAAAAAAAAATTAAATTACGAGAATTGATTGATTTTTATCTTTTTTAGGATTTGCTGTATTAATAATTGCAAAAAATTTGAGAAATTCGTGGAATGCCTACTTTTTGATATTTCGATTTGATATCCATAAAAAAAACATACCACAAAAGTACTCATTTACATGATACTTTTAAGATTGCTGTAATTATCATTGGCATTGTTAGTAAATGTTGACAATTACATTGATGTCCATTGTTTTTAATCTCTGAGATATTCATTGCATTTGAGGTTTGATTTTCTGTAAATTTGTTAATTTTGATCAATTTCATACCAACAATTAACTTGTGCGTTTGCCATTCCTCCAATAACATGGAGAAGTCCGGGTCCTGAGACGCACAGAACAGCGGCCGGTTTTCCTTGAAGGTTGTCAAAGGTCAAGCATTGTGACTCCAAAGTTCAACTTTTATTCCAATAAATTTCAATTTGAAGTAAAGTACTCACGTGTCAAAAATCCGTAAGCTTGAGCTGCATAACAAGCAGCTTGCTCATTTCTAAATCCTACGTATTTGATTCCAGTCGGTTGAAACATCAAAGCCAATTCTATGACAGGATGTCCAAGTATACCAAAAACGTATTCGATACCCTGGAATTTTGTAGAAACTTCGGGAAACTTGGGAAATCCAATTGATTTTATTTTAGACTTTTCTATTTTGCAATTATTGTAATTACCTGTAACTTAAGGGCCTCAGCGACAATTTGATTGCCTCCCTTTATTGACATTGTTTTTCCAATATAAGTCGTAGCTCGCCAGGAGATTGATCGTTTAGATTGAATATCTGCGATGATCTCCAACCGTGTGTAAAAACAGAAATCTGTGCATTCTCATCATATAAAATCATATCGCATAACAGCGGAAGAAGGGGAAATGGTAATGATATGGAATATTGTGAGTTGCATGGATTGGTTGGATGAGGAGTTCGACTTGGTAAAGTATAATTTGATGGAGATTGACTCTCACAGAGAAAAATGTTGGGAGCATTGGAGAGTGAAGAGCAGGTTTGTGCTGCATTTACCAAGTTTTTTTCAAGGAAGTTGTTGCGGTGCCATACATATATGTCAACTCAATGTCAACTAAAACATCATTCAACCGCCATCCATTGGATGTTAAATGTACTAACCTCAAAAAGTAGCCACTAAAAACGTCGTAAGAGGCGTGGCAATAAAACGATCAGCTGATCGTCAAAAAAAAATATTGCAATGGCAGATGAGAAGATGGTACAGAAAGCTGTGCATCCGAACGGAAACGACCAAGAGGTCGAAGAAAACAGCGTAGAAATGGACGAAGAAGTTGAGGAGTGTAACGAACAAGGTACTTAAACTTTTTTATTAGTCTTGAAACAGTTGTCATCCAATAAAATCGTAGAAATCAGTATGAAAAGTAAAACTCGACATAACACACTGTACACAATAATGACATTTGAATTTGCCAAAAAAAGTTTTGTTTTTTCGAAAATCAAAACAAGTTCATTCTTAACATGGTCGTCATTCATGTATTTGAGACGAATATCTAAAATTTATTTATCAATAAATTATACCAGCTCGATTGATTCTGAAAAAAATTTAGAATTCTAAAACATTAGTGCATACAGCGATTGTGAATTTCACTAATTCCCACTACAGAAAGCAAATTTATTACTCAACCTCATTACAATTTTATTCAAACTTTGATGTTATGTATTGAATAAAACTGCAAGAATAAAATTTGGTTTTAAAAAAACCCTGAATTAGTGAACCAATGTAATTGCAGTTTTGTTTGAAACCTTAATGGAGAATTTTTGATTCCCAGAATTCGAAGCTCTGAACGCTCAACTGGATCAGCTGAATTCAGCTCTGGATTTTCTTGAATCTAAAAACGCCAATGTCCATGCAGAATTGGTAGAATTACTAAAATCAAATCGTGAGACAAGAAAGCAAATACAGGAATCTCAGAAAGAGGAATCGGCAGAAAACAGCAAATGAGCAATTCCAAAATCAACCAGACACTGATACACTCCATTATATTTGTTATTGTTTCAAGAGGTATATCCGAATCAGAATTTAGATGAAATTGCCAATATTTCCTATTGTTCTGAAGGAAAAGGAGGAGAGTTGAGAGATTTGTGTTCTCGAACTTGTTCAGTATTTAGGGATTAAGAAAATGTATTGTTGGAACTAGAGTTGATAAAAAATATGTATTTATTCACTGGCCTAACGCTTAGTCCGATCACTTTAACAATCTTCGTGTATAGTATTGATATCAACGAGAAAATGACTTTATAAAAATACAAAAAAATTATTGTAACATGCAAGAATATTGTCCCTTATAAGATATCATTTAAAAACGAGTATTATCAAAACTCAGTCTTGCTTGACAGCCAACAGCAGAATTTCTTTAAATATTTCTGCATCGTAAGCCATAATTATTCGCACGTTTGGCTTCCGTGACTGCAAATGATCCAGGACGACTTGTCCTCGGGTTCGACCACCATGTAATTCAATGTCAGCATGGAATTTCTCCTCTAATTTCACAATCTCTGGTCTGATCACAATTGCTGCAAGAAGTCCATCGCAAGGTTTGTAAGGCGAGGGTTTCGTTTTTGGATACGTGTGTGTTTCTATCGCATTTAAAAATGTCACTATGGCGTTGTCCATCTTCCCTAAAACTTCGTGTCTCCATTCCTGAAGAAAATGAATTTCTTTTTGTTTTTTTTTTTCGTTCCAAACGATTTTGTCTAGAAAGAAGAGAAGAAACGTACCAGTGCAATTTCCGAAGCTAAACACGTTTCCCAGGGCAAAAGAATTAACGGCTCGGTAATGCTGTTCAAAACGATGTGAGCACTCTCAGGATCCGCGAAAAAATTGAATTCTGCCTGGGCTGTGATATTTCCTTTTCCTGACAAAATAACAAGATTTTATTGATATATATTTTCTAGGGCGGCTACTTACAAATATTTGACATATTCTTTTTTAGAAAAAATTCAATTTCATTCCATCAACAAAAAAAGTTTCCAAATTAAAGTTATTAAATTTTTTAACGAAAATTATCTATATTTCATCGAAATTCAAATTCACTTGGAATATGATTTATGCTCATTTAGTTCATAATTTCGGATTATGAAAATATTTCGAAATTCGATTATTTGGTTCTCATAACAATTTCTGGAAAAATTTTTCACGCTGTAAACACAGAGATTCAAATTGAACAATATAATTCGAAGAATTTTTATACTCGAGGACATATTTATAATGAAAGCAAACAATATACCAGTATAATTTCCACCCATGATGTAGAGCTCCTTCAAAGAATTTCCAAAATCAGGATACATTTTCATTGCCAATGCTACATTGGTCAAAGGAGCCATGCAGACTAATGAAATTTCCCCTACAATCAAAATTCGAACAAAATTAACATTGAACTTTCGTCGTCGATTACAAGAAGAGGTAATTTGTACTCACCAGGATTTTCGGAGACTATTTTTTGTAGAGCAACCACAGCGTGTTCGGTCTGTAATTTGCTTGTATCTTGCTTGTTTGTAAAAACGTCGCCCAATCCATCTGCACCGTGATAAGTGTCGGCGTCTATTATTCTCGCACTTTCAGTATTCAAAAGCGCGGCATTTACGCCTCTGTAAACCGGTATCTGAGTTGAAAATACAATTTATTTGGTAAAATTAGCCGATTTTCATTGAGAAAATGAAATTCGATATTTTTCCATACAACTCAGAAAAGTAAATTTTTCGAAATTTTTATTGACATCAATCTTTTTTAAAACTCGAATAACCATTTATTTTACAATAAAAATTTTTTCAATTGAAGTTTATTAATTGTATACTAACGTCCAATGTGTCGCAAATTTGAAGAATTCTGTAGACATTGCAGATCACATTGTCAACGTGAGTATTTCCTCTAACACAGGTAATGCCTTTAATCTCAATTTGTTTTTGTTTGTGAGCTGCTATGAGTATTATTAGTGCAACAGCATCGTCCGTTCCGGTGTCACAATCGACGATGATTTTCTTTAATTCCATTTTTATTTATATCTGTTCTTTTAAAAACAAAAGCAAATGGAGTATAACTCAAACTTTATATATCGCAAGCCTCAAAACGGAATGAATATCGAAGCACTGCTTTCTTTATTCTGTACTGAACTGACGAGTCTGTTCGACTTTCGTAAAGAAAACATTCCAAAGATAAAAATATATTTTATCGCGTATTTCGTTGTAAGCTGAGAGAGAGGTCACAAAGATTTTTTCCCAATTATTGTTCCATCAGCCTTGAGCTATTTTTACTTCGATTTTTTTTCCACGCGTTAACCAAATTTATTGGTTCGAGTTAGAATTAAATCGGAATATATATGATTTTTAATGAAAAATTGATTGAAATATTTCCTAAATTTTCCGTTCAATTTCGCCTACTCACAGTATAATTTATTTTCTTTTTTCAATTATGAATTCTATACAATTTTATCCCCCTTAAACAATAAATAATTCATGATGCTATAATTATATATTATTATATATCCCCCCCCCCCCCCCAATTACTTTCAGACCCATCTAAAATAGAGTCACAATGATAGCAAGTCCTAATTTGTTTCCGCAGTTAAAAGTTTCCCCAAAACCTGTAATTAAGAAACAATACACAGGTATATACTACTTGTTAAATCAATAAAGGAGAAATGCTTCACAAAAGTCGAAGCAAAATCTAAACCGGTGTCTTCTGCTACCGGGAGGCACACTACTTTTTGTCGTAAAATTACAAGTAATTTTCGCGTGGGTTCTGATTACAGTCAATCACTATATTTATATGAAATTTATGATGTGTTTATAAGCGAACTCTCATTAGTGATGAATTGATCATAAAATTGAAAGAAAAAAACTTAAAAAAACAATTTTAGTTATTACGGTTATAGTTACGGTAAACGATACCACTTCGATCACCGTGACACTAGATAATTGATGTTCAAGTGAAATTCGAAAATATACTGAGTTCACGGATGTCTCAACATATACGGAACAGCAATGATCGTTCGTACGTTTTTACAACTAATTATTTATAAATAAAAAAATAGCAAAATTGTCAAAATTGTCGACACTGAAGTAAAAATATACTCGCCCGAGTTTGCACGGATTCCGATAAACATTTTTGTCACAAATATGGACGAGGCCAAGTTTCTTAAAAGGTGAGTTCACCAACTGACGTTCGATCTGACGTTTCAATCGTTTTTTGTGTACACCGCAAAAAATTTTGAAATTTATTTATTTTCCTGCAAACCAGAAAAGTGCGGTCGGGAAATCTCGACGTGCATCCCACGGAAAAAGCGCTTGTTGTTAATTATGACGTCGAGGCGTTTATCCTTGGTGAACTCGGTGACCCAATGCTGGGTGACAGAAAAGTAAGTTTACACAGTTTCGTGAAATAAAGTTTTCCGAAATTTTTATCAAACATTTCTAATGTTCCTTCTCTCAAACATTGTTAGGAATGTCAGAAAATCATCAGGTTGAAAAGTCTCAATGCAGACACGAACGTGTCTCTGCTGGCCAAAGAAGTCATGGAAAAATGTTTTCTCATCCACGAATCAAAACTGCACGAGGTCGAACAATTGATTTATTATCTTCAGAAACGTAAATCGACCACCGATGGTTTGTGCTTGATTTTTTAATATAACTTCGTCTCAAATTATCTTTTCAAATTTATTGTTGTAGCTGATCAACTGACTCTTAACCATATTTTTAAGCCCTTAATGATGTCTAACTGATTGGAAGAAATTCAATTAGGAATCATTTGACTACAGAGATTAACATACAAAAATGAGTTGTAAACAATAAACTAAATATTCTTCAGGGAACTCGGTAGATGGAAATGCCCAACCGGAACGTCCAACATCGTCCAACACTGTGAATTCGGACAACAGTGATATGGAACGAGCAGTAATTAGCAATGTCGAGAGTTACATAGAATTGTTGTACGAGTCTATACCGGAAAAGATCAAAGGATCAGCATTGATTCTGAGACTTGCAAGAGTTCCTGACAATCTTCTGGAACTAACAAAAAATGGTAAATTTAAAAAAATACTTTAAAATTCACAAAAGACTAATTATTCACTGCTTATAAAATGGAAACAAGCTATGACGCTGAAGTTTGCAACGTTGGAGTCCAACGAAATGATAAAAAAAACTCTCCAATAATTCTAGTAATTCTTCAATTTCATTCCCTGTCGAATTTGCAATTTGTATTTTTTCAACCTGCACCGATACTTCGTAAAATAAACAAATTGGTGAATTATAAATGTTTTTTTTCCTTCATTTCGTTGGACTCCAACGTTGCAAACTTCAGCGTCGTAACAAGCTCATAATATTTGAATGAAAACAATTAACACATTAAACAATTATATTTTGTTTTTTACAGAATCTTTGTTGAGTGCTCTTGCAAGAGTCTTGAGAGAAGATTGGAAACGAAGCATTGAACTTTCTACGAACATTATTTATATTTTTTTCTGTTTTTCAACGTACAGTCAGTTCCACAATATTGTAGTGGAATATAGAGTAAGTCAAGCATTTAATCAAAGTAATAATCCACAACTTCGAATGTTCTAACGGAATTTTACTTTATTTAGATTGGATCTCTCTGCATGGAAATAATCGAGTGTGAGTTGCAACGTTACGACGAATGGAAAGATGATATGGAAAAACGTCGACGACAGTTTGAAACAACGACTGGTTTAGTTCTGTTTCCTTCAACAAACAGCGACAACAGCACGGAAAGAAAAATTAAACTGACAGATGACATTTGGAATTCAGAAGGCCCCCTTGACTACGAAGCGAAACGCCGATCTGACGACTTGAGTATTCGAATTTCTGATGGGGAAGTCAAACGTATGAAAGATGAGCTCGAAAAAAGTCGTAAGAGATTCAGAAGTTTGACTAAAAAACAGGAACAATTGTTAAGAGGTAAAAACAACGGAAAATAATGTTTTTTTTCCACAATTTTTCATTCGTTTTCATCACAATTCTCTTAATTCCAGTTGCGTTTTATTTGCTATTGAACATCGCTGAAAACACCGAAGTCGAGCGAAAAATGCGAAAAAGAAACATCATTGGTATGCTGATCAAAAGTCTTGATAGAGTCAATAACGATTTATTGATGTTGGTGATCACGTTTCTGAAAAAATTATCGATATTTCGTGAAAATAAAGAGACTATGGTGAGTCGTCGATTTACGAGGATATTACACGTATTAAATTAGTTCATATATTCATTTATAAAACATCAAAAAACTTCAAGTTCTTTAAAGATAAAAAGTTTAGAATCACTTTTTTCGAAACATGCGTTTCTATTGCAGGCTGATGGCAATATAATTGAAAAACTACCACGACTTTTGCAAAATAATAATACTGATCTCGTCCAATGTACCCTCAAATTGCTGTTCAATCTTTCATTTGATACGAAACTCCGAGGAAGAATGATAAGAGTTGGTTTATTACCGAAATTGGTGAAGCTGCTCGGCCAGAGTAAGTTTATAGTTAACTTTAATGGAAAAAATACAATTATTATTCGAAGGATTCTTTTTTAACGTTAGAACAGAATTTTATATCCATACTGATTGTTGAAACAAAAAATTGGTTTTTTATTTCTCATCTTTTACCAATTAACTTTATACAGGTGAAATTAAGAACAAAACGACGATCCTTGGGCTCTTGTACCACTTGAGCATGGACGACAAAGTGAAATCGATGTTTGGAAATACGGATTGCATGCCGATGGTAACAGACATGATTCTTGAGACAGAGGATGAGCGCGTGAAGCCGGAACTCATTGCACTTTGCATAAATCTTGCTGCAAACAACAGAAACGCTCAGCTGATGATCGATAATAATCGTTTGCAAGGATTGATTCACAAAGCGTTCAGAAATCAAGATGCCTTGATCATGAAAATGATACGAAATATATCCCAACACGATTCAACGAAAGAACACTTCGTGGTACGTTTACACAATGGCCTCATGAAAAAGATTTGATATTTAACATTGTCCCCTGAACTTTTGTAGTTGTCATCTATTAACCATTGTTCATTTTTTTATAAGGAATTCGTGGGTGACTTTGCCATGGCATTGAATCAGTCGGACTCGCAAGATTTTGTCTTGGAAATAGTCGGCGTCCTCGGAAACCTGGCTTTGCCGGATTTGGATTATTTTCAAATCTTGCAGCGTTGCAATCTGATACCCTGGATAAGAAACAATTTAGTTCCTGGTAATTAAAAGTGACGTGACTTTGCCCTCATTCGAAGTCCGTTTTTACTTCTCGCTTTCAAAATAAAGAACCGAAGTCTCATTATTTTTTCGTTTGTAGGAAAAGTGCAGGATGACCTTGTTCTTGAAGTCGTTGTTCTACTTGGCACTGCAGCTTGTGATGAAGATTGCGCCCGATTATTGTGCAAGGCGGATATTTTACTCTCACTCATAGAGTTATTGAAAGGTTCGAAGATTATTATTTATTCTTGATTTTCAACATGAAGAAAGTACAGAATTTAACTTCTTTTGGCCTTTTGATAAAAATATTCAGTAGACGATATTTTCAACTATTTCGTTGATCTGTACATTCTCTTTTTTTACAATGGCGTTCTGCATTGTTATTGTTACAGCGAAACAGGAAGACGACGAGATTGTTTTGCAAATAATTTACGTATTCTACCAGATATCGAAGCACGACTCGACGAGGGATTATTTGATTCGCGAGACTGGTAATGGTAATTAGAGGGTTTATGCTTCGATCATATTTATTACTTTGCGATAGAATTTTTCGGGAAAATTTGTCTTCAAGGATAAATTCGTTTCAATCGAAATTTCATATTCTTTTGCAGAAGCCCCAGGATATCTCATCGATCTGATGCATGATAAGAATCCAGCGATACGTAAAGTTTGTGATGCTTGTTTGGACGTGATCGCCGTAAGTTTATTCGAAAGCTCATAATTCGTGTGTACAAAACGACAAAAAGTAATTAAATATTTTTCTCAGATGTGCGATAAAGACTGGGCTGCTCGTATAAAAGTCGAAAAGTTCCGTTCCCACAATCAACAATGGCTTGAAATGGTCGAATCGATTACAGTTGATAATGCCAATCATTTGGTGGTAGACGAGGATGACAGTTTGCCACCGTTTATGAGCGGCGAGTTGCTAAGGCATACGATGCTTTTTCCCTCAGGTAAAATCCGGATTTACGATTCGAAACGAAAAAAACATTTCACGATGTTAATCTTTCTTTTTTCGACTATGGTTTTTGTTTTGTAATACAATGATTTAATGGAAAATTGCAATAATATCGAAGCTTCCATAGACTTCAGAAACGCCTAGAAATCATCATATTCAAAATTACATTTATCACTCTAATTTTCTAATCATTTGATCAAAAATTCAAAAAAAAACAGGTAATTCGACAGTTTTCAACACTGACGACGGTGAGTTGAACGTGAAGAATTCATCGGATTCTTCGGAAAATCCCAGTCGCCCGGTCAGTCGGTAAGTGATTAATGAGACCAAATTTGAATGGCAATATCGCTAAGAGTTTACGTGGAAATGATTTGAGCTTTTCTTTCACAGATACAGTCGTGACTTGGATGAGATAAGCGAATTGATGGCGCGTTCTAAATCACGAATGTCCGTGGGTTCTGGCATAGAGGATCTTTATCACAGCTCAAAAGTTAAGTTCACCGAATCTGAAGCATCCCACGTACTGATATGAGCTCATTGAGTCACATAATAGTAATGTTGTCCATACTATTACGAATGGCTTGAACAGCAAAAAAAAACAACAACAAGACAAAAACACATAAACACATACTTAGATTGTATCGATATTAGCAAAAGTGTTACGCTTTCGTTCCATAAGGTACTAGGCTTCATCGAGGCGCGTATTTTTCATTTCTCGAGGCATAAAAAAGGCGCCTCGATATCGCATGCACACAATGTCTTACATTAGTCATGATTTACACACGTCTAAAAACGAAAAAAGTAAGAAACAAAACGCCATTAATGATCTCAGCATCCAAGTATTTAGTGCCTTTTCATTTTGAAGGATGCAATGTAGCGTGATTTCGTAAACTAAAACCGAAGAACCGGACAAAAAAATCGAGAGATAATTCCTTCGAATCCTCGTTGCTCCGTGGAATTTTTCCGTGTATCTTCGTAGTCGGTTAATCGCAACGACGACGTATTTGAGCGAAACACTATTCGTTCGTGTTATCTAAAACTAGTCACAAATGACGTAACGGTTTCAACACTATTTCACGTCGAGTCTCAAACGAGTAAAAAAGTAATTTAATGTTGCACCAACTTTTATGTTGCGTCGTCCAATTCCATTGCGAATTTTCTTTGTACCTCGTTTTCATCGGATCTCATGAATCCTATTTTACCGGATTCTTTATGTAATTATTTTACAGATACATACTATAGATATATATATATATAAATATAGATGGAATATTTGGAGATTTAAGGACCGAAGGAAACGTTACTTAGACTCGATTGACAATCGAGCTTACAAAACGAGAGAAACAATTTTAGTCTATTATATATTCATATAAATAAATAGTTCGTTCTTTATGCCAGTCCTGTTTTTGTATATTAAGGATGAATCACAATAATTCGTGCAAACAAATTCATTGTTTAGAAAATTGCACACCAAGCGATACACAAAAATCTTCAAAAATTTGACCATTTCCAAGACGCTGCTCCAGCATGTGAAAATAAACTGATTAAAAAGTCATGAACAAAATGTTCAAAACCATGTCGTCCTATAACATTTTCACAAAATAATTCGTTCGATGTTTTAAAAATTTGGTAAACAAAAAGTCCTTGTTGGAAAAACCTCAAAAAAATCCTAAGCGTTCAGAAAATATATTAAGAATTGTTAAACGCAACGAACAAGATTGTCGAAGAATATTTTATGCCAATATGTGAGAACAGTCGTTTGAACTATTGATACTGAAGTTGATTATTTTTCAAAGATCCAAAATGGCCAAATTTTTTCGGTTTTTTCTCGTCGCGAAGATTTGAAAATCTGATTTAACAAATTTTTTGGCCGTGAAACATGGGTCGTTCGTCCTTAAACGTGCTTGCCATCCTTATTTTGTGATATTCGTACATGAATATATAAATATACACGCATAGCATTTTAGAAAGTAGTTTTTATCTATTATTATAAATGAAAGATACACAAAGACAAATTTATTGGAAAATTCTTGGTTTTTTATTAGAGCTCAAACTCTTTCGTATAATACATTCACCGTTTTTTTGGAAGACGGTCGTATGGCTATTGTCACCGTCCGTGAAAAAATTGTGCTCTTTCAGGCCCCAGCTGACTGGACTGTCAGCGAAACCCTGTACGTGTATACTTTTCCAAGGCGATGTATCCTTCTGGAAAGCTATTTCTCTCATAGCATTATAGATTCCTATTATTTGTTTGCGTGTAAAAAATCCTGTGCATTCTATATATTGTGTTTCGACTGTTTGAGTTTTCGGTCTGGGACACGTGTAAGTATTCACATAATCATCTTCTTTTTCGTTCGTCCTGAAATCCATTTTTTACCGATAAATAACCATCGTCAAGTGACTTTTCGAATGCTTATCACGGTCACAATTTTCATTACTTTGGAGTAGATTTTTTAAGCATCGATATTTCGAATTCCCATTGATATTACTTCGAAAAAATGATTCAATTGTAAGGGCTCGAATCATTAAAATGTAAGATTAAATTTGTAAATTAAAAAGATCTAATTCTGGGTGAAATTTTTTTGAAGAATACTCACGTATCTCCACCGATACTGAAAATTCCCAGCCATTCGAAAAACTCATCGAGATTGGAAGAACCGTCGAGATTCGGGACGAAAATTGATCGTTCGATCCGTTGTTTGAAAACTTGGTTGCAGAGCAACGTTGTGTAACCACGATCGTGAAACCATGCTGCGACCGACGATGGACATAGTTTATCCTCTGTAAAATAAAAACTCAATTCAGCGAATCTTTCTTGATTATTCGATAACCGGAGAAGAAGTAATGAATGTATTGTACCTGGTGGATCCCAAGCTACAACAACGTCGAAGCTTTCGTCGAGATTTTCTTGCAAACATGATCGGACCCTTTCGTAATTCTTCTTACCCGGTACAAAAGCTTCCTCGTTCAAATTAATAGTCACGACTAACGACGATACGCGGTATACCGAGAAAAAAAAAACGTTTCAAGTGGAATTTCGAAAATTCCACGTTGATTTTTTCACATTAATGTCATTTCGTACGATTCTCGATGGACTTAAAAACCGATTACAATTTCCATAATTATTCATACGTTCTTTTCTGTATAATTAAAATATTCGTAAGTATATTTTTCTCGGACATGACAAATGAGCAACGAGTCAATTCGTATTTTATCCTTTACATTAATTTCCGTTGTAACAGACATGGACGATATTATTTATCGTTAATCACAGTCTCTGTTCTGTACAAGAGTACAAGACTAGTTTACAAAAATAAAAGTTTATTGATTATTATCGCGAGGATCTGGTACTTGAAAAAATATTTTCATTCCTCGCATCACTCCCGATAGTGTCATGGCACTGGACTGAGGAAAATAGCACGAGGTTCAAAAAGAAAAAGCCATTATGAACGACAAGTTAGAACCAGAAAGTGGATATATCTCGCTGAGATCATGCATCACCTTTTTGGCGAATAAAACTTTTAGACCATTCCTTTTTTGAATCGGAAACTATTCCCTGAGACATGATCTTTAAAAAAAAAACATCCGTGTAAAAAGAAGTATGAAGAAAAAAGAATTTCACTAATATTATGCAAGTGATAAAGTCGGACTGGTGTCTAGATCAAAGTTGTTGGTTTTGAGCTCTTCTCTGAAGATCCTCAATTCTTCGCTGGATATTCCCTGCCAGCTTTCAAGCTCGGAGATGCGTCGTAAATTTCCACAGTTTTGCATCAACAGTCGCACAGTTCTCATGGAGAGATCGTCGCTGTAAAGTATTTTAAGTTCTTCCAATTTGCTCATTGGATTTTGTGAGAAAACTCTTTTCATTGTTGTATCACCGATGCCAGTGGACGATCCCAATTGTATGAATTTGACGTTGGTGCAATGCGACAATAAAAATTCAAGATGTACACTCGCACAATCAGCGACGAATTTAATTCGTTCGAGATACTTGAAAGGCTCAACTGGTAATTTGCGAAAATGGCTTGAGGTATGGTCCAGAAGTTCGCAATTGTAAAATGTTAAGTTTCTTATCTCAGGACAATATTGACTTATGTAAACGAGAGCACTCGTATCTATTTCATCGACGTGCTCGAGATGGAGACTGATGATTCTACCGTTGGTCAATTCCAAAAGATTCTTGACGCGATCGGCGTAAAAATAACACGAAAGTAACCTCAGTTCCGTGAGATTTTCCAAAGCAGCAAGAATCGTAAGATCGCTTATTCTCTCGTCGCACATCAATGACAATCTCGTGACGTAAGGACACATGGCGATCAAAAGATACAAGTGATTCATCGCTACGTTCCGAGATTCAAAAGAGCGCAGATACAATTGTTTTTCGTAATTTTCGGTAGTAGCATCGAATTTTTCGCGAATGTGTTCGAGAACGTTACCGATTTCATGACACCGTCCGATGTCCTCGAGTCTCGAATGCGCGAGAAGTAAATTCGCGTAACCAATTATTGATACGGAAGTACGAAAAAGTTTGACTTCTCGTAATACTCGAGATTTGCTGAGCGCAACGATACTGCGATCAGTCACCGATCGCGACGCTGTCACGTCGATGTACCGAAGTTTTGGACAGTTTTGTCCTACCGCTGCAATTATATTGTCCGTGCAATCGAAGCACAAGGTGAAAGAGATCAAATTAGGCATTGTTGCGACACCGTTTATTATTATTTTTTCGATATCAGATGTTCTCCAACCGGCTGAGCCAGAACCAAGATCCAAAACTTCCAAGCCTGTCATATTGTGCAAATTATTGTACAACACGTGTCGCATTATTTTCGGCCATGCTGCAAATTCTATACTCCGAAGATTAGCATGGACCACCACTTCGATAAGACTCACTACAACGTTAACCTCTGATAAAAAAATTCCGATCGGCGAAAAATCGTTGTAAGACTTTCTTGTTTCGTTGATTAAATTCATTATAGAGCCGAGCGCTGCTATTGCCATTTTGTCATAAAGATGCCAAGGCACGCTGGAACTTAGACGATATTTCATTGCCGTTAGCAATTTACTCAATGTCTTGAGGCCAAGATCTGGATCTTGCTGCGATATTTCTTGTATAGGCCTTATCAAATTTTTACCAAAGTCCGTTATATATGTGCCTACGGAGCGAAGCGCCAGCTCCTCCAAGTCTGGCGCTCTGTGCTTCCTTGGCATTTCTAAGCAACTTCTTTGTCTTTGAGACTATTTTTTTTCTTAATTAGGCTTTGTTTTTCGAGAGAATATCCAGCTTCTCTCTTATAATTTTAGCCTCCTGGGACTTACCGTAGCGCGAATGTGCTTTACGATCAAAGAATGTCTCTTTCCCTACTAATCCAAGCTTTTGATAATCTTCACGAAGCAAAGAAAGCAATAGGTGTCCCGTTGGCGATATACAGATTAGATTGTGGACATCAATCTTCTTTCCAATCGTCAATAACGTCAGCTCTCCTGAAATGTTTTTGTTTTCTTATTCATATTTTCATCAAATTTCATTCTCAAAGACTACAAATATCATGGTAACTTATCATTTGTAATTTTCTAGAAAATTCAGAAAATCTTGGCAAATAATTGCCAAGAGAAACATGGAGAGAAAGCATTTGATTGCCACATGAAAATTGATATTTGTACACATGATATTTTTTTACACACATTAACAATGATGCTGAAAAGACGATTATTGAATCAATAAATTAAAAAAATATTAAAAAGAACGTATTTTTAAAATATTTTGAAGAAGTTAACTCCAATAGAACAAGCCAAAGAATAGTAGAACACAGTAACAGTTGGCATGCAAAATTCATCGTGTATATGTTCCGAATATGTGTATGAAATAAATCGTGGTTATATATACACGACAAAAATATTTCGACATCGCAATATGTTTGTATGATGACATTAATTGTTTCTTTTAAAATAAGATGAACATGCTAATAATAATGAAAACTGACCTTTCTTAACAAAAGCTTCGATGAACTCTTTATTGACAAGCTCGTGAGCCTTTAAACCAACGATTTTGTAATAATCACTGTCTTCCAAAAGGCAATCACGAAGACTTGGAGGAACGTCTTTTATGTCAGGAAGCACGATAGACACCTGGGCAAGGATCCAAAAAACGTAGACGAAAAATTACGTAAAAAGATCGAAAAACGTCGCGATATAACCGTCGCGGCTTTCGAGTAATGCGCAATATTCAAGTCAGCGAAGAAAAAACAGAGAAACAAAAAGGAAAAAATAAAAATAAATTGAATGTTGAATGACTTACCGAATGATTAAAATAATGAGTACTGACGGCCAACGGAACTTCCTCGGTTCGATAGCTCGCTCGTTCGATCTCGAAATGGTGCTCCGGAGCCTTGAAGTCCCATATTTCCGGACACAACATTTGTGATCGAGCGATATAATGACGAAAACGACAATCTACTACGAAACGTCATATACACGCGCTGACAAATACTGAATACAATATACAATATCTCTTTACTTCACCCCTGCCAGTCTGCGCCGAAACAGACTCTTTTATTCTCGTTCTGTTGGTTGAAATTAATGTAGAGGGGGAACCTCTTTAGAAGCTGCACGTGCTCTCGTTGGCTCACCACACAATATGCGTCGTTTGTAATACTCCATTTTACCGCAAATTTTTTACAATTTGCGAAAAATAATAACCATCAGCTTCGGTAGCGCAGTAGGCAGCGCGTAAGTCTCATAATCTTAAGGTCGTGAGTTCGATCCTCACCCGGAGCATAATTTTTCGCTTTATTTTTTTTACCGGCTTTTTTTTAATAATCAAAGAATTACTCAAAACTAATGTCCAATTTTTTACATACACGCCAAATAATGATAGACCAAAATGCTTTATTATAAAGGGCATTAAAGATCCATTTGAAGACAACGAAATTCTTGATGAGATTAACTCCATGAAAATTCAGGACTCAAAAATTCTTCACTTCTCAAAGTTCTACTTCAACAAAAACAACCGGATAAACACCATCACATAGGGCGGGTTATTCCAACTTCTAGGTAAGCCTATCTGACAGTTAAAGGTCTACAAGTCAATGCTTTTTACCCGCCAGATAAGCTACCTATAGAAGTTGGAACATCCCGCCCATAATCCAACTCTCAAGCAAAAGTACCGCCTTTGGAACTGCTAAAATCAACATCTCGCTATCCAAAAAATAAGATGAGAAAAGCTAAAAAAAACTAAACCTTTCTCTCAATGCAAGCGTTGCCAAAGAGCTGGCCACGCAAGCAAAAACTGTATGCTTAATTACAGATGGATCTGTGCTGAAAATCATAAATTAGGCAAGTGCCCCACAACCGCAGAAACCGATAACAGCATAACCTCAAATGTGCTAACTGCAATAAGCATGGATACCCCGCCTCCTACAGAGGATGCGAGTACTGGAAATTTGTGATTCAAAAAAAAACAATTCTCGCTTCATAAGACCGAAATTCGACACAAAATAACAAAAATAACTCGCAACATTAACAATCATCTCTCAATATGCTCAAGCTACTAGCTCTACCACACCGAACACGTCTCAGCATCATATCCCTCAGAAACTACAACTGGACTCTCCAGCCACAAATCCACAGCAACAGCAACCCAGAATCAAGACGACAACAACATCAACAGAGCGAAAGATCCTTCGGAATGGGCGAACGAGCCCAAAAGAGAAGTAGCGTCCATCATATTCTCGCAATTGAATCAAATATCAGGGCAAATACAATCTAACACAGCAAAAATAGACCTTTTAATGTCCAAAATTTTTCCCAATCTTGAAATCATGTCAGCTACACCCAAATTCTTTGCATCGCTGAAAATAGGAGCCATTAACGTCAATTCTTTAATTGCCAATTCTAAAAAATTGGAAGTCCGTCCACCAGGGCAACCCGGAGAACAGGGCCAGAGGGAGAGAAATTGCTAGGTCTGTGAGTATGCGGACCTGGTATAGGTAACGTCCAATTTTATATATACACTCCAAAAAACGACAGACCAGAAAATGCTTCGTAATAAAGGGCATCGAAGGCTCCTTCGAAGAAAATGAAATTCTGGAAGAGATTAATTCTCTGAACCTTCAGAACCTAGAAATCCTCCACTTCTCAAAGTTTTACTTCAACAAAAACAACTGGACAAATACCACCACTTGATTCAAATCTCTAGCAAAAGCACCACATCGGATCTGCTGAAAATCAAACACCTTGCCTAAAATAAATTGGGAAAAACTAAAAAAACCAAATTATTTTCAATGCAAACGCTGCCAAAGAGCTGGCCATGCAAGCAAAAACTGCATGCTTGATCACAGATGCGTCAAATGCGCAGAAAATCACGAACCCGGCAAATGCCCCATCACCGAAGAAACCGACAACAGTAAATTTAAGTTGCCATACAATTTTGCCATGCTAAAGCATGTTAAAAATATACAGAATTTCAAAATGATAAGAATTTAATAAAACTTGGTAAATGTATTCTTTAAAGATATACAAGACAATATAAATTTTTTCAGATTTCTCTACCACATAGCTCATGAGTAATTGAACACTAAAGCTCACGTGTATAAGCATAGAGTTTACATATATACAGTTATACATCTCGTGCATAAGAACTTGGATTTAACGCTCAATTATTCGATAACCATGTGGTAAAAAAATTAGAAAAAAATTGTATTTGTATACTTGATGCCAAAGAATGTTATCACCAAATTTTATCAAATTCTGATTATTTTGATTTCGTGATCCACCCTCCTTAGAAAAAAAATGAACTTTCCACACACTCTAGGGGTTAAAATTACAGAAATAAGGAGTAACTTTATGCCTGGAAACATTGAGATTCGAATACTTGTTTGCTTTTCACAAAAGTCCTGAACATTATCTACGATCCCTTGAAAGAAGAAAATCGTAATAACATTTTAATGAGATGCATTTATTTACATTATCGAATAAACAATGAGAGATAAGAAAGGACAAAGACAATTTCGTTGATACCGATCATTTACGTTTTCGACGAGGCTCGTTAGGATTTTTTTTCATCCAATACTTGACACCGCTACCGGGACGAATTCCCAACATCGCAGACTTGGAAGTGACGTCACGCATGACAAACGGTGAATAACCGGCAATGTAATCATCATTCAGAGGATCATTCTTCATACGCGCCAAGCGACTGGGCCTCTGATCAGGGACCGGTTGGTCCTCGCAGAGAATCGGATTTACCGCGTGTTTTCCTCCCTTTGGTGTTGGCAAAGAGAACTGAAAAATATTTTGAATAAAAATAGTTATAAAATTTTCATCTTTTACACAAAAATTCTTCATTTAATTCATTAATAAACAGCAGAACGACATAAAGGATTCATTATACATTTAATAGAATTCATATGACGAAAAAACAATCGTCAATTACCCGTTTCCCTTTGGACGATAGTGGTTTTCGAAAATTAATGTGTATTTGTTGTTTTCCTTCGTCATCCAATGAGACAGCAACTTTTTTCAACGTCTTTAAACCGCAAGATGGACAAAAGACTTTAGTCATGATGCTCGTAGTTTTGAAGCATGCGTAACAACGGAATATAAACGTCCTCATTTGCTTGATCACTCGTCCATCTAATGCAGCTACGTTTAGGCCGATTTGCTTCAGTACATTCTGCATTGCGAAATCGGTCGTCATACAAGCGACGATTGCTGTCTTTTCCGCAACAATATCTGCCTCCATTGATTTCTTTGCTTGTGCTATGTTACCTGTAAATATTATTTGACGCTTTCATTTTCCACGTTGTTTAATTTCAATCTGAACAACAATTTTGTTAACTAGAAAAAAATGTGGTTCGAGAAACAAACGTACAAATCGTAGTACTATCTTGGTACTAAAAAGAGTTTAGTTCATCAACAAACATTATAGTATTGAAGAAAACCGAAATTAAAAAAAAAAAACAATTATAATACAGTTCCTCTGTAGGGATTGAATGAAAACATTTTGGAATAGAAGTGCCAATGAAACAGAATAAGATTTACTGGGAGTGATCCATCCTCCATCGTCGCTGTCTTCATCATTTCCTTCGCTGCCACCATCTCCAGAATCCTCATTACTTTCAGAATCCGGTTCTACCGGGACAAGAATTTCGTCAATTCCGAGTTCACCCTCAACTTTCAGGTCCTCGTGGTTGCAATTCAAGGTTTTGAATTTGGAAGCCAGATCATCAGTTTCAGGCTCTTCCATATCGGAAACGGCAGTCAAATAATCCGATTCGTCTGCTGAATCTGACAATTCCAAAGGACTGCAGTCTTCCTCTTCATTACTTCCTGTTTCATCCGATTCGTTTCTTTGTTTCTGCTCTCTAATTTTGGTGTTAACTATCATAGTTTCATTTTCATTCTTTGCTTCTTGTGCATCTTTATCTTTGTTCTCTGCCAATTCACTGTGTTCATCTTCATCAGTTTCGCTGTCATTTTCAGCTCCAGGAATGTAAAAACCAGCTACACTTTTAGGATGATCCAGCAGTTGCCCGTGGGAGGCATCGATGGTTTTTGGCACTTGCGGCACTTCTTTCAGATGAGAAGTACCAACATGTTCTTTTTCCAATTGATAAGTTAAAGCTATAACTTTAATATCTGTTGCTGACAGACTTGTGTAATCTCCAGTTTTCTTGGCAAATTCAGTCACTGTAAAATAATTCATCATACTAGTTAATAAAAATAAAATTTCTTAATGGATAATTTATCACAAAGTTCAACCCTAATTTGATCATATAATTATTTGAAAATTGTCAATAACTCTCATATGTTAATTCGTTTGTTGCAATGAAGTATTCTCTTCAAGAATTACTGAACTCACCAACTTTTGAAAGTTTGAATACTCATTAATATAATGTGACAGCAGATTAGAGAAACAAAAAAGGTACAATTTCTCATTGCCTGAAAGTTGCTGAAGGAATTGTAATTGTAATATTTATTTTTCACCATACATGTGCCAAAGTTCAACGTTCCGAAATTTGAAGGTTGAATTTTTAATGCATGTGGTAAAGAATAGCATATACTCCACAGGAGTGAAAATAGACTACTTCAAACCATGGACAGAATCAAGCATACGTAATATACTATTCAATTGACATCATTAGTTATTAACATAAAAATTTATTTGATTGCTATTATTTATTTGACATTCCCAAGTTATATAACGAAATTTTTTTCCTACCAAATTTGATATTTTCTGCAAAAGTGTCTTTGATAACCAAGTCGTAAGGAAGAACAACCAGTCTTCGAAGCTGTCTTTTATTCCTTATTTCATTAACAACATTTTGGTCCGTTATGATGTTGACACCAATATCCTAGAATAAGAATTGTGTTAATTCAACGAATCAAAGATTGTTAATTCGGTCAAGCCACGTGCTGTTGGCAATATTCATATTAGTTGGTAACCTCAAACTATAAAAAAAATTTTATTATGATTTGCAAAATGATAAAATGTTAATGGAACTTCTTCAATTTACCTGTAGCGGTACATTTCTAATAAATGCACTCGTATCTACTACTAAGTACTTCACTTTATTATCATCACTCATTGTTATAAAATTGTAAACAAATTCGTTGAAAATTTTCTTCTGAGGCCGATTTTCCGTGAATCAGTCGACATACCTAAAATGACGGAGGGAAACAGTTATGCCAACGTCCAAAATCGAGACTATTCAAATTGGTGGTAGGGTATTTAACACTTCGGAGAAAAATAACCTTTCAAATAGCTGGTGGTTCAACAATCGGATATTTCAGTCATTACTGAATGGCTGGTATATTGATTTTTTCAGAGAGCAATGTATTTGTCTCCAATTATTTTTTAATTACTTTTTGTCAAGTGATTTTAGTAGTTGAGAGAGATATCTCAACAATAAAGTTGGCGAACTTGAGCGGTCGGATCGTCAAAGTTTGACGTAGTATATTGTGGTATATGGCAAAATGGCAAAATGGTGGCCGACCGATAGTTAAAGTTCAATGATAACGCAAAAGAAAGGGAGTGTTTGATTGAATAAATCGTGAAAGTCGACGTGAAATGCATCGTGTTTTGTCGAAAACTCAATTGGTGCAACTTAGGTTTGTACTTGTGAATATTTGTAATAGTTTTATACGTATGAAAAATAAAAAAAATATAGTGATCAAATGTGCGCCACGGGAATAAGCAATGGTAGATTCTCAAAGCATAAACGATCAAGTGACAGGATAATATAATTACTTGTAAATACAAGTCTAAGGAAACTCGTGAATTTTTCGATCCTCGTGGACTCTTGTTTTTTTTTTCAAGTTTTCTTCAAATTATTATAACTCTTGTGCTTTGCAGTTCGAACTATTTTCCCGTTCACAATAAAAATAGTGAAACAATCTCGCGTATTTTCGTCACGCTTTTTGACGGTACACAGTGTTTGACAAACACTACGATAAAACAACGCGAATGTTCTCACGTTTGACATTTCTAGACATTAAGCTTCGAGGTGATTAACAGAAAGGTATTTAATCAACTTTTCATGGTTTATAGCAGCTAATTATAAAAGGGTATTATATTGTCGTCCACTTATCTTGCGTATTGATACGACCAGCGTACGTTGGACTTTTATTCCTTCTGTCATCACAATACACACTGATATCGCTATTTTTCGCTCCCTATTTTGTCCGATACAGTAATTTTTTGTAAAGACAATTCAGAGCTGTTTTTCAAATGTCGACAAAAATTTAAATCAAGAAAGTTGAAAAAACTTCATAGAAGTTGAGTTTATGCTATTCTGCTATTTTTAATTTTTAACATAACGAATTGTAACTCCAATCAAAATTAAACTTTTTTATTGCAATAATTTATTTTTTTTCTATTCATCATTATGTAGGAGTTGTAATAAATATTGCAAACGATTGCAACAATCTATCTTTCTCTCTCTGTTGTCTTTTGCTTAGCACTCTGTATACAAAAATGACATCTGACAAGTCGAATTAACATTCGAAATCATGTTGTATAATTCTTGAATTAAGTCAATGTTGCATATTATTTATTACTATTGCATAATTATGTTCGTGTTTGGATCATTGGAATGCAACAATATTCTTTATTTATCTATCGAGGTCAACATTTATATGCATTATTCAGCTATGAACATGGAATGTTCTTTTATTAGGTTCTGAAACCTGAACCTTGATGGGTGTTTGCAATTATTAATTTTTCTTACAATCTGTTACTCATTTATTGTCATCGGTGATTTAACCAATGAAAACAACTCCATTTTGTTTTATTTTATAATAATTTTGGGTTTCAAAATGAAGATCAATAATCTTTTGATAGAAATTGAGATTAATTTTTTTTGTCAAACACTCAAGTGTCATTATGATAAACTTCAGGAAAAACAGCTTTGATCATAAGAGCAATGAAAAAACCAATTGAACCAATCATATTCAATGTGACGTGTGTTGTTCGAAATTCAAGTTTATTTCTTTTAATGACGCTGAAGTTTCCAACGTTGGAGTCCAACAAAATGATCTAAAAAACTCTCAAATAATTCCAGTAAATCTCCAATCTTGTTCCCTGCCGAATTTCCAATTCGTCATTTTTCAAGTCACATCAATAATTCGTGAAATAAAAAAATAATGAATTATAAATCCTTTTTTCGTTCATTTCGTTGAACTCCAACGTTGCAAACTTCAGCGTCGTTTCTTTTACCACTTGAAATTGAATGCCAATAATGAAAGTGTCAAAACAAGACATATTTCATACACTGACCTTAATTGTATTTCATTGAGGTGTATATGAATTGTTTACTACAGATGTTGATATTGTTCTGGCAAAGAGCAATATTATGATCACTTCACTAGGATAGTTTGTCAATTGAACCTCTGAAGAGCCAGTACAATGTCTCATTGCGACAGCGAGGCAGGAACACCAGGGTTCCATCAGCTCAGTATTACAAGTGAGTAATTTACTCTGTTTGAATCCTTTACAAACAAATGAAATCATCTTTGCCACTTTACATTGTCGGCAAACAATGCTTGACAAAATATAAGATGAAAGAAATTTTGTTGATTAGATATTAAAAATGTTTTGACAATCGTGAATTTGATATTTGAAAAAAAACGTATAAATAAAGATTTACGTGAATAAATAAAAACTTCATGCAAATTTTAGTCGAAGCTGCAGTGCTGAGAAGCTCATCGTTTCTGAAGCCAAATCCATACATCGAATTTTCGGTAGATGACAAAAGTCCACGGAAGACAGAAGTTTCAAAATCAACCTGTCAGCCGAAATGGAACGAAGAATTTACGATCTTAGTTACACCTTATTCAAAACTTCACTTTCGCTTATTGGATCACAGCACTTTTCGCAAGGATACCCTTATAGGAGAAAAGCGTATAAGTCTGTATCAAATATTGTCGCATTACAATGGCAAACTAGAAAATCTTGAGCTCACTCTCGATCTTATGAACGAGAGTAAGCATGATTCGCAGCTCACAAAGGTCTGTGAATTGGTCACACTTTTTGATGGTCTCAAAATTGACATGACGGGAATTCCTCCGTCCACCGCTGAACATATGCGCCAGTCTCAATGCTCTGTTGCAGGAGCTACGTTACCTCTTGGTAAGTTATCGTACAATGAAGTGATTATAAGTATTCATCACAGATTTTTTTTTATAATGCAGAAGAACATTAGTTTACAAGTCTCCATCATTGCAATCTGTCGGATTCTTTTTTTACTTCAGTGGAATCTAATATTTCTTTGAACTGGTAGAATACAAAAATTATACAATGTTTCTGAAACTAAGCTACTAAATGCGGGAGGGAAACTTAGGAAATTGTAAGAATTGAAAAATCGACGAGTAAGAAAATAAATTTCATTTAACTTATTATTCGTACGATAATTCGTACAATTAAAATTGTCGGACATAAAAATGTAACGTAGTTGATAAATTTGCTGGTAATTTTTGAGCAGTTCTATTAAAAGTTCGTTCAGTGATGGCTCAAAGGAAATTTCAAAGCGCCTGAAATGCTTAGAAACTGAATACATATTTTAAATATTCATCGTGTAGCGATAAATTATACGTACCAGAGAAAGTCGTGTACGATTGATATTACTATAGAATCGCTCTATATTGTGCGCGCAAAGTTTCAAGGTCGTTGCCTGGCCACTTTCACAAATGCAGCAAGTTTAAGAATCCGTCGATCAAAAAACTAAAATGAATGATATGAAATTGTTGTTTATTTTTTAGTGCATTGTATATCTGTTCGTGGGGAAGGTCAATGGGAAAACTTGGTCTATTTTTATTTGTATCGATCGGAAGGCAAATAATTACGTATGAATTGAAGGTAGCCACGCATCAAGTGTATGGAAAAGAAAAAAAATTGAAGTGGATTTCATAGAACAATAATATTCATAGGCGATTTTTTTTTATTTTTGAAGACAATGAAATTCTGGGAAAGCCTGAAAAACCGACACGTGAAAGAAATCAAATTTTATTCGAATCATTTACATTGATTACCATACCCACACGCTTCTGTTTGTTCGCATTCAGACTGCATTTTGACGATAATGAATATATTATGCCTTCTCGCAACTTCGGTGTTTGCATTTTCTGTTGTTGTTAAAAATATACTTCAAAACCGGTATGAGAACCAGCGTGTTCACGGCCTGAGTATCACTGATCTAATTTTGTTGGTTCTTTATGGATTGGTACGAGACATTTATTGTTAAATTTGCTCACCCGTAGTATTATTTTTATTATTCATACATTTCTCTTGCATCATTTTGACGTTGATTTTTTTTCACTCCTTTTTTCTTTTAAAACTATTTTGATAGAAATTCAATCGAAGAAAAATAATGTGATAATCATATTAAAAACAGCGCAGTGGACTCGTTTATTGGAAAAATTAGCTACTTATCAGGATTGAAGGAATCAGCTATTTGCTAAAAATTCATCATTTTTTTCCATATTCAGTTTCAATTTTGAACACGCAATTTTCGTAAAGTCAATTTTCATCACTTGTAATTTTTCAAAATCACGATTTTTCAACGAATTCTTGCATCAACATGCCGTTTTAAAGCAAAAAGTGATACTATGACTTGTAAAGTAATTGTCATTTCGTTTTTCATTTTCTACGTCAATTTTTATCCTCTTCTGTTCGAGGAATGTTCTAGTGTGATCTGGAAACTGGGAAGAAACAAATGTAATTTCGTTACGTAATTTTCTCTTGTCAAATGCAGTTTGTTAGTGTGTGTGTGTGCGTGCGTGTGTGTGTGTGTGTGTGTGTAAGAGAGAGAAAGAGTGTTTGCAACCGCTCATATTCTCGCCTAATATCCTCACTGCATTATCGTTGTCAATGGTCAATATTCTGACGTCAAATACTCGAAATGTGACAGTATTGAATAACACCGGTGACAGTGTTAGAATTAAATAGTAGCCAATTTCGTCATCATCTCAAAATAGACGAATTATCAAATGTTAAAGATTGACGGAGTAAAAGTGGTCAACGCGGAAAAGTGTATATCGATTTTCTTGTTGACGGTCCAATAAACTGGACGCGACTTTATTGGTTCGAGTTCCATTTTTTAAAAACAAAAAAGCAATCGTACTCAACTGAAGTTGAACTTTATCTATTTTTCAATATCCTCCAATATTATATTGAAAATCTACAAATTTGCTTATTTTTGCAGGTGCCTCAAACAGTGATATGACAAATAATCGCAGTATTCTAAACGGTGGAATAAGAGCTCTGATGCGAGGTCAAGGTACGGAAAACACAGCTCCTTCGACGGTGCAGCCAGCAATGGTACAACGAAGTTCTTCGAACATGCTTCACGATCCTGCTTATAATAATACAGTTGTTGGTGCGCCGTACATGGACATGAACAACGCCCAAATAGTTGAAAGTGGAATGTCTTTGGTAGGGAATGATTCGACGACGATCCACAATAACGCCGACGGTAATAACACGGCGTTGGCGATTGCGCCGGCGATTCAACCCGCGGCACAATCCGGTTCCTCAGTTCCCACGGTCGAGGGTGAAAATGCAACAGCAGCCGAGGAACCTTTACCTGCAGGCTGGGACATGAGATACGACGTTTATGGACGACGATATTATGTCGATCACAATACACGCAGCACGTCGTGGGAACGACCTCAACCGTTGCCTCCCGGATGGGAGGTACGTCGTGATCCGCGAGGTAGAATATATTACGTTGATCATAACACGAGAAGTACAACATGGCAGAGACCGAATACCGAGAGGCTTCAACATTTTCAACATTGGCAGGGAGAACGGCAGTACGTCGTTCAACAAGGAAATCAACGTTTTCTTTATCCTCATCAGGTTTGTTATTAATTTATCGTGTTCCCGTTCCGTCGTTGCCATGCGACGGCTTTTTATCTCTTCATTTACATTAACTTTATTATTCAGCTGGCAATTATTTTTTCAAAAAATTAAAAGGCTTTGAGAGAATGTTGTGATGGATTTGTGTATGATAAGTTTACGAGGAAGAAAAAAAGCAACGTTTTAAAAGAAATCACCACAATTTTTTGAAATTGTTTCGGTTTCTTATACTCAAACAAATTCCGAATGAATGCCAAATTTTTCTATCACTTTTATTTTTTTATCTTCTATATTTTTTTGTTTTAGGTTCACGGAAATCAACCGGTGGTTGCCGGACCTTCGATCCAAAACGTCGACGAAGACGATGCGTTGGGACCTTTGCCTGCTGGATGGGAAAAACGAAAACAGCCTGAGGGACGAGTCTATTACGTTAACCATAAAAACCGAACGACTCAATGGGAAGATCCTCGTACTCAGGGACAAGAAACGGGCATCGACGAACCACCTTTACCGGACGGTTGGGAAATTCGTCTTACGGAAGATGGTGTTCGATACTTTGTCGATCATAATACTAGAACTACTACATTCCAAGATCCACGACCAGGAGCTCCAAAGGGGTAACCTCGAAAATAAATTCATCAATCCAAATTGTTTAATTTTCCACTCAGTGTTCATATTTTAATTTGAATTTTCATATTTTACAACAGACCAAAAGGTGTTTTCCGCGTACCTCGAGCGTACGAAAGATCATTCCGTTGGAAGCTCTCGCAATTCAGATTTTTGTGTCAAACGAACGCAATGCCGAATCATATTAAAATCAGTGTCAGTAGACAAACCTTATTCGAAGATTCTTATCACCAAATAATGAATGCGGAGGCTTTTGCTCTGCGTCGAAGATTGTATATAATCTTTAAAGGAGAAGAGGGCCTGGATTATGGTGGAGTTTCAAGGTGAGCCTGAGTTTGAACGTGAAAGAAACAATAGAACCTGCACCAAGATAATGTACGGTCGAAAAAACAATATAAATGTATTTTTTTTTTTATCTTATCACAGAGAATGGTTTTTCCTCCTGAGTCATGAAGTTTTAAACCCGATGTACTGCCTCTTTGAGTATGCAAACAAGAGCAATTACAGCCTGCAAATAAATCCGGCATCTTATGTTAATCCGGATCATTTGCAATATTTCAAATTTATCGGCAGGTTTATCGCGATGGTAGGTTATTTTTATCGTTTATTTTCTCGTATATAGAAGTAATAAATATGAGATAATTAATGACCATTTGAAACAACCACACAATTTTAATTTCAGGCTCTATATCATGGACGTTTCATATACAGTGGTTTCACCATGCCTTTTTACAAGCGTATGCTCAACAAAAAGTTGATTATGAAAGACATCGAGTCCATAGATCCTGAATTTTACAAATCACTCGTTTGGATTAAGGAAAATAACATCGACGAGTGTGGCCTAGAACTTTATTACAGCGTTGATTTTGAGATTCTAGGACAAGTAATACATCACGAATTGAAAGAAGGCGGCGATAAGATCAGAGTCGTCGAAGAAAATAAGGAAGAATATATGAGGCAAGCGAAATACAATGCATGTTGTAATTTATTATTGTTTTCCTTGATATTTACTCAATTGACAATTCGGTTCAACGAGCAAATCAATGTTTTTGACAGGTTAATGACTGAGTGGCGAATGACGAGGGGAATCGAAGAACAGACCAAAGCGTTTTTGGAAGGCTTTAATTCAGTTGTCCCTCTCGAATGGCTTAAATATTTCGATGAACGAGAACTCGAGCTCATGCTATGCGGCATGCAGGAAATCGATGTCGATGATTGGCAGAGAAATGCTATTTACAGGCATTACACGAGAAATAGCAAACAAGTTTTGTGGTTTTGGCAGGTGCGGATCGACCGATTGAATGCATGTCTACTTTACCCTAATTTTTTTATGTCTACAAGTTTATAAGTTTGAGACCCAAGATACAAGATTTTTAACACGAAAATCGTATGCATTCCGATATTTAATATTTTCCTATAGGGAAAATTTACTAAACATTAAAATCGTTTGTCAAACGTTTTCGTAAGGAAAAAGTGATGGACAAAAATTAATAACTCTTCGAGTTTTCGTGCGAACTGTGACATCTAATTCTACGATTAATCTCCATGGTGATTGTTCTAGCGTTATCAGCAGATGGAATATATGAATAATTTTTTATCTCGGCTCTTGGAAATCTAGAAGAACAAATGGCGATCATAAAATGGTTTTTGTTTTCAGAAATTTTCAGCCTTCAGTTTTACTAAACAATAATGATTGATATTGTCATTCTTTTACTAATGCATATTTCAATTGCTTTTCTCATAGTTTGTGAAAACGACTGATAGCGAAAAACGTGCAAGGTTATTGCAATTCGTGACAGGCACGTGTCGCGTCCCCGTTGGTGGATTTGCTGAATTAATGGGTAAATAATCATAGCAGGTTTCAAAAAATTCTTGAGTGTGTCGAGTAATACAAATTTTTCTATCGCAAAGATATTGTTTTCATTTGAATTTTTATTGTTTTTTTTGGTCTATTGAAAAATTGCAGGAAGCAATGGACCTCAAAGGTTCTGTATTGAAAAAGTTGGCAAGGACACGTGGCTTCCGCGATCTCACACGTGTTTCAATAGACTGGATCTGCCACCATACAAGAGCTACGACCAAATGGTAGAAAAGTTGAATTATGCGATCGAGGAAACCGAGGGATTCGGTCAAGAATAGTATCGTCGAACAAGAAGAAGATAAAGAAGACATCCCTCGAGTCACAGTTATGAAAATTGCTAAAACTATTCAGGAAAGAATAGGACGAAAAGGGAAAGTGGGTCGTGCATCTCGCAATCCGATAGCTCGGTGTGGAAATTCGAGAGAAAAAGAATCGTCGAAAGCCCCAAACAAAGTGGGCCGAAGTGAAAAACCAATGTCGATGATCTTTGGGAGATGAACGTTCGACGATGTGTATAAACTATAAAAAAAAAAAAAAATAGACTGTCATCGCTAATAATTCAGAACATAGGTGATACGTCTATCTAGCGTGGTTTTGTCGCAAGAATCGTGGAAAATATTTAGTTAATTAGCCAAATTCGGTCCCACCGGTTGTTCACGACTCCAGAGAACAAAACGAAAAATACACGAACAAACTTGAAGACTAAAAATGAAGAACATTGTCTCGAAGAGAATGTCTTCGAGATGCACTTCCGGGGTGCGCGCAAGAAAAATATATCATCGCCCAAAAATTCCCAACACTTTTGTTCCTAAATTTTCGTGATTTCGTGGTGAAGACAAAAAGAAAAAATAGCCAGTAGGTAACTCAGGCCCAACGACCAGACGATGAATTCATTTTCACCAATAAACTTTCCAATTTTTGTAGACTTTGATTCCCGCTGTGATCGAGACTTTGCCTCAAAATCCGACAAGAGTCTCGAAAGCGAATTATTCTAGGTCTCTTCTCCTGATATCTTTTTTCTCTGGTGTGGGCCTCGGTTCGTCATTAATAGGGATTTATCGTCACGATTGAAAATTTATCTTGGTATATAGACATTGTATATAACGGAGCTAGATATAACTGTCGTATTTATCGTGTCGTAGATAAGTGACAATTTTATACACTGTCTGAGAGAGAAAAAGGAAAAAAGAACGGCTTTCTTTCGTTGATAATAAAGTGACTGAATTGCAGCAAGCACCATAAAGAAACATGTAAAACAGAAAGCAGAGGAACATTTGAGAACGGTATCATTGATGAAAAAATTCTTTTAATTATAGTTTGATGTTCGGATGGTGATAAAATTGATTGCTCGTTTACGGCAAATTATTTGTATATACGTTTACTTGCGCAGGCAAAATGAATAAGAAAATTATACATAAATGAACTTGTGTATATATCACAAGAATGTATGCGAATTGTGTCGAATTTGTAAAGAATATTTTTGTCACTTCGACGTCCCCTTTTTTCCGCACAACACCGAATCGACGCAATTTCCACATGTTTTTTCACATACTTTAATAATGTCTCTGTCGATTCAAGTTGTACGAGGAAAAAGGTGTCGAAAATTACAAAATGAAGCTGTCCGTCGACGGATGAGCGAGTGAGATCTTATTTGAGTACACTAAAAAATTATTCCAGGATATCTATTTGAGGACTGTGTCTGAATTTTTGGGAGTGAAACAAAGATAATAGTATTTAAACGCAAATTAAATGAAAACGTGAAAAAGTACCTCTATGGTTTATTTTTTGATTCAATTTACTTGTTTTCGTTCGACATACTGGTTGCTTCGTCGTTCCTCATTTTGTATCATTGCAAAATCGTCATCGGAAGACTCATTTCAAACTATCGAACTAAACAAGTAGGCGTTAAAATGATTATTTAGTCCGCCTAACTGAAATATCCAAACCAAGTACTTTTTCTAAACAAAGTTAAATAGAAAAAATTGTAATGTCACCACACAAATAAGTTTCACTGAATAAAAGAATGAGATTTCAGGTTGAACCCAACCACGAATACTGATGTTAAAAATGTCACAATATTTCAATGCTGCATCGATCGAATTTGAGAAATAATCGTCAATATTGTTATTCATCGACAACTGTTTTAAACAGGAATGAATGGATTTTTTGCTTTTTATTTGGCTGAAGATACTGAAAAATATTTGTAAATACGTACAGTGAGCGACGAAAGTATTCGTTCACAGGATATGTTAAACCAAATGCCCTCTGTACGAATATACGTCCCACTGTATATACGTGGCCAAAATCGCATTGGATCCTTCCAGCACGTGATATCCTTAGCAATAGACAACTGGACGACGATGAATAATCTCAAAAAAAATCAATCGCACAGCTCTTTAAGTGCACACGAAAAACCGTTATTGCATGACCAGCTATTTCGTCATTACTTTCAAAACGAAGAAGTCTACAACACTTGAAATATTGCAGGAATACGAGAAATCGATGAAGAAAAAAAAACGAGAGTTCTTTTTAAATGGCCCAGTTGCGCATAGAATTATATTTATTAGACTGTATATATACATATGTTCCGTGTACAGTATATAACTATATACAATAAATAAAAATGAATTTACGGTTGGAAACTTGACACATAATTTATTCCATTTCACTCTTTTTATTATGGAAATATATTTTTTAAATCTTGATCGAATTCGGTAACTACAAGAATTCGTCAAAGTTCAGAAATATGACAAAACTATCGTACATTTGAGTAACAATTCAGATTTCTTTCTCCTTTTTATCAAGCTATCCCTCGTCGTTTATTTTCACTACAACTTTGGATTGAAATTGAAGTATTTGTGCCATGGGAAGGAACTTAAAGTGCCAGATTCGATTTTCGGACCCTCGACGGGCTGCCATTTTTTTTCAAAATCGGCCAATTGATCTGAAAATAATTGAGTATATCATAATCAGTGAGTATACGCCACAAATCTTCATGATCCAGGAAAATTTGAATGCTCATAAAGTGGAATAATAAAGATACTTTGCCATGGTGGCTTTTTTTTATGAATTTGATGGTAAAAAACATTTTTTTAAATGAAAATCAAAGGTTCAACATCTTAATTGATTTTACTCTGACAAAAACGACAATTTGAGTCTAGGTTAAAGGACCAAGCGATAGGAACCTAAAGTACAAGTGTCAGAACGTTCTTTTTGGTTAGTCTTACTTTCATCCAGGTTGATCAAATCTTCGGTTTTCGTTTCAACACCATTCTTGTCTCTTCGAGTTTTAATTGTGTGCGTTTTGTCCCCAAATTGTCGAGTTATAATAGTTTCCGTGTTGCCATCGCTGTCAGTGATCGTTTGTCTTTGTTCTATGGTTCCATCAGGTTGTCGGATCATTTGAGTGGACATAGATTTTCCAAAAGAACGGAAGGAAAATTGACTATGTGGCATTTGCGATTGTCTGGGTTCCACAGAGTCCGGCTCTTTCCAAACTTTAGTGAGATCCGCAGCGCTTAGTCTATTGAAAAATTTACATTAAAAATGCTTAGAAAAATGTCACATTTCAATGTCTCTTTGATCCTACTAAAGAAAATATACCAAGATGAAAACTATTTGGAAAACTTACTGGCCATCCAAGTCATGATCTAATTTTGGAGCACCTGATTCTTTGGACTGTGGATATTCATATCCTGGCTTTAGAAAACTTTCTCTCAAACTCTTTGGCTGAGGTGCCGGGAGGGCAGGCAAAGAACCATTATCTGAAAATGTTTAGGAATTAATAATTTTCCCAGGAATTATTTGTAAAAATTAATCCATCTACCTTCAAAGTTTTCAATGGCATTGCCGAATCCCTGACCAAATCCGTGAAAGAAATTCTTCAGCATATTGTCCATTTGTGATTCAAAATAACGTGTCATTTCAACAGGATCGGAAAATACACTGAAATGCATTCCTGTTCCAGGATGCCTGAAGACACCAAACAAATAGGATGAATTTTTGTCCAACAGTGACATCTTCGTACAATTATTTAATAAATTAACGAACTTGGGGTTCCACATTTTTGAGTCAAAAAATATTATAAACGCTTTTCAAAACCTAATGTGTTCAAACTCAAAAAACTTTATTCATCCAATGTATACTATGTAACTTCACATAGTTTTTAAGATGCCGCTGTCATAAGAATATAATGAGTATTTAAGTCAATAATTATTTTTAATAAATTTTTATATTTAATCAATAAAAGAGTAACGAATAAATGTTGTAATTGAGTCAATTATGCGAAAATAAATTTCGCAATTGAAAACCGGAAGAATAAAGATTTCACGAAAATTACCTGAAGTCACCTGCTTCATCGTCGTCATCGTCGTCTGTTTGCCAAATTGGATTTCGGAACCGATCTCCATATTGGCGATGATCTTCAAAACTAAAAAATTACAACTCAATAATCTGCCACCCAAAAAAATAGAAATAACTTTCAAAAAATGACGCACTTGATATTATGCCAGATTTTCATCATTAATACAAAAACACTTTGACACTTGCGTTAATTCTGTGGTACAAACCGAATTTTTGTTTGTCACTTGTAGGAATAAATAGAAATTGTAAAAGTCATTTGAAAACCGCTAAAGTTAACTAGATCATTCTCGAAAAATCGATGTTTGCACGTGTTTGTTGAGAAAAACACATAGGGGATAGAAACTTTTACTTACTCTTGATTCGGTGGTTGATGATTGTTTCGACGGCCAAATAATTTTTGAAAAAAGGTATCAAAAATTGACATTTTGCGACGGAGCTTTTTTCACAGCTGATGTGGTGTCGTATGAATAGAAGACGTCAAAACACAATTGGCGAGCGAGAAAGGGTGAACGTTATAATCCGAACGTCGAAAAAATAATGATGCAATACTCCCTAGCTGCGTGTTTTTTTTTACTGCCTAAATGTCCGTGGATTGGTAGTGTATAGGAACGGTCAATTTATATTTACGGAACAGGTTACGGAGATTGGACGACCTTCTTTATCGGTGTGAATTTGGCCTAAAGCACTATTCAGTGATAGTACTGGAAGAAATTAAAAGAGGGCTCTACCGAACGTTTTTAATAACAGCACCGTCTAATTTTTTGCTTTTCCTTTCATATTTATTGCGTTAAAAATTTTTTAAACATTGATTTCGTTTTGCCGTTTAAGGATGTAAATAATTTTCTTTCAGAATCAACGGTAAAGGAATTCCGTTAATTTTCTTGTTGATAAACAAATCGACATGACAATAAAATGCGGATACGTTTTTACATACCGCATACCGCACACCACTGAAATCGACTTACGTGTCATTTGCTCGATATCAGACAATCAGCTGCTGGGACGTAGACACCTTGCAAATACATTGATAAATACCGAATAACAAATGCTTAATTAAGAAAATTAAAATTCAATCTCAAAATACAGCTATTATTGTAACAATTATAGTATTAAAAGTATGTTTTTAACCAGATAACTGAAATAAGTCCACAAACATCGGCGTTATGTGAAAAGTTAAATCGCATAAAACAAACACTTCGTGCTAAGATGTCGCAAATAAAATTGACATCGTGGATTATACTATTAGATTTAGTTTTGTTAGCCCGGGGAAGTGATTTCACTGGACTTGATGATACCGAAGTTGTATTCAAGATCAATTGGCCAGGAAAGAGTACAGTCGAGTTTCCAGTAAGTAAACAAACAAATTTTTTTTGTGTATCGGTAGATATCAACTTATTTGAATATCGTTTTTAATTATGATTTTTTAGGAATTCCCAGTAAATGCAGAGCCTTATATTATAACAACAGCAAATAATGAAAAATATCAATGTCACATTCCTGATACAACGCAACGAGAGAGCGAGTCTACAGAAAATATTCAACGTGTTGATCCTATGGAATTACTGGAGCCGCTTTTTATGCAGAGCACCTGTTCTTTTCGAGTATAAATAAAATTCACATTTTTTTCTTCATCAACATCAATTTTGTTGTATTGTAACATTTTTATATTACAATTATTTTCAGTACAGAGTTTATAAGCATCAATTTTTCTGTGGATAATTGCTTTTTTCTAGCTTACCTTACTACAATCGTTATATTACTGCAGGGGCGTTTTTGATTCATGTTTGTATATAATTGAATAGTAATGAACTCTGAAAATTTCTTAAGCTGAGTTTAATTGTAATTGTATTTTCTTAGTCTCTGGCATTGTCATACTATTCAATCTATGGAATAAACAAATTTTTTTGAATTACAGTAAAATCATTTATTCATATAAATTTCGCAAGTTTTTAGATGATGGAAAGTAACTTTAACAGATTGACTTTGTCCATACAGTTGGAATCTTACTGGACATACGAAATATGCCACGGTCGTCACGTCCGTCAATACCACGAAGAACGAGAAGGAACACAAGTCAAAACTCATCAATATTTTCTCGGCACGTTTGACAAACAGAAGTTCAGAGTCCGAAATACTGAAAAATGGTTAAAGCAGGAACACAGTCAATCTGAACCACCGGTCAAAAAAGTTGATGGCATAAATATGCCATATGTGGAGGTTGAAATGACTGACGGAACCATGTGTGACTTGAGCAACAAACCAAGATCGATAAAACTTCTTTACATCTGTTACGAGCATGGGAAACATGAAATTTTATCGCTGGAAGAAACTTCCACTTGCGAATACGAAGCAGTTGTGCTCTCACCATTAATATGCGCTCATCCGGATTACAAAACACGAGGAATGGGTGAAAACGAAATAAATTGTTTGCCCCTCGAAGGTTCACCAAGAAAACCGCATTCACTCCTCGCTCTTGAAGTTGAAAGTCTCAAATTCAGGCACCAAAAAGTCGCGGTAATCAACAATATTCTGCACAAAAGTTTATTAGTTGTCAGAGTTATTCAACTCGATTCAAAACAATCGAAAAACTGCAGAATTCAATTTGAGGATACTAGGATTTCTGAATTTCCATGCTATTCGAATAGCTTTGAAACTCTCATAGGCAGTTTAAATTTCTAACGTTGTGTTTTCCATTTTTCACGTAACTTATAAAATATGATTCGTTTATTTTTATTTTATGTCTATCCGACTTGTTTATCCTGTTTTTTTACAATGCCACACGTGTTGTTACTAATTCTTTGTTAAACAGGACGAGAAGGCACACAAAGTCCATGCAATCTTGCATGTAGACAAGGAGGGTCAGGTTAGAGTTATTTTATTTGATTTTTTTCTGTTAAAACCTCTATTATTTTTACTTTATTTCTCACATCATATCCTGCCTCGGTTGGAGAAAGGAGTGAGAAAAGACTGATTGTTTCGTAATGATGTTTTATTGTGTTTCAGGATGGCGAAGCTCGAGTTCGTGTAGAAATACACCCGGTCGATATCCTGGAGAAGCACAACATTGACGAATCCGGAAACGCGTTGCTCGAACAGGGGCCATCGGATACGACTCCTGTTCTTAGTTTTCTCAGCGGTAAAAATTGTTTACACGGGGTAAGTGAGGCCAATTTCTAGTCACAATAGTCCCAAGAAAGTTCTTCATTTTTTAATACGATAATTTTGAAAATTCAAGGGCAATGGCTGGTGGAAATACGAATTTTGTTACGGACGCTCGGTCGTCCAATATCACATCGAACGAGACGGAAGCAAAACGATCGTCGATCTCGGAAAATTCGATAGGGACAAGCACATTCAATGGATCAAAGCCCATCCCCAAAAACGACCAAAACCATTAGCAGAGAGAAAACAACTTTCACACTTCTACAGCGATGGTAGCAGCTGCGATAAAACTGGAAAATTGAGACAAACCGAGGTACGTTACTTTTTAGTTTCATTTTCAAGCTCCCCATGATTAACCCTTGTCAAAAATATCTAGAAAATCCTTGGATTTATCTATTTCCTTCCACCGGGTCCCTATGACCCGGGCGTTTGTTTAATGGACAGAAACCTTATTTTTCAACTTCCGTAATAGAGAAATCCGCCTGCTTTTGTCGGAAAAATTTCCCCCATACTAATTCGCCTGGTATTAATGTTGGAAAATCTAAAAAAGTTCTAATCAAAAGTTTTTTTCCTCGCATACTCGCAGGTAAGATTGAAGTGCATCGAAAATCCGACAACCAGTCCATCAAGCGTGTCGCTATTTCTGCTAGAGCCGAAAATCTGCGAATATATACTGGGAGTGGAATCACCGTTGATTTGCGATATTCTCCAGCACGCAGATGAGAACGGTTTGATGCGCGAGGACGCGGGTCTGGAGTTGGAAGATTTTAAATCATCGATGGAGCCTGCATCGAAGAAAGAGGATGATTTGGACGAGAGAATAGCGAACAGCGACGAATTGTAATGCAAAAATTTCTTACAGAGTGAATATGAAATTTTTTCCATTAATCCGAAAGCTCGAACGGATAACACGATTGTAAGTTAAAATATTGAAAAGATTTAAAATAGGAGGATTGAATAACAAATGTTTCGAGTTAATAAAAAAGGTGAAAAATCGAGCAGGCGAATATTCGGGGAATTCGACGTTTACAAATCAATTTTAATGTTACAAAATTTCATCCAACATTGAGGCCGATGCCAACCCGGAATTGTCCTTTACTGTGATTCAAAGCGCCGCTTAAAAGCAGCGAAGATTTGAATATCGACGACAAGTTTTTCTCGAATACACCAGAAACTGTGCACTCGGAGTCGAGCATCCCTTTGAACGTGAAATCAGCTTTGGGTACGTGAATCTGATAAACTAGTGTCCCCTGGGACTCGTGGCTTCTCAGATTGACTTCGAGCTCTGCCCCGAGCTGGAGTTGTTCGCTGGCACGTCGATGACAACAAACGTGAAGACCAGCCTTGCCCAGAGTCGTCGAAACGGTGAACGGCCCGGTGCTGTATCGCGCAGCTCCGGAAATAATCGTTCGTTGACCTTCAATCTCATCGTCTCGCAAACACGCAATTTCGACTCCGAGAGCGAGGCCCGAAGAGACCGCTTGCAAGAAGTACAGCGCTAATGTACCGTTGACTTTCATGAAATCAGGATTTTTCAAGGACACGGACATCGTGCAATTGTCCGATCGATATTCCAGCTCGCTTGCACAAGCTCTGTACTTTTTATCGGCTATTTGAGCGTTAAATTTGACTCTGTATCGACAACCGAGCGTGTGCATAAATTGAATAGTCTGATTGCCGTTCGGCATAATCGTGCAACCGAGCGATGGATAACGCTCTTTTTTTCCAATCATCGTTGTACCCTCGTAAAAAGCTCCGAATTTGTACCCGGACGGTGTTATTGGGCTCAATACAATACTGTGAGCAATCCGGAAGTGATTGCTCAGTAATCTGTTGATCGACAATTTTCCACCCTCGAAATTATGGGGATAAAGATCCTTTACTTTCTTATGAATATCTTGAAAACTCCCTGGATTTCCTGGATCCGAACTTGCCAGATCATTGCATTGTACACACGTTCGTACGTAATTCGACGATTTCTCTGAATCGTCTGGTGACGTTCGCGTTAACGCGTGCACTATACCCATTATTGACAAAATATATTTTTTTTCCCCTCTCTTGATACTCGACTCGTGTTTCACGATTAATTTTCAATGAAAAACATATTTTTATCGCTCTCGTGCATTCTAGATAACATCGACGGAGATAATAATTTGTACGTCTGACGTTTACGTTTACGTACACGTCAAAATAGTAAATTCGAATTTAATTGATCGCTTTCGTAGACGTCAGATGTCGCGTTTTTCACTATGATCTTTTTTTTCGTACTTTACAATATACTTTCGCCTCAACTTTTTTTCACAGTAAAACGCGAGTCCTGTCATAGAAAAAGAATCGTAAAATGAGTGCATTTTAATTTAATTGCTAATTTAATTGAATTTTAAATTGCTAATTTTCGATAAATTTCTTTTATTCTCTATCCTTTTTTTACAGCAATCCAAAAATGGTGGTTAAAAACACCAAAGTATATGCGCACGATTTTAATCAATTTTTTGGATTATATTTGTAGAATTTTTAAATACGTTTTGACAACGTCGAGTTACTAAAAGTGTGTTTTCTTCCATTTCATTCGGTTTATTTTTATGGTAAAAGGAAAATGGTAAAAAAATTATTCATGAAATAGCCAATTATCGTTGTCGTACTTGTCAACCCCTCCCACAGTTCCCATCTCTCATTTGACATCGTTATCCCCCACTCTCGGTACTCCCCACCAAGGTCGTTGAGGGTCTTCCGCGCACGTTCCAGCAACTTCCAGATGCCACCACCGTCTGGATCGGTATATTTCCTTTTTTCTCTCTTTCTCTCTCGCTTTGATGCACACACACACGCATACACGCATACACAAAATTATGCGCGCACACCTATACTGTTCGACATTGCGTGGATATCTTTGTTTCGTGAAAGCCTGACGACTCCGGCGACTTTGAAGTGGTCTCGGCCAATAGGAAGCTACGAGTGAAATTTACGCACAGAAGATATCACTGACGTGTCCCCAAAAAGTATTCACTTAAAACCATTCACCGAATATTTCTGTATCACACACTCGGTTTGTAGAGAAAATTCTATACGCAGCAGTTTTGTTAGCGAGCACCTGACGTGTTCTTCGAGATACGAAGCAGAGGCAAATATTAGTTGAAAAAAAGAAGGAAAATTGACGAAATAAGGATATTATCATGGCACCAACGATAAATTCATTCGTGAATTCTTTTACCAACAGATTGTGAGTATCCAGAAAGGACATTTTCATTTTTTTTCTGTATATTTTCGTGAATTTATAGATAGAATTTTTTTGTTTACCTTGAGAACCTTCGAGAATCGTGAATTATCACTTTGCTGAAACTCGATTGGCACCAGTTACTTATCTTTTCGTACCAGTTCCAAAGTACGCGTTCTCAACGCTACTTTCCTTTTAATATTCATGTCAACCTCCCTTGTATGATGTAACTTTGTCAATTATACTATCGTTCATTAGCTTCCACGTACGTGGACGATGGAAATTCAAATTCTTTCCAATCGCGAGCTGGAGGAAAATGATTTTTTTTTTTTTTCCATTTTAAAGCTTGGACGTTGCGTTACGCCGCGTCTTGGAAAGACTCTCGATGATGTTTTTTTGGTTGTCTACAGATAAAAAACCTCGTTCTCTATGACTAAGCATTTTCACTTTTTTCGCATGATTTTATCGTACCGTAGCATACCAATAGGTCAAAATATCAGTTGCTTGAATTCCGTGGAGAAAGGTGTATTATCAAAAGTTCCTAGAATGTGTAACTGATTTGCATTTTTCATGTTTTTTTGTCACTCAGGGAAGCCCCCGTCAGACAACACCTGAAAAATGTCTACGGATGCCTTTCAATGTCGGCAGTCTCCGCCGCTACTGGAGCTTATGTCCATCTTTATACGGAAATACAAAAAGCTGGCTTCATGACCGCTCTCGGTGGTCTTGGTCTCTTAATGGCTCTCTTATTCACTCCTGATAATGGCAAAAATCAAAAATTGCGACTGGGCTATCTCCTTGGCTTTGCATTTCTATCCGGACTTGGTTTGGGCCCATTGCTGGAAATTGTCATTAGCATTGATCCTAGCATCATTGTAACGGGACTTATTGGTAAATATTATTTCATATTCATTTGAAAAAAAGTAATTAATGCTAAATGTTTTGATATTTTATTGATCTTGTTAATTGAACAATTTCAACTTTAGAATATGATTTTGTAGAATATTTCAAAATATTGTTTGCAAAAATTGCAAGACTACTTTCACTAAAACATTTCTTCAATGTAAAAGGTTGTGGAATATCTCAAAAATTTCTTAAGATGTATGTTCTAAAATTTCATACTGTGTTCTATCATTTCAAAAATTATGGGCAATCCTACAAACCATGATGAGAAAAATGATTCCATTATCGTAAAGAAATATTGTAGAAAAGAGAATGCAGAACTCATCATCTGAAACAATCTCTAATCTCACTCTCGAAAGTTATAACTCGATCAATTTATATAGGAATTTGTGATGGGGCACGTTTTCAAACTGATCTTATGATAGTTTTCACAGTTAATAAACTTTGTGAACAAGAATTACCACGATTTGACTGATATTTAGGGTACGATTAAAAGTATTTGCTGTGAAAATTTGAAAATTGTGGGGATTTCCCATTACATTATAATGCCATTGATGATGAGCCAGTTTTCTTGTCATTTACATTTGAAAAGTCAGCTATCTCTGTACGACCAATCGCACTATCAAGATGTTGAAATATGAAACATCGAATAAATAATGTTACAGGAACATGCGTCGTTTTCGTGTCGTTCAGCATATCCGCGTTACTAGCAGCACGTGGGCAATGGCTCTACATTGGTGGAACTTTGATAAGTCTCTCGAACATGACGGTTCTTCTCCTCCTTGCGAACCTATTTTTGCGGTCATCGTTCGTCTACCATTTGGAATTATATCTTGGACTTGTCCTCATGTGTGGTTTCATAATCTACGATACTCAATTGATCGTTGAAAAGTTCCGTATGGGCAACAAGGACTTCATTGCCCACTCGGTTTTGCTGTTCGTTGACTTTTTCAGGATGTTCAGTTACATCATCGAAATTCTGACTGTCAAGGTAATTTGCAACAGAAAAAATATCCGAAATTATCAAAAAAAACTTATGGAAAACTGCATGAATTGTTTCGTTATTCAACTTTTGTTGTTTTTGAAAATCAAAAATGATTATTCCACTCTAAGAATTAAATGCAATTTCTAATGGCTATGAAACTTGATTTGTTGCAGGAACAGCAAAGGCAGAAAAATCGCAAACGCTCCGATTAAACGAGTGCGAACGAGAATGAAAGAGAGAGAGAGAGAGCGCGCGAGAGAGAGAGAGAGAGAGAAAGAACGAGAGCAAAAGGATGAGTGAGCCCTATGCAAAATTGCGCGGGTGCTGTAATTACAGCATTCAAAGTAAATCCATAATAATATTAAACTAGAGGTCTTCATCTATCCTACTTATATAATGATAATATATGTATACATATACTCATATATACGTATATATCTATTCTGATTCACGATAATAAGAGAAAAAAAGATTAACCATGAACATATATTTACTACAATAAAATGAAAATAAAAAAAGAGGAGAATCGTTGGATACGAAATAGAATAGTTAAGCTCATTTCACTTTTCATTTGGGAGTGTCAGCGAACTTTCGAGTAAATAAAGTAGAATGTGGTACCATGTATTTATAATATCGTGATGTTTGCGTCAAACATCCTAGTTTCTACTTATTTTTCTTTGTCAAAGTTCGAACTTTTCTTCTCGCTTTTTCTTTATCTATTTTTCCTGTCTTCAATCAAACACCAAACATTGCGATATCATTTTACCGAGAAATTTATTGTACTATTTTTTCACAATCAATAAACTAAATTCCCCAGTCATACATACGTTCGAAAAATTCATTCACAATCTTTTCCTTATTACTGTTGCCATCGGACAATTGCTCCTCCGTCATCAAGCTTTAATAAAAAAAAAGAAAAAAAAAAACAATAGTTGAGTTTACGCTTTCGACTTTAAAATAAGTGGATAATAGTGGGAAATGTTTTCGAAGGATTATACTTGATGATCATTTAGCTTTACAAAGACCTGCATTATTGTTTCAGAGTTTTGAGGATTTTTTTTGTTTATTTCATTTTCTCCTCCGTTATTATTCACGTGGTCACCATAATTTTTTTTTCTTTCGTTGCAAATATGAAAATTGCAAGGGTCACAAAGAAAATAATATAATTACTATGATAATGGCGATATGGAAGGGTTTTACAAATGCGAATCTCTGCATTATGAAAACATGTACATGCACTGCGGGGCTTCGTGGTCAAAAATCGTATTGTAGTAAAAACACGACTCATTTTTCATTCGTCATGACGTTCATTCATAAGCTTGGGTTAGTATGGTCTTTGGCGGTCTCTGTCGCGATCACCCCGTCTGAAACATAAAGTTTACTCATTAAGTTTATCAACTTGAAGAAAAAGGTTGATAAAGGATTTCGACATCGGATGATCGAAGAAATCCAAATAAATTGAGAACGAAGAGAAAAATCACGAAATTACGATTTTACTTACCCTCCGCCTCCTCTCATCGCTCCTCCTCCTCTTCCTCCGCGACCACCGCCTCTGTCTCCACCGCGGAAACCACCACCCCCACCTCCACGTCCGCCTCTGTCGCCTCCGCGACCACCCCTGTCACCACGGAATCCACCGCCACGTCCGCCACCACCACCGCCGCCGCGACCTCCGCCGCCTCGTCCACCCCCACCACCACCACCGCCTCCTGCACCTTCGGGTTTCGAGCTTTTGCACAAGTTGCACTCGTCACGCCACGCAAAGTTCGTATTTCCGCAATCGGGATTGGGACACCTGCGACATCAAAATAAACAATTGTTTATCGAAATATCTTTTACGGGCGTTTTTAATAATTAAAACATTGAAAGATTTCAAGTTTTTACAACTGTTCACAAATGTAGCGAGATTTATTCACATGGTTTTTACCTCCAGTCTCCGCCACGGCCACCACCGTCCCGACGATCATCACCACCGCCGCGATCCTCGCGATCACCGCCTCCTCCACGGCCACCAAAACCGCCTCGGCCACGTCCACCTCCGCCACCGCCACCTCCACGACCTCCGCCACCTCCACGTCCACCCTGCCAATTGCTTTTGTGCTGAGCCATTTGGACCTTTATCGTGTAACCCTTGAAGTCTTTTCCATCGAACCAATCAATCGCAGAACGCGCCGCGTTCTGATCGTCGTACGTAACTGTCGCTTCACCCTTTGGTTTTCCGCTGTTCTTGTCTTTGTACATCCACACTTTGGGTTTTCCTGTACGTTTGTCATTCTGTACGAGTGATAGAAAATTCGAAAATTATTGAAAATCGAGTGTTCATGTTCGTGAATTTTTGTTGTTTTTTTTTTTCAAATAGAATTGAATAGACCGTATTCGAGCCAAGAATTTACTCACTTTTATAATACCGATTGCACCAAAATGTTCGCAAATCTCTTCTTCGGAGACAGTTGGATCCATGCCGGACACGAAAATCGTATCTTCTTGAACGACCATTCCATCATTGCCCCCTCCTCCTCCGTTCCGGTCACCGAAGCCCCCTGCAACACAACTCAAATGAGCACATATTTCCTGCAAAATTGAGCCCTAACCAGAGTTTACCATCGCCTTATCTAAGCTTCTTTCATTCAACTTTGTCCTAAGTCTAATTTCGAAAGAACAGAACCTCAACAATGAAAAGTAAACTATGAGTGTTTAGTCGATCGACGAGTAAGATCGTTTTGTAGAAATTTTTTAAAATTTTAGTGAATCATTTTGTGAAAGTTTTTCTTCCCAATATATTACTGGAAATTCCTAAATATCTAAGCTGACCCTTCAAAAATCTTTGTCGTTTGTCTCGTATCATGAGTATGTTATGAGATTCTTTTCGTTCCCTTTTACCACCTTTCGTTTGTTTTATTATCCAGTGGATATTTGATTATTTTATTATTCATCTTTTGTTCATTTTAATGCGATTTCAGCAACATCATAAGAACCTCTTTAAAACATCGTACTTTTATTAGATTTATAGAACCCTGATGATGGACCAAGCGTTTGTTTCGTCGTTCACACGAACGATTCATAACGGTCATACCATTTTTCCACATGTCATCCAGAATGACAATTTTTCTTGCACATTTTCCTTTCGCTTATCGTCTACTTATAATCGTAAACGTGATCTCGTGAAAATGGCACAATGACGAACACTTATGCCTTCGATACCCAATTTCTGAAGATCCCTCATAAACACGTCACAGAATTAAAATATACATAATATATATACATTTGAGTAATATATTACGAAGCATTAAGTTTCTCCTTGTGTGGATGATTAATTTATCATCGACTTATTTGAACAACCCACGTCGTTTTAAACGCTTACTTTCATACGTTCTCATAAATTCGTTTTTTTTCTTATTCCATTGCTAGACACTCTGTACCAGTTGTAATACCCCTAATCATACGTGGAGAACACAAACTTGCGATATAGCATACAAAAGGGCTGGCAATTGTTTTTCTATCGTTCGGTTTTTTTGGTCATCCTCCATTTTATCAGTTTCCCTGTGTTTAGATATTTTTTCACATCATCATTTTATTTTTCTCATGTGCTGTCTCTAGGAGGGAATTCCCATGGAGCATTATACAAAAGTCAATATTTGTTTTTAGTATTATTGGTGAACACAAATTAAGCTCCTTCTCGAAGTTACGCACAGCTGAATTGAAGTAACATTCATCACACAACGATGCTTTTCCAATAATCAGTTTCAGTGACTGCAAGAAAAATTCTCAACCCAGTTGAAACGTTCTTTTGATTTTCATTGTGGAGGACGAAAGTAAAGCTGCAGCATCGAATTTGGACAGGTTGAGTTTACAAATAAAGATTGAAAAATAAAAAAGAGAAATATGTTAATCAGTTGACAGTTGTCGCAGGAATTCCCCCTCTTGATTGCATAATTTTGCACTAAAAATTGTGAAGGTCCTAACGATTCGATAATAATGAAAAAGCTTTATTTTAAACCTTGAATTGGTTGTTAAAAAAATGTTTCAAACATCCCCACGCTCTATTGAAATACTGAGAATTCTAAATTCGCTGAAGAATACTGAAAGACCGTTGAATTCCCGTGTTCACTTATGTTTCATTTGTCATTGAGTTGTTTCTGGCCCCTACTGGAATTTTTCGATGAACAGCCCTCTCATATAATATAAGTAACCAAGTATTTAAAGTCGTAATAATTAGAGTGAATGCGTGAATAGCACCAGACTAGTACAGACAGTCTGGTGCATTTACCTTTGTTATAACCACCTCGGCCACCGCCACTGCTAAAACACAGAAGCAGATATACCAATGAGACGACTCATGGACAGAGACTGATCGATCGATCGATGCGTGGCGATTCAAACGATGTTCTTGCCACCCCATTTTTTTCTTCTTGATGCCACCTACTATCTAAATGTCTTTTTTGCTGTTGTCATATTTGTATATGCGTGTGAAACATTGTTTTTTTTTCCTTTATAAAATGTACGTCATATTTACAGCACTCGGGGGATTTCGTCGTTACAGGATTCGTTAACGTCAGTCGTACGAGTCGATTACATGCGGGAACAATATTAATAATAATGCTTGAATACGGTCTGTCGGTCACCGAAAGTACGATGTTTCTGTTTGTTTGTTTGTTTGTTTTTTTGTTTTTTTTTTTTCAAGGTTTCCATTGGGAAAAAGCACGAAGGTACAGCGCATTTCGCGTTGGAAGTAGATATACAATTACTTGATCACACCATAAATACTAAATGCTCATTACGCGAAGCGAATAGAGATATGACTAGATTACGTATATGATTGATGTCTTGTTTTCTTCATTTTACTGATATTTTACGGAAACCGTAACTTTTTTGGCCAATTGTATTTTTTCGAGTGGAATTGCTATGAAAATTAGACTATTTCAGTCCACTCTGTATTTAATACCTGAAAATATTCAGTAACATAATAAACGTTAGTCAGTTTTCAAGATTAGTTGCAAACGATTTTTTTCCAAAACGGTGAAAATCCTTGTTTTGTTCTTCTCGGCTCAAAATAGTTTCGTTTTTTGTAAAATATTGTATGCACCATATCATCACATAATAGAGCGAAAATTGTTCAACGATTGGATCTTGAGATTGAAAATAAAAGAAAATTTGGAGATAGCGTCAAGTGCATCAACCTGATATTCGACTCTCGTTGCTCATCTTTGCAAATATTTTTGATGTATGAATTTACAGATTTAATAAAAAGTCGTAAAATCATATGATTAAGTATAAAATCAAATGAACATGCACATCTTCTATGGATTCATCTCTCTGCATCTGACATTGGAATAAAAAATTGAATGAACAGTATAATAGAGAAAGAGAGAGAAAGAGAAATAGAGGAGGAATGCTAGAAAGCTTTTTGGAAGCTGTTTTGAGTGAATATAAAGCCATGAAATAATAGAATATCGTGAGATGGCTCGTTCGCGAGCGTGATTCTGGATGATCGTCATATCGTAACGAGAACACGGTGAAAAGCAGATTACTAGTTGACAAAAGAGTCTGCTTTCGCCACAAAACGATCGTGCCTCCTCGAAGAGCGAGAGACTACGTCGTAACTGTTCATTTTTCGTAACTCCTGGATGATCTCGACATTTATAAATATATATATTAACAATTGCACAACGTCAATACGTGCTACGTACTCTATTTAAACCGTTTTCACGTAATTTGTCGTATACAACCTGTGAGGTGTTTTTTCTTACTCTCTTTGCGGTTTCATAAACCTTTTACCTTTCTCGTATGATTTTTTGCTTTTGTTTTTGTTTGTTCTAAAACCAGTAATACCTGTGCGTTAAACCTGTAGGCACACTTGAAACACATTAACGCGCCCAGGGGGCATGATGAACCATTTTTGTTGTAGGTGGATAATACTTTGTTTTTGTTTTTGTTTTTTTTTTATACTTGCACTATTTTAATACCTTTAATACCGAATGTTGTTCATTTTCGGGTCTATTTACCTTTTTTGTTTTTGTGTCGTGGTATGTTTTCCCGAATGAAATTTGAAAATGTTTCCCAGGGTACTTGCCCCTGAATTGTTCGAATTGAGTCTGTCGTGTGTGGGAGTGTTTTTTTCTTCATCTTTCACAAATCTATCGAGGTATTATGAAAAAAAGAAAACTTACTTGTAACCGCCGCCACCTCCGCTTCCGCCACTTGAACGATCGTTGTAACCACCCCGATCGTTGTATCTGCTGCCACCTCCTCCTCCTCCGCCGCCTCCACCCCCGCCGCCGCTGCTATGATCTATAAATACGATATTTCGAATTACAACGAGAATCGATAGTTTTTACAGTCCTTCATCAATTCATCCGTTTCAAGAGATCTGCTTTTCTACCAATTTCGAATGGGCGTGTGAAATGGAAATTTTTAAATGAGATTTACATATTTTCATTACATTGACACAATTGTTTTATAATCTTTAATGGGTACGTTTAGACTCTTGTTTTGTAACCGGCAATCCGAAAGTATACTCAGGCTTTATTCACTTTTTAACAATGTTTTATCTGTGCATCAATTCACAGTGGTTTTCACAGGCTTTCATTGTTAGGCTGTTTTTTTTTCAATTAGGAAATTTCATCAGAAAATATAGAGGGTTTTATTGAAAGTATTGGAACGAGCAAATGAAATGTGTGTAAGAATAGTAAATGCACGAACTTCCTCCATATCCGCCGCCTGAACCACCTCGATTGTATCCTCCACCTCCGCCTCCGCCCTGACCACCCCCGCCTGAGTTTCCACCGCCATACCCTCCGCCTCCATAGTTACTATTGCCACTATTTCCAGAATTACTAACGCCGCCGCCACTGCCGTAACTGCCCTGATTGTAGCTAGGCTGGCTAGACTGAGTTTGTCCATAATCTTGTCCTCCACTGCCAGCGTTGTAACTGGCTGCATTGTAATTTCCATATCCACCGCCCGCACTCGGCGGTGGTTGACTATACTGATTGTAATTCGCGGCTCCCGCTGAAGGAGGAGGATAAGAAGTATCTTGTCCTCCACTTGTTGGCGGCGGGGGTTGACTATACTGATTATATCCCTGCTGCTGATAATTTGCGTACTCTGTAAATCCAATATGTCAAATTTTCATTACCGTTGTTAAGTTATTCGCTATTGATTGGTTGTTCTATTCAATCGTGCAATGGAAAACTGAAATGATTGTAGTTTGAATTTGCTGTTCACAAATCCATACACCTTGATACAAGCTTTTGCATATTGGTTTCATGACTTTTGGTGAGCCGCAGAAAAAATTTAATCTTTATTAACTGAAAACTGAGTCTCGGTGTTGATTTTATTGTTTATTTGAATAAAGCTAAAAAGTTTTTCTATGGACGCCAAAGCATTGAAAAAGTAATAAAACAATGAAAAATAAAATTGAGGTTCGTGTATCACAGTAGCTGAAAAACTCTTAAGGAAATTCTGCATAAATTGTAGTAAATAAAAGATTAATAAATTTCTTTCCTCTCCATTGTAACATTGATTATCAAGAACTCATCAAATTGAAAATCAAGTCTCATGTCATTCGAACTCGTTTTGCATTTTTTTTTTTTGTTAGCAAAATTTCTCATAAATCCGAATTCTCATCTGGACCTATATCTATTTCGTTTAGCCAAATGATTCTATTTATCAAAATTTATCAACGCTATCTATGTTGGAGGTTTAGCATAGGGATAAAAATGAAGTGAGAACACTGCACGTATTATTCGGGAAAAAATCAACAAGCGAGGGTGAATTATCGATCGAATTCTGTGTTTTGTTCTCCGAGACGCCGAAAATCCCTACTATATACGTAGCGTCATATTTTATTGAAGGGAGAGGGGAGAAACCCGCGATTAGAATTTTCGGTGCTTTGAACGAGAGTAATTATGAAAAAAGGTACAAAGTACTATTTTTTCTGGAGTTTGGAATGTGATGCATGGTTAGAAGGCAGAATTGGAGTAAAAAATTTCGAAGCGTTTCTAATAACACGAAATATACGGAGACAGCATCGAGCTTCCCGGTATATCGCCATTGAGTAGCAATAGAAATATATATGCGTTAGACCGAAGGGTATAGCATTGGATTGTTTAGAATAGTATATTACTGGACTTACGATTATCTGCCATTGTTAGGCCGTTCACTAAAAGCCCACTAACTTCACAAAAAAGAGCCGTGCAATGGCGGGAACTTCGGATATCAGCGTGATGGATTTCAAGTAGTACGTTACGATTTTATTCACGAACAAATTTTTTTTTCACTCGAAACACGGTCGGAGTACCGACCGGAAATGAAGCTTTCCAGCTCGTGACGCGCCGGACGTAACGTGCTGCTCTCTCTCGGACGAAACGTCACGAAAATTCGACAGCAGCGACACTATAGCAACGACGTCCATACTATTTCAAATTTAAATTTAGATTTCTATTATGAAATCAAAAGAAAAATTGACCATATTTTGAATGGCAATTGATGAGAAAAAATTACGCCATTGATTACATTTGGTCACCACTTCTATTTTGGTTATATAAAAAACAAAAATGATTCTAAAATGAGTACTCGAGTCTGAGGGGTCCGAAACGAAAATAAAGTAAATTGCATAAATTAGTAAAAAAATAAATTAATTGCTTCTTCGTCTAGTCTTTTGGGGGTGTCATAAACTTGGCGTAATTTTAGACAGACTAGGAAATGGGTGATTAATAACGATATTTCATCTATTAAAGTATTGTTTTATTTTTCCTTATGAATATTCGCGTTATAAATACTCATAATTGCTTACGTATTACCCCGACATGACATCGCTCAACAACACGCGTCGACATCATTATTTCATGTCACTAATCCGGTGTGAACTTTTGTGCCTTTACAATTGTCATTCACTTGTTTTTATTTTATTTTATTTCTTTCTTTCTCTCTCCCGCCCGCTCTTGCTTATCATGACATTTCTAATATTTACACGAGTGAGCAGAATCTTTGGAATAGAGAAGATCCGCGCAATGATCGTCGAAGTTTTCGATAGAAAAAAAAATAAAAAGAACAAGGAGCAACGGCACACGTATACGTATGCACTACATACATCAATGTGACCTTGGAAATTGTCCAAGCTTAGGAATATAATTCTATATCTTACACGGTTGATATTGTACAAGCTCAAATACCCAATCCGAAATAATTCGTGTGGATTTCATTGAGACAAGAAAAAAAAATGAACTAATAACACGTCGCATTCGAATATTGCCACAAACTTTCTGGACCAGCTTTCGTAAGTATCGATCGATTGTTAAATTCGAGATTGCACGTTCAGATACGTAGATCACTTGAAATATCTTCGATTTCGTATTGATCGTTGATCTTCGAAACGTTTCAACTATTTTCTCCAATCAGAATCTCCGCTACATCCAAGAAAATGTCGTTCAGCTCAGTTACAAAGGAGACTTAAAGAAATAAGAATTGACAGATCAATTGTTCTTGCCATCGAACTTCAAATTTCTCGTTAAGGCGAAATTCTCACAGAGGATCCCCAGCGTGAATCTGTCGGGAAAACAAAATGATGTATTCAATAGATTGATCGCTGTGGAATTCTGCGACCGTGACAAATTTTCGATTCAGTTTGACAACTCCGAGAGAATCGTCGATCACGAGTTCGAATGCTGCGAAGGCGTCAATCCACCGGTGTGCTCTGGACTGTGCTTCTGCTTTTTTCTCTTTTTCTCCTTCTTCCTTTTCTTTCTCGCCTCTTTCTCCTCGTCGTGTCGCTTCTGCTTCTTGTGTTTCTTCTCGTGCGTGTCTTGCCCACTTATATCTGTTGCTGCTATTTCTTGACCCAACGGCACTTCTCCTGGTTTGTGCTTGTGCTTCTTGTGTTTGTTCTTGTGTTTTCTCTGAGGCGCCTGGTTCACATAACGATATTGTTCCGGTAGCTGAAATGAAAATATTCTGAATATATTCTTATTACGATTAATAGCCACATGAGGGTTTTTATTTATTAACATTCAACGCGTAATTGGAAAATCTATTTCCATTCTTTCAGGTCGAACAATTTTAGAAATTACTATGATCTTTGCTTTATTTGATTTTCATATTTCTGTAACTTTGGACAAAATTTCATGATTCCGGTGAACCAAAACTTTAGTAAGTTACTTTGAGTTTAATGCTATGAAACCCTGTTTTTTTTTGAGTTGATTAGTTTACAAAAATTCAATGAGATTGAAAGCTGATTTTTAAAGATTGTTTAAGGTTGCAATTGTTACTTACCGGGCCAGGATGTAATCGAAAACCAGCCAATTGAACACTGGTTAAAGGAAGGAGTTCTTTGCCACCTATAGGTGGTTTTTCAATCACTGATCTCAACGAGCTGGAAAAAGCAGGTTCAAGATAAAGAATATGAAACAACCTTTTTTTTATCGAAAACATCTTTTATGTCAATAATTGCCAATCACATGATAGATAGCATTGAAATTGAAATTGATTAAATATTTTCTTATGTATCAGAAATTAAAAAAAAAAATCAAACACTCAATTTCAACGTTAAAACTTTTAAAAAAGTTGATGAGTTTTATACCTGTTGTCCTGATGACCCGGTGTATCGATAATTCCTGGCAAATTTGGCAGGAACGAGGATAATTGTTCTTTCAATTTTTTTCCACTGAACTTACTGTAGGAATGTTCGAGGCCATAATAGGCCATCAAATTTGTAGCCCCTGTTAATTCACTTTCCCCTGGAAACCCCAAAACAGAAGGATTTCAAATTTTTTGCGTAAACATGTGTATCGATGTACTACGATACTAGTTCTTAAAGGAACAGAGTCAATGGATGGGGAAAAATGATGAAAAAATGAAATGATGCTTCAAGTTGGATAGATTTGTTATCGGTAGAAATTTGATTATTTGTTGTGGAATAGAAAAATGTATGCAAGTCTTACCAGGGGGCTCCTTCATCAAGTAGAAGGGCCCACTGTGGACGATGGAGGGGTTTTTTCCGAGGGAAATCGTCGTTTTGAGTGTCCCGGTCGAGTCCTGACGTGAAACTACGGGGGAACGAGCTCCCCTCGGTGATGACTTGGGTGAGTATTGTTCCACTTTACTACGAAACTGATCGCCCATCATCATCCTCCAGGCTTTACTTCATCGCACCCTTTCCACCAACGCGTACACTAATTTTACCAGCTTTTTTAGTCACTGTTTTATTACTAATTCGAAAGGATTTTTTATCCTTTGAGTATGTTGTTTCACAAATTTAGGAAAAACAGAGAGAAAGAAGGAGCAAAAGATAACCGCGAATGAAAGAACGTAATGAGATACTGGAGAGAAGTGTGTACTGTGTACAGCGGTGTGATGCTGTCTCGGCTCTACCTCCCCTTCTTCTTCTTCTTCTTCTTCTATCGCGCTAGACTCCCGGCAACCGGGTACGTGAGTCTAGCCCGTCTAGCCTGATCACTGGATTATTCGCTTCGGCCACGGTCTTCGGCCAAGGGCACGCCGCCAAAGGTCTCTACCACCCCTGTATAGTTGGTGTTTTTTTACAGAGTGCAAGCATGTCGAAGCGCTCAAAAAGACGAGCTTCAGACGAGCAATGAATTTGTTTGATGAACGGAGTCGTTAATGGTTTTCTTGACGCGGCGCTGTCTGCGTAACGGTAGCATTAGGAAGATGATTTGGATCTTCCTTTTCACTCTGTCGATCTGTATTTTCGCCGATTTTTGTTGCATTACATTTTTTGTTTAGAGGTGAAAATGTGAGCAAGAATATTTTGTAAATGAACAAGCGTTATAAACGATTGTCTCAATATGAAAGCAGAAAAAAACATGCAAACAATTTTCACGACAGTCGATGATGTTGGGAATGATTGTAAAAGTCGGTAAAAGGTAAAAGCCATTGACCCTCTTTCCATTACCACACGGGGCACTGCAATAGAATTCCACGAATTCGAATAATATGCTGTTGAACAAAACCAAAACCAACAAAACTGTTGGGGAAGGAAACAAAAATAATGGCTGACTCGTGTTGTTATTGCGTTGAGTCAATCATGTTTTTCCGCGTTTCATTGAACCCGTGACGTTTCACAGTACTGATTCAATCGTACCGTTGACGTAGTTTAATTTTTTTCCGTTTTCGTCTCCTCGTTTATGGAATTCTTCTTCGGAGATCTAAGATATTCGTCGAATTCTCCGCACACGATTCACAACCCGATTGCGTTAGTGTACGTGTTTGTGTTCAAGTTCGTGCTCGTTGGCCGATTTAGTGGAAAAATCTGTATCCTCGAAAAAACTCACAATACACACCGGGTGATAAACGTATTAAAAACAACAATAAACAAATTGTTTCTTCACTTACGGTTACTATTCATTTTCACTCCGAGCGTGAGAATTTCGCAATGGATGTTGATTATGATAATCGGGATGATAACGACAATGACAATTTATCGTTACGCGATCATCTAGATACTTCGTCCACTGAAATGAACTGTTGAACCGTCAAAAATTTTTTGCGTCGTGAATCCGAAAAATTAACGTTTTATGCTTTTTTTGTATTTTTGTAAGGTTACTCTGATTCTCATTGGAGAATTTCAGTATTTATCATCATGGTTCATATACCTAGCACGTATACGTACAATTTTTGGGCAATTACGCCCACTGAAGTAGTAGAATTGACATGCCTCATGCCAAATGGGGTTGTCATACCTTTTGAGACCAATCGCAATACATCTCTGGCCGAAATCAAAGAGGTGCAAAAGAATAACTTTAAATATTCATTATTTTCTTATTATTTTTTACAATACCAAATCAAAACTTGAATCTCCTACTTTCATTTAAGGATCTTTGGGACGAAGCAAGCAAATATCCGTTGCATGGTACTCTCCGAGATGCTCCATCCTACGTCTTTTCCTGCATTAATTCAAATGCAGAAGCTGAAGAGCTCAGAGATGAGAGCAGGCGTCTCTGTGACATAAAGCCCTTTTGCTCAGTCCTCAAAGTTATCGAACGAGAGGGTGTCAAAGGGGACAGGAATTTAGATTCTCAAATTGGTGTTCTCATCGGCAAGGGTCTACATGAATTTGTTACTCTCAAAAACTCTGAAGTTAATGACTTCAGATGGAAAATGAGAGTTCTCGGGGATGATATCTCTCTCAACAGACAGAAGCAACTTTGGGTGGAACGAGTTCATTATCAATATCCACCTAGATTAGCTCCTACACCTGCTATACCTAAAAATATTGAACATCGACTTAAGGATGGCAATTTCGTTCTTGTTACCAAATTCGAAAATACAGAGGTAATATAACACATGTCAAGTATAATGTGCATGTTACTTTAAAAAAACTATGTAGTTTATATCACTGCATTATTTGACAATAATTTTCATAAACTATTTTTTCGCTGAGGAAAACAGTCAAACTTTTTCTCTACTTTATCAATCTATGTTTGATAAAATGTTGACAAAAAAATTTCACCAATTTCCATTGACTAGATCTGCAAAATTACAATTATTGATTGTTGATTTATGAAAAAGAATAGTGAAAACATTGGGATATTGTTCCAAAAGGGATACTTCGATTTAAACACCCAGCTTTTGCATATGCAGAGAGGGAGTTAAACGAGATGTGCAAGCCATCATGACTATCTCGGAATTACCAACGGTCCTCAAAATAATCACTCTCTGTATCTGTATACATAAACTGTAGTACTTTTTTCTCTGGTCGCGTCTGTCGCTAGTCGACTACTGCAGAGCAAAAATGATGATTGAAATCGTAAAACTCATTTGTTGCGATTGAGACTTAGAGTGTGATCTTGTTTTAACTCGCTCTCTACGTATGCAAAAGCTGGGTATTTAAATCGAAGAGGGCCTTTTAGAACTGCAGTCAAACATTGCTGAATATACATACCTAATAAGTTGATGAATTTGGTAATGAAACTGGAGTTTGCAAAATTGGAGTCTAACGAAATGAACAGAAAAAAAACATTTGTAGTTTTTCAGTATTTTATTTTACGAATCATTTGTGAAGGTTGGAAATCTACTAATTAAAAATTGGAAGTAGTTTTTTTCGTTCATTTCGTTGAATTGTAACGTTGTAAACTTCAGCGTCATATTTGGTGAAGGAAACTGGAAAAACTACTGGTCCTTGTTGAATACTCCAAGTCTTATTTTTAAAAAATATAAAAATATAATTTATTCCGCCAGGAAAGTATCAATAATTCTTTACAAACTTAATTCATTCATAATTTTCATTTTTTTGACTTATTGCTAGAGATAAATACTATCGGGTATTTTGGAGCAGAAGTTTGTTTTTTCAACGTTTTGTTCGGTGGATCGACAGTTTCGGGTGCAAATCTCAAGGCTTTTCTTTCCTTTCCGTGGTTTTCTTTGTCCAAGACAGTTGAATTGGCATTTACACTAACTGTGCTCAGTATTGATTTTAAAACAGGCTCTACAATTGTAACATCTGAATCGAAACTTTTCTCATAATTCTGAGCTGTATAAGTGTCTGCAGATTGTTCGATTGTTTCTGTAAGTTCCATAGAATCGTCCATCCGTTGACAATCTGATCCTGCTTCTTTCTGGATTGATCCGAACGGTTGCAAATTGTTGCAAATTTCTGTTTCTTCCATGGACAATGTACTGTCGTTATTCGACAATGTTAGGCTTTCAACAGTTTCATTTACTTTACTCAAATTTGATGGACAAGAATCTTTCGTCTCGGAGATTGATTTTGATGTTATGAACGAAGCATCAGCTTGGATAGTTTCGCTCATAAATAAAGTTTCATCGAGAATTTTGTTGACACTGCTTAAATCTGACTTTAGGTCCTTCAATGAGGTAGTTTTTTTTGGTATTTCCATCAAAGTCTCCAGAGTCACAATAGTTTCGTTCACAACCGTTGGGTTACCTAGAGTACTTTCGTTCATGAAAGTTGCGTAAGATTCATCATTTTTATTGTTTGAATGTTTTTTTATCGCCTCTAATATTTCGGCGTTCGAACACTCGGGATCGGACTCCAGACGATCCTTTATCGAAACCAGTTCCGCCTGAGAAAGTAGCGAAAAAATGGATTTTAGAAGGGGAATTTATTTTTCTATGAACCAGTGAAATGTTTTCTTCGAACGTACTTCACTAGACATTGCTCTGTATCGCCAATATCTCAATTGTTTTCCCATTTTGTGTTTGTGCTCTTCATCCAGGAGAGCTTTGATCGAGTCGTTCTCGAGTTTCGTGCTTAATTCTTCAATTTTCTTGCACTTGGCATCGATCAAAGATTGCAAAAAGCTGTAAATTGTTTAACAATAAATGGTTAAAAACGATAAAATACTCAATTCTGCACTGACGGAACGTTGGAGTTTTTATTCTCATATTTTGAACGATACTAACGTAAAATTGTTTTCCTGTGATTGATGACCTTTTGTATTTTGCTTATTTTTCTTTTGTTCATCCTTGAGACGCGATTCCAGTTCTCCAATTCGAGCTCTGTACTTTTCCACGAGACTTGCATCCTGTTGAATCTTTTCTACTGTATCATCTTCCCATTTTCGTAATAGCAAGGATATTTCAGCTTTTAATGATTTTATTTCTGCTTCTTTCGCTTTGTACGAACGTTTAGCTTCGAGATAACTACTCCGCATCGAGTTCATTTGACCCAATGTCATTTTACGACGATCTTCGACTTCAGCAAACAAAGAATTTCCTGAAAAGGAAAAATTTGTTTGACATTCATTTTATTGAAGATTTTATCAGATTAAAGTCTGAAATAGAAGATTTTTTCATTAACATTAGTGCAAACGGAATATTGACACTTTGAAAAAACAAAACGAAAAATCTTTACTTTTGCCTTTGATAATATATTATAGAACAGAATATTTTTTGCACCTTTGGATTTGTTCGTGGCTGGAGCAGCTTTCAATGTTTCTAACTCCATTCTACATTCGAATAATTCTTCTCGCATTGATTCTGATGCTTCATTTTTTTCCACCAGTTGTTTTTTAGTTGACTGTAATCAAATATTTTAAAGGATGGAAAAAAACAAAATTTTTCAATTGCCATATTCGTATTGTTGAACTTAAAAAATTCTTGCTCATTTATTTTTTACGTACTGCAAGAATCTCCTTCAGTATGGTAGATTCTCTTTCCATAAATTGTATTGTTTCCTCATGTTGTTTTCTAATACCGTCCGCTTGAGTCAGAAGCTCGCTTAACTCTTCAATTTGCGATTTCAACAGATCAGAATTATCAACGAAAGTGGTGGAACATTGAGTCTGGTTGGAAACTGACAATTTCTCATCGTTTATTCTTATTGTTTCGCGCAAAGCTTTGTTTTCTTCAATCTTCTTCATTAATTCAGCTTCGGATTCTGCAAGTTTATCTTGCAGTTCTTTTTCCAGCTTCATTTGTCTATTTGAGAAAAAACATTGAAAATTATTGACCAGCTAACATTCTTATATATAAAAATTTTAATTTATTTGACATAGTATTTATTAACATTTAATATTTGACATTATGAGGCATTAGGAAATTTAGTTCCAATTTATTATTAATATCGTTAACGTACTTTTCTTCCATTTCGTGAATTTTTTGGTTGTTTTGAGCCTTCTGCATTTCCAAAGATTGCTCCAAAGTTTTATGATATTCAGTGAGTTCAGTTTCCATGTTTTGACTGATTTCCAGTTTCCGATGAAGTTCATGCAAATCTTGCTTGTATCGTTCATTCTCGCTAGAAAGTTTTAAAATTTGATTCTTTAAATAACTGATGCCTTCGATCGATTCGTCCTCCGCTGTTAGAGTTTCGTCCTCGCATTGAACGATCAAGTCGGAGATCATATTGAGGTTATTTATTTTTTCTCGTTCACGGAAATGATTTAATTTTCTTTTTTTTCAATACAACTTTTTTACACACGACTTTCGAGATAAGGAATCAGTTGAAAAATTTTACTTTATTTCATTTATTTGTGAGCAATCTGGCACGTTTATAGCAAAATTGAAAAAAACACTTGTAACCGTCATTCGAATCGGTTTTTCGTTGTTTTGTCTCATTCAAACACGGACTCTGTTGGTAAAGATAAAATCTGTATTATCGCCGCTGGCAATTAGGTTTAAGAGTATATATATATATGGATCGATCAACTAACCTCACTGGGAATTTTCGAAATTGAAATTCTCTGACACAGTTTGAACGATTAAAAAAAGGCTCTGTCAGCCTATGCAGAACGATGGCAAAAATCGACTGACAGAGCCTTTTTTAATCAATTAAACTGTGTCAAAGAATTTCGATTTTGAAATTTGCAGCTATCTCTCTCGCACTTACGGTTGCGATATACCGACTGATCCATCTTCTTAAAGGCAGAAAATACAAATTGAAAAAATTTCATTGTGTTAATAGACCAAGAAATAATAAAAAATGTAGGAACTGAAATTGTATGTGAATGTGATTTTATGTCAAATTCGTTCTGCAATTCGATAATATTTGTCATTTTTGTTCAATTCACAGACTACGTTCACCTTTCAAATATCTCATGACACAACGCCGCATCAATTATTGGTCCTAATCCTGAACAAAAGAGCAAATACGTTAATGTCAAAAGGAGAAAAACCAAAAGATTTTATACTGAAAGTTTGTGGTCAAGAGGAATTTCTCATTGGCGAATATCCGCTGATACAATTTAGCTACATACAAGACTGTCTAGCAAGAGATATGACTCCGACATTGGTAACAATGAGCATAGACAGCGTCGTAGTTGACACCGAGAGTACATTTGACAATTTAGAACTGGACACCTTGAAGCGAGCCAGACCATCGTTCTCAACGTTAACATTGAGAAAGAAAGGCAAACACATATCAGCATGGAAAATTGAAGATTTGTTCGTTTTCAATGTCAATGGGATTTCAAGACTCAATTGCGACGCTGCACATCGAACTGTTGAGGTATACATAACAATAAAAAAATAGTAATTTTACAAAATTTACTTTGATTCAAAACTAAAAAAAATAAACAAAATTTCCAGGATGCATGATGATAACTTTATTTTTAAAAGATACTTTCATCTATTTTACATATACAATATTAGATATGACCTTTTATGATTAAATTTTTTTAAAAAATAAAATTGAAACTGTACTTCTTTCATTCATTCGATTTTATCATAAATTTTAGATCGGGTTACAAGCCGGTCTCTTTCATGGAGGCAAATCGCTGTGCGAGAGTAAGAAAACCAAAGAAACGATAGTGAACCCAGATGGTAGTTGTGAGTGGGAAGAAACATTGAGATTCGACATAAAAGTATGCGACATACCAAGAATGGCACGTTTGTGTTTTGTACTCTATGAAATAAGCAAAACCGCCAAAGGCCTAAAAAGTCGAAGACTTCTGAAGGATTCGAAACAGGAATACTTTATAAATCCTTTGTGTTGGGCAAACACAACGATATACGACTTTAAATCACAGCTGAAAACTGGTGCAATGACTCTTTACACGTGGACGTACGCCGAAGATATGCAGAATGAGGATTTGTTGCATTCTTTGGGTACAGTTGTTTCGAATCCTCATATAGATCGTGCTGCAGCGTTGATGCTCACGTTTCCAAAGTAAGAATTGTTAGCTACTCGTAAAAATACGCAAGGCTCCATTGTAAATGAAAAACAGATGATCAATTGCGTTTTGAATTATCTTTTTCCCAGCTACGGAAAAGACAAATCAGTGCTGTATCCCTCGCCAGAAAAAGTAATCGAATACGCGACGAAGCTCAGCGAATCCTCGGAGGAGCGTATGATCGAAGAGGAACCAAATTTAGAGTCTGAGACTAATAAAATACAATTCGATTCACTGAGAGCTCTCGCCGATAGAGATCCGCTTCACGAACTTCACGAGCAGGAGAAGAAAACTATATGGGCTTTGAGGCGTCACTGTCTTCACGAGATACCAGAATTACTGTCGAAACTTCTCCATTGCGTCGAGTGGAACGATCACAGGTTAATCCTTTTCCACTTCTCTTCAGATTCAAAGTTCATGTGAGCTAATGGGTTTTGGATTTTTTCGTGACTCAGGGAAGTTGCCGAAGCCACAGCTCTGGTGCATCAATGGCCGAAATTACCGGTTGAAAGAGCGCTCGAGTTGCTGGATTACGCTTACGCCGATCAAACTGTCCGAAGTTTCGCCGTGCGATGTCTCATTGACGTGACCGACGACGACCTTAGTTTGTATCTCCTGCAGTTGGTACAAGCGTTGAAACACGAAAATTATCTGTCCTGTGATTTGACGGAATTTTTGTTGCGACGAGCTCTCAATAATCAGAGGATAGGACACTTTTTGTTCTGGCATCTCAGGTATTTTCCTTCTATCGAATTTATTCGAGGAGTCAAATTCTCAACGGAGCTTGCATTTTTGACAATTTTTTCATTCTTTACAGATCCGAAATGCACGTCGGCGCCGTTTCCGTGCGTTTTGGCCTCATTCTCGAAGCCTATTGTCGCGGTAGCCAACAACACATGCGCGTTCTTTTCAAGCAAATGGAATGCTTGGATAAGCTCAGAATTGCATCGGAAATGGTCAAATCACGAAAAGATCGTAAAGCCGCTCTACAGGTTTTTCATGACTATATACAAGAGCCACATTGTCAGGAGGCTCTCTCGAACGTACTCAATCCGTTAGATCCAAGCTTTCGATGGAAGCACGTTAAGTAGGTTTAGAGAAAAAACCTAATTACCAGACTGAAAAACTTCTATTTTGCATTTTAATAAAATTTTTTCCGTTTCCTTTACTTTTCGTCATGAAATGTTCATTGGACGATACATGAATAAAGTTTATCATCGCCCAAGAGGAACATTTAATGCTAAAGAGAATATATATTCAGAAAAAGTATAGTCTCGGCGAGCCTCGGGCCAGCCGACGACAGAGCTGTTGATTTTATTATCAACTGTGAAATTAAGATAAATTGATTGAAAAGTTTTAATTCGGTGTATTGAAAATAATAGTGGCATTTGCAATTATAGAATCGAAAAATGTCGCGTTATGGACAGCAAAATGCGACCTCTCTGGATGGTGTTCGAGAATGACGACACATTCGGCGACGATATTTACCTCATTCTCAAACATGGAGATGACTTGAGACAGGATATGTTAACTCTACAGATGTTGAGAATTATGGACAAATTGTGGAAACGAGAAGGTCTCGATTTACGCATGAATCCGTATCGCTGCATATCCACTGAAAATCGAGTTGGAATGATTGAAGTTGTACTCAATGCTGAAACCATAGCCAACATACAGAAAGAAAAAGGAATGTTTTCTGCTACTGCAGCATTTAGGTACAACAAATAATGGCATTTATCTTTTTATTATGAAAACTTTTATTATTGGCTAGAAAATCTTCACAAATGGCCTAGAAACTACAAAAAAATTAGCCCGGTTAAAAACTCTATCAATAAATGAATCTCAATCTTAATTATTCTTAAAAACTCATTCCATATTCTAACGAAAGTTCCTCGACTCATAATCGAATAATTTTTGTGGTTTTGCTACACGTATCAAATTTTTTGGACAGTCTATTTAGTGAAAAGTGTTTTTCTAATCCAACTGGTTATGTTTTCCTGTCAAATTTATTACTCCAACCGAAACGATTATGGGATGAAATGATTGCATAAATTTTTTGGCGTATAATGATTTTATTGAAATTAATTATTGTACGATCCTTTTTAGTCGATGAGTTTGATGAAATTGTATTTTTTTTTGTTTTCAGACGAGGATCGTTGCTAGCTTGGTTGAAAGATCACAATCACACCGAGTCGGCTTTAAACAAAGCAATCCAAGAATTTACTCTGAGCTGTGCTGGTTACTGTGTAGCGACGTACGTTCTCGGAATCGCAGATCGTCATTCTGACAACATAATGGTTAAAAAGACGGGTCAACTGTTCCACGTTGATTTTGGTCACATACTCGGCCACTTTAAAGAGAAATTTGGGTTCCGACGTGAACGAGTACCTTTCGTGCTGACCAATGATTTTGTTCACGTCATTAATAAAGGTCAAACGAAAAAGGGTCAAGCCGTGGAATTTCAACGTTTCCAAAATTATTGCGAACAAGCTTTTCTCGTCTTAAGACGTCACGGTGGTCTTATTCTTTCCCTCTTTGCGATGATGATATCAACAGGATTGCCAGAACTGTCTTCAGAAAAGGATCTCAATTATTTGAGAGATACTTTGGTAAGTTTTCCTTGGAGAATCTACTCTTTTGTAGAATATTCCGCCATAACGATTATAAATATGATCTCATACTGGAGACTGAATCCGGAGTAATAAAGTTCCAAAACGTTTTTGATCCCCCTCCCCTCCCCCCCCCCCCCCGAGTGATTATTTTATCGATTTGGAGGAATTATATTCTGTCACCTTATATACAACCAAAACGATTAGAGATGAAGGCTTCCATGGAGGCCAGTATATCGTTCGATCAACTCTTACGACTGATCGATCGAAGCTAAAATAATTTTGTTGCTGTCTTATTTAAAGGAAGTTTTTCAATTCATTAATTGGTACTATATGTTTTTGCCTAATTTGGAACCGTTTCGGGAGTATTGACGATGAAAGATCGGACGCTTCCCAATTTTAATGAAAATTCATTAAGGCCTGCCAAAAAACACCACGAACCTTTTTAACGTGGATCATGAATTCAAGCTTAAAATTGTACAATGCAAAATTATCAATTGTTCGATCATTTAGCAATAATTGTTTTATAGCAATTGATTTTGTTTTCCATTCCGTTAAAAGGTTCTCGAGATGTCGGAGAGCGAGGCGCAAAAACATTTCAAAAGTAAATTCGACGAGGCTCTCTGCAATTCGTGGAAGACTTCGTTGAATTGGGCCTCACATAATATGGCGAAAAACAACAAAACGACGTAAATGTAAGTCGGCGATTTGTATCGCAGTGATTCGCAGGGGGATAAAGACTGCACGTGCTCAAAAGTAAGATGAGAAAAAATCACACTGATTAGATAGTTTGAAAAATTAAATAAAACAAACGAAACGATTACTCGCGTCGTGTATAGCTGGAAATCGACTGAAATTTATTATCGGCAAGTGCATCGTGTTTGTGTGATTTTGTATTGGCTGTTACGAAAGGTGTCGAAAGAAAAAGTACACGAACAATCATAAATGAGAGTGTGCGATGCAACGTTGATGAATTACTCAAATGCCAAAAGCTGCGATATCTTCGAGTTGAACCAAACGAACAAGCACGATCTAAGCACGATCGTTCAAATGAAATTACTGCGGTGATAACACGAAGAACAAATGTGCTTTTCCTCTATCAGTTATCAACGCTCGGCGGCGAATCTTGCTTTTTTCATTTTTCCATTATTGACGTTGTAGACGTTTTATATGAACGTTCTCATTCGACGTTTTAATTGAAAAAAAATTCAGCTGCGTTCAAAACGTCGTTACTGTCGGTTTCCGCAGTAACATTTATTCCAGGCAATTTTCAATCAAGATTACAACAACTGTTCACAGAATTTTTTTTCATCGGTCGTAATGAACTAGACTTTTACGAATAATCTTCGAGAATATTTCGCCTCTTTACAATTGGTATTTTGAAGTTGCGTAAAACGAATCAAGTTTCTGAATATTTCGAAGCTTTTTTTGTGAAAAGACTGAATGTTACATCCGCGAACTCTCTGCTCAAGTAATCAATGAATACATTTATTGCTTTTATTCCTGGCAATCGGTACACAACTGTCGAAACTCTGTTGAATTGAAATTTGGCCCTGGTGCGAAACATTCTCAACCCATTGTCGCGTACATTGAATAATTTTCAGATCGCAATGTGATATCCCAAAGCAATACGTATAATTCGCACGACGATGTATGGAATTCCGATCGTTGCCCTCTTAATCTTCTGTTTCTATTTCTGTCGAACGACGGTAAGAAGGAAAGCAGCCAAGGAGGCAAATTACAATGCGCGTTGAATGAATGCACAGACCCAGTAAGCTTTCCCGATTCACCGCGAAACCGTATTCGAATTATACGTCATTAAGAATTCGCTGCTGGCGACGATGATGAAAAAAAAATACAAAAATTGCACATGGAGTAAATTAGATTAAGTTCAAAAAATCAAGAACTCTCAAAGTAGCTTTGAATAATGTTGAAAAAAAAATGATTCTTTTTTCTCGTTCAGAGTTATACGATTGAAAAAATGCAAAAAAGCGAGGGCGGAATTGAAAACGGGGCAACTAAAAGGACGCTGATATTAGTTACCGTTTGAAAAGTTTTCATCAGTCGAACAAATCGTTTGATTTAAGCCCGTCAAAATTTCGACGAGCACATGTCTCATAGATGTTATACATCGAGCTTTGTAAATTCGCTTGTAAAATAATTGGAAGTTAGATTTGTTTGAGGAGGCGCAGTACAATGAGAAGCGGATTATAGGCAAGTCAGGCCGTATACCCAAAACGACGTAGATAGTGCCAATAATGGAATAGTTATTATTCACGATATCGATTGAAAATTCATTCTAGAAGATGAGGATTGATTGGGGAAAAATTTTGGAAGCCCGTAGAGCTTATATTTTTCAGAGACTGTATAACGCGTATCTTGTAACGTGCAAATTCGTTGTTGTCAACGAATTTTTCAAGCTTATACTTGTTTTTTTTTTTCTTTCTTTTCGTCAATCATTTTATTTCTTTCCTCATTACCGTGGCGTATCTGCAATCTTGACCCATTAATCCTAACATTGGTAATACGATCGCACGTACAATTATACAATCTTGAAACCTAAGTTTGAAATTAGATTGCGAGAAGACGTCGAAGATAATAAACGAATGAAGGAAATTAATATACTTTGAAACATTTGTGCAAGACCTGGAGAGAATCGTATTATTTGCGTTATTGGCTAATTCGAATTTCCTGCGCGTATCGTGCAACATTTATTGGCTGGTGATATTAAAAAAAAAAAAAAAAAAAAAAAAAAAAAAACGCGAAACAATCAATTTCTTGAAAATTAGAATTAATTTATAGAACAAAAATGTCTTTATCTAAATTCTCTAAATAAAATTGATCAAAAAGTCCGATAAATACATTCTTCGCAGAACTTCAACTCGAATGACTGAAGAAATTTTGAGGGAAATGCTCGAGCCTGCGATTCCCAAGTTTTTGCAACAAAAAATAGTTCAATTCAAATATTATAATAATGAAAAATTAGTGTAATACGATTATAAAAAAGGTGATCCGAACGGTGAATGCGTGTTTAGGATTGTACGATCCATGATAATAGGAAGAAAGTAATGGAAACGATTACTTTCGATGTGGAGTTGTTGAGTTCGTTGAAAAAAAAAAAGAAAATAAGACTCGAAAAAAATGTATTAAAAAAGCTTAGCTCTTCGTTGTCACCGAAGCGTCTTTCATCGAATTATGATCGGTTGTGATGGACAAAATAAGTCTTTTCGTGATTTTATATAGGCCGATTTATTTGTTTTTCTTTCATTCTCTCTCTTGGTATGCGTTATGAAAAAATAAATCGTGCTAAACGATGTATCGAATAAAACATAATCGACAATGAAGAGCTTTGCGAGTGAAGAATTTTCGTAAGTTTTCGTCGCAATGCAATGAAACTCAATGCAATTATTAAGATTATTACGCTACTGCTATTTTTACTCGCTGTAATTCTTTCTCTGTTCTCTTTTTTTCATTTCTTTTTTTAATTAATATATATCAATTACCATAAATTATAACGAATATAAGGATCATCGTTATAACCATTATTATAACTATATTTCTGCCACGCCACGAAAAATCTCTTATCACCGTAATTATAAAGACACGTAACTTTATATTAAAAACAACAACAAAAGTATACAATTAGATTTAAAGTGATTTTAAAGAAAACGTGCGAATAAGCCAGTGCTGGTTCTCGACGTTCACGATCGACTCTCCTCTCTCACTATTTTCCATTTTCTTATCGAGCTGCACACAATCGTAAACTTAATGAGAGTCTCTGACTCGTCGTATCTGGTGAATGAAAAATCAAATTGCAAAAAGACGAAATGTAACGGACACAAAACGTTGAACCATACGATCGACCAAGTCTCTGTATCATAACGAAAAGATGAAAAGTGCAAACGACTTATTTGTGCAAAGTACAAATTCCAAAATAGAATTCGAATTTTGACCTTCTCGCGAGTCATGCGTCGTATCATTCTTTCGGTCTTTTTTATCTCGTCCAAACGAGCGGGCTGTGTTCAAGCAGTGATGAGAAAACTAATAGTTCGAATATCTAAGCTCGGTACGTTTATTCGCAAAAGTATTCGTGTGGAGAATGAAAATATTTGGTGTCTGGTTGAAGAGCGGGCGCGAGAGAGGTCGAAAGGGTTTGGATTTCTCTCTCGCTCTCATTCTCTTTGGATGTTGTACACGCCCAAAGAGAACCTTCGTTATTGATTAATTATAACAATAAAAGTAATAATAACGATAATAATTAACTTGGCATATTTTCAGCTCCCTCGATACTCTCTCTCTTTCCCTGTAAATATAAACATCTTTTAGCCCTTAAAAATACCAAATCAATTGTATTTCAAGGTTATTTATGAAACCGACTGTAAGAAAGATAACGAAACAATAAAACGAATGAAAAACGTTTGAAAATCGAAGTATCCTGAGTGCAAACTCGATTCGAATCGATCATTTTTTTTTTTCGTACGATCAAGTTCTTCATTGCTTTTTCAACACAATTCCTGTCACCACGTTGAAACAATCGTCGATTCCTACTTTTTTTTACGTAATTATTTTGTTATGTAATTTATCCATAACTGTGTAAAACCCATTCGTTGACTAGTTCGGTTCGTTCCTCTCTTTCAAACAGTATGCAAATCGTGCAGTGGTTGCATGGAAGTACGAGAGTCGAAGGGAAGGTGCATTCTGGCTGGCTTTACCTCGAGTCCGATACTTGGCTCAGTCATCACGCGATCGTCAACGTCGCTGCTTCGTTTTTCACGTATACAAGTGTCCGTTTCTGTTTTTATGTCACGTCGCCGATCTAATGGATGTAAACAATTTTTTATAACTTATTTATCTCGTGACTCTCGTTACTTCTTCCATTTCGATTTTCATTTTTTTTCTGCATCCTCGGATAAAAGTAGTTTTTAAAAAAACTCGATCCCAATAATTTCCAAACCAATTTAATCATTTTCAAGTTTACAATTAAATTCGATTCATTTTTGCTGTTTAGTTTTTTAGCCATTCCCAATACCGTTGTTATTTTGATACTCGAGAATTTTAGACTGAATGAAATACAATTGAATTGCTCTTTAGATTCGAATCGTTTGATAGTGTCTTATGAAACAGCCATTGACGAACGAAGATGGGAAATCACATAGAGGCATAAAACGCTTCTCAACGATCTCGACTGTGCTTCGTATCTCGTTTGCGTTCACCCTTACGTAAGTCGTGATTTGCAAAGGTTTTGCCTACACGCTCGTGGAATGTGCATTTTTTTCCTCGAGTTCTCTCAACCTCGTGTGTAAAGAAGACAAATGATAATAAATCAACGGATTTACACCTCTATCGAATCCGGCTCGATCGATCGAAGGAATAAAAAATCACTGGTCTGCAGTACGTCAAAAGTGTGATCATTTATCATGGATATAATTGATCATTGTTGCGTCGAAAAAAGTACGTGAAATATTGAAAAATTATGGAGATTCGAAAGCATTTAATGCATTTATGGAAAAGCTGTTTTTACGCGCAGTTACCGAAGAAAAAACAAAGTATTTTTCATGGTTTTGCAAAACAATTTATCCGTATTCGTTTTGAAGAAACAGCTCCATATTTTCCATCATTTTAAAACTACTCCGCTCGCATTTTTCACGTCTATGTTTCGAATCCCTCGGAGAAATATATTCAAATAAAAACATTCATTTTGACACGCAGCTCAAGTAGAACGGGAATAAAATTTGAGACGATTTCTACAAACATGAAATAAAACGATTTTTTTTTCATCTCTTAGTTAATGAATCATAGAAATTAGAATTGTTTTCCTGCTTCGCGAAAAATGTCAAACGAAGTTTTTCAACGCGGTCGCGAGACATTGGCCCAAAGACCGAAAGGAGCTCAAACTTTTTGTTTTCATCAGGACTGATTTGAATCTAGAAAGCAATCGATCGTTGCGAGGGCGAAGATAAAAAGGGTTTCGGGAAGATGACAGCGACGGAAGAGAAGGAGCCGCTGATAGTGGCGAGCGCAACAGCGTCAACGAGCGCCGCTTCCCATCAGAGAATTTCGTACGATGCAGTAGCTTTCGTAAGTGAGACTTTACGATCGAAATCAAAAGAATCGAGTTACGTTCCGTTAATTATTGAACAAGGAATAAAATTCGCATCGAGAGGCATGCACAGCAATAACAAATTCTACTTTCGAGGTCTCGAACCGGTTGAGTTATATAAGTTTGGCCCTCGGACACACGTGGCTGAGCGCGCGTGTCTACTTTTTCTCCGTGTGCGAAACGTCCTCCCATTCCACATTATCTCCGACATAAAATGCAGTTTTATGGGTTACCTTTTATTTTTCATTCGAGTTGACGAAATCCAGTGATAAATCGGTTCATCCGACGCTGCATCTCCGATGCAGAGAACCTCGAATGTGAGCTTATGAAAAGACGATAAAAATAAAAATTCTAATGATTTTTTTCATTATGAAAATGCAATTATAATCGTTTTATTTTAACGATAAATCATTCAATTTCAACAGTTTTTTTTTCACACCTTTGTAATTGATTGAAATTGAAATGAGAATTCGAATCAATATCATCATACCCGGAAAATTCATCATCGTTTCGTCGATTGAAGCCGATCGGCGGATTCTTCCGAGCGACTTATTCGCAAAATCTCATAATCTTTTATCCACCTTTTCTCGTCGCTATTCTTGTTATTTTTTCCCGTCTGCAGTTTTTCTTTCCCTACGGTTTTTCATCGATGTCAAAATTAACGATTAAATGCGGCTGCCCGAGAGTGTGATTAAAAATGCAGCTGCTATTGAAATCGTTCGGACAGCTTGTTGGTAAATTCGTGTGGCTCCTGCGAGTACAAATGAAACCTTACGCAGCAGACAGGGAAACATACGGAAGGTGACTACGACAGGCTTCTCCCCCCGGTTAAAAATCCACCGAGTCGGTACACACAGCTAATCGCAATTATCGTTTAGAGAAGGGCGACGTCCTCTTAGGCTCGTAATCTTTTGGGTGCACGAGGGAAAGTCCTTTCGGAAAATCCTTCATCGTCTCGACTCAGGGTCGAGGAAACTCGCCCCTCAAACTCCGAAAAAAAAATTAGTTCGCAGTACAAAAATCCTCGTTCCTAAAGCTCTACTGCCCAACAATTTCACTGTCAAAAAATCATTGAAATTACCAACTCCGTGTTACAAAATTCGCCTGCTCCATTAGATCCGAATTCGTTGGTTTGGATCGCTGTTTCAGGGATGATTTTTGGGCCATGACAATTCTCAGTACGCTTGGAAATTTTCTATTGCACATCTGTTCACTCGAATCCTTCGGAAAAATCGTACTTTCTGTCCAGGGAAAAATCTTTTGCAATTTAGATACGAAAAATTTCAGTTTATTCGCAATTGTCATCGACGAAAAATGGTCCCAACATTTTTGGCATTTATTTCGATGAAAAATTATAGTACGCTTCATTTTAAAAATGGGGTAGGTAAAAAAAAACACAATTTTGCTTTTATGAACGGAATTTCAATTTGGAAAATCTTTTGGTGTGTCTACGGAATCGTTGGATGGGTTCGAAACATCTTTATTTTGTATTTTCGGTTCCCACTGTTCCCTTCGTGATTTTTTTCAGATTTAAAAAGAACATTTTCACCTTCCCCCTCCCTGAAATCAATCGGGGTTCTTTTATCAATGGAAATAATGCTAAAAAAATAATCTGGAATGCTTTTTAGCAAAAGTAAGTGCTGTAAATAATTTGCCACATCTTCGAGTCAAGCTTATATCCAATGATTCATTGCAGTTCGATCCAAAAAGGGATAATCATAGAAATGGACCGCGAACCGCTGAACCGGAAGCTGTGCTTCGGATGGATCCAATTTTGTCGTCCAACGGACACAAAGATCGATCGGTGGAACCTTCGGAAAGGATAACGTACACGTGGAGTGATGTGAACGTTTATCACGCCAAGAAGAAAGATCGTTTCTGGGATCGCTTCAAATTGCTTAGGAACAAACGACCAGTCGAACAAAAGCACATTCTCAAAGATGGTAAATCAAATGATTCACGGATTTTGAAACTTCTGGTATTTAGCAAATTAATGATCGAATGAAATTCAGTTCAACTGTGTCGTCATAATACGGACAATCTTATTTCGTAAAATTTATTTATTTTAATTCGTGTGTGTGTGTGTGTGTGTGTGTTTAAAAGTTTGCGGGGTCGCTTATCCCGGCGAGCTCCTCGTAATAATGGGATCATCCGGAGCAGGAAAAACGACACTTTTGAACACGTTGACATTTCGTCCTGCTCGGGGAATAACCGTTTCCGGCATGATGGCAGCGAACGGTCAACGCGTTAGTCCGAGTGTTCTAATCTCAAGGACGGCTTACGTTCAGCAAGACGATTTATTCGTTGGAACTCTCACGGTGAAGGAGCATCTTTTATTCCAGGCAATGGTACGAATGGATCGCAACATTCCTTATCGCCAAAGACTCAAGAGAGTGAACGAAGTCATTTCTGAAGTGAGTGCATCTCAAAGTTTTATTTAAATGTTTGGTTATTTGGTTATTAAAAAACGAATTAGGGGCGAATTGGAATGATTGTAGGAATAAAAAAAAACTGAGAAATTCAAATGTTTTGGTGGAATATCGAAACTCATTGTCAAATCGAAGTTTCCGAATAACGAATGAAAATTTTCTCGTTTTCACGCAGCTCGCACTAACAAAATGCAAAAATACCGTTATCGGTATTCCAGGACGCGTGAAAGGTCTGTCCGGAGGTGAAATGAAAAGATTGTCGTTCGCCTCGGAAGTTCTGACCGATCCTCCTCTCATGTTCTGCGACGAGCCAACTTCCGGTCTCGATTCTTTCATGGCGCATCAAGTAGTCTCAGTCCTCAAGGATTTGACTCGTACGTGAAGGAAAACATTTTTCTGCACCTCTTTTTATCGCGCTTTGTTTATCGATCGGTGAGCCTGGACCCCGGGAAGCCATTTTTCCGGACGCGACACTTGAAACAAGGTCGAAAACGAGCCTGAACTTGACTTTACGATAACGATAAAATCATTCAGTCCGCGATAACGAGACTGAATTTATTATAAATAAAAAAGAAGCAACGTGCGTTAAAGTCGAACTTCGTGAAGATTTCACGATGAAAACTCTATAAAATGGAAGAAACGAATGAAAAAAATATTTTTATTGGATAACTATGGAAAATCTATGGCGCGAAATAAAGTAGAAAAAAAAAGCAGAGAAGCGAGTTTCTCTTCCAAATGAATTTGGGTCCTTTTTCCTGTAGAATGATGATTTGACTGATTGTGACTTGTTGGAATCGTAGGTCGAGGCAAAACGATCATTGCAACGCTCCATCAACCATCGTCGGAGCTCTTCGCTCTCTTCGACAGAATATTGTTGATGGCGGAAGGACGAGTCGCGTTCATGGGGACGCCCGAGCAGGCTTGTGCCTTCTTCAAATCGTGTGTAAAAATGCCTTAAAAGAATAGCGCCGCGAGAGCGAAGTAATCGAGCGAAAGAGTGACGAATATTGTTGACCGTTTCAGGATGGGAGCCGTTTGCCCGAGTAATTACAACCCCGCCGATTACTTCGTCCAAGTTCTGGCGGTCGTTCCAGGTCGTGAAGTGTCCTGCAGACACGCAATAAATTCGGTCTGCGATGCTTTTCAACGCAGCGATCACGGGATGAAAATAGCGCTGGAGGCCGAGTCGATCAACGGGGAATTCGAGGATTCCTTGAAAGATTCAGCCTCCAAGGGCAACAGAGGAAGCTCGCCTTACAAAGCATCCTGGTGCGAACAGTTTCGTGCCGTTCTTTGGCGCTCGTGGATCTCCGTCATCAAAGAGCCAATACTCATCAAAGTTCGACTGCTTCAAACCCTGGTAACGCGTCACTCATTTCTAAAAGCCTCTCGTGCAAAAAGTATTGAGTTTTCAGGAGCGCCATTTTCATCGTCAATTTTGTTTTCACTATCTCACTCACAGCAAGCTTGATTTTTGTCTCAGATGGTGTCGCTGCTCATCGGAGTTATATATTTCGGTCAAAAGCTCGACCAGGATGGAGTCATGAATATCAACGGTTCACTGTTTATATTCCTCACGAATATGACATTCCAAAACGTATTTGCAGTGATAAGTGTTGGTGTCGAATCGAGTCGGTAGTTCGACCAAATAATTCAGTGTCGATCTGACCCCGTTTTGTTTGTCTCTTCTTCCAGGTCTTCTGTGCGGAATTACCAATTTTTTTGAGAGAGCATCGCAACGGAATGTACCGCACTGACATTTATTTCATCTGCAAGACGCTCGCGGAAGCTCCAATTTTTGTGGCTGTGCCCTTCGTCTTCACGACCGTTGCTTATCCAATGGTCGGTCTGTATCCTGGAGTTGAACATTTCTTCATCGCTGCTGGAATCCTCGTATTGATAGCCAACGTCGCTACCTCCTTTGGTAATTGAAGGAAAAATAAAAACGACGTTCACGCTGGAATAGGGAAATTAACGCCTCGATTGACGAGCCATATTGGGACGTTAATCCGTCGTAAAGAATCGTTCAGTTCCAATGAAAGCCTGAAAAACTTTTCGTCGTTTGCTCAAAAGATTTTATTCTTTAAAAGAAACGGTTTCGAAACATCGGAATGTCAATTTTTGCGATGCAGTCCAATATTATTTATTTTTTATTGCCTTGTTTATAGAAAATTCGTGTTTTTAAGGACTTGTAAACACTTGTGACGGGCGGAAACGTAGAAACAAATTTTATGCGTATTTACACCACTTATTTATTATAATAATGGCCAGGGCCTGGACGAAAGATTTCGTATTTTATTGGAAAAAAAGTTGTAGCAAAAAACTGAAAATTTAGCACCTCAAAAAATGATTTTTTTGTTAAAACTGTCGCCATTTTTTTTAAATCAACATTTTTACAAATCCTCCGTCCAGGCCCAAGATGTTTTTATACTAAACAAGTGGTATAAATTTGGTATGAATCGGATCAATAGTTTATTATTTATCATGTCCACCGCAACTGATGCTCAAAAAAACGTGCTACTGCAATACAGCTGGAATACGTGAACGTACGTACTGACGAATGTCGTTCACAGTTTTTCTATAAACATTTGTTTTCTTGTCGAAAAAAAATCAAGAAAAGCACGTTTTTTTGTAATTTTATTGAACGAGGGATTAATATCGTGGTGTAACACTCCGGTACGTAATGTCCCAGGCGCTATAGAATTACACGAAGGAGAAGAGGAATCGATCTCGTCTTACAAATCCTCGAGACCGTTTTTCGCCACTTATTTATCACGAGCGATGCAAATACATCGAGTACGCACTTTTTTCTTCATTATTCCAGGTTACCTAATTTCGTGCGCGAGTACGAATATTTCCATGGCCCTCTCGGTTGGACCACCAGTTATCATTCCATTCCTACTGTTTGGTGGATTTTTCTTGAATACTGCGTGAGTAAACGAAGATGAAAATTCACAGGACACGATGATTTTTGACAGGCAAGTTTTTCCCTCGTTGTTCCAACTTTTGACTCGACTCTTTTCAAAGCTCGGTTCCACCTTACTTCAAATGGTTTTCCTATCTCTCCTGGTTTCGTTATGGCAACGAAGCACTCTTGATAAATCAATGGTCCGACGTCGAATCCATAGCCTGCACTCGAAGTAACGCCACGTGTCCCAAAACCGGAAGTATGGTTCTCCAAACGTTCAATTTTCGAGAAGTGAGTGCGAAACGTCAGAATAATTGATACGTCGAATAGAGAAATGCCTTAACAAATTTTGTGGGAAGGAGAAATTTCAAACATCGTATTGACAAAGAATTTAAAAAACATTGGCAAAAATAGAAAAATTGGAGTGTTTTTTTTATTGAAAAAATCGATTCTTAAATTGTTTTTATTCGATGCTTTAACCAGGAGGACTTTTGGGTGGACATAATCAGCCTGGTCAGTCTCATCATAGCCTTCCGATTCCTCGCATTCCTGGCACTACTCTCCAAAACTTTGAGATCGAAATAGACGAGGAAAGAGTGAAAAATCTAACCAATTTGTGAAAACAACGATTTCCAGAGACGAAAGCGAATGGTGTGAAAAAATGATACTTTGAATTGTTATTTGCAGTTACGCAATTCACAGTCGCAATTCACTCAAAGCGCCATCGTTAGCGACATTTGATTCGTTGGAGTTGAAGAAAAGTGTCGTATAATATGTGAATATACAAATCGATAAATTGAAATAGAAATTTTCTACTTTCACAAATGCATGAAACCTGTGCGACTTACAACTAAATCGAGAAGAGAAAACATATTGTAAGATATTTTATGAGGTTTTTGTAAAATCGATAAATCTTTTGGTCAAATCGAGCGGTTTGTCCGATTAACGTAGATCATGCCCGAAGGATCGTATTTTATGGGTGTGTCTAAATTGGATCGATTTTTACTCCCTAATTAAAAATATCACTTTAAACTAATGTCAGAGTTATTAATTCGAAATTGTAAATAAATTTGTTCAACTTAACTTTTGGCGAATGAAATTACAAGCCATTCATTAATCGTGTAAAATTACAAGCCATCCACGATGTTCATCCGTTTTTGTGTAAAAAATCGCAACACAAGGGGAAATGGATAAATAAAAAAGTATTAGTAAAAATACAGAAGGCTATGACAGGAATGGGCCAAGCCAAGACGAAACAAAATGCCGAAATAAGTAAATGCGAAGTTATACGATTGCTCATTACCACTTTCGTTCAATCTTGAACGTAATTTATCTTTATTACTAGCAAGACAATCGTCTCGAATTTTTTCCCAAACCTTCGTTATATACTTCATCGTTATTGTGTACTTTTTGCATAAACTTCGTAAGAAGCGTTCGTTCCTTATATGAAAAGATAAACGATTTTTAGTCCCTATAAACCTGTGTATTTTTCATCATATTTAAACACGTTTATTTCAATAACCAAAAGGACGAACCCTTCAAAATTAGACACGCGTGTCAGTCGACTACCCGTTTAAACTTTGGGTAAATTTGAGGACTTTCTTAACGAAAATCGTTTCGTGCATGAGCTACTTTCAGAGAGAAATAAAAAACTTGTTATAGACCCGTTCGTTTCATTATTTTTTGAATCTCCTGTAAAAATTCTCCCGCGACAAAATTCACACGTAAATAAACACTTGATATAATACGCCGCGACAATTTTGCGTGATTGGTATTTCGAGTCGGATGAAAAATAGCACTGCGGAGCAAGAAAAAACGTAGCTGATGATTCCTCGATCGATTCTCAACCGCTTCGGAATCGTCGAAGCAAAGTCGACCGCGTGCTCCGATGTCGGTTGCAACCGCGACGCCCGATAACCGGTTGACAATGACACCCTGCGACCGCGCGTGGGAAATACAAATGACTAAAAAGTAACAAACAGTTGTTTGTGTACACGCGCGTATCCTTGCCAAATGGATTTCATGGAACTCGGTTGTTCCATGAAATTCTACTACTAGTCGAACGAGAGTCTGGAGATCCGGATACGCGTCTGACAGCCTGCAACGTAACCTTATGAAACGGTGACGACATCCTTGAAGGAGGAAAAACATCTCGAGCAAGACCGAATCGATTCCCGAGTGAAACTCGATATCGTCGTGACTGTTTACAGCGAATTTTTGCCTCGTCGACGCCCGTTGGATCGACGACAAATATTCTCACGTTAATCATTCAATATTGCAAAAAAATATCGAATTATTTGCCGCACAAATATCCGAGAAGGCTGCTGCTCTCAAAATTTGTTCTCTTGTCATTTCTTATTTTTCTTGTCAATTTTTGACATTTTACGAGCAAATTTGTTGCCTTTGCTTTATTCCCGAGGACTCGACGGTGCGGCGTTAAAATCGATCCGGCCGTTAAATCGTCAACGTGTCATTTTTTCCTCCCGTACTTGCAAGTACGTTATTATAATAATAAGCATGGTCCAAGTGCGAGGCGCGAGGTCCGAGTCGCGAACGTATAAGGTTTCGGTCTTCGATTACCATAATCCCGAGTGTCGGATACCTGTCGGAAAGTGCACGCATTTTTTCTTCGGTAAACAGCAGCCGAGCATGCTGTTCTGCATTCCAATATGAAATAAGAATTTTCAATGAATGCCAAAAATTCAATCGGAGGCGAAGCGAAACGTTTGACTCGACCTGCTTGTTTGAAAATATTATTTTCGTCCGATTTTCAGGCACTTCTCGTTCCATTGACTTTGGGGATCAACAAAAACGAGTGGATCGTCGTTGAATTACGATTCGATCGAATGGAACGAAACTTTACACTCAAAATATGAAAAAACAAAAATTTCGTGTCGCTTCCAGTTACTTTTTTGTCCAGCAGTCGAGCGTGGCTGGTAAGCCGAAAATGGAATTTTGATATTCACTAAAATGAAACAACAAAAATGACGAATGAATTGAAAAAATTTGGGGAAAACGAACCTAAAAGTTCGATGGAAACGATCATTTGGCCAAATAACGTTTTTTTACCATTTTTTCTGTCATCAAATACTCGACAATTCTACACATCGTTTTTCATTACAATGAAAAATTCTAAATCCAGAGTTAAAAAGAGAATCGACGAATTGAGTCGAATTAAAGGAACCGGTGAATCGATCGTCACCAATCGAATTAAACGAGGCTCGTCGAAGTCTGAATCCGTTATTAAGGGACTGAAAATCCCAGAGGACGAGAGCTCCCTTCCATACGGCGAATATCGTACGTTGAATAATCGACTGGGGCAACCCTTACGCAGTCGTGTACAACGAGGTATCGAGATCGCAGTCGCCGCTCAGCGCTAAGGTTTCCTCTCATGAACGAAAAAGTAGGCCTGCGTCAAGTTCCGCGATCTCGATAGCGCTCGTCAATAGTGTTTTTCCGTGTTTCAATTCTATGAAATTAATGAACAAAGTGCAACGAAAAATGTTGGAAAATTCACCTCAACCGAGAATTCCTCGGCCGTTTGATTCCCTGGGCAAAGGGGTCACGCTCTCTTGGAGCGATCTCTCTGTTTATGTCATGGATCGTGGCAGCAGCGTTTGCAATCAACTTGTCAATAACGGTGAGATCATCCTTTAAAAAAATCCAAAATAATCGAATGGAAGAGGCTTGACACTCGCATTGATTTTAGTTCGGGGGGCAGTCAGACCCGGCGATTTGACAGCTATCTTGGGAGGAAGGTAAACCATTTTCATCATCAGCGATGACGAATAGTTATTGCTTGCTGGCCAACAAATTTGTCGGCCAATAACTTTGAATTATTTTGAGAAAAAAATTAACCCAATTATCAGTGGCTAAAGTGCCCATTTTCGAGGGCCTTTTTCTAAGCATTGCATAACCAGTCATTAACAGTTTTTAGTGATGAATAATAATTGATTTGTAAAAAAAAACTGAGGAATCGTTGACAGAGAAGCCAAGTCCGAAATGCTTGAGCAACGATTCGTAATAAAAGTTCATTTTTGGGACGATAAATGGGTGAACGTGATGTGGCATTTGACAGGAAATACTCGTACGTCATTCGATGATTGTTTGTCGACAGCGGAGCGGGAAAAAGTTCGTTGATGACAGCCCTGGCGCTGCGGACGGGGCGTGAGTCCAATTTATTTTCGGCGCGCGTGTGCAACTCGTTTTTACTCGTCCATTAATCTCGAAGTTCATGGAATCTCCGTTCATTTCAGCGGGAATTATTGTGCACGGTGATATACGAATAAACGGACAAATTCCGGGGCCTTCGTTCATGAGACACTGCAGCGGTTTCATGCATCAGGAAGATATTTTCATCGGTACTATGACGGTTTTGGAACACATGTGGTTTATGGTGAGTTGGATGAAAGGAGGAACGTAATTGCTCCTTGAATTAGTGGTCGAATGAAAAATTCATTGACAACCGCGAGGAGGGAATTTGGCAGACAAAAAGGATGAAAGAAACTGTCGAGTTTACAGTGAGAAAAGAAATTTTCTGATTCGACAAAATAGTCGTGAAATAAAAACGAACGAACAAATAAAAATTTCGCTGTTTCTGAAATTCCATTTTTTGGCTCAAATAAGTTCTCCGCGACGAGAACATCTTGGAACCAACAAAAGTTTTGGTCAGCCAACAAACTCCATTTTTTCGTGACGTTTCTCGATCCGCAACACAAATCTTTAAGGAGGGTGGCTACACTCGTCGAAATGATAAGAAATTGATTAAATTTGGTGATAATGTTCTTCAACATCAAGTGCGAAGACACCATTTTTTTCAAAATTTTCGTCTGCTTAGTTATCGAGTAATTACGCATTAAAGCAGATTTCTCATGCCTGGAATATATACCTATACATATGGAAACGCTATGCTTATACACTTGAACTTTAGTGATCAATTACTCGATAACTGTACAGAAGAAAAATCGTAAAAAATTTGTATTGTCAAATTTGGCCCTAAAGAATATGTTCACCAAATTTTATTAAATTCTTATCATTTTGAAATTTTCAATGTATTTAACATGGTTTAGCATGGCAACATTGTATCGTCGGTAGCCACCCTCCTTAAACGAATCAGTGAAATTTCTCTACTGCTGGTACCCTCGAGCTTGCTATCGAGAAATTTGGAGAAACAACGAATTATTTCAGGCTCGAATGAAGCTCGACAGAAGAATGGAAAACTGGGAAATCCGCGAGAGAGTCGACAACCTTTTGAAAGAAGTTGGCTTGTCGTCTCGACGGGATGCGCGAATCGGGACAGGAGGCTACGACAAAGTGTTGTCTGGCGGGGAAAAAAAGCGTTTGGCATTCGCGACCGAAGTACGAAACGGAAAGAGACGATGAGAAAATTCTCCAAAGTAATCGAGCAATTTTCACCACTCTCTGCTCGATTTTCTCGACCAATTCCTTCTCTTGATTTCAGTTACTCACGGATCCGAAAATTTTATTTCTCGACGAACCAACGACCGGACAAGACTCTCATTCGGCGAGTGTCCTCGTCTCTCAACTGACGGAATTCGCACGTCGGGGACGGACGGTTTTGTGCACTATTCATCAACCGAGCTCCGCCATTTTCGACACTTTTCACCGCATTATTCTCGTCGCTGATGGACGAATCGCCTTCGCCGGAACTCGGGAGCAAGCACTGAAGTTTTTCTCCAGGTTCCAAAACGTGCTTTTCGACGTGTTTACGAAATAAACAAAAATTCGAATTTTCCAACCCGCAACGAAGCAGAAATCGCCCAATTTTTTCAACCCACAAAAAATCTTCATTTGAATTCGCGAAAAAATCGAGCAATTCTAGCCAACGTATTCGAAAATTTTTGCTGGAAAATGAAAACTTCCTTCGAACCGTCGAATCAAACCGAATTTAATGAAAATCACTGAAAACTTCAAATTTCAGACAGGGTTACGACTGCCCCAGAAAATACAATCCGGCCGATTTCCTCGTAGCAACGCTGGCCATAGCGCCGAGAGAAGAGGATTCGAGTAGAAGAACGGCTCAAAGAATTTGCGACGCTTTTCTGACGAGTGACGCTTGTCGAGAAACGGACGTGATACTGCAGCTCGAGCTTCACATGGCGTCGTCGTACGATGTGAGAGAATGCAACCAATTTCATGAAATCGAAATAATGCTTTTGCGACTGTATTTTGACGAAATTTGATTTCAGTGGCGCGGGGATATTCGAAACTTGAGTAATTTGTGAGTACAGTGATCGATGGGAGCTGCAAAAATGTTAAAAAACATTTTCGTTTGAGTTTCCTACTTTGGTTTGAACTTGTGTGTGTGTGGGTGTGATTGAAACATTTTCAGTAAACAAATCCCATGCTGGAAGAGACTCTACTGGTTGACTCACAGGGGATTCATGCAGGTTTTGAGGGATCCTTCGGTCCAGTGTGTTCGCATAATACAAAAATTGGTAAAAAATTTGATAAACTTAACGTTTATGATGATCGTTCGATGTTTTTGCTTCTCGCGCCCTGCAAAAGTATCGAAAACGTTGAACGAAATTGTGTTTGGTTTGCCACTTTCATCGGAACGTTTTATCAGTCCTCTCAACTTTTCAAAATTCAAACATTCAAGATTTGAAAAATTTTGAGAGACGCTTTATCGCGAAGGAAAGATCAGGCTCGTTTTCGACCTTCTTTTTGGGTTAACTTTTGTAAGAATAAATCGTCAGCCTCGCGAGGGTTAATAATTTTAGTGTATTTCCACTGTTGCAGTGTCTCGCGATAATGGCAGGTTTATGTTTCGTCGGTGCAATAAACTTGGATCAATTGGGAGTACAAGCGGTCCAAGGAGTACTTTTTATTCTAGTTTCGGAAAATGCTTTTTTCCCAATGTACGCGACTCTTTCTCTGATACCCCAGGAACTGCCGTTGTTTCTGAGGGAACATCGAGCCGGAATGTACCCGAGCCATCTTTATTATTTTTCACGAATCATTTCCCTGGTGAGAATTTCTCGATTGCACTTTACGATAATTAGTTTGACGAATACAAATTCATTTATTTGAGAACAAGCCAATTTTATTATTCGCGTAGTGAGATATGCATATTAGAATGAGAAACCGTGGTCCTGGGTACCGAAAGGGAGATGAAACCCCTGCGAAGAAATTGAAATAGTTCCAAAATCATTAGCATCGAATTTGTCCATCGAAGTGGTCAGTAGGGTCAGTAATTTTTCGATTCAGTGACTATTCCGAAAACGTATAAAAACATTTTTTGCCTCGAGTCCTTATTTTTCATCACGACGAATAATAATTCAGTCGCAGAAGTTGGAATTCATCACGCCATAAAACTCAACCTCCCCCATCGAATGACTTTTCACTCCTTCATATATGGCTAGAGACATAAACATAAAAATACAAATAAAAATAAGAAATTTTCCACATGAAAAGTTCGTTGATGAAAAATTTCGGTTTCTCCGCACCGAGCATCATTATCTGTAACTTGATCGATGACGAAATGGCAAAGAGCGAAAAATTAGACTCATTTTTGGGAAAAATGACTGAAATACATAAACGTTTTTATTTTCAACGTCGATCTCGTTACATTGTGGAAGTAATTTTTTCTCAGATTTTTTGTGCATCCTTCATTTATCACGATTAATTTGGAGCAAAAACGAGAAAGCTCTATTTTCAGCTGCCAGGATTGATAGTCGAGCCCGTTCTCTTCACAATGATCGTTTACTGGCTGGCAGGACTCAGAAGTACGATAGAAGCTTTCGGATGGACTTTGCTCGTAGCCATTCTGACGATGAACGTTTCTACAGCTTGTGGTATTCGACATTTGATGAGGAAAAAAATGATAAATTGTCAATGATCGATTGAGATCTTTTGAGATTGATTCGGTGTCACACAGAATTCAACGCCATCTCCGGTCCTGAAATATCGCTGATTTTCTTTCCAGGTTGTTTCTTTTCTGCGGCTTTTGACAGCGTGCCATTGGCAATGGCGTATTTAGTGCCCTTCGATTACATTCTCATGATTACAATGGGACCGTTCGTCAAACTCGGGTAATTCATTAATCACGACACTGGTGCAAATTTGCACTTGGACTTTTCCAAACGTCTTATTCCATCCACGAATGTATGGAATTGATCTTACAACGGGACTTTTTAGGGGTAACAATTCCTTAGTAATCGATTAAAATCGTTTAAAAAATTGAAAAATCAAGTTTTATTATACAAAAATAGCCAAATTGAAGAAAGGAGTTTGAAGTTCGAGACACTTGGAATTTTCGTGGGTGCAAATTTGCAGCACAGTTAAAACGGGTTAAAACGGAGTCCTCCAAAGAATTTATGTCAAAAATGAATACTGTGCTGGAAAAGAGTGAAAAATATCAAATTTTAAGCTGTAAAAAAATTTATTAGACCTGTGCAGTCTCGATTTATTCGAATTTTTGTCTATGCACGATGATGTAAAAAAGGGACGCTGAACAAAATAGCGATGACATTTACAAATACTTGGGGAAAGTCTCTATTTTTTACGAGCGTGCGTGCCAAACTACGAGCGATAAAAAATGAATGAAAAAATGGACTCGATTGAAATATTGGATAACACTTGTTCGAATTTTTAATGATGTTGGGCGCCGGTGGATTTTTGTTTCGTCAGAACCTTGCCAATGGTCATTGGCTGGGTGAAGTACATATCGTGGTTGTTACATTCGACCGAGGCGCTGACGATCGTGCAGTGGAAAGATGTGCACAACATAAGTACGTGAAATCATGAAAAGTAGGAAAAAAAATTCTACTTCATATTTATCATTCTTTACTGTTATGCTTTTTTGCTTTTTTTTCTATAGCTTGCGAAAAAGAAGATTCGGAGCTGCCGTGTTTGACTGAGGGCTCCCAAGTGCTTGACAGGTACGATTTCGACGAGAAGAACTTTTGGATGGACATCACAGCGATGGCGATAATACTAACGGTTTTTCACATTTTGGCTTACCTTTCCTTATGGAATCGATGTCGATCGAAGTGAAACGATTACGTATGTTTACGTCGTGCTTTTATAAATAATGAAATATCGAAATGTGCCTATTCGTGAATGCGTGGAAGAGAAAATTCAATAAAAATCCTGTTTGTATGTGCGAAAGAGCAAAACTCATAACCTGCCTCTAAAATTTGTGTTAATGATAAAAAATATTCGAGTAGAAATGATCAAAACCGTTGACAATTTTTCATTATTTCTTCGCAACGGTTAGAAAAAAATCTCATCTCCCGATCGAATATTATACTTAAGGAAGTTGAGGCATTAGAATGAAAATGATGTCACCGCTTTTAAACCGATTGCATCTTATAAAGTGAAGTGTAAAAAAAAATCAGTTCAATTTTCAGACAGTTTAGGAGCGTCGTTGCTGAGAAAAATCAATAACAATTTGGGCCAAATAACATGTAATCTTATGGAAGTCAAGACACATTCAGTGATATCTCCGTTAAAAATGATGCTAAAAATATGAAATTTTTTGGGCAACATGAGCAAGGCTTGCCGAATAATGTCAATTTTTTTCAGATTTATTAGGAGATTTGCTGAGATTATATTAATAATAATCTGTTTTCCGTGCAGTTTTTTGAGGCTAGGATCGTCACTGTTCGTGTTTTCGACTGAGCTTTCACCAGTTTTTCGTCTTTTTTTCCCCAACTTTTCTTTAAAGTTTATGCAACATTGCCAAACTGTAAACTGGCCTAACTTTTGAAAGGTACAGGTCATCACTTTTGGGTAAAAAAAATGACTGTACAGCCTCAACTTCCTTAAGGAGAGTGGATCACGAAATCAAAATAATCAGAATTTGATCAAATTTGGTGCTAACGTTCTCTGGCATCAAGCATACAAATACAATTTTTTTCAAATTTTTTCACCACATGGTTATCGAATAATTGAGCGTTAAATCCAACTTCTTATGCGCGAGATGTATAACTGTATATATGTAAACTCTATGCTTATAGAGGTGAACTTTAGTGTTCAATTACTCGAGAGCTCTGCGTAGAAAAATCTTTAAAAATGTATATCGTCTTATATATTTAAAAAAAATACATTTACCAAATTTTATTAAATTCTTATCATTTTGAAATTCTTTATATTTTTAACATGCTTTAGCATGGCAACATTGTATCGTCGCGATCCACCCTCCTTAAAGATCAAAGTTTCCGAAATAAAGCACGTGAAAAAATGCAGATTCATAAAAAATGCAGTCCCATAAATGTCTATATAGTACTCCGTAACGCAGTAGAAAAGTGTCTCGCGCTCGACGTCAGTCCCTACGAAATTTGCGCATGAACGAAGGTTTATTAAATTTTGGCGATTCATATGGAGAATGGTATCGCGGCAAGTGAGATAAAATGCAGCCAACGTGTGAGGAACGCAACGCAACGCTGCGAGCAGGAAACGGTACGCCAGCTGTACGCAAGAATATTGGAAAACGCTATAAATCTACTCTGTGGTTTGACAGTTTCGAAGCCGATGGAGAATTTCTATATCATTGCTAAGAATATAAGACGTGAGCCAAGCGACGACGCGTGCACCTATTTGTCGCTACAATTGTTTCTGTCACTCGACATTGGCTTGTGCATTCTCACGAAAACGGTTTTTTGAGATAAAAAGAGACTTAGGAGAGAGTGGGGCAAAGCAGAACGGCCCTCTCGAAAATGTGAACGTTTTTTTCTTCGAAACTTTCAGAGCGGAATTTGTTCATTATACTCGAAGTGACAAAACTCTGCTTTTCATCTCTCTGTTGGAAAAAAATGTTCACTTCGCTCCGAAGCTCGTTCCAGTTTTGTCCCAGTTTCTCTTACATTTCAGGGTCAGTAAGGAGAAAAAAGAAATATTAACCCTTTGTATATTGCTGCAAGTCCGTCGTGGTTCGCTCTACATGGGAATTAAAGAATCTTGACTTATCGGTTGTGTATTCAGCAACGATTTATCTAACGAAAATTATTCTGCCTATTTTAATTATCGAAAAAATCATTTTTGTAAAGTGAACCTTCTTACGATTCGAAGCGCGGTGGGGGGCAACTCGGGGGATGTTTTTTCCTTACGTAGCTCCGCCGCGTACTGCACAGTGCTGCCAAATGATATTTTGTAATAGATTTATTGCAGGAATGAAGTAAGCGATGAACCGTCCCTCGATAAAAAAGTGAGCGTCGTGCGAGTGAATTTTTTCGGCGAGAGATGTCACTACCGCCGCGTGAAAACTTGGTTTTTTCCTTTCTCTTGTGCGCGCTCGTTTAGTATGGTTTTCCTTCTCAGTCACACAGTCGTCGCTCAGGGGGTCCGCCATGTTAGCGTAGAGCGCACTGTGCGCAGTCGTTGTTCCGTGCTCGAGCGAGGCGCGCAGCACGAGAGAAATAGTGAGTGAGAGAAAGAGCGAAAGAGCGCAAGAGGAAAGAAAGAGTTGCGATGAAGAGTAAAGACAGATAAGAAACTTTGTGCACGTGTGTGTATTTTTAATTTTTTTTATTTTAAAATATATAGATATAAAACGAGTGAAACTGTGACTCGTAGACGTACGCTCGTTTTATTCGCGTTGTTCGTACCAGTCAGTGTAGTTTTTCGTTGCGGTCGAAAATACGTGTACGGAGGAGCAAACGAGAGAGACGGAGGGAAAGTGCTCGCGCGAACGCGTCCGTGTATCGGTGTGTGTTCGAAAGAGAGAGAGGGAGCGTGGATCGAGTCGCTCCAGAGCGCCGCGTTCGTTTTACACGAACCTTGCGGCGAGAGAAACACAACGTGAGGAGCCGCCGAGCGGATCCTTCGCGATACATACAAGCATATGCATAAATATACATACGAATTCTATGTATGAGCCTAAACAGTCGTGCATCGTTGCCCGCAACCGATGCTTCATTTTTGTAACTCGCGTTGAGAAAAATTGCGCCAAACTTACGTGTTGAACACGTCGTTCGATCGAGTGTTATTTTTTTTTTTTAATTTTTTTTATTTTTCAAGACAGTGAATACGGACCAACAAAAATAATAAACCCGGCAATGAACGAGGAAATTGTGCATTCTCAGGTGAAAATACGAGTTTAGTGCGCCTTCTGTGTATTCTGTTTCGTTTTTTTTTTGCGGTTAAAAGGTAGAGTATGCGCGGAAAAACGACGCCCGTGGTGGTGATGCTCACGGTTGCCAATCCTGAACACTGCTCGAACCGCGAGTGCTGCGAAACAACGAGATACGGGAACGAGGTGAGAGAGGCGAAATCTGAAAGACGCTGATGAGGCACAACTGGAATACAAGGATAAACGAGCGGTGAGTTCCACAAAAATATACATAAGTTTCATTTCGTCCGTTTTAAATATCCGGGAACGCTTGCGAATTTACATTGCATCAGACCGATTCATTTTTTACTGAAAATTTAATAACTGAGTACAAAAAAATGAGATTGAAAAAAAAATTTTCGACGAATGGATCGTTTGTTCCGAAAAATGTACATTTTCAAAACACTTATTCCGAAGTGACAGTATTTTCGTTCTTGAAATCACAGATCTTCGTCAACTTGGAATTTTCGTTCATTTCCGTACAAATTACGTATGAAATCAAATTTTGATCGAATGTTTCGTCAAAAATTGTCATGAGTGATGAATAATCGAAATACAATTCAATGCTACATTCGCATGATTTACCTCACGGGATATGTACCGTTCTTTCAAAGGACGAGCAAATCCCATGACCTGTCAAAATGATTAAGCGTTTATTTCTCAATTATACAATAAATTGTGTCGAGAGTTATTTCGACCTTGCTGCGATTTCGCAGCATTTCCGGTTTTAGCAGTCTCTCTCTTCCTCCTTCCCACGATCGCACCCATTATCTGACGTTTCTCCGTTCATATCCTTATTTATTTCGCGTTATTATTTTATTGAGGCGTCGGATAATGCGAGCGATATCGAAGGTCAGTGTAAAAATGTTTGCTCTTGTTGGTAAGTCGTGATATTCTGCCTCGACGCATTAAATGCTTCACAAAGGGAGGTGAGAATAAAAAAATTGAAATACACACGGATGACAGAAATTCGATTGAAATTGGAGTATCTTTGCGTCAGTTTCGCGGGTTATTGCATTGAGAAAGGAATTTTAGAGGCTGAATGTCAGAGCAACCGAATTACACATTAGGAAACGCGTTAATGTGTAAATATTTTATAGAACAAATGCATAAAAATATTTGAAGGAAAGATCGAGTTGAAAAATATCTAAAATAGTCCAGAGAAGAATACGAGCGAAAAATACTCGTTGTACTTGTATTCCTCGGCTGGTACTCGAGTATATAAGGTATAGAAACGAGGATTGGTAATCGTGAGCGCGTTTTTCTCGGGAGAGGAGACGACGAGAATCCCTTTTAAGAGATCTCGGGCGTCCGCGTCGTTGGCCTCTCGCTTTTCGTTTTGTACTACGATCCTTTTTTCCGCGCTCTTTTTCTTTTTAATTCGCGAATACTCGGAGAGGTTAGTCCGAGAGGCTCGTAGTCTGCTGCCGCTGCTGCTGCGAGTGTCCATAAGAAGATAAATCGCAAGGTAGTTTTACTCGTTCGAGTACTCGCTACGTGCCAGAGCCCTCTGCTCGGAGCTTCAGATGGATAGTTTTATACATACAGCCATTTCAGACGACAAATATATATGTATAGAAGCTTCCCGTCTCGAACTCTTTCCTTACAAAACGTACAGCTGCAAACTCGTCTTGATCTTGTCTCGATCTCGTCCTTGATTCTCTCGAGCGGGCGAGCGAGCGAGATAGCTTTCCGTTTGGACATCGAGATCAATCGATCCCCATGGTCACCGAATGGAGCAAAAATATTCTCGAAAAACACTGTATTGAAAATGAAAAAGTATTTCCATTACTTTTTGGTACACGATCAAGGATTTACGAACGAAAAAGATAAACGAAAGACGCGATTCGATATTCAAATGAATTCCATCGAAGCGGCTACACTTTCGTGGGAATTTTTCAACAGCTTCGCCGCGGCGCGGCCAACGGGAGAAAGAGGAGGGGGGAAGTAACGTAATTTTACGAGAATCGTGGCTTATTTCTCTCTCGTAATTGCCACTGTGGTCAGAGCCACGCGTTTTTCTCGTTCCTCCCTTTCTTTTCGTTGCTATTGTCTTTGTTTCTTTTTTTCAAGGACGAACTTGTTTCTCGGGATCCCGGTAAAGACAATTTCGTAAATTTTTATGTAGCCTGTGCATGTTTACGTTTGCCCGGAGAGACAAAGATGTATGTTTCCTTGATGTATGCATGTTTTGTATTCGAGTCTGTCAGAGGTAACCACAATAGAGACGTCCCTTGGCTCGTTCGAGCCGTCACCTCTGCGTTGCCTCGACGTTGCCTTTCCGCTCTTGCCCCTTCGCGGCGTTTATTTTCCTCGAAGCCTCTTCTTCGCGCGATCTCTCGTCTTTTGCCTCTGTTCTCTTATCTCTCGGTGCTCCTCTCACGTATTTTAAACTCGTATTCGTACGAGCGTCGTCAAGCTGGTAGGCTTATTTTTTCAACTCTAACAAAATAAGGAAAATAAATACGTGAGCGCCGCTGTTGCTCGTCGGAACGGCGTCGGAGCGTCAAATTTTCCAGGAGATTCGCCGGCTCCGTGTCCGCACGAACGAATATTTCGAGGGATGTAATTCATTCGAAATTGCGAAAACGATTTTCACATTTTCAGCCACGATCGCGCTCCCCGCCGCCCCCAACATCGAGAAGTGCTCGATATTTTTTCTGCTTTTTCGAGGTCACGCAGCACACTCGCACGAGCTACTCGACGACCTTGTAGTACGCTCAGTTGAACGAGAGCGCTGACACACTCCAGGCAAACCCATGCGTGTCGTTCTCATTGAAAATATCCGATAAAAAATGGATAAAAACGAACGAAAAACAAGAATAAATGAGAGCAAATAATGCTGTTCGATTTCGGAACGCGACCTCGAATCGTTGTGCCATCTGGGCATCGAAGGCCGGAGAGTATAAGAGAAGCGTGGGACTTTCCCGAATCCGAGAAGAAGCGAGGAGAGACCCCCGTCTCGTTTTTCGAGCTTTGGATTCCGCCTCCTCTCGCTATACATTTTTTAAATGCTAAACACGTTTGTTTTTCTCTCTTACTCGCAGTACCGGAGTTGAGCTCAGTCAGCCTTTATTGCTCTCCGGTGTGCTAATGGCTCGAGATAATGCTACGAAACGACACAAATGCACAGCACCACTTTCTTCTCCGAGGAAAAAGTCACTTCTCCCCCTCCCCGCCTCCTTCTTCCTCCATCGTCTCTCCGGTCTTAACGATTGCGCGATTTCTCTTCGTACGGGAATTAAAGCAATCGAGAGAGGGCAGATTAATTGGCGAATTAAAATCGACAGCGAGAAACTGACACGTTGCTTTTTTCTCGCTATATTTTATTTTCATTTTCTATTGAATTTCTCGCGGGGATATTAAACTCTTGATGTAGATGACGCTCAAGTTTCCAACGTTGGAGTCCAACGAAATGACCGAAAAAAACTTTCCAATAATTCCAGTAATTCTCCTATTTTTTTCCCTGCCAAATTTGCTATTCGTAGTTTTTCAAGTTGCACCAACGATTCGTGAAATAAATAATTGGCGAATTAAAAACGTTTTTTTCGTTCATTTCGTTGGACTCCAACGTTGGAAACTTCAGCGTCGTTCAATGTAGCATGGAAAAAATGATCGTTTTCTTACTCGTCGACGGTTTACGAGTGTCGCTTTTTCAGCACAAACGTTTTTATTGATAATTATCCAATTGATTGATACGATTCGGAGAGGTCGCTCGAGAAGATGCTCCCTCGTGGATGAATCTCGTTGAAAAACTTCGCAACGGCCTGCCCCGAGTTAGTAACCCCTCGACGAGTTATTACAGCACTCCCCTCCATCCGTTTCAACGCTTTTTCCTCCTCACTCGAACTGCATGCACTCGCCCCGCTCAGAGGCCTACACGAAAATGCGAAACCTCGGGCTTCGATATTTGCTCAACGAAATGTACCGAGAGCTCCATCTACACACACACACACACACACACACACACACACACAGATATTCGACTTCAAAACTCGCGATGAGTCGAGTTTTTGAAAGAGAAAGAAAGAGAGGGGGAAACGAGGAACGAACGGAGCAGGAAACTCGTGACGAGGCAGCAGCAGGAGACTCGAGTCGAGTGGAGTGTATTACAGGTATTTACCTACACTCAACGGACAACCAACAAACGTACCACTCGAACTTACGACCTGGAATATAGGCTTTTTCAAAAATTGTACGATTTTACGAATAATTTTTCCGCAAATTAAAAAATAACCGATCGAAATTTGAAATTTGATGCTTTTTTTTTTATTATTATTCGTCTAATTTTCAATCAATTTTTTCCTGAACTGAAGTCCCGATTCTGAATAATTTTGAGTATTTTTAGAAAATCGATAGAAAAATGTGTAAACAGCGATGCGATGTGACTAACGCGGAGATGGAGAGCCGAGGCGCGCGTTGACGATGCCAATGACACAGCTCGTCCTTGCTCGAAAAATGTGCCTCAGTCATTCACTCCTTTCTTATGCATTAACACGAACTTGAACCAATGTGTATTAGAAAAAAACGAAGCCCCGAAGGAAATCGGTAGGCAGGATAAAAACACGAATAATTTCGGTCAACGACCCCGTCGTTGTGACCCGGAAAGAAAATGCACGATGCAGCGGCACAGGAATCGTTGTATTATTTTCATCTCTCCATACACGTAAATCTCTGTTCGCTGAAAAATGTTTGGCCGCTTTTCAATCAGGAGCTATATACCGAACCGATTCGGATGAATTTTTTTTACAAGAAACACCTCCCCAATCGCAGTACGTTTTAAGCTCTGCTAGCAACGTTTCGATGAATTTTTCATCACTCGGAAATATGGAAAAAAAATCGAATTTATTTTTCAATTGAAAATATTTCATGAGTCATTGAAAAATATCCGTAAACCAAAAGAAAAACAAAAACAAGTTTTGACGAAACCATTTTTTCTTTCATAAGAGAAAACCGAGCTCTTTTGCACGCCAAGTTTTTTTTTAATTGTTTTTGCAGCTCAACAGCGGTTCAAGGAACTATCAGAACTCTGATCGATCGCAACAAATAACGATGCACGGGGTCGGTAATACCAACCAATGCAGGCATTAATCGGAAGATTCTGATTCTTGGCTTAGCTACAAGCAATGGTTAAGATTTCGATTATTTTTCGGCAAGTTCGATCCATCAATTTAAAAACTAAAGACTTCACGTGCGACGAGAATTTTTTTTTCGTTACAAGCAATAGCAACGATTTTGATTATTCGTTCAGCAAGTTCAATTCTCCAATGCAAGAGTGGAAATTTCGCATACGATAAGATATTTTCAAAATGTTCCATTCATTTTTTTAGAAGCTCCATTTGTTTACTTTGAGAATTGATTTTTGAAATTATTTTTCAACTTAACGTACGGACCTTTAAATACTCGGCGTTATTTTGACTTTTTTAAAGTTTTCTTATATTCGATAGGAAAAAAAATAAAAAAATGGTTTTTGATATTGTACTTTATTGATTGGTCGATTAAATGCTATAAACTTTGGTTTTGAGGCTCTTGGACGATTTTTACGCCGATTCGATGCTTTTTCCTCGAATTTTCATTATATCATTCGTTCCTTCAACATTTTTTCCACACTTTTTTATGCGCAAGAAAATGAAAAATCGGCATTCGTCGATTCCTGATCACGACGGAGTTGCGTTTAAATACCAACAGCGAAATCAGAGTCGTCTCGACTAAAAAAACGAGGCTTACCTGGCTCTGCTGCAACGGTAACGTTTCCGTTCGCCTGGAAGAGAGAAAGAGATAGAAGTCGAGCGGCGTTCAATCTTAGGGAGTGACGCGATACGTGTGCACTGTCAGAGTCTAAATCGTCCATATCGAGACCGCTCAGACTGATCGGTCTCGGCTTCTTCCCATCATATACGATAAGATAATCCGTTCCATATAGAATACTAAGAAAGGGACGGATGGAAAAGCCTCGGAGAACTGACTGTACAGATCTCTGTAACGGTACATTAGTCGCGGGCTTCTTGAATCAAAAAAATTACAAGTCCTCGCTGACGCGATGATCAGAATCGATCGTTCTCGAAATAAATGAAACACCAGAATTACAAATGGATCTGAGGCGATCGGAACATGAATTACGAGAGTTTTTTTACATCAACCGAGCGAGACGACGCTGAAGTTTCCAACGTTGGAGTTCAACGAAATGAACGAAAAAAACGTTTTTAATTCACCAATTATTTATTTCACGAATCGCTGGTGCAGCTTGAAAAACTACGAATCGCAAATTTGGCAGGGAACAAAATAGGAGAATTACTGGAATTATTGTCGAGTTTTTTTCCATCATTTCGTTGGACTCCAACGTTGAAAACTTCAGCGCCGTCCAAGCGAGACAAAATTACTGCGTCTCCGGATTTGAATCAGCTGAAAAAACAAATTCAGGCCTCTTGGCTTCATGGATTCGGGAAAAGATTTCGTTTTTCGATTAAAATCCGTTGGACGACAATTTAGTGGATTTACTCAGGGGAAATTGGGTAATTCCGATCGCTTAAGGAAAATTGATTAATAACGAACCACACGATGAAATTACAAAATAAATTTTCAATGTATTTTACTATTCGATATCTTGTTTACGATTTCCGATGTAAATTTTAAATGATAGATAAAAAAAATTTCTAGATATTTAGCAAAAAACAACATAGTCATTCGGATTTACTCCGAACTTCCGGGGTTATTCCGGACAGCTTGCGGGGTAAATCTAGATTGCATTAGAAATTGGTACACATATCGTAAACAAATTCTCGACTCGTACTCTCGCTTGTACAACTTTGAGGGCCGAATAAGTTTTCATATTTTTCAAAACGAAAATAACTTTTTTCTTTTCACATCGTCCACTGCTTTATTTTTTATGCACTCAATATCATAAGTTGGTGTTTTCTTTCATATGTATTTACGGGGTATCTGAAAGTTGAAAAATCAATTGATATGGGGCGGGGGCAGAACTTCCGGAATGACCCGAAACTGCGAAATTTCACGAGTTAATCGTTAAAAAAAGGTGGAAATAGCCAAAGTTTGAACTGCGTTTATGATACTAATGTAGAACTAGGATACTAAATTTCTTTTCTCAATAAAATTGAAATCGTTTATCCTGTAGTTTCATAAATTCATTTTACAGGCAAAAATTACATAAAAATGTACGAAATTTCACAATGACGCTGAAGTTTGCAACGTTGGGGTCCAACGAAATGATAAAAAAAGAACTCTCCTAAATTCTAGTAATTCTCCAATTTCGTTCCTTGTCGAATTTGCAATTCTTAGTTCTTCAAGCTGCACCGATACTTCGTGAAATAAATAATTGGTGAATTACAAATGTTTTTTTCGTTCATTTCGTTGGACTCCAACGTTGCAAACTTCAGCGTCGTATTTTACAATCGATTCTACCTCGACGAAAATATGTCAATTCACGCCTCGTACAATACGAGTCTCGAAGACCAGGATTTTCTTGTTCCGAAACGTCGAGTTTCGTGGCTCAAAGTTGTTTGGAAAATAAATCGAGATTCTGTGTTGAAAATACTGAGGAATAAAAAAATCGCGGAAGACGATAAATCGCCTAAGAATAACTGATTCAAAGAAACTTGACGATTGTAACAAATCGCAAAGAATGAATTGAACGATCGAGCAAGAGTTCAATCGCACAGACGAATAAATCAAGAAGCTTATATATGAGACTCGCCTGTAAAAGGAATAAAAGTAACGACGTCGTCGTTATTGTTGTTTTTTCTTCTCAAGTGGTAATTCAGGCACGATCTCGCCTGGGATTTAATCGAGACTCGATCAGCGGCATAATTAGAGGCTCAAAAGTGCAATTTTCATTGCAAAATGTCTGTCGTCCTATCGACTCGCGAGAGATCGCGTAAAGAGTGTTAGCATATTTAATATTAACGATAAAACGAGAACAAGAGACCGCGCGCGCGCGCGCGTGCGCAAGAGGTTCGCGTAATCAGCCGCTCGCGAAATAAAAAGGGCGTATCGCGATTGTATGTACGAGCGTTGATTTTGAAGTTTTATTGCTCTTAACGTGTACTTCTGGTCTTACGACACGTCTCGATGTGTCGAGAATTCTTTGTGTCTACGGATTAGCGCCTGGAAAAAGGGAAAAACGATAAATAGTCTCGAACACGTTGCAGACTCAGGTTGTACACAGGTAGAACGTGAGTTTTTTGCGCAATCCATTGGCTCGGAACTCCGTTCCATGGGTATTATGTTCTTGTACATACTCCGTAATATATATACACGTGTATTTGTATATCTTTAAATCGGTTTGTACATAAAAAAAATATGACGCAGCCTCTTTCGTCTCGCACGAAATGATCTCGGGCTCTGCGGTTCTCCGGAGGCTGCGAAACGGACCTTCTCGAATGTCCATTGGTTTTTCGTTCTCTCTCTCTCTCTCTCTTTCTCTGGCTTTCGTAGTATATTGAATTTATGGAGACCGCAGCTTTATAATATCGAGAAAACTCGACGAGATTTCCATGTTCGCTCCGACCCCGAATGCGGCAATAAATCTAAAACACATTCTTTATCAGTTATAACTAATGTTTTACTCCCTTTTTGCTGCACTCGTGCAAGGAAAAGTTAATCGAATATTCACTGGCTTCTTATCGATATATTTCAAGTTTTAAATAGTCACTCGAAATTAGCTCGATTTATAGTTGAATTTTCTTTCGTATCGAATCCAGCGCACGTCCATGTTTCGAGCCTACGGTTCTCATCGGTTCCGCTTTTCTGACACCAGGAATTTCTTCTTCTCTTGTTTCCTATCGATAGAGACGTTTATCTCTCTTCCGGATGAAAGAGAACCTGCGAGACATCGACGACGGACGTACAAAGTGTTCACTAAATTCTTGGGGGTTTCACATTCGTCCCCGTACCGAAACGGGTGTTAATGGGCCTGTAATTTGTCACGCGAGTTGAATTTCAATATTTTTTTTCGTATACTGACCCCCTCGGGTCTCGAAAAAATAGGAAAAGAGCCTCGTGAAACGAGGCGTTTACGAGCAGGGTACACAAATGATTAGATTTTATATTTCCAAAGTGTTTGTTTTACCATTTTGTTTTCCATGCAGATGCGTTTTTGTAAACGTTTCATTCGCGTTTGTGCCTGGGTCATTGAACTGCGATCCAGAATTCGAGAATATCGCGTAAAACTTATTCGAAATTTTGGATTATAATCTTGAAAATACTCGGCATTTGGACGTACGAAGAAAAGGTTTTGAATAAGTGCACGAAAAACCATGGACTTTTGCAAACGTATGAATTGCAAGCACGTATTCGTGCGTTTAATTATCGCGATAGAAATTGGCTCAAACCGCGCGCACAAGTCATCGGATTATTTACTTGAGAGCGTCGCAGCACGGTCAGTTACGACAAGAATTTATCGAATGCATAATGGGAAATTAAATGAATACCAATTCTTCGGCGTAAATCGAAGCAACGAAGACTTTCTTTCTCGATGCACACTCTCACTTGGATTTCAACGATCTTTCCCTCTCCCGCGTGCGCATGTATCGGTGAACGTTATTATTTTTTGGTGAGAGGAAGGAAGCGCGTTTGGTCACGGCGTTGTAGATAAAAATCTTGCTCGTATTTTCCTCTCGCTTTCTTAACGATCCTCGACATTTGCCACACCGTTCAGAGCCTCGCTCTTCCCTTCTCTCCCTCGCTTTCCTCCCGTTCTTCGTTCTCGTTCGCGTCTCGCCCTCTCTCTGGTTCTGGTCGGGGCACGAGGTAGGACGAAAAAGCCGAAGAGAAGTTTCCTCTCAATGGCTCTTTCTCTCGCGACGTTGAATCGTGCTCAATTCGTATATATATCTTTCGATCGATGATCGAACTTCGAGAGAGCTCGCCTTGGGTGTATTTCGTGCACCACACACGTACACGTGGCTCTACGTGTTCTCTGTATTATGTAGGTACTTCTCGAACCTCGAACAATCGAGCAAAAGAAAGTCGTCACGGTTCATGGGTCAGTTAACTTCGTAGGCTCATTGCTAAAATCACGAGACGATTGTAATCCGGGTCTTGACCAATGCTCAGTGTCAGAGGGAATTAAGTGGTGCGTCGATCGCGCGCGTGATTAATCGAAGGATTGGTTCGGCCTGCAGCAGATTTTAGGAGAGCCAACGATCGACCAGTCCCTTTTCGCGTTTCGAAGACGAAGCTTTTTGTTCCTTGACACACGACATATTGATCTCTGGCAGTATCTCGACGATATTCGAACGGTAAATTATCCGGAAATTTCGACGTTCTTTATCGCGGATACACTGCTTCGACAGGGCGATCCTAATTTTTGATCAGTATTCCTGAGGCGTTTGATCGCTACGAGGAGAGCCGATGATCCCCGGACTCTGGGGAACTCGCTGATCGACGGGCTACTCCGAAGCTGATTTTGATTCGATCGATATTACGAGGCTGCCGATTTAGAGGAATCGCGCGCGGACGATCTGAACTCTCGTTTCCAGCACACGGGACTCGTGCTTTTCTTTCAACTTCCGATTTTTCTTCAACGTAAATAATCGCTCTGATCGTTCCGCACAGTTGGGGAGCACATGTCCCTTCTTCCGGCTCTGTTTTTCCTGCCTCATACTCGTACGAAGATAAATAATCTCCACTTTTTGTCCTCTCTCTCTCTCTCGCTCTCGCTCCCAGTGTTTAGCTTTCGAACGTGTGCCCGAAAAAACTCAAGAACGCGCCATTGAAAACAACAAAACGCCACAGGGAGCCATGCTTTTTTCGAAAGGGAAGCGAACCTAGTCGAGATTCTTTCAAGTGCGATGAAAAAGGCAGGAGAAATGGAGGATCGCGTGTTTCGAAACCGCAGCGGAGCGCTTTCTCACTTTTTCCAAAACTATAAATAAATCGATCGATTGAATTGTGAAACTTCGGATCGATGATCGGTTTCCCTGCAAAAGCAGACGCTTATTCTTTGGTTGGCGTTCTGGAGAAGCCGACTACGAAAAGCGTCCTAGAACTCTCGCTCGTATTTACCGATCTCGCTAATTCCACGGGAAGATTTTTCCCCCTAAATTTTCTTCTCTCCGCACCAGACACAAAAGCACTCCAACGCGAGTCTCCAAGTCTGAGAATGAAAAAGCAGAGGTTATTATTTTATCATTTCCTCCGTCGTCTTTCTTCTCCCTTTTCCTCTCTCCACGTCCAGAGCACGAGATAAAGTACACTTTCATGACGTCCTGGAGATTCTCTTGAGACGGAGAACCCTACAACGAATTGAGAGAACTCGGACCTATGAATTATGGGTGTAAGAAAGAAGGAGAGCTCTGCGCAAGAGACTCGCGTCTCGTCACGTGCCTTTATTATTTCGAAAGAGTTTCTGTATACGAAGGTACTCCTGCTCGTTTTGTAATTGGTCAAAATCACATACGCACATTTTCGAACTTCGACACTCCTCGCGCCGTAAAATATTAATCTCCGTGTCAGCTTTCACTGTGAAGCTTACTTTTTATCCCCATTTTTTCATAACTTTTACCATCTCGACTTTTGATTGCCTGATTTTTCTGGGTAAGATCGAAGCCAAGAATGCGGTTTCGCAAGGAAAAAGCTGCACGAAAAGATCGCTCAACTTTTCGAACGTCCTAACGATTCAAAATTTTCAGTCAGTCGTCTTCGTACGCACCCACGTTTCTCGTGAAGCACCTTTCACTTTTCCTTAATGCTCCGATACGTTAAGGTTCAACACTACGAAAGTACGAGCTCTTCGCGAGCCAGAAACACGTGTCCGTGGCGTTGACACCGCCACACAAAAGGGAAACGACCCGCGGCTCACCAAGTGTAATTGAGGTTAATTTAATCTTCGTCACACAACATAATTATCTGGAGTTTTTGTATTTCGAAAGCGCATTTCAATCGTTCATTAGACGAGCTAATTTCGACGAATAACGCGCGACGTTCAACGAAAGTGTTATCGATTTAGTGCCGCTCGTTCGGGCATGGGAATTGATCGATCAGCATGGAAAATAAGTCTTTGATATCTTCTGAATAATTTCATCTCTGAACTTGATTCATATCGCTCCAATTAACATTAATTATACAAACGCCGAGTTAAATTTTAAAAAAACTCGTATTTTTAAATCAGTCGATCATTGTGCTTCGATCAAACGAATTTCTCATCGTTTAAAAAGAGATACGAATGTTCAATGGGAACGAGACGCATTCATTATGAATTCCGTCGATATGAATTATTATTACAAATTAAATTAGAATTGCGTGATATTTTAGTATACGCCGAGTGATCGATCGATCTCGTTCCATCCACGATTCCTTTCAATCGTGACGTTCCCATGACTAATTAATGGAGAGATAACTGCCTTTATTTAATAGCGAGCGGAGGGTCTTGCGCGAGTAAAAAGTTGACGTGTTTGACGTTTCTTTTCGTGCCTCGTGTCTCTTCGCGAGGAGTTCGAACATCGTTTCTCCTTCGTTATTCGAGATGCCCGTGTCTCCGTAATACGCGAGCCTTGCCCCAGACAATCGCTCGCTTTGTCCACGCGAGGCTGCGCACACTTTTTATTTTTCCAACTCAACGCATTCAGCCTCGTGCGCCTATCTCGCTGACTCAACGAGTGTCGTTGCATAATCTATGACGAGAGCTGTCCGCTACTTCAAGATTCAGGCTGCTGCTTCGGCTTTTGTATGCGCACGAACCACGAGCGAGGAAACCGTCGTTTCTGTGCTTCCACTCCGCGGCTCTGTGGAATCTTCTAGTTTCTGCGACTAATTTTTAAAACCAACCGGAAGGACAAACCCTCCGAATAGCTCTTCAGTATTTTTCCTTGTCCCGAAGCGAGCCACGATCCTGTTTGAATTTCAAACTACTCGATCCCCCCCCCCCCCCCCCCCCCCCCAAAAGGATTCGAACTTCTCCATTTGTCAATGCGGTCGTTAACCCCATAAAAATCGCTGTTTTGCACCACCTTCCGCACCGCGGGGCATTTAATCGTCTGCGATCCCGGTCGCTCCACCGGTCCGTATGTGCTCTCCCCGTTCAACTGACTCCCAGGAATTCTCAATTCCTATCTTCATTCTCTCTCCTTCACTCTCGCTTCCTCTTTAACGTCGTTCTCGCGGGGTTTTAATCGGACCGGTGATGCGAAGCGACATCTGTCGGAATGGGAAACGAGGGAGAGTTCAAGAATTCCCGACTGTCGCGGGTGCTCTATTATAGGATTTTCGTGGCCAGAAATAGCATCCCGATGAAAACCGAGAGAGAACGGCCATTTAGCAGGTTTATAAGTACTCTCGTGCTGATTGCCTATACGCGTATTCAAATATATATGCTTTGAGAGAATTTCTCTCTCGGTCGCGCGTATGCAGAAACTCAAGTGTGAGTACACATTCGGCCGAGAACACGTTTATATTTAGTCTGGTTGCACTAACCGAGTTCCTCTCTTTCTCTCTTTTTCTTCCTGCTTCTCTGTGTCCTGTGTCAGCAAAACTCTCAACTTTCCCATTTTTTATTTCGCTACTTCCAGCATCATTTCCGCTCGAACATGCCTCGCATTCAACGCTTTTTATTTTCTCCAAATACGTGGCCGAACGGGCCAAATAATTGCGGGCAGATGCAAATTGAATTGAGCTAAATTTACTTTGCACACTGTAATAACCAGCGGCACGAATTCCGAATATTTCAAAAGGAATTCCCCAAATTATTCTCAAGCAAAAGAAGAACCAAGCGAGAAACTCAATATCCGCTGTATTTGTGCTCGCCGATGAAAATCGATTAATAAATCAGCAATTCTTGCTGCTTCGAAGGAGCTGCGAGAAAATTTGATAATATTTTTATCAGTTTCTATTAAAAACTTGATTAAAATTCGTGCAAGATTAAAATCGATAGCACACACCGCGATGAAATTCGACGTCGATCCTTACGTAGGATTTATTGTTCACATTTTATTCGCATACTGAAATCAGGACGATCGTACGTTACTTCCGCATTTGTATAGACTCGCTCGCGCGCCCGTGGCTCATACACTCGCACACACACACACACGCGGACACGTATAGACATAAAACGAAAGAGACGAGCCGATACTTCTCGTTCCTAATAATATTACGTGCACTGCTGCTCGCTCGCCGCATATACGAGCAGGCAAACGCGGAAAGGAGTCGCGGCTTTAAGGAGGCTTCAACTGTCGCACAGCCTAGTTAGCAGCCGACGTGAGTTCAAATCGACGCGAAAACTCATAAAAAATACGCTTTTGGAACGATTGTAAAACAGGGAAGTTACACACTTTGTTATTTTCATTATTATCATCGTTTCGGTTGTGGACTGAAAAGTATTTTGAATGCAGGATGATGTGAAATCGTGAATTCTCGGTCGATTGCACACTGACGTTTTTTTCACACACATTTTATTAATCGAAAGAAATTTTGGCTAATCAATGTTTAGTTTGATATACGAGAAAATTATTCGAGAATGCTGAAACAAGTTGGTGTTCGACTCGACTGCGACGCTGAAGTTTCAACGTTCGAGTTCAACGAGCTTAACGAAAAAAACATTTGCTCATTTTTTTATTTCACGAAATTTTTGGTGTAGGTTGAAAAACTACGAATTGGAAATTCGGTAAAGAAGAAAATTGGAGAATCACTGAAATTGTTGGAGACTTTTTTTACATCATTTCGTTGGACGCTGCAAACTTCAACATCGTGCTTTGGTGCAGCTAAGCAAATTCATGTCCAAGCCACAAATATTGTCGAATCTGGCGAATTTTCGTCCAGCATGAATTGAGCAGGATGAAAATTTCGTTCCGAGTTGAGATGCAAACAGTTTCGAATGAGAGAATCCTCGACGAAACGGCAGCGCTCCAGTGTTACTGGAATTCGCGAAACGTTTTTATCTCCTCTCGAGAATTTGTGGGAAAAAGAAGCTTTTCTGATTTTGATACTCATCCGTCTCTGAATAGACTGTATTCCAACGCCTTAACGATGTATTCGAGGCACGTCCGGACGGAGAAAATAAAAGAGGATCCTCGGTGATGAGTGAGAGTGAGTGGAAGAGCGGAAAAGAGAGAGAATATGAGGAAGAGAGGAGCATCGACATGATCAGGAGCGAAGAGCGCATGCAGAAAGTTCCTCCGCGAGACTCGATGCCGGTGCCGTTCGCTCTGCGATGCTTCTCTCTTATCGAGGGAATGCACGAGAGATCCCCCGAGAATTTGTTCCGCGTTCCCAGCTTCTTTGCTTTCGTTCCTGTCTAATTTTTCATACGGATGGATTTCAAGTTTTATATTCATACTTTCATAGCTCTCCGGCGTGCTGGAAAAATCAGTGAAAAAGTGAAATCTCAAATAAAATATGAATTACCAAGATTCTTGCGTTCTTCGCCAGCGCGAATTTCGCTCTTTTAACCGTTTCTGTTTCGGGATCGAAAAGCTTCCCGCGCGGAACAAAGGTCTACCGTTCCTTATTTTTCTGCGCTCTCCTGACGCTCGTCTCGATGAATCGCCCAGACTATGTGCGACGACGAAAATACCTGCGACGAAGGGAAAGGATCCGGGATCTGGGCCACGAGGATTTTGCCTTCTTCATCTTTTCGTCGATAGCCAATTATCCTTGGTAACTGGCAACGACCGATAGGCCACGAGATGCTGTGTCTCGCTCGTTTCTCTTCCTCGTCGCCTTATTTTTTCCTCTCTCTTCCTAGCCTCGATTCGTTGGCACAACCTCGACGGAATAATTCTGCCGAATCACGTTTTTGCAGACTGTCGAAAAGGAAGGAGAAAAAAAACGAAAGAGCGTTTTTGTCGATCGACAAGAAAGAGACTGCATTTATCGCCGTGAATTTCTCAACGAAATATCACTCTGCTTCTTCGAATCCTCGAACTTGACGAATCCGCTAAAAGCGTTTTTACGTCGTCAAGATAACTCAGGCGCGCGTGCTTCCACGTTCGTGCGCGCGTTTTGTCAATGGAAATTTAGCAAAATGTTTAATTGTCGGATGACGTCATACGCTTGTTTGCCAAGAGACTCCCGCGCAACTGTTACCTCGAGCGCGAAGACTCCGACCGACGATCACCGTTTTCCAATACCGTGCTCCTTTATCACGTCTTTATCGCTATCCGTTTTCCTCCTCCCTGCCTCATCCAGTTTTCAATGTCACTCGAGACCATTTTTCCTCTTTTTTCTCCGAAAACACGCGTGCATGACAGGACTGACTGGCTTTTCAGATACGAACTCTATTTATGAGCGACCGCGATAATCTTTTTTCTTCATGAATCATTCCAAGATTTCAACGCTCTGTCGTTTTTTTCCGAGGTTTTTTTGGTTTGTTGATGGATTTTTGCTTTCGAGCTTAAAAAATTCTTGCAATTTCCGACAATTGGTCAGAAGCTGATGAAAAAAAAACACCGACGATTCGGTTGAACGTTGGACCGGAGGGAAATTAAATTTAGAAAAAACTTGAATGTTCGTTGGCGCTGTTCGTTGCAGCGAGAAATCTCCAAGAGTCCAACTATTCTCAGGCGATCATCGAGATCCTCCGGAATGAATTTCGTAACCTTGAAATGCTTCCGAACGTTTACTATACAAAGCGCTGGTAATAAAACAAATCCGTGATGATCCTTTAATTAATCCTCTCAACGGTAAGCTCGCATCGAAATCGGATTGCCCTGCTGCGAGGATATTTTCTACTAGCAATAATGGGGGAGCGAATAATTTTGCGTGCCAGGCAAATTTCACTTTGTTTTTACGCTCTTTGTCTGGCTTTGCAGGTTCGAGGAGCGATGGCTGACGAGCGGAGCACGCCCCAGGGGGTTATCGCCCAGTCGCACGCGGTGAGTCTTCCTATACGTTTGTATATTTTTCTATGGGTTATTTCACACCGAATTCCATCACTTATTCCGATGCTTGCCGTACGATCCCGATGCTTTGAGGACTGGAAGAAAACTCGGTTGACAAAAGCTCAGGAACGACGCGGCTTTACGTCAATTATCGTCGGATGATTTCTAGAAAAATTACGATTTTTGAAAGAATCCAAAGGGATTGACTTTCGAACGAAAATCAGTTAGGAATTGTTGAAAATCCGCTGTTGATCGGTCGTTACGGGTTACAATGATTTTATAAGACTGCACACATTTGTATCGAAATAAATTTTTGTATATGAATCACGTTAATTTGCAGCACGAAAACCCCCGATGCTGTCTCGGACGTTTGAGGCTTTTCGAATAGACGCCCGATGCTATTTGTTTATTTTCTTTGTCTCAGCCAGCAGCATGACTAAGCCTTTTTTTCGTTCGTCTTTTCTTCCGCGTCTCACGGGAGTCTCCCACACCCTCCCAAAAACTTTTTATTCGTCCCTCCAATTCGCCAATTTTTTTCCCCATCCCATTTGTTTGATTCTCGGTAAATGGAGCTATTTTTTCTCGAGCAGGTTATTTACGATCGTGCTGGTGATGCGCTCCTATCTTTTCCCGCGTTTCCGTTACGCGCGACAAGATGCAACCCCTATCCTCTCCCCCTCGCCCGCGCGCCTCCCCACATCGCAGTTTCGTTTCTTGGCCCCCGAAGAGGGGTGAATAGACGTTGCTCCTCGTCTAGGGGCACAAATGTAACACACTTAACTACGGCGACGCGCAGATCCATTGTAGTGTATAGCACACCAACTCGGAGTTTCAGTACACTTTAGCATGTTCTTATACAAGGTGTCTCTGCACTGAGAAATTGAAGTTGCTGACTCAACCAGTTTTTTTTGTTGGATCAACAAATTGTCGCGGACAAATTGAATTTGTTGGTTCAACTAAATTTCTGTTTATTCAAAGATTTTTTCGTTGTGCTCACAAATATCGAATGTTTGAGTCAATAAATTGTTCGAAGCGACAAAATTTATGATTGGACCGACAAATTTCGTTTATTGTTCGCCACCATTCGATGACTGACCAATATTTTTGTTGACGATTCAACCATTTCCTTTATCAGCTTCTTATACAAAATTTCTCATGAACGTGGAGATCTTTGGAGTTCAAAACCCATTTTACACAGTTTTCTTTCAACTCGTTTGATAAAACAAACAGAATTAGCGATACTATTTAGATCATGAACGAATTAGAAAATCAACGCAAGATTGGTTGGATGTGTTTTTTTGATTCAACAATCGTCAACACCAGCGAATATAGAATCTCTTAACAGGCTTGTGCAAAGCAATATGGACAATATTGACTAGTATCGCCATTTTAACACAATTTTCAGATACTTCGAGTAGGAGGCTCACAAGTGAAAGAAATCTCAATACAGACTTATTAGCGTAACTTAGACAAATTACTGGAGTATTGAAAGAATTAGTCCAGTAGCTAGCGAGACAACCTGCCCATGCGCTTTGGACGAAAGAAACTCACTCGACTCAGAAAGTACGGAAATGTATGACGAGTGAAAGAAGTTCTTAATAAGACTCGTCATGCGCTCACGACGTCAGAAAGAATCAATCATATCGATTGCTGGATACAGATATTTCAGTATATTCACAAAGGCACCTTGATTAGTCGTGCGGAATTATATAATTTTCATCATCTTGATGATATTTTAATGAGATTGAGAACCCTTGTAATCAAGTATAAATCCAAGAAATCAGGAACAAGAATGTTGTTTTACGTCATTTGCAGAAAGCTCTTCTTCCGAGTTTAACAAAACACGTGCAAAATCAACAAGAAGAGAAAACTTACTGAAACAAAACTCATTTCAATTTTCATTTGTTTTTATAATATTGTTGATTTAAAAATTCGGTAACCACATTCGCTTTCTTCAAATGCCTACTTAATTCAATTGTTACGTGAATGTTGAATTACGAATATCAATTCTTCGGAGTTACGTTGAAATATATAAAAAAATTGATTTACTCACAAATATTTTGTATACAATTTCTGTAAATCACAGTGCTACAGTGAAAATCGAGAAAATTTTAACGAGCCTGAGGATTTTCCGTATTAAAACGAATTTTTTTCAATGTGCCAATGTTTTTTTCATATCGAAAGTCTTTTGAAATGATGTTGAAGATTTAAATGAAAGAAGAATTTTCGTGGGTATAAACAGTCTTACAAGAAAAGATATCACAAATGTTGTGTATTAATAGATAATGAAAAGGAGAGCCGAAAAGTAAACGCCGTATTTGAGATTAGAGCTCTCTGGATAATCCTACGAGATAAAAAAGTGCGATAAAGACTAAACTTTTTGTGTGAGATTAAGAAAAATATGAGAATTTAGTAATTTCTCATATTTCGATGAAGTTACAAATTTTTCATAATATTCATCTCCGTGGCATTCATTTTTTATTCTCGTACGTGAATAAAGAACTCTCGAGCTTTTCCATTCTCAGGTCTACAAAAAGTGGTCGCATAAAAAAGGATCGTAAACGTTGCAAGGACACCCTGTATTTCGATCAAACTGCCACTGGGGCTTGAATATTTCGACCCTCTTTGCTGTTATGGTTTTACTATCCCCTTTCCGCCCCCCCCCCTGTCTCTTTCTCTTTTATTCTAGACGTAGCTTACATACAAAAGTGGCGTAGGGTGCCCTCGAGGAATCTCCAGAGGCGGGATATAGTCGTCTTTACGATACCCAAAAGTACGGATGCCTTCGGTGTATGCTCGAACGTTCTACCGGCAAATGAAAAAGCCTGCACTTGAAGCGTATTTCATAACAACAATAACTAATCGAGAAAGTGCTTTTGCTTGACTTTGAAAAATTATTATTTTTTTTTCAATGTGTTTATTAAACATCGATAGCGTAGCATTGGTGTTCAATCTGCGAGAATCAAATCGACGAATGACGAAGCTTCAGCATCGCCAGGCCTGATTCTGAAAAATTGTGCAATTTGGATATGCAAAAAGCAAACATCGAAGACTCGGAAAATTCAGGTGAATGCGTTTTCGTACTTTCGTGTGATTTTTTTTTCGAACTTTCTCATTCCTTTGACCAAATTTGACGGGAACGATGAACCTGATCGGAGGCTCGAGGCTCGATGAAGAGGAAAAAAGTTTTGATGAAATCCTCAACTTTCGGATTCGGAACGTTAGAGGGGTTGCAACGAGAAAGTTCCTCATTTGTTCAACGGGATAAAAAGTCGCGTGTAGTTTCTCGATAACGCAGAGCTTTGCAAATGAACGCGTACGGAGAAGTGACTACTTGCGATATGCGTAGAAGTATGTTGATGCGTGGGCAGAAAGAAACAGCGGGAGGGAGGAAGAGAAAGAGCGAGAGGCGACGAAAAAGAAGGGGGAAAGTGAGGGAACGAACGCGAGCGCGTCATCTTTGTATTACTCGCTTTACCACCTACTTACCTACTTAAGAAACTCACTGGCGCGTTCGCGAGTGCGAGAATCAGCGAAAAATAATGCTCGAGATCGAACGAAAATGAGATATGAAAGTTGCAGGAAAAGGGACGAGAGAAATAGGGCGAGGAGGCGAGTGAGAGGGAAAGAGAATGAGTGATAAGGCGAAGCAAGAGAAATAATAAACTGAACGAGAGGAATAAAAAGTCCATCGCGAGGAAGAGTTTTGCTGAGCTGGAGGCGTAATGGACTTCCTGCTGATAACGTCGATCATAATTAATATCGAGCTGCTTTAGAACCGATCGAGCATGTTCGTCTCGTTAGTTCTCACAGAATTTATATCAAATATAAATATAAATATATATACATTTAAATGTATATAGTAGCTCCTGGAAGTCTCGAACTTGAATGACAAACTCACCCGAGTTAGTACGATTTCTTGTTAATCGACGATTAAACGAGTTTTACTCTTTAACCATTTCAACTTTTCGTTCATACGTACAATATACGAATGTATTTGATGGATTTATTTTTTTCACTTTTCCCAGAGATAAACTCATAAATTTTGTTGCATTGAGCACTCCAACTGCTCCGGAGAGGGACGCGAGAGAGCCATTCATTACCGATCGAAAGATTTATAGATTATCGATTAATGTTTACGCTCGTATATTATTTGTACGGTAGAAAAATTTAGTGAGGAAACAGGAAGTATTCGATCGCGAAATATCATCCAGTTACATGACTACCTGCACTCCAATATATCGACTATGTTCTCCGGGTTTAAAAATATTTTCCCACGTATTCCTACCGATATTTACACACATATGTGGCTTTCACGTAATTTAAGGGACCTACTCTGATAAGATGGGCAAAAAAGACTATTTTCACGAATTTTTTGACCGGTATAAATTATAAATATGGATGTGAAAAGTGTTAGGCCTAAAAAATACACTCTTGACATACACAAAAACATTTTTTTTATATTTATTTTACTCACTTTTCGTACAGAAAAATGGGGGGGAGAAGACAGGTTGAAAAAAAAGCTGGGTGTGACAAAACGGTGGCCATTTTTCCAAAAAATACGTAAAAGCACGTTTTTTTCATCGTTTTTTGCAAAAAAAAAAAAATAATTCCACTTGAAATTTCAAAATTCGTATGATACGCGCATAGCTATAGCCACAAAGAACACGTGGTAAAATTTTGGTCAGGATCGGCTGAATAGTTTCAGAGATTTTATCAACGAGCCGTCGAAAAACGTAATTTTGAGAAAAACGCGTTTAACAAGTAAACGTCGCTTGCAAGTACACTTCTGCTCGAAAAATGGTGACGCTGAAATTTGCAACGTTGGAATCCAACGAAATTATCTAAAAAAGACTTCAACTATTTCAGTAATTCTCGAATTTGTTCCCTACCGAATTTGCAATTCGTAGTTTTTCAACCAACGCCAATAATTACGCGAAACAAAAAATTCGTCAATTACAAATGTTCGTTTCGTTAAATTCGTTGGACTCCAACGTCGCAAACTTCAGCTTCGTCGAAAAATGCAATAAAAAAAATCGGTTTTTGAAAATTCTAATTAAGGTAGACCCCTTGAGATCCAAAATGAAAGAACAAATGAGCTCGTTTATCGGGAACCTTGCCGAAATGTCTCCACATAATATATTCATTTTGCGGCATCCCTGGGCAATTACTAATTCTCGAAACTCGATTATATTTGGATCGTCATCATTGAGACTAAATTTTTTCTACTTTTTTGTCAATTTTTTCAATTGACAATTCTATCTGCTCATTCACAACTATAAATCATAGCGATAAACTACCTAAAACCAGATATTACAACAAATACTCGAGATCGAATAACAAACGATCGAGTTTCGCTTTTTTCATTTACGAGTCTCGAGGAATGAGCTAAAAATATGAGGATTGCCAAAAATGGCTGCTGCGAGTTTATTCCCTCCATACCGTGTCGACGAGACTCTGAGACGAGATTCTCAAATTCATTCGTCGACGTTTTTCCCATCCGTTTTCTATGTCTGCGAACATCATAGGAATCCGTTCTCAGCAGATCTCGGGTCGTAAGCTCTCGAACACGCGGACGGAGGGACGTAAACGTTTCTTTTTTTTCCACATGAATTTATCTGTATAGAGAAAAGATAGATATGACCGATAACACGGGACATTCTCATCAGTAAGTTGTGCAAGGCGGCGCGCGTTTCTCTCCGTTAAAGCTTGTCGGGAAGTTTCATATGCGAACTTGTCGCTAATTTAACGTCAATTATCAATGATTTACGAGCCACCCAGCTGTGCTCCTCTCGCTCTTTCTCTCAATCTCTCCCCTTCACGAACTATTTAGCCTGTGACCCCACTTCGATTTTACGTAACGTATACAGCGGAATCTGACGGAGTGTGCGATGGAGATAAAAATCTTTCGTTGCTCAAAAAGCATCGTTTTTCGTGTTCTTTTCGTTTGTTTTATTTCTCCCCGTATTTATTGTCTTGGAAATGAAATTTTGTTAGAACTTTGCGGGTCAACAAAACTTCGAATATCAGGATAGAACGGATTTATAGGGAAATGAAATTTTGTCGAAACAATGAAGCATTTTATCGAACGCGTTTGCCGAGATGTTTGACTAATTCAACGACAAACTTCGTAACAGTTTTCGCAAGAATCTGAGTATTTTCGATCGTTCGGAGGAGGAAACGGCGGAGGCTGGTTAAAGATTTCGAGATTCGAAAAATGAGAGGAATTCGCGGAGCGAAACTTTATTATCGGCGAATTAGAGCGAACTTCATCGCGAGTATAAATCAATTGTAAAAAAACGGGGACTCCTCCCCTCGTTTCCGAGGCTCGAGCGCCCGCTCGCTGCGCCCCGTAAACTCGGGTCTCTCTCCGACCGGGGACTCGTTCACGATAACTTATTTGCAAATATCATTGAATTTATGAGTGTTTTAAAAGATCCGACGATGTTTGCCGTCCGCGCTTTCTCCGCGATCGGCACTCGCGATTTGTGCTTTGGACGATTGAGCCAAGAGGGAAAAATCATGCACGGAGAATCGTCGATAAGCCAGCATAAACGATGGAAAGAGAGGGAAAGACAAACGGCAGCTGCTGTTATGGCAATTTATTATTGAATTATGGCAATATTTGAGCGTAGCACGCGCAGCCACAAGTAATACGAGAACATGTATTTCCCTATTTTTCTCGTGTCTTACCAACGATCACCGTAATCGGATATTATAGTTTAGTCTCGAAAGCGAAATCCCGCATTATTATCCTGCCTTATTTCATTACACATTTACTTTATTCGATCCTCAATTTTTTCATTGTTTTGAAAGAAACTCGTCAGGAAATACACTGGTCAGAGGTGAGGCGAGTAGCGAGTTAATTTATGGTGGGCGAAGTGGAACAAATCGGTGAGGAACGCAAGTCCCAAGTGTCGGGCGTTCGAGTTCGGGTGAATAAATGAATTTTGAATGAGTCAAATTGTATAGTAACTTGCGGAAAAGCGGGCATTAATTAATGGGAGTTGGGGCGCGACAAATAATCAGAGTCGAGAGACTTTCGAACGTATTTTTCTGCGCGCACACACGGGCTGAGGTGCGTTGCTCGTGTCAGCATCAGAAGACACTTTCTTTACGTTGCAAAGATGAATTAATTACCTCGTAGCGCAATTAATGAGCTTTCCGCATGTTCCGGCCGCCCGTTAACCGCTTTCTGCACTCTTTCATTCTTCTCTTTCTCCCTCGCGTAGCTCCTTTTCACTTTGTCGTCGTCGACGACGACGAGGACCTCGTCGTAAAGCATGGAAGTTCCGAAGCAGCTGGCCACAATCTCCATCTCGTTACGCAGCACGCGGCGAGAGCGGCCCACGCGAGCACCAAACCGCGAGAGCTTTCACCCGTTATTCATTTATTTATTTATCCTCGTGTGCACGTAGGTAATTTGAGATTCAGCAAAACCAAAAAAAAAGGCTCGTTTCATCGATTTCCAAGCGAGCGAATTTACTACTCATTTCGATATTTTCTGCGACTGAATCTTTCCAATTCATCTCGAAGCAGCTTCCGCAAGGCAACATCGAATCAACCGTCGATATGAAAATGACATTTCTTCTCGTTTGATGCTACCTCAATACCGTCAGATTTTAAACGTATAAATATTCATACTTTTTCCATTCTCATCATTAAATGTTCCTTTGATTCCCTCGATATGCTTCAATCCCTCCCAAATACTCAACAACTTCACCTCTTCAGACAGATTCAGTTGGACGAAACGATTTTATATTTTGTCATACTTCTCACGTTCCCGTCCATGATCGAAGGCCCCCTTAACAATTTATTTCTTTAGTACGATGAAGAATTTTATTATTAAATTATTGCTGTTGGTAACATCAATCGATGACATTGAGAGTGCTGAGACATTCACTCCGATTTCTATGTATTTAATATGTTCTTGTCAACTATTTTGAATCTTTCTGTGACTGCACAACAACAGTTAATTGATGACGTAACGCGGAGCCTATCGAGCTTTTCTATCGAGTGTCAAATATCCCACTTTGATTTATCTACCTTTTAGAGAGTTTTCTTTCATCTGGTTTGGTAAAACAAACAGAATTAGCGATACAATTAGATCACGAACGAATTAGAAAAACAACACAAGATTGGTTGGATGTGTTTTTTTGATTAAACAATCGTCAACACCAGCGAATAGAATCTCTTAACAGACTTGTGTAAAGCAATATGGACACCGTTGGTTAGTATTGCCATTTTAACACAATTTTCAGATACTTCAAATAGTATAGGCTCACAAGTGAAAGAAGACTCAATACAGACTTATTAGCGTAACTTAGACAAATTACTGGAGTATTGAAAGAATTAGTCCAGTAGCGAGAGAACCTGCGCATGGGCTTTGGACGAAAGAAAATCACTCGATTCAGAAAGTACAGAAATGTATGACGAGTGAAAGAAGTTCTCAATAAAGACTCGTCATACGCTCACGACGTCAGAAAGAATCAATCATATCGATTGTTGGATACAGATATTTCAGTATATTCACAAAGTCACCTTGATCAGTCGTGCGGAATTATATAATTTCCGTCATCTTGATGATATTTTAATGAGATTGAGAACCCTTGTAATCAAGTATAAATCCAAGAAATCAGGAACAAGAATGTTTGTATTATTTCATTTCATCCTTTCTTAAACAAGACATTTCGATATATCGAAATGCGAAGCCTCTATTTCGTTGCCATGGTTTTTGTTTATTCGTCCTCATGGATCGTTGCCAAGCATTATTATTAATAAATCTTTCATTGCTAAAGCGGGCGCTGTGCGCCCGCGTTGTTGCTAGTTTTGTATAAATATCCGAATAATTCTTTCTCATTTCCGTTGGATTCATCTGAACTTGGGAGGCCGAAGGTAGGCAAGCTGCTATTTACCGTAGACACTCCATTATTAGTGCTATAAATGTTGGAGATCCGAAACGCCAGCGATCTCTGCTCAACCAACTGCTGCTGTACATGTGATCGTACATTATGAACATTTATAAATCGCTATATGTATTCATGAGGTTTCTTTCGAATGTGTGGCCTTCTCGTGAAGCAAACTCCCGCTTAGGTCAAATTCCATCATACGTTGCTTGTTGCACCAGTAGCAGACTCTCGTACTCGCCAATTACCGGCCTTCCCATGTCATGGTTATTTCATACATTCGCGTACAAACACACACTTCTCTCTCTCTCTCCCTCTCCTTCTCGCAGTATTCAAGCAAAACATAGTGATGATTCAAACGATCTTTGTTTCGAATATAAATATTACTACGCTTTAATACGCCCCACATGCGTGCTTGCACATCGAAAAATATAATTCTCGCGGATAATGTTATTCCAGATGCAATGATCATCCGATAACTCGCCGTGAGCGTCTCTTTCGAGCTTCGAATATACTTTTTTATGACGATAAATGCGAATCACTAAGAATTATGCATTATTGCGGACGCTTGGCGAAGCGGGGGAAATGCATTTGGAAATATATTGAGCATTTCAATTTTTTTTTTTTTTATTATTATTATTGGCTATCCGTTAAGGAAGTTGATTGAGGTGATGACTGAGTTAACGAATTTATTTGATATCGAGATGTAATGAAATCGGGGCGTTACAGATCAGCCGCGAAGTGATGAAAATGCTTTTATCGATTCGTATTTGCGGTGCGTGCGTTGCGACCCGCGAAAAATGTAATTCTCGGAGTAACATTTTTTATAAGCTACTTTTTCCGTTACGGTTTCGCAGAAAATGCGCTTAACGTGGCATAAAATCGTGAAAATTGGAACGAGGGAGTTGGGATTTTGTTGAAAAATGCGCGCAGCGACCGCGGCCGGAAACGCGTAATTACTCGGGTGCGGTGTTTATGTTGTGAGATCTAACGCAGTTGGACGCTGGTAAAGATCGCCGTGAAAAACGGATAAAAGGTGAATTCGTATCGCGCCGAGTGTCAGAGATCGCAGAAATTGGAGAAAGTACGTTATGGAAACTTTTACAACACTACTCGCCCGAACACTTTGCCCGCGGAGAGCAAAAAAATAGATTCTCGAAAAAAATGTCGTAAAATTGCGTCCCGGTTGTCCAAACGACTCGGCTCACTGTTTCATTTTTCGCTCCGCTTTCTGCTTTATAAACACGATGAACACAAATGGGAGAGCGGAAAAAAGTCTCTCCGTTTGTTCGTCCGTTTGACTGCTGCGTTCGTAACTCGCGCGAGAATCATTGATCCAATTTAGCTGCAGCGAAAAGAGAGCTCGCACGATCCCCGACGTGGAACTTTTCTATATTTCGTTCGCATTACGAAACTATTGAAAAATGTGAAAAGTCGTAAAAAGTATCGAATATTATTTGAAATCAGAATTCAGCTTCCACTCAGGTTCGGATACTCGCGATGATCCCATTAAATGTTTCAACGACACGGACTTGTCCCCTTACCTTCGTCGAAACAAAATCGATCCTCGGTTCGTTCTACGCTCGATTAATCTTTACTGCTATTGCACTTCTTGTTCTGTCACTGCATGCGTTCCAATTCGATGGCAGAGCGAAATATACTTGTAACTCTCGTATACCAATGGAATCATCAAACTGTCGATGTAACAAAATCAATGAGATCTTGACTCTTTCGCAGGCATGAAATAATGAAACATTAGACACGACCGAATAGAAATCTTTTCGTCATAAATACCCCTTAGAAAAATATTACTACACGACGTCTCCTTCATTGTTTTATTATTGTTATGATTTTCTTTCGTTACGAACTCGTGAGAATATCTTCGTACGGAAATCATTATTGTTTTTTAAACTCGCGGTGTATCTCATGCGCATATCATTGTATTCGAAATTCACCGATATTGATTACTGAGAATAATAACGGTGATCTCGGGTAAATCGAGTTTTTTTTCCGTCTTCACTCCATTTCGAAGGTTTCTTGATCTCATTTTTAATGAATTTATTGAAAAATCGATAGAAAACCGTATTTTTCGATATAGGATTTGATTAAAAGTAAAAAATATGAAACTGCGACAGCGTAATGCATTTCCTTTTAATTCTGCGCGCAACGCGAGTGAATGGTTTTTCACTTCGAAACGTCGTAATTCAAATTTCAGAGTTATTAATTCGAAATTGTAAGTTAGTTTTTTCAACTTATCTTTTGATCGAATGAAATTACAAGCCATTAACTAATCGTGGATCCATCACTGATCGAGCCCCAAATTTCATTCGTCCCTGGCTAAAATACTATAGTTTTTTATGTTAAAAATTGCATTAGAGAGCGCAGTGGGTAAACCCAAAAGGAAGTGGTTCAAGAAAAAAGTATTAATAAAACGACTGAAGGCTGTGACAGGAATGGGCCAAGCCCAGAAGAAACAAAATGCCGAAATAAGCTAATCGCTAAGCTAAGTAAGATAATCGTCTCGAATTATTTCCCAGGCCTTCGTTAAATACTTCATTGTTATCGTGTAAATTTTTCATAAACTTCGCAAGAAGCGTTCATTCGTTGTGTGGAAAAATAAACGATTTTTTACGCATGTGCCTATAACCATGTGTATTTTTCTTCATACCTAAACACGTTTATCTCAATAACCAATAAAACGAACTCTTTAAAATTTGGCACGCGTGTCAGTCGACTACCCATTTAAACTCCGTGTAAACTTCAAGACTTTCTTAAGAAAATCGTTTCGTGCATGAACTACCTTAAACTTTGCGCCGGTAACAAAAGCGTATGTGGAATTGTGGCGTACACACTGGACTGGATGGACGGGAACCCGGTCAGCAGAGGTGTACGCCGGGCAGTCGGTTGTCAGGCGCAAACAAGCGAACAGCTCGAGTTTTTACGCTAAATTTTAACGACCGCGTCCGCGAGGTAGATTATGTATGAAAAAATCGATCCCATTGCTCCCCGAGCGTCGTCCCTATCGAGCTGCGAGTATTTCGCCTTTTCATTAACAGATTTTTTCCTGTCAAACTGTCACGGAAGCAGGTGGAAGAGCTTTGATACTTTCCAAAAAAACATTATTCACGTTTTCTACGGACCTGCACACTCGGTGCTGCCTACCAATGCAAATAACTGCTTCAGCAATAAAAGGAAGCGAAACGAGAAAAATATGAACCGGAATTTTCATAAAAAATCACAATTCCCCAACAATCGAATTTCTCCTTCCTCTCAATATTTTTTCGATCCTCTCTCTCTCTCTCTCTCTTTATGCCAGGCGTCATTCATCACGTTGCAAGGGTTTACCGAGCGAATAAAATCCGCCACTCTCACCCACGCAGAGCATCGCGCAGGGGGACGTTTTTCACTGTTCGTGTTTTTATCTTTATCCCTTTTTTGAAACATTGAGAGACTTTTTATATATATACATAGACGCGCCCGATACATCGCGTAACGTAACCAGAAAATGTATACCGGCTGGGCGACAAGGGCCTCCCACTCTCATAAACTCGGGTCGACGGGGCTTTCTTTCCCTCTGTATAATATACACGTGTCCTCGATGCTTTTCCCTGTGGCTGCACCACACGCTGCTCTCTGCCGGGTGAGTCATAACCGAGCGCGTAGAATCACTACACCGCACGCGCGCGCTTCAGACTGATTCACCCTCCGAAAAAGAGGAGAACGAACAAACTCGGGTCTACACACGTATGCGCAAGCACAGACACAAATATTCATGGGCTGCTGCTTTTACGGATATCTATAGACAACGATTGCGGGGGTTGCCCGGCCGACGGAGAGCAGACGACGATGAGGAGGGCTCGCATTTGCCTTCCACTCACCGCGTTTTCCCGTCGACGTCGATCTGGATAAATTACACGACGAGACCGAAAGAGGAGAGGAAGAGAGCCAGAGCGCTCGCTTCTCTCCCGAGCTCTCTCCCATTCTTCATCGCCTCACTTTGTACCCGATCCTCCGCGATTCTCCCCACACATATTCTCTGCCTCCGATGTATCGCTGTGCCGAGACACCTATCATGTTTCTATTTCCGACTAAAATCCTCTCGACACAATGGCAGATTTGTTTTTTGTACGAATTTCTACGATATTTTTTATTCTTTTGTCGCTTAAGGCATTCCTCGCGCATGAGCGTATTTTCTCTGGTTGCGCTAATTGGGATACTCGAAATTCGGACTGATTCGAAACCTCTGAAAAGTCCCGGTTGTATAGGAAAAGCTTCTGCTTTTGCCATTTTTCCAACTTCTAGCGTTAATATCTCTTTTAACGAAGTACCCTCGGTACGTAGTGAGTCAGAGAGTTTTAGTCTTCAATATGAGTAACGTAGTATATATTTCGGCAACACCGTAGCCCCTGGGTTAGTGTACGTGCTCACGTACAAACATTGAATCTACGTATAGTCGCGTATAGAAAACCCAGCTTCTGCGTGTTTCGTTTTTCAACAGTGGGTAAAGAAATCCGAAGTGTGTACGGGAAAAGAAACATGCCTAACCTCAAAGAAGACTTCAAAAATGATTAAATTGATGGTGTCGTCTTTTCATATTTTCTATTTCTTATTGTTTCCGAAAATAATTGATGCATGAAACACACAAAATGTTCGTTATAAATGTATAATATTTCTTTTGCAATACTGTGTTTCTATCGTTGACTCAATTTGCGCATGTTTAGACGGTTTCGAAAGTGCTGCTGTAACTTATATTCGAATGAAGCGCCATAACCTACAATTCTGCGGTGTTGCCACATTTGCGTATTGCTCAAAAAACTTGTCTTATTTCTAGTCATTTCTTAGAATACAAGCAAGCTTTGCATATTTTCCAAAAAGAAAAATGTTCATTGGACATTCGTTTATATCTTCTCCAAATTTTATCAAAATCTGTTTGTTAACTTCAACGTTATAAATTAAAAAGTGCGTCTGAAATCACAGATTCACATAAGACTCCATGTTAACTGCTTCAAATTAAATCATTGATATCTCTTTTCAAAGTCAACCAAAGGTCATAAAATTTTAACTGACTCATTTTTCGAAAGATTTTGACATCTTTACAAATTTTTATAATTTTCTGTTTGTTAATTGATTTACCGAGGGTACTTCCTTAAGGTAACTCCTGTATTTTAAAAATTAAATTTTTAAAACGCTTTTAGACCAAGTTTAACGTACCGATTAAATCTATATTGTTAGTGAATTTGTATTACAGCGTATCTTATTAACATGTGAAAATATTAAAAACGCTAGTTTTGCAAAACCAAAAATCAACTGATAAATACAAATTTCCACGCTGACACATTTTCACTGGTATTTTTCAAAGAATTATCTGCCTTTTTTCATCGATTTTATTGCAACAAGTCTCATTTTGTTCGTCAACTGGTCCTCTATGAATCCACCATGTTTTTTTTTTAACTTGATCGTTTCACTGTTGTAGCTATAATTGTTCATTATGTGAAAAAACTTTTTCATTCATAATTTTTGAAGGAATGAGTTTAAAGGAAAATGTACGTGGTGAATTCGTAGAGAATCAGTTGAGGAACAAAATGAGACTTGGTGCAATAAAATCGGTGAAAAAATACAGATGATTCATTGAAAAATACCTGTGAAAATGTGTCATCATGGAAATTTGCATCTATCAGTTGATAGTTTTGCAAAACTATCATTTTAAATATTTTTTCACGTTAATAAAACATGCTTGAATGCACATCTACTAACAATAAGTTTAATCGGTACGTTGAACTTGGTCTAAAAGCGTTTTGAAAATTTAGCACTCATTTGACTAGCATGCAGTATAGGAGTTACCTTAACCCTTTATTCTTTATCGTCGGCTTACATTTTTTCCTATCTGTAAGACTGTTTAAATCAGGAATTTCGAATTATTTACTATATGAATTATTAAATAGAATTCAAGTTTTAATTCATCGTTAAATGTTCGATAATCTGACCTGAAATTTGGCCAATCTATTCGCATGCACTTTTGCTTACTGTATTTTAAAATCAGTTATTTGTAGAATATTCGGGTTCGTGAAAGGAATACCTTAAGTGAATTCCTTGGCGATCTTTAAATTTGGTCGAACTCGAAGGCTGGATTTTGGTAATCGAGAAAAAAAAAACTCGAGCAACATTTTGGTTATGGCGTCGTTCGTCCTCGTGAAAGTTGACCGGAAATGATAAATTTTTCATATTTTTCGTGATCAGTTACCAAGGCTTCGGTCATTGAGTTCGTTTCATTGCCAACAATTAGAGTATTTTATTGCATATTTTAGTACTCGAGATACAACGTAATTAGTAATGTTGATCGAGGTCGTTGTGAAGTGCGTTAACGAGCCGTGCTTTTCGACCGACGGGCGAATTTCTTTTCCCATTCTCGTTGGATCGTCTTTCTTTCTTTTTCATTCCCCCGGGACGACTTGCTCGTCGTTAAATAAATTAGTAAAGAAGTATGCGTCTGGAGTAATGAGATGAGGGGTGGGATGTGCGGAGGAGAAGAAGAAGAAGAAGAAGAAGTTGAAGACGAAGGAATTGAAGCGACGTGCTTGCAGCAAACAAGTACTTGGCTCGTGTCACCACTTGATGGGTGAACGACCTGACGACGATACGCTCTCGTCGACAGTGCGATATTGCATGGACAAGAGTCCCTCGGCCACGATCGAGACCACCCTTTTTCCCTTTCTCTTTTTATGTGTGCAGAGGCCACCCCTGAGACCGGGGGCTAATTCGTGTTGGCGACAGTGTGGCTGCATGGTCTTTCGTCGATCGCTCTCACTCTTTCTCTCATTCATTTACCGTCAGTCCAACTTCCTCAATCTCCTGTTATCTCTTTCTCATCTTTTCTCTCTGTCGCTCTCCTCCCTTTGTTCTTCCTCCGTTTGACTTTTTTCAATTCTTCTTCATTCATACATTTCCTCTCACTCACCACTTTCTCTTTACTCCTTTTTTTCATTCCTCTTTCCGTCTGTCTCTCTTACTCACTCAATGGCTCCCTCGATCTCTGTTAATCCTTTCATTTCACACTATCTTTCTCTTCTAAATATCTCTCTCTGCCTTGCTCTCTCCTCAAGTTTCTTTTTTCCTCTCGACTCTTTCTTAAGTCGCCTTTTTCGTCCCTCTCGTTCTCTTTTCACTTCTAGCTCTGTCTCCGCGTTTCTCCTTTTTCTATTTTTAATCCCTTCGATTTATCTCTTTCTAACCTCCCGTTTTCGCTTCATCACTCTTCCTAGCTTCATCTCCCTTTGCTTCTCGATCCTCCGTCCCCCTCTGTGTCCCTTCTTTTACCTCTCATCTTCCCTCCCTCACGCCTCCTAGCGCCTCCCCCGCATATTCCCTTTCCATCGCCGCTCTCGTTGTCTCTCGGCCCTCTCCCTCGCTCCCCATAAACATTGTGTCTCGTCTCCTAATCCACGAGCCCATCATTCCACCAGACTTTCACCGGAGGGGTCATACACCCGATTCTCATCCTCGATTGGTGATCGATCGCTTATAGGAAATGAATCGGAAGGAAAAGGGCCAAGCCTCGCGACCCTTCTCTGACTCTCCCGTGCGTACAGATATAACAGAGTTTGAGAGGATCGCTTGTACCGTGAACGGGTCCCACCACAAATCGAGTTTGCCTCGATGTATTTACGTCGAAATTACCGGCTTGTACATAGAAATCTGCTTCGGATTTGGCCAACGGTGAACACCGACTTGTCCTCGTCCACTTGAGACTCCGATTTTTGCGTCGTTCTCAAGCTTTATGCTTCCACGATTCATTATTCTCGGTGTAAATTTCGTCTTTAAATTTATTGAGGAACAACATTCGTGAGGAATTCATTTTTTTCAATGCTGTTCCCGTCTTCGCGCATCAGTCATAAAAATATTTTGGTGTGCGGTGATTAAAAAATTGAAACGATAAAGAAAGAGTGAAAATTGATTCGATTATTGTTATTTTTATTTTATACTCGGTGCCAATAGAAAACGATTGAATTTTGAAAATTCCGGCCCTTGCTGTCCCATTCGTTCAGCCTTTCGATTGCGCAAAGTTTTTAAATTTCGAAAAACGTTTTTAAAGAGCATTTGGGTGTCGCACTCGGGTGTGCTTCCTACACTCGTCTCTCTTCCTCCCTCGCGTTCCTTTATTTCCGCTCACTTTTTTCTCTTCTTATCTACGGACTCGAGGCGAGAAACCTTCCGAAAAAAATACACAAGCTCCAGGCACTTTTCCACTGGTTCACATCCCCTCGCGAAGCTGCTTTATGTACACGCTCCAGCTCCTTTTTATTCCTGCGGGTCAATCGGAGGGGATGAATTCCGGGGAGACAGAAAAAAAAAGAAAAAACACGACTTCGATACCGGCGCAAGGCGACGAAGCGGAAAGACCCGTCTACTTCATTTTCCTTCCGCCATTCTTTCTTTTCAATTCATTGTTTCACCGCCGCGCGCCTTCGACACCCGCCTTGCAAACTTTTGTCTCGATGACGGAGAGAAACTCATTACGTTGTTCCAATAAAAACCCGAGTGCAGGTCCATTGAACCAAAGTACTTTTTCCCTTAATTACATCATCATATTTATCAAACGTAAAATTTTATTCATTTCCAATTATAACATGGCAATCCATTTGTATTAAAAAAAAAAAAAAAACATTCAATTCGCACACAGTTCTGCAAATGAGCACGGGAGGAAATGAAAAATGTGCCGCATGTCATTGCATCCACATATATTTTTTCCCTTTGCAACAACGCTGCTTGAGAAATGCCGCCGTCGCTTCAACCCTTTTAGTCCCCTCGACTATCCCTGTCAACCCTTCCTCTCTCCCTCCCTGAAAGCTTTCATTTTACTTTTTCCTCGTTCTGAATTTCTTGCGTATATACTTTTAACGACAGAGGTATAGCAATGTCTCAGCTTAATACAGACACACACACACACCCGACGTGCATCCTTCACTGGGTATTCACCGGGTAGCGAGATATTCCGCCAAGTGAGATTTAAAACAAGTACCTTCGCAATCTCTTTGTACTGTAGCCGGGCTCTCGGGGCAGAGTTTGTACACGCCAGCGGCGATTCTCTTACTTCATTCTTTGTGGATGTTTAACGCTTTCGATTTCATCCCCCGTACTTTCATCTAAATTTCACGACTCACCCCGGAATTTTCATTGTTTTTGTTCCCTTTCAATTCCGCCCGGTGCGTTTCAACATTCGGTGAATTTTTACACCGAAATTATTATTTTTTGGCCCCCTCGCAGCATTGTTTCAACTTCTACTGCAATTTTTCACGTTTTTATCATTTTTCACTCTGAATTTTGTACACGGAGAGCATTAAACGGTAACATTTAGCGTGAAATTCACTATAAAATAAAACGGATACATTTGAATGTGGGTAAAAGTTGACGAAAAATATTTATTCCAGAAATACACTGTAAAATTTACAATGTTTTGCTGAATTTTCAGTTTTATTATAATAAATATTGCAGATGGTGAAATTTACGGTACGTATACTAAAATTTACAAAACATTTGGTGAATTTTACGCCAATTCGATTCCGAATTTCGTATAGCACGCCCAAACGGTGATTTACACACTTCCACAAAGGGCTGAGCACATAAAAAGAATGGGAAAATAGGCCGATGCACCGATAAGATCCCACCCATGAAAATTTATTTTTATTTATTTATTTTTACCACCGTCAAAATTTACTAAATTCTCCAGTAAAATTTCCTCATATGCGAACAATAAATATTATTTTTTTCATAGAAAAATTCAATTTCTTTCCCATAATATGATATGTAAAAAAATATATAAAAATGCATGATTATGATAGATTTCGTAAAAAGTAAACGAGAAGTGTCAATATTTATTCATAAAAATGCAATGTAAATTTTATAATTCAATTTTAAAAATCGTCTTTTTTCAACTGTTTTTCAAATGTCGAAAACGCCATCCGCCATATTGGATTCCAACGTGACGTTACTCCGATAGTATAAACAATCTAGATTCTTATTGTGCGCTCTGTGTTATTTTGAAATTTTACAAGTTTGTGAAATTTTATCATTCATTTGATTAAAATCGCATTATGGAAAACGGTTTTGTGAAAGCAGATTGTACAAATCTACCAATGATAAATATGTTGATGGTGGCGATGAATCCACAATTTTTGTGGCATTTTTACACTTGTATTATTGCGTTCAGGCACGAGACACCAATGATATACCACTTTAACTCGTTATTTTTACAAATCTTATTACTTTTGGTCTTTCGCAATTGTACTGTTTACTAAACGGAGTGACGTCACAAACCGAAAAAACATGCGCGGCTAGCGTTTCCGCGCGAAAATTAAAAATCATAAATAAAAAATAGTTTTCAAGACAGTTTTCGGTCTTGTAAAATTGAAATAAAAATTCTCCTGGTTTGTTACGATCACAGGATTATTTTAAAACAGTTTTCAAAAAAAGGTGTAATACCCTATTTTCTCCGTGCAGAATTTTTCGAATCCTCAGTCTGCTCTGGACAGTTTTTTTTGTAGAATAAGGAATAGGTGTGTCCTCGAGCGCGACGACCGTTCGTATTTATAATTGGGGCGGAGGCCTAATTGAGAGAGTTTTTCCAACGCACACCGGAGGGTTTTAAGGTTGACTCTGTTCTTCCATAGAGTATGCGAGGAGGGTTGATGCGAAATGACTCGAGGGGGACAGCGGCGAGGGGAACGGGAAAGGGGAAAGCTCGCTACGTTTCTCGAGGGGCGAGTGTGTACACAAAGTGCGTGTGTTTGTGCGTTATTTATGAAACGCCTAGAGTGAGGCGCCCCCGTGCTGCGATACCGTATTATATAATGACATCAAAATTTTCCACCTCGCGCATTATACGCGAGGCCGCGGGGGCAGAATTGTCGAGAGAGAAAATCATTACGAGGGGAGGCTTTTTCGTGCGATCGAACGTGCTGAAACGATGAAAAACACTCGGACAAAAATTGGCATTCGATGTTCAAACACGGTGATGAATTTGCAACGAAATCTTCGAATTATCGCGATCAACTTGAGATCGCACTTTTGGAAAAGAATTACACAAACTTTCTCTCTGCTGCGGTAAGGAAGTGACGACGCTGAAGTTTTCAACGTTCGAGTTCAACGAAATGAACGAAAAAAACATTCCTAATTCACCTATTTTTTATTTCACCAAGTATTGGTGCAGCTTGGAAAACTTCAAACTGCAGCTTCAGCAGGAAACGAAATTGGAGAATTACTGGAATTGTATTGGAGGCTTTCTTTACATCGCATCGTTTCGTTGGACTCGAACGTTGCAAACTTCAGCGTCATAGAAAGTGATATGAATATTCTCCCATAATTTCGTCCACGAAGCCACTGACTCGGAGGACCACACACGATCAACAATTATCCTCGCTTCAAAATCAATCGCCTGATCTCACCGTTTAACGAACGTGGCACAGGTCTCGACCCCTCCCCTTCATTCCACTTTATTTTACACGGTACAAGCGGTCATAATCGGAGGAATTCACGAGCTGAGAGTCGCCTTTCCGGTTCGCGTAAAGACACATAAATTCGTCTTGTAACAGAAGCCAGTACATTTATGTGTCACACGCAATTTTTTGTTGTTACGTTTTTAAATGAAAGTCGCAACGTTCGAGTCCAACGAATTCAACGAATAAAACATTTGCGATTCACCAATTTTTTATTTCACGAAATCATTGGTCGTAAAAATCCGCGGATTGCAAATTCGGTAAGCAGCAAAATTGCAGAAATACTGAAATCGTTGGAGACCCTTTTGACATCATTTCGTTGGACTCCAACGTTGCAAACTTCAACATGACATAAAAATAATAATTCTTGGGTCCACGCTCGCGCGAGATTACTGCCATAATAATAATCGCCTCGAGAACCCTCTCGCTACGGACGTCTTTTTTGTTCTCCATTTTTCGTATATTTTGTTTTATAAAAGACGACGAGGGCGACGGGCGCGAGAGGACGAGGGGGTGAGAATTGAGGCCGTGGCTCGTAGGGTATATGCGATTGCGTGCAGACATTAGGTACTCGTGCATGCGTGACTCTCGTCTCTGTGTGGTTTTGCATGCTTCCTTGCTCTCACTCGCATGTGTTACCTGCCTTAAAATTCATCTTTCTCTCACTTTTTCCTCTTTTTATCTTTCGCCCCTTTCTCTCTCCTTCTCTTACACTAGCTTTTGCTCTCTTTGTCTCAAACATTGGGACGCGGATATAACGAAGTTTTTTTTTTTTTTTTATTTCTCAGTCAGAGAGTAGTGTGCGTTTCGTGTCTACCGACGAATATTTCTTGGCGTGTCCGTGGGATAGCTTAATAATCAGTTTTTCGGGGCGTAGGAAAAAATCTCGTAAGCCCTCAATCCGAGATCGGTGTAATTAAATTCTGCGGTGAATTTGTTTAATTGAGCGAGTTTTTTTATCGAGTGGGAGTTTGCGTTTAAATCTGTATGAAAATGTCGCGAGATTCCGTTAATTCAAGCGATTGCTCGAAAATTCGTTAATTCGTGAAAATGAACTCGCACTTGGGATTCAACGAATTTCGTCGTTGGAGAAAGAACGCTGTGCAAGTGATCCCTGAAAAGATGAATCACGACCTTGGCCAACTCGAGAAAAATGTTGACAACTTTTTTTAACTGTGAACAATTTTTTAGGTCTCGAACGCAAATCGAGTTAATTACTAATAGAGAAAACGAGAGAAAAAGAGCGCCCCGCGACTCGAGCCAATAAAGTGCCACGATCCGCTCTGAATGCTCCGACGAACCGATGCGGCTGAGCTGCCACTCTGTCATATCCAGAAACGCTTCGAAAAGGCAGAAGCGAAATGGAAATGTGAGCGATACGGAGCTTTGCTGCTTCGAATGAAAACCGCAAATAATCGTTGTGCCTTCGAATAAGCTCGGACGATACGTCCTTTTAATTATAAGCCTCGCAAACACCCATTCGTGTTCGTGCTTTACTGCTTTCGTGTGCAAGAAACGCTCTTGGTTCCACCGGGCAACCATCAACTGCTTCTCCGTGCTCCTCTGTCAGTTATTATTGTTTTACAGACCGGAAACAAAGAGACTTGCTGACGCGCGACACTGCGCGATACGTCGCTGAGCGTACTCTCGTCACGATATTTCATCGCCTCTATCGAGGATCAGAGATCGCACACGCGTATTCTAGATTTATTCGTGACAATATGGACCACCGTTTATTTTTGACCATCCGTCGCTTCCCTCTCATTCTTTCATTTTCCAACGTTTGTTTTTATAATATTCGTTTTCGCTAGGACGTGCGGCTTTTATTACGAAACGGGAATTTCTTTACAGTACAATGAATCAAACGGCATATTTACGCTTAAAACGCTAGCAGGCTGATCGGAAATAAGCTCTTTGAAGTGTTCTTCTCGTTTCGACAATCGTTTTCGATAAATCAAGGCAGCAGCCAGGGTGGTCCGAATTCAGACCGCGAGCAGCCTCTTCGCACTCCTCAGCGCCGAAGCTTCCTGGCCGTCGATACGTCAGGTTTCTTCTTGACGAATAAAAATCCAAAAAAAGCTCGCACACTCGTAAAGCATCGTGACAAATTTATCCAGAAATAATACCGTCGAGACCGAGTGACGAGACCGATTAATTCTCTCGCTGGCTCCTTCCGCGTTTTTCTTCAATTTGCGAAAAGCTCGACGCTTTTTTTCTCCGAAAAAAATCGCGCTCGCGATTTGTTTTTTTTTTGTAAAAATCTGTTAAATTTTGTGCACCGAAGGAGCAAATGCAAATTTTTCCTGAGACGCGAACGCGCCACGAAAAGTGCGACGAGAAATCGCTCGATTCTCGTCTTTTCTCCAATTCTTTCCTTACCCGCGATCCCGTCCTTGCTCAGCTGAGTTCAGCTGAACTCAGCTCTCCGATAAACGGAATGGAAGCGCGGATGCTGCACTCGTTTTCCCTAGCACAGACGCGCGAAGTTTTGTCAAACAAACGCGATCCGTAAAAACAGAATATTTCTCGCGAGCTCGGTGCGAAGGGAAGATTGAAAAGTGGGGTCGCGAAGAGCTCGCCTATTAACTATGTCGCTTGTGAAAAACACCGGCGCAGATCGAAAGCTAGAATTCGTTATTTCGAAAACGCGCACACACAATTTTGCGGCAGAGTTTACGCACGAATTTATGCCAACACTGTACGTAAATGTGGCTACGAATTTCACGGGCATTGTTGTGCTTTGAAAAAATAACTGTACGCGAATTTGCCAGCTGGCCAGGCAAATTGACCAATCATTTTTTTATCGCGCAATTGCTTGTCCCGTTTCGAGTATTGTTCTCCGAGGGTCTCCGCACTGGAGTAGACAAACTCGAAGGAACTTTAAAGTTTTGATTTTTAATTTTTTTCACTCCGCTACTCCGCTGTGAGAATATAAACAAACGTCAACGGCAAGTATTATTGGCTGACAATAATTTCAACTTGGGCGTAGAAAATTAGTGATAAATTCGACTGAAATCCAACGAGAAAAATGAAATATCGATGAAAGTTAAAATTCACTGGACTCTTTGATTTTTTTGTTAACACTCTTCGTGCATTGGAATAGAAATGAATAATAAATAGTGAAGATCCGGCGAGAAATAAAAGCAAGGGGGTCGCCGGTTGCACGCCTCACCGAGCTCCATCCTGTACGGAGCGCGTACCTACTGTGCACGGTGCATCAATGGAAGAGAGATATGCGTTTGTGCGTTTCACAATATGTTAGGTGCAAGCGTGCTGCTCTCGTCCGGTTTGCGTTACAGATAAACCGTCATTATTTTCCATTTTTTACTTTTTCCGTATAAAAACTTTCGTTTCATTGGCAATCGAAAATTCGGGAGAAATTTTAGTTCGCATTTTGCGCTGCGAGAGAACGAATTCGATGGATCGACACTGGGGGAAAAAAATTGTTGATTCAATAGCGATTGACGACGCTGAAGTTTGCAACGTCGGAGTCCAACGAAATGGACGAAAAAAAAACATTTCTAATTCACCTATTTTTTATTTCACCAAGTATCGGGGCAGGTTTGAAAACTACGAATTGGAAACTCGGCGCAGGAAACGAAATTCAAGAACAACTGGAATTATTGGAGGGGTTTTCAGAACATTTCGTTGGTCTCAAACGTTGCAAACTTCAGTGTCATAGCAATTGATGTTATTCGAAGAATTTTCTTCATTTAACTGCAATGTTTTCGCGGGGAGAAGAAATCTCCAATTTGACCTAAAATTATTTTATTCGTTTGACCATGTTTGACAATTTGGTAAATTCGATAAATTTCTTGTTCGGTGGCAATCGATTCAGTTTATTCAACTGAATCGTGATAAATCCTTCTAGATCGATGAACCGAATCACTGTTATGTTTCCGTTATGAACGATAATCGTGCGAGTGCACAAAAAAAAATGGATCCTTCGACGATATTTTGTTTCGTCGGCATGTTCAGATGCATCAAAACTTGAATTAAAAGCATTAGCATTTACAAATATGCTTTTTATCCATAATTTCATTTGGTTGATAAATATTTGGAACGAGGTAGCCGAAATTGATTTAGATCAACTAAATTTTCATCTCAGAATGCGTTTGTCCAAGTACGAAATTGAATTATTGCTAAAAATATAAAAGAGTTTTAAGGCTCGAGATAAGTTTTTACAATTCTTACCATCGGACGAGTTCTTTCGAGTTTTTTTTTCCCGAGATAGAAAGGATCCAGATGAAATAGCGAGTGTAAATTTCCAACGGATTTTTACACCGAAGCGGAGCACCCGGCCCATCTTTTATTCTTTTATTTATTTCGTTATTTTTGAACGAAGGTCAGTGTCATCGACACGACAACCCAGTGAGAAAGAAAAGGAGACGAAAACCCGTTATTCTAACGTGGACCTTTCCGGTCCGAGGGCACCTCACGCTCTGTTCTCTTTTCGCGAATATCCTTCCCCCTCCCCCGGCCCCTCCGTCTCTTTCTCACTCGCACACGGCTCTGCTTCCGAGTCGAATAGGTCTCCGCAGAGACGGTAAAAATGTGTATCTCCATCAATCCTCGCTGCTCAGAGGCGAAAAGGCGTACGCTTCGTCGCTCAGGATTCCAAATTAGCGCATTTCGTTCGGTAACGCGCGACCTAAACAGGAATTGGCGCCAATATGGACCGCTGTCCATTTTCGTAAGAGAATACGCTTTTATTTACGTATTTTTTTATTTCACGAATCATTGATATATGTGGGTTGAAAAATGACAAATTGCAAATTTTCAAAAATTCGTAATCGTCAAAAGCGTTGCCATTTTCCAGGTTTGCCAAGTTGAGTAACGTTGACGGATATTTTCGCGTCCATTGTCCATTAAATCCGCGGCACTTGGCGCCCCGAATCTTCAAGAAATATGTTGAGAAGAGACCGAGCAGCGGTCCATTCGACTCTCACAGGCTCAAATTTGCACCAATCCGTGTGCATTATTCATGGAAAAAGGAGTCTCGCTCGCGGTTCACGAGGTCTCCTGCTCGTATAACGAGAATAATGTGTGTGTGTGTGTGTGTGTGTGTGTGTGTTTGTGTATCGCGCGGAGAACGAAACGCGAACGGGAAACGTGCGACCCCCTCGCGTACTAACTCGTATAATTATATATGACGAACAATTACTTGGCGTTTTATTAGCAGGGCATAAATCATAAACGTCTCGTCTTGTAACGTTCACCTACCTAATGTTTCGCGGATACATACGTAGACGTTGAAATCGTGAGAGAGTATCTCGCGAGAGCAGAGGGAAAGAAGAAAGAGGGCAGGCCAGGCAGACCTCGTGCCCATGGGGCTGAAAATAAGGGGCTCTTTTTTCTTCCCCCTGCCCCTGCGCGAGTGCGAATCGCCATAAAAGTCTCGTGTGTTCAGCACTCCGTAGAAAAAGCGATCGCTCACAGGTCCAATTAAAAACTCGGTTACAACAAATTCAATAATCGCATTCATTTTTTCATCAGCCCTTTCTCCATGGGTGTATTTGCAATTCAAATATTTTTCATTACCGCGCGATCTCATAATTATTTTATCATTACAACGATTCGAAAGCCGTAATCGAAGATTAAATCCGCAGCGAGTGGCGATACCGTCTCGAGTTTTCTCCGCTGCAGGTATCGCGCCAATTTTTATATCCGACCTTATAATTGGCCATTAGAACGTCACTTTCATTCGCCGTAAAAAGGGTACACGCTCCGAAAAACCAGGGAATATCAGCCGGAAGGAAAAATTCGTTAAATTTAATTGGCGACCAAGTTTCGCATTCGCTCGTTCCAACAGTACGCGATGGATTCGTCAATCCGATGAAGATTCTTCGCACTTCGGTGACTCCCGGGATTCCGCGCCGAGTCGTAACCGGATCCCGCTCATTAGAGCATCTCAACCAAAAACAATACGGGAGCTCGCCCTCCAGCACTTTCCTCGACTTTCGCGCGCGCGCTTGTATTCGCCCGAAAGGTCAGGATCGAACGCGGCCGCGAAAGCGAAGCAGATAAAAAGAGAGCCGCAAAGGCCAATGGACCAAAAGAGAAAAAAGAAAGAAGAAAAAAAGAGAGCGACACTAAATCTGCTTCGGAGTTGCCCGATTACAGAGGAACTGGTGGTGCATTCTCCTACCTTAACATTTATCTTTGCATATGCAACACACACCGAGCACATGCACACACATTTGCCGATCGGGACGCCGAGCAGAGTGGCCGGATTTGCGTCACGCCAACGATGCCTTGTTGAAACACCTCGCTTATATCAATACTACGTTACATAGCCCGCCATATATTCATATGCAGGAATCCGTATAGCTATACTCCTTAATGTCTATTCATATACATAATCGTATATGTGTATACATGAGTGCTAAAAGAGCTAATACAGCGAGGTAAAAGCGAGAATCAGGTCGAAGTTTTTGCGCTCCGCTCTCCTCTCCGGGCGGCTCTTCCTCTCTCGAGCGGGGGTGTAACTTTGAAGTGTATTTATACGTGTACGTAATACCAGCAGCAACAGCCATTGGTCATACAGGAATAATAACTGAAATTCTGCGACGAGAGGAGCGAGAAACGCTTCTGCGGATATGTGTATCGCGGACACGTGTTTTTTCCTCTCTCTCTCTTTCTCTCTTTCAGCCTCCCTGTGTTCGTGTTCCTCTTGTTGTCGGTGTGTGTGCATGTATTCTTGCTTCTGCATGGATCTGTGTCTCTGTGCTTCTCGTTTTGTATGAATTGTGTCCCACGAAGAATAGACTTTAATAATGAATGGGTTTGCGGGCGATATGCACGCGTCGCAGGACACGCTGATCCAGCTTGCTTCGCGGACGCTGAAATCTCTGTCGGGAGCTTGATGCTTAAACATTTAGCGAAGTACGTAACGCCTTCGCACTCTTTTAGAGCGATTTTTTCGGGCTCGGGACTCTAATGCGTTACGGGGGATTCGAGTTTTTGTGAGGAAATAATTTTTCAAGAGTTCCTCGTGGACCATGTTCGAGTGCGATAATGGTGCCGATTGGGTGGAAAACGCTGCAGCCTCGGCAGACTCGTGTCGAAAGATCTTGGTCGCTGAGATTCATTGAAAGAGCTATTGTTGTCAGTGCTGTTATTATTCATGAAATTTCCACGTCAGCCGAGACTGTGTCTAGGCAATGTAATTGGCCTTAAGAGGTCACAAACTTAACCGTTCACCTTAATAAAGCCTTGCATGGAAACGGCGTGGAAACACACGATGAAGTTTTTTCTGGGTCGATCTTGCCAGCACGCTGAGATTATAAACTCGACGAAGGTTAAGGAAAGAGTGGGAAAAAGAACTTTGTTGCATGCTCCTATGTGGACTCCTCCTCGACGGAGAGCAACTGCGGCAAGAAATTCGTCTCTCGCGGGCTCATATTTTGTTTTTCAAACTGCGCTTGGATCGGTCCGCGTTTGTTCGTCAAGATGAAAATCATGCGTCGAGATTTCTCGGATCTAAGCTCTCTTTGTACTTTTTTCCTCTTACGTTCTCTTTCGTTAATGCGCCTTATTATTATACTTCCTTCGTGTTCGATCTTTGACCCATAAATCGCTCTACTAATTCCATTCGAAAGCACTTCTCAATCATTTTTTGTCCCACTTCGGTTCCATGTGTTTTTTTCTCTATCGATTCACTCTGATCATTCGCATTATTTAGCCATTAAATTACAGGGCTCTCAAGCGCGCTTTGTCTCCTCAACGAATTATCACAAACGAGCCATTTTTTCGTGGGCGCGTTATTAATACTTCGGATTCGCGGCCCGAAGTTCGTGATTTATTTAAATCATTATTGTTATGATGCCCGCAAGCTCGCGCTCTTCTCATTGCTTCATCGCACGTTCTTATCCGTCGCGTACGTTCCTATATATCTTCCAATATAATTCATTCCTCGGATCGGCCAGTTGTCTCACGTTTTCGTTGGAGCAACGTCATCGCGAGAATTAACATTGCGACGCGCGGTCCCAGTTCGACGACCGTTTCCACTCGCGCTTCCCCCGGATCACTAAATTTTCGTTCTCCGAACGAGATACCGCTTATCGCTCCACTAAAACTCGCCAAGGTTGATCTTCAATAAAACAATACAAACAAGTGCCACTGAAATATGGCCTTGCAGATTGAAACGCACGAAGCAGGCCCGCTTTTTCATCATTTTGCTCCTTTGACCAAGACTCCGATCGTCTTTCTTCTTCCGCACAATTTTCTACCGCGAATCCGATCTCCATCGGATTATCCAAAATTACGACATTTTTTACTGCTTCATTTTTTACTTCGTTGTTAAAATATTTGGAAAATTCGATACAAAGACGATGATTTTTGCAACGCGATAGGCAAATATCGTCGCGAGAACGCACGAGTATCAGCAACGCTGAAGTTTACAAAACTTTCGAGTCGCCAACGAAATGAACGAAAAAAACATTTGTAATTCATCCATTTTTTATTTCACCAAGTGCCGGTGCAGCTTGAAAAGCTACGAATTGGAATTTTGGCAGGAAACGAAATTGAAGAAGGGCTGGAATTATTGGAGGGTTTTTTTGAGATCATTTCGTTGGACTCCAACGTTGCAAGCTCCAGCGTCATATAAGTATATCAATATATTCGTCGATTTCGACTCATCACGCTCGTTGCGTGAAAACTGAATTTTCGGGGTTTATGCTGACAAACTCGAAATGCTTTGAGCAAGTGGTGCTAAAAAAATAGACGGTTTTCTTCGAGAGAACATTTTTGGAGAGAATACCGAAAAAAATGAAATACACAAATGGATTCTCGAACGAAGCGAACCGAAGGGCGCCAACATTGGTGAAAAGCAAGTTCGAAAATAGTACCTCGATGAATCGATTTCGCAAGCGCGCAACATTATTTTCGAATTTGGCATTCGAGTCTCGAGTTTTCTCAAAATAGTTTTGCGCCTCGAGTGCGGATGACTGAATTCGATATTTCCTAACCTCGTTAAATCGCTCTCCATATTTTGGAGCAAATTCTATTGCACGCGTTCGTCGCATATACCCGTTGCACACAGGGTTAGTCTGCTCCTCGGAGGTTCAATAATGCGTGGACACGTTGTGGCGCTTCCTTGGACTGTCACTGTCGCGCACCGCCCGGTCGAATCCTCTCGTATAGGTAGAGAGGTAAAACGACGTTGTATACATGTATATTGCGCGATCCAACATTTGCCCGTGATATCGGAGAGCCCGACAGCCGGCAGTCCCGCGCCGTCAGCCGTGCCGAAAGTGTCGACGCTCCCGCGCGCGCCGCTCGCCTCGCGATTTTCCATTTATATTTGCAATCGCGTCAACAAATTTTCTTCTCGAAATTGATGCGTGAGAGATCCGCCAAATTAGGAGATTCTGCGAGCCGAAAACTTGACGATAACCGTGTTTTCTCAGAGTACATTTTTTTGCGGTTTTTTTATGGTTTTTCCTTTGCCCTTTGCTCCAGTCCATTTCTTTGGTTTTGGCGATTGAGTGACGACCCGTGACAGTGATACCGGTCGGAGTGAGCTGATTTTCTGTGGCATCCTCAGGATTATCGAGATTTTCGTAGCCGTTGCGTTTTTGTTTTGTTTTTAGAGGATTTTCGAACACCGCAATTCTCAGTGGTTTTGGATTTTAACAGCGTTTTTTGCCCATTTCGGATCAAAGTCCCGGTGAGTTGTTTCTCCGATACCTCGCGATCAGCTTTTAACGAATTATTCGATCTCTTGAAACGCTTCGTCCCGCTCCAGCTCAGTATTTATTTGTTTTATCTTTTTCTTGCACGAGAGCATTTTACACTGGGATTTTATAATGGAAATAACTATTTTTGGATTTTATTCCGACTAAAAGCACACCTCTGTTTACTGTCAATGCTCAACCGTGTGTGTTTCACTCACTCTCTCTCCCTCTCTCACGCAAAACTCGAAAGGATTTCAAATTAGTAGCTCACCTTACGTAAGTCAGCGAGTGCGAGCAAGGCCAAAGCAAATAACGAAACGTATACGTGAGCGAACAGCGTGCATTAGGGGAAAAGAGAATTTGTTTCTAATACGCAATCAGCAGAATTTTCATGATAAACTTTCTGACGTATCTACGATTCGGGTTGCCATTTCTACAGAAATCTGATCAAGTTTGTCCCTTGCGAAGCGATCCGAAGAAGCCTTTCAGCGCTCGTTATCTTGCCCTCCGAGATTCTTCCGCGCTCTTTTTTTTCACAACCACGAAAGAAATGCGGTAACTCAGATGGAAGATCGATTCGAACCAGCAGGATTTCTATCGAAAAATCCCACATCGTGTTGATGTCGATAACTCGAGTTTCAAATATTGGCACGAAAATAATGGGGGGGAAAAAAAAAAAAAACAAAAACGAATTTCAATGTTCCGCGATCCCGTTCTCATGAGGCTTCGCGTACAACGCGGTTATCGAATCGTGCGAAAATAATATGCAATTTTCCGTGATAAATAACGAGCGTATGCATATAAATACGTACGCGCGAGTTTACTTTTGTTCGTGAATCTACGTGTCTGCGGCGGTCTATTACGTAAAAACAGGCCGATCGTGTGATTGTTTCGACTCTTTCTCTCGTGTCAGCTACGTACGTTATTACCCACGAGAGTGGCTTCGTTCTCGCGAGATAAAGAAATTTCAAAAAAAAAAAACGAGAGCTCCAAGTGTGTGTGTACCGCGAATCGGAAGGTTCGAACGTGGCTTACACACAGGTGTTACTTGCACGAAGACGTTGTACGAGTATTAAAAAGAGACTGACGAATCTCGCAATGAATCTGGAAGTAGAGCAAAAAGTTGATTCGAACTATTTTTCGGAGTCTAATCGTCGTCATTATATTTTTATTGGTTTTTTTCAACTATTTGATCAGCTTCGTTCAACGATTGATTCAATTTTCGCGCAGCTTTTTTTTACAACGATAATTATGAATTTTTTCTTTAACTCGCCGACTAAAATTAGAGTATTTTTGGCTTCGATCTCACCGAAGTGTTTCCAGTTGAATTTTTTCTTCCCATTTTTATCGGAGGAAAAAGATTATTCGAAAAATTCTCATTAGAGCGTGGCAAATGTCATAAAGTGGATCCAGAGCAGGCTGATCAGTTTTATGGTTTGTGTAGGCCGAGCTAATGGCAGGTGGAGAGCCTCAGCACTATCCTCGATTCGAACGACGCGGAAAATTGACGTACAGTATTTCGTGGTGTTTGTTCGTGTTTACGAGCCATTTTCAAACGAGTCACGCTCATCAAGAGCTCGAAAATTTGAGTTTCCCATTAAACTTGGTCTTTTTTGTAATCCAAAATGAGATCTCTGTATTATTACGAAAAATATCTTAACTTGGAGCACAAATGTGCTTGTTAAGGTCGAACGAATTTATCTGCCTTCTGCTCGCAGGGTATTATATTTACGAGTGGACCGTTTCCAGGATTTCGAAATGTGCGCTTTGTTGTTGTCACGGAAACCATTTCTTATCGCGTTCCATTATTATTCAATCAGCCGGATGGAATGATTAGCATAAAATTAAAATACGAATGGGCTCGTATCGTTGGAAACGTGGTGCAAATTGAACGAGTTTCAAAAATGGAAAAATTTGCTTATCTCCCGACGTATCAGCTCGCATCGCCGATCGATATTTTCCATTTAATTTGCAACTGAAATTATCGATCTCGATAAATCTGATAAGAGAAACAAATGTGAGGTTTATGGAAAAAGTGGAGAAAAATATGAATTAATCGCTCCTCAACGATGCGACAGCGATTCGCAGCGTTTGTTTATCCTTTTTTCTACTGCCACGTTACCCGAGATCTAACAATAAATTTTTTCCTCCTTCTTCAATCACTCCACTTATTTCTCCCCGCAACAACCACTAAAGAGTCTCGTTGGCAAAACATTTTTTTTCCCCTCTCTCGCCAATGCTGAGGGCAAAAAAGGCTTGAAATATCGTTCCGCTCGAACTTTACGCTCGACTCGTTACGAGACGATCGCGCTCGCGCGCTTAACGACGAGACAACAGCTCGAAGCTTTTGCTTATACACATTGGCTCGTCCTCCTCCTCCACCACGAGGTGTGTGTGTATATCGATCTCGACTCGACCCACTTCTGTCTTTATCCCGGCGTCCCTCGTCGCCATATCCGGCGTACGCCACCGGTGCACAAAATTCTTTCTGTCCCTTTCTCTCTCTCTCTCTCTGTCCTTCTCTTTCACCCTCGTTCGATCGATTGCTTTCCTCTTGTTTCTCGAGCACCCGAATAAAAAATCGAAAAATTATGCATTTCCTCAGTTTTTGGTATTCGTTCAAACATTTTTTGCCTCTCTCTACAAAATTACTTGTCTTTGAAGCAAATTTCTCTACCATTTCACAATTATTTTAATATTTCTCCGTTTTCGATTCAATTCCTCCGTCTCCGGGCGATATTTTTCTACGACTTTTCATTCTTCAATATTTCTCTACAATTTTTTATTTGATAAAACGTTTCTCCGTTTCCTGTGAAATTTCCTGTCTTCGAGCGATATTTTTCTATAATATTTTATGTATTGAAGCGATTCGCCTCGTTTCCTTACGTTACAATTGTGAGTTTTTCGAGCCTCTTACAAATTCATGAGAAGCTCGTGCACCAAGAAAACAGTTTTTCCATCGAAAATCCATTTAGCTGGACAAAAGTGTGGCGAATTCAGCTATATTCTTTCGCAATGGCGAATGATTTAGTCGATTTAACGGTTAAAAAAACCAGTCGAATCCACCAACCAAATGGGATTTCATTCGCAGAACAGAAATTTTTCCTCATCGCAGTTCCGTTAATCCGCCAATCGATTTTTGTTAAAAATTCCAAAATGTAACGTTTCGATGCTTATCCTAAATTTTTTAACCACGAGTGGAAACCTGGTGCATCAATCATCGAGCGAAACGCGATCCCACTACGTGCCATTAAGCAGCAATATTTATCTCGCATTTCAACCGCCAAATATATCTTAGTTAATAAAGTTTGAAGCTTTCGAAGCTCGCTAATCTTTACCCAGCTGTACACATTTTCGGTGGCCAGTCACGAGGATTAATTTCCAAGTTTCTCTCTCTCTCTCTCTCTCTCTTTCCCTCAGTGTCTCTCATCGCTGACATGCAGCTGCGCACATGCTGTGCGATATCAGCAAACGAAGAGTTTAGTGGACCAGCGATCGTATTAGAGGAAAGGAGAGAGACACGCGTACATAATCGGGATGTATCTCTTGGCGCCGTCCCATCTACGAGACACTTTTCCCCTCCCTCGTACTTTTATCTCCGTTTTGCTCGCTCTTCCCTTTCCGTGTACTTCCTACTTGCGTAAACGACCACAACGTAATTAACGTTAGTATATATTAGTCGGTTGAACGACGTATATCCGTTCTCGAATCTCTGGCAAGTGCCCCATCATCCCGGGCAAATACGAGGGAAAATCATTTTCGCTGAGCGCAGTCGCTCCTCTCCCTGTTTCCGGTTAACTTTGACACATCGAAATTTCGAAGAAAACAATCCGTTGAGAAGCTCTTCCTGTATAAATCAACAAATTTGTTGCTCGTTTCACCGACTCGCACGTAAATTACTGTGATTCAAATAAATCGTAGCTTCCATTAGTCGATCGTCGTTACACTCCGAGCATCGTCCGAGCGAATTGTACACGTTGGGATCGTTTATCGTTATAATATTTGATTGAAACTGCAAATGTTTCGTATTTCAAATCTTTCATTGAAGTTTAACCAGATTTTCGTCATTTTTTCTACTCCTTCTTCGTCAAGTATGAAAATTCCGAAAAGTCGATATGGACACCGCAATATCTCCATATTCCAAAACCCTCGCGTTCACGCACTTGAACTCGTGCGACAGTCCTATCGATATTTAATGAACTCGTATTGTACGAGGCGTTAATTGACCTATTTTCGTCGAGGTAGAATCGATTGTAAAATTTCGTACATTTTTACGTAATTTTTGCCTACAAAATGAATTTATGAAAGTACAGGATAAACGGTTTCAATGTTATTGAGAAAATAAATTTAATATCCTAGTTCTACATGAGTATCATAAAACTTTGTATCAGTTTAAACTTCGGCTTTTTCCACCGTTTTTTAACTATTAATTAACTCGTGAAATTTCGCAGTTTCGAGTCATTCCGGACGTTCTGCTTCTACTTCAAATCAATTGATTTTTTCAAATTCCAGATACCTCCTAAAGACATATGAAAGAAAACACATTGAGTGCATAAATAAAGCAGTGGACGATGTGAAAAGAAAAAAGTTGTTCTTGTTTTGAAAAATATGAAAATCGAGTGTGAAACTTCGGCCCTCAAAGTTGCACAAGCGAGAGTACGAGTCGAGAATTTGTTTGCGATATGTGTACCAATTTCTAATGTAAACCCGAATTTACGGAGCGTTGCTTTTTTCGTTAAAATTTACATCGGAGATCGTAAACAAGATATCGAAGAGTAAAATACATTGAAAATTTATTTTGTAACTTCATATCACGTGGTTCGTTGTTAATAAATTTTCCTCGACCGCTAAAACCGTACTTTCTCGTACGCGGGATCCGGATTCCTAATCTCTTTGAGATTATCCCAAGAATAACGATCGAGAGGAGGAAGCTACAAAAGGAAGAAAATTTTGGACAAATTAGATGAAAATTTATGATGACGGGGGACGAGGATGAAACGAAAATATTTATTTACAGATTTATCATGAATGTGTGAGGGGGAGCGCAGTGCATCAGTTAACCGCTCGCTCCCGCGTCGTCGAGCCAAAAGATTAAATTGAACGTATTAACATACTTACGCTTGAGCGTGTCATCGCGTGGGCGTAGATTTCGAAAAGCCCGGATGCGATCGAGCGCAGGCCACCGCCGCGAAGAAAAATGGGGAGCGCAATGGAGAAAAAAGGAAAAAGGAAAAGCGAGAATATATAAAAGCACCCGCGAAGTGACCGCGACGCTCGAATTTCGGGACCGTCCCCGCGCGATTAACACACGCTTCGTATACACGTCCGTCATCTATACGCACCACTCTCTGTACGTATATGCGTACATTGCAAATACACCGTAACGGTATTCACCGCAAGAGCATGCGCATAAACGCGGAGCCACATATATTATAATATTATTGTACTACGGACAGGAGGAAGGATCCTACAAAGAGAAACGCCGAATAATCGACGACACGCGTGCTCACCTTAAGTACACATTTTTTAACCTCGTACCAACAGCCATAAAAACAGAGAGATATGAAAATTTCTTGTGCGTATACTTTCCCCTGGGAGAGTCCCATAAAAAAAGGAATTATTGCGGCTCCCGTTCAAATTTTCTTCCTGTCAAACTGAGGTTTGTTTCCAACAGCTTTCCCGACACTCATCATTTCAGTAAAAAAAACATTCTTTCACGAATCATTATTCTCTAATCGGATTAGTCTCGCGTTCATCATTTTTTTTTCGTCCCCATTATTTTTGCTTCCTTCGCGTAGTTGGCCGGTTTATTGGTTTTCTTCAATCTTAATTCACACATCGAGCCCGTCCAGCCCACGCCGCGAAGTTTTTCCTTTGTCCGACCTCGTTATTTACTCTCGTTTTCTCGATATCCTATTTCCTCTCTTTCTCTCTATTTTCCTTTCTTTGTTGCGACTATATCAGCCGCGGTGCCTCTTTTGTCCCTCGATATTTAGCGTCGTCCCCCTCTTCGCTCGCCGACGCGAGAATGACAAAGTTTAAACTTTACTCGTCATGACTTTGCGCCTATCTCTTGCCTTTTTGCCTCGCTCCCATTTATCTTTGTGTATATTGCTCGTTCATTCATAACGTTTTCTATAAACGTAAGACTCCTCGGCACTATATCGACCCTCCGCGCCTCCCCCTTGCCACCTTTCGACTCGTACAGAAATAATTTTCTATGAATGTCACCGCAGGACGAAACAACGGAACATACGATACGATTCAATGCTTTTTTCTTTCTTTACGCTTTTCCAAAGCTTCATTTGTACGAACGAAATGTTTTTACAATTCGCGAGTCCTTCGTGCTTCGTTTAACGAGGTTCCGCCACGGCTTAAAGGCTCTTTCACGGAGTGCGCGAACCCCAACGAAAATTGACGAAGAAAAGCTACGGACAAATCCGATTCCTCAAACCTTCTGCCGATTGTAGCTATTTATATATTCTCCAAACATTCGTTGACCCACTTTTTCATGATTGATTTGGAATCCCTGGACTTTCATTTGTAAATAGACCTTGAGATTCGCCACTCGTCTAACGGTTAGTTCTTTGACGACTCTTTCCCATCCACAAAGATCATCAGGATGTCGAACAAGGCGACCTCTGGCTTTGAAAATATTTACTAAAAACGTATTAACCCAGGCTTTGATCTCAATATTGAAGAAATATTGTTTCGTCTAATCAATGGCAGACTTTTTGTTCAAATTTTCATCTAATAATCCCTTCGGTACACTGGAAACGAAATTTAGTTGAAACATTCTAAATTTTGTTGCCCGAATCAAATAAAATAGTCGAATAGGTCGACAAAATATTATGGATGAAAGAAAAATCACTGTGTACATGACACAATATGCTTTCGTAAGGAACAACCTTTTTGTTTAAATAGCACGAATAATTTAAGTTACAAAAGCTTAGTCAGCTGATCAAGCATCCTGGGAAATCGACCAACCATCGATAGTTGTAGCAACAAAGTGTTTTTTTGAGCCGTTTTCTCAAGATGCAACCAGAGCTCTGTAGACCGCGGCATAAGAACTACAAATAAAATCAATGCTCGAATCAACAAAATAAATTTTGACCAGCAAATGAATTTTATTGGATCCTCCTTAATTTGAGCATGCGCCGTTGTTTTTTCTCGCTGTATTTTCAGCAGCGCGTACCCACGTGTGGATTTATTCCGCCAGGAGGTTTCTTTCATTTTCGAGGAAAAGATCGAATCGCGACGTTAATTAATTACACTTGGCATTTCTCGTGAATAAAGCTTCGTTTTTTTCTTCTCTTGAAATCTTGTTTACGCGCGTCGTCTATTATCTCTTTTTTCCCGTATTTTGCAAGACAATATGTAGCGTTCGCGAAGTTGCGAGATCGTAGCGGCGTATCGAATTCTCCGATCGCTCGCGCCCCCCTTTGCTCCCAGCTTCGCGGATCTTTCGTCCGCCTCTTTTTTTACCTTCGCTGACTTATTTTTTGCTTCAAATCGTATATCAAATTCGAGTCGAACATCGCCCCGAGTCTCTCGAATCTTCAGGCTTCACGCGTCTGCAGATACATTTAAAAAAAGTTTTATTCGACTTGGCCCCGCCGTGAATTTACCGTTAATGGTGTTTGAAATTCCGCTTACGTGACCAACCGTACTTCGAGATACACACCCGGCCCCGAAACCATATGTGCACGTCACCGCTGCCCAAAGCGCGACCTTCCTATTCGTCAACCGCGGTGTACCGACAACTTTTCCCTCTCGCACAAGCAAACTCTCGTTCTAACGAATCGCAACCGAATCGTGTCACGCGTTCCCCGTTACCAAATTCGCTGATCTTGACTGGTGATTCGGTAATCAGGATTATTTGTGACACACAAACGAAATGTTTAGCAAATGTCAAAGACTCCGAGCTCGAGAATCTTTTGGGGATTTACATTTTTTTTCAATCTCGGACGCGCGATTTAATATTTTTTCAATGTTCCTCTTTTGCTTCTTGAGCCACTCAAAAGTTTTTGCGACCGCGTCGAATTGATTCAGAGACTAGAATCGCAGTTTTAGGGAATCGTGCGTAATTCTTTATTGGAAGATCGTAAATGCTGAATCTGCTGTCTTGATTTACTTACAAATTAGATTTGATGGAATTCAAAATTCCTCGAATCCGATTTAATCGACTGCTTCAGAGACCAACTTGCTCGATCTCGCGGAGCTCGAATTAATCGACAGTTTTAAAAAATTTGACGCCATGATTTTTTATAACCTTTTTTATACTAATTCAGGTTTTCTCGGGGATTACATTTGGCGTGTAACGGCCCATGGATTTGAGTGAATGCGAGCGTTTGTAATTTATTGCTGTGGCCCAGACACCTGTCCCGGTATAACCTCTGGGTCCTCCCTCGTCCGGATATCGTTCCGTACGCGACGTGTGCCGCGAACGTGATCCAACGATCTTCGGTCGATGTTCAAACGAGCGGGGCGCGCAGTTGCATCTTTATTTTCGAAATATATTTTATTTTCATTTATTTATTCTTTGTCTTCGTCGCAGGAATACGTGTTCGCCGCTGTGTGCGGTTAAAATTCGTGTTAAACGCGCTCTCCGCGATCGCGATCGCGATCGGGAAAAGAGGAGGTAGCGAGTGAAAACGGAAACTCGAATTCGGTCAAGGCATCTTTCCGTAAAACATGTGCGCTTGATCGTGAGAGGACAAGTAAACCGAACTGCCCGCTCTGCTCACATCCCGTCGTATATACATAAATATTTATGAATCGCGCAGCGTTGTTTTTCTTCTTTCTTTTTTCTTCTTTTCAATTAAACACAAAAAATAATCGAACCGTATGATCAGCCAAAAATATTCGTTCTCCGTTAACGCTTTTCTTGGTTTTAAGCATGTTTTTGCTTACTTTTGGCTGTTAACGGAGGGAAATTAGTGGGTGGGAAAAGTGTCAAAAATATTTTGAATATATTTATATTATAATATAATTTATTTTGAAAATATTGAGTATATTATTTGAATTTGAGGAAATTCAGAATCTTTTCGTTTTTCAAGACTCAAAAACGTGCTGGTCGAAAAATAACTTTTTGTTGGAAATTCAAGTGTTTTCCAACGCCACGCTGATTTGGTGGGGAATTCGTTTGTGACCTCAAGGAAGTTCGGTCTGGTAATAGAATTAACAAAAAAGATTTTGATGAAAAAAATTTCAATAGAGTAATTAATAATAAAAAAATTCCCTGTCAAAATTTTCAGGCCCGAGGATACTTTGTTCGTGAGAAAAAAACTGAAACTGATTCTCCAAATTAACACGGTCTCTCACCGCTTTCGGTGACTTTCCCGTATATTTTATTAATAAATTTTCAGGCATTAAGGAGGGTGGATCGTGTTAAAAATATTAAGAATTTCAAAATGATAAGAATTTAATAAAATTTGGTAAATGTATTCTTTAAAAATATATATAAGACAATATAAATTTTTTTAGATTTTTCTACCACATAGCTCTCGAGTAATTGAACGCTAAAGTTCACGTGCATAAGCATAGAGTTTACGCTTTGATTCAACGCTCATCTATTCGATAACCATGTGGTAAAAAAAATTGAAAAAAATTGTGTTTGTATACTTGATGCCAAGGAATGTTATCACCAAATTTTATCAAATTCTGATTATTCTGATTTCGTGATCCACCCTCCTTAACAGACAGTTCTTGCAGAAACTTTCATGAATGATGGAAAAATATTTGAAGAATATGTTTACGGCTTCGTAAAATCCATTCGACAGTTATAAAGTTCGCAACTAATTTTTCTCGAAGTTTCTCGAGAAATGGTGATTATTGGGAGGTCAAACCTTACGTTACTTTCACGCCGGCAACGTTGCAACCGCGCGTTTTTCGAAACCGAAAACTACGTTTTCCGATTGGCGCAACTCACACTAAGGGCTTCCCATAAAATATGAAGGACCGTTGAGAAAATATTGATGTAATTAATAAAAACTCGTTTTTTTAGACATTTCTGCCACGTTTGAATTGTGCCAAATATGTTCGAACACTGATTATGAGACAAAGGCCCGTGACAAATTCTGTCAACAGTTTTATTGACAAGACAGAGGTTACGAGGTCGCGGCCAAACTCACTGGACCGACTACGCTAGTCGCAATAATTTTTTTTTTTGACTAGCTCGATACCAGATAAACTTCCTTAAAAGCAGGTCAGAATGAAATGAGAAACTCATTTTGGCTTCTTCTCAGGAACTACTTGATGAATAGAAAAGTTAATTTTCCCAGCGATCGATTAGTCATTTTTATTCCTTCAAAAGTCACTTGTCTTCGCGTCGCGACGGGGCCTGCGCGTACTATGGAATTGGTATACTTGGGTATGAGAGCGAGCCATGTGTGAGAATGATGAATCGAACTCCGTGAAGTGAAAATTAATCGAGTCGAGCGAGCATAACGGAGCCTCCCCGTCTCCATACGACGCTTGATTTTTGTTAGAAAGTTCCATATATCGATTGAATTCCGTTTTACAACCGAACGAACTTCGTCTCCATATGTATGAGTTTAAAACAATTTAGCTCTTCCCTTAATTCACGGGACCGTAAAAATCGAACGTCTTTTGACGGAGAGCGATCGGTGGCGGAACAACAAGCACATTATTCTTTCCTTCGTCGATTTATTGGCTGGCTAAATTTCAGAGGCAACGACATACTGAACGGTCGAAGCAACGGCGAAGATCTCTCTTCTCATAGAATCTTAAGAGCGAATGATCGGACGAGAAAAAAATGACTGTGGTCCAACAAAACTCCGCTCAGTTGAACGAAAGTATGACGGATTCCATTTTTTTTTGCCATTTTTAAAAGAACGTAATTGAATCCACATTTTTGGTCAATTGAATAGAATTTTGGTGACCAAAGAATATTTTTCTCTTAGTACAATAATTTGCTGATAACATTCTGTCAAAAGAATCGGATTTTTGATATTTTTTCGATCTATAGACGTGTGTTGTCTCTCGAATGTTGCCATTCGTTAAAAAATGCGTACACACACCGATCGAATACTCTTCGTTGGAAGAGACGATCAATTTTTACGATCGCATGAACACAGGGTGTTGCTAAATTATCCAAAAAGATGATACCGAAGTTTGCAACGTTGGAGTCCGACGAAATGGTCTAAAAAAGTCTCCAACAATTTCAGTAATTCTCGAATTTTGTTCCTTACCGAATTTGCAATTCGTAGTTTTTCAACGTACACCAGTGATTTCGTGAAAATAAAAAATGAGAGTGAATTACAAATGTTGTTTTCGTTAAATTCGTTGAACTTCTGCAAAACTTCAGCGTCGTTCAAAAAGACCATTTAGTCCGGAAAATATAATTGAGCTGTCGATGATGGAAATCTGTGATCGTTATTTTATCCAGGATGACGATTTTCAACTTGAGAAAATAGCTGGAAGGTAAACTCCTGCTACTGCTGGACACAACCGTAAAAAGTAATCCCAAGTGTTGAGTGTCAAGGAAAATAAAAAAAGCATTTTTATTAAACTTTTTTACGAGCGAAATATGACAACGTACTTGAGTTTCCTATTAACCCAGTCTCCCTCTCTCCTTTTCTCTCTTGCCCTGTCGAAGCTTCACTTTTCCCATTTGACTTCGCGGTGGATTAAGTATAGACAGGAAGCAAAATCGCAATTTCGCAGGTGCGTCGTTTTCTCGTTTATTTCCAAAGGCAGAACGAAAGATCCGGTCTTCCGTAGCTAAACACTTTGGAAAAGAAGTGCGGATCGCTGAGAGCCAGATCGTGTAACGAGGAAACGTACACACCCCTCGCACACTCCTTGTCTCTTTTTCCCTTAACAGTTTCCGTGAGATTGGATTAGCCGACCTTCGACCTTTTCCTCATGGTACACAACTCCGCTCGCTGCACACAGGCCGCTTCGTAACAGTCTCTGAATTCGTTTTTTCATCATTTCGAACTCGTATATATAATTACATAGAAAATTGTATTAAACGCCGCTTCGCGAAGAGCGCTCGACAATTGTTTGACAAATTTGTAGCTGAAAGCTATTTTTTTTTCTGTATTTCATTTTGTGCGAAAATAAACGGAATGTATTTCAATTCCGGAATATTCATCCACAAATGTCTACTCGCCCGAACGCTTGCACAGTTTATAGAACGATGAAAATCTACGATGGAAGAATTCAGGGTTAATTGGCCCCAGTTTCGAAAATTCTCGAGGCACCGGCGCAATAAACATAATGAGCGTTCGAACGCGGGATTTTATCTGCTGAGCTTAGATTAAAATTTCGGTCCGATTATAAAATAGATCGTAGCTCGAGAAAAAAAAAAGAGAATTGGCTCGTTCGATACGGAGGAGCCCGTACAGCTCGCGCTTTAACCGTGATGGCAGTTAGAAGTGCCACCCACCAACGAGCGCGTACTTTTGCCACTGCCGAGGAAAATAAATCTCTTTGAGACTGCTGACGGCGAGAAAGAGAGACGGAGAAAGAGAAAGAAAATGTGTGTGCTCCAGGGATAACTCCTCTCGTTCTTTCGAGGAAGAGCGTTAAATCCGAGCTCTTTTCCCTCGCGGTTCACCAGCGTATATAAAATTCCAGCGGCCTCTTAATCGGACAGACGCGGTAATAAATGTGTGACTTTTTTGTATCGCGCGTTGTACGAGAAGAGCAATTGGAAGAGAACGGCACGTGTGTCCCTTTATTCTCTGAGGAAATCGGTTTGATCCTCCTCTCTCTGTTCTGCTGACAAAATGACTTTTATTTATTGGCAGAATAATCCTTATTTTATTATTTCGTAAACAAGCATTGGTGCGGCTAAGAAAAATGTGAACTTTTTGAAATATCGATGCGCCTCGAGTTGAGAATAAAATTAAATTTATTCGATCGTAACTCGACCGGGGAATAAAAATGATTTGCTGCTTTTAAATGAATCCGAGCGAAAGTTCATTTTCATTTTATACACTGTTCTCATCGAGACAAAGGATCCGAGTTATTATTTATCGTCGTCCAATAGTCGGGGCCTCCAGCCAGCGTATTTCACAACTTGTACGAAAATTATTTCGATCTCTAATGACATTTTGATTGACGTAAAACGGGACGAAAGCGTACTTCGTTCTGGGAAGCATTCGGCTTGGAGTAACGGCTCGCGGCAACGCGATTCGTCACTCCTAGGAAATCATTAATTCAATCAACCATAATGGAGAAAATTTAGTCTCGCGTTTCTCCCTCTTTTCCCGCTTATTTCATATCTATCGAAAATACGCTTTTGTTCTCCCAACGCTTTTTACACTCTTGCAAAACCTAACGAAACTTATGATTGCTCCAACGTTACACAACATTTTGCCAATTATCCGCAATCTTTATTTTCTCAACTTGTTCTCGAACGTCGATTTGAAATTATCAATTTTCTCATACTTTCGCAGTCTCGTGATCTTTCTGCGGTCTTCACCTGTCTCCCTGCCCTCATTTTTCTAACTTCGACGCATGCGCTTAATGATTAAACATTTGTCCGAAGGAATAAAAAACAAACGGAACGATTATCTCCCGATCTCGGGTGCGTGTGCTGGCGCTAAATTCCTCGTTACTTACCAACACACACGTGCGAATGCACGGATTCGATTCTTCATTTATTTCTTGCATTCTCGGATTTCTCGATTTCTCCACCAACGCCTTCGGACTCCTTAGATAAGGCTCCAATTAATTACACACGCGATTACCATCGCAGTAATATGTATTATGTCCATTCCCAACGAATACATCCGTACAAGTATCATAACAATATAGATTTATATACACGTGTATATAAACGAGGGTAGAAGTGTGGCTTCATGGGACCGGAAAGATCGAAGAACGTGCTCGCACCGAGCAAAGACCAATAATTCATTTGTGAAACGTCATTTAAGTCTGCTTCAGCAGGAGTACGAAATTTATTTGGACGGTTTAAGCGAGATTTATTGGACGCTTGGGCGTTTCTTCAAATTTCTATTCTCGACGTTGCAATTTTTTTGCGAATGCACGAAAAAGCGAAAAAAAAACAAAATTTTCTTTTCATTGAGTTTACGAGTGAAAAAAATGCAGAGATTTATCACCGAGAATTCATTCAGCACACTTTTTGCCTGCATCGTTGATTCGTTTGATGTTCGAGGCGATGAAAAAACGTTGTTTTTTATATCGCTTTTTGATTGAGCGAAGATTCGGACGTGGTGCGAGAGAAACGAATGCTCGTTCGGTTAATCATTCTGCCAGCAAGATTGTTGTCCGCTTTGTCGTTGTTGCGTATTTTTTCTCTTTTATTTAAGCCGAAGTGCGTTTAAGTGCAAATGCTAAATGCCATGATTCTCGCGGACGAGGCTTAATACTATGACGTAACGCTGGGTTAACGATAGAGATAACGAGAGGCAATGCACAACGGGTTTGCGCCGCGCTCGACGCACGATCATGCCCGGCGAGCCAGAGTCTCCGCATGCTCTTTCGCTCTCCTCAATATCCATCGTGGTTTTGGCTTCGGTTCAATCAATCGATTTCGCACACATATACACACCCCTTAATTGAACTAATTTCAGTATTTATCTCCACCCATGTGCACGCTCATGAATTTCGGGCATATTTCCATGATCCCGAATCCACGATTAGATAACACCGAGAAGTGCGAAACGTAATTACGCACCACAGCCCATTTCTATACCAGGAAAATTACGTGGGCGGATAAGCTCCATTGACATTATTTGAGAGTGCTTTCCTTGATTTCCCATTGAACAATTGCCAACGGCGGTTCGATTCTCCGAAATATTTTCAACTCATCCAATCGAAACTGGCCTCCGCCGGCGCAATTTTCCTGTTTTCGATATCGCGTCTTTCCATATATATGCATTTTTTCCTCTTCGACGAACCGATCGACTCTTTTTCTCAAAGCTAATTCAGTCGATAAAACGGTCACAAATAATCAACCTCGCGGAATATAATCTGCCTCGGAAATTGGACAATATTAGTCACTCCCGAAGCGAAGATTCGGTTGCGAAATGAAGAAGAGAAAAAAATAACTGATCGATGCCTTTCCGAGCCGCCGCAACTCACCCGAGACTCTGACCCTCGTTCGATTTGCTTCAAGATATCGCGTTCAACGTTTTCGCTCCTCGAACCTCTCGACGTTTCGCTCAAAGCGATCCTACAACCTGCGTACACAATATTTTTCTCTTCATTTTTCATTCTCTTCTTCATTTTATGTCGTATTTGCTCTCGAGACACGCGAGCAAATATGATATAACGAACGGCCAACGATCGTTATTATGCCATATTTGTTTTCTATGGCAGATGAACTTCTTCCTACAGCTTTTCCTACATGGATTTATCTCCGTACGTATACGTATTTAACGTTATAACGTTCTCTCTCTCTCCCCGTGAACTCGATGCGCGTGGATCCAGCTCGTATGGGGATCGGTTTCCCATTAGCCAGAAAGGAGGAGTCGCAAAACTCGTAAAGCTTGCCTCCAAAAAGGCAATGCAGTTAACCAAGTTATAACGCAATTGCTCTTGCACGCTCGCGGAAACGCTGACGAGCGAGGGTGGATTACAAAACCTTCGCCGAGCGTTACGATATATTTCCTGATAAATTGCAGCCGCAGCCGGGCCTGAGCAACCTCTACCTTCAAAAATGATTGACCGCGAGCTCCAAAACCACTTATTCGATTATTCTTTTTCTCCGTTTTCTCAATGGGATCAAAATTATCGGATAAAAATTTGTTTCGTTTGTCCGAGAATTGGAAATTGGGCTTTGAATTGAAAGAAAATTGAAAATTGCAAGTTGATCGAACGTGTCGCTCGAGGATCCGGGAAACGCGGCAACTTTTCGCTCCTCGAGGAGCTCGAATCGACACCGATGCGCGGTTTCTTTCCACTCGGAAGAATAGCCGTTGTATTTTCACGTTGAAGAGTATAAAAGAGCTTTGTAAGTTGAGAATCGGATGACCAGGAGGGTCCTCGAAGTCGTATTGAACACACTTTCGAAGAAAAACAAAAAGGCGCAGTGTGCGAGGGAGGCGAAGAGATAGCGGGAGCAAAGGAACGAGAAGATTGGCCAGTCGCTGTACGGTTGCGTGTGTGGTTTCAATTTCGCGGTTTCTCGCTCCCGGGCCAGGCCGTTCCGATACGCGATATCCTCAGCTCTTACGGGCATCTAATTTTAGAAATTTTCTTTTCGTTTGTTCGCGATCGTTATTCGCTTTTGTATATAGAAACAGAGAACAGAGATCTTTACAGTTGAAGAGTCCTCTCTATCGGGCCGGAGGAAGAGAAGAGCGAGAAAGCGAACGACGAGAGAACGAAAGAATTCGTCGATATGTGCTTATCTGTTGGTTCTCCGTTCCTCTCCTGCCTTTTTTCGGACCCCAAAAATATATCTGACGTTTCGAAAGCGTGCTTTTTTCGGTCTCGAGCAGTCATCGGGCTCGCGCTCTCGGCGAGAAACCTTTTTAAATTGCACACACGCGACTTATTTGTTTTCTTCTCGCTGCATTCGCGAGCCGGAAGGTAAATTTGCGATCGCCGTTTCCAAATGTTTTTATCTCGGAAGCAAACTATTCGAATAATTCTGAGAATTTGCAGATTTCATTTTCTCCAATCTGATCTTAAAGAATACAAGAGTTTTGGGACGAACCTTCGAAAAATTGATTAACACTTTTACCTCGTCTTGAGTCGATGCACTTGACAGGTTCATGTTCGTTAGACTCCATTTATCGACTCTACTAAAGTTATCAATCCTTTGTACGCTCTTCATAAAACGATTTGAGTCAGCCCATTGTTTACCGTAGGTGCGAAAAAAAGCGACCTTCGATACGAGCATGAAAAAGAAGCTAAAATTTATTCCCGTGTGTTATTTTAGTATATAAACGCTTCGTACACACATTGGTCTTATGAATCATTTAGTGAATCGTTAAATGAATTCTCGAAAGTGATGAATATCGGATGTTAAATTCATTGTTGATCGCTCATAAAATCTCCGACGAAACATTCTCGCAATTTCTACAAATTCTCTCTCTCTCTCTCTCTCTCTCTCTCTCTCTCTCTCTCTCTCTCTCTCTCGCTCTTCCTTAAACTGTACACATCGCAACATGTCGATGTGTAAAAGAACGGATAAACGGCACGAGTGTCCAAAAAATTTGGCACGAGAATCCAATAACGCTGAAGTTTGCAACGTTGGAGTCTAACGAAATGATCGAAAAAAACTCTCCAATAATTCCAGTAATTCTCCTATTTTGTTCCCTGCCAAATTTGCGATTCGTTGTTTTTCAAGCTGCACCAACGATTCGTGAAATAAATAATTGGTGAATATCAAACGTTTTTTTCGTTCATTTCGTTGGGCTCCAACGTTGGAAACTTCAGCGTCGTAAAATCCAACTGATCAGAGGCTCCGATATTATTATTGTTATCGTTATTATCATCATTGTTTTTTATCGCTATATCGTACGATCTGTCCTCGCTTATATCACTGAAAAGTTACACGTTTAAATTTCTGTGTACAATGAACTTGACGAAATTGACCTATTTTTAGTGCTCTCCCCCCCATTATTCATGACATTCTTAGTGATGTTTTACTCTCGAATATTCCTCCTGACATTTCATTCGATCGTTACTTCCTCCTTGATACGCCAATAATTTATTCTGCTATGTTCGAACATGTAATTTTTCATGTTTACATATGAAAATGAACAAAAAAGAGAGAGAGAAAAAAGCGCAACATGTGTTCGTCGGCACACATGGAAGAGGCTGCATCATTTTTTCTCTTTATCGATTTCCTTTCCTTCGCCGCGCACATTTCATTCAGCTTTTCGATTCGGTCTGAATATTCTCTGGGTCGATTTATATTCGTGAGTTCTCACTTCCGTTTACGTGCCAACGATTCTCGACGTCTCGACGAAACTGTCGCGTGCTTATTGCGTTATGACATTAATATATTTCTGACGAACTCATCGAAACTCCCCACTTTTGTCTCCTCCGTCCTCGCCTCCCTCCCACGATCCACCTCCGAAGAAAATCGAAGAGGGGGACCCGAAAAGCTGAACGAGATTTTGTTGGCTGTCCTCTCAGGAAATCGCGTCTCCGAAACGTCTCGTCGATTTGCTCGACGTCTTCGATAAGTCATCAAACGCCCCTCGTCCTCGGCTTTTCCACCTGGCGCACGGACGTCTATCGATCCGCGCTCATTCGCTTCGCGTTCTCGTCATTCATAGACTCTCGACGGTCCATTCCTTTTTACACGCGACTCACGACTTCTCGACCTCCGAACTCTCTTCCTCCCTGACGCGCGAAACTATCCTTCAGACATTTGGCTCCGATCTTTGCTCGGTGCGCATTGCGCTTTTTCCTCTCTCTCTCGCCTCGTGCTCCCACTGATTCTTCCCTTCCACCACGCTTTTCCGTACTCCGAATTCGTTCCACGTTGCTCCACGAGTTTGACCCTTTTCGCCACGGAGCGTTTATTTCTTCGTTTAAATTCAGCAGACTTCGAAATACGTGTTTTATTCGAGTGGTTCATAGTTTGCTCGCGCGATGCTCAAAATATTTTGAACTTGTGATCATCGGCGGAATAAAAATGCGTGGGTTTTCGGTTTTTATTTGCGCCACCACTGACGAATAAATACACTTTGGCCGATTTCTCCTGCTCATTAAAACCTGCTTCATTCAACACCATCCAGTTCCCTCAGACAAAAACTTGATATATTTATCGTCGTTTTTTTAAATGGATAAATAAACGAATCACTTAAATATCCAATGCTCGTCAAAGCTATATTTCAATTTCGTTCATTTATAAAATACGATTTTCCTGTTTTGTATATTCGAGTAGAACGAGTTTTCGCAACATTCTGGTTTTTTCTCATTTTTTTGTTCTTCGTATTTATTCGTTTCGTTTATTTTTTCTTTCAAGTCTCACAGACCGAAACTCTCCATCGTCAGTTTGGCTTATCAAGTTTTACCAGCCTCTAATGCAGCTTTTAAAAACTATTTTCACCATGTCCCTCTCTCGCTCGCTCTTTCTCTCTTCCGTCTCTTTTATTTTTCTCTCGTTCTCGCTGAGTTGTTTCCTCTAACTCAGCGGTGGCACCGCAGCTCTCTGAGAATTCACTCCCTGCGAAGAATCTTGAGAGCGTTTTCGCTATTTCACCTCTTCTGGACCGGTGCCACCGTCTCGTTCCTCTCTCTCTCTCTCTCTCTCTTACGCGTGTCCTCGTTTTTTCTCTCTCTTTTTATCTGCAGCGTTTTACGTTCGTTCTGCTTTCGCGGGTCTACCTCTCCGAGCATTCGTCGCTCCTGTTTGGAATTCTTGGCAGCAAGCTCCTTCGTTCCTTCGAGTCGAATCCGCGATCTTTCATGCTCCGAAAAACTCCGAAATTGAAAGCCCGCAGCCTCCTTTTCAACGGATATTTTTATAATTGGATTTGTTCGAGAAACTTTCAAAAAAAATGTCACGCCGGTAGACAATGAGATTGAGGTCTCTCCGGGCTCATTTTCAGTTCATTAGCAGCGTCGGAGTGACTCGGTATCGAAAAATATGAGACGCATCGACCACTCAAAACGGATCATCGTACCGATTTAAAATATTGCTTTCACGAACCCCAATATTCTACGGATAACTGGTTTTAAACGACAGTAAAGTAAACGTGCATGCGAATAGATTGGCGAAATTTCAGGTCAAGTTATCGAACATTTAATGAAGAATTAAAACTTGAAAAATCGTAAAATTCATACGAGAGCTTATGGAAATTCCACCATCACCAAATTTCTAATCAATAATTCATAAATCAGTCCAAATTTCGAGTGCTCCAATTAGCGCTACCAGAAAATACGCTCATGCGAAAGGTACACCTTAATTTTCCTCCTCCGATCTTTTGTTTTTTCTCTCACCTCCCTCGCCATAAACGACGAAAGAATTTCGACTCCGATTTGAAAGCAAATAAAAGGTCCCCCCAAAAAGGAGGCCCATCGTCGAAAACTCATGAGATGATTACTGTATTCGTTGAATAAATGAAACGCAAAACTCGTGCCTCGTAACGAAAGTTATCCGGACAAGAAATCGTGTAGCGATGCTTTATCGAGACACGCGAGCGTCTCGCCGCGCGTATACATAAATACAAATGTTACAAGAGTAGTAAGTTTATGCAACAAGCATAAACTGTCAATTGTCTCGGAAGTTGCAATAATATTGGTAGATAAACGTAACTCTCGGAGTTGTATCTCACGGGTCGGGGCACTCTTGCCGGGTGTTATACGAGCTAACGGTCCTCCAATGTTTACCGTTCCCAACGACGTATTATGAGCCATTATATATAGAGCGTGGCAGATGGCAAAACGAGAGATGATCGCAGAGTCTCTTCTTCGATATAGCGAACCGGTAGTACGTCCAAGTGAGAAAGAGAAACGCGTATTTCGCGAGGCAGCGATGCCGCGACGGAGACATTGAAAATATCATTAAAAAATGTAAAAAAGAGAAAAGGAAAAATAATGAATACGCGAGCGCACGTATCGCGAGGCTTTGACGGCTTCGTATTACGCGGATATAGAGATGTCAAGGACACGTCGCGCGGAATTCTCCGGGTGCGTGTATGTCTCTTTACACATGTGTTATTACCAACAGTCTCTTACGTAGTTCAACGTTTCAGCTTTAAATATCATTGTCAAAGCGTTCGTCATTTTTTTTAACTCCGACTGGTATAAAACTACTTTTAAATATTTTCGAGTATTGCGTGCATGAAAAATCTTGTTTAAATGCGAGTTCTTTGTGCATCGAGTACCAAAAGAAAATATCAATTAAAAATGCATTAACGGCCGTACGCGATATTTTTTCAGGTATCGCGCTACACGAGCGCGCAAGGAGCGTTTTGATAAATCGACGCGATTTTATTTCGAGCTTCGTCCTTCTCGCGGCCTTGTCTCGCGCTCCCTTGCTCATTTTTCATCTCTTTTACGTCCCGGCTCGCTCGAAGCAGCGAGAGCTCTCCGTCCTTGTTTCACGATGCACTTAATCATATGAATGAACGAATTATTTATTCACCGGAACAAGAATAAGCCTTTATCGAGCCCCGCTCATTCAATTGCTTCGCGACGCGATCATTTGTTGCTTTGCTTTTCCTTCGTACCCTCGTGCATGCGAACTGATCGGAAACCGCCGGGGATTCCGTACCTCACCATCCCCCAGGCCGCCTTTCTTACCATGCTTTTTCCCCCCGTCCACGCGTCACGACCTCGGACAACACGGTGCATCAGTAATATGCGAACGCTTGTGATGCAGGCGCCTATTTAAACCTGCGACGTCATCCGCTCCCGAGGATCGATCGTCATTCCCTTCAGCTGAACGATCTTGTGGAATTAGAAATAATGGATTCCTCCTTTTTCTCGATCCTTCGTTTTCGCAGATACGTTTTTTGTGAACCACGATTTTCTGTCAAAACGAATCGATCATTCGAATTATTTGGGCGATTGTGTTGTTACATTGAGAAAAAAATATTGTTCATCGGACGCTAAAGCTTGCAACGTTGGAGTCCAACGAATTGAGGAAAAAAAATATTTGCAATGCACTAATTTTTTATTTCACGAAATCATTGGTGTAAGTTAAAAAACTACGAATTGCAAATTCGGGGGGGGGGGGGGGGGGGACACAATTGGAGAATTACTGAAATTGTTGGAGACTTTTTATCTTCAACTTCAGGATCAGATTCAACCGTTCTTCTGTAAAGTGAACTGAACTATGAGCTCTTCTGAAAAAAAAAAACGACGAAGCCATTTCATTTTCGGTTAACTAAACGAATTTTGTCTACGAACTGTTTGTGAACAAAAGATCAATGAAGCTTGTCAAATGACACTTGATCACAAATCCATTTTTGATGGGCATTCGTAACTGTTTTTTTTCCATCATAAATGCTCCTGCTATTTCGGTCGTTTTTTATTTTTCTTTTTATAAATAGAAACGATGGAAAACGTTGGAAAGATATAATGCATTTTTGACGCAATCGTTGTGACACTCGTCACGTTCAAAGGAAAGGGTCGAGCCGACACTGTCGCGCGGAGGCTTTTTTTAGTTTGACGAAAAAACTGGCGAAACGGTCTTGAATATCGGAGCCCCCGCGCTCGGAATCCCAGTAATAAACTCGTTGACAGATTTCAACTCGAGAGCGATATTTCGACAGCGGAGGGCACTGATACGTTCCAGTTTTCGTACGCTCCATGTATATACCAATAGCGTCATTTCAATGTTGGAAAAATATTTCTGTAATGAGAGTTGCCTGCAGGGGGGCGGGTAAGAGCCGTCACGAGTAGTTTATCCTCGTATATTTCAAGGGTAGACGCGTTGTGTCTCGCGAATATGTTTGTTTTTTATCTGGCAAAGTGACAAAAATCATCATCGTTTTTTCGACCTTTTTACGCGTCTGTCCGAAGCATTTAACGTCAATCGAAGCAACGACCTTTAAACTAATTCATCGAGTCACTGAGATTCTACTGACTCGTGGAGAAAGCTCTTCTCGTATATGATTTTTACTCAAAAGTTTTCTATTCTCTGCCGCAGGAACGACAAAAGCTTTCAAGAACATTGATGAACGTACGAATCCTTTTGACGATGTTTTGTTCAGTCAATAAATCGGTTATCAATCGCCTCAATGTAATGACGCTGAAGTTTGCAACGTTGGAGTCCAACGAAATGATGTAAAAAAAAGCCTCCAATAATTCCAGTAATTCTCTGTAGTTTTTCAACCTGCTTCGCGATACCTCGTGAAATGAAAAATGCATGGGTGAATTGCAAAATTTTTTTTCTTCCATTTCGTTGAACTCGAACGTCGCAAACTTCAGCGTCGTCTCGATGTAATCAGAAAAAAAAACGAGCCATTTAATCAGGTCAGTTACGACCTTTCAACGATTCAGTAAAATTTCAATAGCCATTTTCTTAAATCATTTTCGCAATGTTTGTGCGATCCCGAATAATTGATCGGTCTCTCGTCGAACGGGAGCGTTGATGTGCATATTAATATAGCTGTTAAAATTCAAACAACGCGATAATATATCGCGGATTCTGACCCACAAATAGTCCTCTTGATTATTTGGCATTGCTGCAGCAATCCAGAAGCCTTTTATACACAATCCTTTCTATTATTAATCTCAGACGATCTCTCGGTCTCGCTCGCTCCCAAGTACCAGGTCGTTTCGATCTAAAATAAGAAAATTCAGCGTGTTTTTCATCACGACGGTTTAATTTTATCGCTGCCCCCTCCCCCTTTATCCTCATTTTCGCGATTTTATCGTTCCGTTAATTTAATACGAAACTTCGTGGCAGTCGATTTTTTTATCTCCTCTTAATTACCCTCTTGTGGCTCTCGATAATCCTCCCTAAATTTCGTTACAAATTTACGATTGAGCGATCGTACGTGGCGCTGACACAACTCCTCCCCTTTGCTGCCACCACCCTCGCGGTTTTTCACAGCTCCGAACGATTATTACGCCACTGGATATGTCGAAAGAAGAAAATTCGAAACGTGCCGAACCGCAAAGTGAGGGAAAAACGTGGAACGCTCGTCTTTTGAAGTTTTCTAACTCGAAATAGCTGCACGAAAGAACCACAATAAATGACACCGCTTTTTATCTCACACGACTTGAAAAATAATCGATACGCGAGACGCCTGTCAATCTTTTCTTTTTATTTTTCCATTATCGACTGTAACTGAAACGTCCAAAGATTCGCAAGCTCTTATTTTACCACCGAAAAAATCAAGTTTTTTTGAAACCTTGAAATATTTTTTTACGTCAGTTCAGTACAATATTTTGCTTCACTAGAAGAAACTATACATTTCTGATTGACAAAATAATTGTCGTTTGATGCTCAACTTTGCAACGCCGGAGTCCAGCGAAATGATCTAAAAAAACTCTCCAATAATTACTCAATTTTCTGCATTATTTGCCGAAGAAAATCATGATTGTTCAAAAGATTGCAGAAAATACGTGTAGAAAATAATCGTTTGGACGATCGTACGATAACACGAGAAAAAGTGATATTTCCATAAAATTTATCGTTCAATCTTTTGCCCTTATGTTTATTACAATTAGCAGGAGAATTTATTGAGATAACCTTCGTCGTTTGAGGCTTGAACTCTCCCTGGATGGTATTGAGACTACCAATAAAATACATGTGTACTTGTCAGCTCGTAAATCGTAGCATATGCAGTATTTATGCACATACGTTATGGGAGAACGGCGGTCTTGAGTTCTGATCATAAAGAAAGGGAAAAAGTACAATTTCGTCGATTGAGGTCTTCGAGACCTCGGTCGCTTTTCTCGAAATCACCATATTTATTCGTCCTTTTTTTTCCTTCATTATTTCGAGTAGAGCAAAAAGACAAATAAAATCTGATTCGAATGTTCATAAATTATTTAATTAAATTGGAATAAAATTTCATGACCCTCGGGTATCTGTAGATAGCGATCCGCGAACGAAATGAAATTAGTTATATACGATGACATTTCTCTTGACGATTAAATTTATATCGGGCGTCGTGCGCGTCCATACGCAGAAATGAAATACGCCTTTTAATTCGCATATTTCACGATTTCGTCTCTCGCTCGTGACGTTTCTGGGCTTTCCAATTAAAGTAACGCGCACTTCGTCAACCGCGTGCGCGTGATTTGAATTTTATCCACCGAAACGCCAAATGCTTTAAATAGTCCTCTCGGTGCATCGCCGCAAGGTGGTGAGCGGGGGAGGGGGCACTCGCTCGGAAATACAACGTAAAACAGAGAGACACTCTCATCGAGCGAACAGAGTGTCTCTCGCATTCCGATTGTAATGACGAGACAATGACAATGACATTGGACGAGGCTCGTTCGTATTATATGCACTCGCGTGACGATCAAGTCGCTACATCATTTTTTTTGCTTCTCATATTCGAAAAAAAGTACAACCGCTCCAGCGAGCCTTTTCTGTTGCTCATTAGAGGAGACGACACATCGAGCGGAAATCCATTCTTTTTCAATGTCCGCGCTTCCATCTCGGTGCGACCATGAGTTCAACGCCGTTTTCCGAGCCTACCAAAGTCCTGTTGAAAAACTATTTTTTCCACTGTATCACGACGAAACGAAATTTCGAGCTTTTCCACTTTTCTGAATCGAGTCGACCGTTGTGATGAGTCTTTCGAAGCATTTATCGACAAGTTCTCAAGCGATCTTCGTCGAAGCCTCTAAAAAGTGGCGAAGAACGTCGTTTTTGGAGTTTCCTCAAGGAAAATTCGAGGCTCATAAAAAGGGCATTTTTTCTCGATTTATTCTTTGCGTACCATGCCAAATCCAAAGGTCACCAAAACCCATTCGGATTCTCACGGTCCCATGTATAAGTGTCGAGAGAAGAGTCACCGAGTGCTCCCAAGATATTCGTTTATTTACAATTTTCCCAAATAATCTGGCCCCTTTTATTGTGCCTCTATTTTCGTAATGGGAACGTTATCAATGTGTATGCACGTACGCACGTAAGACTCGGTCGCCGTATAATAAGGCGCACCGAGCGAGACCGGAACGTCCGTTCGTCCGTCCCCCGGTGCAAGGATATCCTCACACGAGTTTCTAAATATAAACCCCTTTGCCTTATACACGCTCTAGGAGAAGCGAGAGAAGAAGACGAGAAGCCGGTTGGGCCTGTTGTGTCTCCGGCCGCGATACCCCACACACTCGGCTATCGTAACTTCAACCGCTCCCCCCTCCTCCTTCTTTTTCCTCTTTACCTCTTTCAGGATACGCACTTCATCTTCTTTTTCTTCCTCCCCTCTCCCCGTCCCTCCGCTCCGCCATTCCATTTTTTTGCCTTCTACCTCGATTTTTTAATCTCATTCAGCCCGAGCTGGTAGCTGGAGGTGAAAAACACGAGGATGAAATATTAGAAGGAGAAAGTGTGCGCCTGATACACGAGTTAAACCGAATGGATAACTTGCAAATTTTAGATCTGTTTACATTGCGAAATATATCCACGCTTTTTCACCTCACCGAGATATATGAAAACGCATTTCTGCGGGCTGCTGCGCCAAAAGACTAATCGTTTTATACGCTACTCGTATATCAAAAGAACTAGAAAATTCATGATTTATGTCGAACGTTAGCTTTAATTGTTTTTACCTTCATTAATATTGGACTCAAACTTTCATCGACGATTCGGTACACTTCTGTGTCTCAGCATGAATCACGATTACGAAATTTTACTTTGGTCATAACGTTGCCTAGTAATCGGTTGTTAAAATCGCACTGTGGGTAACAATAAATTATTCGAGTATTCGAGTAACAAATTGTCCTCCAATGTTTTTTTATCGCATTTTAACCTTAATCCACAATTTGTATCGTAAGAAAATCGCGAAATGCTCATTTGCCGAGAAACTTTTGACCCTGATTATTGGATCTTTCCCACTCGAAATAATAGTCGGATTTTGAAATTTTCGTAGAACCTCCGGAGATTATGAGATGAGAGCAAAAAGTGTTTTTTCAATTGTTGGAAGTTACCTAAGCTCGCGGGTAATCTTTTCCGGCTGATACCCACAACGAGGGTTAACCTAGGCAATGAGGAGAACAATTAAGGCCTCGTGCTCTTGTGTACATGTGGGCATTTTATGTCGCTTTGAACGAGTAGCAGCACGGGCAGAGCATACACACATGTGTATTATAAATACATATAAAATGCTCGTGTAAAATTTATCTTCTCGTGAGCTCGCACGTTCCTCGCTTCTTTCTCTTGTTATCTAACGCCTCTCGTGCGCGTGCTACACCGAGTTTGCGAGAGTATCACGATCCGTGTATTATGCCAAACATGCTCGTATCGCGTCAGATTAAAAAAACAGGCAGTGATGAGGCGAATTAAAAAATAACGTGCCTCAACGTGATTAGTGAATTCGCATTATTCCAACGAACGTAAAATCGAGCTGAGAATAAATGTTGGGTCAGGGATCGAGCAATTTTCATCTTTATTTGTGAACAATCGATAAACCGATTGTTGCCTGGGGATAGAATAACGAGCCACGTTTTTGCTCTCACTTATTTCGTCGTGTTCCATGGACCGTTTGCTCACGAGAAAATTCGACAATTTTTTGCCAACAGGTAGAGCACGCTTCGCCACCGCCGCCAGCACCGACCTCCGTCAAGAGTCATCAACAGCAACAGATTCAACAACAAAATTCACCACCTCGCGGGCCTCGCACTTTATTCCTCAGACGAAGCGAAAATGGCTTTGGATTTACTCTTCGTCATTTCATCGTCTATCCGCCCGAGTCCTGCTGCGTAAGTGTCTTTTTTATTACACTACCAACGACATTATTCCAAATTACTATGCAAATTATTGACCCTTCCTTGACACACTGGGCCATTTCGACCCATTCTTCGACCTTGAGGATCTTCAGAATCAACATTCCAATGCCATTTCATTTTTATTGCTTTTGCAGAAACTTTTCTCGTCCTGATTCATATGACTCGTCGCGACTCTTTTTTCTCGAACACTTCCATAAGCTTTTTAGCAAATTTCATCTTCCTCAAAGTCAAAGTTTTCAAGGACTCTTGAATATTTCTTTCTTCTCCAAATTTTTTTGAGGCACACTTCTTCGGAGATGTCTCAGATTTATCATTCGTTTATTAAAATCAATGCCGACGAGAGGTCTGCTGACAACACGCGGAAAAAGTACGTTCAGAGCCAAGTTCACTCAGCCTGTCAATGCAGTGACCAAATATACGTGTAACGAAGAAGAGTAAAAAAAAAAAAAAAAAAAAAAAAAAAAAAAAAAAATTTGTTTAGTTTGTCTGTGATTGCAATTTTTTTCCGCGTAATCACACCCCCGATCGACAAAGGCTCAAAAATAAAGGAAGTGAGATTTCGTAGGAAGTTAATAGAGCAAAAAAAAAATAGTGCGTGTGTGACGTTGTTTTATTTTGATTTTCACGAACTTTGACAGATGTTACCGGGACACGAGCGAACGAAAATCGATGAGCCCATGGACACGATCTTCGTGAAGCAGGTACGACAAAATTCACCGGCAGCGGAAGCGGGGCTTCGAACGGGCGACAGAGTTGTTTCGGTCGACGGTGCCCCGACGCGAGGCGAACAGTACGCGAGTGTCGTTCAACGGATACAGCAGGCTGGACCTTGGCTACGATTACTCGTTGTTTCCAAGGAGGACGATATATTACAAAAGGTGAAAAAAAAATATATTCCGGACGCGGTTGTGATGTTTTTCCAGGAAGAAAAAAAATCACTTGGCAAATCTGTAAAACAAAAAGTCCGCATTTAAATCTCAAAGTTTCTACTCAAGTTGATTTTTATTTGTGAAATCGAGGGAATCCTGCAATCAAGAAAAGTTATTTGCACATTAACATTCCGTTTAGATGAAGAAAAAAGTTTGACGATGATTTTTTTTTTCTTTTGGTTTAATAATACGAAGAAAAGAGTGAACGAATGTTATAATGTTTGTAGTATTTCGGTGAAACGGCGCACAATCCTGAGACGAATCAACGAGTAGCTCGTCATCGCTCCCCGGATAGGATATCCCAGAAGCATCGTCGTTCAATGAGCATGATACCCGGACCATCGGCTCGTTCCCGTCAGTCATGGATTTGTCAAACGCCACCCGGTACCGAGGGCCAATCGGTGCCGTTGACCGTTCAAACTTATAGAGCGAGTAGCAGCGAGGATGATTACAAAGATTCGCAACAAAAGAGCGGGATGGCGAACACCAAAGGGGCATCGCCGAACGTGACGGGCTCGTTGACGATGACGAGTAGCAGCAGCAACAGCAGCAATAACGGAAGTAGCACTAACAGCAGTTTAAAAACGCCAACGTCCTCGAATCCAACAAAAATAATAGTGGCCCAGAGACGTCAGCCACTCGGGGAGTCAGGAGCGATTAATCAAGAAATGTACGCTCGAACGGGGGACGAACGTTCGCAGCAGCACAATCGACGTTCGTTGCCTCAGGAAGCCTTGAATCCTGTCTCTCAGCAGCCCCAGCAGAGATCAACGACCGACAGCAGATACCATCTTCACGATCGGACAAGACCAGAATCGATTCATTCGAGGCCAAGCAGCGAGCAAATATACGATAGAATCGAGGATCCGATTTACGAACGCGTGAGACCCGGTCTCACGGGCTTCAGCAAATCTTTGGATCAACAACGTTATCCAATGTCAAGGGCTGAACCTCAAGTCCCGATTTATCGGCCAGGACGTCGAATCGTTACGCGACGAGCTAGCGAGGGTAGCGGACCCACCAGCGAAACCGACGTTCAAACTTACGCTAGTAGCGAAGCTCTCAAAACCGGCGAACCAGGCTCCAGATTGAGCGTCGATTCACGCCGCGACTCCTCGCCAGCTAGCAAAGATTCGTTGTCCTCTTACGACTCCAATTCAACCCTTACCGGTAACGAATGCTCCGATGATTCTGTCATCATGACCAGGCTCCGTAAAAGCTTCGAACAGAAAGAAGAATTTCTTCGTAGACCTAGTCATCCGATTGGCTGGCTCATGCCCGACGATTCTGCAGCAAGATTGAGCCCGCAGTCTCAAGTTATTCAACGCGAATTTTATGCTCGACCTCAAAAATTACAGCGTCAAGTTTGGCCTCCGAATGAACAGCAGCATCAACCGCAACAGCAGCAGCAGCAGCAGCAGCAACAACAACAGCAGCAGCGATCACCCACCAGGAACAATTTTGACAGAACTAAAAGTTCTAAACCCTCCAATCAAAACGTACAAAGGGTACGTACCGACATCGATTCCGAGTCAGATTATTCCAACTATCGTCAAAATGACGAGAGAACCGCCTTCGAAGATCCACAAGCTGTTCGTGATCGTTTTTATTCCTCCCTTTACGACGAAAACGGACAATTCGTTAAAGAAAATCACTTCTCTTATGGACCAATGAAAAACAACGATGCACAATTCCGCAACTCCGGCGCTACTTCTACTCCTAGAACTCCAGCAAATAATAACAAAGCTGCTTTCGTCACGACACTCACGAGAATTCACGAGAACGTGACGAGTGCCAATCAACAACAAACTCCGAACGATAATTCCGATCTCAGAAATGGCACTTCCTCTCTCCCGTCCTCACCGGGACCGGAGAAAAAGAACAGCGACAAATTTCCTCTGCCACCACAGGGATTACAAATCGTCTCGAGACGCGCTAAGCAATTCGAGTCCGGCAGATTATTGAGCGATGACGATGAACCCACCAGCGATCGAACCAATCTTTACAAAAGCGAATTATCCAGATTGTCCAGCAAACGAAGCGTGCCAAATGTTGCCGTCAGGAAAAGAGAATTCGAATCTAAGGCCGAATCACAAGAAGTTCGACGAATCGCTACCAACAGAGAGAGTAAATCTTTGGATTCGGGTAAGAATTGATTTTTTTCAATTTTTCTTCATTCTCTACTCGCCAACTCGAGACCAAAAAATTTCTCTTCCCAACAATTCATTCCCAATGGCCCACATTTTCCATTTGTAATACTTTTCTGCGAGGGAGAATTCTGAATTAGAACACTACAAACATAAACATTTTCGTGATTTCTCTCTCATTTATTGTGAATCTTTGCACTTCTATTATTTCGAAAAGATTTGTTTTATCGAACGGGAAGAGAAAAATAGTAAAAATAACACGTTTTTGCTTTCTGAATCTGTTTTCTCCCTCAAACTGTTGAAAAGATCTTTCTTATTTGATTTTAATTATAATTTAGGCAAGGTATTGTCCGGGAACAGAACAATTCCCGTAGGCAGCAGATACATCCATTGCGAACCGCCACCTTCTTTTAGGGATTCTCAAGATAAGGAAGGTAGTTTTAAAAAAAGTGGTTTGGCTCGAGATATATCAATGTGATAATTTGAGCGATACTGTCCGTGAGGGACAATGACAGAATTAGATGTGCATTTTGAATTTTTTCTTCCCTTTTATTTCCCACCATCGAGATCTTCAAGTAATACTAATATAAAAATTGTTTCTCCAATGTCTTTCTTAATTTGCCACGATCCTCTTTTTAAAAACATAACAACGGTCCAGTCCCAATAACACTATGTTATATATTATCATTTTGGCACAAGTGTCTTGGCGAAATGGATGTCTAACGAACGGCTAAAAGTATGTCTGGAATGGTTTAACCGAAAATGAAAAAAAAAAAAAAACAAAAAAAAACACCTACCCAGAAATAAAATTTCTATAAAATACATAAAAAATCGCGTTTGAAAAAGATGATGCAATTGTGAAAAAAGTCGTCTGTTCTTTCGGTCAATAATATGCTTTACAGAGGGCTTTTTATGTACGAGTTTACACATTCAATTGTAAGAATCTCTTCTATGCGATTTTGCAATCGAATTTTTGTCAAATGTAAAATCATAACATTTTTTTTCTAGCTTCAAACGTGGAACCCTCTTAACGTCGTATTTGTATTGCTGCTACATAAACTTTTGCGAGGCACACATGAATGTTGTATATTTTTATTTTTTTTTTTTTTTTTTCATACTTTCATGAATTGACAAGTGATCCATTGCTGAGAAAGCTGAAACGATCAATCTTAATGATAATTTTATTTTATGGAATTTCCAGAAATACCAGATATTGAGAATGCTGAGCCTGTACAATTGAGAGCGCGAAGCAACAGTGCCGAATCTTGGGAAGCCATTAACGGTGGATTCAATCGACGTGGGGTCAGACACACGTGGCAAACCGAAAACGATGAACAAGAAGGCAAGAGAAGCAGCAAAGCCAAGAGACAGGACAGTTATCTGCAGGCTGTCAGAACTCAGCTCGGTTGGTTTTTAAATCGCCTCCGACATTTATCTTCATTTTTCTTTCACGCACTTCGACAGTCTTCAATGAATTTCCGTAGAGTAGAAATTTGCATCCCGTTGGCACGCTCACTTTGGGCTATCTTTCTTCTATTACTATTCGATAAAAAATCTTTTATTTCTCACGACAAATTTGTGTTTAGAGGAAAAAATCGAATAGCCAGTAGAACAGACAGTGTATCTCTATTTTTTCGTAGACAATTGCATGAAACACACTCTCATAGGTTTTAAGGATCAATTACACATGTTTCTCAGCCCCTTTCAAATTTCGTCAGTTCTGAATTTGACGTTTTTAATATTGATTTAATATTAAAAAATGAATTCGAATAAAGCGCGAAAAATTCTGGATAAATGAAACGATGCAAAGTACGTTTCGATTATTTCTTTAAAAGTTCTTTTTCCAAAGGATGTATTAGTAATTTAACGTTAATTTCATCACCGTATCAACGTTCGTAGCGCCTTAGAGATGATTGAATGAGATTTTTCACGGAAAATAAATTACTGAAATTTGTATGGAATGACAAAATGTGGCATTGAACCTTAAAGATAAATGTTTAGAAATCTGCGGTACATTGAAACTTTTTTCTTCGCATACTCTTTATTTTCTTACTTCACTGACTTTTCGGGGTGCAAAAAAAACAACAAAATAGAGCATGAACCACGAGGCAACGATGATCGAAGGGAAATCGACGACAGACCAAAAATCGAGGAGCCAAATTCTTCATACTTTTCTCCAAAGCACCAGACAACGTTTACAACTCCAATGGTAACCATTAGTCCTCCTCAACCTGTAAGACCCAATAATCTTCCTATCCAAAATCCTCTGAGGCCCATGGACGACGGCGAACAACATTTACCATCCTCCAATGATCTACTCAACGTGGACGATCCCGAAATCGTTCAGGAATCCCTCCTAGGTCAGGATCTAAACTTGAACAAACCTTTTATTTTATTTATTTTTTTGTTTTTGCCGAACGATTTTTCCAGATAGAGGATGAAAAGTATTAACGAATTAACCCACTGTTGGTTGAAATGGGAATTTGATTATTTTTATCGAGGAAACGTACCAGTGAGATTAACAAAGAAAAACAACGCTCGAGGGCCGACGTAATCGCATGATGCAATTTCCGGGCATGAAGCTTTCTTTTTTATTTTTCTTTTAGCGAGCAATTAATTTTGTAGCATGCATTCTTCTGCCAGTAGCTTGGTATCTAAAATTTGGGGCATTTATATGTAATGAAAATTTTAAAAAGATCGTGAAATTTCCATACTTGATTTGAATCCGAAATTTTATTACATTTGTCAAAACTTGACTCTATATAATGTCCAATTAGCAAGTTTCAAGAAAACTGCACACTAATCGTTTATTTTTTTAATGGCCTGTAGAGAATTTTGTGCAGCCAAAATGTTGCGCAATCAGGCACTTCACAAGAGAACAAAATGATTTCTCTTCGGTAAAAAAACTTTTGTCCAGCTCCAGAATCCATAGAGTTGAACATTCAATTGAATTTCATTTCTAAAAAAGGCTTACATTAATTTTAATTACGCTTTTTTGGTCTATTGTGAATTGTCCCCTGAATTTTTATTTCGCAGAAAGTCAAAATCATGAAAACATTCATTTCCTCAATATTTCTTAACATTTCAGAGTGCTCTCTAATTATACTATAATCGGTTAACATATTCACGATCTTTTTTCCACGATTATTGATTATATTTTACCATTTGAATATTTTTTGACTCCCCTTAAGTGTCGCCATCAATGTGTTAACAATCGTTATTCATACGCTTTTTGCAGCTCCTAGTTCGACCGGTTGCGCTAACGGAGTTGTTCTGAGACGCCAGAAAAATGCTCAGCTCAGTAAGTAATTAACTCTTCCTCACTTACCCTCTCTTTCTCTGTCGCGCATTCCCAAGTATGTCGCATGGACTTTATCGTACTTATATTTCGGAGAACCTTTTTTTATTCACAAGCTAATTAATCCAACAAAAATTCTGTGCATACCGAATTGTCGGGTTTTTTTTTTTTTTTTTTTTTTAATTCTTTACTCGCATCCTTACTTTTTTTCGTTTCCTACAATGTATGACAGTGATCAATGTTTTTCAGGCGACGAGGAACGAGCCACGAGACGAGTTTCGTATCTCAAGGCGACCTGGGGCGAACGGATGCACGTCGACAGCGATCTCGAGCTCAGTGATTCCGAGCCAGTTGTACCGACTTTACGCAGGTAATGAAACACCAAATTCAATCTTCCGTCAGTTTCTCTACCTACTATTATCAATAGAAAACTCATAAATTCACAGAGAATTAATCTCCACACTTTTCTCCCAACAAAGGACACTTATTTTCATCCGCATTCACAATCTTTCTTGCAACTTCATAAAGCGCTTCCACCACCAACAAATCAACGAGTCCGAAAACAAAATGCGAGCAACCAAAGCACTTTTTTCCCGCCCAGTTCTCGTTTCGTATCGTCGATCAATTTTTAACACAATGTACGACAATGTCTGTGTGTGTGGGTGTGTATGAAAATTATTGCAGTGCGCACAGACGATGGAGACCGCCGTTATTTCCAAGCGACATAACTCCACTGCGTCGTATCTTCGAGGACGTTACGCAGGCAGCTCATCTGCATCGACACTATCATCGGTGAGACTAGACGACAAGAGACAAGCGTGATGAGGCTCAGATAAAACCTGCATCGTTTAACTTTTTTGTGTTCGATCGTTTTATTTTTATTCGTGCGTCAAACTATCGCTAAAAATCCCAACGATTCGGATCGGCGATTCGAGCGTCTATAATTCGACTAGCGCAATGGACGGGGCATTTTTAAAAAAGTACATGTTTTCTAGTTTTTTTTTTTTCCATTAATCATCATCCATTTTTTTAACGCAGAAAAATTTCGTTCTTTATCTGTGCTTGCTCGAAGTAACCACATGTTTACAAAAAATCTCGATTTTTTCTAATGTTCGCAACGTCATTAGCAGCTATGCATTCGTTCACGATAATAAATAACAGTTTCGTATCTCAAACAGCGATAAATGTCCATTTCTAATTCACTTCCGTCGTAAACGAGAGGCATTCCTCATCGATTCAGGGGACTAATTTCTGGAATTCTGTTCTCATTGATTCTCGTAATTATTTCAAATGTCCGAAAAATTATTACCATTTTTCGTTGTTTCGTACTAATTTGTGTGTTTAGATGAAAAATATCAGTGTGAAACATTTTTTTTTCTTTTTTCAAAAAATTTCGAACAGTTCGCTCATATTTTGGTCACGATGAAATGCTCGAGGATTAAAAGCGCAGATAATATCCCATTGACTCGAAATGCCTCAAATGTTTTTTCATGCGCGCCAGCCCGTCCTGTAAAAATTGCCAAATTCCGGGAGTTTTAGAATTATTACGGAAGTTTCGTTGCGAGAAGTTACACAGTGAAAGCGTTCGGAAGTTTGAAAATTATAATTTCTTTTTCTTCGTTTATTTCAAGCTCCGTTGGGCGTAACTGTTTGTCGTTCGCCAATTACAAAATGTTGTGGCCGTGCTACGAGAGCAGCTATTGTCGATGCCGTTGTTGCTGATGTTGTTCGCTCGTGATTAAACCGTGTACGTGTGTGTCTGTGTGTCCGTCGGTGTGAGTGTACATTCGGTCTCGTTTCGTTTCCTTCATTAGAAAAAAAAACTACCAGACTTTCCCTTCGTTTTTCCAGCTCGTGAGTCAAACAAAGCTAAAGAAAGAGAGAGGGAGAGAGAGAGACACGATGCAGAGTTCACTGACCCAAGAGATCTCCTGCAAATAATTATTTTTTATCCTTTGTCGGGATTGTTTTCCTTTTTCCTTTTTCTATTCCAATGGCGTAACTTGGAGAAACGAAATGTGAGTAGGATGCATTTCGAAAGAATCGAGATAAACATCTTCGAGACGTCACTTCAATGCGATTCGTTGCATCGGCCTTTGTCTGATAAAAGACACTGGCCATTTGTACTATTTTCTATGGAGAGGCAAAAAAGAAAACGTTTCGATTTATTGTCAGAAGATTTTCAATCGAAAAACACTCGGAATATTTTTAAAGTCTCCCTATTTTCCCTATTATATTCCCTCGCATTCGATTCAAGCTACGAGCACAAATATTTGTCGTAGCGCTCGATAAAAATTGTCCTTCGTTAATGCGCGATTTAATTTTACACGTGTGTCGTAGTTTTTTTCTCTCGTTTTTTTCGTCTCTTCTCTATTTGTTCTCTTTCTCTATGCATACCACACGTATACCGCGACATAATATATTTTATGGATCTAGCCTGACGTGCGGGACGTTCGCGGCTGCTCGTGTCTGTTCTCCGCACAATATATGTTCGTGTGTGTGTGTGTGTGTGCGTATATTTATATGACATACAATATGTAGACGAGTGAGCAGACTACAAAACGCAAATTCCGTCACGTTTTAAATAGTCCCGCACTAACATTCGTGTGTGTATTGCTTGCTGAAAGTGTGATCTCTCGTTGTTGTTTGTACGCAGAAAACAAAAACCCAAAACATCTATGTTTTACAGCCTCACCGAGAGTAAAACAAACGAAAACTCTTAAAAAAGAATGACAAAAAACTGCTACCTTGCATCGGTTTTTTTTTTAGTTTCGTACGCGATAAAATCATTTTTATCTCGTGCCGTTTACAATCATCTTCGAACAAATCGCTTTTTCGATATCTCACAAAGATCGAGTTGTTTGACGTTGATATAAAAATAACTTTTAAAAAAGTGCAGTGAATGAAAGAAAAAAATGTAAAAATGTTGCACGTTCTACCTTATTTTATTTGAATATATTTTTTAATCGATCACTATTGTTTTTGTTTTTATTTCAGCAACAGCATCTCGAGTGGTGCAACGTGCGGCGGAGCCGGTACGCCGAAGGACGTCGAACCGGTCGAGCGAGAAGGATCCCTTCACGTCAAGTTTACGGTGCTCGATGGCAAGGTGAGAAACGAAATGATTCTCTTTGCTACTTTGCCACGATCGTTCCTCTCAACACGTTGCGTGCTTGTCGGACCAATCGAGCCAAAGACAAAATAATAATAATGCATATTGAGAGAAAATGAAAAAAATGGTAGCATGATTTATTGAACGTAGCAGTGGATCAAGGCACTTTCAAGATTAGGCTATCAATTAACGTTACACGCTTCGCTCGTTATGTGTCACGGTATGCGGCATCATTGAAAAATGAGATTCATCGTAGAAAACAAAGTGGAGTTGTGATTTAGAGAAAAATTTAATAATCATTCACTTTTTAATTGATTTTTCTTTCATTATTCAGCGATCGACCGATCGTTCCTGGAAGCAAGTCTGGGGAGTTTTACGGGGTCCAATTCTTTACTTCTACAAGGACCGTCACAGTCAGGTAAGTTTCATATATTTGTTTTTTTTTCTTTTTTCAATTTGGTTTTGTACATGATACTTGTCAATAGGAGCTAATTAGGTCAGGGTTTCAAAAAGTATGATTTATTTGAAAATTGACGTTTACGATAAACATCCGAATGAACGCGTTTCTACTTATATAATTGGGCACAAAACGTAGTTTTCGGTTCCAGGAAAACTTGAGTCATTATAGACAAAAGGATTATTCCCAACGAAAGAAAAAAAAAAACAATGGAGCAAATTGCACTTTTTTCCCACCACAGGGTTTTTCATTTTCTTCGAATCTTCAGACCGGAAGTCACGCAAAATGGAGATTCCTTTCGAAGAGATTCCTTACTAAAAGCCTCCGTCTACCGTTGATTGTTTTTCTCGTTAATTGTGACGTCTTATTTTTGCAGTTTTTTTATCTACAGCCGTTTAGATACGACTATGGACAGTTAGTTATTGAAGATCGATCGAGAAGATTGATGATCGCTCGTCACGTATTACCAGAGGGACGAGAGCTATTATATGGCCCCGCGCATATCGGAACGAAGAGACGCCGAGAGACAGGAGTGCTTAACCACAAGCCTTTTACATACACACTCGAAACGTTTGAAATAATAAATTCTGAGGGACATTCATCGAGTCACGCATTGGCGCGTGCCCGTAAAAAGCTCGAACCTTCTCCTCCGAATGCGACAGAATTCAGCTTCGCATCAACGTGATCGTTGGCAATTTCCCAATTCAAAATCCGTTCCGGATCAAATTCGTGATATTTCAATTCTGTCGGCTTAATTTTTTTGACGACTTTAACAAATGTAAGGTGTTTGATTTTGTCGGTCAATTTCCTTCATCAATTTGTCTACTGTCTCAGGTTTTAAATACTTTCGCTCCGATCCCAGAACCTCAAAATCGTTTTCTAATTTACGTAGAAAATCAGTCGCTTGCCCTTTGTGTTCTTCGCATAGTGTTCGGTAGTCACGCTCCGCCTATTTGTTTTTTCGACTCGTCATACGCCGATAATCTTGTTGCTTTCGTAATCGTTGCATCGCTCTCGTCCGTACAGACCAGCGGAAATCGTGAGTGCCGATGCACTTTTACTTTTTTTTTTCGTTATTGTTATCTGCCTGTTTTTTCGTTGTAATCTTTAGATCTATACAGGGAAGAGATTTCTCGGGTAAAGAACTTGTGAACGTAAAAATGAAAAAGCAAACACATTTGGGAGATATAATTCATTTCATCCGAACATGCAGTCGGTAATTGGAACAAATTTCCATTGTTTTCATTCTAGTTAGAAAAAATTTTCGCTGGGCATCCATTAACGATGATAGATGATCGGGCAATGTTGAAGTTGAGTGAATCGACTTGTTGTCATTATCAGTGTGTTGGAAATTACGAAAAATTATTTTTTTTTTTTTTTTTCATTCAGTCATCCATGAATATTTTCGTCACAGTTATTTTCATATTTCACCACGACATTTCGTTTATTTTCATTGATTTATTTGCCGTTTAAAATCGCTCGTGGTCAATATTTGGGAATGAAAACTTTCGCCAATTGTTGAGCCTCGCGAAATCGTTATTGGCAGTGCGCTCTCGCGAATATTAAAAAGCCCCGAGGGGGCCTCAGTATGGTGGTTAGAGGAGTCGCGTAAACCCGGAACGTTATATCGTAACGTTAGAGTATCACCGGAGGCGGAAGTGGCGGTCGCATTATCGCGACCGCAACCTAGACCCAGAAGATTTCTACAGTTGCCATTTTTCTTCTTCCCTCTCTCTCTCTCTCTCTCCTTGTTCCCTCTTATAATTTTTTCGGGTTCATGGAGCAGTAGAAACTCGAATCGCTTTTGTCCAGCAGTGCGTTGGTCCGAGTAAAGATTTCTTAACTGAGTCAGCGAGCCCAATTTCACTTGGAAACTTGTTTTACGATATTTTATTTTACGAGAAAACTTTAACGTTTAATTTTCATTATTACGATCACAAAAACAAGGATCTACGGAAAACTGAGCTGATGAATTGAAAGTCAAGTTATTATGTTAAAATGTAAATGTCCGGAGGAGGAATGAAATTGCAGATAAATCGAGTGCTCGCTACGTATTCATGCAATTATTTTCTAAAGCTGTTTTTTTTTTTCTTATGGATATAGCGCCACCTGTTTATTGCTGCAATTTCTCCCCGAGCGCCTATTAGTGTTCACTTGTATAAAAATACATTTTTTACATTCCCTCGAAGTCAATGAGAACCAAGAATTTTTCTCGTGGTTGAAATAGTCATGAAATCAATTAGCAATAGTGACAATTGCTTGTTTAATGGCGAAATTTCTAATAGATGCGAGTATTTTGTCAAGTCATTCATATTTCTCTGTTGAAGTTGCAAAATGTGTATTGGTGTCATATTCGTTAGAAATGAATCTTTGGAAGAGCAAGAAAATCCACGCTGCGAAATATTTTCGCACGAAATTATTAAGGAGGGGTTATCGGCTCAGCGATGAATTTCTAATTTATGCATCGATTTTGAGTGAAGAAAAAAAAATAATTTACCTAAAAAGTGTCAAACAGCCGTTGCAAAACGAGAAAAAAATAATAAAAAATCTTAATGGTCTTTCAATATCAATTTTCGCGATCAATAATTAACGATAAAGCGAATGAATTTATTAGGCACTCCAGACGTATCGGATGAGCATGCATATTAAACGATGCTCGAGTGTGACGAGTAATATCGAGGTGAAAGGTTTTTCATGCGGTGGTTATTTTATTCGATGTTTTTTTTTTTTTTTTTTTCATTCCCTCTTCTTCGCGCTGCCTCACTTCGAGTGGGGGATTTCACGCAGAGGTTCGTGAACACCGCAAATGTCGAAGCCAACCACATCGGGAACTCAACAGTGTTGTTAGCACTTGGTTTATTACCGCGATCATGAGTTCCCGCGAGATCGCGTGTGTCGCGATGATTCCTCATCGTGTTGTTCTCACTCGCCTTACCTCCAGACACTCTTTTCATTTCTAATTCCTATGAACGCGAATCCTCGTGAAAGTGAACATTTTTCAATGGCCAGTATCCTCGGATACTCGTAGCGTTCTTCGTACTTATTTTTCATCAATCGCTCAATCAAATTTTGATTAAAAGTTCTATTGTCCCATTATAATATGCTGAAATCAAGTGACAGTAATTCTTACTCGTGCATACCGTTGCACTTCAGCACACATGGACTGTTTGGCAGACGTCTGAGGAGATGGGGATCGACTGGATCCTGGGTAACGGAGATTTGTGAAAAAAATGAAGTTTTGAAGTCAACCGTGCCAGAAAGTGTTTTTTTTTTTTTTTGAATATTTTTTATTGTTGAAACACTGCCCAAGGAGTGTACGATTAATCAAAGTGTATTCAGTACCATAATATTCGTAATATTTTTCGCTTTTATATCGATTGATCCGAATCTTTTGGTGCGTCCATCCATCGGTTTTGTTGAATTATTCAAAGTAACAGGGACCGTTTATTTTAGAAAGGAAGGACTGTGAAGTGCTGTTACGAACCTAATTGAAATTCGTTCGATGCGAATATCGTGACACTGATTATCGTAGAACCGATCAACATTTGATGTTTCGATTTTAATCTAAATTTTAAACTTATCCTAAATTTAATCCATTTTCCTGGACCGTCCGAAATATCGACTTTCCCTTTGGATACAGATTTACGTTATTTTAATAAACGAATAAAAATCCAGCGAGTGAAAAGACTGGAATTAATTATCGTTGAACGATCAAGAGAAATTAAATTCGAACACGAATTTCTAATCGGCTGTGCGGTTTTTTATTTTCAGAGTCCATCAACAACGAGTGACGGAGAAGCCGGACAGAGCGTGGACGTGAGATGTTCGTTGGTGGATGTCGCCGATGACTACACGAAACGGAAACACGTGCTACGAGTTGCGAATCCAACGGCCGAGGTTTTATTGCAGACTGAGGACGCTGCATCGATGGCACTATGGTTGAGAGCCCTTCATAAACATGCAGCAGCCGAGAAGCCCTCGGTAATAATATACTCCATTCTCCACTTCGAGCCTCTCCTTCTATTATCGTTGACCCTCAATGTTCATTTTTCTCGAGTGCAAACATCGTTAAAAACAAGGCTCTTCCTGTCCCGATAATTAGAAAAAATTATCATTTTCTTCTGTTGCTCCTCAACGACAATTCGTCTCGAATCGAAAAGAAATATTTTTCATACAAAAATTACATGAAAGTCTTGACCTTTTTCTAATGAGAGAAAATCGATACGGGTTTTCTAATGAATACTATTTTATTAGTTGAGTTTTTTGCAAGGAAAATTTCCAGAGAACAGTGAATTGGAAAATTTTTATCAATTCTGGCGATCTATAAGTTGATCTATACAAAATGAAATGTTTTCTCCTTTTCGTCGATTGGTCTACTTGCGTTCAGTAAAAGAGCGGTAGACCGGAATCCATTATGCGAAAGATCGTCGTCGTTGCCGTTATCACACGACTTAATTGGGCCCCCGTACTCGTCTCGTCGTAGAGACCGTGAAGATCGTACCGAGCCGGCTATGCTAATGGACTATTAAACGTCACACTGGTACACGAGCGCAAATGTGCTTCCCTGCGAGAACACGGTCTCGCCCACTCCTCGTAATTACTCTTCAACGTCGAATATATCGCAGTCTCGCTGCTCTTGCCCAATGGGGCAGAGATTCGTAGAATTCGACTTGCCCTGTGTTAGAAAAGCAGTTGAATCAAAGGAAAATGGATCGTAAACTTACAAGGGTGAAAAAGCAGCCGTAAATGTCACGAATCCAGAGCTATTTCTTTCTACTTTATTTGCAAATGAAAGGAATAAAATACTTGCAGGTCTCCCGTGTTGTTTTTCTCGCGATCATTAGTATTTTTGTTTTCTCCCAAAATTGCATAAAAAATCGTAAGAAATGAATGTTTAATTCGTTAATTAAGAATATTGTGATTTTTTTCAATTGCAGGACGCTAATTCAAGCACCTCGAAACAACAAGCTGTACCACAAACACCCGGACCGACGACCCCCAGTTCCGCGAACGCCCAATCGCCTGGCCAACGTCTAAGTCCACTGCCGAGTCATAAAGGCATACGAAAACTGACGTCTTTTAGAAATCGTTCGCCGACCGGTCAGTCACCGGTTAACAAAACACGAAAACCGAGCCAGACTGTCGAACCTCTGCAATCACCGAAAACGAAAACGTGGAAAGGCCGCGTTGCCAAACAGTTGAGAAGAATGCACGGACAGGCTGGATCACCCTCGTCCCCGACTGCTCAATTACCACCGGAAGGCGCAACTTTCAAAGTACCGCTGGAACTTTGTCCAATGGTGAGAAAAGTTGTAAACACTTTTTTTCCTTGAAATGTTTTTGCCAAAAATACTATTTACGATATGCTCTAATTATTGTTTTTTCGACAGTCATCTTTCTCGGAATTTGTGCCACTCATCGTTGAAATGTGCACGAGTATCGTTGAAGCGAGAGGCCTCGAAGTTGTAGGGATTTACAGGGTGCCAGGAAATACTGCTGCAATTTCGCAACTCACCGAAAGCGTGAATAAGGGATTCGAGAATATAAATTTACAGGTACTTCAATCGTTTCTTTTTCATTCTAGTTTTTTTCCGATAAACTGCTTTTTTCCTACGCTCCTATGCAAGGAGAAATGGCTGAGAACAAACTGAGATAAAAGATTCGCAGTTAAAAAAAGTAAAATTAAAAAAAAAAAAAAATCAAGAGAACCTGATCAACCTTGAATTTTTTGTTAAATAAATGATTTCAATGAATTCGTTGAATCAGGATCCACGATGGAGCGACGTGAACGTTATATCCTCGTTACTGAAGTCCTTCTTCCGTCAATTACCGGATTCCCTATTAACCGCCGATCTTTATCCGATGTTTATCGACGCGGATAAAATCGAGGATCCACAAAGGCGAATGGCCACGATAAGAAAGCTCCTGCGGGATCTTCCAGAGCATCATTTTGAGACTTTGAAACATTTGATGTTTCATTTGAAACGCGTAGTCGAGCATAGCGAGGTGAACAAGATGGAAGCAAAAAATCTCGCTATCGTATTCGGACCGACCCTCGTCAGGGCGAGCGGGTCCAGAGACAACATGGTAACGATGGTAACTGATATGTCACATCAGTGTAGAATCGTCGAGAGCTTATTGAACAATGTAAGTTAAGAAAATAAAGTCATGTTTTTTCGAACTAACGTTGCAAGACGTTGCTTTTTGGTACAATAAAATTCTAACAAATGAATTATTCCCACAGGTCGATTGGTTCTTCTGCGAAGAAGATTTAGACGACTTGAGTCGATTAAGTGTTAATTTGAGCCTACCTGCGGATGGTAGCGAGGTCGAAACATCCACCACGAATCACAATCTCTTACTGAACAACATTCAGAAAGTAGAAGGTATTGCTACTGCTGCCTAAAATACATTGTAGTCGAATGACTTTGAATTAGATGTAGATGCGCGCTTCGTTGAAATTCTTTTATTTTTATCAGCGATTTATTAGTACAGTGCGACCAAGGCTTCTTCTTTTATTTTAGTTTTCACGACGAACCTTGATCACGGTTTATTCAATAATCAGATATATCATAATTGATTTCAGCCAGTTTGTGAGTGAAAAAAACAGTTAGTCATTTTTCAAAATATATTTTTTATCATTAGCATTTTATCTTTGATACTTTTTTAAAATCTCGTATGAAAAAACGTTTTAGTTTACACTTATTTTTTTTTATTATTCCATCCGTTTGATTCGAAGGTTCTAAACTTTTTATTCTTTATTTTGCTCGCTTTTTTATTTTTATTTTGTTTTTGTTTCCTTTTTCTTCATCTAACAGGCATGCGTGAAATGGTCTCCGCTAGGGATATTGTATCCTCAATCATATCCGCAGCTAACAGAAAAATACAGAGAAGGCGAAAAGGACACGATGAACAGGAGAGCGAAGATCACGAGGACGAAAAGGTAATTCATTATTTTATTTCATGGAAGTTTCAGCTCAAAAGCGGTTAAAAGAATAATTTAAAAAAACAAGTTATTCTTGACGCGTTCCAATCATTCGTATGCTATGATAAAATCATTGAACAAAATATAACGTATATTTATGATATTTTTAAACGTTTCTATTTATCTAGAATATTTTTTACATGAAAGAGAAACCTTTGAAAATTTTGATTGATAACTATCAATGTTGATTTGGAAAATTTAAAACTTTTGTACAATTGTGACGTTTTGAAATTCTATCTTGAGCAAAGCATTTTCGGTTTGATTCGTAATAATAACAATGTATGATCTCTTTGCAGGCAAAGGCGAAACAAGAAGCCGAAAATCTGGCAACGATACGCGCGAGCATGGCGTTGAATGAGCGTCAATGTTCGGTCAGTGAAATGGTAATGATGCACGAGAACAAAGCAACAAATCCAATCGAACGTGTAGACCGAACGATCCTGGGCAGTTCGTCATCGAGCAACAGTTCAAATTCGAACTCGATGAACGGAAATCCGTCGAGTCGTACGAAATACCCGACGAATAGTCCGCAGAGCGTTCAACAGCAACAAACTCAACAGTTACAAAATTCAAACGGTTCGATGAGCCTCGACTCGTCACGCTTGAACTGTGACAACGAACCTGGCAGTCTCGATACAATATCGACCATCTCAAATACTTCGAACGATACGAAACACAGCAACGACGAAGTTGCAATTAGAACGTACGCTGGTCTGAGCGCAACAACGCAAGAAAGGATACGGAGATTCGAGCAGGAGACCAAAGCGATGCTCCAAAGGGATCAACATCGTCAGAGACGCGAAGCCGAAAAACGCGAAGAGGAAAGACGAAGGATCGAGATGGAGTGGCAGTTGGCAAAACGTGAAATGGAAAATGACGATATTCTCGATGGTATCGTCGACGCGACCGTTGGATCCCCTTTTCTTCAGGAAAGACTCACTGGAAACGTTAACGAGAGACTAGTCGATCATTCGAATAACGACGTGGACGATAGACAATCGAGATCCAGATCTACGACTCGTCTTACTCCACTCTCGATCGCCGTTCAGCAACAACCTACCGCGAGACAAAAAGCCCAAGCTAGCAGCCAATTGAGTAGCATACTCGGCGAGAAAATGAATAACGGGGTTATTAAAAAGTTCAAGACCGATAAAGAGGTGAGTTGTATATTGGAATCAGAAAACATTGAATATTTTCCCACAGTAGCGGGCTCTGGTGAGTGTCTTTTAGACTGTGAGTTATGGAAATTTAATCGATTTAGCCAAATTTTTTTTCGCTAACAATCGTTCGGTAATCTTATCGAATCAAGAACCGCCGAACTATCGTATACCATAAATTTGAATGGATTTTCGACGAAAAAGTAATCTGTTCTGTGCTATTTTTTCAGCCTTCACTGGAATCCGTTTGTCTAGCACCGACTCGATATGGCAGTCTCGATTCACTTCACGAGGTTCACGGTACACAATCGCAGCACGCATCACCGTCGCCGTCGCAGCACACTCGCGGTATACCCGGTGACATCTCCGACGATGGTCAGTATTCGAAACTTTATCTCCTACGTTTTTTTTCTGTAAATGCTTCGATACAAAGGATTTCTCAATCGTCGTTTGTTTTCACACGAAAAACTACATTTTTATTTGACGATTACGACAATACTGCGATGGAATTTGTTGAATTTCTAAGAGTTTAAGAACTTTGATCATTTTACAGCAATTTTCCGTAATTTTATTATATTTAATAACAGCAAAAAAGGTCCTCGTTATCATTAATTCGATACTTATCGCAGCGATTATTATTTATCGTTATTATTTTTTTCAATCATACGTGCTGTTTCTCGAGTTCCTTTTCATTCCTTTGAGCTCCATCTCGAAAGAAGTAAACAAAATAACCAAATGACCAACATTTAATCGCTCCTCGTTACCTGTCTATTTATTCTCTCTGTGTATTTATTTTCTCTCTCTCTCTCTCTGTAATTCGCTTCTGACGATCGGTGAGTGTAGCCGGATCTTGTTTTCTACATTGGACACAGAAGATTCTCACTATTAACCGAAAGCTTGCTAGGTACTTCAATTCCCATCTTCTTTTTTGACTTCCTTTATTTCATTTATATCTCGTCGAACAATCGTCCGACGCTATTTTCAAGAACACATATACGCTAATTTTCTTTCTTTTTTACTATTTTTCAAACATTCTTCACACCTTTGATGGAAATCATCATTATCATTGAATAAATAATGCTTAATGGCCCAATTATTTATATTATCATCGTCGATATTACGTCACGTGCACGATAGTGGAAATAGAGAAGAAAAAATGTTTTTAAGCGACTACGATCTTTGGAAAAGTATTATCTTTAGTCGCCGTCTCGGACGTTAAAATGATTTTATTGCTATGCGATGATGGAACACTGCTTATGTAATTTTGCACGCTTTCGAGCTCACCTGCAACGTTACGATTTGTTGCATCGGAAATCAGACGAAACTTTGACTAATATTTTTGTTCTACAGCTTTTCTTGAGCAAGTTTTAATAATTATACCTTTTTCGATCTCAAGAATGTGAACAAGACTATTGACGTTTATGTTGCTTGATTCATTAGAGTAGATGGAAAGGTAAATTTTCTTCAAATATGAATTTAAAAAAAACGTTTAGTTTCATCGAAAAATTTTGAAATAGAAAAAAAAACATGTTGACTACATGTTCATCACACATGAAGAACACTCTCGAAAAATGAGAACTCTCGATGATCGCGCGAATGAGACAAACGAAAGAAACGAGAAGGAATAAACGAATAAAAATGCCCCCGATTATTATTTAAATTGACGATTTACAGTTACTCCACGGAAATAACGATAATCCGTCAATATTTGTCGGCTTCGTTCTTTGCCTGTCTGCCGCTGCTGTCGTCGGAGCATATATACACTTCTGCCTGAATTTCTGCCTGTTTTGCCTGCCTGCCTGCCTCGCGGTCTACAACTTTGCGCACGGACGGTCTTGGATTATATCATTAAAAGAGACAAGAGAAACGTACACACGCACACACATAGCGTTACACACAGAAACACAGAGACGAAAGACAGAGAGTAAATGAGGAAGGGTGGAAAAAAATCTTCGTTTACTCCGAGGATTCGAAAGAGTGTGAGAACGCACTCGTGGAAGTGACGAAGGTCGATCTCCATGGACCGTCCTCGCGCAAAGGAACGAGTTGAACTACAGAAGATAAAGATAAACAAACAAACAAACAAACAAACAAACAAAAACAAACGAAATAAAATGAATTAAGAAAAATGAATACAACAAAAAACACACAAAATTCCTGCTGGTTCTCTCGCATGTTGAGTATTTATCCCGGCCGGATTCGATTGACGATGCGATGAAATTGACACGCGTAGGCACACAGCAAGCCCGGGTTTATGGTGCTACATATCGTCCCATCTACACGGTCCTTCAAGTGCCGGTTGCGCCCCCACGAAGACACCGGTCCCACAATCACAACAACCCCAACCCCGATACGGCCCTACCTCTTCTTCTTCAGCAGCCACATCATCATCACCATCACCACCACCACCACCACCATCACCATCACCACCAACGAAATCTTCACAGCTCTTCGAGCCAGGGCTGTTGTCAGGCTCAGGGACCGGGACGTCCTCCTCCAAGACTTTAAACAAATTCCTCAGAGGTAAAATCATTGACGAACAATCCACCTCTGGATATTTTTGGATTGTTCGCTTCGGTGTGTCCGATAAGCGAGCTCAATCGCAGCCTGGCTCAGCAGGAATGGCTTCAAACATTTTTTTACCATTTACTCCTTCCTTCTCTTCCGTCTTATTACCACTTTTTTCCATTATTTACTCCGTTTTCTTATTGCGTAATCCTTTCGCACCATAAACATACAACGGCAGTCTACCACGTAGCTTTCTACAATTCCCTCCAATTTCATTTATCGTTTTTATTTTTCTCACAATGTTAACTCACTTTTGCGATTTTTTTTAAATCTCATCTTAGCCTGCTTTTCATCTAGGAGACTCGACAAGTTCTCTCAATGTCTTCGGCTTTGTTGTGTCTTTTTTCCTCGTTATAGAAATATTTTTCATCTTTATTTTTTTATTACGTTTCGATCCGTATCCATTCGTCGCTTTTAAGCAGCAACGTACATTTACCCACGACTAAGAGAACGCTGAAAACTCATCGTCAAGACGAAATCATCAACGTGCATATTATTCACTTTAGTTCCTGGATTCAACCAACAGAAATGGCAAAAATTTTATAAGTCTTTCACGAAGAAAATTTGATTCCACGAATGAAAAAGAAAAAACCTCATCCGGAGTTTAAATTTCATTGGAAAAATTCGAATTTTTGCACATCTCTGCTCAACCGTGGCTTCTCGAAATATTCATCTGACTGATTATCTTCTTTTTTTCCATATCGCTGTCGTTTTTTGCCGTTACAAAAGAGTCTTTATTATTTCAGGAATGCCTACGCGTAGACACACTCACACGCACATACGAACAAATTGAATACACAAAAAAAATGAGAATAATGATGAACTATAATTTATATTTAGATGCAATAAAACGGCCTCATGCGTTATTACATTGTTTCTAATCTTGCATCGTCGTGTTTATTTATATTTCTTTATCATTGTATCACAGCGAGAGTTTGAACGTTATTATATGTGTTCTAGAGTGTTATCGAATTGTTTGCGCTCGAAGCTAACGAAATATTGCTTTGAGTGTCCACATCCGGAAATACGGAGATTATTTTAAAGCTACTTATTTGGCGCAGCTTATTTTTCAACTAATAAATACATTTATGTTTTTTTTTGCCTCATTTGCTTCCAGGTAGCGATCTCTTGACCAGTCTAACGTCGACGTTCGATCGAAAATGGAAATCCCTCGTGAATCCAACGAATTTGTTGATGACATCCGCCGAAAGTATGAGCACGAGCACCTCGGACAACGAAAAACGCGAGGAAAACAATCGTAGCCTCGATCGCAAAGATACCACTCGTCCCGCCGAACTCTATCGAGATCCGAGCCTTCACAAATCGCCGGCTGATAACGCACGAGTGATTCGCACTCTAAACGTAAGTTTCCCGTGAGAAAACGTATCCTCGTTTTAAAAATTCTTTTTTTTTTTTGTAATTTTTGTATCTCTAAACACTTAAATAAATGTTGGATAATTCGATTAATTCATTTGTCACATATTGCAGGGAACAACGGACAAGAGCACGATATCGAGAACTCCCGAGGTATCGACGACGCCGGATAACGATCTTCGCGCCAGAAAGAAGAAGCCTGAACCAGTGAAGGATTCTTCGGACGAGAGATGCAGAATTCTGGACGCAACTGAAAAAGACGAGAGTCCAAAGAGTAACGGGAGTTTGGAGCGTTCTCAGAGTACTACGAAACCGCGAAATTTCGAGCTCTCAAAGCCCCAGGAGGAAGAAACACCGAGCGCAACAGGAACATCACTGCGCCGCGAGGTCGAGCGTCAAGACGATGCCGCCGAGATCACCGAGGATTCGGTGGTGCGTAAAGAAATACCGGACTCTTCGTACACGAATAAATTGGAGAAATTTGAGAGTCTCAGTCAAGCGAACGTCGAATCGAGATCACGCTTGAAGCGATCGGAATCTCTGAACAAAAGGAGCGAAAACGCGACATCGAAGCTCAAACGGTCGGAGAGCTTGAACAAACATCCTGATCGCTTGGCATCGCCGTCAAACGGGAAGCTCAAACGTTCAGAAAGTCTTAACAAGCACGCGGACCGTTCGGAATCTCCGAACACGAAACTCAAGAGATCGGAGTCACTTACGAAAACGGAAAAAACCGAGTGCAATATCAGCAAACGAAGGCAATCGGTAAGAAAGGAAAGCACGACGAAGTTGAAGCGGAAAAATGGAATGCCCGAACGTTCGATTAAGCGGAGACACACCGTTGGCGGCACCAAGGACTTTGACAAAGTCCACTGGCTCGATAATAAATTGCAAACCGAGACCGAAAGGGTCGTTAAAAACGATCCGAAACCGAAAAAGAGTCAATTGCGCACGAGCTCGCCGGACTTGAGTAGCAATCGTGTCAACGTAGCCGACACCAGTTTTCTCATTGAAGTCAGTTTCCGCGGACCCAGCAACGTTGTTTTCAACGTAACTAATGCCCGGCCCCAGTCTCTGCCCGACGCTAATTTAGCTTCCAAAGTTTTCAAAGTACCCCTGGAGAGTCACGTGTAAACGAGGATCAGAGAAGCCCAAAAAATCGAATTTCCACAATCGCATCACTCGCAAACGGGATCGACAAGATTTTACATATTTCAATAATTTTTTTAAATTCATGCGTTTCGAAAAAAGTTTCTAAACGGATGCATTCAACGTAACGGAGCGAACTTTCGGTAGAAACTCGAAATTCGCGTTTTTAAAGATTTTTAAATGCTACCATTTTTTATCTTGAGATGTTTTTTTAACCTACGCCTTTCGAAGTTACGCTTGCTCACTGAAACGCGGTTAATTCATCGGATAATACGCATTATCGAATGTAACTGAAAAATTCGATTCTCCATATCTCTGACCTCGAATGAAATGTTTACTTGTGACACAGGATATGAGAATAAAAAAAAACTCAAGTACTCTCGATCCACTCAACTTCTCGCGTTGAAAAATAAAACAAAGAGACTTGGTTGAAAACACAACTTTGCTGAACGTTTCCATATCAGGTTGAATATCAGTACAGAAACACGTCACAATATCACGTAAACTTCAGGGAGAAGTAATAATTGAAAAAAAAAATCTTTTATATATTCAAATATCATAAAATACCTAACATAGCAGAGAAAAGGTTTTATTAGCTCGATCGTCAACGTGGAAGGCGAAAAAAAAACCGCGATTACAATAAAATATAGTGCAATAGATCAGTCGTGATCGCGATTTATAATTTGATCAAATTTTTCGATGATTATTTCGGTCATCGAAGGCTGTTCGGAGCAGTCTATATATGCGCGTAGGTCCTCAACGCGCCAATGGGAATTGATGAACGATCATTATCGTACGAGGAAGCTAATGAAAGTATTGAACGAAAACAAAAGATATTTATGCGTATCTTGAATATGGTAGAAGAAAATTAGATCCTAAATGAAAAGTTGATTATCGTCGATGGAAAAGGAAAAGGAAAAATGACATTGAGCCAAACGACGAAGGAGAAATCGACAAAAAATTTAAATCTTATCCCTTTCTCGGTATATATTTAGACACACGAAATATATGTACCATGTCAATTATAAACTCTATACACATCATAATTCTGAAATGTGATCGTGCAATTATTTTGCACATGTCAACTCGATGCGTTGTCCAAACTTATGTTTTTGGCTACAACGTTTAGTTACTTTTCTTCTTCCAATATTTCTTCACTTTCTTCTAGCGAGCTGCGTTTAATTTTTCATTTAAGTTTTTATTAGGATTTTAAGTCTCGAGGCAAAATGGCCTCTGTGGAGACCTTAATTTTTTCATTATTTTGTAGACAGAGAAAGAGAGAGAGAGAGAGAGTGAGAGAGAGAGAGGAAGAAAGCGGAAGTTGATTAACGAACTGTAAATATTTATATAAAACTCATTGTTATGTACATTGAAATTGGGAGAGAAAGATAAACCAGTTGTCGAGTTAACGGAAAGACTCTGAATCCTGGAAAAGTATAACACTCTGCGCTTTGTACATTTAGAGATAAATGAAAAGATGAAATAATGAAGGAAAAATTTTATGGAGAGTGGACAATAATCGTCCAGTTGAGGATTGCGAGATACGATTTCTTATATTTTCAACAAAACGGAAATGATATACGATGTGATAATTATAAACCGAGCTCGACTCTCTAAATAAGTTGACTTTATGAATATTGATATACGATTTATTCGTTTCCTTATTTTTTTTGCTTTTGCGCATAGATACTCGGGGTGGTATATATTATTGTCCGCGAGGAGGCTGCTCTTAGACATAAAATCGTATGTAAAAATTAACAAATGAAAATTCGGGACGCTTTAGTTTTGCGGTCGTTGTTGATTATACGATCGGTTCCAAGACGCGTTAATTATTTGTAAATCCGAGACATGTAGTTGAAGGAAAAAATCCAACAACAAAGAGACGGAGATCAAACCCGACGCCTTCTAAAAGAAACCTACCACATCTTTTCGTGTTTTTTTTTCGATAAATTATCGAAAGAAAAGTAAATTTAATAAAATAAATATATTCTAAGATGAAATCGCAACAATATTATCATCATCATCATCATCATCATCATCATCATCATCATCATCATCATCATCATCATCATCATCATCATCATCATCATCATCATCATCATCATCATCGTCATCATCGTCATCATCATCGTCATCATCATCGAAATTGTTTCTCACGAGACCAATGTAAATATATTCGCTCCTCTATATATGACGTTTCATTGAACATGGACTTGAATTTTATCGCCGAAATAAAATATTAAGGCTTTTAATATGTATCTTGAAATGTTTAAATCCACGAATTTGTATTTATTATCTGTCGAAACAAAGAGGTTAAAAAAAAGAAAACAAATCGAAAATGTTATATGTATGTAAACATTTTACGTCTTGCCAAAATGACCGAGAACTTAAAAACATTAAAAAATCAATCACACTTTTACTCTCTGTCGCGCAGCTCCAAAAATCAATGGTAAAAGAAATTGCAGACTTTTTTTCATTTTTTTTTTCTATACTCGCACTTACTGCGAGCAACTATTGTAAATGTAAATATTTTTTTTTTCTGCAGAATTCTGGATTCACCTGTTTCCGAAAACTCTTATGGGTGAGCCCCCGTTAATTTACTATGCAATTCAATGTAATGAGGAAAAAACAGGCTGAATATCGATAATTAGGCTATTTATTTCTTAAACACACAAGAAAACAATGTAATAGGTATTGTGATTGTATTATTTATTCATTGCAGCTTGAACCCTGTTATCGAGAAAACAACTAAAAATCTGTAATGTTGAACGGAAATATTGAATTTGTAAATAAACATTGCTAATATGAGCAAGTCATGAAATAATTCCTCTTATTTCTTTCATTTATCCAATCAGAACAGACTCTCATAAAGTATATTTTAATACACGATAACAATTCAAAAAATTAAGAAACTGAAGTTTCATTTATATTATTGGGCATTGTCAAATATCCTTGGTTTATGTGTAAAATCATTTGAATTGAATGCATAATTTTCAGATAAAAAGTTTTTTAATTATAAACTCAATTCTAAGGTTCATGCCAAGTTAAGTGGACAATAATAAATGTGTATATTTTTTACGTTATTTATGTATCCGTTCGTGTAAATTCAACAGTAATTTTCACAAGCATATATTTTACACTGCGATGCTAGCGTAGGCAGCGCTGTAACGGCTACTTCTTTATCCACGAAAACTTCATCCCCACCCGCCAAAAAACTTCGCCTGGTTTCTTGTTTCAAGTACCAACTTGTCGCATTGTTTTTTCTCTATACTTGAACTTTTATTGTTACGAAAAACGTCCATGAGTTCGTAACGTTGTACATTTGATAATGAACGTTATTCGGGTTGAAAAAACTCTGGCGTCTGCGAGAGGTCGTGAAGTAGGGAGAGGACGAGGAAGAGGTCGAGGTAGAGGTCGAGATGGAACGATCATCCCAAATAATAATCAAATCGTCAAAGTTTTACCAAAATACGGTGAGTTTCAACAGAAATTATTCATTGAGAAGTTCCTCAAACGAAAAGAAAAAAACTTGAGTTTCGTAAAATTGTAGATTTTACCGGATTTCGACAACCTCTGGTTAACTTTGCTCCGTCGTCAAGTACTACAAGTACATTCGTCACACCAAAAAACTCTCGAGCCAAAAATGCAACGACCTCTTCGTCCTCTTTTCGAAAGAGTGCTCCACGACGACGTGGTCAAGGGTATAAAAATGTTTTCATTTTTTGCAATCACGTTTTCTTACATATTTCACAGAAATCCAAACTTGCTTTCGTCCGTCATAAAAACAAACAAACTCAATCCTTTGACCTTCGATGTTCCGTCTGTACACTCCCGCTGCTGTCGTAAAAACTTTACAAACAGGCAAATTTTCCTAAAAACTAAAAACCAAAAACATGTTTTCACTTCCCCTCCGAAAGTTAAAAAAATTGAAAAAACTGTGACATCAAAATCAACTTCGTTCAACGGTTATAGTGCCGCGCACTCGTCGAAATTTATGCGGATTTCGAACGCGTAAAAAGCGAAACTAAAAACGCACAACCCCGGCGTTATGCTCGTGCGCACCGTGCGGGCAGTCGGGAGTTAAAAATGACGGGATTGGCTGAAACAAAAGCACGAACTTCCCCGATCCAAATCGACTTTTGTCGTTCCCAACGAAAACAAAAATAAATTCATCATTTTTGACGCGAAGTAAAACAGTCAGTCCAATTATTTTTAAATAATTATCGAAATTTGTGTGTCCCGAAATCCGGCTTCAATTTATTATTAAAAAAATCTTTATTACAGATCCGGTGGTCAAATTTCACCACACAGCGTTTCGAGCGAAGCGGAACACTGCATTATTCTCGGTAATAATAAAAAAAAAAAAAATGAAGTTGAGCGCGCGTTACTGCTTTATGAAAAACAAAACAAAAAATCGCATTTCTCCTTTTCTATAGCAATCACTTCCGGTCGTGGCGATGCACGCGGTGAAGTTGGAATGGCAGCGGTCGATGTGCAGTATCCTCACATGATACTTTGTCAAATAAGCGACTATAATACCTACATCAATACTTTAACAAAGATACACGCATTTAACCCTGTCGAGGTAAAAAATTTTCAACACATTATTTTATTCTCCACTTTTTCGATTACATTTTTTTCGCTTAATCAAAAACTTTTTCCAAGATCATAATGCCGGATACCATGTGCGAAAGGAGTATTTTCGGGAACAGCCTTCATCGAGCAATCAAGGAAAAATTCAGTTCGATTCCCGTAACGTCGATCCCACGAATCCACTTTCACGATAATTCAGGAATGGATAGAATACAGACTCATTGCGCGGAAGAATATTCTAGCGTCGAGCTCGTCGTAAAACAGAAGTAAAATTGAACAGAAATAATTGCACGTATTTGATTTTTAAACGCATGCATGTAAATGCATGTAATTGATTATAAAAAAAAAAAAAAAAACGAATATCGTTTTCCATATTTTACGAAAATAATGAAAATTTAACATGGATTTGCAGGTACTATGCACTGGCAGCAGCTGCGGCACTTTTCAAATACATTGAATACATTCAGCATATCAACTATGCTCCAAAATCAATGCACATTGAGTTTCAAGGATTACAAAATACGACGATGATAGGTAAATCATTATTTTTTGAAAAAAATTCAAAAAGTTATCGAATCAATTTAGCAAAGATTTCAATTCTTCCTGGTCACACGTAAATTTAGCCGATCAATTGACACACTGGGTCAATCCTTTCGCTTCGTCTTTGTTTGAAAAAAATCTTCAGTCCACTTCTATAACACTCCCGGACGCACGTACATCATAAGAATAAGAGAGACGTCGAATTTGACTTGAAAAAAATGAGTGATGGACAGAATCCAGGACAATAAACTGAACACTTTGATAATGAATCATAACTTTTTAAATTAGAGCTCATTGGGGAGGTGCCTTTTATCTTGGATGGGGGACGAAATAGTCAAGAAAAATGGTTAATGTAAAAAGAGAGAATAATAGGAGTTGAGATATAATACGTCGAAAAATTAGTCGGGGCCGGAATGACCCACTTTATTGGCTACTAAATATGAAATAATGCAGTGAAAAATACAGAACATGGAAATACCATATTAACGGACAAAACTCCATTCGTATGATACTAAAAAGTCTCGAAAATCGAAATACGGAGAACGATGATTTTCATATGAATCCGAATGTTATTCTGATGTAATATTCATTTTCCATATCGTTTTCATTTGATTTTTTGTTTTGGAGATATCGAGAGTGCCCAGAGTCTGGAGTTGGTGACATCGCAAGGCGGAATACGGACGTTTAGTCTTTTGAATGCACTCGATCACTGCTCAACCCCAATGGGGCGCCGTTTGATTCGGGCTTCGATACTTCAGCCACCCTGCGAGTTGGAGCTCATAAAAAGTCGTCAGACATGCGTCACCGAATTCGTTTCGAATCGACCCTTTGCTCACGTTGTTCGGGTACGATTTTTTCCAATGAAATTCCGTACCCAAATGTGCTTCAACAAGAAATCGATGTACGAATGATAGAAAATTCGTACAGAGGGTTTACGATCAAATAACGAACTTATTTTCTGATAATTTTTCAGCCAGTTGTGAAAAAATTGTACGGCGCGAGTCGATTACTGAGCTTGGCAATGCTCACTTCTCAAGCTGACAATGTTACGTCCGCTGAAAAAAATCTCAACTACATTCTACTTCTGAAAAATATTATTGATACCATACCCGAGCTTCGTTCCGTAATATCGAATGGACAGGCACTTTTTTTTCAAAAAGTTGCTACGGTAATGTCGGTTTAAAAAAATAAAATTACGCTCAATTTTTTTCAAAACGATTTCATATTATTTGAGCTTTCTATTCGTATATGAGAAATTTTATACAATTTTCACGAAATGAACAATGTATGACAAAATTTCAATTCATTCAGACTTGCTCAGAGAATTATTCTAGATTTTATTCGAACATAAAACAATCCAGAATATTAAAAAACATAAAAACGATCGATTTACATTTAATTTTTTCACCGTAGCTACAAATAAATGTCTTTTGAAAAGCAATTCCGTTTCTGTATGTAGCTCTAAGCGAAGTATATTTTTTGTTCCAGAATTTGCAAGATCATCGTTACGAGTTGATAAAAGAAAAAATTTTGAGCATTGTTCATCCGGAGGCACGGTCAGTACTGGGATACACGTCGTCGAACATGCAACGTTGTTTCGCCATCCGTTCCGGGTTGAACGACATGCTTGACCTCGCACGTCAAACTTATTGCGAGTTGATCGATGATATGCAGAAGTTGGTAGAACAATTATCGCAGCGTTACAATCTGCGATTATCATTGGGCTGCAACGCAAATCTCGGATATCACATCGAATTGGAAGTGCCACGGTCTCAGAAAATCAAAATAGACGAGCTTCCGGAAGAATTGATCGAAGTTCACCAGCAGAAAAATATTTTGTATATGACCACAGAGTACCTCATGGTGCTGAATCAACATTGTCAGGATGCGTGTGAGGAATTGCACATAATGAGCAACGTTTTGCTTTACGAAACAATGAGGGGCGTGAGGGATCACATCGGATGTTTGTTTAAACTCAGCGACGACATCGGTGAGCTTGATTTGCTTTTATCTTTCGCTCAAATCAGTTCATTGAACGGTTACGTTCTTCCAACGTTTGGAAAGCGATTGGAACTTCGTGAATCGAGACATCCGATAATGGATATTTCGAGCTCTGAGAGCCCTGTACCGAACGACGTCGTGGCTACAACATCGTACAACTTTCACACGATAATCGGGCCAAACATGAGCGGAAAATCCGTTTACCTCAAGCAAATCGTGCTTCTGCAAATTATGGCACAAATGGGTTGCTGCGTTCCAGCCAAAGAAGCCCATTTTCGTATCACCGATCACATATTCTGCAGAATGTGTCCACGCGATGACATCGAATTGACCACCTCCGTGTTTGTTCGCGAGATCAAAGAGTCTCAATACATTTTACAATCTATAACACCAACTTCTCTGGTCATCCTCGACGAGCTTTGTTGCAGTACCACTTTCGAAGAAGGCACTTCGTTGGCTTGGTCGATATGCGAGAAACTTCTTCATTCCTCCGCCTTTACTTTCAACGTTACTCATTTTTATTACCTCACGCGATTGGCCGAGCTTAATCACAACGTGAAAAACCATTATATCGAAACTCAAATCATTTTGTCGCAGGCTCGTGACTCCAGAATGATTTACTCTCATAAGCTGAAATCAGGAATCTTCGCGACGTGGAACTACGGAATCGCCCTAGCTCGCTCGACCGGCTTGCCTCAAAGCATCATCTCCGATGCGAATGTCTATGCTAATGAAATTGCGAAAAGTATCAAGCCTTCGGAAACCGAGGATCCTGTGGAATCTTGGAAAAAAACGTTCTACGATTGCCTCGCCGAAATGAAGGATTATTTGGAAAAAGATGAATTCACCGTTCACAATATTGTTGAACTTTTCAATAAATACAAAATTCCCAGCGTTTTGTGGCAGATGAAAACTTCCAGAAAAGTAGAAACTACTGAAGTACGAGAAACGACGAGTTCGATGCAAATTCGTCCGGACCTGGTTAACGAGGAAAAAATTGTTGAGGCTCCCAATCTTTCAAGGAAAGTGAATAAATCTGCAGAGATGCTAATCACCGAAAAAGAAGAAAGTACGAAGTCGGGACAATTTTGCCGAAATGACAATGAGGAAAGGATCATTGAGAAAGAATTATCTAAAAGAGAGTCGACCACCAGTCTATATTCGCATATTGACTTAAAAAAGCCGAAAATCCTTCCTACAGAAAAGTTTTTCAGCACTTCACTATCTTCATTCGTTTCAAAGGAAAATACAAGGAAAAACAGTCTGGTCAGCTTGAATGAAACGCAAGAAATTCCGATTGATTTCGAAGGCGGACCGTTCAATAATCATTTTAATTCTCGAATTCCGGATGATAACGAACATTATCTTGATACTCAAAGCGTTTCGATTTCAAGTCCAGATTTTAAAAATTTGCCAGGAACGAGTCGAAAACATGACGAATTTTTGGCTGACAGTGATTTTTCCCAAGCCTCCTCGATTTCAACTTATATCGCAAAATTAAATGCGCGTCATAAAGAAGCTGATATTTTCAAAGAAATAGAGGGAAGCGATTTTGACGAAGAAGCTTTTTTTCGTTCAATGGAGTCGTCTGACGATGATTTTATGATTGTTGACGATAAATACAACTGACTCATCAATTTGTCATTTACCTTATTTGATCCATCGCAAATTTCTTATTCGGATTTTTATTTCTTCCAATAAATATAAATTCACTGTTCATTTGAAACTCCATTCCCATATTAGATTCGTCTTAGGTTTAGATCTACTGAGATTTTAGAAGACGATTTAGAAGCTTGTCAATTCTCGTATATAACAATAATCACGGTAAATCCTTAGATGTTTGTAGATTTTCACCATAGTTCATGCGGTGCATTTCCGTACAAGATGAAGTACTAAAATTTTGTGAAATCACCAATGTTGTTTGAATCGTTATATAATATTGATCAATCGGATTCTGCGAATAGAATTCGCTGTGTTTTTGAATCTCGAATTACACGGCTCGCAAAGGAGCAATTGTTACAGTCTCATATATCCGAGTGAGAAAGTGTAGTGTGCAGTACTATGATTATGTATATAGATATTGAGATCGTTTGAAATGGATGTTAGTCCTATAAACCAAGCGTATTTTTTTTTTTTGACTTCAAAATATATATATAATAAATAAACTGGTATACTGTGAAAACCGGGTATCTACTTTTTTACCAACTTTACGGGTATGGCGCTATTACCCACCGTGCATATTCCCCATTGAAATTTTGCATTGGCATCACTGGGCTTGAACACGAAGATTCATAGAGAGGCATGATACTGATAGAAAATATTTTTCTGTTTTATCATTCGTTATAAGTATTAATGAATATGTAGTATACAGATAGAGCGTCGGGTTGTATTTTTTGGAGTCAGCAGCGCTGATCACTCGCTAATTCAAATATTGAAGTGCTGCATGAGCACTTGAAGAAAAAAGATACGACGACAGAGATTCTCAACTTTGTTGACAGTCGAGTAAAGACACATTTACATCTTTACCAGAAACACTTCAACGAAAATTTGATTGCACAACTACCACCATATATCAACACTGCAGAACATTCTATTCGTAAATCTATAAATCGCAACGACTGTATCATGAAAATAAATAATATGAAAATATTATATCTAACGGTTCATTATTTGAAAAAAATACTTCCATGAAATATCCAAACGTCATCCTGACGTTCACGTGTTTTGATCATTCAATCGGTAGAATGTCTACATTTGTAACATGAAAATCATTTTTCATATTTCGTGCACTCGTATTTAAAAAAAAAATCGTTGGTGTAGTTACTCACGGTTACAGGAACGGGCCTCGATCTTCTTCCTACCTTTTTCTCTCGCGATCCTTGCGATCTCCGTTTTCCTCGACGATCCTCTCCCTCTCCGTCTTCCTCCACGATCCTTTCGCTCTCCCTCTGCCTCTACGATTCTCTTATCCCACGGTCTTATCCTGCTCCATGGTTCTGATCGTAAAGAACTTTCCACATATTTTCAACACACTTTTCTTCCAATGTTTTTTCGTCCTCCCATTTTTGGAATTTATCATTTCACCTTTAACTATTGTTATCACTTCACCGTATCGCAGAAAATCGTAATCGCGATTCATTATCACAAAGTTATATTTCCGCTGGTATTTTTTTCGAAAACGAACTTGGGTTTTTATTCACCAAAAATTTAACTTTATACCGACGCGAGAGAAAAAATTCGTTATTTAATTGTACGACGCAATTGAATACGAAAATTAACATAAACGAAAAAAAATATCCCCATTTTCAGGAAGGGCTCTTCTTTACCTACTCTTCCCTAGGTTTTTTCCCCAGAAAACCGCTTTTGCGCAAATGGATAAGCCAATATGTCGAGTAACAGAAACAATTGTAGTGACAAAACCTGTACCACCGTTTCATGGAGAATCGAGTGTGCCCGCGTGCGTGCACGCGTGGTCGGTTGCTCGCGTCCTATTGTTAGCATTTAACTAGTAAAAACTATTCGTAATGCTGTACATAGCTGCGGTTATACGCGTTGCGTGCATTGCTTAGCGTGCAGCGTTTGCAACTCCGACTTATCTGCATGGAATCTTGCCTGCGCGACTTCAAAGTGATACAGAAACTGTATCGAGCTCGGAACTGTGTCAAACTATCCGCTATGGAGTAGATTTACTGACTGTCCGTCTTCGCTTGCCGACAACCCCATGGCTTTAGGACCGTGCGTTAGGTGCTTTGCTTTACGTTGCGTGGCTCGGGGTATGCTTGCATCTTAGCTCGCTTGCGGACACGCGCGCGTGCGAGCATACACAAGACTCTCGAAGCTATGTTACAGGTGTCACAAAACTCTTTCTGTTACTGACCCTTGCCTCGATACTATTTTTCACGAATTACCAAAATTTTATAAATACTCATTCATGTGCAAATTTTGTAATAATAATAACATCGAGTGCGAGGACTCCCCTATCGGCTTATCTATAGTTGCGTCAAAAAAGGAATCTTAGAAATTAAAGAAAAAAATGTATATTGACAAGGAGCGAATCATTATTTTTTATTAAATTTCAACTTTAATATTCGTTACGTTATGTTTTCGTGTTTTTTATCGATTCGCACGATCTTAAGTTCTTTTATTTTGTAATTTAGATGACCGATCAGTTGCTTCAGCGAGATTGAATTTACTGTTAAAATTATGAAATAACTGTTAAAGTTACAATAATTGATAAAATTATGACCGCTACCAATTTTTATTGGTTTCTATTTTATTTGTTTATCGATTGATTGAAAAAAATTAAATCGTAAAAAAAAATTATTTTAGTCATTCAGGATAAAGTAGGACTCCACGTGCCATATTTCGCGCCCCGTTTTCTCATTGCACTGGAACGTACAATGCGTAGCGATAACAGCACGTTCACGCTCCACGCCAGTCCTCACCCTACGCCCGCCGGGCGGTGAGTGAGTGAAGCGAAAAGCGAAACGTGTTGCACCTCTCTCCTGTCTCCTGTCCGACCCTCGGGCCGGAGCTCCCCCTCCCTGTGCGCGCCGAGCGACGTGAGTAAAGCGAATCATGTTGCGCCTGCGCCTCTCCCCTGTCTCGAGCTCCGCCCGGTGTCCGCCCGTCTCCCCTCTCTCCTACTGGCTGACCGAACGCCTCTATCCCCACTCTGCTCTGCTACTACGCTATAGCGAATAGTCCAAACAAACACGACCAAGCGTAAACGCGTGAAACGTAAACACGTGAAGAACGAAAACAAACTGAACGAATTATCCAAAATCCATTCGTAAATATTCATCGATTAATTGCCATAATTATCAATACACAAAATTGTATGTACCGAACCGTTGAATAAATTATGATCATCCATTAAAATTATACATTATGTGTGGCGCTCTAATATTTATATATTAAAGTATTTTTATCAAATTTTAATTAATATTTTTTTATTTGCGACATGGCGATTGTTTTTCCATTGATTTCTATATATTTTTTTGTCGATTGGGAATTTGGACGGCGCAAATTCTCCATAGTTTATCTTTTTATTGTTGTTCACAGAGAGATTAATAACAACTTTTATCGTTTTGAATCTCAGCGTACACATTCGTTGAACAAAGAGACGCGTTATCATAGTTAAACGCAAAATTCGTGCTTCGGTCGACAAAAATTCCGACAGATATACATTATGGATGTACATATGTTCAAAAATGTTTCTTGGTAAACAAAAATGAATGTTAAATAAATATATTCGATTCATCAAGTCACATGTGTATATACAAACTGTTAGTGCATGACTGGTGTACATATATATGTGAATATTTATTATTTCTGTAATAAAAATACAACGTGATTTTCTTCAATCGTACTAATTCATATTGAAGTGCTCATGCAGCACTTCAATATTTGAATTAGCGAGTGATCAGCGCTGCTGACTCCAAAAAATACAACCCGACGCTCTATCTGTACTACATATTCATTAATACTTATAACGAATGGTAAAACAGAAACATATTTTCTATCAGTATCATGCCTCTCTATGAATCTTCGTGTTCAAGCCCAGTGATGCCAATGCAAAATTTCAATGGGGAATATGCACGGTGGATAATAGCGCCATACCCAACTTACTACGTTTACACGGCCCCCACGGCCCTCGTATTCCGGTTTTGTATGTCCAGACTGGTATATTTATATATATCGACAGATATGCATTCTGTATATCTATATTGATATAACTAAACCGGAATAAAAGCGCCGTGTAAACGTAGTCATTGATTGTATGTATTCTATCTTTAGTAAATATATATGTACTTGGTTTGGTCGTTGGTTTGGTCGTCAAAATCGTGTGGTGAAGAGGCTTATCAATTTTTAATAGCTTTTTGTTTTGAATTTAAAGCAAACTAAACTATTACGGAATGAAACGACACGATGAATTGAAAGATGTTGTGCTAAACGACGAAAAACTTACTGGTGAATAATTAACGTCATTATCATTATTTCTTTTCTAATTTATTTCCTCTTTATTGACATTTTTCTTCCTCTTTATTTTCTTTCCTATTTATGGACATCCAAGTAATGAAATTTATTAATTTAGCATCAAAACTCAAGCAGCTGACCCAGCAGTTGTCAATCAATACTAATTCGTCAGAACTGTTGTCCATGCTGTGTGAAATCGGATCAGAAATTCATGGGCAATGGTACGCTCTTTACAAGGTACAGTAAAAAAAAACTAAATACGTCACAGTTTCTATAGGAATGAAAAAATAATACTGGATTCGCTGAATAATAATCCATGTTTTCTTTTATTTATTACCTATTCTAAATATTTAACAATGGAGATTTTTCACTGGGCGTGTTCAACTTGCACACCGACAAAGTTAATAATGTTAATAGCGTTGAAAGTGTTTGTTAAGCTAAAACACGTTCAACTTGAAGTGAACACGCTTAAACGCTTTCAAATGAAATGAACCAAAGTTTTATAAAAAAATTTCTGTAAATTAGCTTATTGCATTTCTGATATTGATTTTCATGGTAGAGAATACTGGATTAGATTTTAAACCTTATTTATGTGAACTTTTTTCTTTTTTAACAGATTACAGTTATCTTGAAGTATTTGTGTGAAAGAAATCCTGTACAGTTATTGAATGTGTTACTGCAGTATCAAGATTTTCTAAAATCATTGAGAAACTGCACTAGCATAAACGATTTTGGAAATGATAGTGGGATCAATGTTCGAATCAACACAGAACAATTATTGGATTTCCTTGCACAGGAAAATAAATCAGGAGATGTAAGTTTTTGTATAATATTAATGATCATAAGAAATTTAATGCAGCAGTACTTTCGTTCGTGTTGTTTGGATTCGGTTGCTTGAACCAGAATGAAAAACACCAATGTAAACAAAATATAAATGATTTCAATTTTCCGAACAGAAAGCCGATCATGAGGCAGTTTGGTTGCTCAACAACAATTCCAACTCTACGATGGAGCAATTGCTCCAAACTCTCGACTCAATCACGAGCATAAACAGTGAAAAAACATTGAATAAATTGAGAAGCGATGTAGATCATTTGAACAAAAATCTCCCAGGGCCTGTGACATTTGAAAAGTACACAGGTTTGGACAAAAATCCACAAATCGATGCACTGGTTTATGGCAAGCTCGTCGAAAAGATTGTTGATATTTTTGACAATAATTTCCCAATGATCGACAACAAACTGGATCCAATTATTGAAAATTTTATTGTCGTCGCAGGTTCCACATTCTTGATATTTCACGAAATCCTCATTACACTGACAGATGCTTTGAAAACATCTGAAAATGCAAAAGTTACAAACTCTTTGGTACTTTTGTTGGAAAAGTTAATAAAGAGCGAGTCTCTGTTTTCTTCAATAATTGACATTTGCAAAAGGAACAATCAATCACCAATGGAGCATGAGGAACTGGAGAGCAAGTGGAAAAAAATTCTTCAATTATTTGTTTCGTTACCAACGAGGATAGCGAACAAACTCAATGGAAAAGTTCCAAATACTTTTTTGCCCGAGACTTATGCAAAAATCTTGTGTTTTCATATTGCAAAATCTGTGCAGTTTTTCAACTCGAGTTTCGTTGATCTCGGCACTGCGCCCGACATTAAGCCGATTTCAATGCTTATAAGCAAAGCCTTCATAACTTTGGGCTCACGGAAATTCGAAATTTTGATCGACATTTTCTCTCAGTGGTGTTCGGACAATTCTAATGGCACCAAAATTCTGATTCAGAACATTTTGAGCCACGTAGATCGTTCCGCTATGGAACCCATCGCAGTTTTGTTCCTCAAACGAAGCGATCCTGCTTTTGGAATCGAACGAGCTTTTGGAAATTTGCTAACGATTCCTCACTGGAATCACGTGTTCACAATGAAAATTCCTCTCATGGCTCATTATGAGAATGAAAATTTAGTGTTCAATTTAATTGATTATTTATCAAAAAAGACAGGACAGGAAAGAATTTTACCAAATCTCGTTATAAAATTATTGGATATTTGGAGCGATAGAAGCGCCTTGAATCACACATCATTCGAGCATCACGAATATATCACAAAACTAATTATCATCTCAGTGAAAAAGGCAAAAGAAATTTTAACTAAAAATGAAAAAGACGAGGTCAAAAGATTATTGTTTTCTGGAACTTCGGTTCATCTAGAATCGACTCAGAGCGAAGTGAGAGCAATTGGAATGATAACAGGCGAAATTGTTATCGAGATTTTGAGTGAATCAGAGGACGAGCCAAAATTGAAGTACGATTACGAGGGAATGCCTGAGAAATCGCGGGAAATCGTTAAAAATCTACAAAAGCTCAAAAACGTTGATGATCAACAAAAGAACCCTTCAGACAAGAAGAACGCTTCCTTCACCAATGAAGAAACGTTCCAAAATTTGGGAGAAAAAAAAATGTACGAGTTGGCGATTGATTGTGGGTTCGTGTCGACAAAGTCCATCAAATCGAGCGATTTATCGAAAAATATGGTGGACTCAACAACCACAAAAGAAATTTTCGATTCTCCCCCTATTAATCAGGATTCAGAAGAGGATTCAGACGACAATTTGGACAGCGACGACGAGCTCGTGCCCTACGACATGTCCAACGATGCCCCAATTTCCAACAAGCTTCGTCCAACGTATTTGAGAGATTTGAAAGAGAATTTGTTGAACGCTCAATCGGAGAGCGATCCGAATATATTTGCTGAATCAATGAGAGTCGCTGAAGATCTGATTTTATCGCAATTGCCGAACGATGATTCCAACTTTGCGATCGAACTGCTCGAAATCCTGGTGACATTGAGAGAAATCAGTTACATGGAAGATTTCGAAATATCAAAATACAAAGCTTGCATCGCTATTGTTATAGTATTTCCAAAAGAATCAGCCAAGTATTTGTGCAACGAATTTCACACAAAAATCTGTCAATATTCGATCAAAGATAGATTATTTATTCTCGATATTTTGGGCCAAGCAGCACAAAAATTATCAAAAATCGAAACGAGAAAAAATTCACCAGTTAAAACGATAGAATCGAGAAAACCAGTAAAGGCGAATCTTTCCAAACGAATTTCTCTCGCTATCGATACTTCCAACAGTAAAAAATACGAAACTCTTTACGACAACGACTTCGAAGTGTTGCCGGATCTAAAAAAACCTTCAAACTGGCAAGAAATTGTTAGCAGAAGAATCGAGTCGAACACACGACGTTTCGCTCATCCCTCGAAATTGCCTGCCACAACAATGAACAAGTTCAACGACGTTGTAGCCTCGTTTTTTTATCCGCTGTTGTACGGTTTCCGACGAGAGGGAACTTGCATGTACAAAACACCAAAAACTTTTGAGGATCAGGAAAACATTCTTTTGGTCAATTATCTCAAAACTTTATCAAAAATCATGATAGCCGCAGAAAATTGTAATCTTGCACCAAAAATGGGAAAAGAAATGATGGAACTCGCTTGGTCTTTGAGGTATCACAATCAAGCCAAAGTTCGACTTTGTATCATAGAAAATATCGCCTCAGTTGTGATAACATTGCCGAAGGAAGGGCTCACAGGGGAGATGATGGAATTGATATTCGAATTCCGTGCCTGGTTGTCTGACGTTTCGGCCGATGGGGTCAGAGGTGATCCGGATTCTGAGTGTAGAAGCCTTGGCAAAAATGTCGTTGCTCTCATCGACTCCATCTTCTATTCGACTCTACAAGAATTTTCTACTTAAAACGTGTAAAATCCTAATTTGTAATATTAAAATATGTAAATAGATTTTTTTTTTTTACGCGAATATCTGTGATTTACTAAATAAAATGCTTTCAATAATTCCACCTTCTCTGATGATATGATTTGTGGGAAGAAAATTTACAAAATTTTCCATTCTTTCAAATCTTAATTTCTGTGCTCATCAATTTGTCATCGTATTTAATTATGAGACTATTTTTTATTTCTCGTGCAATGAAAACATGACTGCCGCGCTAAATACACAAGTTGTCATGGTCGATTCTCTGCTTATGTTTTTCGTTCAGTTTTGAAATTTCTGAAAAACAGGATTTTTTTTTTATAAAGAATATACTACAAATTTGCGGATTTCTTCATATACTGAATTTGTATTCGTAATAAATCCATTAACAGCTGAGAAGTGTATACAATGAAAGGTTTCGGATCAACATTCTCACAGTATTTATTTTACTCATTTTTAAGATTTTTATTCTAGTTTCATTTAATTGCTATTCATTTATTATTTACTATCTTTTCTAGAGACACGGCATCGCCAAACTACGTATTAATTAAAAATTTTTGACTGGTGACCGAGGTCAGACCTGCAGCGTATTTCATATCGCAATTAAATTACTCATATCTGGATCACATTTATATCGATAGGTATAAAGGAAACGATGCTTATATCCCTTTTATATTGTTGCTGCTCATAAGACATTCGAACACCTTTTAAAAAACGTCATATCTTCCCAAGAATTCTCAGTAACGAGAGATAAAAGTTTTGATATATATTATCATCTTTTTTATATTTTTGACATGCAACCCTGGAAAATATATCGACTGAGCAGATTCGGAGAATCAAGTATATAGTATGAGAAATCACGCGCTCGTGGCGCGACAATAAAATTCTAAACTCGACGCTGCTGCTGTGCTGCTGGATAAAGCACATATAATCGTCAAAAGAACAAGATAGAAATATACGTTTCCAAAAAAACATTCAGCAGGCGTAATGAAAAAAACGAATGAAAGTAAAAAATGAAAAAGAAATGAAGTCTAACGTGTAAAAGGTGCGCGAGTGAGGAGTGATGAAGTGAAATAAAAGCCGTGGCGAATTTTGAAACAAAGAGGAATTTGTGTGTTTCACTTAGATCGTCAAACAGCAGTGATTCACAACGACGGGGAGAGCAAAATAGTTTCGTGTTTTCCGTAGATGTTATGGTTAACTTCCATCAAATCACGTACTTTCGTTGCCAAATGATTTTACATCCCGTTACGTCCCACGTTCGTTCGTCCGTCATTTCTGTCAGCTGATAGCCTCGTGAACATCTGCTCTCCAGTTCAAATTTATCATTATATTATTCTGTTGTTACTGCCTTTTCTGAAACCACCTTTTCTCTTCAAAACCTCGATAACGAAGTCCCAAACAAAAATACACGTCAGACTACGACGTAATAATTTTAGGCCATGGCAGATAACGTTCTGGGCGAACTCAGCAGTGAACAAACCGAAAAAATACTTCAATTCCAGGTTAACCATTTTTTTTTCTTTGTTCAGTATCTACGAATGTATTTCATTCTCGCCCTGGAAATTGCAGTGGTTCTTTCATTTATAATATTTGTATTTTGTGAAATTCCACAGGATTTGACACGTATTGAGGATCTCTTGGTTTGTCGCGATGTTTTACAAAGACACAACTGGAACTTGGAAGTCGCTGTTCAAGTAAATTTTTTTTTATATGACAAGTTGATTTGAAGTTTATAGCTACAATCCCTCTTTTTTTTATGTTATTAGGAACAGCTGAATTTGTACGAAGGACGACCTTCCATGTTTGCCCAGGATTCTCGATCTCGACCACCAGCGGTTGTTGACGATATGGCCTCCAGAATTTACTTTAGTCCGCCGGGAAGCCCTGGTGCTGGAGGCGGATTTCTATCTTTTGTTTTCAACATCTGTTACAATTTTGTTACAAGTATCTTGCAGTTGGTCTTCACTGTATTCAGATCAGACGTCAGACCCGGTAAGCAATCAATTGATTCCAAGTTCTCAATTTTAAAAAAACCATTATAGAAATCCTTTTGAATTTATGAAAATTGGATCTGTCAAATGGTATTCTACATTGAATTGAAAAGTTATGAAAAATTGAAAAAATGTGTTAGTCTCAAGGTTTGCATTGTTGGAATACAATAAATATCTCCCATTTCTTTAGTTTACTTTTGTATTTATATGCAGTGTTTCACTACACTGATTGAAGACTTGAACTTAAAGAGGTGAAGGAAAACTTCATACTTCCAGTTCATTTATCTACATTACTAAATGGTACAAAAGTGTAAAACATTTTGTAACGAATGAGAAATTTTGAATTGCTCTCCCCAAGACATACCTGTAGAATTGGTAAATTCTTGATAAGGAATATGTAAAATCATCAATGTTGAAGTCTTTTAAAAACTCAGCAAGTAATTACATTGCAACGTGCAGTTTGTTTTTTAGAAAAAAAAAATTCACAAGAAAACAGTTTAGCTTTCTTGGGATTAATTTATCACGCTACTTTTGTCGTGATAATCTTTTTCACATATTGAATATACAAAATTTGAAACTAAGATTGCCATTATTATATTTTTGTATTTCAAGTCGCTTCGGATCCTGTGGAGGATGTCGTAAATTTCATCAGGTCGTATGAGGAAAAAAATGGCACCAGTCATCCAGTATTTTACCAAGGCTCGTACAGCCAAGCTTTGTCGGATGCTAAACAAGAGCTTAGATTTCTTCTTGTGTATTTGCACAAGGACGAAGCCCCAGATAGTGAACAATGGTGCAGGTAAATGATTTGCAAAAAAGGAAGCTCATTATTGGGAAACAACCGATTCCTGAACAAACCATGTAATTTTTAGTAGCTACATAACGTGGCATTATGAAAAAACCTTATTTTGGTTTTTTTTTCCAGAAATACTCTGGGAAATGCTGAGGTCTCGAGATATATTAATACGCATACCCTTTTCTGGGCTTGTAATGTACAATCTGGCGAGGGCTACAAAGTCGCGGAAGCGTTGAAGTCCGGTACTTATCCTTTCCTGGCTGTCATTGTTCTCAAGGACAATAGGATGACGATAGTTGGCCGGTAAATTTGATACTTACGGCGTATAAACTAAACGTGATAAAACCTCAATTGTACAGCGAAAATCGAAACAATTTTGTCTTATTTTAGAATGGAAGGAACACCATCACCCTCGGAGCTTATAACTCGATTACAAACAATCATAGAAAACAACGAAATTAGCTTGATCCAGACTCGTCAAGATCGGCAAGTATTTCCAATGAAAATTTATCCTATTGTAGTTTTCTCGCAACAAGAGTGAAGGAAAAAACGATTGATAATATTCCAAAACTCTAATTCACCTAAATTAGCTTTTCGGTTTTTGCGATTTTTTTTTTTAATTTGAACTTTTCATTTCTTGCTAATAGATTCGATTGTGTTTAAAATGGATTTATTTGATACCAATGATATCGTTCATTCCAGAGCCGAACGAAATGCTACGCAATCTCTGAGACAACAACAGGACAAAGCGTACGAGGAATCACTGCGCGCGGATCAAGAGAAAGATCGTAAACGCGAGGAAGAACGTCGTGCTCGTGAGGAACAAGAGGCACGGGAGAAGGCAGCATTGAACGCTCAGGAAATGGAAATCCAGCGCGTCAGAATCGAGAAAGAAATGACTATTAGAAAAGTACCATTGGAACCTGAACCCACAAACCCAAATGCGTGTCATCTACAAATCAAACTTGGCGAACGTACAGTGAAAAGACGGTTTCTTATGTCCGACACAATCCAGGTGAATTTTTCATTTTTAACACCCTGAGCAGTAAAAACGTGTTAAACCGTTCCTAGAAAAACGTCAATTTAGCCAGAAGCGTTCTTGAGCTGTCTATTATTGCCAGTTTTTGCGATCAGTTTTTATATTTAAAAAATAAAAAATCAGGAGTATCGATTAAACCTTTCTCAATGTGATAAAGATAATAAAATTAAAAATAATTCATGTAAAGAAGGTTGATATCTCTTTCAAGAAGTGCAAAAAAACCAAGATTTCAGAAAAAAAGTTTAATTTACTTCATTTTTCACAAAATTACAAGCATGTAAAGAAAAATCATTAAATTTTGAAAAAAATCCATCTGTTGAACGGACGACAAATGGATTTGACAAAATTCAACAAAGCTTCTTTCAATGAAAAATACAAAAGAAGAATTTGGAGCGAAATGAAAAATTAATTAAACAAAATTAATTTCAACTATATTACAAGTTAGCTTCAAGTACTAAAATTCTTTGTTCTGGTTATTTTCAATTTTTTCGTATGCTTAAATGAAAAATATGTGAATGTTCGCAGGACGTGTATCATTGGATTTTCAGTCAACCAGATTCGCCAGCGAATTTTGAAATTACAACGAGTTTTCCGAGGAGGGTTTTATTTCCGACTGACGAGATAGTGAGCTTGTGCAAAGCCGGTCTTACACACAGAGAAGCTCTTCACATAAACGATTTAGACGATTAACCTTGACTTTGACGTCGAGCGTAAAAAGTCAAGTATCATTCCGTATGGACCGATGATACGTGTTGAGGGAGACAATTATTGAAAGATAATATATGTATACATATATATATATAAATTTATATATATATATATATATATATACGTATACTATATATATATTTGATACATCCTAATATTTTATGTGATGCGTAGTTTAATTGGGGGGCTGATTTAACAAAACATGAGATGATTAAAATATCAAATATAATGAGAATGATAGAAGATCAAACTCATCCTGAATAATAACGAGGCTTCTCAATAATTGAAGAAACGGAATGACATGAAAACTACTGATTCTTTCAAAGAAAAAACAATAAATATTGTATTCGTTACAAAATCATTAGCAAAGAAAGAAAAATTAACAACCTTTTGTTGTTGAAGTATCGACGGTACGCAGATTTATCTGCGTCTTGTCCCACCTTCTACCTTCAACAAGTTTGACTCGAAACTTTTTCATTGACGATAACACAAGAGGAGATTTAAAGCTGAAAGCACGATTATTTATTACACAAAGAAACAGTTCTTGAATGAGCATGGTTCCTAGAAACGTGAGCCGGAATTGCTAGCAGTTGTTTCACTAAGCAAGAGGAGAGAAAAAAACTTTGATCGCCATGACTCCATAGCTTTTTCATCGGAGCGGGCTTATTAAGGGGCTTTTTTTGTTTTAATTCTACTCGAGTTGATACCATTTCAACGATGTACAATATTGTCGCCTATTTTTCACTGCTACGAATATATTCATACGTCCCAAGGTCAACCACGAATAAAAAACGCAGCAACTTTGTTTCGTTCTCATCTCGATTGATGTGTGAGAACGGAGAGATGGAGTTAAATTAAAAGAGAAAAAAAACTGAGAAAATCAAGTCTGGCGATCTCGATGGAGAAAAAAAATGAATCCTTTTTGTACGAATAGCTATTGCGATTGAATATTTGTAATTTCAAAGGTAAATTTTGCATAATTGGTTGATAAATTTACACTTTGATGAGAGTTCTCATAGAGGAAATTGTCATAATTTTCATATGCGTTTGCGAACACAATATCGAATGCCGTTTGTTAAAAAGACAAAACACATTTTTATGCACATTTATTTCACGTTTGGGTTCTATGAAAACCATGCTTGATGAGAAAAGTTTGAAAATCATCGTTTCGGTTGCAGCACTGCGTAACATTAAGAGCGTCAGAGAAAGAGCAAAAGAACACAAATAGCAATCGATCACGTGTTTAGAGCATTTAAAAACAAAACAAATAATAAGCCCGCGGGCATTCATTATTCATAGAAAATATAATGAGAATTAAAAAATCTACCGTAGTTTATAGTTCATGTTCGGCTACTCAGATAACTATAAACCCAAAAATATTTCCAATCTTCGCTGGTTGCAATAATCAACAATTGAACACTTGTCGTTTGGATTTTTTTGCGTTTTCTTCATTCACCACGTTTTCCGTCTGATAATTATGTAAATACTTGGGCACATTGCATTTTTATGTATCGATTTTCACCGAGTGAGCGCACGCATAATGAATCATTTGAAAGAAAGATAATGGATTTCAAAGTCTTATTGAATTGTAAATCCGAAAAAGTGATTCAGTCCAATATTATAAATCGTTTAACAGCTACAAACCACACAAGACAGTGTTGAATTTATTTTATTGGCCGACTGCGTGTATCGAATGGATTCATCCAGAGTCTGAACGAAAATAGCACATCGCAGCTTTGCAATTTGAAAAATGAAAAACGATAAAAAAAATAAATAAATAAAAAGTGTGGTTGATGAAAATATCCTCTGGTACTTCTAGTCTTACCAAAGGTGAATGAGTTTGATTTATTTCTAGTAACACACATCGATCCATAAAAAAAATCATTGTTTCCTCTTAAGAAGAAAAAATATAAATAAATATATTATTAATATTGTAGGTGGATGGTTTACGACTGAAAGGTTTTTTGCGAAAATGTGATTCGGTGTAGTAATAAATTTATTTCTTGTGTACAATAACAGAAGAAACAGCAACAAAAACTACGAAAACATTTGTAAATTAATGTTACGATAAACTTAATGCATTTCCAAAATGAAATGATCGAATAAATCTAATTATTTGGAATATGAATGCAGACACGTATTTCTCACGATTCCTTTAGATTTTATAGAAATTAAGGAGTTTCGGTACAGAAGTCAAAATATTAAGAAATTGATCAAATTTGGTGATAATGTTCTTCAACATCAAGTGCGAAAACTCAAATTTTTTCAAAATTTTCTTCTACTTAGTTATCGAGTAATTACGCATTAAAGCAGATTTCTCATGCCCGGAATGTATACCTATATATATGAAAACGCTATGCTTATACACGTAAACTTTAGTGATCAATTACTCGATAACTGTGTAGAAGAAAAATCTTAAAAAATTTGTGTCGTTAAATTTGGCACTAAAGAATATGTTCACCAAATTTTATAAAATTCTGAACTTTTTGAATTTTTAAATTTTTTTAGCATGGATTAGCATGGCAACATTGTATCGCCTGTACCGAAACTCCTTAATCTTGATTGTATTTCAAAAAAGTTCATAATCATTCCAACGAGAAAAGTTACCTGTATCTTCACGACTTTTACTGTGCCTCATAAAAAATGGGCTGTCCATTTGTATATTTGAGGAGTCAAATGAATTCCTTGAAATCGGTAGTTTTTTCATTTTTGCTGATATCTTTGAAACTAAAGTAGATACGACAAAATTTTAAGGGGGGTCTTGCTTTAGAAAGTCAAAAAAAATCAATTGTTTTCGGGAATGTTTTTAGGATAGACGGAAATAACTCACCATAGAGAACTTTTCGGTATAGTTTCAAAGATATTTCAAAAGTACAAAAACATTTTTTTAATTTGAGAAATACTAATTTGTACATGGTTTATGCGCCAAGTTTTACAGAAAAGGGTGGACAATGGATGCTCTCATGTTTTGCTCCATCTTGGGGTTCCTGTATTCCAGGAATGCATGACCTTTCCCCAGAGGAAGTTCGATGGAAAGTATATCAGGCACAAAAAAATTGGACGGTGTGTCGACCCGTAAGATTACGAAAGTACACTACTACAGGCATCAGAATATTTGTGTCAAATAAATTCAGTTCAATCGTGTCGAACCATGACAGCAAAATGTGAAGCTTTAAAATTTCCTATCCGTACAATTCTCACTGTAATGATGAGAAATTCAATTGTTTTTTGTGCAATTCTCGTGTAAACCCCATCAGTAAATCAGTAATTCAGTAATTTATTCACGTATGACATAATTTCTGTATGGGAGTGTAAAAAATGTCACTAATGCTGTAACGATTATTTTCAGAAACTACGTGTTGAGAATGACGAATGCAGTTTGTCATTTTTACAAAAAACGTTTTGCACTGGAAAGTACTGGAGGTTCTCCAATCGTCTCATCAACTAGCACCTCGACAACCGAGCCTGGATCTGGCTCTCCATGACAACCATGCCCGCAGGTGGATCGTTCTAACCGCCGAATTCCAGTCCGATCGGTTCATCGAGTTTCTACAACGGAGCCTGAATTCGGACCAACTACGACCTCGGCAATCGAACTTGTATTCGGTCTTCCACTTTCTCCAGAAGAAGAAGAAGACGCACCACTATCCATCTTCTATCGCGTTGCTAATTGGTGTGCACACGGAGAGAAAATTTCACTAAAAACTACTATGGTGCCATAGAAATAGGGCTCTATATCGGTCATATTTATTAATTCTTACGAACATACATAGTAATTTTTTGTGAAGCGACTCGATGAAAATTGATGAGTGATGTCAAAATAAATACATCGGTACACATGTATACCGGTATATTTATCGTACAATCGCGAATGAAATTCTGTTATTTACCATAGTAAATTTCTAAACACTTTGACGTATGATCGATGCTCGTGTTCGAGCTCCTCAAATTTTACTATGTTCAACTGTAAATTTTAATTGTAAAAACAGTACTAAGTATAGCAAAACGGCATAATAATTCTACTTGACAGTTCACCATCGAGTCAACATAAATTTTAGAACGTTTCCTTGGTGAACTATGTTAGAAAAAAAATAGCACAGTCTAAACCTTTGTCACAGAAAAATACGCAATTTAAAAATTTTCATTTAGAATTGACTTGGAAATTACAATATTTTTGGTAAAAACCTTCAAAATGGGCGATATAGAACCCCAATACCATGGCAACATAGTAATTTTTACTATTTTTTTCTCTCCGTGCAGAGGCATAATCTTCTCGAACGGAGAAGGGTGAGCGAGGACGATGTAATTGAATTTGTTAATTGTATGTTATAAGGAAAGGGAAAAATCGAAAAAAATTCGTCACCAATTTTCAGATTTTCAATAAAATGGTTCGTCCGTGAGAGCCGTTTGATTGAAAACTCTGTGACGTTATAAAACCGGCATATTTGCGGTCTTTTTACGCGGTAGCTTTCTTTAATTGAAATGATCGAATAAATCTAGTGAAATATGAATGCAGCCACAAATTTCTTGCGCTTTTCTCATGTTTTCCAAACAAATTTCGAGCGCATCTCAGCCGAATTGATCGATCAAATATGCTTTTGTTTGAGTTCAACCATTGACGAACCAAGATATTTTTGTCCACGTAACTTTGCAACATTTTTATCGAAATGTTTGTTATTCTAGTTGCCGTGGTCATACTTTTCAGTATTTTTGGATTAACTTATGCTCGAGTATCGTGAGTAGCTTTTTTCGAAAAATATCGTGAAAATATGCATTTTAGAATCTAAAACAACATTTTCGCATTGAAAATTTTCTCGGTTTGCCCACAACGAGTTGTCAATTGATGAAAAATTCTCGTTTTATCGAGTTTCTTAGATAAAATATTTCCATTTTTATAAACGCGTCAATTGATTTCGTTTTGATGGCCGTTTTGCCTTACAGGATTCGAGCTAATCAGAATAACAACAGAGTAAGCTCGATTATTCGACTACCGCAATTTATGCACAGAACACCGTTGATTCTACATCCACAACCCGGAGTCGAAGGCGACAGTGGATACGGGAGATTGTCTCAGCACTCTTTAGGAACAACCGGAAATGCTGTGGCACAGACGACCTTGGCCGATGTTGATGGACAATTGGGAGTTGATCGATATCAGCTGGAACGGAGTATTTTCGATCAGAAAATTCGAGATGCAAATCAGCTTGGTAAATTTTCGTCAAATTATCAATCGTCGTTAGTGCGTAGAATCAATTTTTTTCCCCACAAATAAAAGTGTTGTCATTTTTTTTTATTTTCTATTTTTATAATATCAATGACTCGTTTTTACAGGGATTCGTACCGAAGCCCTTTGGCCCCAAGTCATACCAGAAGATTCTGTCAAAACCCAATCGACGAAAAACCCGAATGAAAATTCGAATATGTCAGGAGCCTCGAAATTAACTCGTCAAAAAATTACACATACGATATACAATATGATTGAAAGCGAAACTTTTGCGGAGGCAATGGCAGCCCATCTAAGACAACAAGAGGAAGCTGCCAGACCGGCTGATGCGAGAACGGATGAGCGAACGGACACGACGGAAAGGTATAATAGAAATTTTCGATGCATGATATTAATAAAAGAAAAAGAGATAAAAAATATGTTTTTGTTAATATTCTACATTTTTCAGGAATGGACAGGATGTTTCGATTGACATAGACAATCCACCTACGAATGAGGATGTTAAATGAATAACAATAAAATATAAAAATAAAAATATAGTTGAGGAAATACTGTACATTCATAAAATGAAAAATTCTTGATTAATAAATTAAAATATTGAGTCACTATTTAATGAATTATATTTTGATTTATTACTTATATTTTCACTGTGTTATAGAGACTATTTCGTTCTCAATAAATTAGAGATGGATGATTAGAAATTAGTCATAACTTTTGGAAAATCTGAGTTTTTCAATATGCGGCCATTGTTACTGGTAAACTGGCAACCATAGCTTATTTGCCATAGCGCTGACAAAGCGCCGATCCGATAAAATTTACGAGCAGAAACAGCAGAAACATGTGGGGTGTATGCGTGCTGCAACAGTGTGCAATATGATTTCAAACACAATATTTCACAGTTTCAACGTTTTGGTCAGGGCAAACTTTAATTAATTTTATTAATTGACTGACACACAAAAACGTAGTCCACCCAGACTTTTGTACTCCGAATATATCATAGAAGTGTAAGCTGGTCGTTATTTACACAGTGAACTGGGGTTAACCTCTGACGGAATCACGATGGTGGTATGCAAATATTTCCAGCAAGGAACATGTCGCTATGGGCAATATTGCCGATTTCAACACGTTACCAATTTTGGTAATTTTATTACTTTAATCGTAATGATAGAAAAATATTTAGTCTATTTTACCCAATGTTTTCTGGCGAGCTGAACGAACCTAACCTATATCTAAAAGTATTTGTCTATTTATTACTTTATGAATTCTTTTTAATCGTTTCAACTACTTAGGTACCAACCAGGGCAGTACCAACAAACAATTCGTAGAAGGAAAAAATATAGTGCAAGTATTAAAATGAATAATTAGACTTTCATTTTTTCTATACTTACAAAAGGATTTTTTTGTATCTGAAATTTAGAAAAAAACGTTGTTATTTTCTCACTTAATTTGTAAGAACGATTTAAATAATCATGAGGGGACATCATCATTTCTATGTTTTCCTAGTTTGGGAGTAGCAGAGGAAGTTTTAGCTGCCGAACGAGGTGGACAATGGCTTCTCTCGTGTTTTGGTCCTTTAAAGGAACAGCCCTGCATTCCTGGAATGGAAGATGTTTCTCCGGAAGAAGTTCGGTGGGAAATGTATCAGGCCCAAAAAAATGGAACTGTCGATCAAACGGTAAGATATTTCAATTATTAACATGAATTCTACAGCTTTCAAATTACAATTTATGCCTAACGATTAGTAGCAGTTGAGAAATGAATTTCGTTTGATTCAATTTCTTATTACAGAAACTACAGTTTCAACAATTATGTCAAGCCATGACTGCAAAACGTGAAGCTCTAAAAAATCCTACTCATGAAACTGCAGCTATGTTGGTGAGAGCATTTTTCTTTATTCAATAATTTTGTAAAAAAAAATGAAAGAAGACCCGAGTTTGGTGTTTTTTGCTGCACAGGTTACACATAGAAATGAATGATTGCATTAATATTGTTATTTCGTTTCCCAAGGAAAAATTGCAAAAAACAAACAGAGATGCTGGTTTTGGTGGGAAGTCGAATTTTGCTCTGTCAACACCACAAATGGGTCAATCGACGAGTGCAAGTTCAAACGTTTTTGGAGCAAAGTCGTTTGGGACAACTGGAAATCCCTTTGGGGGTGGTTTCACCACGACAGGAGGAGCTCAAACATCTTCAATATTTGGAAGGCCTCAAACCACAAACACTTCAGTATTCGGAGGAAAGCCATCGTTTGGTGGAGCTTCGGTGTTTGGTGGTCAAGCAAACACGAGTTCAGTATTTGGTGGCAATCAAAGTAACATGCAGAATTTTGCAACAGCAAGTTCATCAAGTAACTCAGTGTTCGGTGGAGGTACAGGCGGAACAGTGTTCGCACAGTCAACATTTGGAACAACAAGTCAGTCGACCGGGCCATTTTCGATGTCACAAAGCGCGCAATCAACAAGCACCATTTTCGGAACCACGACAACAGCGACGAACAGTCTTTTTGGAGCTCCAACTTCGTCATTGTTCGGAGGTTCAACGAGTTCGTCGAGTATCTTCGGTGCAAACGCGGCCGCGCAACCGGGGAACTCAATATTCGGATCTTCTGCTGGAAATCCAGCAATTTCAACGTCTATAGGTTCGACTTCGATATTCACACTTCCAAAGAACACAGCGGCGTTTGGTGGAGCTCCAGTTTTTGGGGCGGCAGGAGGATTCACTGCGACTCCTCAAGCAGCTCCCTTTTCGGGATTCGGGGCAGCGCCGTCTTTTGAGAATCCTACTATTCAACCGAACAGTGTTTTTGGTGGAGCACAGCCGACGACTTTCGGATCGAATGCTCAGACGACCAGCAGCTTCGGGGCTTTAGCAGCTTCTGCATTCGGCAATGTCGCCGCGACAACAACTGCAGCACCTTTCGGTGCTTCGTCAGGTCCTTTCGGATCAACTGCAACAGCATCGCCGTTCGGGAGAAGCGCCGCTTTTGGAGGTTCCATTCCACCAGGAAATGAAACTTTCGGAGGAGCGCTCGCATCTTGCGGTGAATCGCCGTTTCCTCCGCAAGGGAATCCCCCGCCTTTTGGTACAATCCCTTCCCCACAATCTCAACCTTTTGGAACTCCTACCTTTGGAAATACTCCGAGCACTCCTTTCGCCTCGACGACGAGCACCACGACTACGAGCAATCCCTTCGCTCCACGTTCTCAACAACAAACCAACACCCCTTTTGGTGTAGCACAAACGACCACATCCTCAGGTGGATCCTTTGGACAACCGAATTTTGGCTCGATCACAACACCTTCGATAATCGACGATACCGCTTATACAGTGGAGGGTAAATTAACCGATGATGAAAAAAGCTCTTATCTCGCCGATCAATTTATCCTCGGTAAAATTCCTACCAAACCCCCCACTATCGATTTACGATGAGTTTTCATTTTTCTATTATTGTCTTTGTTAAAAATGATTGTGCGCTGTGATAATTGTACCTTAAGTGCATAAAAGAGCGCGATTGTAATGGGAAGAACTATTCTTCGAGTACCGGTGAACAAAATAGCTGAACAACTGAATTATTATCTTCAAATACTTGGTAATAATTTATATATAAAAATATAAATATATATGGAATATGAAATTCCATTACAATCTATGCTCGTTCAAGTGTTTCCTACTCTAAGAAAGAAAAGTTTTCCTTCCTCTGATGATGATCATAGTTTTTATTTTGTTTTTCTGCGACATTTGATTTTTCTTTTTTTTTCTCCACTACAATTGCAATGAGAACATTTGTATGTTGGCAGTTACAGTTGCAACTCGAATATATAATATATTATTTTTTTGTATCTCAATGTGAGTTTGTTATCCACAAGAACATTCCTTCAAAGGTGAAGAATCACGTTATTTAGTGTGAGGTCTTGCTTTGGCTTTTTCACGAGCACAATGAGCGTGACTGTGAGCTCTCAGAGTATTGAACACTTTGTTGTTCAGTTTGGCGTCGAAACCTCCCGTATCTCCCGTTTGTATACCAGGGGGAAATTCCAAAACTCTGCAAGCATTTATTCTTGACGACATAAGCATATCATGCTTTGTTACGATTTCTGAACCTTCTCCCATTTTTTTATAACCACAACGCTTTATGTCAGCATATTCCTTTTCAACACTCTGCAAACAAAATAATAATGATATTTGCATGACCAAATATATGTTATCGCACGAATCTGTGAATTTACATTTATTTCTGTCACTTACAACAAATCTGTCCAAATCTTTTTCTTCGTCGTTGTTTGTTTCTTTCTCTTCAAGTTCCACGGTCGGTCCAGCTCGGTAATTCGAGTACGATATGTTAACTGGAATTTACAACATTTCGTGAAATGTCTATTCACCGATTTTAATCGAGTTTGGAATTTTTTAAATATTTTTTTAAAGAAAACTTTTTCATTTCATAATTTGCTAACAGCAAAACATTACTAATGAAAAATTAAACATTCAGTATAAAATCTATGAGATATCATGTTTTGGAAACTGAATCCTAAATTTTTGGGATTTTACAACAATTGAAACACAGATCTGACAAAATTTCATATTTTTTTCAACGGTAGTTTCAGTCCTGAATTGAAGATGGGATTTTTAATGCCATGTATAATAATGGAATTTCTAGATTGTAAATCCAAACTTATTAAGTTTATTTTAATTGATACGAAAGTTACCTTTTGAAGCTCCATTGAATTTTTCCTCCGTTTTCTTTAACATTAAATCGTATTCTCGATTGTACTGATTTTGAAGTAATTGTGCAATCACAGCATCGCTGTCAGTACCATCTAAAGGACAATCTTCACAAGCTGCTGAAATTTCTTGTTCTGGCTGTGGTTTTGCATATTTCTTGAATTCCCTGGAAAAATGATTTCTCAGTGAAGTATGACGTAGTTAGATAAATTACATGCAGTCTGAAGGAGTTTATCATTCGTTTATTGCTTATGTTGATCATTTAAAAAAAAAAAAAAATCATTCAAAGTTTACCTTTCCTGCTGACTTTTGACCAATTCTTCAGCTTCAATTTCTTCAAAACTGACATTTTCATTGCTCGTCTGTATTTTAGCCCACGGAGATGCCATTTTCACAAATAAATATTTTTTATTCTAAATTCTATCTGTAAACACAATTCAAGGTAAATTTATTTTTGTGATGTAAGATTGTGCAATATAGATATTAAATATGATATTGAAGATTCAAACTTTGTATGAGGTATAAAAAATGTAGTTCGACAACTAAAATTTCTTAGTTGTCAAAATAATCGAATTATGAATTTGACGAAATAATTTTCAAACATACTGCAATATGCGACTAATTGAATAAACTTTTCGTGCTTTATTGTTATGAAATATCCGAAGGTGACGATGCTTCTGGTTTAACAGAATTTTAATAAAATTTCATACTCACGAGGAAGACTCGATAAGAAGAGGATCGAGTGATTCTTAACCGAAATAAAAAAGAAAAAATATAAATGTTCGTCGAGATGCTGAAATTAAAATAACCCAAACACCTACGAAGATTGTATAAACTAATCTGACGGGGAAAATAATACAATGTGACAATGAGCCATATCGGCAGAATGTCAAAGTAGCGCCATCTCTATTTCATTTATAAGTTCAACCAAATATCCTATTAGTACTGGCAGTCGATAAAAATTGTTCAAAAACATATATATAAACTCTAAAAATAATGTCTTCATAGATTCAAATTCACAAAAGTGGTAGACGGATTTCTTTCAAACAGTTTGATTTTAATGCGATCGTACAATTTACTGCTGAATGAATCTTTGTTTTTTTATCCCAAAGTTTACAGAAGTTGTATTTGGACTTTCATTCACACGCTCAGTATAATTACAACTGTTTCTTTTTTTTTTCATTCCTTATATTTCACCCCCATTTAATTAATCTTCATTTATAATCTATTACGAAGAATCGATATAAGACATTTTGATGAGGATTAGGATGTTCAGCTGGATGTCTCGATTTCACCAAGGTAAATCTGTTTGTCACTAGAGCCTGAGCAAACTGCAACGAAAATGCACAAAAAATCAATTCAAAAGAATCAAAAGAAAACGAAAATTTATAAAAATCTGGTTTGTCCTTTAAAATCACTCACCAATTGGTTCTTTCGGATGAAAATCAATGTCATTGACGGATCCGTTATGGCCAGGTAACTTGTAAAGAATTTTTCGTGTGGTCGTGTCCCAAATATAGTGGAAACGATCCGAAGAGCCCGAAGAAACTTTACTCCCGTCTGGAGACCAGGCGCATCTCAAAAGATTCTAAAATTTGAATTAAATTATCATTAATTTGATTTGAATTTCCATAAAAAACCGACATTCACATTGCGAATAAGGAAAATTCAATTTAAATTAAAATTCCGATTAAATCGATTTGATTATTGAGAAATAGAATAAAAATAGTGGATACTAAAATTTTACAGACAGGAAATTCAATATGAACCTTTTCAAAATTGTGTTGATGTCCAGAAAGAATTTTAACACATCTTTCGTATGGTGCGAAAGGCCTCACGTCCCATATCCTGAGGGTATTGTCCATAGCATTTGACAAAATATACGAGCCATCAGGACTAAGACTGAGCCCCGTGACTGTGTCGGAATGTCCTTTCAATTTGTATAAAACAGCATTCTTTCTGAGATCCCAAACTTTGATGTCATTGTCGACTCCACCGCTAATGACCTGTTCTGCTGTATCATTGAAAGTTGTTGATGTCACCTGAGACAATAATTGTATCAATTAAGTTATATCGTTATAAGATGTGGACTCCACAGTTTATTTTTCTAGAGATAAATGTTTCACCAGTGTTGTAAACAGCCAGAATTTACTCTTTGGAATAAATTGTCTCTTGAATGTAATGGACGATGCTGAAGTTTGCAACCTTGGAGTCCAATGAAATGAACGAAAAAAAGATTTGTAATTCATCATTTTTTTATTTCACGAAATCATTAGCATGGGTTGAAAACTACGAATTGCAAATTCGGAGGGAACAAAATTAGAAAATTACTGAAATTGTTGGAGTTTGTTAAAATCATTTCGTTGGACTCCAACGTTGCAAACTTCAGCGTCATTGTAATGGCAAGATTGAACTATTCATTAGTTTTGTATTCATATCGAATAAAATAGTTCATAATAAAGTTGCAACTGGGGAACAACGGTAAATATTTAGAAGTACGGCTTTTCTGAAAATCGATGCAAAAATTTTTTTTTTTGTATTAACTACTTTGATTAGTCACTATTCATGAAATTTCGCCAGAGGACGCTAACATTTTGAGAAGAACTTTGAGAAGTAAAAAAATTCTTGCATTGATATTTGAAAAAGCCACACTTCTAAATATTCACCAAGAAATCCTTCTAAAGTCAAATCTTTCAATGGATTTTCTCCATCTACAGTGGAAATAAAACGACTCAATTTTCATCATTGGGATAGGAAAAAATTAAGTATTGAAAACATCATAAATATTTTAAAACAAGAATGTAAACAAGTTCCTAATTTTTCTTGACACAAATTTTCTGAAGAAACTCAATATGTATGTAAAGATCATAATTATTTACTTGGTAAGTATTATTCAATGTGTAACATTGTCCCCTTTTTCTCGGATCCCAGACTCTGATTGTGCTGTCATCACCACCGGAGCAAAGCATCGTTGGTCCTCTTCTAGCTCCAGACACAGAATTCACAAAAGATGTATGACCTCTGAGTTTTTTTATTCTTGTTCCAGCTGCAAGATCCCAGAGACCCAATGTAGTATCTGTGCTGGCTGTGTACAAATTACTTCCATCTGGACTGAAATGCATCTCCATAACGGAGCCACTGTGGCCTGACATTGCAGAGATGTTTTCACATTCTCCATAAACATTCCAAATGACTGGAAGAAGAAAAATTCCAATAAATTACATGAAAATTCATCAATTTATTTCTATCGCACTGGGAAAATTCATATTTGCAAACCTTAGGGTAATATAAGAAAATACAACTCTTGAAAACAGCTTGGTTTTGGTAACAGATAGAAATTTATGGAGCACTGAAACAATAACATAAGGATCATAAAGTAAATTCTTACGGATTTGTCGGTCAAAGCCTGTTGAAGCAAGGTATTGACCCTCTGGATGAAATTCTAGGGCAAAAATGTCACCTCCGTGGCCTTCGAGTAACATTATCGGAGCCATTAAGGACGACGTTCTAGGTGGGCCCTGCAATAAAAAAAAGTTTTTAATTTACTGTTCCTTATATTTATTGCTAACACTTGTTCGTATTGTACAAATCTTGAAAATAGAGTTTAATAACGAGTTAATCTACAATTCGTTGTAGGTTAACTTACACTTTGGACAACGGCTTTTTCTCTGCTGCTGAACACCACTTCATTTTTAGTTCTCTTCGAAGCGGGAACGAGAGCAAGAATATCATCACCCTTCCTTTTATCTAAAGCCGGCATCTTTCTACAGTTTTTAAAACTTTGTCAACAAAACGTCCGGCCAACAATTTTACAATAATAATGAAATCAGTTGGAGAATCAATTTTGACGTGCTGCCAACATGATTATCAAAAAACGAACAACAACTGCATCGCGAAAATTGGTTGGCAGCATTGCAATATGAAACTCAAAGTATTCGCCGGTTGGCTGTCACAAGTTGTTTACGTTAAAAAATCCGTTCGGTTCAAATATAATAAGTGATGCGTCTATTTTCGCAAAACTCGGATTATTTTTATTGTTTTTAATTGATTTATTCGGGGGTTTAAAAAATAATTTGGAGCGATGGTGCGTCCTATCGCACTCAAAGGATTGTATGAACTTGAAAAAACTATCGGTTGTGGTGGTTTCGCGAAAGTTAAGCTTGCGACACATGTCGCGACTGGTGAAAAAGTTGCGGTTAAGATTATGGAAAAAGCAGCATTGGGAGTTGGTTTTATACAATATTTTCCATTGTTATTTGATATTTTAAACCATAATTTTATTTATTTTTTGTCTCAGCTGACAATGAGTTTTCATCAATATTTGAACAAGTATTTTATAGTCTCGATTGTGACATGTTTATATTTTCATTTTGATAACAAAACAAATGTTTTTTTTTTATTTTAGGATGATTTGCCACGAGTAAAACTCGAGATCGAAGCTTTGAAAACTTTGTCCCATCAACACATATGTAAATTGTATCAAGTAGTTGAAACTACGAGTCATTATTTTATGATTATCGAACACTGTTCCGGTGGCGAACTTTTTGATCACATTGGTTGGTATTTGATTGAGTTTCCATTATTTTTTATTTAAAGAGCCATTTCCGAGTTCAACTGTACTAAAATATTCAATTCTTTCTTCATAGTTGATAAGAATAGGCTTTCCGAGTCAGAGTCACGTAAGTTTTTTCGACAAATTGTTTCTGCAGTCGCTTATCTTCACAGTCTTGGATATGCACACAGAGATCTGAAACCAGTAAGTTTTAATTGTAATAAGTGAGAAAACTGACAATTTCTCATTTTTCAATCATTTTTTTTATGTACTGAAACTTTCAGCTTTCATTTGGAAACTTTTTGCATTTAACTGTTCATCAATTTATCCATTCATAAGTTTCATAAGTTCACATGCTATAGTGTATAAAATATTTATTTTACATAATTTTTGTGTCATCGGTGTCCCTCCTTGCGTCTTTATCTGAAGCAATGTTTCTTACAAATTCTATTACGAATACTTTGTAATCAATGATTTTTTTGTGTATAGTGTTTTATTTGGTTTATCATGGAAAAATTTTTTGTTCTTATCACTTTAAATTAGAAAATACTTAACTCCTTATTCCGCATTACTATTTGGTGTATTTTTTCTTTCATTAGGAAAATGTTCTGCTGGATAGAGATCAAAATCTTAAACTCATTGACTTTGGTCTGTGTGCAAAGCCCAAAGGTGGCATGCAAGCACATCTTTACACTTCTTGTGGTTCACCAACTTATGCTGCTCCAGAGTTGATATTGGGAAAAAAATATTTAGGTAATTATTTGAAAATAGTTGAAAAAATTTCCGGTATTCAGCTATTCCCCAGGGATTAGTACACATTGAAAATGGATTTTGTTTTTTTTTTTTTTTTTAATAGGATCAGAAGTAGATATATGGAGTATGGGAGTCCTTCTCTATGCCCTCCTTTGTGGATTTCTTCCGTTTGACGATGGTAACATAGAAAACTTGTACAAAAAAATACTTGTAAGTGCGAAAAATCTGATTGAGCAAAAAAAACTGCTGATTTTTTTTATTAACTAACTGATAAATTTTTTTTTTGTAGAGTGGAAAGTACGACGAACCTAGTTGGCTGTCGAGCAGCAGCAAAAGAATCATTCGTGCAATGTTACAAACTGATCCAAAGAAGAGAATCACGATTGGGGAATTGTGCACCCATGCGTGGATCACATCAGGATTTCTAAATCCTGTTACTTTTGTAAAGAAGATAAATGTAAGCATATTCTGATAATTGTAACTATTTCCATCGCTATAAATTTATCAATTTGATAGTTTCCCTTAAAATGATGAAATTTTTAGGAAACGCTCCATTTCTGTATATTTACCGTTAATTTCATATTGTACAAACTTATTATTATTACATTTCATAATGTTTAATTATAGTTCGAAAGGGATGACGAAGTATTGAGCACTATGGCAGCAATATGCGGCGAGCAAAACGAGGATATTTGGAGGACATTGACAAAAAGTGCTCGAACTGATTACAGAACAGCCACGTACTTGTTGCTGCTGGACAGAAAAATGAAAGGCCTGTCTCTAAAAATATCGTCCTCGTCAAAATCTCATATCCAACAAATCGTGAGTTTTTTCTAGTTCTTTTTTCATTAATATTCCATCTTTTGAAATAGTTTGAAAACATTTTTTTCATTCCTTCAGTACGAAAGGGGTTTGAATCCGGTTATCACAGAGCTTGATCAATCTCCGAGAAAGAAGGCTTTGGGAAGATCGCCGATAAACGAAAGAACCTACAATTTATTGCCAACTACACCAGAAACTGGTAAAATTCGATTCGAGTAATCAAACAATTTTTACCGGTTTTTATTTCAATTCTTGAGATCGAGCCGCCGTTGCTCTCTTAATTTCGTTTGTTTTGTGAGATGAATGTAACTCTCTCTTGAATTCGGTGGACCAAAATTTTGTTCAAGTCGATTTTTCGAATTGGTTACAGCGGACAGAACTCATGGAGACAATTTCACGGAGCCAAACATACCGGGACGCAAGAGACTGCGCAGTCGCGATCCCGACGATCCATCTTCGCCGGGTAAGTTTTATACGATTACGTAATTAAAGTTACAGCTAATGACATTGCGTCCTTGCTGCACTCTAATTACCCAAAGTAGCCAACCAACTAATTAGAAACTTCTTAACGGTAAATTGAGCGAAACAGAGATGGCTCTCTCGTCGCTACTAAACTCTACTTTGCAATTATCGCGGTGATAAGACTGCAAACTTTTGAGGAAACCTAATTTCGGAGAATCGCACTTATCTTTTTCCTTGGTTCCTCTTTCTGATCAATTCCTTGAATTTGTTAAATTTATAAAAAATATGGAAGCAACTATAAAATACTCGTTTTATAGCAACGTTTTTCATTGAAAAATGAAAAAATGGCCGTAACTTTCGTATTTTTACACATTTATTATGAAAATCATGTTCTTTTAATTCTGAAAGATAATTCGCAATCTTTGTTCACAGTACCGACAAAAAAAGCAACGGAAAAAAACAGACAACCTGGAACTCCTACGATTAGAGAAGGAACGCCTGCCAAGTACGAATAAAGAATTTTCGAATTCATTTCCCCAAGTTCCCGGACGATTTTTCGAATTATTGAATTCCCATTTCCAAAATTGTAAATCCTTTTTTTGGAATTGTTTGAATATTGGGTTTTTACGAAATTGTTTCACCCCTCAAACCCTCATTTCGAAAACAATAATTTTTTTTTGTATTTTTTCCACCCAGAGGATCGCAAATTTCGACTCCTGGTAGTGCGAGAAAGGTGATAATGGGTCTCGAGCGCGGTTTGAACCGAGTACGATGCGTTTTGACACCGAAACGGCGCACAAAAAACGAAGAGAACAATAGCGATCAGCCGAACATGCTTTCGGGCAAGGTATGTTCGTATTCGACCATTCAGACTCGAGAGGATCTTTTATTCGCAGTTTTTTTCGATTCTCTTTTTATTTACTTTCGCAACACGTAGAAAATACCCGATTATTACTTTAATTGTTCAGGGACTTTGCAATGTCTCGTCAACGTCCAGCGACTGTCCGGAATACGTTCTTTTGCAACTTCGACGTGCGCTTCATCGCAAAGGAATAATTTGCCGTAGGAAGGGGTAATATTTTCTTCTACTTTGGAGAATAATAAGAAAATCAAAAAAAGATAAGCAACAAATATCACATCATTTAAAAATGAGAAACTTGAAAATTCACTTATCACTTTATCCATTGTATAACTATTCTGTTTGCCAATATTTCACAAACTTTTCTAATTTAGTAAGAAAACGAAATAATACAAAAAAATTACAACAAACGAAAGTCTTTGAGAATCAAAGGATTCAGAAATTGCCTTTCCATGTGGTTATTTTGATTTTTGTCAATTGATTTTCGTTTCTACTGTAGAAAAATAATAATCTCAACAATTTTCAGGTTCGTTCTTCAGGGCGAAACGGAATCCCTCGACACGGAGAATATCAAAGAGTGTACGAAGCCGTTTACCTCGAGGAAAGCGTGCTCCTTCGAGCTGGAAGTTTGCCTACTCGAGGGAATATCAGACGTTAAACCATTGGTTGGTATACGTCGTAAAAGATTGAAGGGTGATGCATGGGTTTACAAACGCGTGTGCGAGGAAGTTTTAGCGCTCACGGCCGAGGCGGTGCCAACAGAAAACGAGCAAGATGCCGAATCCAAGTGTCTCATTTGATTGGGGCTTATAAAATAACATAAACAATTTTCACCAGCCGGTAATTCATCATTTTTTTCACTTATTAACGTTCGCAAGACGTTTCGTGAGTGGAAGAAACGTCGCGTTTGGAACGCAGCAATAAGGCAGCGGTAATTGATCAGTTGCAAATTAATCACAGAAAAAGAAGCATTTTTTAGTCTTTACGTCATGGGTCAGGGATTTTTTTATATTCTTTTTGTTTTTAGCCCTAATATTAGTTTTGTACTTTTTTTTTTTATATATTATATGTCGAGCCTCAAATTAAGGGTTCCTCGCTGAAATTGTGATCTCTCGAGTCAAGTTATCGTTTTTATTGGTACGAAAATTCGTAAATCATGAAATAATTCATAGTTTGTGGCCGTAATTTCTTCGTTCAGACAATTATTTTTGCCGTATAATCATATCAGAATTTGAAAGCAACATTCCATATCATTGTAAATCGTGTTTTTGGACGTAGAAATGAATTTTTTTTTCATAAGAGTATTTGGAACGTGCATCCTGCCAGAATATGTGCCTCGTTGACGAATGTCAATGATGTGTATAGTATTCAATTGTGAGACATGGGGAATAGAACTCTAAAAATAAAATGAAAAATGTTTCGAAGCTCTTCGATCGAATGCTGCGACTTATTGTTCCATTTGCTCCATAAATAAAAGGGTAGTAAATAAAATCGTCGTATATCATGTGGAATCTGGAGAAACATGAGATTCTGGTCGGTGTCGAGTACTTGGAAAAGGTTTTCGAAATTCTTCTTGGCAACAAAGAGCCACTTTATTGCCAAAGAATTTGAGACTGGAGGGAATAAAGAGAGAAAGTAAAATGGAAAAAATTGAGAAAAGAGGAAGGAAAATTGAGCCCAGTTTCGCGAATACGCGGCACGAACAAACCCCTTTTTAAGGACGTATATTTGTATGGAAAAATGTACGTTTCTCTAGTTTATATTATACGAGATATAAAGACATCGAGCGGCTCGTTTGAACGAGACGAGCTATCGAAACTCAAGGGCTTCGTGATCTTTAACTGGGGCTTCTATTTCCAAGTCGTACACGGAGAGATATCGAACGGCAGCTCGAAGAGCAGGTCGAAGAGTTATAAAATCACCACAAATCGATCAGGCCAAAGTGGAGGCCGCGGTACTAGTACCATTTTAACTTTTATGGTCAGGCACAACGACCAGCCCTCTTTTATCTCTTCCGCACGATGATCCGTGATCTTCGCGCGATATTTCTCTCTTCCTCTTTCCTCCTGCCTTCTTACTGCCTCCTTTTTCTTTCACTATATGCCCAGTTTAGGAATATATGCCAAGCTCCTCTTTGCGGAATGCAAGGTCTTGCACACAACTATTCTGCTCGATTTCTCATTTTTCAAACATTTTTTCTTTTTTTTATTCGTCAGTCCTTTGTACAAGGGCAAATGACTGGCGCTATACAAAGAGCTGAGGCTCGATCTCGTAGATCTTTTCAAAACTTCTATTTATTATTTCAATTTTTAAATTTTCAAAAATTGCTGTATTTACAAGAACTTCGAACGAATTCCTTCCTTGATATCCAGAAACCAAAATAAATCGAAGGCAACCATTTTCACGATATCCATCAATTGTTGATATATAACATTCCTTAAAAAACTGAAGTATTTTCGAAATGTATACAGTATTTGCCAATATATTTCGCTACAAACCTTTGCTCGAAATTTTCCTTTCAATTTGTTTGCTCACATTTTCATTATCGTACTCGTACACTGTTAAAAAAAAATTCTTTTTCCAAGTAATTCAAATTATTTGAGGGAAATTCATTGGCTACTAAAATATTTTCATTTGGGTTGGATAAAAAAATATTTTACGTCCAATAAATCATTTTTTTGGCAGTTATTGATTAGTCGTTATAATAAAGGTTCTTGAAACTAAATACCGTTATTTAAATTAAATACAGAATTGCTGCCAATAGCAAATAATATATTTTCGTGGTAAATAAATAATATTTTTGGTGGCAATATTTTATTTTGATGACATACATGGAAATTACTCATGAGAAATATGCAATATTTTCCATTGGAAACACGCAACGTACTTGAAACAAGTAATTGACTTTTATTCCAGCAATCACATTACTCTTCGGTATAAAAATAAAAAACTTTAATCGAAAAAATTTGTATTCCAGGAAGAAGAAAGAAATTACTTTCTAAATTAAGATTGTACATTTTTTTCATTTCGAACAAAACATACTTTGGCTGCAAAAATTCGAAAGCTCGGTCGAAATTTTTATTTAGTCAGCCGAATTAAATTGACGCATTGTTTGTAGTGAACGTGCAATCTCGTCTATTAACGGTCCATTATTTTTAAGAAATTTATATTTGTTTTCATAAAAATATTAAATTTATGTCAAAAACATATTTACATGGAAACAATAATGAATTACTAGATAATATACAAATAATTCATTTATTTGCATTAAAAAAAGTTACTTGTTTGAAAAAAATTTTTTTAACAGTGTAATCAAATCATGAGAAATAATATCAAAGCTCCAAAACGGCCGTCAAAACAATTCAAGCCACGAATCGAATTCGACAGTATTTCACAGCGTTGTCCAAATATTCGTGCATTCTCATGACAAGTAACAAATGACAAAAGTAAAAGTATACTAAAATGACAAAAAACTTGGAGTTTAGCGTTAAGTATCTGCTTATAATAAAGATATTCATATTGACGTACTGCGGTCTCCGTCGTACACCGCAATTTGAAAATATTCAAATACACGCGCGATCCCAGCGGTCCTACACATGCCTATTACCGTCTGGCGAGCAGTTAATTAAACATTGGGGCAATGAGCCTCGGCGATGGAGTTTCTGCGATAATGATTAACCGGGAGCGTAATTGAGCGAGTGTGTAAGTTAAGAACAAGGCAGAGTCCAGCAAACTCGATAGTAATATGCAAGCGTACAATCATAATAAGAGAAAAATATAAAAAGGGGTTTTCGAGAGGGAGGGGAAAGGTACACGCCGATGGTTGCGGCGAAGGAAATTAACGCTCGTGTCAGTAGGAATCGCGAGTATATGCATAAAAACACGTAATAACACAGACTTTTTCAAACTCATTCTTATAATTCTTTCACTAGAAATTATAACTTGTATCGAACTCGCAGCATGTGTTAATCAATTCCGTCGATTTTTCGTGAGGATTCAGTTATGTTGATAAATTTTATCGACTAAATTTAGCAACACGACACGAAGTATGGAAACGAGTATAAATTATAAAAATCGATTAAAAATCTGTACAAAAGGTTGAAATTTTCGGTCGAGCCCTTTTTTCGTGAGAACGATTTGAATTCGCGTATAGTAGAGAGCGGCAAGCCCCGCGCTGGCTGTTTCTTTTCTTTTAATACTTGGCGTCGAGACGCTACCGCGTCTCTCGATCTAATTTCACATTTGCTCATTAATTCTTCTTTTTTTAAATTTCATTCTCCGGTGAAAATGACAGCAAAAGTCATTTCCATGGCGCTCTAAACATTCTCAAATCCTTCATTTACATTTTCGGAGCGTTACTCTATCGAACGTTATGAAAAAAGTGCAAAACGTCACTGAAAGTTTGTCATTAAAGAGGATTTTAAACAGTATTTTCGAGAAATACTTTTTAATCAAACGGCTTCGAGATTTTTCATTCGTGTTTTGGAGTCTCTCGCATGTTAGGTCTTTTGCTCGTACATGGAAAAGACAGTAGCGGCCGTGCACAATAGTACGGAGAGTAGTGACGGTCTACGAGTAAAGTAAGAGTCAGGTAAGTAAGGTAAAGTAAGTCAGGTATATAAGGATGGCACGCGCGCGGCGTGTTCTATCGCTTCCGGGCATCAGCGTGCTCGCGAGCCGCGGCTAATTGCTCTTTAATGCGCAAGTGCGTTGCTTTTCTGTACACCACATACGTCAACGTATATATATATTAAATAAACATATATACACACGAGATATTGTACATTTTTTTCTGTACACAAGTATATTTATACACGAGTGTGTACCTTTCGCGATTCTTGGACCTAGATTAAGCCTTTCGAAGCCTCTCTCCTTCGCCTCCACATTTTTTTAACTCCTCCATGACTTATATCCTGTGTTCATTATTTTGGAGTACTTTTTCCTAAGTGTACTCTCGTGCACGCGAGGATTTTACAATCCGAGAACATGTTTTATAAGAGTGAAGAGAAAAAACGTTTTTCATTCGCGTTGAAAATTATTTCTTTTTTTTCCATTCTAGATTCTCCGGCGACATGAATTCTGATGTGTAATTAATACCGAGCCGTCGTGGGTGCGGGGCAGAGCTTTTGACTCTGAGCATATTTTTTTTAAGATGGAGTAAAAAAATTGAATTTCATGCAGCATTACTATACAGAAAATTGATTATTTTCTGTACTGTTGTTGTTTTTTTATTTCAGGATTTTCAATAACATTGTCGGATGAGAGTTTTCGAATTTTTTTGACAATCTACAAAGATAATTGACTCTGGGCACAATTTTTCTGAGACAACTCAACTTTCTCATTCGTTCGGATTTGTTCCGTGTGGTAGATTTTTATAAATGGTTCAATCACGATTCGTGGCTCACAGAGCGAGAACTTTAGCCTCTGGAAATTTTATTATAAGATTGAAAAAACGTTTATTCCTTTCAAATTCTTCTCTCTGTGGACGTTTATAACTAATCTAATTATGATTAGTGATAGATTCGAGACTCGACGGAAAATTTAAAAGAGTCGCTAATGAGTCGACCCACAAACTTAATTCGGTATCTCGGCCTCTGCGCCCGTTTTTTCTACGTACTTTCCGAGAATTCCTGTTAGATGTAAAAATGTTTTGTGCAAAAGGAATAATAAAAAAAAAAAAAAAAAAAAAAAAAATCGGCATACAGCCGAGATGTAAAGTGGGGCCCTTTGCTTCGCCGAGAGATGCACTATCCGTGTCCAGCACCGAGGCCACTCATACATATGTAGGGAAATGTGGAGTGCGCTCTATAATTTCAACCCCTGGAAGAAAAAAAATGAATATGCAAAGCTCCGCAGAAAAATTGTTCACTTTTTTCCTTCGAAAAAAACAAAGATGGACCAAAAAAAATTAACATTCAACCCCCTCCTCGTCGTTGGATTATTTTATCCTTTCCTCCTGCTGCTTCTCTTTCAATTCGGCTAGCTTCAAGTAAAACTGAGCCTGGTCACTGGCGTACCGCTCTTCAGTGTTTGTTTTTTTTTTTTTTTTTTTTTAATATCAATTCTTTCTCGTTCGTTTTTTATGATGTTAAATTATCTATTGTCATCTTAGATTCAATCGCTCTTTCGTTCTGTCACTTTATTTTGTTGACGTATTTTTGCGAGGGCGCTTGGCAGATCCGTCCGCCCATCTCCGGTTCGACGGCTGCCTTCCTCGTCATCTCCCACGTCGCTGCCGCGGGGCTCGCGGAGGGGAAGGGTGCGTGTGCAAAATATTGCAGCTGAGAAGAATTGGATGATTTTTTGAAACTTCTGCCGACGTGGATTCCCTCATTCCCTTTTGCTCAGGATTTGCGAATTGATAATAAAAACGCTAAATTCATCAAATTATTCCCGATGCTCGTTAATCCTAGGGCTACAGAGGAAAGGGTCCTAAACGACCCCTTAAAGCAAAATGTTCTGCATTTTTTTCAGAACATGCTTTTGTTTTATAATTTTCACGTTCTTGAGAGATTTGATCATGCAAATTCAGCTTCAGCATACATTCTTTGCGATATGAAAGAACGAAGTGACTGTGGATAATGAAAGCGTTCACCTGTCGGAAGAGAAGTTTGATCCTATGGTGCTGGAGGCTGTCAGCTTACATCGATGAAAAAAGCGATCATTGCTAGCCAACGGAGTTGAACGATTTGCCCATTTTTAATGGAAACTCGAAATGGGCAGTTTTACATGAAAGTTACGAAAACGATCTTTCTACCGGATGGGCCGAGAGCTACGATTTGGAATCGTGCATTTCCTAGTAGACGCGCGTACTTCACTCTCCACTACTGCGCGTTCCTTCTTCTATAAAAGTATATTTTAATGTACAGATATACAAAATCGAGAGGGAGAGAGCTATAAACTCGGGACTGGCTCAAAAGCCCTATAAAAATTGTTGCCCCTTATCGTAGCCATAGAGGAAACGAGACATTAAATCGAGTCCGACGAAGGCGGGGTGTTTCGGTGGGTGCGTCCGAGATTTCCTGTGCTCGTTCCCTCACAAACACACTTTGTTCTCCCAATGCTAATAGGGAATGTATAGGATACCATTTTTTTTTACGTATTCGTACGTGAACAAAGTTAGTACGAGTTTTTAAAGGAAACTTTTTCCTCGTCGAATAGAGGCGTATGTTAATGGGATGTTTATGGTATCGGGGTGCGCAACACCCCCGTGGCATCCTCAGGGATTCCGATCGTTCAACGCTGCTAAAGGAAATCCTGTTCCTGGAGTCGCAAATTAATCAGTCTCGTGCCCTACCTTGAAGGGGATTTTTTTTGTACAATAAATTCAATTGTTTGGATGCTCCTTAAATGTTTCTACGATTCGCAAAATAATCTCATTCTTCCTGAATGGGCCCGCGCTCAAAGTGATCTAGAATCAATTATTTTAAGCTCTGCTTAAAGCTGTCACTTTCTGTTGTTGGTTTGTATTGAAAAATATTTTGGAAAAAAATGGTGAAATGATTATTCGAACGACGGCTCTGGCTGCAAATGTGAAATTGAAATTTTCCGCGATGCTTCAAATTCTCTTCGCGGTAGGAACGATTTCAGTAATCGCGTCCTTTTAGTTTAGTGCGTAGGCCAACAGAATAGATAAATGTTTGAGAAGCTTGGAAATTAGTAAAACGATCGAAATCCAAGGAAAGATCGAAGTAGGCTGAGTCATCGGGGCAGGATTTATCCTCGTATAAACAAGTTTATGATTAAGGCAGCAGTGGCAGGGCATTACCGGGTACGAAAAATTTGTATATAATGGTGCTATGTACATGTGCAATGCACCGACGAGAAGTTGCACATTATAAACGTTATATCGAGGCATAGGAAAAAGACGTACGAATAACCAATATGCTATGTGCAATTGTATGGAAATATGTATCTATGAATGAAGACACTTTCATTTATGAAACCAGATACTTATATACCGGACACGAGAGCGTTGTAACATCCTGCTATTATGTGCCCTTATGTGTGTGTACTGAGAGTTATGTGCTCGAGGTAGATGCTCGGCTCCTTGGAAGAATAAAAATAAAATCGAGCACAAATCTCCGTTTCTTTATTAGATGCCCTTATTTCGATGGTTTCGAGTACGAAATATAAATTTCTCGAAAGGGAGGCTTCATTGTTCATTTTGCCTTCGAAAGAGCTCTTGCATGGGTGCATCGCACGATGATTTCGTCGTGGCACTAGAAAACCCTCGAGCGCGTATGACTCCGAAGAAAAACTTTCAGGAACGGAAGTCATAAAAATGAAGCTATTAAATAACGATCAAGAGTTATCATTTATTTAACGAATAATCGTATATACGATTCGAGGCGAGCGTACGAAACAACCCTTGGCGTGGTCGAGAGTAGCGAAGGGCGTCCGGAGAAGGAAGTGGCGGGAAGAGGTGGAGGCGTAAGGGCGAAGAGCTCCTACGTATACAGTCATACATTCGTTTAGTTATTTTTTATAGCGAGGAGCAAAAAGAACGAGGCTGAATTCGCCGACTGTGACGCTTTCCGGTCAGGTGCCGCCCTGACCATCTTTTTCCCCTTCCAATTTTCAGAGACTTATTCCTCCGCATGTAACTTCGGAGCTCCCCGAGAGCCTCCCCTTTCTCTCTTGCGCTAGTCTTCATTCTCCTCCGTACGCAGCCATCGCTCTTTTCCTTATATCGCTATACATTATGTATGTATAAAACCGTTCTTTTTTGTTCGTCCCTCTTGCTACACTATCGAAAAACATAGCTGGGCACACAAGCGGAAGGTCGAAGACCGGAAGCTTGTGTGATTTTTTAGAATAAGCGTTCCTGCGTCTCTCCTCGTCGTGAAGATCAATCTTGTGGACACTACGGGGACTCGTTAACTATTTTTTTTTTTTCAAATTACGAATGAAATGTCCGAGAAAATCCTTGATTTTCATCGTTCACGTTCCCAATGTGTCAAGTTGTAGATTCATTTATTATGAGCAGCCCTCGAATCTGATCGTTTGACGAAAACTTATATTACGCTCTTTTGGGACTTCAAACGTTCCGATTGCAACAATTTCTGATCATTAAATACGACAAAAAACTCAAGAACCTAGGAAAAAACATTTTTTCGTCATTATATTTTGGAGCGTTTTGTTATTGAAACGCATCGAAATTTTCTTGATCCAAATTTAACGAGTTAGAAAACATTTGCGCGGTGTAACGAAAAAACGTTTTTACCCAGGAAAAAATTATTTTCTCGAGTGCCAGCAATTTGACGCGAGGCGTAAAAAGTACCGGCTCAAAATCTCACTGTGACGCGTTGAGAGGTCGCGCGGAGGGGGTACAATTATCGCTAAACTTCGGAGGAAACCCTCGACACAATTGTGTACGGTAAAAAAAAAAGAGATAAAAAAGGACAACGAAAAAATCGAGAGAAAAGAATGAAAAAAGGAGAATAGTGACCGGCATAGTTCTGTGGCAGTGCGTCGACGAGAGAGTTTCACTATAATTATCTGTCCGAAATCTGTTGCCTCCGGCGGGATCGTACTTCCTGCGTGTCGTGAGCAATGTCCGTGCACGTAGTGGACACAATGACCACTTGCCGCAATGCCAGAGGCTCGTGTACACAAATACGTATATATACGTACATTTATACCCATTTCGAGAAAACTGAGATACAATCGACTAAAAACAATACAAAAACGCTACAGTACGCTTCCCCAGAACGTACCAGCACGTGTTCCATTAATCATTTCGCAATCCACTTGTCCTGTCTCATAATTGTTCATTTCCACAAAACCTGGAATTTTAATAATCCTTAATACGCGGTAAAAAAAGCACGCGAAACTATATAACTACGAGCCAAATAAATTGGATGACTCGTTTGTGACTGGAGCTCTGCCTCAATCCAAAAATTCGATCCGACCATTGATTTTGATCTGCAAGTAAAGTAAAACGCATGAAATATCAGTAACGATGCCACGAATTTATTTATACTTGCATAAAGCTGGAGAATTTCGACACGAGAAATGAGCACGACGTATAAGAAAACACAGAGCAGCAGAAAAAGTGGCTTAATAATTGCTGCGGTACCAAAATGACGGTCATTCCAAAATTGCAAAATAAAATGCTCTGCACTGAGAAAAAAAGTTATTGGAACAACGAAATGTGACGTTACGGGGTGCCGATGAAATTTATGATCATCGCAAGATTAAACATGATTAAACAAATAAAAGAGTTTTATATCAAACTGCAGATTCGTTATCTCCAAAAGCATTGCACTTGGACGAAGAAAACTCTTCCAATAATACCAATTGCTAGTGAATCAACATTCTCAATGTTATCTCTCAACGTTGAATGAGTTTGATTACCGATCGGTCAATCGACAAAATACTCCGAAGGCAGGCCTCGGGCCATCTGTCAAACGGTACCAAAATGGCGACCGGGAAATCGAGTCCAAATTCACGACGCCGGGTTGAATTTCATGTCCTCGCTTTCGAGTGGAAAATCCAGTTTTTTGTATCAGTTCGGCGTAATTCTAGAGACCAGCCAAATAGAAAATGGCAGGTAGGAATAATGGAAGCAGCAGAAAAATGGCGGAGCGCGCGTTTCTAATATCAGTTCGAGGATCTGACTTGCGGAAGTGGAGGGTCTCCGGGAGTATCGGGACGCGGGGGTGCTGGTACGAGCGAGGAACATATAGAGATACGGAGTCGAGTGTGTGCTATATAAAGCTACAACGCGATTGTTCTAGTACGCTCGAGAAGAAGGAGTGCGTGCGCCAGTAAGAAACGAAGCTTCTTTCGTTTTCGCACTCACACATGCCCGGGCAGCCCGCATTCGCGTTTAAGTGAGTATAGACAGGCGGGTGGAACCGCGCGGTGAGGTGTATACATGTATATTTAAAAAAGAGACCCGTGCCCGCGGTGGCGCGCGGGCGCTTTCTGGAAGGAGGATATGATGGCTCGTGGCGTTATGCTCCGCGAGGCGTTATGCTCCTCGGGCACCACCGGACCATAAGCGAGGCTACTTCACTACGGCACGATCTCTTCTCCTCGCTCGTCGTTCCTCCTTCGTCTCCGTAACCCTTTCTTCCTTCATCTCTCTTCGTTCGCCTCTCTCTCTCTCTTCTTTTCTGAACATCGCGTTTCTCATTATTAAGACACCGGCGCCGAGCGTGCCCTCCAAATAAAGCGACGAAAATCTCTCCGTCGCGGCTTCTGTCTTCGCTGCCCCACGTACTTTTTCCTCGCTTCAATCAATTTCAGGTTTTTCACTCGTTCCATCCGCTCCTACTTTGACGCTCAATCGAACGCGGGACTCGGCACTTGTGTTGATTTCTCGCCGTCCAGATCTGAGTGCCGCATTATTGGATGTTCAGGAATTAAGAAACTCTTTTACGTTAACTCCAAGGGTTTTATCTTAAAAAGATTTTACAACAAAATCGTTCCAGAGTTCAATGGCCCAAGGGCCGGACGTCGCGAACCATTCGTAAGCTTTGCTCTTGACTTATTCTGGAGGAAAGAAGCTATACAAGGCGACTTCCAAAAAGAAGTAGCGAGAGGTTTCGAGTAGGGACGCCAATGCATCTAGGCACGAGCCACGAGAGTTTGCATATGTTTTGTCGGGACTCTCCTCTTCGTGTTACGAGAAGAGTATAACAGAGTAAGATCGTTAAATATATATGCGTGCATGGAAGGAGGCAGGAGAGGCAAGAAGAGGAATATGCCCGAAGTCTCTGACCCGCAGTTCCTCCCGAAGAAGTAGGGGGAGTCTTCCGGGGGAGCGTTCATCGTGTACGAGGAGCGTTGTGTATCTCACGTACTTACACTCATTTTCAACTGTATTTAACATACATGTATATCTAGAGGATGCTTTTGCGGGTGCATTAAAAAATGTAGTCCCTAAAAGAAGCGAACGAGAAAGGAACGAACGAATGAGAAAGTAGTAAAGTTCCGAGTCCCCGCTCCTTGCGTGGGGTACGAATTAAGGGTGGGGGTTTTTCTGCCACGCGCTGCCTATCCTGTGGCTTCTTCGAGCCTCTCCACTCTTCACTTCATCCACGAGCGGTCTACGTGGACGTGAGTTAATTTATTTGCATATGGGCTCAACCGTTTCCAATTTTTCACGATAAAATGTTTCTTATCGTTCCAAAATCAAACTTCCTTCCGACCCGCTTTATTTTTGACCCCCTCGAAGATCATCCGTCGTGCTATTTCGGAAAAGCGTTTCTCCCAGGCTTCCAGGGCCGCGGATCGTTCTTTTCCAGATTCGAAATAATGTTCTCCCCAAACTGGGCTCCTCCAAAGAGGCCGGGTGTCGGAGAATTTAGTTGCCGATGCCGAATCCTCGGGAAAAGTTAACTTCGAGGGTCTAAAGCCGATTAAAATATTCAAATGAAAAAATGACTCGCTCGCAAAAGTTTCCGAACAGCCCGTAGACGCGTACGCGCGAGCCTCGTTCTTTTTCCAGGAGAATATTTTTGCCCCTTCTCTTGTTTTATACGTACGTGTCGGGTACGATGCTGTAACGTAACAACGACTCTGGTCGTCGTCACACTCTGCTTGTCGCGCACACGATAATTGCCCTCATTACAGTTATTTGAAAAAAAGAGAAGAAAGGAAGAGAAGAGAAAAGGAGGGAGGGGGAGAGACGAAGAAAAAGTTCGTCTGTAATGTTAATGCAGGAAGGGGGGGAGAGAGAGGGTTGTCCGGCTCGCGCGATCTTCGAGTGATTATAGAATAAAGCAGTGTGCGCGAGGGAAGGGCGCGAGCAGGGACGTAGATTTTTCCGAGCTCGCCAAACGGATGGAGGAAAAAATGGGGAGGAGAAAAAAAACATTAATTCTAGTGTGTGGCTGGAAGCGTCCATCTCCGTTGCTCCCTTTCCAATTTGAAAAAGCGAGGAGCTCGCTCCGCTTCTTTCGTAGATTCTTACGCGGATAGGCGAAAAGCGCGCGCGCGTGCTCTTAAAGTTCTATTCGTTCTGGCATAACTCACTAACGAATATGATGATTATAATGACGATGATGAATCTTCATAACACGATGCTTGAATATAGCGCAATTGCTGATGGGCTACTCGCGCACACAACTCCACACCTTAATGTACAAACGCACAGGATCTTTGTGTGTTGGCGATGCTCGAGCCGAGAGTGGTTCCGGGACAGCGACTCGATGTTACATTTCCTCGCGATTTCTTGGTAATTTTTTAATTCACCACCGCGCACGTACATATTTAGTTGCATACGCGCGTGTGCTTCGAAACCGCGCGGTTATGTATACACGCTGCATTCGATAATAAAACGAGATTAAAAATTCAAATGGAATTCGTTTGATTTCATTTGCGATCGTACCTCCTCGCCTCAAAATAATCATTCGAAAATTATTTATTCTACTCGCACGCCAACTGAAAGCACGAAAAAGCAAACGTCATCCTGACATTTTCTATTATTTCAGATGAGATTTATTTCAATTTTTTACTCTCATGATTAAAAATTGTTATTTTAAAAATCGTTACTGCCTTGATTTAGGAACAAAAATAACGATAACTTAATTCGTGTTTCGCACGACCTTAAATTCGTCTTTCGGTTATTCATTTGGTACTGCGCGTTTAATTTCATTCCCGCACGTCGACCTAATCGAGTACAATCGAAAACCGGTTAGATTATCGTCGAGTCGTGTTATCGGGACTCGTGCGCATTCGGGATTGCCATCAGTTTTTTGTGTGCTTCATGCCCCGAAAGTTGCGCGTTTATTAAAATGAAATTTTACACACGAAATACGTGAAGATCTTGAGGAACTACTGGACCAAAAGGGCTGCTCTGGCAGAGTTTATCTCTCGTGCGTGTCTCGCGACGTGATGAATCGCCCCGACTCTCTTATTCTCTGGAGTTACGACGAGAGCAGAATTTTAAATGTGTCGCGAACATTTTTCGCGTCCGTTATTACCAGACTCGCGGAAATTGAACGCAAGCCTGCAATGAAAAAGCCTCTCGCAACGTGAATGCGAATAAATAGATAACAGCAATAATGATAATGTTTCAATCCTTTTTTCTTATCTTTGTACAAAGGGTGTGGTTGCTTTTTCCTCTCGATCGCTAGGAAAGCGCGGCCGCACACACGGCGACGTCGTGACCTGCCGATTTTTCTCAGGAATAAAACTCCTCCAGGCCTTACCGGTAAATATTATACTGCAGCTGTGTAGAGGCATCAGGAATTTTGCTCCAATACGTTTTTACAAACCTCCATCCTTCTCCCTTCACAGTGCTTTAGTTCAACGACTACAAAAAATGTGAAAAATTATGAATCTTCAATAAAAAAATGTGAGCAAATTTATCAGCGAGATTATTTTCTAATTAAACATCATTTTTCCATCGTTACTGCAGTATATCGTCGATACAAAATCTAGACGCAAAAACATTTCGTTTACTATTCGATAGGAAAAATGGGAATGAGAGCAGACCCGGTGATTGATTTACGGTTTCGTCAAGAGATTAATAGACTGCTTGCGCATCTTCTTCAAATTTATGCAAAGCCGGGTTCCAAACAATTGGTGGGAATGAGGATTTTATCGGGGGAAAAAGTAACGGCGAGGGATGAGGGAATGAAAATTGTTGGAGAAGATGAGTGTACCAACAATTTTACTGTTTTCTGGAGGAATATGTGCAACGCACGATCGGCTATAGCGTTCGTGTAATGTCGATGATTTAGCTCATTGTTGCATGAGCGAGGAGGGACCTCGCTCGGAAAGTCTCTTCTGTCTTTTTTATTTACCAATAAATATATGTGAGGATATATCTATACGTATGTATATAATATAAGAGCACATCTCAGTTTCAAGTTGTCGGAACAATGCAGCATTGTTTGGTCGTCGCCATCGTCGTCGCGAGTCTTCTTCACGGACTTGTTTAGTATCTACAGCGTGCCTACTGTTACAGTAGCCAAAGATAGAGCTCGCATAGGTGCAGTCCAACTTTATTATTATATATTGTCCATCGAATCGGGAATGAGAATAAAAATAGTCGGAGAAACCGAACGTTTAAACGTTGACGTTGGATCGATTTATAAATTTGATTCTGTTTCAATGAATTCGAGATTCGAACGGCTGATTAATTACCTTTTCAAGGTTTCTGCGTTAATTATGAGGATAGATTAGAATATTCATTTATCTTGATTGATGAAGAATATTTATGGTTCTTTCATGTGATAAGATTTTAATTCGTGTTAATTTAATATTAAGATATTGAAACCAAAGTCACAATAATATGACAACGAGGTCTCACAAAATCAACGTATGAACTCCAACTAGAATTTTGTCAGACGACTAACAGGAGCAAACGTATTAATTGTGGTTTGATCTTTTTGCATGGATATATCGCTAACTAATACAATAATTAATTAAATCAGATACGATTACCTTATGTGTGATCAAAATTAATACGTGAAATTGTTTCACCCTGAAATATCCACTTAAATTCAAACCGCGATGATGAACAAATTGATCTTAAGGTAGATCATGCCCGTATAGGATCGTATTTTATGGGTGTCTAAATTGGGTCCATTTTTACTTCCTAATTAAAGATATTATCAGTCTAAATTAATGTCGCAGAGTTATTAATTCAAAATTGTAAAAAAAATTTTTCAACTTATTTTTCAGCGAATGAAATTACAAACCATTAATTAATCGGGGATCCATCACTCTCTGAACACCAAATTTCATTCGTCCCTGACGCAAATACTATAGTTTTTATGTTAAAAATCGCATTAGAGAGCGCAAAGGGTGAACACAACGGGAAATGGATCGAGAAAAAAGTATTAAAAAAAAGACAGAAGGCTGTGACAGGAGTGGGCTGAGCCAAGAAGAAACTAAATGTCGAAATAAGCAAATGTGAGGTTATACGAGTGCCCATTACCAATTTCGTTCAATTTTTAACGTAACATATCTTTATTACTAGTAAGACAATCTTCTTGAATTTTTTCCCACACCTTCGTTATACACTTCATCGCTATATTGTGTATATACTTTTTCATAAACTTCGTAAGAAGCGTTTATTCTTTATATGGAAAGATAAACGACTTTTTACGCATACTCCATATAACTCTGTGTATTTTTCTTCATATTTGAACACGTTAATCTAAATAACCAATAAGACGAATCCTTTAAAATTTGATACGTGTGTCAGTCGACTACCTATTTAAACTCTATGTAAATTTCGAAACTTTCTCAAGAGAATCGTTTCGTTCATGAACTACCTTAAAACCAACGGTTGATGTCGGTTATTTCGTCAAGATTTTTTGATGGAATGAAAATTGAGGAACAAAACAAAAGAAACATCAAACTATATTTCACTTATTTTCTAGTTTCTTATGTTTTAATCAATCATGTGGTTTATTTTAATCAATTATGGTTCAATAAATCACGTGAACATTTAAACATTTTGAACAGTTTCTGTTAATTTTATAGTTTATAATTTGAATTGAATCGCAAAATTAACTGAGACAAAGAGACGAATGAACAGAGCAGATGGCGTATTTTGCATGAAAATCGAATTTGGCGATTTCGACAACAATGCTATTCCGGTCAAGCGCAGGGGCAGGGGAAAGCCTTTCGGTCGGTTCGTTGTTGCTTGGTGTTGTTATAAACTGGATGGAATAGCGTGTACACGAGTGTCCGCGTTTAAATGCAAATTTATATATAGTAGAAGAGAAAAACCGTAAGGGCATTATAATTTATATTACTACATGTGGCAGCGGCACTTCCGGCGAGAGCATAGGCGGAGTTCCGGTCACTCCGGACTCGAGAGATCCTACATCGCCAGATTATGAAGCCACCGCATAGTATCTACTTGTAACTACTATTTCTATATACGATAAAAAACGTATATGTAAACGTGTATGGATGCATTCATCTGCGTATTTGTTTGTTCGTAAGGTAGTTTGGATGAGAGAGGACTGGCTCATTAATTTATCTCGCAAAATAAGAAAACCGGAAAGTTTAAGTCCTCGAATGATAAATAAATAATAAACTCGAATTCTTTAAAGCTTCGAGCAGGTAAATCAAAATATATCGAACCTCTTTAAGCCCCGCTTTATTTACTCATTCGTTAATAGTTTCCTCATCAATTCCGATTCGAGCGTCCATTTGTTGATCCATAAATTCGACGCGACAGCCGTTGCTTCGATCGAGGAATTAACAATTTGATGCTCCGCATTGCTCACGATGTGAATTGACCCCTCTTAGCATAATCAACGATGCGCTCAATAGTGTTTTTAAATCGACGCAAAATTTCTTCGGCTTGAGTGGGCGAGGTGGCACCGAATATTGCCTGGGTGTAAGCAGCCGTGACATCGGTCACGTATCTTTGAGCCTTTTTCGCCCCTGCCTCTATCGAGATGGGGGTTTGCGATGTCGTAGCTTCGACGATTCCTCTTCGTATAAGCGATATCAGAAAGGAGTCGTCGTCCCGAAACACTCGCTTCGTTATTTCGCTGAGGAGTTTTCGGACGGCGAGGTCTGGTGAAACATAAAAATCAATTGAGTGGAGCTGTTTCTCATCGAATAGTTCGAAATCACGTTGATGCTTACGATTATTTTATGGAACGATTGAATTTATTGAACCCTCGAAGTGATCCACTTCCATTACCTGTTGGACTGACGATTTCTTTCTCGTCGATTTGACTAGTCGAATTCCTCGGACCCTTTTCACTCGGCGCAATAGCCATAGATCGTGCGGTCTTTCCTCCCAGAAAGACCAGCAGACCAAGGACCATCAGATTTCTAAACATCCTCACAAATTCTCGGTTCAAACTTATCTGATGGAACGCACTCGCGATTCTTTCTTTTTATACGAATGCATTTGTCGCCACGACTTGTTCCGCGCGGTGCAAGCGAAATCGTGGGGGAGAAAACGTTACGTAAAAAAATACTTGACGATCCTGAGATACGAGCTTCGCCCCCTGGACTACGACGTCGCCTGTCTACCGTTTCATTGTAATTATTCAAACCAGCCATAATGAAAGAAAGTTGGGCGAGCCTTTCACCACATGGGATGCAAATTAACGACGTTCATTTATGGTAGTAAAATTTTTATCACGTTTTTATAAGTAAAATTGCTTGAGATCGGATTTGCGATGACTTTGCACCTGAATCGAAGCTGCGGTAATATTTATTTCTTCACAAATTTACCATTTTCAGTGATCGGAATTTCGCGATAAATTTTTGATCGTCAAAGATGGATTTTGAGACGAAATTTGTGAAAAATCCTTCTCGATTTAGTTGCTTTTCGTTATTTTCCGATTCTCGACCAAAGTGATGATTCGTAGATTGACTTTATTTTTTCGTTTTTCATTCGTTACAATAATTTTTTTGACAATCGAGTTTTCATCTTCGTGCCTGATGACAAGTTCAGATTCAAATTTTCCTGTTTTTTTTCTGGCTTTTACGATTCATTCCAGAATTGGTCAAGCAACAGGTTTACCTTGAATAGCGTTGATTATGGCCAATGAGAGAGACACGAGGATGGTAAAAGTGCGTGAGTAAAAACGCAACAGGGAGGGAGAGCATCGAGCCATGGTTCCTGTTCACCGATTTTACCCCCTTCCTGTCTCCGAATACGTTTATATATTTTCTCCATACGTTTGTACAAGTACTAACGTATACGTTTTCGTGTGTTGTTTCCTATGTCTGTCATTGTTGATATTTTGATCCATGAAAACGATGGCAACTTTGCTCCAGTTGGCATGTCCGAGACGAATGAGAATTTTCCGTTTTATCGAACATCGAACGGCGTTTGATAAAAATCTTCAAAGATGATTTTTAGGGCTCTTCATAACCGACGGAAATAGAATTTAAAAAATAGCCCAGAAAAAGTGATCATTGGAACGAGGAAACATTTATTCGCAATTAGATAATGAAAAATCATAAAATTCAAAGGGCGAAAACAATCACTTTCTAGAATTATCTCAAATGATTTTTCCATCGTAATCTTCCGCCGTATGATTGTTCGCATGACGATCGTTGGTTGTCGGACTTTAATTCGTGGCTGATTACGAGCAAAAGTGAAGAGAAAAAAGTGAATTGTGGGAACGCTGAGTATAAGTAAAATAAGAAAAAGGGGGATTTCATTTTTCCGGACGTCGGATGACCGTACACGAGTTGCGAGCGAACTCGCCCAGCAGGGACACGTGATGTCACTTTGTACACTCAGAACCTCGAAGAAAAGTTTCACGATTCAAGCGCCATTCACTGTACATGAAAAATACTCGTATGTGTACATGTGTGCGACGTCGATCTCGGAGACGAATGAAAATATAGGTACTTCGGGGTGTATTAAGCCTTCAAATTATATTTCATTCATGCAGGAAAGCAGAGACACACGCGGGAACATTGAGCGCGTTCTTCCGGCATTTTACATACGAGTCATTCTGAGCAAACGCGTTCGCGAAATAAAACTCTTCAAATTTCTTTTCATCATAAAACTTTTCGTTCCAAAGCATAGGAAAACGCTGATTTTTGTACATTTTCAAAATCCCCTCACAAAGTTGTATCCAATGAGTGAGAATATTCCGCCAAATTTTTCAATTTTTGTAACTTTCGAATGGTCTACCACAAGTCTGGCTTCATTTTAACATTCTTAGCTCTCAATTTTTCTTTTGAAACATTCAAATATTTTGAATCTTTCATCTGCAAAAAACTTCCAATGGTCCAGATCACGTTAAAGGAATGTGGGCGAATAATTTTTCGTCGCATCGATTCGTTTTTGGTAAAATACTGATCAATGGAGTCAACGAAATATCTACGATGATTTTTCATTTGCATTGTTTTTGAGCTGCGGAACACGTGCTCGATGGGAAGCCCTCTCGGATCGATTATTCTTCGTTTAATTATAAATCCACTATCGGTTAACTGAGAACTACCCATACGTTTACAAATATATATCTAAGCGTCGGATTGCGCGTACAGAGGAAAACTCGGACTTGCGGACCGAGAGAGAGAGAGAGAGAGAGGCATCGTCTCGCAGTAATCACATTGCTGAGAATCCAAATGTATATTATTCCGACATCCTGTTGCTTTTCTCGTACGCATTTCTCTGTCCTATTCGCCTAGACGCCGGAGTATTAGAGACCCTCTCCCTCGCTGTAAAACTCCGATGAGCTCCACCCTCAATTTTTATTAATAATTTATTCGCAGCAGTTACAACATCGCGCCGAGAACGTTTTGATTTTGATTTCATGCTTTCATAACTCTTCAGTGCGTTCGTTCAAAAAACGCAGGTGATCTGTACGGTTTTCAATTTTCTCGAGGCTGCAAGACTCGCATCAATGTGCATCGACGAATATTGAACTCGCGTGACCTTTCAGGACTCGCACACGCGACGACTGTCTTTATTTTAACCCTTCATTTTTGAACGTTCTTTTCCCCGTACATTTCGATCGCTTTCTTTACCGTACAAAATCAGTCACTGTTCGTTTCTCCCTCCCTCTTTTCCTCCAACATTCCATAAGAATATTCAAGAATAGTGCCACGATCGATGAGCTCGCGTTGGACACGTGTTTGCTCCGAGATCAGACTTGAGATCGACCGGAGATTTAACCCCCAATATATAATCCTCCATTCGATCCAACGCCCCAGCCTCGTCATGGAGGCTTCGGAATCTCTGGCGTCTTCAACGGATTATCCTTGGCTCGATAGATCGATGATCGCGGGATTAAAGTGTCGTGAACTCTCTGCGATGAAACGCTTTCTCGGTGCTCTTTCGCTCGATCATTGGTTTTCAAAGTCTTCTGACTTTCTCACCTTTCGTTTTCTCGTCGCTAGAATCATCATCGAATTTAGCCCCAACGTATTGGTTCAGTGGAAACGAAATTTTCTTGAATATGCTCAAGTGAAATAAATTTTCGATTCAGCGGAGAGAAGCTTTATTTTAATATTCGGAATTTCGTTGCCTGAACAAAAAGTTTTTGCCGAATACGTGCAACGAAGTATTTTAGTATTTTAATGAAATTCCGGTTTCAGTTTTCAATAATTTGTTCATTTTTGAAAGTTGAATTAGCATATACAAAAATAGTTCGATTACAGCTCGGAATTGACAGAAAAAGCAGTAGGATCGTTGGAGCAAGATGTAAAAAATATCGACATCTGCATAAAAGTAAAAGCAAATCATCCTGATCGTTTCTTGGGTTATAGCAAACACTCGTATTTCAACATTATTTCCCAAGTTTAAACACATGCTGATTTGTAACGTTGTGCTAAATCAAATAACTTTAATTAGTTGATCATATTGTCTTGGTTCACGATTGAGCAATGAATTTTGGTGTTTTAGCAGGGCTTGGGAAATATAAAAATCATTAATTTCACGGGAGTTAATTTCTTCAAACGCGGCCACTGGTAATTCTTGTTCTGAAATTGCCGCTCTTCTATAATCTACCATTTATGTGTGTGTATATGTGTCTGAAGCCAATAGAGGTTATTCTGATGGGTCGTTCGCGCCCGCAATGGAGCTTGTTCAGGCGGAACCTCCGCAGTCCGTGCCGAATCTCGATTTCCTGTCCTCCCTTTCAACTTTTTTTTTCCTCCACGCGCTTCCTTTGCAATATAAGCTAGCATAGGTAACGCAGAATCCTCAAAGATACGAAAATATTGGTCTCAAATTTCCGAGAATTTGTGATAATCACTTTTTTTATTAACTACCTTGCAATATGCCAATGTTATTCCCAAGATTTTTTCCTCGTTTTATGATTGTTTTCTCAGTTGCTCGTCTATCGGTTCCACATTATATTTATAAATTGTACAATTGACATTGATATCGATTGTTCACTCATGCATCAAATCAGAATAATTCGTCTCTCACTCTTCTCCTCGAAGATAAACTTACGTTGCAAAAAATCTAGTTTTACAAAAATTCCACATGATTTATTATCTTGTACGAAATCGATGGAGTCACTCGAAGATGAAATGTAAAGTACAGGATCTCGTAAAGAACGACCGGCCGGTCGATTTAAGGGGGATCTGCTTAAGGAAGTTGAGGCATTAGAATGAAAATGATGTCACCGCTTTTAAACCGATTGCATCTTATAAAGTGAAGTGTAAAAAGAAATCAGTTAAATTTTCAGACAGTTTAGGAGCGTCGTTGCTGAGAAAAATCAATAACAATTTGGGCCAAGTAACATGTAATCTTATGGAAGTCAAGACACATTCAGTGATATCTCTGTTAAAAATGATGCTAAAAATATGAAATTTTTTGGGCAACATGAGCAAGGCTTGCCGAATAATGTCAATTTTTTCAGATTTATTAGGAGATTTGCTGAGATTATATTAATAATAATCTGTTTTCCGTGCAGTTTTTTGAGGCTGGGATCGTCACTGTTCGTGTTTTCGACTGAGCTTTCACCAGTTTTTCGTCTTTTTTCCCCAACTTTTCTTTAAAGTGTATGCAACATTGCCAAACTGTAAACTGGCCTAACTTTTGAAAGGTACAGGTCATCACTTTTGGGTAAAAAAAATGACTGTACAGCCTCAACTTCCTTAAGAAAGTAAAAAAATTGATTGTTTTCGGGAATGCTTTAGACGGAAATAACTTACCATAGCGAACTTTTCGGTATAGTTTCGAGAATTTTTCAAAAGTACAAAAACATTTTTTTTATGTGAGAAATATTGTCGTAATTATTGTCTGGAACAAAAATTCAAATTTTTTTTTCCATCTCCATATATTTTCCTTCCATATGAACCTATAGAAACCCGAAAAAATTACGAAATTATATATTTACATTATGTTGGAGTGATAACTTCTTTGGAAGTGTTTTTTTTATTAAACTCCCTAAAAACATAGAATTTCGCAATTTCTTCTTAACAACCTAATCTCGAAGACTCTTTTCAAGAAGATTTGAATTAAAACAATTGCGTCTGATGAATTTAGTTCAAAAGTCGAAAAATTCCTCCTTTCGTTTGTAGGAGCTTATGAAGTATTTTATTTGATCAATGTTAGCTACGAAAAACGTTTTGACCCAATGAAACGATCGAATATTTCGATTTCGTTTGATAACCATTATTTTCATTAAATCTTCAAAAACCAGTCAAATTATTTCTTCATCATCGACGAAATGGATTTCCTTGGTTTATCAATAAAAAAAAATCCGCCCACTCACTGTCGCATGCTCAGTTGCTTGCGGACGAAGTGAATTGAGAGTGCACCTGCACCTTGTGGCTATATACGAGAAAGGTGCAACAGATAGTGCGGAGGCCACGAGAGAGGACGCGCATTACGAGGCATTGTGGGGTATCATAGACAAAAGCGGGCTACCATTTCTTTTCGTCGTGTCAAGAGGAAGCGTGCTCGAGGTCCATTGTGCGCTCTCCTCCTTGGCAAACACTCTTGTGTCTCTCCTCTCTCGTGTGGTCACAATCCTCCAAGCAACAATAGAGAGTTTCTCGCTTCTACAATTGTCGTCCGGTGTTCTATCCTGCATAAGAGACGCGTATGTATGTATTCTAGAAGCAGCAAGAGCTCCGAGCGTTC